>NC_090934.1:181897204-183109448 GCF_040938575.1 Ambystoma mexicanum
ACGTCTAGAAAGTACTCTGAAGAGATTGAAAGACCTGGGACTCACGTTACACCGCCAAAAGTGCAAGTTCTTCAAGGACCGGATTGGGTTTTTCGGCTTCATCTTCCAGGCCGCAGGAATATCGCCAGATCCGGAAAAAGTCAGAGACATTCAGGAAGCAGCGGCACCACAGTCCCCTACGGAAGTGAGGAGCTTCTTAGGGATGGTGACGTACTGTGGGCGTTTTATAAAAGGACTGGCGTCGATGGCGGAACCTCTCAGGGCACTAACAAAAAATGAGGTAGTGTGGAAATGGGAATCACGAGAACAAGAAGCATTCCAGGCCCTAAAGAACGCCTTGTCGGATGGTGACACCATGGCATATTTTATCCCAGCAGTGGAGTCAGAGGTAGTGGTGGATGCGAGCCCAGTTGGTGTCGGGGCAGTGCTGTTACAACCCGATGAGCATGGAGATATGAGACCGATTGCCTACGCAAGCAAAGCACTATCCAGCACAGAGATGAGATATTCCCAGATAGAAAGGGAAGCCTTGGACATCCTATGGGGATTTTCGCCTATACATATTGGGCAAACCTGTAGTGGTGGTCACCGACCACAAGCCGCTGCTGCCAATATTCGCGGTTGCATCATCAAAACCCCACCCCGCATTGAGAGATGGATGCTGGCCTTAATGGAGTACGGGGTGAAGCTGGTATGCCGACCCGGGACCAATAATCCCGCGGACTATTTGTCAAGGCATCCCAACAAAGCAAGTGCAGAAGGAGACGGCAGTGAAATGGAATGCAACGGTCTACTCTGCCAGACAGTGGAAGGTGCGCTCCCCAAGGCACAGTCGAGACTGGCGATCGCCACGGAGTCATGCAAAGATGAGGTCTTCGACATCATCAAGGCTGCGGTGAGAAGTGGAGATTGGAGGGAAGTCCTGCGCAATAATTCGCGACGCCAGGAGGAGGCCCAGAAAGATCTACAGGCACTCTGGAGGGTGAGAGATGAGTTATCGATCTCCGATGATGGGCTGTTACTCAGGGGCCAACAGATCGTCATCCCGCAAGAGCTCAGGCTGAGGATACTGGAGCTGGCGCACATTGGTCACCAGGGGGTCGTGAAGACAAAGGCGAGGTTGAGGCCAAAAGTATGGTTTCCAGGCCTGGAAGAAAGGGTGGAGCGCTTTGTAAAGAGATGTCTGGTTGGCCAAGCTGCCACGCCAGGGGACAAAGCACCACCAATCAGCTCGATGGAGCGCAGCACAAAGCTGTGGAGTACGGTACACATGGACTTTGGCGCGACGGGGCGGGGAATGTATTTTCTGGTGGCAGTGGATCAATGGTCGAGGTTCCCGGAAGTGGAGGTGGTCGAGTCGACGGCTACCGAGTACACCACGGCGGCGTTGGACAGAATGTTCGCAACGCATGGGTTTCCCGACATCGTGTGCTCAGACAACCGACCACCTTTTACCGGTCGCCAATTTGCCCAGTATCTGAGTGAGAGGGGGATTAGACATCGGAGAGTGTCCCCGCTATGACCGCGGGCAAATGGTGAGGCCGAAAGAATGATGCGTACGCTCAATAAGGTGATGCAAATCTCAGCCAGCAAGGGAGAACCCCTCAAAAAGAGAATTGTGGAGTTCCTTCGAGTGTACCGCACAACCCCTCACGAGTCCACCGGGGTTGCCCAAGCCGAGGCACTCTTCGGGCACTGCCCGAGAGGGATGATACCGGAAGTGGATAACCGAAGACCCGGAGTTATAGACAACGAGAAAGTACGAGAGGAACGGGTGGAATGCAACGAAAAGGAGAGCGAACGGAGAAAGGTTTGCAAGAAAAGGAGGTACAAGTCGGAGACTCCGTGCTCGTCACGAATCGGCACCTGGAAGAGAAACTGTCCTTGCCATTTGAACCACACCCCTGGAAGGTGACCCATGTGAAAGGCACTATGGTGACTGCAGCCAGTGAACGCGGCACCGTCACCCGCAATCGATCGTTCTTCAAGAAAGTGGACGTCGTGCCTGAAGCTCGGACCTCAGGGGAGTCCTCAATGCGGGCATCAACCCCAGAGATCCAGGAGAGCGAGCCGTCGAGAGATCCGGACCCTACCTGTGGCGCTGACTGTCTCGTGCCCACGGTTGTGCCAAGATATCCAGTTCGAGGGGGAAGGAGGCTTCCTGCTCATTTCAAAGACTATGTTATGGACTCGGGTGATTGACCGAGGTAATCCCGAAGCCTACACTTGGTGTGCAACTTTTGTATTACTGTTACGTTTGATCACGTGAGTACAATTTGTTCGTACTACACTGCTGTTTGTTGTTACAAAAAAAAGAAGGGATGTGACGTCCCCGTAGTGGGCAGCGCATGCACGAGCCTCGTTCCCGGCCGCGCATGCGCAGAGGAATAAACGGCGCCCGTGCGGCAGTTCCCGCCGGGACACGGACCAGGCAACAACGCGTCCCGCGTCATCCTTGCATGTGTGTCAGGTGTGCGTGTTTGCATGCACGAGTGAGTGCGGGTCCCTCACCCGACCCTCGGGGGTGAGGATACAACACCGCCCACAAATGACAGTCATTAAATTAAAATTAACGGGGCTCCAGCAGTAAGGGAGCCTATGAAAACCTCAGGAGATGACTCAGTGGAAGAGGTCCTAAGCATGTTTCGCAGATTTAGATGCAGTTGCCCCTAGGAAGTTCTTACTGGGTACGACAAAGGGAGGGAAGCAAAAAGAAAATCTAAACACCCTATTCAAAAGCATGTAAATAAACAAGTGACTCAGAAATGTATAGCCTCCCTTTGTTCACAGTGAGCAATAAAAGCATTCTTAGCGGTTAACAAGGCCCAATTACAAACTCCATCAAGCAGTATTTTAGCTTTTCTGAATAAGAACTCTACACAAGCTACTATTATTCAGAAGGCTGAAGAGTTGTCTGTTGTTGAGTTAAAGGGCAGTACATTGAGCACTGGAGTTCAAGGCGATACATTGAAGGGCCTAAACTTTGTTGTGCAGCCAGGCTCTTAATGCAAGGATGCCACAGGGTTCTGGGGGAGTAGCTAAGTCTCATACCTTGCAATTTACGAACAACCAGGAACATTGTCAGCCTCCAAACACTCATGTTGTCATCGTGTAAAGTGTGATCCCTGAAACCAATAAGGTTGTCTTAAATCGGAAAGTACTGATTCTTTGTCCCTCCTGTCCTTTAACATTCGGGGCAACGGACACTTGTTAAATAACTTTCATTTGTCAGTAATATTAAGGAACACTGCATTGGTATACTGCAGGAGACTTGGTTATGTGCAATTACTCCCTTTGATGGTTACTCAGTTTTCTTTCAGGCTGCTTTGCAGGGTCAAAATGGGCACACCTACGTAGGGCTACTCACCTTGATCCGTTCTTGCCCTGACATTACTGTGGTTAATAACTTTGAGGTTGCATTCTGTTGTATGGCTACCCATATAGTAGTTGTGTCTAGGACGACTCTTAATATTCTTATCCTCAACATATACTGGCACCAGGGTATGTGCCCGCTGGGTGAGCTGCTAACTTGCATTATAGCATTTGTAACAGGCTGGAATTACTTGGTACCCAGGGTTACACATACTCCTGGCAGGGGATCTTAATTCAGAGGGCATTAAGGGAACGACTATGGAGCCTGAAAGAAAGGTTAGTTCAAACTATCACCAAAAGTTGAAACATTGTAAATCTGGGACATGGGTCTTACGAGTATGGACCTGAGGGTATTGAAAGGAGCAGTGTTGGGTGATGCTTCCCCTAACTCTACCTGGACACACAGGGTGAATTCATCTACGCTAGACTACATCTACCTAGGTTTGGGCCTATTCTAGAACTGTACTTGCTTAGACATTCTTCAATCCTCCCTAAGTGATCATCATATCTTACCCGCCCACTTTAATTTAATGTTGGGCGGTGGGGGGGGGGGGGGGGGGGAATGCATACAATCATACACGTGCCGAATTAGCCCTCAATAAACAGGGAAATCGCTTAGCTTGGACATCAACCTTGGCATCACGCGTTACTGTAACAATGTTTGACCGTCTGCTGCGCACAACCAATTTCCACCAAGGCGATGTATTGGGTGTAGACAGACAATTTTGATTGTTTTGTCGGAGGAGTAGTAGACAAAAGTGCTAAGGGACTTGGCCAGAATTTTTCATCTATGGGAAAACATCATGCCTACGACAAGGAATTGGTGTTACGAAGACGGGAATTGAGACGTCTGACTAGACGTATTAAAAACAACCTGTCATTGTCATATATAGAAAAACAGCTGTTGGTGCGACAGGCCAGTTCTTGGCATGAGAACTGGATACATGCTTCACAAGCCGGTAGATATCACTGTGATGTAGAGGCTATGACCACTCTAACGAGTAAGAACTCAAAGGCTTTTTTGGCTCTTATTGACAACATAGATCTGCCCAATGGGGCAAGATTAGTTAATGCGCGTCCAGAGAGGACTGGATTAGACATTTTGAAAGTTTGCATGCACTTCCAGTCTCCTCCAAGGCAGAGGAACAAATTGTCTTTAACCCAAGAGTAGGATGGTTGGACATAGATGTAAGCCCGGAGACAATTGAGAGTATTATCAAGCGAATTAGTAAATAAGGGGCCCCGGGCCAAAATCAGTTGTCAAACGATCTATTCAAGTCTGCTCCAAATAAGTGGTCAGTGGTACTATCCACCCTGTTTAAGGATATCATCAGATCTGGCCTGTTTCCACTATCATGGGCCCTAGCTAACATCATACCTATTTTAAAAGAAGGATGTTAGATCTGCACAGTGTATTTATAGACCCATATCAATCATGGACGCCGACTCAAAAGTATTTGCAAGTATAATATTGGAACATCTAGAGTCTTGGGCGTCCAGAGTGAGCCTTATTCCCAATTGGCAAACAGGCTTCAGAATAAACATGGACACGACATTAAACGGGATGTTACTTAAATGCATTCAACATCTTGCATGGGCAAAGAGTGGGAACCCTGTTTATCTAGCATCCATGGATTTACCGGCAGCTTTTGATGCCGTGGATCACCAATTGCATTGCTTTGGCCCAAGCTGCAACGTTGGGGGATGCCAGGGGACCTCTTGTGACTCATTATGGGACTGCATGAAAATTCCATTGTTCGTGTTTGTCCGAACCAGCAAGGTCTATTGTCTCGAGAGATATTCACAGATAGAGGTGTGAGGCAGGTGTGCGTACTTGCCCCTTGCCTCTATAATCTATATATGGCAGACATAGGAGCCTACTTTAGTCCGAAGGCATTTGTGACCCCTAAAATACAGCACCTGCGCCCTATGTGGCTGGCATATGCCGACGATTATCTAATATTTGACAACATGCCCGCTGGGTTGCAACATCTATTAGATTGATTTGCTGGTTTTGTTAAGGACCATTCCTGAGTATTAATGTGACTAAGACAAAGGTCATGGTACTTACTCATTTGAGGAAGAAGGTACAATTTAAGTGGTTCACAGAAGTGAAGAGCGTGGACAGGAATGCATCTTCTCTATATCTTGGCTCCCTGATAACATCGCTTAACAGTAGGTGTAACACTCGTATTTGGCTGTGGGAGAAGGCTACTAAACTGGTGAGACAACTACGTAGAGTTGACTCGCATTATGGAAAATTCTCCTTATTACCAGAAATTTGTTACTATGAGTCGAAGATAGTACCCACGTTTCTGTATTGAATTGAAGTATACGATTTATCACTACTCAGGGGACAAGTCCTAAAAATAAAAGTGGGGGACTCATCAACAAATGAATGAGATGTGACGCCGCCAGAAATGATCAAATCAAGGTGAAATATGCTTATTCATTAAATTGGCTTTGCAATCATAACCACCCACATCGCACAGGACGAATGGCATTTGGCTTTCATAAAATCAACACTCACACAAAACCAAGAGGATATTTTCTTCTAATAGTGTTTTTGAAAACGTTAAATGTGTGCAAGTTTTAAACTCCAATGACCAATACAAATGTTTTCCCTGGGACTTGCAGTACCGAAATGGGACATTTCACCTTTAGTTGTTTGGTATTCTTCATCCGGTTCCATAGTGCAGAGATGAAGAATCCCGACGATGTGGTTTGATCTCTGAGGTCAGCTTTAATTCATAAATTCAAAGAGGACATTCAATGTTTCTCATTTTTGCTGGGGGGGACTGAGTCCACCCTCTGAATAAAGTGGGGGGACTTCGTCCCCCCGCTTGTACCCTCGACTTGAGCCCTGTCATTGCTGGAATACCTGTCGGTCTTGGAGGCCATGATATGGAGAGGAGTCCTTTGTTTTCCAAATTCTATTCCTCGCTCGGCCTTACTCTATGAACTTGGCCGAGCTTCGTTAAAAGCCTGAGCACATTGGCGCTATCTGACTTTTTAATAGGTACATGTTGGTTGCCTCTGAACACTCTCTTTATCATGATCTTAAGTTGGTTGCAGAGACATGGTGCTGTCAAGTTATTGTTGACCTTAAGGCGCTTGTGGGAGACCTTATGGAAAAGATTGACTCGGTGTGGGGGAGCTAATTGAAAACCCCTGTAGGGTTAAGAGAATATTGTATGATTTTGATTGGGTGACGACAGTAAAGGAGGTTCACCAATCTTCATCCCTTTTACATCGGAGGGAGGATCATAAGAAACGAGCAACTGTGGCACCCCATCTTTTGATATATGCAGGCAAGGTCTCATGTACATTATGTATGAGATTTCGTTTGAACTTAATCCATACTAAGGCTGTACTGTTTAGATACGGTCTTGTTCAGGAAGACTCAATTGTATGCAGATTCTGTAAGGAAGGCATACAGAAGGAAACATTGAAATATTTGTATATGCACTCTAAGTGCATGTACCTATTGAGAGATAAGGCTCTTGGAAAGGTTTTAAAGAATGTGAACAACTTCGGTACAGACACCGTATGGAACCATTATCTGTCTGGCACAACCACTACAGTGGTAAACTCTGTGGTTGCCTTTCTTAGAGCACTGAACTTGGAGTCCTGAATTTTTGTGAAATCTTTATTTATTGTTTTAGTTTGCTACTGGATGGGTTGTTACGTATGTTTGAATAATTTTTTTGAATTTTAAAGGTTGAATTTCTTTTAACAAATAAAACATTAAAAGAAATAAAAATGTTTCATGCAGACGCACCACTTCTAAGTGCTGTAAAAATCAGTAGTATTATTATTACTCACTCAAAGTATTCAATTTATTAACCGCCGAAGTGTGAAGGACCTAATCAGCCCAACCGGGATTTCAAATCTGTATCAAAAGGCATTGTCCCATTTCCGAAAGCAGTATGTTGCACATGAGCTATCCATTAGTGTGCAACCATTTGCTCGATGCTAGCATTGTATGCCTAGGTACTCACATCATCAGAAAGCTATCACTGTCATATGCCCAGGTATTCATGATAATTTGTAGATACTGGCAGCCTGTACTCAGATATCATCACCATATGCCAGGTTTTGGCATAGTAGCTTCAAGGCAATGTTTGGTGCCAACATGTAACCTAACCTTACTTAATATACCAGGGAACTGCCCCCTTTTTGCCGGCCACCAAACACTTTGCCCCTCTTACATTCTTCCCTTCGAGCGAATAGGCAGTGTGTTCACGAGCTGAGGAGATCTAATGGCTCATGCTACACTTTCAGTTGAGAGCAAAGTTGTTGAAAAATAGATTATGCAAACATCTAGGATAGGGCCTTTCATTTAGGCAATAATGAACATAAACATGGGATAATGAAAATGTATTCCTGCTTCCCATCCATATCTGATCACTCAATTAATTCCACCACTGTATTATTTCCACCCTCTGAACTTTCCTCACCACTTGCTTCACTCATTAATAAAAGGAAATGTAAACCTTCTGTCGTTCCCTCCTACCTGTCTGACCAACAGTCGTCACTCTCCTTCTTCACACCCAATGCCTCTTCCACCAACATTGCCTTCTCCAGCTTTTAATCCCTACTATATGACTAATTCTCCTCTCACTTCCCACTGCTTACTTTCATCCCTAAGTCTCAGAATCTTCAGCCATGGGTCACCACATTCATATACTCTCTCCGCACAGATATGCATTGGCAACTGCACAAACGGAGGTGTACCCGCTCACATCACGATCTGCACTCTACCTCTCTGCCCTGAACTCTCTCAAGTCCACTCTTGATAGAGCAAAAAAGGAATTCTACCAGACCCACATTGACTCTCACTCCAACCACCCTTGCCGGCAACAGGGCACCCTAAACTCACTCCTCACTCCTCCTAAGTCAATGACTATCAACTCTACTCTCACAGCTAATGACCTGGCTGAATACTTTGCTGCATAAATGTCCAAATCTAGAGACTCTCCCCTGACTTTCCTCACAGTCCCTCCTATATTTTACACTCTGCCTACTCTTCCATCATCCTCTGCCTCCATCTCCCACTTTAGTCTCACTAATACCGATGTGGTGCTATCTGTACTAATGAAGGCTAACCCATCTTGTGCCCAATCAAACACTCTTGCTCTTCAGCTAGTGAAGGCTATTGCCCCTTAAGTGGCCTCTCACCTAGCTGAACTCTTCAACCTGCCCTTCTACTCCACTTGCTTTGCCTCTGTTTTCAAAACAGCCACTCCTTAAAAAGCAAGAGGTTGACTAGTACCCATCGGCTAACTTTCACCCTGTGTCTTTACTTCCACGCTTCTCTAAAGTGCTTGAAAGGGTTGTGTTCAACCGTCATACCAATTTTATAGACATCCACAAGCTTCGAGACACCCTACATGCAGGTTTCCGCTACTTTCACTCCACAGCAACGGCTCTCATGAATGTGTCCAACTTCATTGCCTCTGCTAAGCACCCCATAGTATCCGCTATCCTAATTCTCCTTGACCTGTCTGCTGCATTTGACACTGCCGATCACTCTGATCTCCTTAATACTCCCTTTCTTCTTCGGATTCAGATCAAGACCTTGCTTGCATTTATTTCTACCTTGCACCTCACATATTCTCTGTCTCCTGTCTCCTGAACTTGCCCCTCTATCTGTTGGTGCTCCATAGGGCTCTTTCTTGGGTCTGCTCCTCTTTACACTCTATACCCCTGCTCTTGTGGAACCAATCTCCTCCTTTGGGTTCTCATAACAGCTCATCCCATGTATTCTTCTCTTTTTCTGAGCTCTCCTCTGATCTCTCCATCATAATTTCTAACGGTCTCTCTGCCATCAAATGTTGGATGGCTTCTCACTCTCTGATATTAAACTCTACTAAAACAGAGGTGTTCTTCTTCCCTGCCAAAAGCTCTCTCTCTCATGGCTTCTTCTGCCTACCCAGTTCCCACCTGACACTCTCCCATACACTTCTTCTGCTAGAAGCCTTTGTGTTGTCTGTGACCCTTCTCACACCTTCCTACTTGCATCTCCAGAACTGGAACAACAGCTCGCCTTAACCTCCTAAATATCAGAAAAATCAGGCACCTCCTTCCTTTCAACACCGCCAATCATCTCTTAACCACTCTGGTCTTCTCTAAACTGGACTATTGTGCCAGCATCCTCTTTGGTCTACCCAACTATACTTTCTATCCTCTCGACAAGATCATTAACTTCACTATCAGGACTCTCTTGAACTCCCTCATTTCACACCTACTTCCTCGTACCGTCACCAGGATGGATGGCTGATGATGCAAATCAGGGCCAGATTTAAATGTCTTCTCCTGCCTCACACATCTATCCAAGTTAAGGCACCACTGTATCTGTCCTCCTCTATCCAACTCTACAAGCACCCTCATAATCTCTACTCTGCCTACTCAACTACACTTGTGGCTCCTCGCCCTCCCTGTGCTTCCTCTTGCTTCTGCTCCTTCTCTCTTCTTGCTCCACTTCCATGGAATTCTCTTCCCCTGGACATCCGAGAAATAGTCTGCACAGATTTGTTCAAAACCAAACTAAAAGCCTACCTCCTCGCCTCTGAGTTACCCTCTTAACCTACCTCTCATCTGCCTACTGGCTAACATTTTTCCCTCGCCTCTAACCTGCTTCTGTCTCTTGCTCACTCTTCCTCCATTCTAGCACTTCACCCATCATGGTCACATCCTGAGCACAGCTGACCGTACCGCCTACTTGCACTTAAAAATGTCCAATGTTCCTTGTCCTAAATCTATGTATGTCTACTTATGTATTGTCCGCGGTGACTGTTCCATTTACTCCCCTCCACAATCTTGCCAGAATGTCCCTCAAACTTACCCATTTTAAGAAGCTCACTGCTTCCTGTCAAATCCAATTTCATTTCTATTGTATGCTCTTTTGTGATCAACAGAGCATTGTTCCTCCTGTATATAAATGAAATAAATATTGGTAACAATGCCTATGCTGTTGTCCACTAATCAATATTCTTAGCCTTTATGGATCTTACTATGGTTTTCGATCGTGATTGTAGAAGTTTGTGATGGGACAAGCTCCTGCGATGGGGTTGTCCCTCAACCCTGTTTAACATTTTGAGATACCTATATACCAACACAAAAATACAAATCAGATTGGATGCCGAGGGACAAATGTTGACTGAGACATCTAGAGAGCTACAACAGGGCTGCATCTTCGCTCCAAACCTACTTAATATTTTCATTTCTGATATTGTTGACACTCTTAAATATACCAAGCCATTCCCTCCATGTTTAGGCACTTTACCGATCTCTTGGTTAGCCAATGCCGACGACCTGGTATTTATTTATGGATTATACTGCAATAGGTCTCCAATGCCATTTGAATGCTTTTGAACTTTACATAAATATAATGATTTAGAAATCAACCTGTTTAAATCTAAGATTATGTTCTTGTCTCCATTTTAAAAAGAGGCAGCTTCGTATGGGGACTTAATCAGACAAATCTAGAAGTGGTTGATCAGCTAACATATTTAGGTTTCCCAATTTATGGGAGATTGTCAAAAAAGAAATTATATCAAAAGGTTCAAGCTACGTCGGTAGCTCTTGTGACCTAGGCAAAAGTATTTGCAAATATACCCGATTTTCAATGTTGCCTCTTATACGATTTTATAAAGCAAAGGCTGTTCCATCGTTGATATATGGAGCCGAGATCCTTGGCTCAAAAAATAATAGTATTTTGGCTAAGGCAGAAGAAATATTCTGGAGATATGTCTTAAACTTACCTAAGAATGTTCCAGCAACAGGACATTCGTCATGAGTGTGGTTTATTATCTCTTGAGGAAATTGTTAAGTGGAAACCGTTATCCTTCAAAAAGTACCCCGAAGTACTCATTATTTTCCAACATTGCCCAGAAATTTGTATTTGTATTTATTTTTATTTGTATTGCGTGCCTGGTCCACAGGCATCTGGGCACATTTCTTAGGGAAGGGTTGCAAAGGAGGTACATAGAATGGCAAAGAGTTTACACTAGTGTAAATAAGAAAACATTACAAGCCACCCTCTTTTAAGCAGGAATACATTTTGCAGGGATAAATTAAAGCTACTTAATTGTATGGAGGATAACTTAAAGTATCAACCTATGGACGTGAAAAAGACGCTGCAGCAACTGGATTGGTCCTTAACGAAAGAGACTATTATGAAGTATAAACTTTTTAAATACGTGTCTTGTTCTGAAAAACGATTAAACACCTTATCAAAATACCTTGTAAAATGTCCCAGGTCTACATGGCAACACTCGATTTTAAGGTTTTCAAATGTCGGTTGACCACTTTTCCCACTCATGAAATATTAGTGGCTAGCCAGCAAATTGTGAGAGCGGCTCGGGTGTGTAGAATTTGTAGGGATAAAACAAAAGTTGAAATGCTGGAACACCTTATTGTTGAATTTTCACATCTACAATTGGTAAGAATTCAACACTTTTCTCGTTTTGCACATGATGTACATATTTTTTAAAACATCAATTTTGGGGTAGGATCTTGGAAGGCAATCAAATTGCATACATTTTTGCTATTCTTAGGTTTATTATTAACTATTGTTTGCTAATTCTTATTAACCATGTATTTATCATTATTGTATGATGAAATGTTGGATATATTCTTTTTATAAGATTATGTATTTGGAATTGGAATTTTGTGTTGTATGAACGATTTGTTTTCAAGCCATATCACAGTAAATACATTGTATTCATCTGTACTGCATTATTATCACCCAGACAGAACACAAGCTTTGTTAAGCACCCATTGTATTGATCTTTACTGCAGTGTTCTCACCCCAGCTAGAGCACAAACTTTGTCAAGTACCCATTGTACTAATCTGTACTGCATTCTTGTCACCATAGGTACAACACAAGCATGGTCAAGTACACACTGTACTGATCAGTTCTGCATTATTGTCAAACCAGATAGAGTGACACTGTTTGGAAGAGGGATTTTAGATCTGACAAACAAGGTTTCCATGGCATTATTTGTAAACACGGTCAGACAGGAGAACAGGAGGTGGGTCCAAAGACCAATCATGCCAATGTGTTTACAGTCAACCAGGAGATGGCTCCAAAGGCACTTTGTGCCAGTCTCCTTGGCTTTGTTTGCATACATGGTCAGAGGGGAGATGGGTGCAAGAGACATGGTATTTGCCCCCAGACCCATTGCACTAATCAACACTGCATTGCTTGCATAAATTATCAGACTGGTGATCTGCCCAACGACCCATTATGCCCATCTGTAGTGCATTACCTATATACATGGTGAGCCAGGGGATCAGTCCAAAGACCTTTTCTGCCCATTTATGGGGCATTGTTTACATACAGGGTGAGGTTGAAAATCTGCCCCAATACCAATCATGCCCCCCTACATGGAAGTGTTGATAGGCTGAAATATGCCCCCAATATCCATAGTGCCCATATATGGGGCATTGTTTGTATACAGTGACAATCCCAAAGACCCCTTGTACCGAACTGTAGGACACCACTTGCATACAGTGCCCGCCTATGGCTGATCTTACTCATGCTTACAAAGCGCACTTACATCAAAGGTAGCATGGTTCTAAAGGTCAGACAGGACAAGGCAGAAGAAACTAAGAATCAAAACTGTAACAAAAGCTAAAGCAAAAATGTTTTTAGGGCACATCTAAACTCGAAATGATTAACTGTAGATCTTAACAAACAGGGCATAGAGTTCCTTAATTTTGCAGCTGCAATAGAAAAAGCTCGGTCACCTGTTCTCATTAGTTTAAAATGTGGAACCAGAACTAAACATTTTTCCTTGGAGCGGAGGCACCGGTTAGGAACATAATGTGAACATTTTGCCCATTTTGCCCAAACTCTGCACTTTGCCCATTAAAATCTCGATGAACAATGCAAAGTGATTTGAAGGCCACCCATTTCTCAATGAGGAGCCAATGAAGTGTATGGAAAACTGGAAAGATATGTGGCACAAAAGGGATGCCAGTAGCAACCCTGGCTGACAGATTTTGAAGGAGATGTAAGTGATGTAACACTTGTGTACGAGCGCAATACAAATAAAATATCAATATCAATATCAATAAATATTTAGGCAGAGCAAGATATAATGAATTGCAATAATCAGTTCTCCTCAGTAGCAGTGCTGCCACCACCGGAGCATTCAAAGCTTCAGGAAGGAATGGCAGAATTTTCCTCCGAATTTTAAGATGAAAATATCTGGACTGGCAGACAGCACTAATTTCAGTTTCCATTGTAAGGGAGGAAGCGATCTTAACCCCAAGATCCCTAACCACACGAACAGGAAGGGGATCAAGTGAAGAGGGCCACAAAGCAGGTGACCAAAGAGAGATAGCAAAGGAAGACCCAACCACCAGGATTTCCGTCTTGTCTCCGTTCATCTTCAGTCAATTCTCACCCATCCAACGCCCAATGGCCTCCAGGCAGCCCCTAAACTGAGATGAAAAACTAGGATCCGTCAGATTAATCTGAACAATAATCTAGGTATCATCAGCATAGGAGTAGCAGCGAAAGCCGTGGGATCGGATGAGACTGACAAGTGGCCGAATATAGATATCAAACAGGATCGGGGACAAGGCTGACCCCTGCAGAACCTCACAAGTGAGAGCTTCAGAACCAGAACATAAAGGGACAAGAGAGAGAGTTTGGGATCTAGCAGTCATAAAGAATGAGAACCAAGCAAGAACAGGGCCCGATAGACCTGCCACGGACAAGCGGTCCAGTAAGGTGGAGTGATTGACAGTTTCGAAGGCGGCTGAGAGACCACTCCACCTTGGTCCGCCATCCGTGCCAAGACGCCCACAGCTGACACCAGGACACTGGGGCATCGTTTGCATACATGGTGCAGACTTCTCAACCCTTTTAGTCCCCTGAGCCAGGAACGTCATTTAGACGTCGCTAGGGGGTCGCAACTGCGACCCCTGAGGTCACCCTTGCTACCCCTAAAAAAATATTTAAAAATGTAAAGTTCTTTTTTTCTATTTTTTAAGGCAAGGTCCTGGGCTGTGGGCAGCACCATGTGTCTTTTTGCTTCCGGAGTGGCTGGCTTTCTTATTCAGGCCTCTTAAAAAAATAAAAAACATGAAAAAAGATCAGGGATCCACAAGTCTAACACTTTCAGCAGTGAACCTAAATAAGAAAGAATAGGAATACCAAATAATGTGTCTTTCTGGAATTCTATACAATAATTGCTAGACTCATTAAAGGTTTATTTCAGGCACACTTCAGGGGGTGAGTCACTGATTTAGGGCCTCATTACACCGTAGGCGGAGGACCAAGGTGCTATTAGCACCTTGGTCCATGCCGGTAAAATAGCGGCACCGCCTTGGAGGAAAGGGGAATTACCGCCCTATTCCAAGGTTGGCAGGGCGGTAATTCCCCCTTGCCCCATTGCCCTTCCCCATTCCCATTTTTGCCCCATAGGGCTCTATGGGAATGGGGAAGGCGCTAATTACGGTGCCGCAAATTGCGGTACCGTATTTAGCACCCTGGTCCCTTTGCGGGTTGGTTTTTAACGCCTGCTAAATAGCAGGAGTTAAAGTACCAACCCGCAAAGGGACCTCGTAGTAAGGCGGTAAGGGTTTACCGGTACCGGTGCCCTTACCGGTACCGGTAAACCCTTACCGCCGTCCGTGTAATGAGGCCCTTAGTCTCTTCTTAAACACCTTAACTAAGCCTTTCATCCTTCTGAGGTCGATAAATGAGTACCAACACAGGTTGGGTTATATTGTAGGTATATTTGTTCTATATAAAGTGCTTAAGCGTAAGTGCTATCTAATAACACATCATTATCATTTGGCCATGGACGTCTGGTTGCATTCAAAGTAATTTGCTAATATGGGCCTATAAAAAATGATCCTAACGATACATATGGCGATCCATTCTTGTATGAAACGTATATCACATTATAGTGATGTCATAACCATATTTTTCGTAGTGAACTTAGGGACAATTCTATGTGATGCCACTTCCTGTTTTGTCAAGGGGTGAAAGGTGGTGTTCCGTCGTTTCCGTGATATCACTTCAGGGTGGGGTCAAATGACATCACTTACTATGATGTTATCACAGGTCAGGGGTCGTGTGATGTCACTTCCGCTACCCATGGCATTTTGGTGAAATGACGTCCCTGCCCTGAGCAGGTACAAACAGCAGATTTCATTTTGAGCAGGTGAGAAGAAAGCAGTGTTAGGAGCTTGGCAGGTGAAAGAACTGAGTCCAAGTTGCCAGCTATGTATAGTGAGGCTTAAAATCTGCCATCAATGCACATCGACTGGCAATTCTTGGTAGGCTGGAATCTTCCCAATGCCCACCTATGGGGCATTGTTGGTAGGATATTTGCCCCCAATGCACAGTCCCCATAACAGTGTTGGCAAGGCTGAAACGCTGCCCCTGATACCCATCGTGTCCATCTTTAAGACACGGATCCGTCTCTGCTCAGCAGCCTTTGTGAGTAACCCCTCCCAATTAAAGCTGTGCTTCTGTGTGTGCCCGGGAGGCCTCGTGAAGGCAGGTGCCAGCTGCTGCCTGTGGCACAAAGGCTGGCGAGTGTCAGCTGCCACCACAGACGCCCTAATGACAACGCTGCCATCTCCGGGCACAATGAGGGAGGCGCGGGGAGATTATATGTTGACAAAACCTGACAGACAAATGCCCTTTGTTGTTTAGTATTGAACAGGGTAAGGAGAATCCGGACAGATAATGGAGCCGCGCCTTGGAAGGGCCAGTGAACCGAGGATGGGGCGCGGCCCTCATTATTCCCCAGATTCTAATTAGTTCTGTGAAAAGGAAGCGGGCTGGGCATGCACCCTCCTAAAAGGAGTGGGGCAGGAGACACCTCAGAGCCGAGCGTGAGCTCAGCCGCAAAGGACCCGCCGCGAGGCCCGCGGGAGCGCACGAGAGGCATCAATAATGCCACGTCACTCCAGGAGGACAGTAAATAGCGACGCACCGACCCGCCGAGGACCTGCGTGCCAGCCAATCAGAAGAAAGCCATTCCAAAGCAATGGCTCACCTTTTATTTCCTTCATTTATTTTTATCTGGTTGTTCAAATACTGAAACATGTTAATTCAATATAAACAAACGGCAGGGACAGCAAAAGCAGAAGTGCAAGCTTTCCTCAGCCACGAGACCACCAGGAGCAATGCACACCTGCACTGCGGTTACTGTTGGGGGCTGCCTCCGGTCTCCGGGGCAGCCCTCTGATGCCGTTGGGATCACCCGAGGGGAGTGTACACATCGGCGGACAGCCGGCGTGTCTTGGGCAGGGAAGCACCCTGCGGCGACTGGTGTCACCGGGCGCAGGATCCAACGTGCGGGGGGTCACCCCCTGATTCCAGCAGTCGCGGCTCCGAGGGCACTCGGGCCGCGCCGCACACACAAGGCCACGACCACGTGGCAGGCCCACTCTGCACAATAAACGCAGACACGAGTTGCCACTTCCTGGGGCTCTGCTGCTCTGCCCTCGCAGCGCCAGCAGAGCCCCTTTTATTAACTGGGCACGTGAGCGTCATGACACAGTCACGGCGCTCACGTTGCCCACAACAACTAGACCCCCACACAACATCCCTCCTTTATTATAAACAAACAAAATCAAGTAACACCCCACCGCAAACATTTGGTGCATTCCAGTCCGCGCACCAGCTAACAGCTACTAAACTCAAACATCTTTAACACTGCACGACAAAACAGGTGTGTTCCAGTCCTCACACCACGGGCCCCTATTACATGGTCCTCCACCTCAGAAAATCCCGGGATCAAACTGGCCCCCAGCGCCGCTGCAGGACAGGAAGAACACGTTCTCTTCGTACTCCTCCTCCGCCATGTCATACAGTCCTTCACGGGGACTCTCCGCCACCCGGACCGCCGCCACCTTGGGGGTCTTTCTCCCCTTCACCTCATTCCCCCCTGTTGCCCCCACCACGCTGGCTGGAGCTGGAGCGAGACACACTCGTGCGAAGTGATCTCCTTTCCCGCACCTTCCACAAATTTGTCCTATCGCGGGGCAGTCCTGCGGGTGTGGAACATCCCACCCACACTGATGACATATTGCGGCATTGGGGTCTCTCTTCAGCCTGTCTCCCCTCCTCATCACTCTTCCTCCTGGCCACCTGCCAACAGCCGCGACCTCCTCAACCTTCACCCGCTGCATGGGGACCTCCATCTTTAGCTGGTGTCTGGAGGAGTCCATGATCGAGGCCCGCACCTCCGCCAGTTCCTGGGCCCGGCCAAGCTCCAGTATTCGATCAAGGGTCAGCGCTGGGTCCCTCGAAACCTGCTTGCGCAGTTTGGTGGAGCTGCAGCCATAGATGATTTGCGCCCGAATCTCGTCCTCCTCGAAGGTCCCCAGGTCACAGGCCAATGCAATACCGTGCAGCTTCCCATGGAATGCATCGAGACTTTCCGCTTCCTCCTGCTTCCTCCTGCTTCGCACACCTCATCCTGAACCTCTCATAGTCCCTGTTGACCATGGGTCTGAAGTATTCGTTCAGGGCTGTGACGGCTGCGCCGTACGATTGCTCTCGGGGCTTTAATGTCTGCCGGCCAATCCGGCAGAGTACAGGAGTGTCGGGCGTTTGGCTGCGTCTTTGATCTCCATTGCCTCGAAATACAACTCCAGGTTCTCCACCCAGGCCACCCACCGGGCCCCCAGGCTCGCCGGCGAACCCAGGATATCAAAATGGGGTATTGGTGCCAGCTGACCCCTACATACCCCTTCGTCGTCCGACATGCTGCTGGCAGGTGAGGACGTCATCTGCCAATCACCAGTGTTGGTGTGCGCTTGCCGTTGCCGGGCTCAGGTAGCTGTCGATGGGTGCCTGGCGTTCTTCCTTGCCAGGGGCGCACAAGCACTCCAGGTGGAGCCGCAACCCCAGGGCTTGACACTGGTTTGGCCTGTGGAGGGGCACTGCCCGTTTCCCGGTGACCACACCCTTGTTTAATGGCCTTCCTCTTCTGGAACCCTAGAGGGTGCACAAGCACTCCGGGTGGAGCCGCTACCCTCGGGCTTGGCACAAATGCGGCCTGTGGAGGGGTTATTGTCCCCTTTCTTGGACACTTCCCCCCCTCTTCCCACAGAGAGTTTTCTCCCACTCTGGGCCACCCAGCCAGCCCCGAGATCCACATCTGAGAGATGCTTGTGATTGGCTGTCCTTTGAGTAGGCCGTTCACCGCTGCGGCCCGGGCATGGGGAGCCCTCCTACAGACTCCGCACACGAGACAGGGACCGGGCCCCGCCCCCTTTCCGATCGCGGGGCTTGCAATTGGGCCACGCCTCCTTCCGCTCCTCCCCGTCGGTGCTTGGGGAAACACAGGCCGTTGATGAGGCCCTGCACACGATCCATGGGTGGGCACTCCAGGCCACACCCCCTTTTCCGCCCTGCAAGGAAACGAAACCTCACTTCTTTTTTTTGTTTTTTTTTGAAGACCAAAATTTTCACCCGTGGCAGCCCGGGTGCTCAGCGGGTGTTCTCCCCCCTCCGTGCCGCGTCGCCGCGGGTCGGAGCTCCAGGCCCCGCCTCCTTCCTAATGGAGGGCCGCTCCGTGCGTCCTTACACGGCCGCCGACTGCGGCCGCGTGCGCGGGTCCACGAATTCGCCCGCCGCAAGCACCAGCTGGCGGGCGCGACTTCCTCGTCGCCAGTGTTGGGGGCTGCCTCCGGTCTCCGGGGCAGCCCTCTGATGCCGTCGGGATCACCCGAGGGCAGTGTACACATCGGCGGACATCCGGCGTGTCGTGGGCAGGGAAGCACCCTGCGGCGCCCGGTTTCACCGGGCGCAGGATCCAACGTGCGGGGGGTCACCCCCTGATTCCAGCGGTCGCGGCTCCGAGGGCATTCGGGCCGCGCCGCACACACAAGGCCACGACCACGTGGCAGGCCCACTCCGCACAATAAACGCAGACACGAGTTGCCACTTCCTGGGGCTCTGCTGCTCTGCCCTCGCAGCACCAGCAGAGCCCCTTTTATTAACTGGGCACGTGAGCGTCATGACACAGTCACGGCGCTCACGTTGCCCACAACAACTAGACCCCCACACAACAGTTACTGCACACGCATACACGCCCCCCCGGCAGTTTCTAGATGATATTGTGCCCAAGGCGTAGCACCAGAATTCACCAGGCCCCACCCAAGGGTTGCTCCCATACTGCTGCTGCCCTCTCCAACACATTAAATCATTGCACCCCACGTGACTCCCATACTGCTACTCTACACTGCACTCCCTCTCCAACATCATCAAATCCATGCAATTTAAATGAGATTTTATTGACTTTTACTTTAAAGTAATTGTTTGTTTTTAATGGTTCTCTTTTGCAATAGAGTTTATATAAAACCATTTAGTGATGTACCAAATCTTTTCCTGAATCCTGACTGATGACAATCAATCCTTTCCCTTTCTGACATCTAGTTTTCCAATTGGCTTAGGGGGAACACTGTTTTTTGTTGTTGCTGGAAACATCTATACATATTCATTTTATAAAAATTCCATTGCCTCTATGAGGATTTCTGCACATTTTGGAACCACCCATAACTTTGCCCCCCCTAGACGAAACCGCACCAAGCTTTGCAAAATCATTCCGAAGGGGCCATATCAGTGGCAGATTTAAGGCAAAGGGTCCCGTGTGCAGCACCTGACACAGGGCCCTAGGAGGGCCAGTCATGGAGGTGGGGCTTTGGGGGGGGGGCAGAGTTAACTGTGGTCACAGTGCACAATGGCTAACTTTAGGGACAAAAGCAATTTTTTATTAAGTTGTCTTCATTACAGTTTAGGACGAAATTACCGAAAATAAATGGTCGCATTGACCACAAGTTCTAAAAATGCTACCACCAAAGGTTTGAACACCAAAAGTTCGAACCTTTGGTGGTAGCATTCAGGGACGTCATTTCATCAAAATGCCAGGGGTAGCGGAAGTGACATCACATGACCCTTGACCCCCCTGATGACATCACAGGAAGTGATGTCATTTGACCCCTCCCCAAAGTGATATTGTGGGAAGCGATGGAACACAACCTTTCACCCGTTGACAAACCAGGAAGTGGCATCGCATAGCATTGTACACTAGGAAAAATATGGTTACAATATCACTATATCACTGTGATGTACATTTCATTCCTGAATGGATCGCCATATGTATCGTTAAGATCAGTGTGTATAGGCCCATATTACCAAATTACTGTGATTGCAAGCAGACGTCCATGACCAAATGATAATGATGTGTTATTATATAGCACTTACGCTTAAGCGCTTTACATAGAAGACATATAAACCCACTATCACCCAACCTGTGTTGGTACCCATTTATCGACCAAAGAAGGATGAAAGGCTGAGTTGAGGCGTTTGAGAACAGACTAAATCAGTGACTGAAGTGTGCCTGAAATAAACCTTTAATGAGGCTAGCAATTATTGTATAGAATTCCAGAAAGACACATTTTTTGCCATTCCTATTCTTTCTTATTTAGGTTCAGTGCTGAAAGTGTTAGACTTGTGGCCTCATTTTCTTATTTTTCTTCTTTTTTAAGGGGCCTGAACAAGAAAGCTAGCCACTCCAGAATTAAAGAGAGACATGGTGCTGGCCACAGCACAGGAACTTGCATTGCAAAAAAAAAAAGAAGAAAAAAAAAATCTTTTTTTTTTTTATGGGGTTACATGGAAAACCACAGAGGTCGCAAGGGAGACCTCAGAGGTCGCAAGGGAGACCTCAGGGGTCGCAAGGGAGACCTCTGGCGACCCCCAAATGACGTCCCTGGTAGCATTGGAAAAAAAAACAGGGGCTGCGGGGGTTTCCCTGTATACCACATACTTCATGGTATAGTGAGCGGCGGTTGCGGGGGACACCCCCCCCGCAGTTTTCCGTTTAATAAAAATAAAGAAAACAGCTGGACCTCCTCAGCAGGCTTTGCTATGAATGCTAGATATTGTAAACCTTGAGAACATACGTGTCCTTGTAGAGAAAATTGATGTCATTCTGTTTGTGCGGGCGTTGCTGAAGCCACGCATTGCAAAACGGCAGAATTGCATAGTGTTAAGCTTTTGCTGCACGGGTTGGAGGGTGAAAACGTCGGATCTGTATAAGGGTGTACTAGTATGGAATTACAGAGCCCTTTACAACATTTTGTATCTGCGTGTACTTTAGATGCAAAACAGATCAAGGTGGACGGTGTTAAAAAACAAACAAGAAGATCATTGATGTTTGTGACAATAGTGTGATGAGCTGCTTGTGATCGCCGCAGGACCAGATGCTGTATCTATTAGTTTATTAATTTGATTTTTTTCCCAAAAGATGATAGAATGCTGTGACACTCCCCAACCATACCACACCCCTATGTGTCTGATTTACAAAACGTTTCCAATGGGATTTTTCCATTGAAAAGTGCTTTTGTAAATCAGGCATATGGCACCTTCTAGGGTAGGGCTGTACTCCCCTAAATAAAGGAAAAGTAAAAAAAAACAACAAAAAAAACAGAACAACATGCTGATGTGGATTGTCGTAATATTTAAAAACCTTCACATTGCAGCATGTATTTTGAAGGAGATACTGACATTTGTATATAACAAAGCCCTAACCCTGTGACAACTAACATGCAAAACACACCACAAGAACAACATTGTTTTTTTTTTTCATCAGTGACCAAACCCCTCTTCATTTCGTACCAACCTTGTTTGGCTTTGTTTATGGTGTGAACGCTGTCTGATAAAAGCCTGCCATGTTCCCTCAGGGCTGACAAACAGTGTTAAGATGTTATGTTATGTTATGTTATTTTGCATTTATATAGCGCCTTATATACCATTGGTATGGTCTGAAGGCGCTGGTAGGTTGAACGCCCTTGGGAACTGAAGTTCGGGTCAGTAGAGAGAGTAGAGAGAGTCCAAAAAGTGCGTGTGCGCACCAGGTATGTGTGCAGCTGGTGCGGAATTCAAGTGGTAGCTGCTTCTTAGCGGTAGGTGTGGTGGTTGAGAGGTCAGGAGTATGTGTACGCTCTGGCCGGCTTTATCCAGATCGAGTATGGCTGCGTTAGGCCTGAGGAGAACGCATGGCTGGGGGTGCGAAACCAGCAATGATTACTTAGAGTGATGGGAGTGAGCGGGAGATGTTGATATGAGAACAGTTATACCGAATGGTGTCATAGTATCTCTGTGTTCTATTTGAGTGGTGGTGTAAGGGAGAGAGTAAGCGTGGGGTGTGGTATGGTGTATTCCATGCATTCCATAGGATAATTACGTACGTCATGCAATTCCATGCGGATAGGCCCGTTCAATGCCTTTTTGTCCATTCCACACACTTAACCACTCTACAGACTCACCATTTCCGCACAATCATCCACTCTGTCGATTCATCCGCACCAGACATTCGTCCGCTCCACATAATCATCCGCACCAGACATTCGTCCGCTCCGCACAATCATCCGATCCGTCAACTCATCTGCTCCACACATACGGCCGCTCCGCGCACTCATCCGCTCTCCACACCCATCCGGTCTCCCCACTCGACCGCTCTCTGCTCTCCCCACTCGTCCGCTCTCCCCTCTCCCCACTCGTCCGCTCTCCGCTCTCCCCTCTGTCCAGTCATCCGCTCTCCCCTCTCCACACTCATCCGCTCTCCCCTCTCCACACTCATCCGCTCTCCCCTCCCATCCGCTCTCCCCTCCCATCTGCTCTCTCCTCCCATCCGCTCTCCCCTCCCATCCGCTCTCCACTACTGTCCCGTCTCCCCTCCAGTCCGCTCTCCACTCCCGTCCGCTCCCCACTCCTGTCCGCCCTCCACACTCGTCCACTCTCCACTCCTGTCCGCCCTCCACACTCGTCCGCTCTCCACTCCCATCCGCTCTCCACTCCCATCCGCTCTCCACACCCGTCCGCTCTCCACACTCGTCCGCTCTCCACACTCGTCTGCTCTCCACTCCCATCCGCTCTTCACTCCCATCCGCTCTCCACTCCCATCTGCTCTCCACTCCCATCTGCTCTCCACTCCCATCCGCTCTCGCCTCCAATCCGCTCTCCACTCCCATCCGCTCTCCACTCACCCGCTCTCCACACTCATCCGCTCCCCAAACTCATCCGCTCTCCACACCCATCCGCTCTCCTCTCCTCTCCGCTCTCCACTCCCCTCCGCTCTCCACTCCCGTACGCTCTCCACTCCCGTACACTCTCCACTCCCGCCCGCTCTCCACTCCCATCCGCTCTCCACACTGGTCCGCTCTCCACACTCGTCCGCTCTCTACACTCGTCCGCTCTCTACACTCGTCCGCTCTCCACACTCGTCCGCTCTCGACACTCAGTTGCTCCTGACACTCATTTGCTCCCGACACTCAGTCGTTCCCACACGCCTCTGCTCTCCATGCTCCTTCGCTCTCCACGCTCCACACGCTCCTCCGCTCTGTACGCTCTTCCGCTTTTTACGTTCCTCCGCTCTTCACGTTCCTCCGCTCTCTACACACAATCGGCCGCTCTTTACATTCAACCGCTCTCTACACTCAAATGCTCTCCACACTCATCCTTCCATACTCAACTGTCCTCTACACTCATCCGACAATAGAAATTCCTCCTCCACACTCATCTATACTCATCCACACTCATCGATACTCATTTGCTCTCCCCACTCATCCGCTCACGCCCTCCACACTCATCTGCTCTCCACGCTCATCCGCTTTCCACGCTCTCTACATTCCCAGTGATTTATTCCTATTATCCACTTCATTGTTTAGATCTATATTACTCGTTTAGTTCTGTTTGTCTTTGTAGGATACAAACTGGTTGGTTTAGCTGTGAACTTTTTTGCTTCAAGTGGTTTGCTGGGTCGGTGTTATTGTGATGATGTTGATTTGGAACCGGTTGGTTTTAGGGAAAGAGCCAGGGTTTCAGTAGTTTGCGGAAGGCCGTTAAGTCCTCATTTAGGCGGATGTGGGGTGGGAGCGAGTTCCACAGGGTTGGGGCCAGTGCTGAGAATGATGCTCCGCCTAACCTGACTGAGTTTGTTTTAGGAATTACTAGGAGGCCGGCTGAGCTTGATCTAAGGGTGCGAGAGGGGTGATATGGTATTAGCTTATCTTGAAGATATTGCGGTCCAGTTTTATGTAGTGCTTGATGGGTGAGGCATAAGGTTTTGAAAGCCACCCTACGGGCTACTGGAAGCCAGTGCAGTGTCTTGATGGCTGGGGATACGTGGTCTCTTGGACCGAGCGCAAGTAGCATTTTGGCCGCCACGTTTTGTGCTCTTTGGAGTTTATTCAGTTGGGAGGCATTAATTTCGAGGTATAGGGGGTTTCCGTAGTCTAGTCTTGATAAGACGATTGATTGGACCGCGGAGACTCTGTTGGGAAATGAGAGGTATGGAAAGATGCGCCTAAGGTTTTTGAGGTGGTAGTGGCAGGATTTTGAGACATTGTTGACTTGGCGCGAGAGTGTTAGGTCCGAGTCTAGAGTGCATCCGAGATTTTTCACTGTGTTGGAGGGGGTTGGTGAGATGCCCATGGCGGGTGGCCAGGGTAATGGGTGCGGAAGGAGATCGGAGTTGCCGCAGACCATGATTTCAGTTTTGGAGGGGTTTAATAGGAGGTGGCTTTGAGTCATCCAGCGTTCTATGTTAAGGAGGCAGGATGCCAGGTCAGGACGGGAGTTGGGTTTCGAGTTCAGGAATTTTAGAATTAGTTGGGTGTCGTCGGCGTAGTTGTAACACAGGATGTTGTGTGAGCGAATTATTGGTGGGAGGGTGATCAGGTAGAGATTGAACAGGAGGGCGGATAGACATGCTCCTTGAGGGACTCCCGTGTCGACTGGTTGGGCTTGTGAGGTAAAGCTTGAGAGTGTCGTTATTTGGTGCCTGTCTTTGAGGAATGAAGCTATCCATGTAAGGGCGGTCCCACGAATTCCAAGGGCGTGGAGGCGGTCTAGGAGGATTGAGTGATTGATCGTGTCAAAAGCGGCCGATAGGTCAAGAAGGATGAGTGCAGCGCATCCCGTCGAGTCCGCTGTCATTTTAAGGTCATCCCAGATCGAGGTGATGGTGGTTTCAGTTCCGTGACGTGATCTGAAACCTGATTGGGCGGGGTCAAGGAGGTTGTTGGCTTCGACAAAGGCATTTAGTTGAGAGTAGGCGGTTCGGTCAATGAGTTTGGCGAGGAACCTGGTGTTTGAGATTGGGCGGTAGTTTTTGGGCTCGAGAGGGTCGAGCGAAGGTTTTTTAATTAGAGGTTTGACGTGTACCATTTTGAATGCGTCGGGAAAGATACCGGAGAAGAGGGAAGCATTTATGATAGATCTTGCGTGTTCTCCTGCGCAGGTGGTAGCAAAAATGTCTTTAAGGGTTGTGGCTGGGCAAGGGTCGAGTGGTGATCCGGATGGTTTGCGGGCAGATAGAAGTTTGAGGAATTGTTCTGGTGATATTGGACTAAAGGATTCGAACGTTGGTTGGGTAGAGGTCGCATCTGATGGGCTGGCCGGTACGGGCAGAGGATTGCCCGGTGGCTGTAATAGAGCCAGTTTGGTGTTTAGAGTTTTTGTCCTTCCGATAGCCGTGTTGTAAAAGTGGAGGGAGAGTGAGTCGCACAGTGATTGTGAGGGGGTCGGGATGGTTGTAATACAGGCTGGGGTGGTGAATTCTTAGATGATTTTGTGGAGTTCTTTGCTTGGGTTTTTGCAGTTTAGGATTCGGGTGTTGTAGTGGGCTTTTTTTGCTTTCCGTATTTCGGCCTTGTACTGATATAGGTGTCGGGTCAAGGTGGTCCTGCACTCGTGGGTTTTCTCTTTCTGCCATTTGCGTTCTAGGTGTTTGTAAAGTCGTTTAGTGGTCTTCAACTCAGGAGTGAACCATCTGGGGAAAGGTCCACACGTGTGCTCTCTGGCAGCAGTCAGGGGGAAAGCGAGCAGAGAACTCGCTGCTGCGAAGCAGGCCCACCACAGCAGAAAGGGCCCTGTGCTGTGTGGAAGGGGTGGGCCCTAGCACAGGGGCCCGCTCGCCATTTGTCTGGCTGACGACCATTAGATCCGCCTCTGGGCCATATACTTTTTTGCAAAGTTTGGTGAGGATTCGTCCGGGGGGTGGGGAGGGTGAAGTTATAACGCCCAAAAAGTGCTCTTTCTTTGAGTTGAGCAAATTAACCATAGCTACAGGGCCGCTACCTGTAATTTAGAGAGAGGGAGAGAGAGGATGTGTTTGTATGTGAGTGCAACTGTGTAGATCGTTACTGCACAGGAAAGTGGGTCTTGTAGAAGTGCTACATACAGGTGGGCTTTGTATTTTGTTTATTGAATACTTATAAGGCACACTATATAGCAAAAAGTGTTTCCAGGTGCCACAAGGCAAAATAAAGAGGAAGTGAACAGGGGATAAACAACAATAACGGTCCTACTAGGGCTTGTGACATTTGGATTGTGCAAGTGCAGAGTCAAGAAGTGCAGGAGGACTGGGAGGGGGGAATAATGGAGGGTCAGAAGATGCAGGGGGGTGGGGAGGAGGAAGGGGCTAGGCAAGTGCTCGGGGGAGTCCTGGGTGGCAGAAGTGCCACAAGTTTGCCGGGGATGGAGCACCATCTAAGTGCAAGGGAGGGGGTGGGCCAGACTCAGGAGGGGTGCCCAACCCACCAGGCTAGTCAGGGAAAGGGGCCCACGAGCAGTAATCGAAATGAGCGGGGAGTGGTCGGGAGCGGTGTTCCACTACTTTTATTTTTTTCTGTTTACCTTTTCTCTACTTTTTACGACCATATTCACCATTCTTTACAGAGGATGTGTCCATTCCTGTCCCTGTGCAAGAGTAAAGTTGTATTAGGAGCCTTAATTACTAGTCACTTATACTATTGGAATGTCACTGCCACAAAACTTGTCACATGTTGCTCTTGATTCCACCAACCCTCTCCTCTGCCGAGACCACAGTTCCACTACTTTTTCCAGTACACTTCTTCCACTGCCCACGGGCAGTGCTTGTTGGGGCGGCTGCTGGTAAACACTGGTCAGGAAGGGCCTGGTGCTCAGTGTGACTCATAGGCGCCAGGGCCACTATTCATAGTGGCAAAAGGCGTAATTAGCAAGGGAGGGGGAGCTGGAAGGAGTTAGAGACGAGCATGGTCTTGGGAAGCTTCTGAAATTTAAGGTGGTCCGGATCAAGCCTGAGAGGGGCAGGGGGGCCATTCCAGAGGGAGGAACCTGTTGAAGCGAGAGATCTGCCACCCACTCTCTGCTTGGAAAAACATCTGATCTGCAGAGAGTTGGAGCTAGAAGACTGAAGGGCTCTAGCAGGGAGGTATTTAGGGAGAGCGAGTTGGATGTCTCAGGCCCCACACGTCCATCTGGATGATGCAGAGGGACTTGAATTTGATCCTTGCAGCCACCGAGAGCCAGCGGAGAGATTTGAGAGCTGGAGAGATGCAGTCCCTGGGCTTGAGGCCTAGGATAAGTCTTGCAGCCCCGTTCTGGATTAGTTGAAGGTGGCAAAGAGTGGAAAGAGGCAGACTGAGGAAGAGGCTACTGCAGTAGTCCAGCCTGCAGAGGACCAGAGCTCTGGAGACATTGAGTTTCTGGGAGATGGTAAGGAAGGGGAGCATGCCTCTGAGGAGGTGGAGCTGAAAGTGGCCCTTCTAGGCAAGGTCTGTGATGTAAGAGGAGAAGGAGAGAGAGGAGGCAAAGATGAAACCAAGGGTTTTTGTCACACAAGATGGTGTGGGGAGGGGAACTAAGGATGGCAGACAGAGGGAGGCGGGAAGTAGTGAGCAGGGGTCCCACTGAGAAGGATCTTGGTCTTGCTGGCATTTAGACAGAGATCATTAGCCGTGACCCGTGCCTGACTAGCAGTCAGGAATAAGAGTGGAGGTATAGGAGGGAAGCTTGAAGGAGAGCTAAGTGTCATCCGCATAACATTGGAAATGAGGAGAGCAGGAGGAGATCAGGTGGGCCAGAGGGGCAAGGTAGATGTTGAGGAGCCATGGCGATAGGATAGAGCCCTGAGGGACGATGCAGGTAGAGTGAGATGGAGGAGAGAAAAGGGCACAGTTGCATCTGGGAAGGTCGATTAGAAAGAAAGGAGGTCAACCAATCCAGTGCCAGATCTGTGATACCAAGGGTGTCTGTCATGGAGCCGCTTTATGCGGGTGGCATGATCGACCGTGTCAAAGGCAGAGGCCAAATCCTGGAGGACGAGAACAGGTGAAGAGTTGGAATCAAGGTTTGAGAGCAGGTCTTCATGTTGTTAAGGAGAGCAGTTTCCGTGCCTCTAGAAGCTCTGAAGCCAGACTGGTGTGTGTATGTTTATTGTAGGAGTCAAACTACATAGTTGCTGAATGTGTGGCGTGGGTGTAACTGCACGGCTGTGCCTGTAATATCGGATGTCACTACTGCACAGCTGTGCCGTTATGGAAATGTTACTGCCCGGGTAAGCCTAATGAACACAGCCTCGTGTTTGTTTTCAACCATGACATGCGCAGTAGAGCGTGATTGTTCATTAATTTATAATTAAGATATTTTTTTGTACAGATGTTAGTCTTTGCGTTTGATTGCATCTGAAGTTTGCAAAGAGAGGTGCCAGCGGATTGGGCTATATATACACACCGGCTCGAAGGCTTCTTCGTCTGATCTCAGCCTGTTTGCTAGCAACAGTGCCAGGCAAGTTGGCACACACGGGATTTGGGCAGATGGCGCGTTCCGTTGGGTGCTCAAGCGATACTGCACAGATCAGCGCACCATCGTTTGGGTGGATGCCTAGTCTTTCAGGGTGCACCCATACGACCTTACAGATCTCCACGGGGGCATCCGGCCATCTCTCCCACACTGCCCTGGGCGCGTCATGCCCACTTGAGCACAGGCACACCACCTGTGCATGCTGCTCGCGGTTGGTATGCGCCCTCTGCACACGTGTGCCCTCCGCCTCATTGCTGGGGAGGAGCGCTGGAAGCTGGCAGCAGGCTGGCGACCAGCCACCGGCAGTGGCAAGGGGCTGGAAATATTCCCCAAACGGCCACAGTGCATCATTTTTCTCCTTCAAAAACAAAACACAAACAGCCTTAGTCACGAGGCTGGCAACAGAAGCAGCCTTCAGAAGCTTGGATCTGAGAGCCAGGCCCTCTCCCGCACCCCCACCGGCAAGCTCTTTCTCTGCCCATGCCGATCTTTTAGGATGGGCAGGTGTGAGCAGAGTGGGCGCTGCCACCTGCAGGGAAGGTGCCCAAGTGCGTGCGAAGCTCCGTGTCAGCCTGTGGGACTGGTACGGTTGGAAGAGATGACATGATTGACTGTCACCAGGCCAGTGATGTCAGTACATGGGACTGTCACCCAGTGTCTTAAGTGGCGCTACAAAACGAGCCGGGTTTATCAAGGGGGCGTGGCCTAACGACAGGGGTCCTGCGGGTCAGTTAGGCCACGCCCCCTGACGAGCCCCAGCTCAATGGGCTACTAGCACCCCTGCCAGTGCCAGACAGGGGGTAGCGCCTCGCCTGTTCAGCCTTAAAGGAGGCGCTGGCCCTCACCAGCAGCCGGGGAGGGCGGGGGGGGCGCAGCGTCACCATTAAGGCTGAAAGGGTGAGGCCACTGGAAGTGAGGCCATTTTCCTAAATACTGAAACACCCCGAATTGAGCTTCAGTATTTAGAAAGCAAGGCCTCTGCTTCCAGGACCTCACCCTTTCAGCCTTGATTAGCAGCTCCTGCAGGGCCCCGCATCAAAACGAGATTTCGGAGCATGCTGGGGCCCAGCTCCGGCAGGTCCTGGCCCACTTAAAGCCCTGCTGTCACCGCTCATCAGGACAGATCGGAGACTGGTCAAGCGCCTTTCCAGATGTTGAACTGTCTCCGGAATTAAGAAATGCCAGTCTTGTGGTAAAACATGGCGCCGTTATTGGAGCGGAGGAACTGCAGACTGGAGTGGGGGGGGGGGGGAACTGGTACCAGTGGAAGGATACCAGCAACCCCTGTCAATGAGTGGCACTCGTATGGAATCGAAGGATTCCAGGCCTGCATTGTCCGTACGGTGGAGACATGCCAGGCCTGCACCTGGATGTGCAACGGTACTACAATGGGAAATGCGTGGCACTGAGGAACGCCGGGCCTGGGTCAAGGTGTGACATTGGTACTACGGTGGATAGATGCTAAGCCTGTGCCGGCGTGTGGCACTGCTACACGAGTGGGGAGGTGTGTCAGGTTGTGGCTCTGGTAACAGTGCAGAGGGAGGCCCGTGCCAGCAGGACGTGACATGTTTACCGAAATGGAGGGATGGCAGGCTTAGTGGAGTGGGGGTAAGCCAGACCTGGAGGAAGGGCAGGCCTGCGTCAGGGCGTGACGCTAGACTCAATGGGAGGCACGTCAAGCGGGCATGTTGGTGTGGCCCTCGTACCAGTGTGGGGGGAATGCCAGGCCTGTGCCAGGGTATTGCACGGGCACAGGTGTGGTAGAATTCCATTCCAAACCTGTGTCAAGGTTTGGTCCCGGTACCAGGCCTCTATCGGGTATGGGGCAGTAATCAAGTCAGAGTAGAGGGATGCCAGGGTGTGACACTGCTAACGGAGCAAAGCAATGCCAGCCCTGCCACTACCAGCAGAGGATATGAGTAGCAGGCCTTTGCCTGTAGGTCACTGCCCTCGATGACTGTCAGACGCCTGCCAAGGCATGAAGCGGTCATCAACTCAATTTGGATGGATATCCGACCCATGTACGGATGTTTACTTTAGTTTTAAATGTATTTATATAGCGCTGCTTACACTTGGAGTGGGCCTTGGCGCTAGGCACAGGAATTAAGGATTCTTTCGTAGGCTTCTTTGAGAAAAATACAATTTTTCGGTTGTTATGTAAATGTGCAATGTTCACCTTCTTTTCTGAGTGAGTTTGGCAGCGAATTCCACAGCGTGACTGCCTGGGCACAAAGAGATCTGCCCCTCTCCATTGAACCAGGCACGTTTTGGGGAGGAGTAGCAAGTTTGCATTCATGACACGAAGGGAGCGATGAGGGACATATTTTTTTTATTTTTATCACGATATCCGGGGCTTTTAGTGGCACAGGGCATGTTTCACAATTCAGAGTTGCATTCTTTCGTTTAAGGGAGGCAATTGTTTTTAGTGCGTCTGAAGTATGGGCGTTCCTGGGGTGTTCCAGTGCATCCTTATTCAGGTAGTCTGAAATCTTTTGAAGTTTTAAGAGTCGTACATACGTAAGGAGTCCCAGGAAGATCGAATTGAAACGTCGAGATGAGAGACCACAATCGCCTTTATTAGCTGAACTTAGTAGATAAAGAGAAAAGTTGCAAACGTTTCTTAAATTGGCGAATTTGACTAAAACGAGGGCCCATCAGGTGTCAACTCCTAAAAAAAGTGGGGGGGGGGCTCATTAACATCCCAATTGAATGTGTCTACAGAAATTAGCATATCAGGGTGCCCTCTGAAAAAAGTGAGGGGACTCTGTCCACCTGCGTGTACTCGCTACATGAGCCCTGGGGCCTACTAGCTTGTTGACCTGAGGGTCAAGGGAGAATTGGCTGTCATTGGTGACACTCAAATTGCAAACCTTATTCATCGTCTGCAGTGATGTGCTTAAAACCCCGCACCAGGCCAAAATGTGGGGTCCTAGGTGGGAAGATGGGAGCCCCAGCCGTACTCTCACATAAGCAATTCGCTTTTGCTCATGTTAAAATGTAAACGATCAAGATGTTTCCCGGGGTGTCTCCCTTTTGTCCCAGGGGTTGTGGTCATAGAGGTACTTGGTACCATTTGTGGTGGGAATGTCCGCATGGGCACATTTTTTGGGCGGAATTGTTGAGTTGGATTAAGGACATCCGTGGATGTTGTTCTCGACTAGCGCACCCTTGAAATTCTCTTTGGTATCCTGTCCCCGGATACGGGGGCTCTCCCGAAGATGACCCAAAGCATGTTGCGAGCTGGTAGATTGGCATTAGCTCGGTATTAGAGTGGTGCAGTGCCCTCAAAATCCGAATGGCTGGCCAATCTGTGGGCTATATTTACCTATGAGAAGTTGTCAGCACTTACCCATGATACAATGGAATCCTTTTTGTTGGACTGGACCTTGGTGCTCCTTCATGATGACTGTGCTGCTTTTCGTCTCTGATCTTTCCTCCAGTGGATGGGTCCTTCCCCCTGGCTCTAGTGAAACTATGTGCTTCTGCGTCCGGCTTGTCGACTTTTTCAGAACCCACGGTGTCAGTCGATAACGTTCTCTTGATTCCTATGTTTTGGTCCCTCTGGCGTCATTCCCTTATGTGAACCCGGTGGTCCTCAAGTGGGAGTGGTGCCTGGGGGTGTGGGATGGGGGGATCTTTTTTCTGTTTTTCTGTTCTTGTTGTTTTTTGGTGCTGTTGTTGTTTTGCTTAAAATGTTTAATAAATTTTAAATGGAAAAAAATGTTAACGATTGCGGTCCATCCAAGTACTATCCGCTGACAGGCCCATGGAACAGGGTGGATTGGAGGAGGATGATACCCCATCTAGATGCAGCAGGATTTGGGTGTCATCCACCTATGATTAAGTGTGCATGTTGAAGAAGTTTTGTGAAGGGCTAGAGATAACCAGAGAAGGGAACAAGAGTGGAGAGATGGCAGCTTGTGGGTACCGCCTCAGAGAACCTTTGAGGATGAGCCTTCAACGAATCAACAGCCACTGATTGAGCTACACCACGCCTAAAGTTTGGAATTTAAAAAATCATTGGGCCTCAGATGTCGAAACGTTGCCTGTCCTCAGAGATTGGCATGGTGGACGGCGTCGAAAGCAGCAGAAAGATCTAACAGCTCCACTATGCCAACACCACCACCATCCCCCCATCCGCTTGATGTCCAGATGTGGCACTCATACTAGAGTGCAAGGGTGCCAGGCCTGCGTCAGGGCGTGACACAAGTTTCTTTGTGGAACAATTGCAGGCCAATGTCACGACGTAGCACTAGTGCCAGTGTGCAGAGATCACAGGCCTGTGGGATTAGTATCATTGTTCATGGAGGCCTGATCTGTGTCAGGATGTGACTCTGGTACCAGTACTCAGGAATGCCAGGCCTGTGTCAGGGTGTGCCTTTAGTACCAGAGAGCATGGATGACAGGACTGTATCAGGGCAAAGTGCTAGGACCAGACCGGATGCAGGCCAGGACTGAGTCAGGGTGTGGCACTGGTACAAGAGAGCATGGATGCCAGGACTGTATCAGGGCAAAGTGCTAGGACTAGACCGGATGCAGGCCAGGACTGAGTCAGGGTGTGCCACTGGTACCAGAGAGCATGGATGCCAGGTCTGTATCAGGGCAAAGTGCTAGCACTAGACTGGATGCAAGCCAGGACTGAGTCAGGGTGCGGCACTGGGACTAGTGCTCAGGGATGCCAAGCCTTTGTCTGGGTGTGCCACTGATACCAGAGCGCATGGATGCCAGGTCTGTATCAGGGAAAAGTGCTGGCACCAGACTGGATGCAGGCCAGGGCTGAGTCAGGATGTGCCACTGGCACCAGAGAGCATGGATGCCAGGCCTGTGTCAGGGCAAAGCTCTAGACTGGATGGAGGCCAGGACTGAGTCAGGGCGGGTGTGACTCTGGTACCAGTACTCAGGGATGCCAAGCCTGTGTCTGGGTGTACCTTTAGTACCAGAGAGCATGGATGCCAGGCCTGTGTCAGGGCATAGCGCTAGCACCAGACCGGATGCAGGCCAGAACTGAGTCAGGGTGTGGCACTGGTGCCAGAGAGCTTGGATGCCAGGCCTGCGTCAGGGCATAGCGCTAGCACCAGACTGGATGCAGGCCAGGAGTGAGTCATGTTGTGGCACTGGTACTAGTGCTCAGGGATGCCAGGCCTGTGTCAGGGTGTGCCTTTAGTACCAGAGAGCATGGATGCCAGGCCTGTGTCAGGGCATAGCAGTAGAATCAGACTGGATGCAGGCCAGGCCTGAGTCAGGGTGTGCCACTGGTACCAGAGAGCATGGATGCCAGGCCTGTATCAGGGCAAAGTGCTAGCACCAGACTGGATGCAGGCCAGGACTGAGTCAGGGTGTGCCACTGGTACCAGAGAGCATGGATGCCAGGTCTGTATCAGGGCATAGTGCTAGCACCAGACTGGATGGAGGCTAGGCCTGAGTCAGGGCGGGTGTGGCACTGGTACTAGTGCTCAGGGATGCCAGGCCTGTGTCAGGGTGTGCCACTGGTGCCAGAGAGAACGGATGCCAGGACTGTATCAGGCAAAACTAGCACCAGACCGGATGCAGGCCAGGACTGAGTCAGGGTGTGCCACTGGTACCAGAGAGCATGGATGCCAGGTCTGTATCAGGGCAAAATGCTAACACTAGACTGGATGCAGGCCAGGACTGAGTCAGGGTGTGGCACTGGGACTAGTGCTCAGGGATGCCAAGCCTTTGTCTGGGTGTGCCACTGATACCAGAGCGCATGGATGCCAGGTCTGTATCAGGGCAAAGTGCTAGCACCAGACTGGATGCAGGCCAGGGCTGAGTCAGTATGTGCCACTGGCACCAGAGAGCATGGATGCCAGGCCTGTGTCAGGGCAAATCACTAGACTGGATGGAGGCCAGGACTGAGTCAGGGCGGGTGTGACTCTGGTACCAGTACTCAGGGATGCCTAGCCTGTGTCTGGGTGTACCTTTAGTACCAGAGAGCATGGATGCCAGGCCTGTGTCAGGGCATAGCGCTAGCACCAGACCGGATGCAGGCCAGGACTGAGTCAGGGTGTGGCACTGGTACCAGAGAGCTTGGATGCCAGGCCTGTGTCAGGGCATAGCGCTAGCACCAGACTGGATGCAGGGCAGGAGTGAGTCATGCTGTGGCACTGGTACTAGTACTCAGGGATGCCAGGCCTGTGTCAGGGTGTGCCTTTAGTACCAGAGAGCATGGATGCCAGGCCTGTGTCAGGGCATAGCACTAGAATCAGACTGGATGCAGGCCAGGCCTGAGTCAGGGTGTGCCACTGGTACCAGAGAGCATGGATGCCAGGCCTGTATCAGGGCAATGTGCTAGCACCAGACTGGATGCAGGCCAGGACTGAGTCAGGGTGTGCCACTGGTACCAGAGAGCATGGATGCCAGGTCTGTATCAGGGCATAGCGCTAGCACCAGACTGGATGGAGGCTAGGCCTGAGTCAGGGCGGGTGTGGCACTGGTACTAGTGCCCAGGGATGCCAGGCCTGTGTCAGGGTGTGCCACTGGTGCCAGAGAGAACGGATGCCAGGATTGTATCAGGCAAAACTTGCACCAGACCGGATGCAGGCCAGGACTGAGTCAGGGTGGGCCACTGGTGGCAGAGAGCTTGGATGCCAGGACTGTATCAGGGAAAGTGCTAGCACCAGACCGGGTGGAGGCCAGGACTGAGTCGGGGCGGGTGTGGCACTGGTATTAGTGCTCAGGGATGTCAGGCCTGTGTCAGGGTGTGCCACTGGTGCCAGAGAGAACGGATGCCAGGACTGTATCAGGCAAAACTAGCACCAGACTGGATGCAGGCCAGGACTGAGTCAGGGTGTGCCACTGGTACCAGAGAGCTTGGATGCCAGGTCTGTATCAGGGCAAAGTGCTAGCACCAGCCTGGATGGAGGGCAGGACTGAGTCATGCTGTGGCACTGGTACTGGTGCTCAGGGATATCAGGTCTGTGTCAGGGTGTGCCACTGGTGCCAGAGAGCATGGCCTGTATCCGGCCAAAGCACTAGACTGTATGGAGGCCAGGACTGAGTCAGGGCGGGTGTGGCACTGGTACTAGTGCTCAGGGATGCCAGGCCTGTGTCAGGGTGTGCCACTGGTGGCAGAGAGCCTGGCCTGTATCAGGGCAAAGCACTAGACTGTATGGAGGCCAGGACTGAGTCAGGGTGTGCCACTGGTACCAGAGAGCATGGATGCCAGGTCTGTATCAGAGCAAAGTGCTAGCACCAGACTGGATGAAGGCTAGGACTGAGTCAGGGCGGGTGTGGCACTGGTACTGGTGCTCAGGGATGCCAGGTCTGGGTCAGGGTGGGCCACTGGTGCCAAAGAGCATGGATGCTAGGTCTGTGTCAGGGCAAAGTGCTAGGACCAGACTGGATGCAGGCCAGGACTGAGTCAGGGTGTGCCACTGGTACCAGAGAGCATGGATGCCAGGTCTGTATCAAGGCAAAGTGCTAGCACCAGACTGGATGGAGGCCAGGACTGAGTCAGGGCGGGTGTGGCACTGGTACTAGTGCCCAGGGATGCCAGGCCTGAGTCAGGGTGTGCCTTTAGTACCAGAGAGCTTGGATGCCAGGTCTATATCAGGGCAAAGTGCTAGCATCAGACTGGATGGAGGCCAGGACTGAGTCAGGGCGGGCGTGGCACTGGTACTAGTGCCCAGGGATGCCAGGTCTGTGTCAGAGTGTGCCTACTGGTGGCAGAGAGCATGGATGCCAGGCCTTTATCAGGGCATAGCACTAGACTGGTTGGAGGCCAGGAATGAGTCAGGGTGTGCCACTGGTACCAGAGGGCTTGGTTGCCAGGTCTGAATCAGGGCAAAGTGCTAGCATCAGACTGGATGGAGGCCAGGACTGAGTCAGGGCGGGTGTGGCACTGGTACTAGTGCTCAGGGATGCCAGGCCTGTGTCAGGGTGTGCCACTGGTGGCAGAGAGCATGGCCTGTATCAGGGCAAAGCACTAGACTGGATGCAGGCCAGGACTGAGTCAGGGTGTGCCACTGGTACCAGAGAGCATGGATGCCAGGCCTGTATCAGGGCAAAGGGCTAGCACCACACTGTATGGAGGCCAGGACTGAGTCAGGGTGTGCCACTGATACCAGAGAGCGTGGATGCCAGGTCTGTATCAGGGCAAAGGGCTAGCACCACACTGTATGGAGGCCAGGACTGAGTCAGGGTGTGCCACTGGTACCAGAGAGCTTGGATGCCAGGTCTGTATCAGGGCAAAGTGCTAGCACCAGCCTGGATGGAGGGCAGGACTGAGTCATGCTGTGGCACTGGTACTGGTGCTCAGGGATATCAGGTCTGTGTCAGGGTGTGCCACTGGTGCCAGAGAGCATGGCCTGTATCCGGCCAAAGCACTAGACTGTATGGAGGCCAGGACTGAGTCAGGGCGGGTGTGGCACTGGTACTAGTGCTCAGGGATGCCAGGCCTGTGTCAGGGTGTGCCACTGGTGGCAGAGAGCCTGGCCTGTATCAGGGCAAAGCACTAGACTGTATGGAGGCCAGGACTGAGTCAGGGTGTGCCACTGGTACCAGAGAGCATGGATGCCAGGTCTGTATCAGAGCAAAGTGCTAGCACCAGACTGGATGAAGGCTAGGACTGAGTCAGGGCGGGTGTGGCACTGGTACTGGTGCTCAGGGATGCCAGGTCTGGGTCAGGGTGGGCCACTGGTGCCAAAGAGCATGGATGCTAGGTCTGTGTCAGGGCAAAGTGCTAGGACCAGACTGGATGCAGGCCAGGACTGAGTCAGGGTGTGCCACTGGTACCAGAGAGCATGGATGCCAGGTCTGTATCAAGGCAAAGTGCTAGCACCAGACTGGATGGAGGCCAGGACTGAGTCAGGGCGGGTGTGGCACTGGTACTAGTGCCCAGGGATGCCAGGCCTGAGTCAGGGTGTGCCTTTAGTACCAGAGAGCTTGGATGCCAGGTCTATATCAGGGCAAAGTGCTAGCATCAGACTGGATGGAGGCCAGGACTGAGTCAGGGCGGGCGTGGCACTGGTACTAGTGCCCAGGGATGCCAGGTCTGTGTCAGAGTGTGCCTACTGGTGGCAGAGAGCATGGATGCCAGGCCTTTATCAGGGCATAGCACTAGACTGGTTGGAGGCCAGGAATGAGTCAGGGTGTGCCACTGGTACCAGAGGGCTTGGTTGCCAGGTCTGAATCAGGGCAAAGTGCTAGCATCAGACTGGATGGAGGCCAGGACTGAGTCAGGGCGGGTGTGGCACTGGTACTAGTGCTCAGGGATGCCAGGCCTGTGTCAGGGTGTGCCACTGGTGGCAGAGAGCATGGCCTGTATCAGGGCAAAGCACTAGACTGGATGCAGGCCAGGACTGAGTCAGGGTGTGCCACTGGTACCAGAGAGCATGGATGCCAGGCCTGTATCAGGGCAAAGGGCTAGCACCACACTGTATGGAGGCCAGGACTGAGTCAGGGTGTGCCACTGATACCAGAGAGCGTGGATGCCAGGTCTGTATCAGGGCAAAGGGCTAGCACCACACTGTATGGAGGCCAGGACTGAGTCAGGGTGTGCCACTGGTACCAGAGAGCGTGGATGCCAGGTCTGTATCAAGGCAGAGCAGTAGCACCAGACTGGATGGAGGCCAGGACCGAGTCAGGGCGCGGCACTGGCCCCAGAGTGCAAGGATGCCAGGCCTGTGTCAGGGTGTGCCACTGGTGGCAGAGAGCATGGATGACAGGCCTGTATCAAGGCAGAGGAGTAGCACCAGACTGGATGGAGGCCAGGACCGAGTCAGGGCGCGGCACTGTCCCCAGAGTGCCAGGATGCCAGGCCTGTGTCAGGGTGTGCCACTGGTGGCAGAGTGCAAGGATGCCAGGCCTGTGTTGGGGCGTGACACGAGTTGCCGTGTGCATGCCACTGTCAAATCGTGCCACTAGTACCAGTGTTCCGGGATCAGAGGCCTGTGAAATAGTGTGGCATTAGTATCAGAGTTCACGGAGGCTCACTTGTGTCAGGGTGAGGCACTGGTATAAGAGAGCAGGGATGCCAGCATGTGTCAGGGCATAGTGCTAGCACCAGATTGGATGAGGACCAGGACTATGTCAGTAGGCGTGGCATTGGCACCAGAGAAGATGGAGGGTAGGACTGTGTCAGGATGTGGCATTGGCACCAGAGAAGATGGAGGGTAGGACTGTGTCAGGATGTGGCACTGGCACCAGAGTGGATGGAGAGTATGACTCTGTCAGGCGCATGGCACTGCCACCATACTGGATGAAGACTAGAACTGTGTCAGGAGGCGTGGCACTGGTATTAGAGTAGATGGAGGGTAGGACTATGTCAGGGTGTGGCACTGGCACCAGAGTGGATGAGGACTAGGACTATGTCAGTAGGCGTGGCACTGGCACCAGAGTAGATGGTGTGTAGGACTGTGTCAGGGTGTGACACTGGCACCAGAGTGGACGGAAGGTAGGACTGTGTCAGGGCATGACACTGGCACAGTGTAGGGAGGGTAGGACTCTGTCAGGGGCGTGGCACTCGCACCTGATTGCATGGAAGGTAGGTATGTCTCAGGGTATGCCACTGGCATCAGACCGGATAAAGGCAAAGACTGTGTCAGGGGGCATGGCATTAGCAACAGAGTAGATGGAGGGTGGGACTGAGTCAGGTCATGGCACCGGCTCCGTGTATGGAGGGTAGGACTCAGTCAGGGGCGTGGCAGTGGCACCAGATTGCATGAAAGGTAGGAATGTGTCAGGGCATGTGCCAGCTGTAGAATGGATACTATTGAAGGAGGACATTTTTCCCACAAACAAACAATTTGTAATTGAATTGATACATGCCATTCTTTTCCATAACTCCTTTCCTTATGAGGGAACATACTATTTACAAGTAGCCGGGACCGCGATGGGACCACTGCGGACCTCTGTCTATGCAAACATCTTCATGCACTTTTTCGAGATGACACATGTACTGAATAACACCTTATGGGCCAATAAAGTTGATATTTGGAAGCGCTACACAGATGGTAGTTTTCGCATAAGGTATGGATCTAATTTGAAATTGGAATCTTTTTTTACATTTTCTGAACACCATTCACTCCATAATCAAATTTACCTTAGAGTTTGGTACCCCTAAATGACATTTTCTGGACGTCAAAGTGAATTTCTCATAAGGCAGATTTAATACTACAATTTTTCATAAAGACAATGTTGTAAATAATACATCACATGGTGTAAATAATACATCACACTTCAATAGCTTCCATCCAAAACCGAGGCTGACGAATTGACCATTTAGGCAGTTCCTGAGATTGAGAAATATCATTAATGATCCTGCAATATTTGAAAAAGAATGTGATATTCTGACAGATCTCTACATAGTTAGAGGTTTCCAACCAACATTTTAAATGAAGCTCGAAGTAAAGAACTTGCCAAAGGTAAAATAAACCTTTTGAACACAGTACATAAAACCACAACTACATGCATCATTGGTACATGTTGTGACCTACTCTAACCAGAGCTAGCAGATTTCAAGAATCATTAAGTAAAATTGGAAAATGTTACAATTTGATCCTCAACTACATCGCTTATTCCCTAAACCACAAATGATGGCCTTCAAAAGAGGGCATAACTTACATGATATTCTAGTTAAAGCTAGCTGAGAAACATTAAAGCCTTCACAGAGACTCATTATTAAATCAAAGCCAGGAACTTTCCTGTGTTAGAACTGCAGCAATTGCAACAATGTTTTACGGGTAACCCAATAAAACATACCTATTTGTATTGCTTTATTTAACATTAGGACATGACACATGAAGTCCCCTGTAGCTCATCACTTTGTTGAAAAGGGGCATATTTCACAGATGAGGTTTATTATCTTAGAAGTAGCCCATAATTTGCAGAGAGGAATAGGTCTAATTAAAAAAGTCCCAACAAGAGTTATTCAGGATGAACCGTTTAGATACTCTTTTGCCAAAAGGGATGAATAAAGAATCTAATCTAATCTGCTATATATTAAACCACTTCTGTGTTTTATGGAAGCCCATCATTATTCTTTCTAAGTGAGGTGTAGTTTTGCAACCTGTTTCTTATTTCACTGTAATGCCACATTGATCTGATTGTAAATTTGTTGACTAACATTGTGTTCTCCTGGTGAAATAAAATCCTCATATTGTGAGTGATTATGATGGAAGTTATTTATCTACAACCATTTTTCTGTAATTACACCAACCAGTGGTTGCATATATACATTAAAAAGATTGGGGACAAAGAGACCTGCAGTACACCACAGGACAAAGAAACGGGGGCCGAATGTAAAGGAAAAAGAGATAGTGTTTGTGCCCTTTCTGACAAGAATGAAGAAAAACATGTCAGTACCCGGCCGAAGATACCAGCTAGGGCGAGGCGATCCAGCATGACAGAGTGGACAGCTGTATCAAAAGCAGCTGAAAGATCTAATAAAATCAGCACACCTACTCCTCCATGCCGGACAAATTAATGTACCAGAGAATAAGAATGAATGTAGTATGGGAGAGTATAAATCTCTGAGGGACAAATCCGGAGCTATGGATAAAAGGCATATAAGGAGTTTTTGAGAACAAATCTACTATCTACAAGTAACGTAGGTCAACGTAAGGAGAAAAAAGGGGACGGTATCTTCAATGTTTGAAGAGATATTAAGAGGGATATTGAAATCAGTACAGTAAAGCCTCCACACTATAACTAAAGAAAGGAAAAAGTGAGTGAAATCCCTGTGAAAAAGAGGGTAATGCACTCAACTACTAATAAATAAATGGGTAACTTAAGCAAGTAGATACTTTAAACTGGTCCAATTAGTTCCCAAGTAGAGTAAACAGGCAAAGAGGTCACTGCATATGAGGTAGCCTTAAACAGCCAAGATGTCCGAAACTGCATCAAAAGCGTAGTTGCGTAATAAGCGTAATGACTTCATCCCGTTGATGCTGTCATGGTGCACCGTGACACCCGGAAATTATGCCCAGGAAATATTCAGAGGGTGCAACCAATATTAAAAGATAGTTCCAAAACAACTGATCTTTGAATCACCCCCTGGTGATACATGTAAAGCAACATTTCCACCCTATCTCTCGTCTTTCTTTCCCTATAAAACATCTTGAGTCTCTTATCTCTCCTCTTCTTAGCCAGTTCCTGGAGGACTCTGTTTTATTTAGTTCCTTTCAGCTTAGCTTCCGTCCGGGCTGTTCTTGTCTCATCTATGGATGATCTCCATCCCCTTTCGACATACCTTTGCATTAGTCATATTTACAGCACAACCCTTTTGTGGCCTTTCCATAGTTGGGTGTGACATCATCATATGGTTACATATTCACGTACAACAATCCTAATTTATTACAAGTTCCATCTGGTTGGGGATCTTTAACTCTGGGTGTGATGGACATGACTTTTTACAAGGACACTTCAACAATATGAGAAGGGAGAGAAAGAAGCAAGTTCCCTTTGAACCAGCGATAAGCATCCTATCCACCCAGACCTGCTGGCGTCCTTGGTATTTCTCATTTCACACTAATCTATGACGACTGCCATTTCTGCACCCATGGCCACTGGCCACATCCAGGTACGTGATCAAAACCCATAAATCATTTGCCAACTCTGCCCTTTAGCACCCCTTACACCGGGTTTATTACCTGGCCCCAAGTCGACCCTATCAGGTGCCCGGATTTCCCTTGTCACTGAATAACAAACTCCCATGTTCTGAGGAAGATTGCATCTCCTATTACAATAGCACTAAGTCATAAACCCCTGTCTGGCGACAACTGAAAGTCGGATATTATCGCAGCTGCCCAAATGCAGTTAGCTGCTGTGTGGGGTCAGAAATGAGAGGTGGACTCAAAATGGTAGCGTTTTCAACATCAGACATCTTTATTAAAATATAAGGTTTGGATAGGTTTGTGTCCTAAACATTAATCTGACCCTCACACTAAAAATGAACAATTAAGAGTGTAAGGAAATTGTCTCTTATTCAGTCTTGACAAAAAGTGTTTGAGAGCAAGTAAATAAATCCAACAAAATAATCTTTGGATCCAGAGGCTGGTTCCCTTCCCCCGATGTCTCAGGTAGGATGGCAAAAGTGTCTCTTTCAAATAATGGCTCCTTGAAGATGGTAAAAGTGTCTTTTTCAGACAACCACTTTTCAAGGTGGGCAAAAGTGTTTCTTTCAAGCAACACTTCCTAAGGATAGTGACATTGTATCTTTCAATCAACCATTTCCTACGGATGGTAAGAAATGCCTTTTCCAAACAATAGTTTGTTAAGGATGATAAAAGTGTCTCTTTTAAAACAATAACTTCTTACGGAGAACCACCAGGTATACTGCCCTGCCAGGAAGACTTTAGTAAGTCCAACAGATCCCCTGATATTCTCTCCTGCCAGCTGTCTGGCCACAATGTCTATATCTGAAAAAGGTTACCCTTGGGGTATATTCATGCGCCCAATTATTTGATTCCTATTGACAGAGATGCTTCACACAGTATTGGTTCATAAAGAAATTTAATGACCTTTGGTGATTTGGTGATGACACGTGTTTCGACGTATAAAACGTCTTTCTTAAATTAGGGCTTCAAAATCAAAAATGTAATGAACATTCACAATTGTAGTTGACAAAAAAGATATAAATAACGCATGGTAAATTGCAATTATTACGACCATTGCCACATTATTTTGTGAATAATACATCAAATGAGCATTTTTTTGTAAAACATAAAGGTATTGGCAATTGTTTGTTCATACATGAAATAAAAGGAAAAAACATGCCCATGTTTAGGGAGGGGGAAAGGGGTAGGAGGTTTGTGGGAAGTCAAAGAGTAGAGAAAAAGAAAAAAAGGGGATATAATATCATTGGTAAAAATATCCACATTGTCATCCTCATGATAAGTAACACTTGCATTAAAATCTAGTCCTTACCCGGTAGTTATTGTTGCATAAAATATCCTCACAGTCTCTTCATCCAGTAATGGGATAATCCCTGTCCTATGGAAAAATGTGCCCACATGCTCTCAGTCATTTTATCCATATTATAACAGTACAGTCAACATTATTTTAGTGTTTTTCTATGTGTACGTTCACTATTGCTAGGGTAATTTCAATTCATGTCCGAGCAAACTTCCCTGACATTATCAGGTATGTTTGTGTAAACATTATTCTGTGACCAGCTAAGGCATGACAAACCCGTAGGGCTTATCCGCGTTGTACGCTTAATATTCAAAAATGAAATTGGGGGACTTCTTTTCCTCTTGTTTCTATGACTTTGCACGGGCAGGATGTGTGCTTAAAATTCAAAAGTGACATTATTTTTTTTTCTCTGTTTTGTAAGTTCGCACAGGCAGAGGTATATGTCTGCACGGAACCTTGCTGCAACATAATGCTCACCGTAGGGCTAAGCCGTGTTGCGCATGTTTACATTATGGAAATGAGATCGACGATTGTTATCTCTTACTTTAAAGGGGCAGAAACCCTGAGGGTCCGCGTGCCGCTAGTCCCTATTCAATTACTAAGTGGTCTATTCATGCTGTGGAACTCACCTCCGTTTTACTCGCATAATGCCTTCCTGTCCTCGTGCAAGTGTATCCACCCGAATCCAGTATGTTATGTGCTTACGTTGCTAGGTGACCGTAGTCCTTCTACTGTTTCCCATATGACCGCCATGTTATGGGCTAATCTACTCCTATTGCAATGTGTAGTGCGTGTTACTTGTCCCATTATGCTCTGTTGGGTGTTTGGATGAATTGATAACTGTGACCTATGATTAATTATGGCTAAATTCGAATATCTAATATGCTACTAGCTAATTCTTTGTGACTGATTTCCTATGTTGAACTCAAAAATGTTTTTTGGAAAAAATCTAATTTCTACGACACGTGTTTCAAATTGTAACTGAAAAAAGTTTAAAAGTGCTTATTCAAATTGTTGTGTAGCTCGCTCCCACTACATGAGATTTACTTGATTTTTTGGAAAAATGTAGTTATATTTCTCTGGTGGATATTTAATGGTCCCCCATGGATTTTAGGGGCAAGTTCCCTTGTGGATGTCTGCTGACCCTGTTGCATCTGTTGGCCGGAAGCCCTTGGTCAATGCTCCGTGTCGGTGCTGGAAGCATCACTTGTAGTACTATGTTCAAATCTGAATTGACCTGATTGGTGAATAGATGTTGGATAGAGTGAAGTCAGATTATTAGACATTCACTTGTATGAAGTCATTAAAGGATGTTGTGCCATGCCCTAAAAAGAAACACAGTTGATAATAGAGTGAAGTCGGATTATTAGATATTCACTTGTATGAAGTCATTAAAGGACGATGTGCCATGCCCTAAAGAGAAACACACTTGATAATAAAAAATGGGGGTGGGGGGTGTTCTAAGCCAATGGTTTGGTTGTACTGCCTGGATTCTTATTCGTGTGAATCTGATGAGAGGTAATTTGCTTGTTCTGTCCTTTAATTCAATTATTTTTTCCCCTTGTCCTCAAATCCCAGATGAACATATTAAAACATTAAAGACATTTTACAGGAAGGAGTACATCTCGTTGTCCGAGTTTAAAACCTCTTTCCACTGTACGGAATTTACAAATCATTTTTGCTTCTTCCTGTCGCAGTTTGAGCTCATGATTTCCTCCTCTCGGTCCTAGGGTTACTTGCTTCAAACCTACAAATTTTAAAGATCTTTTGTCATTGCATTGGTGTTCCTTTTGCCAATGCCGGCTAATGGTGAGGTTGTGTTTTGATTTCCTATGGATGAGAAATGCTCTCTTATCTGGGTCCTTAATTCTCTTATGGTGCTCCCTATGTAAATCATGTGGTATTTACAAATAATAACGTGTATGACATATTTGGTTCTGTAGTTCATATGTTCATAAATGTTATGCTTTGTGCCATATTTGTCTTCAAAGCTTGATGTGCTATCTATCCATTGTGCACGTCCCACATTTCATAAAGCCCCTTGTTTGTCTAGGTAACCAGGTGGTTGCATTCACTGTCTTTAAGTCTGGAAGTAAAGATGGGCTTAGTATATTTTTGATGGTCCTTGCTCTTTTGAATATGATCATTGGGCTGTCTTTAATGTAATTTCTGATGTCTGGATCCAATTGTAGAAGATGCCAATTTCTTTTGAGGATGTTCCTCAAGATTCTATTATTTTTGCAGTATGTTGTGATGAAGCTGACTTCTTCCATTTAGTTGTTGGTTTTGGTTTTTGAAGTTAAAGTCTCTGTTCTGTTCAGATTCCTGGCTTTCTTTTGAGCCTTGGTAATGGTTTGAGTGCCATATCCTCTAGCTTTAAACCTTCTCGAAAGCAGGTGACATTCTTCCTCAAAAGTCTCTTGTTCTGAGCAGTTTCGGCGGGCTCTGACGTACTCTTCACTTGGAATGTTCCTAATGACCGAGTTGTGGTGACAGCTGGTTGTGTATAAGGTTGAGTTTGCCTCTGTTGTCTTTCTGAAGGTTCTGATCATCAATTCATGTTCTTTCACATAAAAGTTAAGATCCCAGAAATCTATTTCTACTTTACTACAGTTTCCAATAAATTCTATCCCCATGGAGTTGATGTTTGCTCTGGTCCTGAATTGTTCCAACCCGTCCTCTTCTCCTTTCCATATTAAAAGAACGTTGTCTATATATCGAGTCCAAAGGATCACGTGTTGTTGAAATGCTTCGTCTTTATACACATGTTGCTCCTCATACATCGCCATCATCAAATTGGCAAGTGCGGGGGAAAATGTAACCCCATTGCCACTCCTCTGGTTTGTCGGTAAAAATCTCCATTGAACATAAACGCATTGTTTTGCAGAGTTAGGAGTACCATTTCCTTTAGCATACTGACCGATTGAAATTTAGATGCAGATTTTTTGGAGAAAGTGTAATCTATTGTTTCAATTGCTATGTCGTGTCTGATAGATGTGTATAGTGACTTAACATCCCAAGTGGCTAATATATAGTCAGATTCCCATTTAATTGAAGCCAGTTTGTTGATTGCAGAGGTGGTGTCCTTAAGATATGCCTTAGTTTTGCTTACCAGAGGGCTGAGTATGATGTCAATAAACTCTGCCATATTCATTGTTGCCCAGTTAATCCCACTTAGAATAGGTCACCCTTCTGGTATTTTGTGAAATGCCTTGTGAAACTTCGGTAGAAAATATATTGTAGGTAAAGTCGGTTGTTGCATGTCCAGGAATGATTTTTCCTCATCTGTGATTAATCCTTTTCTATGCCAGTTTGTTATGTCATCTCTTAGTTCAATTGCCAATACTTTTTTGTTTTACAAAAAATGCTCATTTGACGTTTTCATTTTATTATTCACAAAATAATGTGGTAACCTTTTTCAGAATTGCCCTTTCCTAATGGAGTAGAGGAATCAAGGACTCCATTGTTACCCGGGTCAATGCGACCTTTAAATACAAGTGTTTGAACTAATACAGAGGGCACAGAGTTCTACTCCACAAGTACCTCAAATAGATTCCTCACTTTTTCATAGACAATGTCTATATCCTCTGTGTATTACATATAGATTGCTGTCATGATTCCTGCCCCTCATGTCCCCAGCCCTCTAAGATGTCAGGCTGGAGCCAGGCCACGATCACCTACATGGCCCTCAGGGGCCTCTCCATCCCTCCAAAGACCCACTTGGAGTCAGACTTGGCGCTTGTGGCACCAGACTCACTCACTCCCATAGGATAACATTGGGGATTGGACTTGTAGTGCATTGATGGGGACAAGATGGATGCCCCCACATATATCGGTTCCCAGAACTTCATGTGCAGTCTAGTCTTTTGGGTGTGGTTCAGCCCAGAGACACCTAGGATACCCAGAGACTATTTAAGCCACGCCCAGGCTGAGAAACATGCTTTGTGTTTTCTGCACCTGCAGCGTGACACTCACTGTGTTCGGATCGGTCTCCAGTAGGCCTGCATCTTTCTTCTGCGCTCAGCTCCTGCAAGAACAAGAACACTGTTAGGAACATCCTTACCTTGCAGCACTTCTGCCCATCATTCATCGCTTCTTCTGTTCTGCGGCCATCTTCGGCGGTGTCATTCCCATCCCGGCACGCCTCTTCCTAAGGAAAAGGGAAAAGAACAGAAAAAAGGCATTAGTAAGCATTCAGCAAATCTTCGCTTATTTTTAAAGACTGTACGAGCTTCAAACGCTTACCTGAATCCCAGCCGCTCTGGGGGAACTCTGTCTCCGGAACTTCTCGTCCATCTGCAATAGGGAAAAGACATTCCAGGTTAGCGTGGAAACATCTAGCGGCGCCGCATACCACGCTTACTCACCGCATTTCTTCTTCATAACCGGCATCCACGCTGAAAACGTTGCGGCACCTAAAAGACACAGAAAAAGAACTCAGTTCAATACAAATACGAAAGGGTCGCATCGCGCATCGCGCTCTCACTCACCTTCAGCGCTACTCATCTCAGCAGCACGTCGCCATCCCCGGACGCCGGCCATCATCTAAGGAAGGAAAGGAACAAAGTTAGAGAACTGTTCAAAAGACTCATTATACTTACCTGTCGGACTCTTGCCAGTGAAGTAAGTAGGCAGCAACGAGCCTGCATCAATCAACGCGCCCCTGCGCTGAAAGCAAGACGGAGAGCACACTTTCCAAGAAAACAAGGTGAGCTGTGGATCAAAGAGAAGGGTTGGACCCCGGGGAAGAAGCGGTTCAAGCACGCAGAGACAATAGGGAGTTAAACTCTACCAATCCTGTGTTTCAGGCCCAGTCTCCAGTCGTGTAGACTCCAGGGAAAGGTTTGAGGTCGTAAGAGGTTAGAACAGGCTGAATGACGTCCCCGTGGATACTAGGTGAGCGTTACAATTACCTTGTGTACTCCCCTGCCAGGAATCCCTTTCTGGGGTTTGCAGATCCCCTGATACACTTTCCTGCCAGGTATCTTCTCCCCAAATGCTTACTGCCTGATGTGCTCACTGTCTTGTCTTTCAGTATAGGACTTGTTGTATTCCTTCAATATATATAGTTTCTTCCCTTAAGGTACTACGTGTCCCAACTTTCCCTATAGTGATATCTCATATATGCAGATTTTTTCAAGTTTGACGTTTTAACTTCTTCAGTAGTATTCATCTGCTTTTGATAACATTTGTTCCAACTTTCCCCACATTAATGTGGAGATTTGTCCAAGTTTTGTCTTTTACCTCTTTCATTAGCTTTCATTGGGGTTCATTCCGAGTTTGGAGGCATCCATGGTGCTACTAGCACCATGGATGCCTCCAAACCCGGGTCCGGGTTCTCTGAATGGGGACTTACCGGGTCATTCCAACCTTGGAGGACCCGGTAAATCCCCATTCAGAACACCATTCCCCATTCCCATTCGAGCCCCCATAGGGCTCAATGGGAATGGGGAAGGAGCAAATAATAGGCCCACTAATAGCAGGCCCGTTATTTTCTCCCTGGTCCTTTAATGGGTCCCGCTAAGAACGGCTGGGTAGACCAGCCGTTCCTGGTGGGACCAGCTAAGGGACCTGGGAATGTGGCGGTAGGGGGTTAACAGCACCGGCATCCTTACCAGTGCCGTTAACCCCCTACCGCCATACTCGGAATGAGGCCCATTGGCTATTGACATATCATACATGAGGAATTGGGGTAATTTGTCTTTGTTCTCTATTTGGATGATATGTCTATATATCGAGTCCAAAGGATCACGTGTTGTTGAAATGCTTCGTCTTTATACACATGTTGCTCCTCATACATCGCCATCATCAAATTGGCAAGTGCGGGGGAAAATGTAACCCCATTGCCACTCCTCTGGTTTGTCGGTAAAAATCTCCATTGAACATAAACGCATTGTTTTGCAGAGTTACGGGCTCACATGCCTGTCAGTATGCCCCGGGACCCCAAACATCTCTGGACAGACTCACCAGTATCTGGAAATGCCTCCAACCTGTAGCACATTGCTGCTGTGAAGCTTTAACTCAGTATGGCGATCTCTGCTCTGTAGACCTTCAATCAGCTCTTCCGCTGGCTGCGCATTTGTTTGCCAGTAAGCCTGCTGCTTCTAGGCTCGACCGCGCTGTCGGTAGCTGGATTGTTGCTGCTGGTTCCCCAGCACACCTCTGATGGTACCGGCAATGTCTTTTGTGGCCCGCGCCACTCCGGTAAGCACTGCCTACAAGTTGCAGCCTGAGAACACCTGCTCTCACCAGCATGGTCCGTTCCCATACTTCTGTCTTCTCCCGTAGTTGTGCTTCCCTCTCCTTCCATTCAGCCTCTCTCTTCCGCACAGTTGACTCTCATTATAACAACTAGCCTGCATATTCAGTTTAGCGTTTCTTCTGATCCATATCAACTCTTTCTTCCTCCTCTTCGTCTCAGTACTTGAGGCTTTATGGGAGTCCATAGGATTTTTGGTTAGCACAAAAATATCAGAAACAGGAGATGTGTGTAGTTTATGTATATATGAGGTGTGAATGGTATTCTGCTCAGGATGATAGCATGACATCAGGATCCTAAGTGTCATAGGTTTTTCTTCATGGGGGGGGGACTACTGCGTCCCTCCTAAGGGAGTCATCACCTTCTCCCAATAGTTGTCCCCTCCCACATGATCCACCCTCATAATACCACCCGCAGGGTCAGGATCATGTAGTGGCTGCTGTCCCCTTGCCATGCAAGAGGAGATCATCACTCTGGAATCTGTGATGACTTCACAGGATTTATCACACTGCCTTCCCCCGTTCTTCAACCTCGATCAACCAGCTTCACAGGTCATACAGAGTTTATCACGCCAGCCCACCTTTCTATGACCTACACAAACCCCAACTATGAGGCACCTGGGGTATACAGCCTTCCCATGTATTAATGTAGTTGCCATGTACCCCTTGTTCCCCAAATGTCCTAAACACATTTCCTGAAAACCCTGCATATATATGTCTGCCTGTATGTTCAAGACTATCGTATCCCCTCACAGTGACTTCCCCATCCATGATCTCCTTTGTCGTGTGTGCATATGAAGCTCCTCGTTTCCCATCTTTAGGCACTGTATCATACGCCACACAACTACATTGTGTTCAGATTGTATCGGCAGACTTGTCATTATCTTGCTACGTGTGTGCAAATCTAAAATATATCACTTATATACAAAATAACACTAATAGTAAAACCTATTCCATTCTCATTAACTACACTGGAAACACACTAAATCGCAACATCGTGCTGACATCACATCTACCCCTGTCACCGATAGGGCGCATGCAACGCAAACCGTTCTTTGCCATTGAAACCATTATCGAACACCCCAACATTCTCCCCTTAGTTAATTTATTAACCTATTCCTTGTTCTTTTAAACCATTGACTTGGGGAAACAAGACCCTAGAAACATCTCTTATGTTAGTCCCATTATGAGTATACTCCTCCGCTGAACAAAGCCAACTTGTCCCCCCACCATTTCTACAATCTACCCACTGTTCCACACAATCATCCCAATTTGGTGGAGGACATAAGACAACATCTGGAATCCCAAGCAACCCAGGATCTATGTCTAAAGCAGTTTGAGTACCCATGTGATATGAAATAGTAGTGGTCCTAGCCTTGGACAGTTTCACAGTCATCATTGCAGCTGCTTTTGGTATCTTAGCAGAACAGCATCGTAAGAACATCTAACAGGTACAAAAGATAATAAGCAAAAAGATAAGAATTGGCATGAGAATCATCACAGCTATGCTCATCCAAGAAGGTACCCAAGAGAAAAGAGAGTCCAACCAAGCGTAATTCGTGATTCTTGCTTCTTTCTCTATGACCACCCTAAGCTTATGCAATGCAGCGATTGTCTATGTCTAAGTCCCATTTTCCAAATCATAAGGAGGTGCAGCAGGTGCTCCCTATTATTTGGCAAACACCCCCCAACCATGGCTGCCAGGAGGTCAAGGGTGTACCTGTTTTGCAGAGCCATAACCCACAAGGCACGCAGTTCTTTCTTTATGGCACTAAAAGCTGCTTCAGAAGAGTTTTATAAACAGTAAGAGCTCATAGTGAGTGACCGGAAACCATTTCACATTCGCAATAGCTTGAACACCAGGGGCCAAAAGAGAAGAAAAGAACATCTAATTTCTGCTGAAAAATCTGTATTCCTTAGGAATGTTCATCAGAACTTTTGTGGATGCTAAAGATATATAGTTCAACCTCTCTGACTTAACGATTACACTTCCTCACATTCTGGCAAACTCAATAAATTGACTATATTGGATGACACAAGGGAAGCAAGAGGCAAAGGGGACAAAAGGGGCACAGACATGGTTTTAGGCATCTGGTGGGCAAGTATCAAATGTTTTTAGGGAACAACGAGAGCAGGCATGTGCAGATTAATGGGACTACACACACCTCGCCAGCCTGGAAGTAATTGTCGGTAAGAATATTGTCTGCAAGACCAAAGCACATTGAGGAGTGCTGATGTACTTCCAGCCAAATCAGCAATGCCAAGTGTACGGCTGCAGTTCCCATTTGTGTCCAAAGGCACTGTGCCATCGCCCTTAAAACATAGAGAAAAATGTGTAAGTAACTGGATCTTAACATGTTTCTCTGGTTCCTTGAGCCATGTCAGACATTTCTGACCCTCCACAAGTCTAGGTGCACCAGGCTCAGTGCTTCTATTACCTATCTCATCAGGAATAAACGGTCTAGGGACACCAGAAGCATGGGGGATAATGATATGATATGATATTTTATTCATATCACACTCAAACACAAGCGTTTCAGAGCGTAACCAAGAAAAGGGAAGGGAACAAGGGTGAGTAAAAACAAACGATCTTCCTAGGCCCAGTGACATTAAGAACGTGCAAGTGCATGGAAAAGGAAAAAGAAGAGAAAAGTGCGACGAAGGGGGAGAAGTGGAGAGTGCTGCAAAAGGAGATAGCAGAATAAATAGTAAGTGCAATAAATAAATAAATGCAATAAATAAATTACTATCGGCAGAGGCAAGTGCGTGGTTTGTCAGATACGGTATATCTGATAAGTGAAGAAGAAAAATGGGGGACTGTATTGGTACAGATCCCAGTGCAAGGGGTAGCTCAGAGGCAGTGCAGGAGGGTAAGCAGGTACCTGGGTTCGAAGGAAAGAGGGTGGCGAGGAGCATGGTGCATAGGGAGAAACGCAGATCAGCAGGGGAGAAGAGGGGCAAAGGCAGAAGCGAAGAGGAAGGTCTTAAGGTGCATCCGGAACCAGAGATGGTTCTCCTCAAGTTTCAAGGTTGCTGGGAGGCTGTTCCAGTGGTAGGCCCCCGCGAAGACAGAGATCTACCGCCAGCTCATTTCCTAGAAATACAACTGACCCTGAGGGAGTTAGAAGTAGAGAAGCAAATGGCTCAAGAGGGGAGTTATTTACAGAGGGAAAGCCCGGTGGATAATTCAGAGGGTTTTAAATGTAATCCTTGCGTCCACTGGGAGCCAATGAAGGGAATTCAAAGCTGGAGAGATACGATCCCAGGGCTTGAGGTCAAGGACAAGTCTTGCAGTCCTGTTCTGGATAAGAGAGCAAATGTAGCAGGACCCCAGATATCTCTTTCTCCCCACCCTCTTCATATGCCTGTACCAAACATGATCAGTTGCAAAGCCATGTGCATCCACTTTTTGGTCTATATTTACATTGTCATAATCATTCATGAGGTCAGAATCAATACTCCTTTGTGAGCTCAATAACACTTTGTCAAATCCTACATCACTAGTAAAGTCGAAAATATTCATATTTACGCTATTTTTCATGCCTAAACAGAATAGCAAGGAAAGCGAGAGAAATACATAATCAAACATCCTAACATTCATCTTAAATCCAAATTTCTTCTTCTTTGTATCTGCAATAACTATCCCTGGATTTTATTCATCCTCCCTTCTCTACTGGTATGAACTGCGAATCCTTAGGGCATACTTAACTTTGAACCTGCTCTTACTCCTGTGTCGGTGGAGTAGCACTGGTATCTTCCCGCACTTCACCAATATTAATCCAGCTCTTGTTGCCCACCACCTTCACAGCAGTTGGTGTCCCGAAAACCACTCGGAACGGCCCACGGAAACGCCTTTTGTTCAAGCATCGTACAATGATATGATAGGTTATTTATAACGTGCTTAATACCCAGAGGTTTCTAAGCGCGGACCTGGGGATCGAACATGTGTTCCTCTGTGTCGTCTTGCTTCCAAGGCGAGCATGTTGCCGCTGAGCTATCTTTCCGAGACAAGCAAGGAGCGGATGAAAACCAGATCCCTGTAGAGCAACTGTGACTGATGTGGATATTTGGGTTCTTGGACGTTTCCTCCTGTTGTCTGCCGGTGAGAAAACACAACCTGTAAAGATATAAGTCTGATAATTCCTAAAGTCTCCCTAAACTCCTCACCAATAATCTCTGCTGATTTTTGGGCATCTGATACTTTGCGTACAGGTGAAAGTGGTTTTCATGACCACTGTGAGGGGACACAAGCTGTGCCACAAGCAAGCTCCTACCAGAACCCTGAGGGCCTTAAAACCACTGCAAAAGGGCTTCTGGAGCCAGTCCTGGCGCCTTTGGCACTAGGCTCATATGTAGGAAGGAAGGGCTGTTCAAACTAGGTCCCATTTATGTACATGTGCCTTTAAATCCAACATGGAAGCACCCACCCAGTCTGGTTCTAAGAACCAAGCCATGCGGTCTAGTGTTTTGGGTGTGGCAGGCCTGGAACTACTTTCCCTTGTACTACTTTACCTGGGCTATATAAACCACGCCCTGACTGCAGAACACGCTTCGTGTTATTCTGCAACCAGCAGCGTGACACTCACCGTGTCCAGCTCCTGGTCTTCAGCATCTTCCTGTAATCCTGCAAGAGCAAGAACAAGATTATTCTGTTTTACCTGAGAAAACACCATCCAGCGCTCAGAATCTTAACGGGGCTGCAATCTGTGGAAACCGAGAGAAGAAGAAACATCACTCACCTGTGAGTACTACCTTAACGAGTTCCGGCGAACCGCTAACACAGCTGCTGTTCGAACATTGCGAGCTGCAATAATGAGAAAGGGAAAAACAATATTAAAACGCGCGCTTCCAAAACATCCAATTCCATTAGTCTTACCTGAATTCCATCGCGCTACGCCATACTTCCATCCGGAGCACCACAGCAACATCTTCAAAGGAAAAGAGACATATTCAGGTTCGCTTTCAATATTAAACAACCACACAGCGCTGTACTTACCTTATTCAGGTTCGCTTTCAATATTAAACAACCGCACAGCGCTGTACTTACCTTACCGGATTCCAGGGGCCTGTTTTTCATCGCGCTCTCATCCACTCGCAGCACCACAGCGGCCTGTGAGAAGAAGAAGAAAACACAGGTTAGCTTTAAAAGACAATAAAGGCGCTGTGCTTCGCACTTTCTCTTACCTAGAAAACGTGCCTCTCCATCCGGCACGCCAGCATCAAGACCTTCGCAACTGAAAAGAAGGAGTTAAGGACATTAACAAATTCCCACCATAAACAGAACAAAGACTTACAATTAACAAACCTACCTGCCTACCAGCAGATTCGGGGTCACAACAGGCCTGGGCCCAAGGAAGGCATACTGCACCAGTGAAGCAACTCGGGCAGGTTGCCAACAAACGTCAAGCACCCCTGCACAAGAAACGCAGGACGGATAGCTCACCCTACAAATAACTAAGATTCATTATTCAGCACTGGGCAACTACGCATCCACGGTTGCAGATCTCAGAGTCTTCCAGATGCCCCCGGGGATATCAGGTGAGCGTAACAGTGGTGTGTGTAATCCGCGCCCTGTCACTATCTCATGAGGACTCAGATGATGATCCTTCCCTGGCTGATTTTCTTAAATAAAACAAGGCCAGTGGTAAACAGTACAACCAATACTTACTTATATCATTGCACATCTTTGACATTCGAAATATAAGAATTCTATTTAAATGCTCCATGATCCCGCTGGCCTCAGGGTGGCACACTGAACACAACCCTTGCTTGATTCCCAAGAGCCAAGTGATTTCTGAAAATAAGGCATTAAGGAAGTGGGACCCATTATCAGACTTCAGGACCTCACAAATTCCCCCTGTGGAAATACCTCCCTCACCAAAAGTTTTGCTACCGACTTAGCATCATGGTGTACACAGGGACCAGCCTCAAGCCATTGGGAAAATGGGCAGCCAACTAACATGAGATATCAAACATTATTACTATTTTTTTATCAGATCCACAAAATCAATGTGAATTTCCCAAAAAGGCACAAAAGGTCGAGGCAAAATTCCTCTTATCATTTTCATTGTATTTCCAGGATAGAATTCCCTACATACTGTACAGTTCCCTACAAAAGTACTCACCTGTTTGTGCATGTTTGGTACAAAGCATTCCCCCTGGAGCTCTGCTGCGATTTGTCACTGAAAAGTCTGCGATGGGTAATGTAGTTGCTCTAGAGGCACAAGAAGCAGCTCTACAGACATCACTATCTTTCCCGTGAGCTCCTGTCTCCACAGCAAATCTGTGGGCAAGTGGGCACATCCTGTCTTTGCCAGAGCCCCTTCCCATCTTTAAGTGCTCTTTCCTGCATTTCTACAATTTGAAGCAAAGTAACCACAGGCCTGGCAATTGTACCTGCTGGGACATGATTTCCATTGTCTGGGGATCTGTAAATGGGCTCTGTTTGCAGCATCATTTCCATGTGCTATTGGGTCAGTATGGTTAGTATGCACAGCACATTTAACTAATCCTACCTCTGTTGACAGTATTAACATTTCGATTAGTCTGGATAACAGCGCAGCATGCTGGACAGGGGTCCCATCAGATCTCCTAAACCCTCTTCTATGCCATCTTGACACGCCTGAATGTACAGTGGAGGTTACATAGGCAGAATCAGAATAAATAGTGACTGCCTTCCCCTGACTAATTTCCAGGGCCTCTATGAGTGGCACTAATTCAACTGCTTGCGCAGAGTAATGTGAAGGCAACCGTTTCTTCATTCTAACCTGGTATTCCCCATCCACAATGTCTACAATGGACACACCCGTACGCCTCCCACCAGTGTCCTGATTAATTGTCGAAGAACGGTCAACAAAGAGTACCTCACCTCTCTCCAAGGTATCCTCCTTAACATTTGTCCTCTCCTCCTCTTCTCCTTCATGTGGCACACAGTCATGGACTATGTAATCAGGTTTCACTGGTTCAGCTACAAATTTTGCGGGATTGACTTGGTGACACCTTACTGGATGTTTGGAAGCATTTGATAGGATGACTTCATACCTGGAGACTCTCTGTGTTGTCAGAGACCATTTGGAATTTTCCAAAATCTCAAAAGCTGCATGCTCCACATACAATGTCTCCGGGCACCCCATATTAATGGTCCATTGCAAAAGCCGCTGTTGCTAGAGCACGTTCATGCGGAAACTGGCCTTGCATAACTGGGTCTAGGAGTCCGCTTTAATAAGCCACAAGTTTATGGTCTAGTGATTTTTCTGGGCCAGGACCGCTGTCATCACCTGCCCATCCAAATATGAGAGTAAATGTAATGGCTTTTGGTAATCCGTGGTCACCAAGACTGGAGCATAGCTAATCACAGCCTTGAGCTCCAGAAAACAAGTCACCATCTCTTCTGACCATTCAATTAGACTTTTCACCTTCTGTTCTTCTGTCCTTTCAGTAAGGGCCTTGTGTCACTAGAGTAGTCGAAGGTCCATGATCTACAGGAGTTACAGAGTCCTTAAAACTGCTGCATCTGTTTCACTGTAAATGGTTGGGATATATTCTAAACTGCGGTGGCTCTCCCAGGCAGTACCTTTCTTCCTGCAGGCGTTATCACCTGCCCCAAATATACTACCTCTGTCTGGCAGTATTGCAATTTTTATTTTTTATTTTGTTTAATTGTGATACTACTTGCTCTTACTCAACGTTACACGAGTTAACAGAAGGAACAACACTGTTATATGAATAATATTATACATACATATCCAATGCAAACAAAGATGAAAAAGAACATGAAATACATACAATTATAAAAGAACACGAAAACCCCATTCACTGGAGCTCCTTACACAGAATGATAAGACTCTCATACATTGTGGCATTACCCACTAAACAAAATCACAAGCCATGGATCGGGTCATTTACCACCTAATGCAACATCCTCTTTCTAAATCTTCCTGCGTCTACTCTTCGACCTTTACAACTTGTGCAGAACTTGTCCTTTATCACGCTCACCTTAGCTCTGCGGGAGTATCTGGAACCTCAAGGCGGAACTCTTCTCCTGCTGGTCTGCTCTTGGGTGACTGCACCTGTAGTGGATCGACAGTACAAGGTAACCGTGAAAACTTGGCTTTAATGTGTGTGCAAGTGTGTGTGTGCTCACCTTGTGTAAGTAAAAGGTACGCTCTCCGTCCTGCTTCTATCTTCAGCAGGGGTGCATTTGGTCCTGTATCATCAGTTACTTCACTGATGCTTCTTCCAGCCCAGTCCTGCTGTGGCTTAGATATTATGGGTATGCTGAGGTGCTCTTGGAGTCTTGCCTTTACTGGAATGTCTGTTGGCTGTGTCTTTCCTTCTCTACTTGTGTTCCTTTCACTTGCAGGCCTTTATCCTTATGCTTGCCTTTCCTTATTTACTTGTGTGTCTTTTCTCTTGCAGGATTTTGCTCTTCTGCTTTGCCATTCCGCGTTTACTTCCAGTGTGTCTTTTCTGGTCTGGTGCCTTCTTTTCTGCACTACTGTATCCTTTTCCTTCTTAAAGGATTGTCTTGCTTTGCAGCCTTTGATTGTGCCCCTGACGTGTGTTCTTTTTTCCCTTTCAGGGCGGAGCGGAACTCGGAGTGGCCCAGGCGCTGAGGAGTGAAGGGCCGCAGACGCCAGAGACTGAGACTGAGCCGAAGCAGGTGGAAAGAGGAAGGAGCGGAGCTGACGCAGAGCTGAAGACAGGTTAGTACAGCTGCCGGAGGGGCTTCGTTGGTGTCCTCGGAATGCGTTAACCACGGGAGTCGGATTTCTGTAGCAGAGCGGAGTAGATGCTGCCTAGGAACAACAGTGAGTGTCTTTCTGCCTTGAGCAGTACAACGCGAAGCGTGGGGGCATGCCTGGGTGTGGCTTAAATAGACAGCCACACCCAGAGCCTTGGTGACAACTAGTCTGCTACTCCTGATGTCTTACTGAACTGCTTTTCTCTCCATGTTGGGTGATAGCCAGTGCTGGTTAATGCAGTTGGTTCCAGGAGCGCCATGCCCTGGTCCAACTGGGTTCTTTTCCATGAAGATGTTGTGAAGCCCAATGAGGCAATGAGGCACGTGTGAGTGGATTGGTTACTGGTTTGTCGGGGGCAGGGGCAATCATGATTGAGGTTGTGACAGTACACCCCCCCCAAGCACCCCCTTAGGATGGAACCCTTGGGCCCTGGTTTGGTTGGATGTGTCTTATGGAACTTGTTTGCCAGCCTAGGAGCGTGGACATGTTCACTGGGTTACCAGGGTGTGTTTTGTGGGCCATATCCTTTCCATTCGACCAAATAATACTGTTTGGATCTGACAATTTTGGAGTCTAATATACTTCTGACCTCATATTCCAGCTCCCCGTCCATGATTGTAGGTGTAGGGGGTGCTTGTAACCGAGTGCTAGGTTGGACAGGTTTCAGGAGCGAGACATGAAACACCGGATGGATCTGCATGCTTGCTGGCAGGGTTAACTTCACTGCTACCGGGTTGATGAGTGATTCGATAATGTATGGGCCTAAGTACCGGGGACAAAATGTTCTAGGTCCCTTCATTTCAAGGTGTTTCGAGGCTAACCACACAGCGTCCCCTACATGATATGTCGTTGCTGCCTTTCGGTGTTGATCTGCACATTTTTTCTGTCTCTTTTTGGCCTTAATCATTTGCTCTGTAGATTCCTTAAATCCTTGTTTTATGGTTGTATGCAGAGTTCTTACTGCTGGCATTTCTAGTTCTTCTGGTGGGTCATAGGTGGAAGTCCGTTGTTGTTGTCCGTACAGAATGTAGAATGGGCTTTGCCCGGTAGTGGGGTGTTGCGAATTATTGTAGGCATATTCTGCGATCCAGTCGACATCTTTCCAGGTCTTTTCTGATTGATGAAGTAAGCACCTGAGGTATTGCTCGAGTGTCTGGTTGATGCGTTCCGTTTGGCCGTCGGTTTGTGGATGGTGACTAGTGGACAAGCACACATCTACCTGGGCCAATTCGCAACATTTTCACCAGAATTTGGAAATTAATTGACTACCTCGGTCTGATACTAAGATAGATGGGAAGCCGTGTAATCAGACTATCTTCTCCAAGAAAGATTTTGCCAGAGTGAGCGCGCTAGATAATCCTTTCAGTGGAATGAAGTGAGCCATCTTCGAGAATAAGTCCACAATTACCAGTATTGTATTGTAGCCGTCACAGGGGGGTAAGTCGGTAATAAAATAGGTATGCCATGCCGTCGGCAGAACAGCTAACGGATGCAAAAGTCCTGCCGGTTTTTGTTTCTGAGTTTTGTTCTGTGCACAGACGCCACATGTAAGCACGAATCGAACAACGTCTTTTCACCAAGTAGGCCACCAATAAGTTCTTCTGATCTTGGCCAAGGTCTTGGTTATTCCGGGGTGCCCTTCAAGTAAAGTGTCATGATAGGCAATGATGATCTTTTCTCGTTGCACCTCAGTAGGGAGGTATATTCATTCCCGAAAACATGGCAAGCCATTGCATACTGTGTGCTGATTGCTCTTGGTAAACCATGCTTGAAGCTCTTCCGTACTCATGTGGTGCAGTATGTCGGCTTTTAGATCATCCAGTGAGGCGGTAGTTGTAGCTCCCAGAAGTTTTTCTTCGGGTATTATGGTTATTGGTTCAACTTTCTCGTAAGTCTTGTCTTCCGAACCCAACCGTGACAGTGCGTCGGCTTTGCCGTTGCGCACTTCTGAACGATACGTAATGCTGTAATCGTACTATGCAAAAAACAACGCCCATCGGAGTTGGCGTTATGACTGTGCTTTTGCTGTCCTAAGTTATTGCAGGTTGCGATGGTCCGTGATGACAGTGACCGTGTGGCAGCCTCACAAAAGGTAATGCCTCCATTCTTTGAAAGCATCTTTGATTGCTAGGAGCTCCTTATCGGTAATGGCATAGTTCATTTCGGCTGGGGTGAATTTTTTAGACCAGAACGCAACCGGGTGTAGTTTGCTGGTGTGCAGGTCTCTTTGTGAGAGGACTGCGCCCAAGGCGGTGCTAGAGGCATCAGTTTCAACGATGTAGGGGAGGTCAGGTTTCGGATGATGTAATATCGGAGCTGAGGTAAAATTCAATTTCAGGGCTTGAAAGGCGGTTTCTGCCTCCACGGGCCAATGAAAAAGTTTGTTCTTTCGTAGCATGGAGATGATTGGGTGGACAGGTCGGGGAAAGTCTGGTATGAAGCGGCGGTAGAAGTTCGCAAAACCAAGAAAGCTCTGGATTCCCTTGAAGGATGTGGCGGAGGGCCAATTTCGTGATTGCATCCACCTTCCGGTTATCCATTCTGATTTCCTGAGGGATAAGGATGAACCCTAAAAACTCAACTTCTGCAACATGAAAGGAAAATTTTTCCATTTTGGCGTAGAGTCAGTGGTGTCTAAGTCTGTCAAGGACGGCCCGCACATGAGAGACGTGCTCCTGTTAGGTGTTGGAGTATACCAAGATATCGTCGATGTACACCATGGCACAGACGTCTAACAAGTCTCTTAGCACGTCGTTCATAAAGTTCTGAAAGGCAGCCGGGGCATTGCAAAGTCCGAAGGGCATCACTTCTATGCGTAAAGCCCATATTTCGTCCCGAATGCTGTCTTCCACTCGTCCCCACTTTTGACTCGTACCAGGTGGTACGCCCCACGTAGGTCCAACTTCGTATAGATCCGAGCGTCCTTCACCTGGTCCAACAGCTTTGGAATGAGCGGCAACGGGTAACGGTTCTTTACTGTTATTTGATTCAGCAACCGGTAATCGATGCAGGCCCTAAGATCCCCCTCCTTCTACGGGATGAAGAATAAAGGCGAGGCTGCCGGGGACTTGGAAGGTCGGATAAAACCATTTGCCAGATTTGCTCCAAGTACACCTTCAGATGGGTGTTCTCTTGTTCAATCAGCGCGTAAATACGTCTACAGGGGAACCTGCGCACCAGGGAGGACATCTATCTGGCAGTCATATGCCTGATGCGACGGCAATGTATTGGTCTGTTCCTTCTGGAAAACGTCTTGATAATCAGCATATACTGAAGGCAGAACACCCAATAACCCAAGCACGTCTTTACTTTTTGCCATGCCCTGAATCGGTACCTCCTGAGTAACTGTGCTCTTGTAACAGGAACAAATGCACTCCTCAGAGAAGGTTAGCCTCCTTGCTCGCCAGTCAATTTGCGGGTTATGGGCCTCTAACCATGCAATCCCCAGGATTAACCGAAACTGAGGAGCACTCATCAGGTCAAAGGCGTTGTCCATCCTGGCAAAGGAGTGTTACAACTTCTGTGCGGTGGGTAACCGGTCCAGAGGATAATTGGGTACCGTCTACCGCCGTAACGTGTTCCGACGTTGCCTTTGGATGTGTGAGGAGACCGATTTGGCCCGCCAGGCCCTGGTCCATATAATTACCTGCTGCCCCGCTATCTATGTATGCCTCAAGGGCATGGAGCCGAGAGGGCTGCCATCGGCTGATCAGGATCACTGGGACGACGAGGTGAGAGGTCTGCGAATCCTTCTCCTTGCTCGACAAACGGACCTCTACATTTGGCGGGTGCTGAAGTTTTCTGAATTGAGTCTAGGTTCTTCCTGTTCCAGTGCTCCTACGGTCTTTCTGGCTGGTTTCACTGGACAATCCTGCAAGAAGTGCCCTGCCTTGCCACAATACAGACACAGCTGTTGTTGTCATCTTCTTTCCCGCTCAGCCTTAGTTAGGGTGCCCCGTACCCCACCGATTTGCATATAGGTTCTAGTTGGTTCTCTGGCTGGCGGGACTGTGGTTCCTTGGGCCGTACAAACATTGCTCTCCCTTCAGATCGTGCTCGGTCAGCCTTGCGGTCCTGAAGTCTATGGTCTAGCTGTACCACGAGATTGATAAATTCTGCACAGTCATCGGGGGAGTTCACGACCTGGGCAAGAACATCCTTTAACTCCCCCCATAAACCCCTATGAAAAAGAGTGGTTCTTTTTTCCTCAGGCCAGTTGGTCTCTGCCACCAATCTGTTAAACGTGGCTTTGTAAGTTAACAGTCTTGATTTCCTTGGCGTAATGACAGGAGTTTGTTGTCTAAGGTTTGACCCCTGGTGGGTCGGGCAAATAACTTTTCCAATTCCCGTTGGAAACCTGTGAAGTTACGTAATAGTGGGTCGTCCCGATTCACCAGAGGGATGGACCAGTCTGCTGTGCGTCCCCCCAAATAGGACAAAACAAATACAACCCGTGACTGTTCATTGGGAAAAGCCCCAGCTCTGCACAAAAAATGTAGATGGCACTGGTTCATAAAAACAACAAATTGGTTAGGGTCCCCGGTGAATCATTCGGGTGGGGCTAATGGTACAGCCCCTGGGAGAACTACCTGTAGCGGGGCTGATGAAGGTGTGACTGAGGGCTGACTACTCAGTAGGGGGGCCTGTCCAGCTTGATGCTGTAATACTTCTTGCGCTAATTCCTCGGTGCGGTCTCTGTTAACAACAAGTTCCCTCCGCAAGGCATTTGTTTCCTGTCGAGCGGCGTGAACCTCAGCCCACAATTCCCCCAACAATAACGCTAACTGGTCGGTATCGGAGGTCTCCATGATACTCAGTCAGAGGTTTCAAAGTTGGCTTTGCGTTCTATCACACTCACCTTAGCTCTGCGGGAGTATCTGGAACCTCAAGGCGGAATTCTTCTCCTGCTGGTCTGCTCTTGGGTGACTGCACCTGTAGTGGATCGACAGTACAAGGTAACCGTGAATTCTGGGGTCTAATAAGGTGCTACTCCCCGCCTCTATCCTTCCCCTCTTACCCCCACCCTGTGTGTGCACGTGTGTGTGTGCTCACCTTATGTAAGTAAAAGATAGGCTCTCCGTCCTGCTTCTATCTTCAGCAGGGGCGCATTTGGTCCTGTATCTGTAACGCTCACCTGATTCCCGTAGAGGCGCCGGTCTTGACTGGGCGTATACCGTATCTTCAAAGGTGATGTGTAACACACGGCTGGCTCTTTGGGCTGGACCTCTGTGCACTGTATGTTTGACTCGAAGGGTAAGATGTCTGCAGATAGAAAATATGGGATTAATGAACTGGGTTATTGAATGTCTCTCTCTTCTTCCCTTTCTCTTCTCCGGTAGAACCGCGAAGGTTAACGCTCTCACCTTAGGTAAGTGAACGCCGTGCTCTCCATCTGCCTCGGGGCAGGGTGCTGTAACCAGTTTCTTCACTGGATAAGGGGAGCAGGCCTCTTGACTTCAGAGGACTGCTGTCCGTCGTTTACTGCACGAACGGTAAGTTTCGAGTAATTCTAATGTCTTTAAAGTAATGATGTCTCTTGTTTTGCAGGGTTCCAGCGATGGTGGATGACGGGCTGAAGTGAGTTGAAGATGGAGCCCGTGTGATGAATAGAAGCGCCTGGAAGCACGTAAGTAAGCGCTTGTTGCCTGCTTCACGATGCGCTCTAACTGTCTTTTTATTTTGCAGGTACAAGTTCGGAGCAGCTGCAGGGTGCCGGAATACCCACTGGGTTAGATGTGGAAAGGAGTATTGGCACGTGAGTATTAAAGTTCCCCAATGTCTTTAAACGCACCTTGTTTTGTCTTTCCGATGCGGGATTCAGCGCCAAAGGCCTCCGGAGCGTGCGAAGAGTTGGTAAGCTTTTGTCTTTCAGATGCCGGAATGCAGTGTGAAGACCTCCGGAGCGCACGAAGAGTAGGTAAGCCTTTGTCTTTCAGAATGCAGCGCGAGGCGTTGGTGACAGCCGATGACCCAGGTAAGTGAAGAGCTGTCACTGAAGACCGTAATGCTGACCTGTTCTTTCTTGTCTTTATAGATGGTGCTGAAGACTGGATTCAGGATGGTAAGCCTTTTTCCTTAGGCCCCGGATCAGATGCAGAAGACACGATGAGCGTTCTGCTGCAGAGGATGCAGAATAACGCAAAGCAAGATTCATCCATCGGGTGTGGTTTAAATAGCCTCCTGTAGTGCTTAGGTGTCTCCTTCCACAGCCACGCCTAGGTAAGAAAAGAGTTCCTGCTTTCCAGAAGAGTTCCAGTGTTCTGAACCTAGGGAGTGGCTCCTGCCCCACCCAACAGGAAAAGTAGTTCCAAACAGAAGAGGATCAGAGGCTCAACTGGCAGGCAAGTAAGCAGCATGGTCTGCTGCAGGTAAGTCCACCCAAGCATTATGAGCCCGGCGCTTCCAGCGCTGGGAATGGGCATATTTATGAGCCTGGTGCCACTGGCGCCAGGACTGGGTCCAAAAGGTCCCAATTGGGACTGGTTGGCACTCGGAACCTGGGTTATGAATCTGCTTCCAAGGGAGTTGGGAAAACCCTGACCTTTTGGAAGCAGAGATCATGACAGTACCCCCCCTCAAGGCCCCTCCCAAACCGGGCTTCTCCGGGGGTTTTGGCTTGTCAGGAAATGTTCGGTGAAATCTTTTGATTAGGCGAGGAGCGTGGACATATTCAGCAGGTTCCCAGGATCTCTCTTGGGGGCCGTAGCCTTTCCAGTCAATTAGGTAAAATAGTTTAGATTTGGAGATCTTCGAGTCCAGAATGCTTTTGACTTCAAACTCGAGTTCCCCATCAACTAGGATAGGTTTTGGAGATTTAGTTAGTCGGGTTTGAGGTTCCACGGGTTTTAATAGAGAGACGTGGAAGACCGGATGTATCTTCATATGCGGGGGCAAGTCCAACTTGACCGCTACTGGGTTTACTATGGTAGTGATGGAATAGGGACCAAGGTATCTTGGGTTGAATGTGCGTGGCTCTTTTAGAGGTAGATATTTGGTGGATAACCAGACTTGATCCCCTACTCGATATTGAGGGGCTTCCTTCCGATGTTGATCTGCTCCTTTCTTGTATTGTTCTTTAGCCCTTTGAAGGTGAGAAACAGCTTCCTTAAAGGCTTGGGTGATTGTAGAATGCAGGTAGTCTACTGCTGGTGTTTCAAGATCTTGGAGGGGATCCAACTCCGAGGTTCGAGGGTGACTGCCGTACAAAAGAAAAAACGGGGTTTTCCCAGTTCCCGAATGGACAGAGTTATTGTAGGCATATTCGGCTATCCAAAGGATGTCTTTCCAAGTTTTTTCAGTTTGTTGCAGCATGCAGCGTAAATACTGTTCCAGAGTTTGATTGGTCCTCTCGGTTTGTCCGTCGGTCTGAGGGTGGTGACTGGTCGATAGTGTCACATCAATTTGAGCCGACCGACAGCAACTTCGCCAAAAATGAGAAATAAATTGACTACCTCGATCCGAAATTAGAACCGAAGGAAAACCGTGCAGTCGGACGATGTTTTCGAGAAATTCTCGGGCCAGAGTTGCTGCTGTTGGCAAGCCTTTGAGCGGAATGAAATGCGCCATCTTGGAGAATACGTCCACGATTACTAGAATCGTATTGTATCCGGAGCATGGAGGTAGATCGGTGATGAAGTCCATAGAAAGCGTATGCCAAGGGCGAGGTGGGATGTCAATAGGGCGTAAGAGGCCTGCTGGTCTTTCCCTTTGACTCTTGTTTTGGGCGCATACTCCACAGGACATTATAAAGTCCCTGATATCTTTTTTCCAAGACGGCCACCAGAAGTAGCGCTTGATCTTTTCCGAGGTCTTGGCTATACCGGCATGTCCTTCCATTAAAGAATCGTGATAACAAGAGATTACTTCTTTCTGTAAATCTGTGCTGGGTAGGTATAATCGTTCTTGGAAATACAATAAGTTGTCCTTTACTGCAAAGTCCTTTCCTTGCAGATGCCAATTCTGTATGTCTGCTGGAGTTACAAGTTGCCTGGCTTTATCCTTAACTTCCTCTATGGATTGTGTGGCGATTACACCCAGAATTCTTTGTTCGAGAATGATTGGTACAGGTTTAGGGTTGATCAAGTGTTCTTCCACTCCCATCCGAGAAAGGGCATCAGCTTTACCATTTTTTGTACCAGATCGATAGGTAATTATGAAGTCAAACTCGGCAAAGAATAATGCCCAACGGAGTTGTCTAGAGGATTGGGCTTTTGCGGTTTTCAAATATTGCAGGTTTCGGTGATCCGTAATCACAGTAACGGTATGTCGGGCCCCCAGCAGATAATGCCGCCAAGCCTTAAAGGCAGACTTGATAGCCAGAAGTTCCTTGTCAGTAATCGTGTAATTGATTTCAGGAGGCGAGAATTTGCGGGACCAAAATGCCACGGGATGCAACTGATTGGTTACTGGGTCCTTTTGTGATAGAACTGCCCCCATGGCAAGGCTTGAAGCATCAGTTTCCACGATGTAGGGGAGTTCGGGGCGAGGGTGTTTTAAGATTGGTGCAGAGATAAATTTAGTCTTCAAATCCTGGAAAGCTTGTTCCGCCTCGGTAGACCATTCAAAACGTTTGTTTTTCTTTAACAAGGTAGTGATGGGCTGGACTATTCGAGAGAATTCGGGGATAAACCTGCGGTAAAAGTTAGCGAAGCCTAACATGCTTTGCACACCTTTTACGGAGGATGGTGATGGCCATTTGAGAACTGCATCGACCTTCTTTGAATCCATACGCACTCCGCCAGGTGATAATATGAATCCCAAGAATTCAACTTCAGTCACGTTGAAAACACATTTTTCCAACTTAGCGAAAAGTTTGTGTTGACGCAATCTTTCGAGGACCATTTTCACGTGTTTCCGATGTTCAGATTCCGATGAAGAATAAACGAGGATGTCGTCAATGTAAACAACAACACACACATCTATGAGCTCTCTGAGGACATTGTTCATAAAATATTGAAAGGCGGCCGGGGCATTGCAAAGTCCGAAGGGCATGACCTGATATTCAAATAGCCCATACTTGGTGCGGAAGGCCGTCTTCCATTCATCACCCTCTTTTACTCGTACCAAGTGGTAAGCTCCTCTAAGATCCAGCTTTGTATATATGCATGCTTTTCTGACTTGGTCCAGGAGTTCAGGGATCAAAGGTAACGGATATCTATTCTTAACGGTGATCTGGTTCAGGGAGCGATAATCTATACAAGTTCTAAGGTCTCCTTCCTTTTTTGGAACGAAGAACAAAGCTGAAGAAGCAGGGGACTTGGAAGGACGAATAAACCCATTTGCCAGGTATTGATCCAGGTATTGTCGAAGGTGAAGGTTCTCAGGCTCGGTGAGGGCATAAATTCTACTACAAGGAGGAGTAGATCCAGGTATCAGGTCTATCTGGCAGTCATAAGACCTATGAGGAGGTAGAGAGTTAGCCTGATCCTTCCGGAAAACATCTTGGTATTCTAGGTATTCGGGAGGTAACTGGGGAGTCTCTGAAGAAATTGCTGCCAGTGCAACACCAGGTGGAGGGTGACAAGTAGAGACACATTCTGGAAACTGGACCGTTCTTGCTCGCCAATCGATCAGAGGATTGTGTTTCTCTAACCAAGGTATTCCTAGAATAATCTGAAACTGAGAGGCCTTGATCACATCGAACACGATCTTCTCATGGTGTCCATCTTGACTTATTAGCGTCACTTCTTGAGTGGTATGCGTTACTGGCCCGGAGGCTATCTCCGTACCATCCACCGTAGTAATGACGTCCTTTACAGCCTTGGGACAAAGAGGTAGATTCATCCTCAAAACCATTTCATGATCCACATAATTGCCGATGGCACCGCTGTCGACGTAAGCTTCAATTGCATATAATCGATCCAGATTATCAGGGCTAATGAGGACCATAGGTATCACGAAATGCGAGGTCAGGGAACTGGTTTTCACGCTCGGCAAGAGGACCTCTATTCTTGTCGGGCGAGGTCGTTTCCCTGCTCAGAGTTTGTAACTTTGGTAACTGCAGCTCCTACTGCCTTCTTAGCAGGTTTCACCGGACAGTCTCGAAGAAAGTGCCCTGAGTTTCCGCAATAGAGGCATAATTGCAACTGTTTTCTCCTTTCCCTCTCCTTTTGTGTTAGAGGACCTTTCAGACCCCCTATTTGCATGGGTTCCCCGGAGTCTACTCCTTTGGAAGGAGTTGGCGGTTTGGAAAATACTCGAGCATCAAACTTGGAACGATCGGCCTTCCTGTTCTGCAGTCTGTGATCTATTTGAACGACTAAGTCTATATAGTCCGAACAATCTTGTGGGGGATTCACTACTTGGGCTAACACATCTTTGAGCTCTCCACGTAGACCTCTATAAAACAGCGTAATCCTTTTGTCCTCAGGCCATTGAGTTTCCACTATCAGTCTGTTGAAAGACGCAATATAAGCCAAAAGGTCTTGATTACCATGTCGCAACGAAAGAAGCTCATTGTCCAAGGCCTGCCCCTGTGAATGTCTTGCGAACAGTTTTTCCATACTGAGCTGAAAAGCTTGAAAATCATGGAGGACCGGATCATCTTGATTTACTAGAGGGATCGACCAGTCTGCCGCATTGCCACTAAGGTACGAAAGCACGAAAGCTACTTTAGCTTGATCAGTTGGAAAGGCTGCTGGCCGGCATAAGAAATGCAACCGGCACTGATTGATAAATACTGCAAACCTCTTTGGGTCACCAGAAAATCGTTCGGGTCGAGCCAGAGGTACATTCCCAGGTAGGTTGATCTGCACTGGATTCATAGAGGATGTAGAAGGAAGATTTCCCCCAGATGCGGGTAACGGGGTCTGTCCGGCTTGTGACTGTAGCAATTGTCTAGCGAGATCATCTGTTCGCTCCTTGGAAATAATCAGTTCTCTTCTTAGAGCGTTCGTTTCCTGACGGGCTGCATGCACTTCTGCCCTTAGTTCCCCAAGTAACTGGGCTAGTTGGTCGGTATCAGAGGTTTCCATAGCGCCTGGACGGGAGTTTTGTGGTAGGCTTTGCGTTCTGTAACGTCACCTGATTCCCGTAGAGGCGCCGGTCTTGACTGGGCGTATACCGTATCTTCAAAGGTGATGTGTAACACACGGCTGGCTCTTTGGGCTGGACCTCTGTGCACTGTATGTTTGACTCGAAGGGTAAGATGTCTGCAGATAGAAAATATGGGATTAATGAACTGGGTTATTGAATGTCTCTCTCTTCTTCCCTTTCTCTTCTCCGGTAGAACCGCAAAGGTTAACGCTCTCACCTTAGGTAAGTGAACGCCGTGCTCTCCATCTGCCTCGGGGCAGGGTGCTGTAACCAGTTTCTTCACTGGATAAGGGGAGCAGGCCTCTTGACTTCAGAGGACTGCTGTCCGTCGTTTACTGCACGAACGGTAAGTTTCGAGTAATTCTAATGTCTTTAAAGTCTTTAGTAATGATGTCTCTTGTTTTGCAGGTTTCCGGCGATGGTGGATGACGGGCTGAAGTGAGTTGAAGATGGAGCCCGTGTGATGAATAGAAGCGCCTGGAAGCACGTAAGTAAGCGCTTGTTGCCTGCTTCACGATGCGCTCTAACTGTCTTTTTATTTTGCAGGTACAAGTTCGGAGCAGCTGCAGGGTGCCGGAATACCCACTGGGTTAGATGTGGAAAGGAGTATTGGCACGTGAGTATTAAAGTTCCCCAATGTCTTTAAACGCACCTTGTTTTGTCTTTCAGATGCGGGATGCAGCGCCAAAGGCCTCCGGAGCTTGCGAAGAGTTGGTAAGCTTTTGTCTTTCAGATGCCGGAATGCAGTGTGAAGACCTCCGGAGCGCACGAAGAGTAGGTAAGCCTTTGTCTTTCAGAATGCAGCGCGAGGCGTTGGTGACAGCCGATGACCCAGGTAAGTGAAGAGCTGTCACTGAAGGCCGTAATGCTGACCTGTTCTTTCTTGTCTTTATAGATGTTGCTGAAGACTGGATTCAGGATGGTAAGCCTTTTTCCTTAGGCCCCCGATCAGATGCAGAAGACACGATGAGCGTTCTGCTGCAGAGGATGCAGAATAACGCAAAGCAAGATTCATCCATCGGGTGTGGTTTAAATAGCCTCCTGTAGTGCTTAGGTGTCTCCTTCCACAGCCACGCCTAGGTAAGAAAAGAGTTCCTGCTTTCCAGAAGAGTTCCAGTGTTCTGAACCTAGGGAGTGGCTCCTGCCCCACCCAACAGGAAAAGTAGTTCCAAACAGAAGAGGATCAGAGGCTCAACTGGCAGGCAAGTAAGCAGCATGGTCTGCTGCAGGTAAGTCCACCCAAGCATTATGAGCCCGGCGCTTCCAGCGCTGGGAATGGGCATATTTATGAGCCTGGTGCCACTGGCGCCAGGACTGGGTCCAAAAGGTCCCAATTGGGACTGGTTGGCACTCGGAACCTGGGTTATGAATCTGCTTCCAAGGGAGTTGGGAAAACCCTGACCTTTTGGAAGCAGAGATCATGACAGTATCATCAGTGACTTCACTGATACTTCTTCAATCCCAGTCCTGCTGTGGCCTGGATATTATGGGTATGCTGAGGTGATTTTGGAGTCTTGCCTTTACTGGAATGTCTGTTGGCTGTGTCTTCCCTTCTCTACTTGCGTGCCTTTCACTTGCAGGCCTTTGTCCTTATGCTTGCCTTTCCTTATTTAATTGCATGTCTTTTCTCTTGCAGGCTTTTGCTCTTCTGCTTTGCCATTCCGCGTTTACTTCCAGTGTGTCTTTTCTGGTCTGGTGCCTTCTTTTCTGCACTACTGTATCCTTTTCCTTCTTAAAGCATTGTCTTGCTTTGCAGCCTTTTTTTTTTTGATAACACATTTTATTAAATTTTGCAATAAAACAACAACAAACCAAACCTTAATTATAAGACTTTGCATACAGATGACAGAGGACCGCAGATAAGAGTGTTTAGATATAAACAACCGTAGAGATACCATTTCTGATAATGTATAGGATGGTAAGATAGCTAGTATGTAGTGCAACGTGGTATAGTATAAAACCCCACAGAGGATGATATTGGCAGGTGTAGGTCTAGTACATTTTACAATAATACAGTTTGGCAATGTAATACCAGGATTATATAGTCTGTTCCCATTTTCCCCAAATCTTATCTGCCTTGCTCGGGCAGCCTCTAGCTTGGTAGACTCGGCGCTCCGTCACGATGGCTGCGTCCACGTCTGTTATCCAATGATCGTATTTTGGGGTATTTTCTGAGCCCCACAACTGTGCAATGTTCCTTTTAGCAATTCCCATGGCTGTTGAAACAAGTAACCTTTCAAATCGTGACAGTTCTACTGCATCAGTGCTGCCAAATAGCAGGAGTTTGGGCTCCGTTGGAATCCGGCGGCATATAACCCTGGAAAGTCTCGCGCTGCATTTATGCCAGAAGCGTTGTATGCGTGGACATTGCCAGAGGATATGGTAGAAGGATCCTTCTTCTTGTCTACAGCGTAGGCAGTTGGGATTGGATGCTTTACCCCAATTGAAGAGGGCTATTCGAGGATAGTATATCCTGTGGAGAATCTTAAGTTGTACTAATCTAATGCGCACATTCTCTAGGATACATCAGGATTTCAATCCATTCTTCAGGTAATATGGGGCCAACATCAATCTCCCATTTCGCCTTCAGATTCAATAGTTCCTTTGTGGCAAAGGAAGAAATAGCTTGCTTTGCAGCCTTTGATTGTGCCCTTGACATGTGTTCTTTTTTTCTTTTTCCCTTTCAGGGCGGAGCGGAACTCGGAGCGGCCCAGGCACTGAGGAGTGAAGGGCCGAGGACGCCGGAGACTGAGCCGAAGCGGGTGGAAAGAGGAAGGAACGGAGCTGACGCGGAGCTGAAGACAGGTGAGTGCAGCTGCCGGAGGGGCTCCGTTGGTGTCCTCGGAATGCAGCAACCACGGGAGTCGGATTTCTATAGCAGAGCGGAGTAGATGCTGCCAAGGAACAACGGTGAGCATCTTGCTGCCTTGAGCAGTACAACGTGAAGCGTGGGAGCATGCCTGGGTGTGGCTTAAATAGACAGCCACACCCAGAGCTTTGGTGACAACTAGTCTGCTACTCTTGATGTCTTACTGAACTGCATTTCCCTCCATGTTGGGTGATAGCCAGTGTTGGTTAATGCAGTTGGTTCCAGGAGCGCCATGCCCTGGTCCAACTGGGTTCTTTTCCATGAAGATGTTGTGAAGCTCAATGAGGCAATGAGGCACGTGTGAGTAGATGGGTTACTGGTTTGACAGGGCAGGGGCAAGTATGATTGAGGTTGTGAAGCCCAGGGATCGTATCTCTCCAGCTCTGAAATCTCTTCACTGGCTCCCCTTAGCTGGAAGGCTCAAGTTCAAGACCCTCTGCGTCGTTCACAAGGCTTTCTACGGCCTGGGACCGCTCAACCTCCAACTTTCTCTTCCAAAACCTCTTCTCAAGCTCTCTCCTCATCCAGCTCCAACTCTCTAAACAGAGAGTCGGGGCAGGTCTATCTCCTCGGCTGGGGCCTCCATCTGGAACAGCCTCCCTGCCTCTCTCAAACTTGAGCAGAACCACCTCCGGGTTCCGGAAGCAACTCAAGACCTTCCTTTTTGCTTCCACTTTCTCTCTTCCTCTGCCCTGCTGATGCACCTGACTGCACTGAACACTCGTCACCTGGTCACCCTCTGAACTCGGGCCCAGGCTCCAGCATGTCCAGTGGCCCTTGCACTGCCCCGAGCTCCCTAGCACTTAAGGGTCTGTATCTGCAACCCTACAGTCCCTTCTCTCTGCAAATGAGCCACCTGCTGGCTGCACTTGTGAGTTAACTGCACTTCCCCCCACCGCCAGCACTTCTCCCCTTCCCTCTTCCCCACACCTGTGCGATCTGAATGACGCAAGGCCTAGTAAGATTGTTATTTTGGCCTCCCTTTGTTTCCCCCTCCTTGTCTTGTCGCGCCTAGAAACCCTTGCGTACAGGCGCATTATGAATACCACATCATATCATATCATTGACTCCCTTGAAGGGAGAGGATAATTAAGTGTGGTCTAGCTGTAAACGTTCCTTTTCTTGGTCCTGGAAGAAAGAGGGGTGGCCGGAGGATCGTCCTGCATCACACTGCAAGTGGACACCCTGACCCCTGTTACTCTCACGTCCTCCTACCCCAGGCACAGGCAGGGGACTTTGTCATACCTCTCAACTACCCAGTTGTACTGGCTTTTAAATATTTCGTTTTTTAAACCATTGATTATATATTTTTATGAATAGCCAGAGTTGGCTTGATTCCCTTGCTTGTCCCAGGTATCGTTTCCAGTGCACGCTTAGAGCTGGTTCCCCTATGGATGGGCGTAGGACAGGCACCAACTCATGTCGAGGAATCCCCTTACTTTGGGCTCAGCTGAGTCCAAGGTGGCATGCAAGATAGAATTCAAAGTAACTCTGACTCACGGGCGGCGGAAATGGCATCCAATTGTGGCAAGGTCATAACCAGCCTGAGGTCCAGGAATTATCCTGCATTAGCACCAGGATAGGGCCTCAAGTGACATTGTATATGATGGAGCAGTCCTAGTGGAATGGGATGTCCAATCCCATTGAGACAAAGATCGTGGACCCCCACTGCAGTAATAGCCTCTACAGTTTAAGGGCCTGATTTACAAACATGTTTTCAATGGGACTTTCCCATGTTAAAATATGTTTGGGAAATGGGGCCCTAAGACCCCCAGCAGCAGCTTTAAGAGCATGGGGAAGCCAGCACGGGGAAGTGTATGTGGGTGTGTTTGTGTGCACACACGGATTGCAGAACAGGTGCTTCTAATATTGCCACGTACAGCAAAAGAATACTTGTTAAATGGAGCACAGGAGCCATTATCACTCCGATGCAGGAACAGTAATACTACCCAAGGCCCCAAGGAGACTGCAAACTGGAAAGGTAAGTAGCAATCGGACGCAACAAAGACATTTCGTGGGGGGTAGTTTTCCTTCAAATGTTGAGAGAGACAGAGGCAGGGGAGGGACAAAGTTATTTGTTGGGGACATCTAACTTCTATACGCAGTCTAATGAGACTATTCTAGTGCTGCTTCAATGTTACAAGCAGTTTACTCCCTCTTCTTTGAGTCTGCAAGCACCTACTTAAAGACTGCTGTGAAAATGAGCTGTCTCCCGTCCCCACTTCTCTTCTAACCACTCCCCTGGAATGTAGGTGCAAACACGATTTGAATTGCCTAAAAATGTATGCATATGAATGCAGGTGGTTGTGGTGGTGTCCCCTTGTGAGTCATGACTGTCATCAAATAAAAGGAGCTTCAGCCAGCATGTGCAGCAGTAAGGCGGCAGACTCCCTGCGTGGCAGCTCTGGCGGGTGAACACGCCGACCACAGAGGCAAATGGCAGGCGCCGCCCCTTAGTGGGGGCTCCCACCCAGCCAAACCCCTAAGAAACAACAAGGGCCAACTTTGGGACAGAGTTGGGGGAGGTAGCATGTCACAATGTGGCAACAAAGGGGGCAGGGGGTGCGGGACCAGGAGAGGGGTGGGCTATATAAAGCCTGGTCAGCGAGGTTCATTCTCTTGGTCCCTCCCCCCTCCTCACTAAAGTGGCATAGTCTTGCCTCTTTATTCAGGGAATCTCCTGGAGGTCTGGTTGGGGTGGGTATGAATGAGGTAAGTGTGCCGGTGTGTTTGGGGAGGCGCAGCGGTGGGATGTCCCCGCTATGGCAGGCAAACGCACCGAACCATGGAGGCAAATGGTTGCGCCGCCCCTTAGTTGGGTCTCCCATCCAGCCAACCCCCTAAGAAACAACAAAGGCCACCTGCGGCCCAGAGTTGGGGGGGTAGCACGTCACAAGGTGGCGACAAAGGGGGAGAGGGGGTGTGGGACCAGGAGAGGGGTGGGCTGTATGAAGCCCGGTCGGCGAGGTTCACTCTCTTGGAGGGACCAAGAGAGTGAACCTCGCCTCCCCCCTCCTCACTAGAGTGGAAATCCCACCCACCCTCTCATTCCATATAAGTTATTACAGTCTAAATAATATGTCTGTTTTTTGTTTCAGGTCGCCCAGCAGAGTTCCATTGTGATCCCCTAGAAAAGCACTGGCAGATCCTTAGGGGACTGCGCAGCCAATAGCTCCGAATGAAACGGCGCCCAGGAGTACTAGACTCAGGGGAGACCCCTGGTAAAAGCGGAGGGGTTAGGGTGCTTGGAAGTCATTCCAACCCCAAAATGCAGGGGGGGTGGGAAAGGGAAGGGGAAGGAAAGTGGTGGGGAATGAGAAGAAGTTGTCACAGTAAGGTTTGGGAAAGAAAGAATTAGGGGAATGGATAACGAAAGAAAATAAGGAAGGAAAAGTACCTAGGGCAAAGGGAAGAGTGGGGACTGGAAGGGCTCTGGGGCTGGGGGTAATGTTGGCAGGGTGGGGAAAGGATTAAGTGGTTTGGGGGAAATAACTTTCTGGGGGATGATGGCTAGAACCCAGGGATTGGGGGAAGGGGCAGGCAACCTGGGAATAGATAGAACAGAATATGGGGGCAAGGGGCGGGGGAAAATGAAGGAAACTAAAGGGGAGGAAGACACCCGGGAACAAAGAGTTTGGGGGAGAAGGATATGTTTGGAATTAGATTGGATGTAAGATCAATGAAGACGGGTAGGATGGGAAATCAAGAGAGGGGAATAGAATTAGAAGAGTAGCATACTAGACAGAACAAGGGAATAGTATATAGAAGGGAAGTAGTGAACCTAAGCGTTAGAATTAGAATGGCAGATGAGTAGAACAAGGGAATAGAAATTAGAATGAAAGAAGGCACGTGAAATTGGGAACGGAAGTGAAGTGTAGAAGACAATGTGTACTGTGAATAAAGGCTCCGAAAAAGTGTCTGGGAAAAGTGTACTGTGAATAAAGGCATCGAAAAAAGTGTCTGGGAAATGTGTACTGTGAATAAAGGCTCAGAAAAAGGTGCCTGGGGAAAGTGTACTGTGAAACAAACCAAAGTAACGGCCATGGGTAGAGAGGGAAATGTGTATGGAGGGCGGGGCTTAACCGGCAGGGTGCTCATGAGGCTAAAGGTGGGGGAGGGGGAGGTCCTTAAGAAGCCACACCCGGTGTAGAATATCCCGGGATGCGGTGGAGAAACGGATCACCTGTAAAATAACTCCTTGACTTTATGCAAATAAAGCTTGCTGTGGCCTTGTGATTTCCACCATGAAAACTGCTCTTGCCTCTTCATTCAAGGAATCTCTTGGTGGTCTGGTTGGCGGGGGAGGAGGGTATGAATGAGGTAAGCGTGCCGGTGTGTTTGGGGAGGCACAGTGGTGGGATGTCACCGCTATGGTGGTGGATTCCTTATTACATACACCATCGTGTGCTCATGGCCGTTTATGTCTGATCTGTGTGATCACAAATCCTGGTAACAAGTCTGGGTTACCCCGTCACTAACGGAAGCCTGTGTGATCAGAGCAAGCCTCACGCATGCTGTGTGCCCACAGCAGTGACCCAGCAAGCCAGGGTGATCCCTGCAACTGTTTCCAGCCGTGTCACCAGAGCACTGGCATCCACTGCGTGCCTGCAGCACTGTTCTGGCTGGCCTGTGTGACCACGAGGCCGGCCCCATAACAATGGATACGAGGGGTCTGAAGCCCTGTGATGCTGGTGCGGGTGCCTGGTAGCCTCCAGTGCCCTGCTGCTGCTGTCATGATGTGCTCTCCGAGCATGGGGCCTCAATAAAGGGAGGATTGGTGCGCTCTATGATCGGAGCTTGAACAGAGAAGCCCCTGGAGTGATCTGCAGTTGAAGCTTCATGTTGTGGTGTTCCCCAGATTGCATGTGCAGTGCATAGGCTGAGTAGTGTGGGCCCCCCCTTCGCTCTTGTTCCTTGTACCCCGACTATGAAATAATATGACAAGCAAACTTGGGTGTGGAAAACTTATAGGCCGTAGGCTTATTTATTTTCTACCGAAAATAACACCAAAACATAACATAATAGAATACATCACACCAGATGCTTTGGGGCACATCGTGTCCAGGGTTGGAGGAGATGCCCAGCCTTCTCCTCAGCAAGTCTTTGTTACCCTTGGGCATCCGACCCCGGACACGTGCCGCCGCCTACGACTTTCTTCTACCGTGTACCGAAGAAGGTACTCGGGTTCCGGTTCCTCCGTCTATCTCCTTTCCTTCCTTTTTGCAGGGTGGGTTGGGTGGCAAAATGTTTCCTTCTCCCCCTTTTCCAGGCCCTGGAACCTTACCCGTCAGAGGTGAGCTACTTCCTGGTTTGTCCTTCTCTTGGTTTCTGCGGGGTTACTTATACTCCCCTGCTCCTTTGTTGTCCCTTTGGGGGCCGGGCTTCCCCTGCCCCCCCTGTTGCTTTTCCTTCGCACCTTTTCCTGTTGTATTGCTTGTTTCCTGGCAGCACCATGGGTGGGGGCGCCGCCTGGCTGCCCCTCCCCTTGCATTTCGCGCCGTTTCGTCCCACACCCTGCGCCTAACCCCCCAGGCCCTCCATCGTGCCGTACTTTGTACGGTACGGGGCCTGGGGCATAGGCTGAGTAGTGTGGGCCCCCCCTTCGCTCTTGTTCCTTGTACCCCGACTATGAAATAATATGACAAGCAAACTTGGGTGTGGAAAACCTATAGGCCGTAGGCTTATTTATTTTCTACCGAAAATAACACCAAAACATAACATAATAGAATACATCACACCAGATGCTTTTGGGCACATCGTGTCCAGGGTTGGAGGAGATGCCCAGCCTTCTCCTCAGCAAGTCTTTGTTACCCTTGGGCATCCGACCCCGGACACGTGCCGCCACACCTGAGTGGATGTTGCTTCAGCCACTCAGGTCCCCCCAAAAGCGCCCCTATCTGCCCTGAGAATGTTGCTATAACAAAAACCCCCCTTCCCTTAGTCGACAAGTGCGCCCCTGATTCTCCGTGCTATAAATTCTGACATGAAACTTTCCATTTTTCCCCCCATTGCGTACCATGCTATGCAGTCTACCCGCTGCTGCTGCCTCTATGGTAGTGGTCCTTCTCTCTGATGCAGTTTAGGTATATTGCTCTCCCTCTACCCGACTGGTATACTAACCTTGCTTTTTGCCTGGCCATCCCCATCTATCGTGTGACGGGCCATTAGTTCCCCTGCCCTGAAAGCCCCATGGTATGCCTCGGCGCAGCTTTTCTTTCTCCCTTTGGCCAATGCCTTCTCCCAACATTCACCCCTTTTTGCCGAAATTACACCCACTTCCTGCGCTCCTGTTTCCACCACTGCATTTATTACCTGCTTCTCGTACTGCTTACCTGTTTTGTATGTTAGGGCGTTCCTTGCTCGCTTGTTTATGACCCGCCCTGTATCCTTTTTCCCTTTTGAGTCAACCTTTGTAGTCAACCGTACCTTCCTTTCCAGGTTTTTAATGGACTTTTCTTTTTCCTTTTGGCCAATGCCTCTTCCAAACCTTCACACACTTCCTCTGCAGCAATATTTTTTTTTTTTCACATTGCACTCCCCTGTGGTCTTCCTTTTCCTTTTTGCGTTACCTTGTAGTTAACTGTTCTTATCATTCCAGAGATTTTCATGGACATTTCCACTTTTCCTTTTCGCTTTGGCCAATGCCCTTACCAAGCATTCACACCTTTTCTCCGCCGAAAAATAATTTTTTTTTTTTTTTTTTTTAACTTTTTTGAGTTAACCTTATAGTCAACCGTTCTTCCCTTTCCAGAGTTTTTGATGGGACCCATGCCTTCTTTGGCGTGGGCGTTTTCTCCTTTCTGGCACCCGGCCTTGGATCCCTGCACCTCTCGCCACTGAAAATGCGCCAAGGTGACAGCTACACTTTTACTACCACTGGGCATGATGCACCCCCTTTACTCGACCCGTGCACCACTGCCATGTTATCCGACTGCACCGCTTTTTCTTTTTTTTTTTTTATTCAGCTACTCTCCCGCTGCACATAATGCTACCCAGCTAGGAAACCATTCCCGCCTGCGTGTTATTCCTAGCTCATGCAGCCTCCTGCCCTGCTTTTGGTCATTTCTCTGTGCACCACTCTCACCCTAGTGTTGCGCCGACGCCAAGTTCTCTTGCCGCACCCGTGAGCAACACTCTTTTCCCCTTGGTTCCTCCTCGTATCCTACCTATGTGGAGCCCCATCCCGGCCCCCTTGTCCTTGGCTCAATGCTTCTTTAGAAAACCACTTTCCCTTGTTCTATGACCCTTCCCGCAGTATTTAGTTTTTCAGCTAATGCTTGCAGTTCTGTCACGGTGGCCTTGTTCCTCCCTTTTAGCGGACTGCCCCTTGCTGGACTGAACCTCCCCACTATCCATATGCCAAGAGCTGGCACGCCCCATATGTAGACATTTGCCCCTGAAATATTTCTTCAGATGATGAAAACCCATGCCCACTAACTTAGTTCTTCTAAGGTGGATTTCAGATTATTTGGGGTGTTCTGAGACCCCTGTCATTCTATTTGTAATGACTTCTGTAATCGTTTTGCCAGTATTGCTTTCTATGATATCCTCCCGCACTTTGCTCCCTGGTGTCCCATTTCTCCTTTAAAACCTTAAATATGCACAGGTTGAAGTTTTCCTCATCCCAACCTAAATCTGGGAAGCAAACCATTCCTTTCTTAAATTCGTGGTCATACTCTTTCCATACAAAAAAACAACCCGGAGAAAGATCGCTCCACCTCGGGTACCCGTGCCACGAGGTGGTGAATTATAAAGGCTCCATGAAAGGAAAGCGTTTTGTTTCGCTCCGCGCTAGGAGCTGTCATAAAGTGGATGTCGTTGTGCTTTGTTCTCGGGACTGGGAGAAAGGAAGAGCGTTCCACCCTGGGTGACCCCGGGCCAAGAAGATGGTGAGTTTCTGCATGCTCCGGGATCAGAGTTTCAAAGAAAGTGTTTTCTGTGCTGGGTGCTTTCTAATCAGAGGTGCCTGCTGCTGCGGTGGGGGGGGGGGTGGTGAGAGTTGGAGGCACTCTGTGAGCAGAGCTCAAAAAAAAAAAGCATTTGTTGCGCTCCATGTTCGTGGCTGCATGTTAAATAAAGAATTGTTTTCCGTCACTGTGCTTGGTGTGGGAGCATCACATAAGAGCAGCTCCTGCTTGAGGTAGAGCAAGTGAACATTGCATGCTCTGTGCAAATGTAAAAGGAAAAAGAAAGAAGTACATACTGTTGCGCTCCGTGGCATGGAACTGATACATCAAAATGTGCATGCTGGAGCGTGTGGCTTGAGGCGCCGGCAATGCGGACGCCCCGTTAAGAGCTCCGTTGGACGCCCGGGTTTTAGCCTTGATATGTCCGTTCTGCACTGTTGATCCTGGCACGGAAACATCCCGGCGGGAGGCAGAACCTCTCCTGGTGCGGCTGTTCCAAAGCAGAACGAAATGGGAGAGGGATATGCAGTAAAATCTGACTTTTCAGACAGCAGCAGGGCCGAGACCCCGGAGCCAAGATGGCGGCTCCCTGACAGCACCGGGCCGGGGGTGGAGGAACTGGGCCCTGCATTGCATCAGCAAGTGCCCTTGATGCTGCCGCCCCCCCCCACCCTCAACAGCGAGCGGCCCCTGTACCTGCACCCGGAAGATGTCTCAGCGGCTGGTGACCACAAGCCCGCCTGGAAAAAGCCCCGGGCAGTGCCGCATAACCACCGGGGCTCTGTAGCGTGCAGCAACAGTGGACCACAAGCGGGGGCCTCGATAAGGCAGGCGGCTCCCACCACATCAGCCCGACTTTGGCCTCCCCCGTGAGTCTGGAGCATAAGGGGTGAAGGGGGCCAGTCAGCCCACACTGAGGGAGCTGCAGACGCCCGCAACGGCTGGACCCTGGGAGCGGGGGGGGGTGGGTGCCCTCCCGCCCGCGGACATCGGGCCGGCTGAACTGCTTGGGGGGTGCCTAGGGCCGCCTGTCCCACACCGCGGGCTTGCTCTGGAGGGGCCTCCATCTGTTTGTCGGTGGCGGCCCGCGGCAGCACTGCCCCCCCTCAGGACACAGCTTCAACAGAGGGGAGGCCCAGCGCCCACTCCCTCCAGCAGTGAACGACTCTGGTGCGGCACCGGCAAGGGGTTGGCACGGTAACATGCACCCTCAAGCTCTGAAGCTGCAGGGAGCTGCGGAGGTGTCCCCAACCACCTGCCATCAGCCCTAACAACACCCCACCACGGTGTCGGCCCCCCCATCAGCACGACCCTCCCAGAGGACCCACCAAGCTAGCCCTGAGGGGGGTGAGGAGGCTTGTGGTCCGCACGCTCACCAGCACAGGCCCAGCTGGGGACCTCTCATCGCCAGTGCAGCACCACACCGCTTGGCCTGTGGCAGATCCACAAACCCGGACAGCGGCCTGGGGAGGCCCAGGGCTGCCCCCCTGACCTCCACCTGCCTCAATTTAATGTCCCCCCAGGCCCCTCCACCTCAGTCCCTGTGGACCCAACAGGCTGCTTTGGGGGCATCCCCCCCACACTATATACACCTTCAGAGGGCCACTGGGACACACTCACCAGCCCTAACTTACTAACCTTGACCGCACATCTGAAGCCAGCAGACCCCCCCACTACAGACAACACTGAAGGATCCGCCTAAGTGGTCCCCCTGTACCCAAAGGGAAGCTTGAAGTACAGCAAGGAACCAGCAGCCCAAACGAGTTTGGCAGAACATCTGTACATATCCCATCTGCTGCAGTGAACCCCAGCAAACGCTAGCCTGTAGAGCGCTGGAGAGGGCTGCAGAGCTGGTCTGGAACCCCTACCAGCGACTACTCGACAGTTGGAATTGTCTAGGCAGGGCCTCCCCCTGAGACACCCTAGGAGAATCCACACACCCAGCCTGCGGACACATCTCACCCGGGCGGACAGCGATCCAGACACCAAAATCTCTAAGCAGAAGGGCCCGAAGTAGACAGATATAGCCAACTTGCTCCACCTGAAGGAGAAATCTAAACAACCGGATCCCCCCCAACTCAGCCTTCCTCACCCACATGGATCCAAGGATAATGGGCTACAAAAGACGACATTCAGGGTCTCCTCGCCGACATCAAAATGGAATTCCCCAAATGCATGGCAGAAGTCACAACCAAGATAGACGGCCTGGATAACTGCGTTGAGGAGGTGGAAGATAGGGTCGGGGACACAGAAGTCCAAGTCCTGGAACACTCGGCGCAGATTGCGGACCTGCGACAGAAAATCCAGACTCTAGAGGACAACGTGGAAACTATGCATTGCAAACAGGAGGACCTGGAAAACAGGACACGCCGAAGCAACATCCGTATCAAAGGGGTTCCTGCCTCAATCCCAGACCAGGCCCTCCCTGCCTACGTGGGAGATCTCTTCCAGACTCTCCTCCCAGACTGCGATAAAGCACTACTTCTACTTGATTGCACTCATAGTCTGCGAGGCCGCAGGAACACCCCATCTGCGGCTAGCCCTGAAGTAATCACCAGAGTTCATTTTTTCTCAACGAAACAGGAGATCATGACGGCGAGCCGCTCACAAGGTGACCTGACATATCAGGGAGCCGCCATACAGCTGTTCCAGGACCTTGCCGCTCCCACAGTACAATGGCGGAGAGCCCTTGGCCCTCTAACAATCTTCTGCAGGAGCGGAAAATCAAATATCGCTGGCTCTACCCGGTCTCGCTTCAGTTCACACTTGAGGGCCAAACGAGGGTAATCCACACCCTGGCAGAGGCAGGCAGCATCATGGGATGCAGGCTCTCGACACCCGAGGCAGACTCATCCACCTCCCCGACGGATAAACCACACAGCTCAACACGGAAGCCCCAGCATAGCCGCTGGATGAAAGTTCCAAAAGGAGGGAAAACTCCCGCCGCACACGATCAGTAACCGACCTTCAGCACTCCATGCCAGAACGTGCACTTTCGGCACCCAGGAGTCCCACGCAATGCCCCAGCCAAGTGGATGGACAGCCACTTCGGCCCAAGGCCCGTTTGGGGCAGTTTGGTTAATCTTTGTTCCTTCCCTTTCTTTAGTTGGGCTGGGACCTTCCTCTGCCCCCTTGGTTACTGTGGTCTGTTTGGCCATGAGTTGGACAAAGTTAAAACACGGTTGCACCTGAGCCGTTCCGACACCGGTCCCCCGGTGGACCTCCCTGAGCACAGGATTAACCCCCCACCACCCACTCGAGTCCTAATGGCACCCTGCTGTTCTCCCCTCCAGCGCACATCAAACTCCGCTACATCTCACTGAACGTCGGAGGCTTGAACGCTCTCACAAAACGTAAGTCCATCCTCCGAAGCCTGCAGGACCTTCAGGCCTCGGTGGGGTTCTTCCAGGAGACCTACCTTTTAGCACAGGACTTCACCGGACTGCGAAGCTGAGCATACCCAACACAATACCTGGCCTCTGGCCCCAGCAAGAAAGGGGGCACAACGATTCTGTTAGCGAAAGGCATCCCCTTTAAAGAGAAGGAGACCCTGCGCAGCCCAGATGGCAGATTCATAGCAGTTAAGGGGGATCTCTACAGGCAGCTCCACACGCTGATCGCGGTCTACGCACAAAACGATGGCCAGGCGGCCTTCTACACCACCTTGGAATCCGCTCTTTTCCCCTTCCTCGAAGGACAGGTGGTCCTGGGAGGAGACTTCAATGGGGTCGCAACCCCTCACTGGACAGATCGGGCCCCCCGTCCACCAGGGACTTCTGGTTGGCTTTGGGCCTCTGCCACCTGTTCAAGACGCTAGGCGTGGTAGACACCAAGAGGGTCCTTCACCCAGACACAGTGGACTACTCTTTCTTCTTCCACGTCCACTGCTCATCATCCCGAATTCACCTCATTTTAGCCAGCCCGCAGCTCCTGCAGTTCATGGATGATGTGGAGATCGGTGCAAGGGTATTGTCGGACCACGCCCCAATCCTCCTCACCACGAGGGTCTTTGCCCGGATCCCCCAGAACGACGTAAATGGTCACTATATAAACCAATGCTGCACGATATGGTGGTGCGTGACGCCATAGCCAAGGCGATCAGCAATTACTTTAAGGAAAACCCCCCGACATCACCTGTACAGCAACAAGATGGGAAGCCATGAAGGCCGTAATCAGAGGGGAACTGATAGCGCAGGCGGCCGCATATACGAGGAGGCTAACCATGAACAGAAACCAACTAGAGAAGGACATGAGGGAGGCAGATATGGCCCTAAAAAAGAAGTGGGCGCCCAAAGCGGCCAAGATGGTCAGACTAGCTCGTACGAAGCTGAAAGTCCACTACGCCAAGGAGAGAGCCCAGACCTTGCTCTAGACGAAACAGAGCTACTACGCGAATGGTAATAAAGCAAATAAATATCTGGTGAACAAACTGGCCAAGACCCGCCATCGGAACCACATTGCCGCACTGAGGGACCCGAAAGGTAGAACCCTGTACGGAGAAGGGGCGAAACTACAGATGGTGGCAGCCCATCTAACCAACACCCTGACCTCAGCCCCTCGCCCACAGACCCTCCAGGAACAATATATAGGAGACGCCCGGCTCCCACACATCTCAGAAGTGAACAGAGTTGCCCTGAAGCCCCAATCACAACCGAAGAGGTGGAAGAAGTACTCAAAAATCTGAAACCCAGGGCCCAGGCCCGGACGGCTTTCCACCAAAATTCTACAAACTCTTTCGCCCTATGTTGCTACACCCAATGACAGAGCTATTTAACTCTTTTCGGCACTCGGGCACTATCGTGCTCTCTATGCAAGAGTATACCACAATCATGCTACTGAAACCCGGCAAAGACCCAAAGCAGTGTTCGTCGTATAGGCCGATATCTCTGCTCAATGTGGACGCTAATGCATACTCAAAGGTTCTGGTGAACAGGCTAGCGCAAATCCTTCCAACCATCATAGACCAGGACCAGGCAGGGTTTATCAGAGGGAAAAGCACCATGGACAACATCTGTCGAGCGCTCAATCTCATTGCGACCCAAGTACGTCGGGGCCTGGCGGTCTTGACTTTGGATGCCACCAAAGCATTCGACGGGGTGGATTGGAACTTCATGCGCCTCACCATGTAGGCGTTCCGGTTTGGCCCGATATTCCAGAAAAGGGTGCTAGCAAATTACGAAGCCCTGACAACATCACTCCGCCTGAATCAGAAGCCCTCACCCCTGATCCGGCTTTCGTGCGGGATGAGACAAGGCTGTCCGCTCTCCCCGCTGATCTTTGCTCTGGTCATGGAACCATTCGCCCAAAGGACACAAGCCAATGAGAACATAACTGGGCTAGAAATAAACGGCGAACCATTGAAGATCTCCCTATACGCCGACGACGTGATGATCTCCATCACCAACTGTCAGTCCTCCTTGCCCGCACCCTAACTGAGCTGGAGGTGTTCGAAGGAGTGGCTGGATTCCAGGTGAACTACTCCAAATCAGAGGCACTGAGCGTCAATCTGGGCGCCCCCCTCGTGGCCAACCTCCAGGCACTCTGCCCGCTAACATGGAGCTCCTCCTCAACGGCCTACCTGGGAGTTTGCCTCACAGCAGATCCGAAGCAGCTCTACACCGCTAATTTCCCCCTGCTCCTCAAGGAACTGGAGGAGGACCTCAAATGTTGGGACAACCAAGAGATCTCTCTACTCGGACGGGTCACAGCATGCAAAATGAACCTCCTCCCTAGACTGCAGTACCTATGCTCTGATCTCACGGTCCCCCCCCAAAACAGGCCTTGGAACATTTAAGAGGAAGCTAGCAAAATTTGTGTGGAGGGGATGCAGAGCCAGGATACCGAACAGGGTCATGACTGGGGCTGCAAAATGGGGCGGCTTCGGGCTCCCCAACCTGATGAATTATTTCCTGGCTGCCCAACTAACGAGTGTTGCGGCCTGGTCGAATATGGAGGCCTCCCAAAATGGTCCCGCATCGAGCAATCCAGATGCCAGCCACAACTACACTCCCTGCTACATACCCTAGGGCCTCACCGGAGCCACGGACCACAGATGCTATCATCTACCAAAGCGACCCTTGAGGCATGGGCATGGGCTCGACGGAGGAGGAAGGTGCCCAGGGACCCGAGCCCGCTCTCCCCGGTCATCTGGAACCCTAACTTTAGGCCAGGAATGGAAGCAGCTCGCTTCAGCCGATGGACCAAAGGAGGCCTCCAAACCCTCTCCCAACTCTACAAGGCCAACAACCGCCTCAGCTTTGAGGAATGCAAAGCCCGCTTTCAGCGGACAGAAAGAGAATGGTTCAGATACATCCAACTCTGCCACTGGATCTCGCAGCCCACGGTCCAACGGGGCGCCACCTCGACTTCCACCCTCTTGAACAGGCAACAGAGGAAAGCACAGGCCGAGGTCAGATCTCCAAACTGTACCGCCTCCTCCAGGAGCACATGCCATACATGTGCGGATGCGAGGCGGACGTGGGTCACTCCATAGAAGACCAGACATGGGTGGAGATATGGTCCAGGATCAAATTGACATCCAGATGCGTTACAAACAAGGAATGCGTCCTGAAGCTCTTTCACCGCTGGTATTACTCCCCATTTCACCTGCACCATTGCAACAGTGATATTGACCCGAGCTGCTGGAGACACTGCGGCAAGCAGGGATCCTTTTTCCACATGTGGTGGGGCTACCCGACAGTACAGTCCTTCTGGAGAGATGTCCTGCAGATCGTGGAAGACATCATCCAACACAAACTGCCGATGGACCCAGAGGTGGTCCTCCTCGGGGTGGCGAGCCTGGACTGCTATCCCAAAACGGGCCGATCTGCCAAACTGCTCACACACCTATTGCTAGCAGCTAAGATTACAGTGGCACGGAAGTGGAAAACTCGGGAGGGTCCTCTTCTGGCCCTCTGGTGGATAAAAGTCTGGGAGATCCTAGTGGTGGAGAAAGTTACAGCGGCGAAGGAGGGGGCTCTCCACCGCTTCACCGACTGCTGGGCCCCAGTAATAGGTAATTCCCGATTCCCGGCGTTAACATTTAAATCCCGCCTGGTAGCAAACTTTCTGGGCTCCCAAAGCCTTAATGGGTTTCCAACCCATCGGAGCACCACAGACTAAAGAGGTGGGAGAGGAGGGACCAATGGGAGGGGGGTAAGGGCAAACTATATGCATATAAACTGTAATCAGAGCCAAAAAGGTGAAAATGGTGCATGTTTGCACTTATTAGCATGAAAGTGCACATCTGCACTGACGAGGAGTGACAGATGCCCTCCAGAGAGTTCTGGTTGAAGACCCACCAGCATCAGCACGCAGCTGGTGCACAAGGGCGGAGGGTTGCAGCTCTGGTGCGGAGTGCTTGTGCGCCCCGGACAGTTGGTGGGAAAATGCTAGCCTCTGGTTGTTCCCAACACCTCGCCCATGTGCTCGCAAAGCCCTGGTTTTGGTGGGGAGTTGAATCAGAGGTGACGTGCTGAATAAAGCACTCCTGCATTTGTGCATAACAGCTGCTAACCGAAGGGAGTATCCGACAAGGCACTGGTCACCCTGTCCAGACTACAAAGGAGTCCCAACAGAAGGGGTGGAGAAGGGGTATTGCAAAGCCCAAACGAGAGAGGGACTCTAGCCCTCAAACTGGGCCAGCCGACACTGCAGATGTGGCCCCTGGCTTCAGCTGAAGGTGCGCCCTCCGGCCTGCATGACACTGTAGTAATAAAGGAACTGGCAAGTTAATGCCGATATTATAGGACCCAAGGAACAGTGACCAATGAGAGATGAGAGATGGCCGAAGCTGCTAGCCTGCATGTTCCCATGCTCACAGTGGACTGCGTAGCCCAGTGTGTCATCAGGGTGTATTAGAACTGCCTGTATGCCACAGCAGTCCACTAACTCCAACTGTCACCGCGAACAAAGTAAATAGGTCTAATCGTAGTTGTGGGTGTTTTAATGTTTGACTGAGTCCTAAGGAATCGGGTTATTGTTTACCCCACGGTTCCCAGGTGGACCAAGTATGGCTGTTTGTGACTGTTGATTTATTTAATGGTCATTGATGCTGTCTTTATTTTGTTTGTTACGAAAAAGGAGGAGTGTGGTGGTTTCTCCTTTAAGAGTCTGAATCAGACTGTGTCATGACTGGCTCCCAATAAAAGGATCCTCAGCCGCACTTGCGGCAGACTCTCTGCGTTGCAACTCTGTTGTCGGACTCATTGTCTCATTGCTCATGGCCGTGTATGTCTGATCTGTCTGATCACAGACCCTGGTAACAAGTCCGGGGGACCTGGCTGGCACTAAAGAAAGCCTTTGTGATCACGGCAACCCTCACGGATGCTGCTTCCACAGGTGATCCCTGCAATAAGCCTGGAAGTGTTTTAGTGCAGGGAAGCGGTGCAGGTGAGTGACAGGATGGAACAATACAATAACTGCAACATAAGTCCTCGCACCGCTGTACCATAATCATGAGACCAGACAGCCAGGTAAGGTGGAAACACTTTGGCCACAAGCTTTATCGTGAAATGAGCTATGTGTAAAGAAAACCAACCAAATAAAAAACATAATGATCAAGCAAAACAATTTTGGGGAACAAGGGATCAGGTGAGCAGGGACCCTACACCACCGTAGGGCCAACTCGAGGCTGATCCCTGCCGCCCTTCATACCAAAGCTTGCGACTTTGTAATGACCGGGCATCGAGCCGTGTCCGGTTTAATTTCTGCCACTTGTTTCCTTTTTTTATGTGGCATATTTCCCTTTTTTCACATTGCCTCTTGGCAGGCATTCGTTCTTCTCTGGGTTTATCTTTTATCCATTCTGTGTTTTAGTTATCGGTTGCCTTCCTTGGTTAGGCACAGGTTTCCTTCTCATGTACAGCATGTTTCATTTTTATATTGCCTCTTTGCAAGGCGTTAGCCTGTTAAGGCATTTCAACCTTTTCCAATATTTAAGCCTTCTCTCCTTCTCTCCTCACATCTCTGACGTCTCTAAGAAGTCACACTACCAGCTGTACCTCCTCAGAGGTATTCTTCCTTTCCTCTCTTTCCCCCAGAAGCTCACTGTCTCCAGAGCTCTGTTCTCTCTAGGCTGGACTACTGCAACAGCCTCTTTCTAAATCTGCCTGCTTCTACTCTCCACCCTCTGCAACTTATCCATAACAGGACTGCAAGACTTGTCCTTGGCCTCAAATCCAGGGATCGTATCTCTCCAGGCCTGAAATCTCAGCATTGGCTCCAAGTGGCTGCGAGGATTAAGTTCAAAACCCCCTGCATTGTCCACAAGGCTTCCTAGGGCCTCAATACCTTCAACTCTCTTTTCCTTAAATCTTCCTTCTCGAGCTCTTCGCACATCCGCCTCCAACTCCCTCAGGGACAGTTGCTTCTCCAAGCATCGAGTTGGTGGTAGATCTCTCTCTTCGGCTAGGGCCTCCCTCTAGAACAGGCTCCCTGCCTCACTAAAACTTGAGGAGAATCATCTCCGGTTCCGGAAACACCTCAAAACCTTTCTCTTTGCTTCTGCTTTTTCTCCTCCTCTCCCCTTCTGAATTCCTGGCTGAAACTGCACTGGTTACCTGACCACCCTCTGATCTCGGGCCCAGGTTCCTCCACCGCCAGTCGCACACCTTCAATGCCTTCTAGGCAACCTCCCGCACTTGGGACTGTCCCTGTATCCCTACAGTCCCTCTACCAGCACTTGATACTGTTTGTCTGCACTTACCTTTGCACTTGCCACCAGCTGGCTGTACTTACTTATTGTTGTTAGTCTATCATCCCTTGTACTGCACTTTCACCTTCCCCTCTCCCTTGCACTCTCCCCCTTCCCGTTCCCATGCACTTGCGCAATCTGAATGTCACCTGGCCTAGTAGGATCGCTGTCTGTCCTCCCTCTGTTCCCCCTCCTTTGCCTTGTCGCGCCTTGAAACACTTGTGTATAGACGCGTTATAAATGCCATATCATATCATATAATATCATCTCCTAGCCTCATTTAATTCTCCATTTGCTTCCTTCATTTTAACCATCATATTTCACTTTTTGGTAGCTTCTTATGAGGTGCTAGTAGTTTCTTTTCTTTATATTTCAGTGATTAGACTTCTTTAGTGATGCTTGTTTTTCTTTTTTACCCTTATCCCAGCGTTAACTGTCGTATTGTGTCACTTTTTATTGGTGCTACCTAGACTACTTATGTAAGGGAGGGAGGGTGGTTTTTATTTTGTTCTCTGAACGTGCCAGTCTTGGGTGAACAGCGCTCCAGTGTCAATGGAGAGGGAGCAACGGCGCGGCTGCCTTGCCCTCCTCAGATATAGTCTCCAAAAGGGCCTGAGGGCAGGTAGCCCCCATTGTTGCATCAAAAGCCTTGTGTCCTTCCTTCCGTCCGGATGGGAGGGGGGCTTTTGATGTAGCTGTTAGGGGCAGGGACCACCTGTTTGACTGGTGTATGTTACTTGTCCCTGTCACCTCCAGCCTGCTCGGGCACCCCAGTAGTCTGGGTCCCTATTGTCTAGGAGGTCAAGTGTCCCTTCCTGCACACCTGGGTGCCACTGGGCAAGCACCTGTAAGGTGTTGCCCATATCCTCTGGGGAGGGGCGCTTCCTCCTGCAAGCCCACCTCCCAACTTATGCCTCTGGGCCTTCCACCTGCGGGGGCCCATGGGAACTGTTTCCAGCCGTGTGACCCTGGCACTGACATCAGCTGCCTGACTGCAGCACTGGTCTGGCTGGCCAGTGTGACCACGAGGTCAGCCCCATAACCGTGTTAACAGTGAAATGCTTTACGTTAGTAATTCCAGGGCCTTCGGTGTGAAGCCCAGGCACCGTTTAACATCGGTGCCCTGTCGGTCAGCCAGGTCTAGTCAACATATCCCAACATTTCCGATGGGGTGTGGGGGTGGGTGAAGGCCGGTCAGCTCAATGGTGTTGCGCCAATGGTAGCAATGCAAGATGTGCAATATTCTAGGATGCTAGGACACCAGCAACAGAACCTGCAGGGGCTACATCAGCAGCAAGTGCAGACCAGCCCCAGCGGGGGAAGTGTGAATGCAGCCATTGTAACCACTTGTAATCGCTGAAAGCATCTGTGCCGCAGAACCCCCTACTTCCCCTTTCTCGTTTTACTTTTGCCTGGATAGGCTACAGAAGCCACCGACCGCCCTAATAAGCAGCACGACTGTGAGGCCCTAGCAGACAGATGCACTCCACTTAAAATTCGATGCAATTCACAAAGGACTCCGTAGACTGCCATAAGGACCTTGATTACCAACACAAAAAGGAGTTGGGTTTGTGGTTAGCATAACAGAGCGAAATGGCGCTCAACCATATTGCAAAAAAAAAGAGGGAAAAGAAATGGCTTTTACACATGCACAGCCACATTTGCACATTCTGCAACATGCAGTATTTCCACAGATTGAGGCCTATTTTTACGAGTGAGCAAAACCAGGTGGAGCCTTGACAACTGCATATCAACGGCTACAGCGGGGCGGGTCTCAGTCCCTACCGGTACTGCTGTTGTTGCAGACGTCTTCCCTTTGCATGCGCCCCCAGCAAAGAACATCCTGGTTTCGCGGATTGTGTGTGCTGGGGGCCCTGGAAACACAGTATTCCTTCTGCCCCGTGCAGCGAAGCCATGATGTGTCCCTGCCCCACGAGGGACAGAAATGTCCAGAAAGGGCACAGCTGACTGATCACGTGATCAGCCGGTCACCTCCCTGGCTGCCGCCATTCCACCACAGAAGTGATGTAGATAAAGTGTGGCTTTAGGGATAGTTCACACCCTCATTTCCCCAGGGCTCAACGAGCCCTTTAGCAGGCAAGCAGGGGCGGGCTGGGAGGCCACCAGCAGCTCGGGCATTAATGAACACCACCCTGTGCGAAACATCTTCAACGATTGCATTCCTCTGCACGCACAGCAGTGTGAACACTGCTGCGCTCATACGCACTGCCACAGATTAAGAACACGTCTACGCCCCTCGCTAGAATGGCAGTGTGAGCAGTACGTGCATTGATGTTCTTGCTGCACTTTTCTTAACTCTCAGAGGACTACCTTGAAAAAAACACTGGCGGGCACTTCAAGTGCAACGTTTAATGGTAAGGCTTGATTAAAGCAAGCTCAAAGAGTTCCCATGAGGAGTGGGTGGGTGGGGAGGGGCAGGAACTGGGAGCGAATGGCCATAGGGATTAACATGGCCATGAGCAGTCAGTGGGGTTTTATGGTCATTTCATTGAATTCTTAACATCGATAGACCATTCCATAAAAAAATGCATCGATAAAAATGGCACCAAATGCATTTTTTCATTTTTTTTAATGGGGGTTCCCCCCACTCCCACTTTTATACCCTTTAAAGCCCATTAAAATCAAACTAATGCAATTTTTTGGATGGAAAGGCATTCGATGGAATGACTAGATACATCAATGGGTGGGTAAATAACTAAACAGCACCTACAAGCATTGTGTCCCTCCTCATATGCCATTTCTCCCCATGTGTACTCTAATGCAATAGTTTCAGCTTATACCTAATAGCCCAAACTAAAAACCTCACTCCCGAGGTACATTTTAACAGTGACAGTTCATATACGGTTACTCATGGCAACGTGTTTTCATTAAACTTCCCATTATACCCTTGCGTATTATAGACTAATTCTGTGATATGTTCTATAATAACACTGATGTCAGAATTTATGGAAATAAAGATGGCCCACACATCTTTTGCTGCCCATGGCCCTGCAGATCACAGGGCCAGCCCTGTAAGGAACCTCTGTGAGGACGCAATCCCTGCTGGTGTTGCCAGGCTTTATTTGCTCCCATACCTGAAGCTCTCCACCCCCTGGGCCCACTGACTGGCATACGCTTTTGCGTGCACGCGCGTCCCAGGCCTTGCACCCTATGATGTTTACTGGCTGCACCAACATCTTTGGGATGTGGTTTGACAGTTACATGGACATACAATTGTGTACAGTACTCCAGGCATAGCAGGGCCATCCCCTACTTTGGCCACCCCTCCACAGAACCACGACCATATGAACTTACAAAATAGATCGCACAGACAGTAATATTTTTGGAACAAACAAATCACATTTTATTGGACTCAGCAAAATGCACGTCCCAGCCTCCTTCAGCGTAATATCCTACAACACCTTTTGGGTGATCCTATTCCCGGACTTTCACCAGTATTTGTAGTCCTTATTGTCATGGGGGGGGGGGGCTCTTGTCGCTTCCGGTTATTACATAGCGGATGACAGCACCTGGTTACCAACTGCCAGGCGGTACCTACTACATCCTTGACTGGAGCGAATAAGCCTGGGCCCACTGCATTAGGTTGTTGAGGAGTCTCAACTGTCTGTAAGGGTGTCAGTGCCCGTCTAACCCTGAACCTGGCTTGTGCAGCCAGCGGGTACCACTTGTGGCAGGAACCTCAGCGAAGCTCCCCCTGGATAGGACTGCCCAGTAACTCTGCCTGTGACAGAAAAGTACATTAGCAACAAAACAACACCCCCTAGGGAATCTAAAAATTGTTAGAACATAGTAATCAACATCACCCTGTTCACATGCAGATAGAACCAGTATCACCTCTGAAGACACTTCCTTGGCAAACAATATCCCTAACACAGCTTATTGCACCGTAAAAAAAAATCAGGCTGCAAATTCCTAGGGGAGTTTGAATGGGGCTTCAAAATGGCAGAGCCTCGGAATTCCCAAATCTTTAAGCGCCCCCCTGGCCCTGAGTCGGTTCTGGTTGGCCCAGGGGCATGTCCCTTCTGAGGTGATTGATTTCGGGGGGGGGGGTGTAAAGGGGCGGCCCACTATGCTGGCCATGCAATTAGCGGGCCCTCCCCTACTTTGGTCCCCCTCCCCAGAACCACAGACCATATGGATTTACAAAATAGACCACAGAGACAGTAATATTTGTGTAACAAACAGATCACATTTTATTGCAGTCAGCAAAATGGGCCTGTCCCAACCGCCTTCGTTGTAAAGGCCTACAGCACCTTTTGGGTGTTCCTTTCCAATTCCTGGGCTTTCACCAGTATTTTTAGTTCTTATTGCCCTCTGAAATCTCTCCATTGTCTCCCAGTGGATGCAAAGATTAAATTCAAAAACCTCTGCATTGTGCACAAGGCTTTCTGGGGCCTGGGTCCAAAATACCTTCAGCTATCCCTCCGCAAATACCTCCTCTCTCTCGAGCTCTTCGCTCCTCTACCTCTAACGCCCTCGGGGTCAGTCGTTTTTCAAAGAAATGAGCTGGGGGTAGATCTCTGTCTTCGGCTGGGGCCTCCTTCTGGAACAGCCTCCCTGCCACTCTAAAACTTGAGGAGAACCATCTCCGGTTCCGGAAGCACCTCAAGACCTTCCTCTTTGCTTCTTCCTTCACCCTCCTCTGCCCTGCTGATCTGCTCTCTCTCAGCACAATGCATCTGGCCACCCTTTGTCCCCCAGGTCCAGGTACTTGCTCACCCTGCCACCCTTCCGCACTGCCTCCGGGCCACCCCTTGCACTGGGGTCTGTATCTGTACCCATACAGCCCCCCCCTTTTTTCTTCCTGCACTTATCAGACCTACCCTGTCTGCTGCCTTAAACACAGCACTTGCCACTTGCTGGCTGCACTACCACTGTGTGTTGCCTTTATTATTTATTATTATTTATCTGTTTCTCCTTTGCTCCGCACTTTCCACTTCTTCCCCTTCCATGCACTTTTCTCCTCTCACATGCACTTGCACGTTCTCAATGGCACTGGACCTAGTAAGATTGTTGTTTTTTCTCCCCTGTTCCCCTTCCTTGCCTTGTCGCGCTCTGAAACACTTGTGTACGAGCGCAATAGAAATAAAATATCAATTCAATTCAATTTGGGTGACCCTTGTCACTTACGGTTATTACATAGCGGACGACTGCCTCTGGTTACCAACTGCCAGGCAGTAACTCCCACCAGGGGAGTTGCTAGGTCTGGAAAAGACCCGGGGCTACGCTGATGTTGGAACTGTTGGGATTGGGGGCTAGCTAGTCTTTTGGCTGTAGCTCCTGAGATTCTATCCGGGGCTACAACCAAAAGATCAGGGGCTAAAGCCCTCTTAGCCCCCCCCCTAGCAACGCCCCTGACTCCCACACCCTTGCATGGAGTGAATAACCCCAGGTCTACTGCATTCAGTTGTCGAGGAGTCTGAACTGCCCGTAAGGGTGTCAGTGCCCATCTGACCCTGAACCTGGCTTGTGCGGCCAGCAGGTACCACTCGTGGAAGGAACCACAGTGAAACTCCTCCGCGGCTAGGACCGCTAGTTACTCTGCCACGTTTAGGGAGTGGCCCCCCGCAACTCCCAATGCCCCACCTACTTCAGACCTTATCTTCAGGCACATATACTCACAATCACTACTTACGCACATCTTGCCCTTTTAGAGCTGTGAACACATCCAAGAGGAAAAACTTGTGCGTATGTTACAACAAATTCTTGCCATGAAAATGTTCACCCACATGCCATAAAAAATGGTCCCTCCCTCTAATAGTCAACTACAGGAGATCCCACCACTGCCGGGGTCTTGTCTCTTCCAGCCTTACATACCTCCAGGTGGCCCTTTGCCATTCCCGTTCCTCCACGGCCTGGAACACCTGTCTCTTCCGGTCTTACCTCCTTCCGGGTGGTCCTTTACTATCCCTGGAAAGTAACTCACCTATCCCATATGGAGCGTGGCCCCAGGCCATTAAGCAGTCATTAAGGAGTCTCGACTGCCCCCTATAGTTAGCAATGACCGTCCCTTATCCCGCTTATTCCATACTCACTTCCGGGTGGCCCTGAGCTCTCGCCAGCAATTCCTAGTGGCCATTTACCATTACCGTTCCTCCATCCGAGTGGCCCTTTGCCAGTCGCTGTAATACCCTCCCATACCCTGTATGGGGCACTTCCCAGGGCCACCCCACAGTTGACGAGGAGTCAGTCCCACTACCCCTATGGTTAGAGTGCCCGTCAAACAACCCCAGATCCTTTAGCCCTGGGGTATCATTCATCCTCAGCAGCTACGCTGATACCTGGACCTACCTCTTGGCGCGGGCGTACGCTCCCAGAGCGTCTGGTCCACCTCACCAGCTGCCACCATTCCTTCTTGAACTACTCCCTTTTCTACTGTGCTTACCGATAGTCCTTTCGGAACTTCTCTTTTTGATACATGTGTTACCTGGAGCGGCAAATACACCCCTCTTTGCATTACTCCTAGTTTCCCTGGGCCATGCGGCTATCCTAATGCAACCAGGTATGACAGTGTACATTGATGTGTCCAGGGTCGGACTGGGGCATAAAATTGTCTCGGTTACCAACGAAAAAGTAGCCCACAGTTGCAAATGGGAATTCATTCCTTTTCTGAGGCTGCTTGAATAGTACCCAAGTGGGAGGTTTTCAATAAAATGCAATGCAAATTGTACATTTTAAAGAATATTTATTCAGCAACACTGGTCAAAACTATTAGACCTAAGTAGTGAAATAACTCATCACAGTGACCAAACAAGTGCCTCACTTTGGCCCCAAAAGCTGGCCCACACAAGCATTTTGCGTTTTTGGTTCGGCCATGAGCATATTGCCCTATAAGCAAGTCCCAACCTGGATGTGGCAACCACCACGAAGTACCTGACGTCGCCCCACTTAAACCTTTAGGTTATTTTTTAATTATATTATTTATATACCACTTTGACAAAAATATAGACCATTTCTCTAAACAATTATTAATGTACAACTAAAATGAGTATTTTTGATGTACCTAGGTAAATGAAAGGCAGAGTCAGCCGTGCCCATATTCGAACCTGTGACCTTCTAATCCCCCCTGGATTTTAGCTGTAGTAATGCAACTCGCCGAGCGTCCTTACCGGAAAAAATGGCATGCAACACTCCATGAATTGAATGCAATGCCATCACTCTGCCATTTCTTACCTGCAAACCCACCACTATGCCATTTCTTACCTAACGGCGTTCAACACCTACACTAGTTGTGACATATGATATGATATTTTATTTATAGCGTGCCCATACACAAGTGTTTCAAGACGCGACGAGGCAAGGGAGGGGTACAAAGGAGGACAAAACAACGATCCTACTAGGCCCAGTGACATTGAGAACGGGCAAGTGCAGGGAAGAGGGAAGGTGGAAAGTGCAAGGGGCAGGGGAGGAGTGGAAAGCGCTGAACACATGATCAAAGCAACAACAGGTAGTGCGACCAGCAGGTTGCAAGTGCAAGAATTAAGCGTAGATAATGGGTGTTAATATGCGCAGGGAAAGGGACTGTAGGGTTGCAGAGACAGACCCAGGAGGCAGTGCAGGTATGCAGCAGGGTGGGCAGGGATCTGGGCGCGGATTTAGAGGGTAGACAGGTGCCCAGTGCAGAAACAGACAGATCAGCAGGGGAGAAGAAGAGAGAAGGCAGAAGCAAAGAGGAAGGGCTTGAGATGCTTCCGGAACCAGAGATGGTTCTCCTCAAGTTTCAGGGGGGCAGGGAGGTTGTCCAAGAGGGAGGCCCCAGTCGAAGAAAGAGATCTACCACCAACTCGTTGCTTGGAGAAGAAAATGACCCTGCGGGATTTGGAGGTATTGTGTCCCTCCTCATATGCCATTTCTCCCCATCTGTACTCCAATGCAATAGTTTCAGCTTATGCAAAAGAGCCCAAACTAAAAAGTCTCACTCCTAATATTGCCAGTAGGTACATTTGAACAGTGACAATTCATATACGGTTACTCATTGCATTCTGCGATATGCTGTGTAATATCACTAATGCCCACACATCTTTTGCCGGCTGCCCATTGCCCTGGGCCAGCCATGTAGAGAACCTCTCTGAGGGCGCAATCCCTGCTGGTCTTGCCGGGCTTTCTTTGCTCCAGTACCTGGAGCTCTCCGCCCCCTGGGCCCACTGATTGGCAGAGGCCTTTGTGTGCACCGCACCAGGCACCTTCCGGACCCTGTAACAATGAGCGACGCTGTCTGCGCGGCCCAGGCCCTGCACCCTCTGATGTTTACTGGCTGCGCCCACATCTTCGGGATGTGGTCTGACAGTTACAACCCGAGGAGGCAACTGGCAGCATTAACCCTTCCTTCCCCCGATCGGCTGCTTTCGGTGTGCACGGCCACAACAAGGCCACGTGACAGATTCACTGGAGTAAGGGTAGCGAGCAAAATATGTCTGTTCGCCTGCTTGGGCGTGGGCCAATCTCTTGGCCTTTCCCGTGCTTGATCGTTTTGGCGCAGTGGCGCCTGGCCCGCCTCCTGTGTGCACAGTCAGTCGCCATTCGCTCTTTGGCATCCCTGAGTCCGCGAATATTTCCATTGTTTTCCGGCTCTTCGGATCTTGGCTCCCTTATTGTGCGTTTCCCTTTCCCTCGGATGTCTGTCTGCTTTCCTGATTGTGTGATGAAGGCCTCTATTGTGGCGCAGTTCTTGGCTTGAAAGGTTTCGTTTGTTGTTGGCATACTGCTGTTAGCAGCAGTTTCTCCCCAACGTTGCTCTAAGGAAAGGCCTGTCGAACTCGGGCCTGAGGAGGCGGCGGTCTCCTTAGAAACAGCCACCTTAACAGAAGAGATCATCGTTTTGCTGGATTTGCTTAGGCTCATGTTGCTTTGCAAGATGGACTGAAATCTTTCATTTAAAATACGGAAAACAAAGCTAAAACTTAACTCTTCTTGCTCGGCATGTTTCTATAACCATTTTCATATAGTCGTGTTTATGTGTAATGTGTGTTTTCTCCAAGGAATGCTATCAAATTAAGTATTATTAGTGCTTAAATCGCAGACCGAGGCAACGTAGCGGCTTTGCCACTTAACCGAAGTGTGCCATCCTGGGAAAATCCATTCATCTCTCTGAGGGCCTGATTCTGAGGTCGTGCTAAATGTAGTGTGGAAAGCCGCCATTCTCCCCTGCAGTTTCCAGCACCACCATTCAGAGGTGGGTGGAAATATTGGAGGGCTGCTGCTGCTAAAATCTATTGTTTAGAAAGAAACATGTGCTCCAGTGGCACTGCAAGCATTTCCTAAAAGACTGCCACTTTTCTATTTTAAGAAAAGTTTCTTAAGCTTTCATTAAACTACAAGTCAGGAACAGGCAAAAGTCGCGGTCTTGATGCCAGCCCGCCACATTACCACTTTATCAGAATATGGTGCTTTTAAGGAAAGTGTTCATCCTTCATTGATGAACACTTTCCTATTTTTGCAAGCTCCTTAAAATCGGGCCCTGAGTCGCTGGAAGCGGATCAGCTTGCATCTTTTTCTATTAAAAAGCCCTATTCACAGTTTATTGACCAATAATATATTTCACAGCACAAAGTTACTAGTCTCTTGCCTTCCTCATGGCAACTTCTTCTCATGCCACTTCCCATGATGCCCTTGAATGTCAAAGACTGATGACACTGCTTGCAATGTATAAGGTGTCCAACCATGAGCTAGTGACCTCTCTTCAATCACGGTGTGGTCAGGATGCCCTTTGTTCCCTGGCAACGCTGGAAGCTTCATTCACAGCAGCTGCTGACCTGCTGGCTCCCCTTAGGCTCTGCAAACAAAAAAGTCACTCCTCTAAGCCCTGGTTCACTGATAAACCTAGGGCTGGAAAATAGTTATGCAGACAAGCGGAGAGAAAGTGGCGAGCAAACTATTCTCTTGAAGCTAAATCTGCTTTCTGACACTCCTTGACAGCTTATCAGAAAGCGATCAACAATGCCAAAAAAGCATTTTTTAGTCGTAAGGTGAAAAACGCTGTCAATCAACCCAAGGCTCTGTTTGAATTGGTCCAAACCCTATTTACTCCTACCAGGTGGGCCCTCATGCGCTAGCCTCACAGGACCTTTGTGACTCCCTCTCCTCCTTCTTCCACAATAAGATTGAGGCTATTTGCGAAAATATCTGTGGCGGGCGGGTAAGCCTGCTGCTGATTCTACTCCTGGTGTCCCACTTCTACCTAACTCTATTTGGTCTACTTTCCCTATTTTCTCTGACCGAGAAATACTTGGGGCTATTCACTGTCTCACATCAGCCTCTCCAGCTGATGCCATTCCTCTGGCCCTCCTGAAGGAAATCTCAGGTGATTTGATCCCCCAACTCACCACAGCAGTTAATGCCTCTCTCCGTGATGGAGACATTCCCAACACTCTGAAGCACACCCTGGTGATCCCCCTACTTAAGAAACCTTCCCTGGACCCTGCAGTGCTTGCCAACTTTCGTCCTATCTCTCTCTTGCCTTTTCCTATGAAGGTACTGGAGGCTCTGGTCTCACCCCTGCTCTCCACCTTTCTGGAATCTTCTGGATTTTTCGATTCCTTTCAATCGGGTTTCCGGACTGAGAGGGGCACGGAATCAGTCCTTAATTCTGTGCTGGATGACCTAGCCCGCCTGGTGGATCAGGGTGTTGTCGGAGCAGTACTATTGTTAGATCTCTGAGCTGCATTCGACACGGTTGATCATCCCACCCTGATCTCCCGTTTATCTGCAGCTGGTCCATCTGGCCAAGTCTTGGCGTGGTTTTCTGCTTTCCTGGCTGATCGCTCTCAGTCGGTCTCTCTTCCTCCTTTCCGTTCCAAACCAGTATTGCTGTTGTGTGGAGTCCCCCAGGGATCAGCTCTTTCACCAATACTATTTAACATTTACATTAGGCTACTTTTTCTCCTTATTTTATCCCATGGTTTCCGGTACTATTCCTATTCCGACGACACACAGATCTTGGTCCACCTGGATCTCACTCGATCTGATACGGCGGCAGGGCTTAGGAGGTGCCTCGAGGGCATGGGGTCTTTGATGACAGCAATTGGTTAAAGTTAAATGGCAACAAAAATTATGTTCTTTTCGTTGGGACCACCTCCCCTCTTTCATTTTGGACAACTGATTTCTGGCCTGTTTCTCTTGGTCCTTTCCCCCTGCCGTCCTTCTCAATAAAGAATTTGGGGGTAAAAATCTCTTCACCTCTTTCTAGGGCTGAGCAGGTGGCGGCAGTCTGTAAGGCCGGTCACTTCGAACTGTGAATCCTTCGAAAAGTTCTTCCTTTCATTCCGGTTAAGTTTCAAGCTCCAGTGGTGGCCACGCTTGTCCTGAGCGCAGTGGACTACTGCAACTCACTTTACCTAGCTCAGCAACGTTTTCTCATCAATCTTCTTCAGCTACTGCAGAATGCCAGGTCCATTCTCCATCCTCCATCTGGGGCCCACATGTCTCCTCTATTTAGACAGCTCCACTGGTTTCCTTGAGAGAAACTGATTCTTTTCAAATCCATGTGCATTGTCCATCGTGCCTTCTCTGGACTGGGGCAGAATATCTACAGGCTAAATTCCCGCGTTATGTTCCTTCTTGCTGTCTTTGATCTCAGTCTGCCCTCTGGGCACCTGTCCCTCGTGTTACAACTATCCTGCATGGGTGGGCGTGCCTTCTCAGTGGTTGCTGGCAAGGCCTGGAATGCCCTCCCTCATTTTCTCTGTGCTACTGTTGATCATCTCACATTCCACTGGTCATTGAAAACTCTTTTGTTTTAAACCTCTCTTTCTAAAATTGTTGCCTCTTTGCTACCAGCGCCATGATGCCCTTGGGCGAACGTGCGCTTAGCAAGTATCAATAACATAACATAACATTTTCTATGCCATCACTTCTGTGATGTCAATACAAATTAGGCGGTGTGCATGTCGTCTGCTACACAGGGCCTCAGAAATCCTGACATTGGCCCCTGAGTGATAACTATCAGCTCAGGGCCCTGAGTTCTTAATGGCCCTATTAATCTTATGGTATTTATTGAGCAGGGACCTAGCTTCGGGAATTAACAGAGTTTTTTTACAATCATAGAGGGAAGACCTCAGTGGAGCTCATTTTCGATGAGCACGTAATTTAAATTATTGATTACATATGTGAATGAATATGCCATTCATTCACGTCACGGCTCATTTTCCAGGATTTGTGTGGCAGAGAGGAGAAGTGGAATGCAACTGGCGTTTCCACTGCCTCACTGCATTTCCGCCATACACATGCTCCAGAATTTACACTGGATGGATTTGCATGGCAGCGTAAATGCTGGCGATCCCTATGGAGTCCACTGGCTTTATGCACCTACACAAAGCAGGCAAACCCAATAAGGATCCATTGTAAATGCTGCCATGCTCACATGTCAGGCAGCGTGTGTGCACGGTAAGCAGTGTTCACAATGAAAATTAAATGCCTGCCTGACATTTGGAGGATGGAAATGCTAATGTGACAGCTGCGGTTTAACCCATGGCTGTCACACTTCACGAAAAATCATGATAGGGTCAGAAATGAAAATGAAAAGCTCATCCCGTTTGTGAACTCAGGATGCACTTTTAAATGCCCTGAAACGGTCACATATTTATGCAAATAGCGCAAAGGGGGAAAAAGTGCATCTGAATGAGTGCATCTTGTGAATTGGGCTTCTCCTTTGTTTGGCCCAAGTGAGGAGATACGGTAGCACATTCCTGACTTGTGCCCAAAAAATGTTTGAGAATATAGCCCAATGTGAACTTCTTTTTAACATTTCTTTTTAAGTGTTCTTTTTTATTAAAGGTTTGACAAGAAGTACACCTCCGTTACAGACAAGCTGATACACAATACATTGGGAACTCACATGAATGTTATATACCTTTCCTAACAAAATGAACCTTTCATTTGAACTTATTAAAAAAAGTAATTGATCTCAAAACTACATGATGCAAAAATTGCACACAAAAAATAAGAATTCATGGTAAAAAGTAAATAGACAAGGCACATATACCAACCCGGATGTCATTAATCAAATAACTTATGCAAACGCTTTGCACTATGCATCGTAAAGTACTCATGGTTATACAGAGAGATTCACCCAAGCGCCCAAAGTGTCTTGTAAATATCTTTCCTGGTAGGCACTGCATACAAAAATAGGCGGCATGAAGTGATGTACAACAGTGTAATGGCAGTGTTCAGTTTAAGAAAGAGAGGGAGAAGTGTATGTAAAGAAGCATGTTCCAACTGTAAAAAAAACATAATATCCTCGTGCTTCCAGGGAGGGACTCCAGATAGGCCTAAGTGAATCAAGGTCTTCTTTGCATTTGTAGATTGTCCTTTGAAAGGTAGAGTTAGCATATCACGGATTCTTTCCTCAATGTCAGCTCTATTATCTGATTTCCAAGCACGTAAAAGTAACTTCTTCACCACCATCAAGCAGCCTCTGAACATCCAGGCCCTGCATGCTTTCGGTAGGTCACGTAACAATTTATCATCACCCATGATAAAGACAGAAGCTTTCATCGGAATATCGGTTTCCAGGATCAGATTAATTCTTTCTGATATCTCTGATCAGAATTGCTTCGTTTTGAGACACGACCAAATATGTGGCTCAACGTGCCCTTTTCCCTCTTGCATCTCCAGCAACGATCACTGTCATACATGTTTCTTTTCTACATCCTATCAGGTGTCCAATATACACAGTGCAAAAGCGCAATCTGTCGGGCTGTTAGGCCCCAATCCAGTGCCCCAGCCGAAGACACCAAACAAATATTATTGCAGAATCTTGACCAAGTTTCAGGTGTCAAATTGTCATCAAATTCCTGGGTCCATAGCTGCAAGGCGTCTTCGCTTTCCATTGATCCCAACGCCAACAGCTGGTAGAAGGATGCCGCTGACTGAACAGTGGACACGCATGTTTCTATTTTCAGGCACGCATTATTACAGACCAAATGAGACGTATTCTCAAACGGTTCACTCAAAATGATTCTTAGTTGATGGTACACCGAGTTAGTACAGCCCGTCAAGTTGTGTCTATGACACAAGGGACCATGGGGGATCCATTCCTCATTCTTAAGCAAGTCTCTAATGTATCAAATCCCACCCCGGTATCAGCTTGGCCAGAATAAGCTATGACCTTGAAATTGAACTTTGGGGTTCTGACAGACGGATGCATCAGAGAAGATAAAAGGGTACATACTAAAAATGCTAAAGAGAGCGTACCAGCTGTCTCTCTGAAGTTCCGTGAGTGGATACATCTCGGAAGATCTTCGAGTCTTGGTGGTGCCAATGGAACCCAGATCCAATAGTGAATTCATGCTAGCTTCAGCCTGTGCCAAAACATCAACATCTGGTTTTGATATTCCATAAATATTTCTCACAGAGAAAGCCAGGTGGTAAAATTGGGGCTATTTCCTCCCCCCACTGCAGCTGGCAGTTGTAATTACCACAGATCTAGGTTTATTTTCCCAGATGAAGCATTGTATCATAACATCCAATTCCTTGAAAAGGCCACACAGGGGTTTGAGAGGAAGCATTGACAGAATATAGTTAATCCTGGGTCAGATGTTCATTTTGATACTATTGACCTTGCCTGATAAGGACAGTTTCAGAAGAGACCATCTTGTCAGGTCAGATTTGATTTTAGGTAGAAGTTAATCTGCATTAAATCTTTGACAGCAGGGGACAATCATATCCCCAAGTATTTTATCTGCGCAGGACACCATGCGACATTCTATTGGTCAAATACATTTCTAGAACTGGAGGAGGAGATCGGCAGGATTTGGCATTTACTCCAATTGATCTTATAACCGTATATCCTTGAAAAGGAATCAATAATATTCATAAAATGGAGCAAACCCCTGTTGGGGTCCTGCAACACGATCAAAAAGTCATCAGCATAAAGCCAGATCTTCCCTGATTCGGCACCAAAACCCCTTGATGTCTTCATTTGATCTCAGCATAATAGCCGGAGGCTCTGTTGTGATGATAAATAGTAAAGGTGAAAGTGGGCATCCTTGCCTAGTGACCCATCGGAGGCTAAATTTACTTGAGATAGGGCCATTTGTGAGGACACTGGCAGAGGGATCTGCCTTCAAGAGGTTCATCCATCCGATAAATTTGGACCCAAAACCGAATAAATAGGTAGTCTCACTCAATTCTATCAAAAGCCTTCTCAGCATCCAAAAGATATAGCAGCAATCACGGTAGATGCCTTTTCCACCTGTTCTAAGGTCCCTAGCAGTTTTCTCATATTGACAGCAACATGCCTCCCATGAACAAAGCAGACCTGATTCTCATGAATTGCTAAATGTATCACTTTCTCCAAACGTGTAGCAAGAATTTTGGCCAAGATCTTTCAATCAGTATTTATCGGGGCTTATGGGTCCGTGGTTGGCCCATCGGGTAGGAGATGTGTCTCTCTTAAGGAGAATGGTAATTAGGGCATGTCTGCCTCTATCAGGCAAGCTACCAGACTCAAAAAAGTCAAGAAGCATATCACGAAGGAGTCTAATAGCAGAGGCTGGCAATTGGCAGCCCATCCGTGCCAGGGGTCTTGTTGGTTTTCAGACTTGGATAGCACAACAAATGTCTTCCAATGAGATCCATCTCCAAGGAATTTGCCATATCAGTAGTAAGTCGAGGCAAATCAACTCCAGAGAGTTGCTGCCTTACCGTAGAAATATCAAGCGTGGCTTAAGAGTTATATAGCTTTTCATAAAAGCATTTGAATGCACCATTAATACCTTCTGCCATTATATCTAGGGCATCGTCAATATGTCTGACAGCTGTGATAGCTCTATCACTTTCTTCAACTTTAAGCCTATTAGCCAGCAGACAACCTTCTCTGTCCCCATTCTCAAAATAATTTACCTTACTTCTGAACATTTCAGATTCCACTCTATCCAAGATAATCTTGTTCAGTTCATATTTCTTCTTTCTAAGTTCAATTTGGACAGCCGAATCCTTCATAGCAATATACCGACGTTCCAGGTTCTTAGCCTCCCGGGTCAGATCTTTGGTATCCTGTTCTTTTTTCCGTCTGTAGTGGCCGCTTATGTGCATCAAGGCACCTTTTATTAAATGCATTCCTCAATTTCCATAATGATCTCTCCCAAAGATGCATTGTTTTGAAGTATAGACTTATTCATCCACCAGAGAAATGACTTAGCGAGCGTATGTTTTAGGGCCAGGTATGTTGACACAGGTGCATGGTCAATTATTGCAATCGTGCCTGTATCCGTGTTGTAGCAGTTCAGAGTCAGAGGTTTCGATGCCAGGAAAAAGTCAATACGTGAATAAACATCATAGCATGCAGAATGAAAGCTATAGTCTCTTCCACTCCAGTGTTCCAATCTCCAAATATCTGTTTGGTTCAGTTCCTCAGTCATTCTATTCAGAGCTCTTCCATTCCTCATAATCCACCTGGTCCAAGATATATTAGAGCGATTGAACATAGGATCCATTACATCATTGAAATCACCTCCAATTATAACAGATTGGGCCCCACAGGTCTGAATATGCTGTGACAGTTTATGAAAGTAGTGCGAGTCATCAGATTTCAGGGCATAACTGCAACACAGTAATATTTCTACATCCTGGATAACTCTCACCAAAACAATATTCCCCCCCCCCAAGTCTTTACTGGATGATAAAACCCTGGGGGGTAGATTCTTACAGAAAAGGATAGATACCCCTCTTGCTCTTGTAGAATGGAACGTTTGTCCCACCCATTTTAGATTAAGTTTCAGAGCCTCTGTTATCAGTAAGGTGATTTTCTCACAATAGGGCAATGTCACCTGACATTGACTTCAAGCATGACATAATCTTGTTACGTTTGACAGGGTTATTCAAACCATTTACATTCCATAACACGAGTTTAACATGTTGGATTGCAGTATTAGAGGAATTACCCCTTGTGCGAAAGAGGCAGATACTAAACGAAAGGGAGGTCCAAGTCTAAGCTCTGTCTAAGTGGTAATGTGCATTGGGTATTATGGACATGCTGTGCACATTATACATAATGACGAAATGCACAGCTTTCTCAAACAGTGATTTCAGATGATCGATGTATCATAAAGGCTCTTCTGGGGAGTGGGGGTCTAAGTCTTGAATTTAGTAACACCTGTAAGGCATTTTATGGAGACCTCAAGTTGTCAAATATGAGGTGTGAAATAAACAACCATTCCTGACTTTTAGAATCCTGTCATGTTGCATTCTGATACTTATCGTCAGGTATGTAAGTTGTGCACTTTAATTTAAAATAACATTAGCTAAAAATGACAGGATTTACGGAAATGTGCTTTAGAGCTATTTTTCTGTATATGTTTAATAAAAAAGAGTGTTAACGAAGTAGTAATCTTAGGTGAGGAAAGGGGGCAGTGGTGTGTCAGCATTACTACTGTGAGAAGGTGAGTCCCCTGTCCTGGTCAAGAGGGGATAGGAACCCCTCTCAGCCTGGGGTGGAGTCCTACCAGGGAGCAATTCAGAGCCAGTCATACCCCAGAAAAGCATAGTGGCAGTTGGGAAGGCCCCAATTCCTGTCCTCTCCTCATGTGCTAGTTTGTTTATGTGCAGTACCAAATTGCATCACTTCATCCCTATGACCACAAATGCTGGTCATGTCATTTTGGAGACACAACAGTGCAGGAGAAGAACACCCATGAGACAGAGACCCAGCAGTGCTCCCCACAAAGACGTCAGAGCTAGCGGATAGAGAAAGAGAGCTAGCGTAAAGAGAGACCGAGAAAATCTATGTGAGCAGTGTACAAAACGGGCCACGGGATAGGAAGCAACAGAGGCAGGAGCCGGCGCTCCAACGTGGCAGTCAACGACGCCGCACACTGCATGCCAGCCACAGGCTGTCCAATAAGAAGACCAGGTCACCTCCATGGACCACAAGTGACAGGCAATAAAAACCCCTCCAACCAAAGACTTGATTTACCTTAGGGGCAGCCAGGCCAGACCTCCTAAAAAGAACCGGTATATTGTTTAAACGCTATTGTTAACCCGCAGCAGACCCGCATAGAGAAAGCAAGGCTTAATACCTAATATGAAGACACTGTTTATTTTATTGAGAATTTGTTAGGCGCTTATACAGCAGAATTATGTTTCAAAGCGCCAGTGTAAGGGTAATGCCTCAATGGTGGGGAAGACAGGACTGGATTGGGCAGGGACAGTAGAGCAATCAGAAGATAGGGGTGAGGTTAAATGCAACCACAGGAAGCAGGACAGTGTTGGTTGTTCTAGTGAAGTCAGAGGAGGAGGAGGTGGCAGACCAAGAGACCAGCAGGAGGGAGGACGTGGAGTTGATTGTGGAGGTGAGTCAATATGAAATGCTTGTGTGCATGAAAGGGCAGTGTTTGAGTAGAATGTGGGCAGTGGAGTAGTAGTAGTGTGGAGGAGGGAGTAGTGTGAAGGAGGGGGTAGCAGCGTGGAGGAGAGAGCAGTGGAGGAAGATCAAAGGGCAGAAGCAAGACTTGGGAGGATTCAGAGTTATTGGAGAGATAGAAGAGGAATGCAGAGGGAATGGAGACGGCTAGGGGGGTCAAATGGAGCAGGAAGGGAATATCAGGAAGTGATAGGGAGTGGAGTACGTGGGCGTGATAGGAAGGAGACCGAATTGGGAAGAGTATCTGGAAGACACAATCCATGCTCCCTTTGTAGATAACTGACCACTGAATAGGGTTGGCACAGTCTAGAAAGTCCTTGAGGGAGTTTAGTCAGATAAGGTATTTTGCCTTTAGGCCTCCACCTCTAGTATAAGCCAGGTCCTAAACAGTAGGGGGTCATTATTCAGTATATACTAACCTGGGAGACGGGATGCATGGTGCTTTCTAGCAGAGAAATAGAGGGATGACTCTAGGTCCCTGAAAAATCAAACAAAAACCCTGAGATTCGGAGTATTCCTCGAGCCATCTGTGGCACTAGCTTTAGTAACCTTAAGAATTCTCATACTGAGCAGATACTTTGCCTGTGAATTATCCTCTCTTACCAAATGTCTTCATCCTGTGTGGCCTGGTACAGATATATATATAGATCTCCAGAGAGCCTGTGCAGTCTGTATGCATGGACACCTCTAAACGTGACAGAGTTCGTGACAGTTCTGCCTACTATACTACAACTGGTTTGTACCACATAATTAACGAAGTGTGGCAAATCAGAATACCTTTACAGCATTAGGTTAAGGATTTAGAGAGTGTGTGCACAATTTAAAAATAAATGTTGCCCTCATAACGAAAATCAAAAGTCGGCCCCCATGCGGAGGAGACCCGTTCTCCAGACCAGGGTCTTTCAAAGAATGGAGCAACCAGGAACAGCTTGCAGAGACAGCTGTGTCTGCAGGGGAGTGCATGGCACATCTGTCTGGGAGAGAAAGGAAGAGCTGAGGCCGTGATGGCCCCTGTGAACTACACACATTCTAACCAGAGCCGCTTGAAGTTGGGAATACAGTGTTGAGCAATACGCCAGTAGATTTCTAGATTACTCATGATGCCACCTTCCAGCTGCTCCAAAGGGCTATAGGGGAAAGGAGAAGGGCATCAGGGAATAGGAAACAAGCAAGAAGGAGGTTGGTTGGGGATGAGGGTGGTGGAGAAATCAAGTGAGTTGGGGGACTACAGTAAAGCGAAAGAGGGCCTGACAGTGAGCTAGAAAAGCATGAGTGGGGACTAGGACAGAGAGATCCTTGATACATATGTGTCTGAGGGCTATAGGAGATGTCAGACGAGCAAACAGACTTCAGCCACACTGAAGAGCAGGGCAAATCTAAGTGACTGCTTAAGGTGCCTGCAGCAGAGTACTCAATGGGAATGCTAAACTGGCCCCAAATGATTGAATATGACCCACTTGTAATGCCTGAGGCAGCCCAAATCCTCTCACCAGCCTCATGAGAATTAACTGGAAGTTTGATGACTTTCTATTGCAGAGAGATCAGAGCCCAGTGAAGGACACATGCCATCCAATGAGGCGGCATTACTCAACAGGACCTGTGCCCATTCAGGATAAGGGGAGCCACATGCACATCCAATGAGGGGGGATTACCAAGGTCAGCGCTGTCTGGATCCACATATACAGTCAATGGGGTGACATTACCAAAAAGAACAACCCTGTCCGGATAGGAAAATCCACATGACATCCAATGAGGTGGCATTACGAAACAGGACCAGCTCGGTCCGGATGAAGGATCAACATGCACATCCAATAAAGTGGGGTTACTAATCGGGCCATCTCTGTCTGAATAGGGGGAGCCAAATGCACATCCAATAAGGTGTGATTACCAAACAGGACCAGCTCCCACTGCCTAGGGGGAGCAATATGCACATCCAATGAGGTGACATTACCAAACAGGACCTGCCCAGTCAGGATAAGGGGAGTCACATGCACATCCAATAAAGTGGGGTTACCAGGGTCAGCGCTGTCTGGATCCACATGTACATTCAGTGGGGTGACCTTACCAAAAAGAATAACCCTGTCTGGATAGGGGAGCCACATGCACATCCAATGAGGTGGCATTACCTAAGAGGACCCGCTCCGTCTGGATGGGGGGAGCCACATGCACATCCAATGAGGTGGCATTACCAAAGAGGACCCGCTCCGTCTGGATAGGGGGAGCCACATGCACATCCAATGAGGTGGCATTACCAAAGAGGACCCGCTCCGTCTGGATAGGGGGAGCCACATGCACATCCAATGAGGTGGCATTACCAAAGAGGACCCGCTCCGTCTGGATAGGGGGAGCCACATGCACATCCAATGAGGTGGCATTACCAAATCGGGCCTCTCTGTCTGGATAGGGGGGGAGCCACATGCACATCCAATGAGGTCAAATTACTAAAGAGGGCCCGCTCCGTCTTGATAGAGGGAGCCTGTGGAGCCAGTCTCCTCATGCACAATCTAACAAACAGAAGTTCTTTCAGTTGAACTTGTGTGAAAAAGCCGTATTTAAAGTGTTCGTGTGTCCTTCATAACTTTATTCACCGGAACACCACACTGGCGACGAGAGACGGGACTCCTCCCCAACCCCCCCATGATCTTCACCAACAACCAGAATGTACGACTAATCGGCACTCAAAATGAAGGAACAACAAATAGAAAACCGTTTTGAAGTATTGCCATGTGAGAAGCTCAACCTCCGCCAGTGTTCTTGAACTGTCATGGAACAGGTGGATGGATTGTGTTATTCAATGTATACATTGAAACACTTGATGGGCCAGAGTATGCTGGAGCAAGAAAGCGGCCATGCTACTTAGAAGCGGCAGCGCCCCGGGCAGCAAATCAAACATGTGGCCCCTCCCCCGTGCAGCCCTAGTCATGCGGGAGGGGGTGGGGGCGACCACCACATTTTTCAATAGGCATGGCAGGCGCCCTTTTGTTAGTAAATGTGCTCTGCTCCCGAGAGACCATGAAAGACTTCCCCTCAAGCTGGCGTGGCTGGCGTCTAATGGCAGAGCGCCCCTGGCGGCAGCCCGGTTCGCCCTGCCCTAAGCCTGGCTCTCGCAGAGAGTCACCTAACATGCTGCACAGAATAAGGTTCTATATCCTGCAAGGCACGCTGTGAGGAAATCCATCAATGACTTTGCGGTAGTCCTGAGAGAATTGGCAACTCTGTGCAATTTTGGGAACACTGATGATTATAGAATCAGAGACATGCTAGTAACCAACTGCAGAGACCCTAAAACACAAGAACAATTGATTAATGCAACAAAAAAAACCTATGCCAGAAAAAGTGATAATGATAGCACATGTAGTGGAGGATGCAGCAGGCAGATTCAATCACGTGGAAAAGGGGGGTGGGGGAAGAAGTAAAGATGGTGACGAAGTGGAGACAACAAAAGGGTGCCAGAAAGAACCATACCTATTGCCTACGCCATGCAAAAGTGCTAAATGTTATAGGTGTGGCGATACACCACACCTCACCAGATCTGCCTAACCTCTGGGTGTATCCCGGAGTCTCCGGGTTTTCATGCTCTTCTCCGGGTCTATGAAACCTCCGGGTTTCTCAGGGCTGCAATAAAATGCATTGGCTGTCTTCCCTCAGCAGGGATCAAAGGATGCCTGTGAGAGGCACTATGCACCCAGCAAAGTCCACAAGTCCCCCACTAGTGCATTTAAAAACAAAATGTACGCGTCTTTGCTAATGGTGAACGATAAGAACTGAGGGGCCAGTAGCCATTTTGCATCAGGAAGACCAAATCAAGCTCCTGTGAAATATCCAATTCTCTGCCTTATTTAAAGACACATGCTTTTAAAGGGTCTCATATTTTTTAATTTTGTGTTCTTATTTGACACACACAAAGAAGGGTTTACAGTTAAGCAGAATTTAACAAAATCTGCGTACCATATATAAATAAGCAGGCAATTTATCACTGAATCCTTTGTTATGTGTCTTTAAGTCTTGAAAGTACTTTTGCAAAAAATAAAAATGTCATTTTTTAGACCTGCAGTAGTTTGCATTCTGTAACCTGTACTGCTACATTTCTGAGGGGCGGCAGGGGGGTAGCTGTAGCTACAATTATATACTGTTTTTGCGTAACAGATTTCTTTAAGGATTTATTATTTTTATTTTTTATTTACTTGTGTACATCACATTATTTGATTTTACAAGGGGCTCTTCAAATAAGAAACTGCCAATGTGTGCAGAAGAAAATTGAGGAATTAAGATCCAGCATCTCCACAGTACAGGTTTTCACCGAAGTGTGCAGGGAGGAGTTGTTTGCAACAAATTTCATTTCAGTTTTGCCATTCCTACCAAAGCGATTTGCAAAATGTTTGCAGTAGCAATTGTCCATGAAGTCTTTTCACCACTCATCAGACGGGCCACCATGTTTCTTCTTCGCATCAACTGTAACCTGATGTCACCGGGGTTAGGTACACTCGTCTGATCGGTTGTATCACAGGGCATGCCATTAATACATGTTTTACCGACTCAATCTGTGTAATGTCTTGGCATAATCTGCACGTGTTAAGGATTTATATGTTTGTCAAGCTATTTTACTATGATTTCTGTGCTGCTCAAGTTATTTTTTTATTGAATCACAGTATTCTGAAAACCAAACATGAACACATACTAAATAGACCTGAGAAGATATGTGGTCAAGTGCTTCAGCTGTAGGCCCCTCTCAAATCGCGGCTTCACCACCTACTAAATTGTGTGATCCTGGGCAAATCATTGTATCTCCCTATGCCTTATCTAATGAGTTTTAATGATCAATGTAAAAGTTTTGCGCTGAAAAGCCGATAAAATAATTAAACAGAACAGATGTGTGCAATTGTTTTTAATGAACGGAACAGGAATATATAAGCTTGCCCAGGTAGAAATAAAATACAGCTGCTGATAGTAAGTTGCAATTGCTGCATTCTTTTTTTTCCCGAGTGTATGTGTATGGCAAGGGCAGAGTTTATAGTAATATCGTATACTATATTATAGAAGGTGTTGCCAGGCCAAAGGCGTCTAGGGTTTTTTATTTTATTTTAAAATGGAGGCAGGTCCGCACGTCACTATATCTATGTAAAGAAATATCAAACTGAATTTGAAAAGCTGAAGATTTGGTATGAGCACCCTGATTGATCACATGGTAGCACAGGTGCTTCATTCTTCTGGTGGCTCTGTCTGGGCCTGCATGAATTATGATGGAGGTGTGCAGTCTGACATCCTGGCTGAAGGTACGCTCGTCCTTTTGTGACGGGCGGGGAAGGAATACCTGCCAAGCTGTCGTATCACATGACCCTTCAGATCGTTTTCGCTTTGCATGCTGGCACTTGGAATACTGGCTTGCAAGTCCCAGCATGTAGGAATGCCATGGAGTCCCTTAGCAGCTGTTTACTATTACTGCACTCTTGCAGGTTGAGCGAATTAGTAAAGCTGGTGTGGAGGTGACTGTACTGTCATTTTAGGGCTATACGGTTTTGAACTGCAACACACATTCATGATGTATTCCTTTAAGACTGTAGTACTTGTCCTACATGCCAAGTAACCCAATGACCTGGTCACTACTGGACAACATGGAAACCTTGCAGTCAGGGCTTTAAGTGGGGTAAGAAATGGAAGGGGAGGGAGGCCTCGTTGTGGGGTTGCTTGCGGGAGGGGCGTGGCCTAAAAAAGAAAGTATACAAACCATGGTAAGGTACCTAAAGCCATCTTTTATAAACCTAGAAATATGTTACATATTTCTAGGTTTATAAAAGAAGGCTTGCAAAGTACACAAACCATAGTAAGGTACGCACACAAATATATACATGCCTACATGCATTAATATATTTGTTTGCGTACCTTACCATGGTTTGTATACTTTCTTTTTTAGTCCATGCCCCTCCCGCAAGCCACCCCCCAAACGAGCCCCCCCCCCTCCATTTGTCGGCAAAGCTTTATAAAAGATGGCTTGAATTGTGCACTTTTGAAGCCATCTTTATTAACATAGAAATTAGCAGAGTCCCCAGGTTTGCCGAGAGTTCAAAGACGCCTGGGGAAACAAAAGGACAGTAACTTCCTCTTGTCACCTGTCGTGCAGGGGGACGCAAGAGGAAGTAATGGCGGGCGCATCTCCTATCGCGGCTGCAGCAGGATAATGTGTCCCCGGCTGGCCCCTGCCCACTTAAAGCAGTGCTTGCAGCTAACACAGCTGGACTCAGGGCCAACCCACTAGGCTGGTCACACCCTCACACAATCATTGGGTCTCTGGACCTCCTCACCACAACCGTTTGTCTGGTCAGACCTCTCTGCCATCCTTTTCACCCTTTCCCCAGTGGACCCACCTGCTCCTCCGGCAGCTCTGGGGGCACTAACCCAGTCCCGCCTCTGGAAGAAAATTGAAGTGACTCTTGGTCTGGCAGAGACCCTACTCCCCTCTGTGATGAATCTTATGAGATCATCCCTAAGATCCGGACCCCGACATGGGCCTCCTCTCATGGGGTCAGGGAAAGGCAGCCACCAACCGATCCCGGCCCTGGGAGTGCTATTATGTGGAAGTATTACGTGGGAGGGGGCGCATTTCAGGGGGAGTGGGAGACCCGACTATTTTGAACTAAAAACAAACAAGAACATTATGGACTCCAAGTCCCACAATGCCTATAGTACTGCGACAAGGAAGAGGGACCCAGAGTTGTTGAAATGTCACAAGCGGTCTAGTTGTTGGGAGAGAGGGCACCTCAACCAGACTTAAAAAAATATAAATGGACTTCAGGTGCAGAGGCAGGAAGAAGCTGTTGGTGTAGTTGTGGAGGCAGCAGAACTATGTGTAGGAGATGCAGTAGATGATGTGGAAATGTGTCCCTGCAGAGGATTTGCAGCAGGAAGAAGTGCTGAAGCAAGCCATACCGTGTGGGAGAGGAGCTCCCGACACGCCGTGGACTGAGCTACCAGAGCTCCAGTGTAGGACAGTGTGCTCGGCCGACATTCAAACCGGAGCTGGTAGAAGCAGCAGTGGTCGAAGTGTACGAAAAGAAGTAGTAGAACTATGTTCCCTGCTGGCCTGCACCCACTCCCCACAAACCCCATCACCACGTCCCCTCCCACACACAATACACACCCCCAAACACTTGCACCTGCTGTTTAAGCAAACGTTCAGTGCAGTGTACTGAAAGTGCAAGTTTCAACTTCTTCCTACACTTTTATTTTAAAATGAAACCATTCCGGAACGGTTTCTTTTTAAAATAAAAGTATAGGAGCTGCAAAAGGCAATTTAAAAAAGTAGAGGAGCACCACTCCCGACCGCTCCCGCTCACTTCGACCACTGAAGCAGAGGAGGCTGCAAAGAGACCCTGAGCAACACCAGCGAGTCAGAAGGACACACCAAGGCATACTGGTGAGTTGGCCTGAAGCAGGTGACCCTGTGGCACTCCGAAGGAGACCGCTAGGTGAAAGGAATTATTTTGAATACCGCACAAATGAACTGATGCAAACTGGGTGCAACTCTCTCAATACGGGATACCAATTAGCGAACCATTGTAACCCATATTGCCAAAGCCAGAGAGAAGTAATAATCAGGCAAACCAGCACTCCTGTTTTAAAATAGCAAGTTCCCACACTTCACAAATTTCCTCTTGCACCTCATCATCACGTCCCATTTCTACACTCTTAAGTCATACGTCACAGGTAGTCAGTAGCATAATTCCTTTCTCCTGGAATATATTGAATTGTGAAGTCAAATTCCTGTAGCTTGGACGCCTACCTCCTTATTCTGCTCGATACGTTCTCTAATCCTTTAGTAGAAAAGATCTTGACCAATGGTTTGTGGTCAGTGTGTAGTTCAAATTTGGTGCCCCACATGAAACTCTTCAACCTCCTCATAGGTTCTATGACGTGATGCACGATGCATGATGCATCTCAGCGCTACACACTCTGAGATCAAACGTTGGATGATGGCCATTCACCTGCTACTCAATTCAGGCAAAACCGAGATCATGCTATGTGGGAAAACTGCCCTCTTCCCTAAACCCACATCCCTGGCTGCTCTCCCAAGACTCACCTCCCACCACCTATAACACAGTAAAAAATCTCGGAGGCATCATTGACGAAGACTTGACCATATCGCATCAGGTTTATAGTCATAATACCAAACTTATAAATCTAAAAAAAAAAATCTCGAAAAAAGGCCAAAACCCCCCCCTTTTTTTTACTTACCTGACCCAAAAAATACATATATATATAAAAAAAAAAAAATTCGATATTTTTTTTTCGGCCTTTTTTTTCTAGATGTTTGTTATTCGAGATTTTTTTTTCGCGGCCTTTTGACCGACCACCATCGCATCACATAAACTACGTGGCAAAATGCTGTTACCTACACATACTATCCTTTGCCGCCTTTTCTTTTTCCTGACCTTCCCGCAATCGTTCAGCATTCCTACTCATTCCAGTGACCAAATCAAACCAAATGAGGGGGGCGGGGGGTTCCTCCTTCTCAGTACAAGCACCCACCATCTAGAACTCATTCTCACTAACCATCCACCGCATTGAGGACCACCTCGCCTTCAGGAAGACACTTAAAACCTGGCTGTTCCCCTCGGCACCCTAGCACACTTTATTTATTTATTTACTTATTTATATACAGGAGGAACTGCGTTCTTTTGATCCCAAAAGAACATACAATAGATAAGAAATCAGATTTGACGGGAAGCAGTGAGCTTCTTACAATGGAGGAGTTTGAGGGACAGTCTGACCAGGTTGTGGAAGGAAGTAAATGGAACAGTCACCAGAGATAATACATTAATGGACATTCATAGATTAAGGACAACCAACATTGAGCATTTTTAAATTCAGGTAGGATGTACGACCAGCTGTGCTCGGGATGTGACCATGATGGATGAAGTGCTTGAATAGAGGCAAAGGAAGTGAGATACAGAGGCAGAGGCGAGGGAAACATTTTAGCTAGCAGGCATATGAGAGGTAGGTTACGAGGGTAACTCAGAGGCAAGGAGGTAGGTTTTTAGTTTAGTTTAGTTTGGTTTTGAACAAATGCGTGTGGACTGTTTGTCGGATGTCTGGGGAAAGAGGATTCCATGCAAGTGGAGCAAGAAGAGAGAAGAAGTTCAGAGAGGGCAAGAAGCCACAATGGTAGTCGAGGAAGCAGAGCTAAGATTACAAGGAGGCTTATAGAGTTGGATAGAGTTGGATAAAGTGGTGTCTTAGCATGGATATATTTGTGTACCAGGAGAAGAAATTCAAATCTGGCCCTCTTTTGCATCATCAGCCGTCCAGCCTGGTGGTGGAATGAATAAGTAGGTGTGAAGTGAGGGAGTTCAAGACGGTGTTGAAAGGAAGGAGGCACCTGATTTTCCTAATATTTAGGCAGTTGACGCAAGCTGCTGCAGTTTTGGAGATAAAAGTAGAGGTGTGAGAAGGGTCATAGATGACGCAGCGGTTTCTAGCTGAAGAAGAGTAGGGGAGTATGTCAGGTGGAAACTGGATAGGCAGAAGAAGAGATGAGAGAGAGCCTTTAGCAGGGAAGAAGAGTACCTCTGGTTTGGAGACTTTAACATCAGAGAGTGAAAAGCCATCCAATATCTAATGGCAGAGAGACAGTGGAAATTTTGATAGGAAGATCAGAGGATAGTTCAGGAAAAGAGAAGAAGATTTGGGTGTCGTCCTCGAAGAGTTAGTATCGGAATCCAAAGGAGGAGATTAGTGCCCGAAGAGCAGACATGTAGAGTGTAAAGAGGAGTGGACCCAAGACAGTCTTATGGAACACCAACAGTTAGAGGAATGAGTTGAGAGGTGCTATTGTTCCAGGAGACAGAGAATTGGTGAGGTGCAAGGTAGGATTCAATCCAGGGAAGGGCTTGATCACAAATCTTAAGGAGAAAGGGAGTATTACAGAGATCAGAGTAATCAAAAGTGTTAAAGGCAGCAGACAGGACAAGGAGAATTAGGATAGAGGATAGATTTTGGTTGCTTAGCAGAGGCGATGAAGTTAGACACGTTCACGAGAGCAGTTTCCGTGGAGTAACAAGAGTGGAAACCTGCTTTTGGGGAGTCTCAAATGTTGTGGATGTCTAAGAAATGTGTAAGCCGGTGGAACACAATCCTTTGGAGCACTTTAGAGTAGTGCAGCAGAAGAGACACAAGGTGAAAGTTAGGAGGTCGGTTCGGGTTAGCCCCTTTGTTTTTTTAGGAGAATGGTGAAAGTGGCTGTTTTGAAAACAGAGGAAGAGCAAGCTGTGTCGAAGGACAGGTTGAAGAATTCAGCAAGGTGAGCGGCCACTATATGGGCAATATGCTTGACTAGCTAAGGAGCAAGAGGATCTGATGGGGCACAAGAGGTGATATCCTTCATCAACAGGGATAGCAGTTTGTCAGTATAAGTGTGACTAAAGTGGAAAATGGAGGCAGAGGATGATGGTAGAGTAAGCAGAGTATACAATGTAGAAGGAGGGAGTGTCTGGAATGTCAGGAGAGAGTCTCTAATGTTTTTTTTATTGTTTGCAGCAAAGTATTCTGCTAGGTCATTAGCTGTGAGAGTGAAGTTGATAGACATAGACTTAGGAGGCACGAGGAGTGAGTTTAGAGTGTCTTGTAGCCAGCAAGGATGGTTGGAGAGAGAGGGTTAGGTAAAATTCCCTTTTAGCTCTATCAAGAGTGGACTTAAGAGAGTTCAGGGCAGAGAGGTAGAGTAGCAGGTCCTCATGTGAGTGGCTATGTCTCCAGTCTGCCACTTAGTCTGGATCTCATGCCCAACTCAACCTCTGCCCAGCCTCCTCAGTGGGAAATCGGACACACTTGGGGAATCAGCCAAGCGGAACTTAGCACTCCCACCCATGCCTCTACGATACTGTGATGAATCCTGTAGAGTCATCACTGATCCCCAGCCTAATGTCTCCTCCCATGTGGACAGGGGACGGGTCCACTACCTGATCCTGACCCGGGGGTGGTATTGTGAGGATGATCACATGGGAGGAGATGGCTGTCAGGGAGATGTGGTGACTCCATCAGGAGGAACCCAGTATTCTTCCCTTCCATTTGAAGAAGATGCTATAATTCCAGCGTTCCTGATGGTATGTTGTCATTATACACACCCCTCCAGTTGTGAAACCCTAAAACCCTTTTAGGCAGTCATCCTAGTTAGGATACCATTCACGCCTCATATGTACATAGAATACACTTAACATCGCACATTTCCGATGGTTTTGCTTTAAAAAAAAGATTCAAAACAATAGTTTTAAAAAGTTTGAAACTCCTAGAGACTCCAAATCCTGTAAAGCCTCAAGTACTGAGACGAGGATGATGAGGAGTATGTTAATGAGGAATGAAGGAAACATCAGCTAAACGTGCAGACTGGTAGTCCTACTAACAATCAGCTGCGCAGGAAATTTAAACCTGAAGAGCACCTTCAATTCAGCAGAGGAGAATGAAGCGCAGCGAGCGAAGAGGGAAGCAGCATAGACAGCAGAAGCAGACGCAAGGAGGTGAACCACGTTGGGAGAGACAGATGCTTGCGAACACCCGCTTGGAGGCACACTTGCCCAGAGAGACGTGAGACCGGGAAAGGTGCCGTAGATGCTTTAGAGGGACCGCTGGAAGACTGGCACCAGTGGCACCAGTGGCGAGGCCGCTGGAGACGCTGTCTTGCAAAACCGCTTCAATTTTACTGGTGCATGAACGCGGAGCCATTGCTGGAACCAAATGAGGGTCTGTGAAACTGGGGAAGCCTTCCCCGAGTTACAGTTTCACCACAGCAGTGTGCCACGGTCCAGAAACACTATCAGATAATGGCGCATCTGCAAATAAGTGTTGGACACCCCAAGGCATGCAGACAGGCATATGGACAATTAGACAATTCTTTTGAGTACTGACCAAGCTATTTTAAAGGACAGATCTTACAGAAATTCTCATGTGAGAGATATCAATATTGGGAAAGTTGGAGTAAATGTTATTCTCAGCAGATAAACATTAATGAAGAAGTTGAAGGACAAAATGTGTACAAGTCTCCTTTTATGAAATGTCAATCTGGGGACAATTGGAACAAGAATTGCCACAAGCAATGAAATACTAATGGAGAAGTTGAAGGACAAAATGTGTACAAGTCGCCTTATATGGGTAATCAATTTGGCGAAAATTGCAACAAGCATTGCCACAAGCAAAAGAGTACCAAGGAAGAAAGTCAGTCTCCATATATGAGATGTCAATATGGGGGAAGTTGGAACAAGTAGTGCATAAAGCTAAAGTCGTATAAACAGTGAAGAAGTACAATTGTGTTATACTAAAAGGGAAAGAGAACATTGTGAGAAGTCCTGGTGAAAGAAACACATCAGGCAGTCAGTCTATTTGGGAGAAGGATTCTTAGCACGAGAGTATACCAGGGGATCTGCAAGACCCAGAAATGGGATTCCTGGCAGGGGAGTATACCAGTTAATCCATACAAAACGAGATGAAAAGGAAAAGACTTGATGAAAAGATATCTGGCAGGAGAGTACTCCAGGGGATCTAAAGACTTTATTGAAGGAGAGACACTCTTGATATCCTTTAAAGTGGAAGGGATACTCTTTTCCATCCTTACTTAAACCACAATTGTTTTGAAAAGACACTCACTTGTAATTCTAAGAAGGTTTTGTGTTAAAGAGACATTTCTACTACTCCTGGGAAGTCATTGGGCCTCATTACGACCCAGGCGGTAAGGGGTTTACGGCAGCGTAAACAGCGCCGACCCTTACCGCCTGATTCCGAGGTCCCTTAGCGCCATGGAGGATTTAACACCTGCTTTTAGCAGGTGTTAAAATCCATGGCGCTAAGGGACCTTGTTGTTAATTACGCCACCGTAATTTACGGTGGCGTAATTAACGCCTTCCCCACTCCCATTATGCCCTATGGGGCAAAAATGGGAATGGGGAAGGGTAAATGGGGATTGGGGACTTACCGCCCCGCCAACCTCGGAATGGGGCGGTAAGTCCGCCAACCACCATGGCGTAAACATAGTTTACGCCATGGTGGTAAAGCTACGACCCAGGCGGTAACTTACCGCCTGGGTCGTAATGAGGCCCATTGTTTGGAAAAAACAATGTTCTCATCATCCCTAAGAAAGTGTTACAACACCATTACTTAAGTTCTGAAGATATACATTTGCATCCTTCGAACACCATTGGTTGGAAGAGACACTTTTCATCTTTAATGAAGTGCTGTGTGTTCAATCACTCTTCAAGAACTATTGTTTGAATTGAACATTTCTAATATTCTTCCTGAAACAGTTCAGGGGACGGGAATGATTCCCTGGAAACAAGGATTATTTTGTTGGATTTATATACTTAGTGTTGCATTTATTTTGTCGAAGTTTTGTTGTACATTTTTAGTGTGAGGGTCAGTTACATTTTGGATACAAGGACAGTTGGCCTATGTTGGACGACAAGACACAGACATAACTAGCTTTGATTTCATAGATAGGGAAACTCTCATTAGGATATGGACAGGAGGGCCTTTACCCAAACCCTTTTATTTTATGTCTAATGTTGAAAACATTACAACTTTGTGTCCGCCTCTCATTTCCAACCCCTCACATAACGCACTGCATGATTAAACTAACATGCTTCAGACCTACTTCACCGCCCTATCCCCGTGCGCTGTTTTCCATAGCATACCGCTCAGTCCCACAAAAGAAATGTAGTCCCGCTGTTCACATAGCCACACACCTGTTGCCTTTCGAGATAAACGTTACTTGACATATATCTCTCTCCAGACCTTCATCACCCTCGACCATCATACACCACGACCGATAGAATACAGCAGAGTCGCAGGAAAAATGTGGTCCAGCTGTTCACATAGCATTGGACACTATGCCACTTTGTTTACAGCACCGGTTCTCTCACCTCTGCAATATGAGCAGCTGTTAGCAGTGCTCCAGATAAGATTTTGAAGTGGGAGTATTTTACTCCTTATTTCTTAAAGATGGGAGTAAAATGTAAGTCCAATTCCCAATACGAGCATTTTATAAGCAAGTAAAAATGTTTTAACTGTAAAACCCAAATGTTTTTGTAATAATTATTATTTGCACCTAGTTATTCATGCACATTAAAAGATGCAGGTTTGCTTCTTCTGATCAGGTCAAAATAATAGTAGTGTCTTCCTGAGGTACAACGTGCACTAATGGTCCAGATAGATGCATGGAGCTGTGTGGGTGAAATAAAAAGGCACAAGGTCCTGCGTGTTTGTTTCCTATTTTTTTCGGGAGACTTTTTACTTCCTATTTGTATTTTTTGGGAGTATTTGCCTATTCTTAGGGAGTAAAAGTGGCTGATACACCTCTTATCTGTAGGGCTGGCTGTTAGTGACCTAGCCACTCCCTATCCTATCTTCATTTTGGCTAGAAAGGCACACACGCATTTCCTTACAGTTCAACTCAGACTACGGTCTCCCAAATGGCGTTCATCCACCACAGTGTTTCAAGGCCATATCAATGGCAGTAGGTACTATACAAATATCACCTAACACAACTAACAACCCATATGCCCTACGAGACATGAACAATGCAAGAACTGTAAGAAGATTGGCCATTTCACGGTGAGAAGTCAGCATGATTGCGGCTTGTTTGAGATACACAAAGAGACTCAGAAGGCCTCCACGGATTGGGTAGTATGCAACAAGAACAGGAAACTCAATTCTGACGTCATAGTTAACAAGACCAGGTTAGCCATGTTGGTGGACTCAGTCACCATAGTTCCCCTCAGTCTCCGGAAAACATTCATGGGGTGGCGTGGCCTGGCCAGAGGCTAATGGAGTCCTTAGACCCAAGCGCTCCTTAGCCCTGCTGCATGAAGTGAGGTGGTGTCCCAGACCAGCTAATTGCCATCTCCAAGCTGTATTCCGATGTCGGAAGAGCCTGGCCGTTACATGCTGTAATTGTGGCGCAGCTGATGTAGTAATTCGGTGGAATTATCCACTGGGGCACTTGGCAGCCGACCAGCCCGCCATCTCTCTTAAAATGGCCGCGGCACCCAGATAGCGGGACACGCTGCTTTTTGCCATCCTGCAGCGATACACCGAAGAACCCGTGGATGGAAGACCGCGGCCTGCTTCTCCGACTGGCTTTGCCTGCGGCCCGGGTGCTTGGAGGCCCCAGAAGGAGGAGAGATCTTTGCTGCGCACCCCAGAGCTAACCTGTGCCCTAAACATGAGGCAGAGCTGGGGTTTGGTGCCCAGTGAGTTGCCCGCCCGCTGTATGTTCTCAGCGAGTTGTGCCCTGCTGTGCTCCATACCATCAGATCACCCACCTGCTGCCCACGGAGTGAGCTCAGAAAGCAGCCGGCCCAGGATTACAGTGGCATAACACCCTTTCCAGCTTTCCCCTGTGAGGTCTGACTGCTGCCTGCCCAACATGGCGGATCACCATTTCAGCAGTCCCTGAGCCAGCTTGTAAAGCACAGAGGCAGGAGCACCACTTGGGCAGGACACTCCCATGCGCTGGTAGCCCGGACACAGACAGCACAGTTTGGATGGGAACAAGGATTGATTTAGTGCACAGACTTCTCACCGCCTGGGCTGCAGCTTTGAGTGAATGAGCCCAAAACGTGTATGAGTGCGGGAACCTGGGCCTGCGAGCTGGCCCTCTCTCAATAGTTGATCCCTGGGGCAAGTTTCTTGTTCATAGTGGAGGATTGCCCTGTGGGCACCCGGTTTGCACGGTGGATTGGTGGGTCTCCGCTGCCCCCTGTGGCTTGATCATCCATTGGTTTACCCAGTGCAAAGGGAATAGCTGGTGCTGGATGTTTTGAGGTTCTGCTGAGAGGAAGATACACACTGGGGGCGATGTTAGAGGAACCCGGCCGGCCTGCCCACCTTAGTTGGTCCCTCTTGGATTGGACCCCTCCTTTTCCATTTTCCATTTTTCTTCTTGAAAGGACAGACAACGGAGCCAGGAGCTGAGGGAGTTTACTCTCGTGAGTAAGGGGACTAGGCCAATTTGCCAAGGGCGTGGTGGGTGATTGAATCATGAAATCCTCAAAGCCCAAGGACAAGTCCACGGCGTCCATTAAAGACCTGCTGCAATCCTCCAAATCATTGTCAGCTGGGCAGTCGGCAATGGTCTCAATCTTTCCAACGGACTCCAACTCACAACCAGCCACTAAAGCAGACATTGCTCATTTATTCCAATCATTACAGAGGGAGATGGGGTCCACTATCCAGGAGTTGAAGGGATCCTTCCAGGAATTGTCACTCACTGTCCATCAGACGGAACACGGGCTGAACTATCTGGAAACTGTGTTCTGTGCCCACACCAATTCTCATGATCTGCTTGAACAACGAATGGCAGCCTTAGAGAGGCACAAGAAAATCCCGGATGAACAGTTGGAAGACATTGAGCACCGCTTTCAAAGAAACAATGGGGATTATTACGAGGTAGGAGTTAACCATGCCGCTATTAGCGGCATGGCTACCCCCTTACCGGGTACCGGGTCTGTATTCCTTGAATGAGGAATTACCGGGCCATTCCGACCTTGGAGGGCCCCGTAATTCCTCATTCAAGGAACCCATCCCCATTCCCATTTGAGCCCCCATAGGGCTCAATGGGAATGGAGAGGGTGCTAACAACGGGCCCGTTAATAATGGGCCCGTCGTTAGCACTCTGGTCTGCTCGCGGGACCCGCTAAGGATGTCTGGTTTTACCAGGCGTCCTTAGCGGGTCCCGTGGGCAGAACTCGTAATGAGGCGGTAAGGGGTTGACGGCTCCGGCACCTTTACTGGCGCCATTAACCCCTTACCACCTACCTCGTAATGACCCCCAATGTCCGGATCCGTGGCATTCCAAGGGACATCATAGACCAGGATTTGGACGCATATTTGAGGGATCTTTTTCACAGCATTCACAGCATTTTTGGGGGGCGGAGAACATGCAGACTTGACGCTAGATCATACAGATTGAGTGTTTTCCAAGTTTGTACAGCGTCAGAACCTCTTCCCGGATATATTATCCAGGGTCCATTTTTTCCGAACCAAGGAACTCATATTTCAGAAACTCAGGGCTCAATGCAGTGTTATGTTCAGAGGCACAGATATATAGAGATTTCAGGACTTATCCCAAGGAAGTGTCAACATCGCTGGCAGATGACACCGCTTACCCAATGGCTAAAAAAGAAGGGCATTCAGTATAGATGGGGCTACCTTTTTGCATAATATTCTCTTATGAGTGGACTCAACACCAATTTGTACCACTCTGTGCAGTGCTAGAAGTGCAGAAACCCCCTGTAGAGGACCAACTGTCTGAGGATCCTGAGCAAGATGGCCCCCCTAGAGCCTGGTCCAGGGCGCTCTCCAGGAGGGGCCGGCGCCGAGATCGGCGGAGGCCCTCTATGGACAGGCGTGAGAGGAGTAGGGGCTTGGAGGAACCCACATGATTATTCAATGTTATCTGCCCCCCTCTTTTTTCCTTGGAGTCGTTTTCTAATTGTTGAGGCATGTCTTAGAGAAGTTGCTACTGTTTTTTCTCTAGATGTGGATAGTTGGGTCTGGAGCAGCCGTGAGGCTACTTACTGTTTTACTGTTTGTATGCAGAGCAGGGCACCAGGAGTACCCGCCCTTATTGGGTTCATCAATGACCCAATGTTATGCCATATGGGATGGTTCTATATTTCTTGGATTCCTTTTTTTTGTTGACTTTTGTTTTATGGTACTATTGCCATTTCTTATGCCACTGGACCTGTTTTTTCGAAGTTATATCCTGGCCACTTCACAGTATGCATTGGGAATGTGGTGCTGGTGTTTGGGACTAGGGAGGGCATGGTGAGTCAGATGGTAGCTCATGTCCTGGAGACAGGACTAGAACAGATGTAGGGAGTTATACTAGCATTTCCAGATGCCCCTATGAATGAGTGACCTTAAAGTGCTTTCATTGAATGTACAGGGGCTCAACTCCCCCAGGAAACAAAAGAGCGTGCTGTCCAAGCTGATAGAGTCTAAAGCTGATATAGATTTATAACAAGAGACAAATTTATTGCAAGCAGACTAGTTTAGGCTTAACACCAAATGGTTTTCTCACCAGTATTTTGCATCCTTTCTCCGACCAGGCAAGCCGGAGTGGCCATTATAATTGCTCATTCCTTAAACTTTAACCTGGTACAAATGAGGAAAGATCAGCAGGGTCGTTACTTGGACCCTCATACTCGGTTTGGAGACGTGGACCTTACCCTCTTTTCTGTTTATAACCCCAATCAAGCAGAAGACACCTTTTCTGCCCACATTATACTGAATATTAATCATTTCCAGGTGGGGGATCTCATACTGGGAGGCGATTTCAATATGTTGCTGAAGGGAGGATTGGATAGGTCTGGCAGGGCGGGGGTGGAAGGTAGAGCAATGTCTGAATCCCTTGGGCAAGCGATAAGAGATCAGTAGCTGGAGGATATTTGGAGGTTGCATCACCCCCTCACAAGGGATTATACCTATTTCTCCCATGTACAACATACCCACCTTCAACTGGACTTCTTTTTGGTCTCCCATTCCCTGGTCCCGAAGGTGATGGACTGTTCTATAGGGCTGGCAGTGACGTGTGAAAAATTTGAGGTTTTTTCACGACTCAGTCCCCGGAGATACCTTATTCAGGTGGCCAGGAAAGGGCCTTCGCGGTATCTGGTCTTTCCATCTAATACCTATACATCAAATTCCTATTCATCGAAATGTATTAATTGAATTGCTTTTCCATTGAAAAGCATATTCATTGAATGAATTTCGATGGATAATTTCGATGGATAATTAGGGTAAGAGTTAGATTAAGGATTAGATTAGGGGTTAGATTTAGGTTTAGATTTAGGGTTAGAGTTAGGGTTAGGGTTAGGTTTAGAATTGGGGTTAGGGTTAGTCTTAGAGTTGGGATTAGGTTTAGATTTAGGCTTAGGGTTAGAGTTAAGGTTAGGGTTGGAGTTAGGGTTAGGCTTACAGTTGGGGTTAGGATTAATGGGGTTGGGCATGGGGGTTGGGGGGGCTGGTGTGGGAACCCCCCCCAATATACAATAAACATTAAAACGTTACAAGGAGCTGGCCAGTGGCGAAATTTCAGCACTGGATAGCTCCATGTAACGTTTTAACGTATAAAATAAAAGCATCGAAATTCTATCTTTTACATTTAAAAGTATATATCCATTCGATGGAAATGTTTTGATGGATATGTACTTTTAATGTAAAACATATACTTTCGATGCATTCATTTTCGTTGGATATTTTATGATGCATTGTCTTTTCTATGCATCTTTTTCGATGCAAAGACAATAAACCGGCCATCGCTATTGGATCCCAACCCTGGGGGTGGACAAGCGAGGAAGGATCACCTGCGTATGATCTTCTGAAACAATTCTCTGAATTCTCATGTACTGACTCAATGGTAAATTGTTCTTCAAATGATCAGGGTGATAGCGTGGGTTTTTGATAAATGGACGTAGTTAGTTTATTGTCACTAGGTGTTATGAAGACATCAAGTAATTGAACTTGAGGTGTTCCGATCTCCATACGCCAGCTATCATCCTGATCACTTGATGAAGAACTTACCATTGAGTGAGTACATGAGAATTCAGAGAATTGTTTCAGAAGATCATACCTACCAGGAAGCCACTACAGACATGTCTAACAGATTAAAAGCCAGAGGCTATCCGGACACTATATTGGACAAAGCTAAAAGGAGAAGCGAAACACAGACTAGAAAGAATCTTCTTGCACCCGAAGTCTGGGAAATTTGTACATTTGCTGAAATATTCAAAGCAGAGTCGTCAGATCAATCGTATCTTAAAGAAGAAATGGAAAGTAACAAGATTGGACCCTCAACTGTGCAAATTATTCCCGAAAGCACTGCTGATAGCATGTACTTGGGGAAGAAAACTCAGAGACAACCTGGTGAAGGCTGGAAAAAATTATTTTGCTAAACAAACTTTTCTGGGAAAACCAAAACGTGGTACTTTTCCATGCCTACATTGTGATCATTATAATAATATCCAAAAAGGTGACAACATAAGAAATCCCAAGACCAGTCAAAACATTGATTTAAAACAGTTTGGTACCTGCGAAACATCTGATTTACCTGAAAACTAAGTTCATTCTATAACATACAAGCATGCACAAATCTTGGACATCCTGCATTATTCACTTTATACTAACTGTTACTAGTCTAGTGCAATTGACTTTATATAAAAAATGATTTTGGGTGACCCTTGTTCATTGTTCCAGAATGAACTATGGTATTGACTCTGAGATATTGGAATGTTATGCATAGTGTAGAAGATAATATTAAATCCACCTGTCGATTATTGGTATTTGTATTGGACATCATGTCACCATTTTTTAATTATTATACTTTTGTAATAAGTACATACCGTATAGTTGTGGAACCACACAACCAGTCACTTTGTATACATATAGTAAACCTCATAGGGGGGCGTGGCCAGCACGCATGCCGTAAAGTCAGACCTCCACGGAGCTCCGTCCGCGATCCTGAGACAAACGCTTAACTTTCGCTGAATCCAGGTCTACAACACGAGTTGAGACCAGAATATTGTGGGGGAACCGATTGCCAGCACTCGGCAGCAGTACTGGGCAGAATCGGAGTGCGGACGACGGAAAACGGGAAGCCCGAAGCCGAGCCCCCTGGGAATCCAAGATGGCGGCGCCCGCCGTGGAGTGGGACTGAGACACCCTCGGCCCCCCGGGTCATCCTACGGACCGCAGCAGCTGTGGCGGCCGCTGCGGAGGAGCCTGTCACCTGCTCCGCCGGCGAACACTCGAGAGCGGGAGGCCGGCGCCGATGACTGCTGCGGCTGCGGAGGTCGGAGGAACCGCTGCGTGGGCGCGGCCAGGAGGAGGTCGTATCCGCCGCGGACGCTGGAACAGGGAACACGGAGCAGTTCCAGCGGCACGAAGGTGAGACCGACCGTGCTCACAGCTCACAGCTGAGCGGAGGCACGGGGAACGGAACGGAAGGCGGCAGGCCCCTTTTTAACGCTGGAAGCGGGACCGGGTCCCCTTCACAACACTCCCTAACGGGATCACCTCCCAGCAGCCTGAGGGAGCGAAGCACGGCCGGCCCTGGGGCCCAACACTGACTCTTGCGAGGAGGATTGGCCTAGATCTGCGGGGCCCCTGTCGCCCTAAAGGCTGCCTGATACGCAGGAAGACCCCAGCAGAAAGAACCCACTCACAGCACTAAGGCCCGGGGGGAGAAGGGCGAACAATATAATGGCTGAGAGCCCCAGGGAGTCCGACCCACAGGCGGTGGAACGACACCTGCCTGCTGGTAGCCCACTGGGGACGCAGGAACCAGAAATAAACTGAACGCAGCCTGAAGCCCGGGACTTATTTGCACCACATTGACTCCTAGAACAAGGTTCTCCATACAACCTGAGCCCACAACCACTGGCCAAGATTTTGAAATCTAACCTTGAAAACACTAGCTGCTAGAAACAACTGAAAAGCTAGGGCTGGATCCCTGGAACCGAAGTTCCCTTGAAGTCCACACGGAAATTTAGACACTGGGGTCGTCGACAGACCTGCACTCTGCAGGGGGTAGCACTTATAGACCTCAAACCAGGAGATGTCTCCCCCCAGGACCAAGCCGAAACTAGTCACGATGGACTCCTTCACGACAGTCAGACCCCAACGGCAGCCATCACAACAAGACCGAGAATCCCCCGAAGATTTGCCTCAACAAATGGAAGATCTTAAACACACGCAAGTCCTCCAAGCAATAGCTGCCCTCCGCACATCACTCGAGGGGCGGCTTGAAGAGGTGAAGTCAGACATGCAACTCATGCGGCAGGACGCCCGCAACCTAACGGAAAGAGTCACGGTGACAGAAACCGCCCTGCAGGAAAATGTTGAGAACACCCGAGATCTAAAGATGACGGTCAGAGATCTGGAGCAAAAGGTGGCAAGGCTAGAGGCCCGCTCTGAGGACGCAGAAGGTCGGGCGCGCCGTAATAACATCCGTATACTGGGGGTCCCTGAAGATCTGGAAGGCCCGGACCCGACGACCTTCATTGAAACGCTCCTACAGCAAGAAATAGGGGCGGCAAACCTCTCCCAGGGGTTCTCTGTCGAAAGGGCCCACAGGTCTCTTCAGAAACGTCCCCCACCTGGATCTCACCCACGACCAATCATAGCAAAGATTTTAAATTTCAGAGATCGCGAAACCATTCTACGGTTCTCTAGAGAAGGTGGGGAGATAAAAAGGAATGACTCAATAATAGTTATATACCCGGACTACACCCCTGCAGTACAACGAGCCAGAAACTGTTACATTCCAATAAAAGCCCGGCTAAGAAAGCTCAACTTGAAATACATGCTCTTATACCCGTCACGTCTCAAGATCCTATATAAAGGGAAAGCAACGTTTCTAGAGACCCCAGCCGCAGCTAACATGTGGCTTGAGCATAACAACCTGGCGGACGACAAGGAAGAATCACTGAACTCAGACCGAGGATGACCACCCACCCCCCGGAGAACGCAAGCAATGGGCAGTCCCTGCAGGAGGCAAAAGGTAATGAACACGAACTGTAGACGAACGAATCACTATGAAAGTCCTACTACAAATCTCGCAACATCGGACGCGAGATCGGAGGAGCATGCAAGCGGCGGACAAACAACCCACCCCACCAGAAAAGGTGTAAGCAGTTTGCTCACACACAACCTGATCCGGAAGGCCAGGAGTGGCCTGGAAGGCTCAGGAACCCCTGAGCGCTGCAAGTTAAAAGCAACTGCTAGGGGCAGTTTGGAAAGTTTTGTTTAGTTTTTCCCCCATTCAACACAATGGGATTTACACAAGTTCAAAAATCTCCAACCAGCGAAGGACTTGGGGCCGGAACGGGAGGACGGGTGGGGAGAGGACCAGGACAGGATAGTAGGACAAATGAGGTCAACAGGGGTCGGACAACTGTGAGTGTTACTCAATTACCCTGTAATGGCGGCTAAAATAAATATAAAGATATTGACCTGGAATGTGAGGGGTCTGGGTTCATACCTACGCCGGAATAGAATCAAGTCCTATTTGAACAGAAAGAGAGTGCAGATAGCGCTACTGCAAGAGACACACTGCACGGCTGAATCCCTAGCGAGGCTAAGTGAACACTGGGGAGGCCAGGGGGTCGGAACTTCGTACTCTAAGTATGCAAGAGGGGTATATACTTGGATTCACCCACAACTCCCTTTCCAAGTAATTAAGTCTGAGTCAGACCCAGAGGGAAGATTTGTAATACTATGGGGCAGGCTAGAACAAATAGATATATGCATAGTGAACTCTTACCTCCCCAACACTAACATCCCATCGCACCTAAACTCCATGTATGCCAGGATCGCGCCATATAGGCATGGTATCCTTTTTTGGGGGGGAGACTTCAACTGTGTCCATGATTCGATACTTGATAGGTCCTTCCCGCATCCAAAAGGGCCCTCAGCGGCTACAACAGCCCTCTCCCTATTAACCGATAGGTTACACTTGGCAGACACCTGGAGAGAGTGTCACCCCGACGCTCGAGAGTACTCATATTTCTCCTCTCCGCACGGTCTCCACACCAGACTGGACTATGTTTTCATAAGCAACGAACATCTGCCACAAATAGAAGTAGTCCAATATCTGGGCAGAACTATTTCTGACCACTCGCCACTTCTGGTGGGTTGGAATCACACTGGCCCCAGACCTCCTATTCCAATGTGGAGAATGCCGATAGATGCCCTGGGAGACCCGATATTTAGGGAAGACCTACACGAATTTATAGAAAGCTTCATTGAAAGAAACACCGGAAGCGTGGACCGCTTAAGCACAATGTGGGACGCCCTAAAAGTAGTAACGAGAGGGGAAATCATGGCCAAGGCAGGGGGCGTTAAGAAACAACTTAGGGGCGAGCTGATCCACTTGGAGCAGCAGATAGAACAATTGGAAGCAGCCCCGGTTGCTACGGAACAAAGGGAGGATAACCTCAAAGTACTTAGAACTAACTCTACCTTAGCATGGAATAGGCTCGCCAAATTTGATTATGCCACCAAAACTAATAGAATTCATACGGAGGCAGACAAACCAGGCAGAATGCTAGCCTGGCTCTGCAAGAAAGAACACCCCAGGCACACAATAACTGGGGTACAAACTGAAGAGGGGGGGGTAGCACAGACACAGCAAGCCATAAACGATACCTTTAAGGGCTTCTATGAACGCCTTTACTCTCATAATGACCAGATCCCCCTAGAGAAAATCATGGACACCCTTGAAGAGATAGGACTCCCCAAGATGCCCCCAGAACAATCTGAGGCCCTAGATGCAGATATCACAACTGAGGACATCACAGAAGCTATTAGATCACTAGCCACTTGCAAGACGCCTGGGAGCGACGGTCTGCCCACTGAGTTTTATAAGGCGTATGAGTCCACCCTAACGCCCCTGCTACACGAGGTCTTTCAGGAAGCACACGAGACAGGGATACTACCCGATAGCATGAGAGAGACCCTCCTGATCCCGATTATTAAGCCTAATAAACCCCCTGATAGATGCGACTCTTACCATCCGATAGCAATGCTTAACTACGATGCGAAAATCCTGACAACAGTGTTAGCAAATAGACTGGCCAGAATTATAGGGGAGATAGTACATGAAGACCAATGCGGCTTTATACCAGCCCGAAACACAACCATGAATTTGCGCAGAGTGCAGCATGTTATCGCCCAAACTGAAGCTTGCACAGAAGCATACGCACTGCTGTCCCTGGACGCCATCAAGGCGTTCGATTCAATCTTTTGGGAATGGCTATTGGCGGTTCTGGAGGGGTTTGGCTTCGGCCCGAGGTTCATTAGGTGGATCAAGATACTATACACGAAACCTAGAGCCAGAGTAAAGACTGGGAAGCATATATCGGAGGTCTGGAACATATGCAGAGGAACCAGACAGGGTTGTCCCCTCTCTCCCATGCTCTACGTACTGGGCCTAGAACCCATCGCTATCTATTTTCGAAAGCAATTTTTTGATGCTGGGATCCGGCTGGGAGACACTGACCACATTATCTCTCTTTATGCGGACGATGTCCTATTATTTGTTAGGGACCCATACTACAATGTGCCCACGATGCTGGAAGTCCTAGACAATTTCGCGAAGGTTTCTGGAATAAAATTCAGCAGGGCAAAATCCTGCCTCTTCCCCCTGGCGAATCTTAAGGGAAAGGAAACATCGGAGCTTCCTTCGGTGGGAATACAGTGGGAACACACCTCGTTCAAATACTTAGGCATACATATAACGCATTCCCCGGAACAAATGCACAAGCGCAACACTGAGTCTGCTCTCCCGACCTTGAGGAAATCTATGGCCTTCTGGGCGAAACTTCCCCTATCCATGATGGGCAGGGCCTCCATAATCAAAATGATTGTCCTTCCCAGATTCTTATATGGATTTCAGAATGTACACTTCTACATCAAAGCGCCCTTCTTTCACCTACTGGAAAGTATGCTGAGAGACTTCCTGTGGGGGAAGGGAAGACGTAAGATAGCGCTTACCACCTTGTCATTACCGTATACTCAGGGGGGAATCCAACTCCCAAACTGTGAAAAATACTATTTGGCAGCACAGCTTAGCTTTGTCACCAAGTGGCTAGCGGACGATGCCACATCGGAGACGCCACTCCTGCAGCCACTGGTCTCCCCGTTGTACATGAAAGAACTTTCCTGGGCCCCCACCCACCTGATAAGGAATGCCCCCCTAATGGTCACCCTTGGACGCAAAATCTGGCATAGGACCGAATCCCTCACCCATGTCAAACACCAATACTCCCCGAACATACCGCTGGTCTCGGACCTATGCAGATCCCCCGGGGACCTGCAACACCTCAGGCACTGGGAACAGAAAGGGATATACTCATGGGGGGACTTGTACACGGGGGGGGGAGTTCAAAGACTTTAAAACGCTTCAAGAAGAAAATGATGTTCACACAGGCCAGTTTCTGTGGTATCAAAACTTAAGATCCACGGCACGTGCCAGATGGTCGACATGGCCAGAGGAACCAGACACAAACCCCCTGATTACGCTACTGTATGAACTGGGAGAAGGAGGGAGACCAGTGTCTCAGATCTATAGCCACTTAAATGACATCCCCAACCCACGCAGTGCTGGACTGAAATCCAAATGGGAAGCAGACATAGGCCGAGAATTAACAGATGGGGAATGGGAAAGGGCTCTGACATTTCCTAAAACAGTATCCAGGAATCATAGATTTAGGCAAATACAATTGAATCTTCTGCATCGGACATACCTAACCCCATCCAGGTTGGCCAAACTCCATAAAACTCAGAGCTCCAAATGCACTTGGTGCGAAATGGACAATGCGGACCTGCTCCACGCATTCTGGCGGTGTGTCAGGACACAATCCCTGTGGTCTTCAATACAGCAGACAAGGGAAAATCTGGGGCTGACCAGATATGAATGGACTCCTGCGGAGTGCCTACTCGGCACATACCCTAGACCAGCAAAGCTAAAGCACCTCGTTAGATTAATGGACATTATGTGTATCCTGGCTAAGAGGACAATTGCAATGTCCTGGAAGAAACCATCAGGACCACAACAGAAAATTTGCCACAGAGAACTGAAACGATGGGTGCTGGCGGAAACGAAAGCCTGGGAAGAAAGTGTGGCCAGATCCACAGATGCCTCGAGTATGACCTTAGACGCCTGGAAAGGACTCACAGACCCCTTGACCTACCCCTCCGACGATAAGCCACCTTGAGCCAGCACAAACCTACAGTAGAAAAACCTACGGACAGAATTGAAGTCTTCGAGGCAGCCCAATCATAACTTCATGCGATCCCTGCTAAGGGAGGTTCCCCTCCCCTGAAAGTCCTACTCCCCCACTGTGCCCCCACTCGGCACCGGCTTCCCTGGACACAAAATACTTGGAGATAGTTAAAGTTTCAATGTTAAGTTGTAAATGTTAATAATCTGAGATGCAATGTGATTTATTATTTGATGGCAGTCATGGTAATTATCCTGTGCTTGTAACAAATAACAAATGCCAATAAACAAATTTGAAAATAAAATAAATAGTAAACCTCATAGACCTACATTCTTAAGCCGTAAGCAGTTTATAAACCATCTCAAAATATATAGCTGCAGCAGGGGGTTAATCGAAAATGTATTTACACATATGATTATTGTTGCATCATAAAGTAAGGATGTACTCTCATACATCAAAATGTAATGCATACTGTAGAAGTGAAGGTGATTCTCATCTGTCAATTATTCACATCTGCATCGCACTTTAGGACACTATTGGTCTGGCAGTCCGGGAGATAAATGTATTTAAATACCATGTCTAATGTTACCTGTATTATCACATTCTTGTTGTAGAAGGTTGATTGCATATGTATTTGTACACGTACTTCCACTAGAAATTGCTTACTTTGTAACATAGGGCATTTACATAGCCAGATGGACATCCTCCAATGTTCTATATCTCTTGAGGCACCCGCTGACAGAGTCGGAATTATCTATATTTTATATGCAAGAGGGGTGATCATATGGGTCGCACCACAGGTGCCTCTTCAAATATTACAGACTGTGGTGGAGCCAGATGGGAGGACGGTGGCGCTCCGGGGCTCTTGGAGAATAGGGAAATAAGCATCATAAATACATTTGCCCCCAATCAAGATACTGTGACTTACTATAAAACGCCTTACAGAAAGATCAATCATATGGGGGGGACTTTAACTGAACACTAGACCCTAAATTAGATAGGTCAGATACGAAGTTCGATAGACCTACACCCGCAGCAGGAGCACTGCGGGCCCTACTGAGGGACTTCGGGCTCGAAGACATATGGAGACTGCAGCATCCGACAGCAAGACACGATTCCCACTATGCAGCCCCACATATTTTGTACACGAGGCTAGATTATATGTTCACCACCCCCAGTATAGCTAAGGAGGTGGTGGGCTCAAAATACAAAGCCAGGATACTGTCGGACCATTCCCCTATGGTTCTGGAGTAGAGGCATCAGCCCCCAAGAGTTAGAATTCCAACGTGGAGACTCAGAGCCGAGGCTGTGAGAGACACTACATTCCGAGAGGATTTACGGGAAGAGATAATAAGCTACTTTGAACATAACACGGGGAGCGTGGAATTGGAAGGGACCCTATGGGAGGCCTTCAAGGTGGTAATTAGGGGGTGGTCATTTCCAAATCCAAAGGGCTTCAGAGGGATATAGAGCGGGAGCTGCAGGATATTGAAAAGAGGTTGGAAATAATAATGGAAAAAGAGGGGACCTCGCAGGAAAAGGCAGAAGGGGTGAGCCCGCTGCAATTGGCGGGCGGGGAGCTATGGGAAAGGCTCACCAACTTGAATTACAAGAAATATGTCGAACGGCAACATGCTGGAGGAGACAAACCAGGGAGGCTGCTAGCATGGCTATATAAAAAACGAGGAACCAAGGCATGGAATTAGAGTGATAGTGGGAGAGGCGGGACAGGTCTGGAATACCCAAGAAACAGTGAACGAGAGATTCCTCGTATTTTATAAACACCTCTATGCAGATGTTGGGGACGACATGGAGAAGGAAACGCAAGAGGTCCTGGAAGACATAGGATTGTCCCAACTAAGCGCAGAGGATGGGGAGATCCAAGAGGCCCCGATCACGCTGGAGGAATTGGAGGCAGTGGTGAAGCATCTACCCCGGCACAGATGGGCTCCCTAGCGAGTTTCATAAAACATACAGACAAGAGATCCTCCCTCTGTTGTTGGCCATGCTGAACGAGGCATATGAGAAGGGGAAACTGCCGGAATCCCTGAGAGAGGCGGTAATAGTTCCCCTCCTTAAGCCGGGCAAGTCCAGCGCGGACTGTGTTTCGTACAGACCATTGTCCATGCAGAACCAAGACAGTGAGATCCTCACGGCAGTACTCGCGAATAGACTTAAGCCGATGATAAATAAACTAATACACCCAGACCAAACGGGGTATGTTCTGGGTAGGAGCATATCCGAAAATAATAGGAAGCTCCACCACATCATAGAGCAGACAGAGGGTGACCCAGACGAAAGAGCAGTAGTATAATTGGATGCAGTCAAGGTATTTGACTTGGTCCGATGGCCATGGTTGATGGAGGCTCTGAGGGGATTCGGGATGGGACCCGGGCACCTGCGCAGGGTGCAAATGTTGTACAGTTCCCCCGCAGCCAGAGTAAAAACGGGAAAGATCACATTGGAGAGTTGGCAATTAAGTAGAGGCACGAGGCAGGGCTGTCCATGGTCACCGATGCTGTATATACTCGCACTCGAGCCGCTAGCAATCTACCTCAGACAACAGTACAACGAGATAGGGGTGCGTACCAAAGGGGGACCGCATCTAATATCCCTATATGCAGACAATATGCTCATATACCTGCGTTACCCAGAGGAGGACCTGCAATACATTTTAGAAGTGATGGAACACCATGCGGCCTTCTCCGGGATATCGGTTAACCCCAAAAAATCGAGCATGTTTCCCCTGGGCAGATACAAAGGCACTCCACAGACAAACCTGCGTACTCTGCAGATAGCTTGGCAGACCGAAACGTTCAAATACCTAGGGATCAATATTTATCACACGGCAGCGGCGGAGCATGAACATAACACAGAGAAAGCAGTAGAGGGCATAAAAAACAGCATGGAATTTTGGGCTAAACTCCCCCTGGCTATGGTAGGAAGGACAACCCTGCTGAAAATGGTGGGCCTGCCCAGGCTACTGCACTTTTTCACAAACATTCCATATATGGTGCCCAAGCGCTTCTTTACTAAACTGCATAGCCTGTGCAGGGGCTTCTTGTGGCATAACACAAGAAACAGATTAGCCCCGTGGAAACTACAGAACGCATATGACAGAGGGGGATACATTTACCGAATTTCGAGATATATCACCTGGCGGCGCAACTACAATACGTAGCCAGGTGGCTGGCAGAGGACGAGACGGCGGAATCCAGGTTGCTGAAGGAGGAGAGTGCCCCATACTTCTTACGAGAACTAATATGGCTACCCAAACCAGAGATGCGGCAGAGACCGAGATTGCAGACACTGGGCTGGGAGGTCTGGCACAAGGCGTGCCAGACCACAGGAGGACCGGCCCTGTGCTCCCCGCAGGCACAACTTGTGGCGCTATGCGGAGCAGATGACCAACTAAGAAAAACGATCCGGAAATACTGGGAGCTAGTGGGCCTAGCCACCCTGGGGGATATCTGGCAGGAAGGGGTGGCCATGGATTTCCAAACAATATTGGACGGAACCGGGGTACAGCTAGGACAGCATATCACATACAACAGAATAGTCAACAGAGTGAAAGAAACATGGCCCGAAATAGCGCTAGCGGAACAACCGGATACGGCCATCGAAACAATGTATGACATCTTGGAGGGAGGGCATGAGATATCCAGGATATATGAATTAGCGATGTCAAGAGTGGGAAGAGAGCTGCTCGAACTAAGGCGGGATTGGGAGGAGGAGGCGGGAGAAGCCATGCAAGATGGGCAATGGGAGAGGGCTCAAAGATACCACAAGAAGGTGTCCAGAAATGCCAGGTTACAACAAATCCAACTGTATGTCACCCACAGAGCATATATGATATCCAAATTTGGTAATGCAAAGGTACAAAAATGCCCTAAGTGTGGAGAAGAGAGGGCCGGGATGATCCACATGTTCGGGGCGTGCCCGAAGGTCGGGAAGTTTTGGAGGGAAATTGAACTCAAACTGTCCGAAAAGCGGATCAAATTAGACATAGAATCCATATGGGATATGGCATAGCATGCTGGGGGGATTCACCAGGCCATGTAACTTGAGACATGTATGTAAACTTAAAGACCTAGCATACATCCTGGGCAAGAGGAGAATCGCCATGAGCTGGAAAGCCGCTCATAGTCCTAGACTGGAGAGGTGGTGGGAGGACATCCTTGAGTGGGCAGACGCGGAGACAATGGCATGGTATGAGACGGCCAGTAGAGGGGAGGGAGAAGAAGTGGGACCACTGATGGAATGGAGGCAAATGATAGCCTCGCTACACGGGAGCACCCAATGTGACCCCAGTGACGAGGACCCACCCGTGAACCAGGAGGAGATCTGATCCTGAGTAACAGAAGCCGGAGGTACAAGGGGGAGTGCTTGAGTTTAAGGGGAAGGAAGGGGGAAGACATTAAGGAGGGAAACATGTAATGTATACTGTGATACACACGCAATTGTAAATGTCGGGAGTGTAAGTTATGTGTTTGTTATAAAATCAATAAAACCATTTTTTTTAAAAAAAAACAATAATTTGTTTTGTAGATTTAATTGGGGAATGAAGATTGACAACATGAATGAATCCTAATTGATTTGCTCCTGATGAAGGGATAATTATTCCCGAAACGCGTGGGGGCTCTTTTAAATTTGAATTTGTATACTTTATGTTAATCAATGTTGCATTAAATGATATTGGGCCTCATTACGACTCTGCCGGTAAACCCCCTGCCACCATTGTTTCCGGACCGGCAGATTATGAGTTCTGCAGGAGGGTGTGTCCACTCCCTGGCGGGAGTAACGCCACCCGCCTGAAGGTAGAAATGGAAACACCAGCTCCGTCATAGACGGAACCGGTGTTACCATGGTCCCGATTCCCTTAGAATCCTATGGGACTTTATGGGAATGGGGAATAACACAGATATCGCCTCCGGAATTACCGGCACCCAGGGTTGTAATACCCTGGTGTTACTGGATGGTCCGGAGCTGGTAACTGTTTACAGGTCCGGCGGCTACATGCTGGTTTTTCTGGCACGGTTACCGCCGGAATTCTCACCTCTGAAAAAACACTCTTGGATGATTGAACAATGATTAGTTAACATTTACTAAATTCATAAATCATGACAGGTCCTGTAGCCAGCTTAGAGGGTGTGCAGGGGACGAGAGTGTCCATCAAGTGAGGACACTTTATGTCATGCCACTAATGAGAAAGGCAGGGTCATGCACTCAGTCACTGCAACACACACCACCTGAAGCACATTGACAATCAAACAGAGTATTAAAGGTGGTGCCCAGAAGCACACAGAGAATGAGGCCGGGTACGAGAAGGAACAGCTAAGCATCGGTGGCTAGAAACCAGGCTGAGGAGAATGGAAAGCCGAGATGCAGACCGACTGCAAGTGAGACAAAGAGAATACAAGACAAGGGAGTTGCATCTCCAAGAAGCTGAAGAGGTCCGGAAACAAGGATGCCGGTAAGATGACCGGCACCCTTGGTTCCAGACTGTCACACTCGTAATGAGGCCCATAGACTTTTCTTTATTTTGACTAACTGACATTGACTCCTGTATTTTACTTTGATGGTCAAGACTACTCCCATTATAGATATAGGGCTAGCTAGGAAGTCTCAAACCCCCATTAAGAACATACATAAAGGTGTTGAAACTTGAATCATTGTCTCTGTGTCTGACTTATGATACCATGCCTGCCTTACAGGTGTCAGATCATGCTCCGATTATGATTTGTATTGATATGCTAGCGCTCGGAGCTAAGAGACCCAGTATGTGGAAAATCAATGACTCATTTTTAACGGACGTGGCCTTTAGCACCAACATTTCAGATAAAATGACCCAATATTTACAAGACAATATGACAGGCGTTGTACCCATTGTAACAGTGTGGGATGCCTTTAAGCACACGCTGCAGGGGGAAATTATCAGTCTGTCCACTGCTAGGAAGCATATGTTAATGTCTCAGCAGTAGGGGGAAGAGAAGAAAATATTGGGGCATGATCAACAGTATAAACAGGGGGGATGCAGGAGGGTATATAGGTATCTCCAGGTAGCTAGATCTGAGCTTACGGTGCTTTGGGTGGAAGATGTCTCTTATAAACTACTGCAAACTAAGCAGTTCTATTTTAGCACTTCCAATAAACCTTCACGCCTTCTTGCCTATAAGCTGAAGGCTCTGAAGGCCAAGAATATCATTAGTTGGTTGCGTGACAGTGCTGGTCTGTTAGTGGACGATGAAGCCTCTAAGATGCACACTGTGGTAGGGTATTACTCGTCATTGTTTGGGGCAGACGCCTGGGAACCAGAAGGCCAACAGGATTTTGTGGCTAGAGCTCATTTACCCTCCATCCCGGCAGAAGATCAGCAATGCTTGGAGGACCCAATCATGTTGGAAGAGGTTACTCAGGCCATTAAGCTCTCCCTAATAGCAAAGCCCCTGGACCCAATGGCTACTCCGCCCCTTTTTTGTAAGAAGTTAGTGGGCTTGCTTGCACCCCATCTCATCACCCTATTCAATAGATTTGATACCACTGGAGCGATCGCGCCTACTATAGGTGAGTCACTGTTAACACTCATTAGGAAACCGGACAAAGACCCCACCCTTTGTATGTTCTATTGACCCATTGCAGTGTTCAATTACGATGCTCGGATCTATTATAAGGTCCTGGTGACCAGATTAGCAGGAGTCCTGCTCAGCATAGTTCAGATGGACCAGACCAGTTTTGTTCTGGGATGTCAGACATTTGATAATATCCGTAGGACCCTGAATGTGATTAAGCATGCAAGGCGATGTGGCCAACAGTTGGCCGTGCTATCTATTGATGCTGAGAAAGCATCGACTGCAAGGACTGGCTCTCTGCAGTGCTGACCAAATTTGAGTCTTGGTCTCTGTGTATTGAAATAATATTAGCTAATTTCCTTCAACCAACTACCTAATTTAAATTGAATGGCGCCCTATCAGACCCACTGCTTTTATCAAGGGGGACTCGCCAGGGTTGTCCCTTATCCCGGCTTATATTTGCACTATCGATGGTGCCCTCAGCAGCCCGGATCAGGTTGGCCGAAAATATTCATGGGATCACATTGCGGGCTATACCCTTTACGCTGATGATCGGTTATTCTATATGCATCTATATGCATTCTATGCAACCATGAGCAACCCTACCTCAGGTGGCTTCCCTGCTGGAATCATTCCATCGAGTTTCTGGCTTCAAGATCAATTATACTAAATCCACAAATCCACCATTCTTAATGTCTCAGTACAGCCACAATTGGAGTGAGACCTTCGTGAAGAATTTAAATTTCAGTTTTCATGGGAGTCTTTAAAATACTTAGGGGTCCAGATTACTCCCTCCCATTCTCAACTTTATGCTAAGAATGTTTCCAAGTTGATCTCTTCAGCTAAATCTGACCTGCTCCAATGGGGTCAATCAGATATTTCCTGGCTAGGGCGTGTAGCGGCTCTTAAGATAATGCTGTTGCCACGGCTACTGTGTGTCTTCCAGGCCCTCCCGATTTTGGATTCCCAAACCAGCTCTCAGATAATTGCAGTCCCTCCTTTTTTGCCCGAAGAAACATCCAAGGGTTTCCTGACGAAAGATGCTGACAGCCAAGGATAGGGGTGGCCTAGGAGTTTCAGATATGGAGAGCTATCTGTCCACAGCACAGCTGGCCACGCTGTTCGATAGTATGAATGCAGTCCTTAATCCTAAACATTGCTTGCACATCGAGCAGACTATGATTCCGGTAGCCCTACTTGATTGGTGCTGGCGGTCCTCTAAGATCCAGAGGCTAGAATCTAGGCGTCTTCCGACGTCCTGGTTTCTGATGACCTTTCGGGATAAAGCTGCCCAGAAATATCAAGGTACTACGTTCCCAGCCCCTCTAACCCAAAAACGGAATACTCCTGAGTTTAGTTTCCGTCAGGTTTGCCAGTGTGGTAGATGTATGCGTTGGGTTGAGGGAGGGCTAGAGCGATTAGCCCAATTGTTCAATTCTGAGCAACCTCTCACATTTGATAAATGCAAACAGGTTTTTATGGTGCGGGATGTGGACAATTACATCTACATTCAACTATGCCACTGGGCATCCACCACTAGAATACATTGGGCCTCATTACAACTCAGGCGTTAAGATTTAACGCCGTCGTTAACCCTTAATGCCTGATTCCAATTTTAACGGCTGCTTTTAGCAGGCGTTAAAATCCATGGCGCTAAACCGCCTTGGTGCTAATTACGGCACCGTAATTTACGGTGCCGTAATTAGCGCCTTCCCCACTCCCATTATGCCCTATGGGGCAAAAATGGGAATGGGGAAGGGTAAATGGGAAATGGGGATTTACCGCCCCACTCACCTTGGAATGGGGCGGTAAATCCGCCATCCACCATGGTGTAAACGTAGATTACACCATGGTGGTAAAGTTGGTGTACTTACCGCCTGGGTCGTAGTGACCCCAATTGACATGCTAAACGGGTCACAAACCCATTTGAGGATCTCTTTATTGGTAATCTCCTGGCTTGAACGGTCTATACGCTGCACCGAGTTCTTACGGCTTGTCGTTTTCAGCTCAGACACACTTATATGGTTAAATGGGAGGAGGACCGAAGTATCCCGGTAGGGGATCTTGCATGGTACACTATATAGACTAGGGCCAGTAAATCATCCAGATGTGTCACATTGTATCAGACCGATGCCGGAGGTGTGCGCAAGCCCCGGGGACCCTCTTCCACATATGGTGGTCTTGCGCACTAATTCAAACATATTGGAAATAAATTCTGACCCAGATTAAGCTGACCCCTGGGCTAGAGCTTCCCATGGAGCCCTTGGTCATATTATTGGGAGATAAAGATTTAGAAGGGCATTATATATTATCTGCCAGATATGCCCGGTTGCTCATGCATTTTTTGGTGGCGGCTAGAGCGGTGGTGGCCCGTAACTGGAAATCCCCCACAGTGCCAGATATTAGTGAATGGTGGGTTAAAATATGGTTTTTGGTAGCCACATGCAAGATTCAGGGGGAGATCTCCAGGTTTTTGACAGAATGGGACTTGTTTATAGCCCAAAATGATAGCCCTGTATTGCAAACCACATGACATGCAACCCTTCACGCTTTTATAACCCGAGTCCACTTGTGGCCACCCACAGCTGAAGTCAACCCCTGAGTTTGCACAAGGAGAAAGCCATCCTTCTCTTGCTGTTGCTTGATTCAGTTCACAACAAGGCCAGGGGGAATGACTCCATTCCCCTGGTGTCCTTGTCACAACTCCTAGTTTGCTACTAGGAGAATGACTCCCTTCTCCTGGTATTGCTTGGCACAGTTCTTTCTCACTGCTTTCAGCCTGCAATAGCCACTCTGGTTTGTTCTTAGTAAAGTAACAAATCTTGTTGGGATACCATCCCCTTCTCTGGTGGTCAGTGGTTCTCTCTTTCCCACTGTGATGAGGAAGATTTCCTCTTATGTTTGTGGTATCTTTTCTTTGCATCTCCTTCCCGTTGGTCCGCCAACAGGATTTGAATCTCCCATGTTGGAAATCTGCTACACCTGCTTTCTCTCATGGCTGTGCTTGACTCCGCGGCCAGGCTTGACACATCTGATAGTCCTTGGTTCCTTTTTATACATTATATCCAGTACCTCCCATGCGGATTGCAAGAGTCCCTTTTCTCTGCTAACGACTTAATCCTCATGCCACGGGGGCCAGTGGCATTGGGGCGGCCATTAGCCCAGCCCGCCACACTCACATGCAGCTTGTGTCGACGGTCTAGTCTTCCGAGGCCAGACGCCGTCGGAAGCCTTTTCCGTAGCCCCAACCCGGAAGCCTACGCGTTGCAAACCTACTCACGTTAGGCTTTCGGGTTGGTACGCTCAAGTTTTCTCCTCTCCGGCAATTGTGCTGCCCCCTTTTCTTTGCTCCTCTGTTCACCCTCTGTGTTTGTGTCCCCTAGTTACTGCCTCCATTCCGCTCCACTGTTTTTTCTGGCCAGTGCAGCGTTCCTCTCACTCGGCAGCCTCCTGTGTTGTTTTTTCCCTTTTCATTATTTACTTCTGGCTTTCTGCTGCCGCCGGCTCTCCTCTCTGCCTATTCCTACTTACCTCTGTAATTTTTGGCATTGCGGAAGATCCCTCTGGCGTTTCACTGGCGCATTCCACCCTCCTTCGCCAATTCCATTCATCATTCATCGCTCTGTGGAATAACAGCAAGACACAGCCCGGATAGTTTTTTTTATGCCTAACAGATTTTTCCCCTGGACTAGTTTGCTCCGGAATAGGGAGCCCCCCTAGACCACTCATCCAAGGGTCAGGGTGGCTTCCTTGCGTGGTAGACCCTTCCTACATTAAAAAAAAAAAGGCGCTGTGGAAAAAGAGGCTTGGCCAAGATACAACAGGTGAGGAGGAAGGGGAGTGGCGTGACCAGTAACCAGGGTCCGAGGTGGCAGATCTTGATAGTTTGCAACACCAAATAGAACCTATGGCCACCCCCGAGCAACTTCAAGAGATGGTAACAGCCGTCCAGGCTATGAATGTGGAGTTACAGAATGTTAAAGCCGAGAATGCCGCCTTGAGGCAGATGGTTACCAATCGTGGACCCCGAGAGACTAACTTGCCTCCCATGGCGTTATCCTTGGGTAAGTTTGACGGTACCCCTAAGCGTCTGAAAGAGTTCCTGGAAGCCTGTTGCATTTACTTTGCCTTCTGTCCTCAAACCTTTTCCAATGACCATACTAAGGTGGGGTTTATGGTGTCTAACATGATTGGAAATGCCCTAGCCTGTCTACCCCACTGGTAACGAACAACAACCCTGTAATCCGAGACCATGGGGCCTTTCTGACGCTACTCAGACAGACTTTTGAGCAACCTGAAATCACTCATGTTGCGGCTGAGGAGCTTCTCGACGTACAACAAGGGACCAGTGATCTACTTACCTACATCTCCACCTTCAAACGTTTGGCTACAGAAGCAGGAAGGCCAGAACATGCACAGTATGCTATATTCTGCCGTGCCTTGAAGGAGGAGATAAAGGAGGGGCTAGCACATATAGTTCGCCCAACCACCCTATCAGATTTGATGTCTATTGTACTGCAGATAGACTACCGTCTGAATGAACAAAGAGCAGAAAGAAGGAAACATAAGACCCCAGTCACCCATACCCCTGGAACCTCCTCTTCGCCTCCCATGCCATCACCAAGCAATAAGGAGGAACCTATGCAAATTGGGTCCGCGCAGGCACCCTTGATGCCCGAAGAAAGAAGACGACGCAGAGACACAGGACTCTGTATTTATTGCAGATCAAGCACCCATCTACTCCGTAGCTGTCCTGAGGTACCACCAAGGCGAGCGGGAAACAATCGACCTTGGACCTAATGGGGACGACTATCCGAGGTCTAACCCCCAGCCCCTATGTTACAGTGACAGTGGCTTCTCACACCGCAACCATGGACTCGCGCCTCGTGGTGGTTGCTATTCAGTTGGAGACGCGAACCGCAGTACTCACTACCATGGCCCTCCTTGATTGTGGAACGGCAGGGGTTTTCATGGATACTCTTTGGGCCCACAGACAAGGCCTCTCCCTTCTGAAGCCAGGAGCCCAAAAGGTGGAAGGGGTCGACGGCTCCCCCCTTCCACCTTTTGGTCTTTCTTCCGGCCCTATCACCCACTCTACTGAACCCCTAAACGTGCAGATTCTTCAACATTCAGAACAGCTACAATTTAACCTAATCCGAGCCGCCCATTTTCCGATAATCCATGGCATTCCTTAGTTGAGGAAACATAATCCGCTCATCGATTGGACCCGAAACTCCATGGCTTTCGAATCAGCTTTTTGTAAGCAGAATTGTCTATCACAACTGCAAGGGGAGATTGTGCAGATCCTTACTCCAGAACATAAGAATGTTTGTGATGTATGCTGTGTTCCCCCAGAATTAGCAGACTACCAAGAAGCCTTCAATGACAACCCCGTCCTGGGCCTGCCACCGCACTGCCCGGAGGATTGCGCCATAGAGCTCGTGCCTGAAGCATTGATACCATTCGGATGCATGTTTTCCTTATTTTTGATGGACAAAAAAGTCCTACGAGCCTATTTGGACTCACATCTGACTAACGGTCTTATACAACCTTTGAGTTCCCCAGCGGGAGCATGTCTATTTTTCATACCCAAACGAGATTCGTCGGAGCTAAAACCTTGTAGGGCTTGAATAAAGTCACCATTCGGGATCGTTACCCGATGCCCCTCATCTCAGACATCCTGGAAGCTGTCCAGGGCGCAACCATCTTCTCGAAATTAGATCTTCAGAGTGCCTATTATCTCCTCCACATTCAGGAAGGGGATGAATGGAAGACGGCGTTCAGGACTCCCTATGGTCTATACGAATATACAGTCATGCCGTTTGGATTATTCAGTGCACCGGCTATATTCCAGCGCTTCATGGACCGTCTATTTTCGGATTTACTGTTCATTAATACCATTGTCTATCTCTAAGACATCTTGGTGTTTTCTCACTCCCCGCGGGAACACACCCAACATCTCAGGACCGTACTTCATCGCCTCCAATCTCAACGTCTTTTGGTAAAACCAAAGAAATGGATCTTCAATACTTCTTCAGTCCCCTATTTGGGGTACATCCTTTCCCAGGAAGGCATCACCATGGACCCGAGAAAGGTGTCTGCCATCTTGGAGTGGCCGACGCCCACCTCGTTGAAGGAGGTTCAAAGATTTGTGAGTCTGGCTAACTTTTATAGGAAATTCATTAGATAATTTTCCCAGATAGTGTTGCCCATCACTGCCTTACTTAAGAAAGAGGCCAGAACCTTTCTCTGGACGGACCAGGCCAACCAAGCCTTCCTGTGGTTAAAAGAGAAATTCTGCACCGTTCCAGTCTTTTGCCAGCCAGATCAAACCCAGCCCTTCATTTTTGAAGCGGATGCCTCTGCAGGAGCTTTGGGGGCGGCTCTTCTTCAGGTCAAGAACGGGAAAGAACATCCGGTGGCGTAACTTTCCAAAACCCTCACCGCAAGTCAAAGAAATTATTCCGTAATAGAGAAGGAACTGTTGGCTGTGAAGGCCGCGTGCGAAGAGTGGAGACACTTATTACAAGGGAGCACTCATCAATTCATACTACGCACCGATCACAAGAATTTGAAGATCCTCAGAAGCATGGAGTGTTTGAATTCAAGACAAGCACGCTGGGCTTATTTCTTTAGCCAGTACAACTTCACCATAACCTACATACCAGGCACCCAAGACAGTTTGGCCGATGCACTGTCCAGGCGCGACACCCCAGAAGTACGTTCAGTCCCTTCCACAGAGTACCTGTTTCCTAGGAACAGAATTGTGGGCTTGGTATCCTCTTTCCTCCAAGAGGTCAGGACTGTCACCACATCTAATCTTGAAATAAAGGTGCCTTGGAACAAACGTCGACAGGTCCAATGGTCTGATGGATTATTGTTGATTGGTCAGAGGTTGTACGTTCCTTCTAAGTCCTTACAGCTTAAGATTCTAGGATGGGGTCACTGCAGGCCATAGAGGGTCACAGGGTGCTTTTGAGCTAATTTCTCGTTCATTCTTCTGGCCTTCTCTCTCACAAGATGTGAACATGCCGGACATATGCTAAGAGTAAGAACCCCACCCACAAGCCTTATGGCTTACTGGAACAACCCGAGATACCTGTTCGACCTTGGTCCCAGATATCAACGGATTTTATCGTTGATTTACCTCTGTCTCAAGGTTCCACTTGCCTGATGGTCACAGTAGATTCTTTCTCCAAACTTGCACATTTTTCCCCACTACCAGGCATGCCGTCCGCTTTAGAGATGGCAGAAGTCTTTCTCAAGGACATCTCCAGGCTACATGGACTGCCAGATAAGATCATTTCTGACCGCGGCAGTCAATACACTTCTCGATTCTGGGGAGCCCTATGTCAACGGTTGGGTACAGAGCGGGTACTTTCCTCAGGGTTTCATCCCCAGACTAACGGCCAGACAGAATAACTTAATGCCTCTCTTGAACAATACCTCAGGTGCTATACCAACAGTTTACAAGACAATTGGGTGGCCCTGCTGCCCACCGCGGAATTTGCATATAATAATGCAATACACACCACTACAGGTCTTAGTCCATTCTTCTGTACTTACAGAATACACCCACGCGGAATACTCCCGGTGTTTAAACCTCCCACCAACTTACCCACCATTGAATCCACTCTGGCAGAGATAACCACCGCTCACAAGACCGCTCAACAGAGTCTACTCATGGCTAGAAGGAGGTACAAAGAACAATCAGACTGGTTCCGATTACCCTGTCCCGAATGGAAAGAGGGAGATCGGGTCTGGTTGTTCACTAAGTACTTACCTCGATGGATCCACCCGACCAAGCTGACTCCCCAGTTTCCTGGGCCTTTCAAGATTGTAAAGAAAATAAACCCTGTGGCCTTTAGATTACTACTGCCAAAGAGTATGAACCGAATTCACCCAGTCTTTCACTCCTCCCTTCTTCGCCCTGTAGATCCTGATACTCCTACTGGAAGGAGCAAAGGATTGCTTAGCCATCCCAAGCCCATCCCTGAGGAGTACGAGGTGTCTAGTATTCGGGATTCCAGATATATAAGGGGGCGATTAGAGTACCTAGTGGCTTGGAAGGGTTATGCCCGCTCTGAGGACTCTTGGGAACCAGAGTCACACGTCCACGCACCTGAATTGAACCGGGGGTTCCATCAGCTTCATCAGGGTAAGCCGGGCGGCATGGGCCATGGAGGGGGGCATACTGTCACACGCCGTGGGGGCTGGCGTGTGTGGAGCCGGTGGCGTTGGGGCTGCCATTAGCCCAACCCACCACACTCGCACGCGGCTCGGGTCAACGGTCTAGTCTTCCGAGGCCAGACGCCGTTGGAAGCCTTTTCCGTAGCCCCAACCCGGAAGCCTACACGTTGCAAACCTACTCGCATGAGGCTTTCGGGTTGGTACGCTCAAGTTTTCTCCTCTCCGGCAATTGGGCTGCGCTCCCCCCCCCCTTTTCTTTGCTCCTCTGTTCACCCTGTGTGTTTGTGTCCCCTAGTTTCTGCCTCCATTCCTCTCTGCTGCTTTTTCTGGCCAGTGCGGCGTTCCTCTCACTCTGCAGCCTCCTGTTTTTTCCCTTTTCATTATTTACTTCTGGCTTTCTGCTGCCGCCGGCTCTCCTCTGTGCCTATTCCTACTTACCTCCATAGTTTTTGGCATTTAGGAAGATCCCTCTGGCGTTTCACTGGCGTATTCCACCCTCCTTCGCCAATTCCATTCATCATTCATCGCTCTGTGGAATAACAGCAAGACACAGCCCGGATAGGTTTCCATATGCCTAACAGATTTTTCCCATGGACTAGTTTGCTCCAGAATAGGGAGCCCCCCCCCCCCTAGACCACTCACCCAAGGGTCAGGGTGGCTTCCTTCCGAGGTAGACCCTACCTACATTCCAAAAAAAAAGGCGCTGTGGAAAAAGAGGCTTGGCGGAAGACTGGACCAAGATACAACAGGTGAGGAGGAAGGGGAGTGGAGTGACCAGTAACCAGGGTCTGAGGTGGCAGATCTTGATGGTTTGCAACACCAAATAGAACCTATGGCCACCCCCGAGCAACTTCAAGAGCTGGTAAGAGCCGTCCAGGCTAAGAATGTTGAGTTACAGAATCTTAAGGCCGATAATGCCGCCTTGAGGCAGATGGTTACCAATCGTGGACCCCGAGAGACTAACTTGCCTCCCATGGCGTTATCCTTGGGTAAGTTTGACGGTACCCCTAAGCGTCTGAAAGAGTTCCTGGAAGCCTGTTCCATTTACTTTGCCTTCCGTCCTCAACCCTTTTCCAATGACCATACTAAGGTGGGGTTTATGGTGTCTAACATGATTGGAAATGCCCTAGCCTGTCTACCCAACTGGTAACGAACAACAACCCTGTAATCCGAGACCATGGGGCCTTTCTGACGCTACTCAGACAGACTTTTGAGCAACCTGAAATCACTCATGTTGCGGCTGAGGAGCTTCTCGACGTACAACAAGGGACCAGTGATCTACTTACCTACATCTCCACCTTCAAACGTTTGTCTACAGAAGCGGGGTGGCCAGAACAGCTTTTTCCCCTGGACTAGTTTGCTCCAGAAGAGGGGCCCCCCTAGACCACTCACCCAAGGGTCAGGGTGGCTTCCTTCCGAGGTAGACCCTACCTACATTCCGAAAAAAGGGCGCTGTGGAAAAAGTGGCTTGGCAGAAGACTGGACCAAGAAACCACATGTGAGGAGGAAGGGGAGTGGAGTGACCAGGAACCAGATTCCGAGGTGGCAGATCTTGAAACAGTGTTAGCAAAGTCCATGATCTTCATGTCTTCTGTGCTCTCCCTCATCCAATTATGTTTGGCTTTATCCCCTATGTCACAACAAAACATGGGGTTTCTTTCAATGTAGTGGTTCCGAACATTAGGGAGGGCTAATAAATGTTGTGGAGTAACAACATTCAACGGGCTGTACCCCAGGTGATCGTCCTTGTCCCCAGAGGGGCAGTCCCTCCCTATGAGGTCCTCCCGCATCAAACCACCACTAGGGGGACTATTGGGTAGCGGGAGTACCTGCCTCGCCTCATGGAAAAGGGCTCCCCCTGGGGAGAAGTGATGACACCATGTGAATCGTCCCTTCCCATTCCCCAAATGCTAATGGCTTCACCATCTCCCTCTTAGGGGAATCAGGAAAGGAAATCGACATTTCCATGTTCTTTGCCTTTTCTGTGTTCCATGTGAAAACAGAAAGGTTGGAGATCAAGGAACCAGCTCATTATCTAATTTGAATGTTCTACCTGTTAGGTAATATTTTAAATAACCCACTGCGCATTTGAATGCTAGGGCCTCAAGTTCAATGGTGGCATAATTGTTTCAACTTGGGAAGAGCTTCCAGCTAATGTATAAGACTGGATGCTCTGTATCGTATTCCAGGGATAACACAGGCCCTATCCCTACCTTGGAAGCATCCATCTGGAGGATGAACTCTTTAATGAAATTGGGAACTTTCAGGACAGGCTCACTGCATAAGATGTGTTTCAGTGTATTAAAGCTTGCCTGAATGTCCCTCTGACATCCGAGTTTTTGTGGATCAGCATTTTTTAATTTATCAGTGAGGCAAGATGTTACAACCGAGTAGTTGGGAATAAACCTCCGGTAATACTCGGTCAGCCCGAAAAAGGCCCTTAGGTCTCTTTTAGTCTTTGAGGGAGGTGTTTCCTGGACAGCCCTGACTTTTTCCATTCGGGGTTGGACTTGTCCATGGTATACACGCATTTCGCTGAATGAAATGTCATCATGGGACATTTCATCGCCGGAATTCTCATCGCCAGAAACCCTTTTTAAAAAAAAAGAATTTTGGGGGGTGTTTTGTGCGGGTTGGGGTATGATTATTAAAGTAAGGCGGGTCTGGGGGGGGGACCCCACATAAATAAATAAAAAAAAAATAAAGGGTTTCTGGCGATGAGATTTCGGTGATGAAATGTCCCACGATGACATTTCATTCGGCGAAATCACGTAGAACCTTGTCCATTACCCACAACAAAAGCCTAGATATGTTACCCCAGACTGGCTAAATGGGACTCCTTTGATTAGCGGTAAGGCCGGTTTGCCTCAAAGCATGCGTGATCTCATACAAGTAAAGCATGTGCTCCTCTCAGGTTGTGCTGTGGATCATGATATCATCCAGATACCCGCCGAGAAGTAGAAAAGGGTCACAGCATCTGGTCCATCAGCCACCAAAATGTCTCTGGGGCTCATGAAGTACGAAGGGAAGGACTTTGAAAGGAAATAATCCTATGTAGGTGGAGAAAGTCATCTTCTCATTGTCAGAAGGGTTCAGTGGTACCTGCCAATAGCTCCTGGTTAGATCAATCGTGGAGATAAAGACAGCGCTCCCAGTTGGTCGATGAGGTTGTCAATTCGAAGCATCGGATAGTTGTCAAACTGGGACACGGCCTTCAACCCCCGGAAGTCCATACAAAACCTCCAAGACTGATCAGTTTTGGCCACACAGATTATTGGAGATGACCACAGACTCTGTGATAGCTCAATTATATCTGCAGCTAACATTTTCTCCACCTCCTGAAGGACTATATCCTTTCTCGCCTCTGGAATTCCATAAGGCCTCAGATTAATTACTTTGCTTCAGGGTGTGCGTATGTAGTGTTTAACATCTTTCACTCACTCTGAAGACATCCAGAAATGGATCCAGTAAGTCCTGGATATCTTGTTGTTGTCGCTCGGGAAGATCAGAGGGGATTAAACTAAACTCCACCGTTTCGTTCGATAGCAACTTTGCCATTAGGACAGAAGAAGATTCTTCTGGGTCCTCTCTACTCCTTTAGGAGGCTATACATTAGCTGGAAGCTCTTCCCAAGTTGAAACAATTATGTGGTAGATCTGGATCTTAAGCCTTCTGTCTGGGTTAGCAACCTTATAAACCTGTCCTTTCTAAGTTTTCATAAGGTCCATACCATTGTGAAAGCATTTTGTACTGGTGGGTAAAAGGACTAACACTTTCTGTCTGACGGAAAATTACTGTGATACCACCTTCTTATCATAATGACTGTTTTGGGTTTTTTGGGCCTGGCCTAGATGTTTTTGGACTAGGTCTTGCATGATGGTCATGTGCTCTTTGAGTCTCTGAGCTGTTTCGGACATAGGTAACACTGCCTCTTCCCTTTCTTCCCAGGTCTCCCGGAACATTTCCAGTACATCGCTGGGGTCGCGTCCGTAAAGCAGCTCAAAAGGAGAAAATCCTAGGGAGGCTTGAGGAGCTTTTCTGATGGCAGAAAAAGGCCCAGGAGATCATTGTGTCCCAGTTGCGTCCATCTGCTTCCACCAGCTTTATCTAATGTTTTTTAAGGTTTTATTAAAACAATCTACTAAGACGTCTAGCTAAGTATGGTACACAGAAGTAAGTAGGGTTTTTATCTGTAAAATCTCCTGCACTTCTGCTATCAACTTTGACATAAAGGTACTCCCTTGATTGGTCAATATTTCTCTTGGAAAGCCTTCCCGTGACCAAAAAGTGATTGGGTGTTTAAGAATCTGTTGTAAGGTATTATTTTTCAAAGGGAAGGCTTCCGTATACTGGGTTGCATAATCTAGTTTTACTAAAATATAGTTATTCCCTAGTTTGGATGGCTCTAATGGACCCACTAGATCCATGCCAAATCTAGAGAAAGGTACCTCTATTATAGGGAGGGGTTGTGGTGGTGCGGGTAGAGGGGAGTGTGGAGCAGTTTTATAGCATAGGGGACACGTGGCTATGAAGCTCTTAACATTAGCGTGAACCCCTGGCCAGTAAAATCTGTTGATAATCTGCCACTATGTTTCGTGTGTTCCCGAGTGTCTGGAAATCAGATGGGCATGAGCCATTCCGAGGACAATTCTCCTATGACTTTGAGGAACGACAATCTGGGTCCTGGTTACCCCTTCTTCCGTAATATCTCCCCTATATTGAAGGCCTTGTTTTAGAAAAGAAATGGTCCGCCCTTGGCCCTTCCTTCCTCTTCGGGCAATATTTTTAAGAAGACTTCTGACAGGATAGGATCATTTTGCTCAGTGAAAGTTAGGTCTGGAATTATCTCTGCCTCTTCCCCAGTAGTTCTCAAGGTTACTGGGGTTACAATAGCAGGGGGTTCTTTGTCAGCCCCTTCAAAACCCTTAGTGCCTCTTTCTGTGAGCTCTTGTTCCTGAAACTCTATGGGTTTGGGAAAGAGGACTGCTTCTAAAATTCCCATGGCAATGTTCTCTCTGGTTTCCTCATGGTAAGTGTGTTTCCCATTATTCTGCATTAATATCTTTATGTCAATCCTGTAGTCTGGGTCAATTACTCCAGCCGTTATGTCCAGGCCATTTTTCCAGGCTAAACCGGATTTGGACACTAGGCAGATGTAGGTACTCTTAGGAGGTGACAAATTTAGTCCTGTAGGGATTAAATGGAGTTCTCCTACTTCTATAGTGATATCCCGACTACTCTGTAAATCCAGAGGCAACATGCTCGCCTTGGAAGCAAGACGACACGACGCAACACAGGTTCGATCCCCGGGTCTGCGTTTAGAAACCTCTGGGTATTTAGGAGCGTTATAAATATGCAACTAAGACAACAACAACACATTCTGTAACAGCGCCTCGATGCCCCCGGGCTCTGTGAGCGCTTTAAAAATATATATAAATAAATAAATACAATAAATCCTGTGTCACAACTTACTTCTATCCCTCACACTACAGCTAAAAGATAAATGAACAGAACGTTTACGGAGAATGGCTCCCTTCTCCTGCTTATTGAACTCTGTCCGTAAGAATGTTCTCTTACAACAGAAATGCCAGGGCAATGACTTCGTTCCCAGAAAATGCCTCCTTTGATTCAGTTCATAACAAGGCCAGTGGGAATGGCACCCTTCCCCTGGTGTCCTTATCACAAATTGTAGTTCGGTACAAGGAGAATGACTACCATCTCCTGGTATTGCTTGGCACAGTTCTTCATCACTGCTTTCAGCCTGCAGTAGCCTTTGCCACTCTTTCCTCTTAGTAAAGTCCCAAATCGTGTTGGGGTCCCAGCCCCTTCTCTGGTGGTCAGCGGTTCTCCCTTTCCTAATGTGATGAGTAAGATTTCCTCGTATGTTCTCGATACCTGTTTTCAGGTCCCAGACCCTCCTCTGATGTTCAGTGGTTTTCTCTTCCCCACTGTGATGAGGAATATTTCCCCTTATGCTCTTGACATCTACTTTCGGGTCCCAGACCCTTCTCTGGTGGTCAGTGGTTTTCTTTTTCCCACTGTGACGAGGAAGATTTCTTCTTTTTTTTCCCCAATTGAATTTTATTGAAATTTATTGCATTACAGTTTAAAAAAGGTCCAGCAATCTGTCAAAAAACAAAACTGTTGGTCTCACAGTTTCAGAATCACTTGTTCTAATCGCATTAATCACCAAAATGATTGTGGGGCCAAAATCAACTAACATACACATACTTGCCAACAATGTGTGCATGGTTCCATAATTACTGCTGTGAGGCTTTCCATGTCATAGATTTCCCAAGCCTTGTTCAACCACTCCTTCTTTGTGGGGAGTTAACACTGTTTGCATTGCCTCGCTAGGCACACCCATGCTGCCAAGACTAAGATTGCTTGGCATATGGGGCGTGGCTTGGGCGGCCATGTAAGAGGCTGTGTTCTTGTGGAGCTCTGTTGATCCTGGAATGATCCTGTGGGAGGGGTGCGTGCGCGGTGACCAGCCGGCGCTGGGAAATTACATCCATGCGTGCGAATATGAAGGCAATACTCGTTGAAAGTATGGCGGGTGTGGAAGGCTCGGATCCCGAGTTATCCCCATTTTTCTGCCGCGGGTCCCGGGTCGGGGACAAGGACAAAATGGCGGCTGGAACAAAGAAGACGGCAGGGGTCACAAGAACGCCGCTGCAATCGTGTGTCTTGGACCTGCGGGGCCCCTGCGACGAACTTTGTAATTATCGCCCGTAGGCAGACTGGGAAGCGGAGTATCAGGTTTGTCAGAGTCTTTTAAGGCTTCCCTTCCTTCCTCCTCACCTGAGGTATCCGTAGGGTAGTCTTGTGCCACCGACCTTCTTCCTGGGCGTCTTCGAGCTGGATCCTTGCCGTCTTTCTTGCCTTCCTTTCTTTGACGTAAGTAGGGGCGAGCTTCCAGGGATGCCACGCTGTCGGGTGATTGGGGAACCGAACAGCGGGAACTCCCGGGAGCCGGCTCCCGAGCAGGGAAAAAGCCTCAACAGCAGAAAAAACCCTGCGATGAGAGTCCAGAACAGGAAGATGCCCGAGGTGATGTCTTGGGATGTTGAGGATGATCGGAGTAACAAACTTGGAGAGCTGAGAGTGACGGATGAACAATGGGGGAGAAATCCCTGGTAAGCAGAAACACCTCCAGAGAAGGCGAGGATGAGGAGAATATACCAGGAGAGAAAGCAGGGTTATCCAGAGGAATGAAGAGGAGCACCCAGGACCAAAGAATGGGTAAGCGAGCAAGCGGGAAATAACAAAAGAAAGTCCAATGGAGGGGGGTCTAGCCAGAACGCGGGGGTAAACAGCGTAACCTTCGAGCCGGGAGAAGCAGAGAAGGTGCAACTCGAAGAAACGCTGCTCGAGCCCGACACTAAATAACATCGGCGGCCATCTTAGAAAAACACTAGAGCGGTGCTTCCCAACGGCCGTCGAACGTAACGGCACCTGTCAATGGCGTCTCCACAAATCCCAGAAGCGCCGCCCGACAGGAATCATGACAGTATGACCCCTTCTACTTGGGGGACCTCCTGGTTTGCCCGGACGTAATCTGTGAAACCTCCTAATGAGTCGCGGGGCATGAATGTGACTCACGGGCTCCCATGTACGTTATTCGATGGGATAACCCTTCCAATGAACCAAGTATTGAAGGATTCCATGATGATAACGGGAATCAATTAACCGGGAAACCTCGTATTCTGCTGGTTCACACTGAGTGACACTAAGCGGACTCTCGGATCTTCTTTTATAAGGGTCCGGACGGTAAGTCTTCAAAAGAGAGGAATGAAATATGGGATGTACGTGTTTGAGAGAGGAAGGTAACTGAAGACGAAAGGCAACAGGGTTAACCTTCTTGGTGATCCGAAAAGGTCCGAGGTATCTGGGTGCAAATTCTCCTATGTGTGTCCAACGAGGTAAGAATTTTGTGGCCAACCAGACCTTATCACCTTCCGTCCACGAGGGTACTGCCTTCCTTTTCTTATCGGCCCATGTCTTGTAGGACTGTCGACTAGCGTTCAAAGTCTCACTGGCAAACACATGAGTGTCTTTGAGTTCCTTTAGGAGATGATCCATAGCAGGTAATTTCGACGGGCGAATATCAGTCAAAGGCAAATGTTTGGGATGGTAGCCAAACGTACAAAAAAAAGGAGACATATTGATGGCCGTATGTCTGGTATTATTATAAGTGAACTCAGCCATAGGGAGAAAGGCACTCCAGACTTCTTGCTTTCTGCTACAGAAACATCGAAGATATTGTTCTAACGTATGATTGAGCCTTTCTGTCTGCCCGTTGCTTTGCGGGTGGAACCCAGAGGAGAGAGCTCGTTGAATCCCCAACTGTTTGCAAAGAGAGCCCCAAAATTGGGAAGTGAATTGAGGGCCTCGATCCGATACCACGGTTTCTGGTAGACCATGAAGCCGCACAATCTCTTTCAAGAATATCTTGGCCATCTCAGGGGCCGTAGGTACCCCCTTCAAAGGTGTGAAATGGGCCAATTTGCTCAGAGAATCGACAGTAACCATGATGGCTGTGTTTCCTTCAGAATTTGGCAACTCCACAATAAAATCCGTGGAGACATGGGTCCATGGTTGTTTGGGAGCAGGTTCCTGTTGTAATAGTCCTATGGGCTTGGAGGAAGAATACTTGTTGGCTGCACAGATGGAACAGGTGGATACATAAGAATGCACATCCTGATTCCACCCTGGCCACCAGAACGTTCTGGACACGAGATCCTTGGTAGCTCGTATGCCCTTATGTCCGGCCATGGGTGAATCGTGACACCATGAGAGTGCCAGTCTTTGATGCTTCTTGTCGGGTAGATATAGGGCTCGACCTTTAAAAAGGATTCCCTCTCTTTCTTGTAATTCAGACCCTAAACCAGACCCAATCGGAGAGCAATATTGCTGGATGCGGACATCGCGCAAAAAAATATTGGCCACGGTACTGATCTCTTTACCCGCTAACAATAAATCATGGCTAGAGTCTGCTTCACCAACCGAATCACAATTACGAGACAGGGCATCGGCTAAGATATTCTGTTTGCCGGGAAGGTAAGTAACCTCAAAATCAAATTGCGAAAAATAATACGCCCAACGGGCGTGTCTGGCATTACGACATTCCATCTGTTGCAGAATCCGAAGATTACTGTGGTCGGTACGTACCGTAAACCTATGTATAGCCCCCTGAAGGAGGTGTCGCCACTCTTCACAGGCATGCTTGATCGCCAACAACTCTCTCTCAATGACAGAATAATTCCTTTCACTGGAAGACAAGGTCTTAGAATAATATGCCACCGGATGTTCTAGACCATCCTTTCCTCTCTGAAGGAGAGCGGCCCCAATAGCTCCTCCTGAGGCATCCGTCTCTACAATAAAGGGGAAAGTCTGATCATGCTGCACCAGAATAGGTGCCGAGGTGAATGCCACTTTCAGAGCTTGGAATGCAGAATCTGCCTCTTGAGACCAAGAAAAGGCTACTCCCTTCTTCAATAGCGAGGTGATTGGGAGAACCTTCTCAGAGAATCCAGGAATGAATTGACGGTAAAAATTAGCCAGTCCGAGGAAGCGCTGAACTTCTTTAACGTTTCTGGGGGCTGGCCAACCGGTTATAGCTTGAATCTTCACGGGATCCATGCGGATACCGTCGTGAGAAAGGATGAAACCTAAATAGGTTACCACTGGAGCTTCAAAAACACACTTTTCAGGCTTTACCAAAAGCTTGTTTTCCAGCAGACGTTCTAGTATCAGCCGAACGTGTCTTCTATGTTCAAGGAGGGACGAGGAAAATATCAAGATGTCGTCTAGATACACCACCACTGAGGAAAATAGGAGATCGGCAAACAACTTATCCATAAAGCGTTGGAATACAGCAGGTGCGTTAACTAAGCCGAAGGGCATGACTCGATATTCAAAATGCCCTAGAGGTGTCCTAAATGCTGTCTTCCATTCATCCCCCTGTCTTATACGGAGCAGATGATATTCTCCCCTGAGATCAAGCTTAGTGAAGACAGATGCACCTTGTACGGTTTCCAATATCTCCTTGATAAGAGGCATCGGGTATCGGTCTTTGATGGTAAGGCAATTCAAACCTCGGTAGTCTATACAAGGGCGGAGTTCCGATGATCCCTTCTTCGGTATGAAGAACAAAGATGCTCCAGCTGGCGATTTAGATTCTTGAATGAGTCCATTTTGTAGATTACAATCTAGATACTCTTTGAGAGCCTTGCGCTCGGGTAAGGATAGGGGATACATCCTCCCGAAAGGTATAGACGCATTAGGTTGGGTTTCAATGGCACAGTCTTCTCTTCTGTGAGGAGGAAGGGAATGTGGTTGCTTGTCCAGGAAGACTTCCAAAAAGTCTTGATAGTGTTCAGGGATCATATGAAGTGATGCTGTCAACAGGAGATCCGCCTTGTTCGGGGAGGCCTTGAGATGACCGATCTCTAGGCATTCATTGAGGCAAAAGGATGACTGAAACGGTATGGTATTGTTCGTCCAGTCAATCAATGGGTTGTGTCTGCGTAACCACGGAATACCAAGAATGACCGGAAAGTGTGCAGCCTTGATGATGTCGAATACCATTTCTTCCTGATGCTGAAACAATCGGACTTGCAAAGGTAGAGTCTCTTGATTTATGGGTCCTGAAGACCGAGGTTGGCCATCTACCCCTTCCACAGGAATGGGCAGATTCTTGAAACGAAGTGGCACGTCGTTCTCTCTGGCCCAGGATACATCAATGAAGTTCCCTGCTGCACCACAGTCCAGCATGGCTAAAGCTTCCCAGACTGTAGAAGGATCCCGATACAACTTAACTTGAAAGACCATCAGCCGATTGTCTTCTCTAGGAAGAAGAGGCAAAGTGTTGTTACAGGGATTCTTTTCAACACCCCCGGACCTACCCCTGATTAGGTTTGGGGAGATTCGTTTCCCTGGCGGCGCGGAAGAACCTCCGGGCAATTTCGAAGTAAATGTTTACTAGAACCACAGTACATACAGAGGCCCAACTCTCTTCTTCTCTTCTTTTCTTGGTCTGTCAAAGGCCCTCTTGTAGTACTGATCTGCATTGGTTCCTCTCCAACGGGGGAAACCGGACGATCCCTCAAAGAATTGGGTGAGATAGATAAGGGAGGGAGACGTGGACGTCTTGTTTCCTGTCTTCTTTCTCTTAACCTGAATTCAATCTGCAATGCGAGTGATACAAGTTCCTGTAAGGTCTGGGGTCTTGCAATGCGTGCCAATTCATCCTTAATGTCCTCATGTAAGCCGCGACGAAATAAAGTCTGTTGGGCCGAATCAGGCCATCCAGCATCTGTGGCTAGATGCATGACGGATGTCACGTAAGTCTGGACATCGTGGAGGCCCTGTCTAATGTCAAGGATGGCTTCATATGAGGCATACTGAACCTCGGGTCGGTCAAAGCGGGTCTTTAACAGTTGTAAAAACTGATCAAAGTCACCGGTAGCTGGATGAGACTGTAGAATTAATGGTGAAGCCCATGCCAAGGCGTTTCCTGTTAAATTTGAGACTAAGAAGCCCACCTTGGCCTTGGTGGTCTCATAGGTGCGAGGACGGAAAGTAAAATAAAGCCAGCAAGCATCCAAAAATTCCTTCAATAACTTCGGATTGCCATCATACTTTCCGCAAGATAATGGTAGAGGAGGTAGATCTCCACGGGTCTCCTCACGAGCTGCAACCTGCAGCCGTAATGATTGGTTTTCGGATCTAAGTGATTGTACCTCTACCGTAAGCCCCTGAATGGCGGCTACCAATTCCTGGTACTGTTCGAGAGAAGCCATCTGTGTTTTAGGGCGTTGCACGCTATCAGGTTTGTCAGAGTCTTTTAAGGCTTCCCTTCCTTCCTCCTCACCTGAGGTATCCGTAGAGTAGTCTTGTGCCACCGACCTTCTTCCTGGGCGTCTTCGAGCTGGATCCTTGCCGTCTTTCTTGCCTTCTTTTCTTTGACGTAAGTAGGGGCGAACTTCCAGGGATGCCACGCTGTCGGGTGATTGTGGAACCGAACAGCGGGAACTCCCGGGAGCCGGCTCCTGAGCAGGGAAAAAGCCTCAACGGCAGAAAAAACCCTGCGATGAGAGTCCAGAACAGGAAGATGCCCGAGGTGATGTCTTGGGATGTTGAGGATGATCGGAGTAACAAACTTGGAGAGCTGAGAGTGACGGATGAACAATGGGGGAGAAATCCCCGGTAAGCAGAAACACCTCCAGAGAAGGCGAGGATGAGGAGAATATACCAGGAGAGAAAGCAGGGTTATCCAGAGGAATGAAGAGGAGCACCCAGGACCAAAGAATGGGTAAGCGAGCAAGCGGGAAATAACAAAAGAAAGTCCAATGGAGGGGGGTCTAGCCAGAACGCGGGGGTAAACAGCGTAACCTTCGAGCCGGGAGAAGCAGAGAAGGTGCAACGCGAAGAAACGCTGCTCGATCCCGACACTAAATAACATCGGCGGCCATCTTGGAAAATCACTAGAGCGGTGCTTCCCAACGGCCGTCGAACGTAATGGCACCTGTCAATGGCGTCTCCACAAATCCCAGAAGCGCCGCCCGACAGGAATCATGACACGGAGAGGGAGCGCTGCGAGAGCGCACGTCGGAGGGCGCATGCACCCAAACCAGATTTAACCCACGGGCTGCAAGTGGACAATATCCTGCCGAGCGAACTGCCTGTTGTGACTGGGTCCGCGGCAGAGTCGTTCGAACGCCGTCGGCGCCCAGGAGGACACATTGTGGCAGCGCAGGGGGGAAAGGCTGTATGATAGTTGCGTCGGCAACAAAGTAGCCGCGGATTCTACGAGCGGCGTAATCGTGGGAGCGGCTGCTGCTGCAGGTCTCTCGGCGCTGCAAATTTACTCAGGGATGGGAGGAAAAAACCCCATTGAAACTGCCGACAGACTGTGGCTAATCTCCATGCGCTCTGGATACCCTTGGGCTGGGTCGCCTGAGAAGAGGGCAGTCGTGGGCACCGTGTGGTGCGCTGGGCCCCGCCTTGAAAACACAGGGTGCAGTGGATGCCGCGACACCGTAGGGTCCAACACAGACACGGCACACCGTAAGAGTGTGCATTGGCCTGATCATGCCGTGGAACATCGGCGCGGGCTACCTGAACAGGCTGATTTGAGACAATTGTTGGTCCCTTGTTGCCCACTGGGGCCCCCTTTGATGCTCACGGGGGCCCCCCTGAATAAGGGTGCGGGAATACCACATTTGTGACCGCCCTACACATCAGATGGCCTTGTGATTGCGAAAAGGAGGTGCGAAGGGGATGGGTGAGTGCACTTGAGCGCTGATCACGGATAGTGTACGGCAGAGACCGGTGATACAACTCCGAGGGTGTGTGAGCACGTGGAAGGACACAGCCCACTCTGGGCACGTGCGGCGAGACAAGCGCAGGTTTGGACTGCAGTGGGTGGTTTGTGACCACACGGACAGTGGTGTGAAGAGAAGCACGGCAAGTCCTTGCCCAGCTGACGCAGAAGGATGTCCTCCAAAGTGGTGCGACCCCGGATCAAGCAGTCCACGATGGAGGCCTATGCCAAGTCGCCCCCGGGTGCGGAGGGGGGCAAAAGTAAAGAGACCCCTGTGGCGGCGGTGGACACACCGGGTACTATCCAGGAGGTGTTGGCAGCAATTGCTGACTTGATAGTTGCCTGGGAAACGAAGTTGGGCCTAGCCATGAAAGAGCTGGACCTCAAGATCGGAGCGGTCCAGGAAGAGGTGAACCTGCTGAGATAGGATGTGCGAACGATTGCGGAGCGTACTGGGGCACTGGAGAAGGAGCTGGCCCCGAACACGGAGACGTGCGCTGCAAATGCTAAGGAGCTTCATGCCCTCGTGCAACGAGTGGGCAATCGGGAGGACAGAGCAGACCAAGCAGAGGGGCGCGCCAGACGCAATAACATATGTATAGTGGGTGTACCGGAAGGAATGGAAGGACCGAACCCCACAGAAACAATGCTCTTGCAGGAATTAACAGGTGGGGAGCTGACCCAGGGGTTTGCAGTTGAAAGGGCGCACAGGGCCTTGACAAGGAGACCGGCCCCAGGAGCCCCCCCACGGCCGCTGATCGCAAAGATCCTGAATTATCAGGATCGTGAGAAGATTCTCGAATTTTTCCGAAAAGGAGGAACGATAGAAAGGGGGTCAGCGAAAATCACGGCGTATCCGGACTATACGCTGCTTGTACACGTAGTCGAATGAACTTCGGATCGGTGAAAAGGAGGCTTAAAGAAGCAGGCCATCGCTACATGTTGCTCTACCCTGCCAGGTTAAAGGTGTTTTACAAGAACAGATCCCTTTTCTTCGAGACGCCGACTGAAGCGATGGAATAGCTGGATATGCAGGGCCGTCCTTAGGAACCGGATGTCCAGATGGAAGCGGCTGGAGATAAGTAGCACGTTGCAGAGGCACCCGTGGTGTCCTAGTCATGACATTGGGACTTGAATATAGAATGGTATTGTGCTTGTGGGGAGAGAGTCATGGTATCTGCCGGCGGGTCCCGTTGGACGCACTTCTCCTAAATAGATGATCGGGAGCTCCTAGGAGGCACCCTTTGAACCCAATAGTAGTATACTTGATTAGGTCACTGTTAGATTGGTGACGCCCTGCGGGGTCCTTGTCCTCGGATACGAGACAGGGCCAGACGTGGGTAGGCCTGAGATCCAGGGATGGAGCTGGGCAATTGTTGGGAGTTGGTAGGGTGGGTGGAGGGGGGGAGTTGTGTGCTGTGGTGTGGAGTTGAGGAGAGCGACGGGGGGTTTTGTTTGTAGATAGAAGGGAGAGAGCCAGAAAATGAATTAGCAAGGGGAGCATTAAGGGAAGGGTTAGGATGGGAATAGTCAGAACAGATGGCATCGGGTAATCTCAAAATTGTGACCTGGAATGTACGGGGCCTTAACAGCTATTTGAAACGGAATAAAGTGATGCTGTACTTACAGAGGATGAGTATAGACATAGCCCTGCTGCAGGAGACTCATCTCACTAGGGAGAAGCTGGAGGTGGTCAGAAGGAAATGGAAGGGCAATGTTGTGGGCGCTGCGTACGCTAGCGGGGTTATCACTTGGGTGGCACCGCATGTGCCATTTCAGGTGCTCGGCTCTACGGTAGACCCGGAGGACAGAATGGTGGTGGTAACGGGTCTCCTGGAAAACAGGGAAGTGCATATTATAAATTTGTACGCCCCCGATAACGACACAGCAGCTTATTTTAGGACCCTTTACAGTAAACTTGGCCCCCTGGCAGGGGGTACGGTGGTGTGGGGGGGGCTTTAATTGTACCCTGAATCCCAGAATGGATAGGTCAGTAGACAAGGCAGGGAAAACGGCACCGGCGGCCAAAGCGCTGGGGACTTTGCAGAAATACCTAGGCCTAGAGGATGTGTGGAGAAGGTTCCATCCTATGGATAGGCAATATTCACACTACGCAGCACCACATGATTTGCACACGAGGCTAGATTACATGTTTGTAGCGGCCGAGATAGTGGGAGACATAGTGGGAGCGGAATACAAGGCCCGAGTATTATCTGATCACTTGCCCTTAGTAGTAGAGTGGAGACACCAGCCCCCGAGATCGCGGATCCCAACATGGAGACTCAGGACCGAGGCTCTGCAGGATGAGGGGTTCCGGGAGGGTCTGAGGGACGCCATCGAGGAATATTTTGATATAAATACGGGTAGCGTACGCTCTGTGGGAACACTGTGGGAGGCGTTTAAGGTGGTGGTGCGTGGGGTAGCCATTTCCAAATCTAAAGGGCTTCAGGGGGGTATTGAAAGGGAACTTCGAGAAACAGAAAGGGAGCTGAAGGGTCTCACACGATGCGAGAGCACTGCCCATGATAACAGAACCAAGATAAAAGACCTACAGTTGTCCTCCAGTGCATTCTGGGATAGGCTGTGTAGACTCAATTACAGGAAATACACGGCGAGGATACACGCAGGGGGCGACAAGCCGGGCAGATTGCTGGCCTGGCTGTATAAGAGTGAGACCCCCCGCTCAGTGATCAATGAGATTAGGGGCGAGGGAGTTTGCATCTGCAACACCCAGGAGGGGGTAAACGAGGAGTTCTTTAAGTTTTACAGACATTTGTATGAGGACACTGGGGAGGATATGTGTCAAGACATACGAGACACATTGGAGGACATAGAGCTGCCCACCCTGGACGACCTAGAACGCGCGGAGTTAGACGCACCTGTCACCTCGGATGAGCTGGAGGTGGTAATTCAGAATCTGCCCACATGCAAGGCGCCCGGTTTGGATGGGTTGCCTAGTGAGTTTTACAAGACATACAGGCAGGAGCTGCTTCAGCCACTGCTTGCCATGTTCATCAGGGGGAACTTCCATTGTCCCTCCGCGAGGCTGTTATCATCCCACTCTTGAAACCAGGCAAGCCGGCCGTGGAGTGCGGGTCTTACAGACCGTTGTCCATGCTCAACCAGGACAGCAAGATACTTACGGCAGTGCTGGCTTTTAGGCGGAAGAGGGTGATTGGTAAGCTGATACACCCAGATCAGACGGGCTATGTCCCAGGCAGGAATACCCAGATCAGACGGGCTATGTCCCAGGCAGGAATATCACTGATAACCATAGGAGGCTACACCACATTATTGACCAAACTGAGGAAGACACAGGCGAGTTGGCCATAGTGTCGTTAGACGCGGTCAAAGCCTTTGACTCGGTATGGTGGCCTTGGCTGGAGCGGCCCTGAGGGGATACGGAATGGGACCTGGATACCTCAGGTGGGTCCAGTTGTTATACAGCACCCTGATGGCGAGAGTCAAAACGGGGTCCACAGTCTCAGATACTTGGCAACTCAGCAGGGGGACCAGACAGGGATGCCCCTGGTCACCCATGTTATACATGCTAGCATTAGAACCATTGGCAATATGCCTGCGGCAACAATATGGGGAGGTGGGTATTAGCACAGAAAGTGGTAGGCACCTGGTATCACTATATGCGGATGACATGCTCCTTTATTTGCGTTATCCGGAAGAAAACCTGCAGTATGTGTTGGAGGTAATGGAACGATACGCCACCCTCTCGGGCATATCGGTGAACCCTAGAAAGTCTAGTCTGTTTCCTTTAGGCAGATATAGGAATGTCCCGATGCAGAGGCTGCCTATCCTGCCAATACCATGGCAGATTGAGACATTTAGGTATTTGGGAGTAAATATTTACCACAGGGTCGAGGCGGAACACAAACATAACACAGAGAAAGCAATAGAGGGGGTCAAGAACAGCATGGTGTTTTGGTCTAGATTGCCCCTGACTATGATGGGGAGAGTGGCCTTGCTCAAGATGGTGGTCCTGCCCAGACTCTTGCATTTTTTCGTGAATGTCCCGTTTTTGATACCCAGGAGCCTATTTGTGAAACTTCATAGCGTGTGTAGGGGTTTCGTATGGGGAATTCGGAGCCGTACTCCCAGCAGGCCCCATTGGTAGCGCTGTGCGGGAAAGACTCTCAACTACTTGCATCGGTCCGTAGATACTGGGAACCGGTAGGCTTGGCCACCCTCGAGGACATATGGCAGGAAGGGGAGGCATTGGACTTTCAGAGGTTGCAAGAAGAGACAGGGGTGCATGGAGGCCAATATATAACCTACGCTAGGCTTGTGAAAAAGGTTAGAGAAAGATGGCCCGAGACATTGCTAGCTGAGGATCCTGATGCCTCCCTGGAAACTATGTATGATGTTTCGGAGGGCGGGCACGAAATATCGAGGATATACGAGCTCCTGCGAGCAAGGGTAGGGAAGGAGATGCTCCAATTGAGACAGGATTGGGAAGAGGAGGTAGGAGGACCTATGACGGACGGGCAATGGGAGTGGGCCCAGAGGTACCATAAAAAGGTGACCCGGAACGTGAGATTCGAACAACTTAAATTGTATGTTACCCATAGGGCTTATCTGACTCCCGGGAAGATTGCAAGGTTTGGGGGATCGGCTACGCAGCAATGCCCCAGGTGTGGGGAGGTGGATGCAGGGCTGCTGCATATGTTTTAGCTTGCCCGGAGGTGCACAGGTTTTGGGATGAGGTTAAAACGAAACTGGCTGGTGGGGGAGTGGTGTTGGACGTGGAATCAGCCTGGTCATGCATGCTCGGGTTTTTTCCTAGACCCCGACATTTAAAACACATAAGCAAGATGAAGGACTTGGCTTATGTCTTGGCCAAGCGCAGGATTGCCATGGGCTGGAAGGCGGCCCACAGACCTAGGGTGGAGTTATGGTGGGCGGACCTCCTAAAATGGGCGGAAGCTGAATCTGTAGTCTGGTTTGAAGCGGCCACTAGGGGGGGCGAGGAGGAAGTAGGGCCCCTGCTGGCATGGTGGCAATTGGTGGCCTCTATGGCAAACCCTCACCAGGGTAATAACGAAACAGAGGACTCAGATGGTGAGCGCTTAAGTATTGCGCTACCCGATAATGCTCCTGTAGACGACACAAGAGAACCGGCTCTAGTTTGAGGGGGTGGGAGGTTGGGGAGTTGCAATAGAAAATATGATGGTTTAATGATGCTTTTTACGTATTGAAACAGTTGTAATGTGTGGTGTTTTGTTTGGTTTTGAAAATAAAATAAATAAAACAAAAGAAAAAAGATTGCTTGGCATATGTGGTAGCAGTGAATAGTCCTCATCTGCTTTATCGATCCCAAACAACATCAATAATGGGGATAGTGTTCTAGCGACTCCTTCTATGGCATGCATCCAACCCAGAACCTCCTTCCAATAAAGTTGTACTTTCGGACAACCCCATCATTGGTGCCAGTAGTTGCTGATGATGGCACAGCCTCTTCAACAATTTGGGCTGATCCCTGTATGCATTCGCGCCAATCTCCGTGGAGTGAGGTGCCAGCGGAACAGCAGCCTGCTGTTGTGCATTTTGTACTGTACCGCTATCGTGGAGGATCAAATTACCCTGTAAATAGTGGCCCATAGCTCAGTTTCAACCTGACAGCCCAGTTCGGCTTCCCACCATTCCTGCGTGCGTGGTGTATTTAGGTGCCCTCTGTTTAGTAGCGATGCATATAGCTGCAAGATGAGTACTTTTGATCCCTGATGTGTGTTGAGGCCCTGCTCTAGAGGTGTTAGTGGACACTGCAGTTACTGCTTCCCGCGCAGGTCTAGCAGCGCGCCTTAGAGTTGTGGGTTTAATAATGAGGGTATGCTAACCAATTGTAGGGCCTGCTCTAACTCTCCCTTTGTCAGCAGACCCCCTTCTTTCACATTTGTCCTGCTCTTATTAGGCCAGCATCATACAGTGATTGGAAGCAGTTAGCAATAAATTCCTGATCGGTGGGGCCCATATGCAACTGAGTGGGGAGGTCACCCCTGTCATGCCTCCAGCTTTCCGCTACAAGGACCAAATGATGGCAAACATGGGATGAGTACGTATCCTGCGCAGCAACTTCTCCTGCGGGTACCATAACCAGTGTCACTGGTGCAAAGAGACAGTTTTGCAGTGCTACCCATTGCTTTTCCCCATTTTCCCTCAAGTGATCTAGTCAAATCTGCATCTGCGCCGGCCTGAAGTACTCGTATAGATCCGGATAACCCATTCCGGCCTTGTTTTTTGAAAGGATCATTGTCTTGCATGCTATTCTGGGTATCTGGTTCGCCCATACGAATGTGAGGAGTTATTTTTTCAATTCTAAGTGAAAAGCTGCCGGGATAGCAACTGGCAAGGCCCGAAAGAGGAATGTCAGCCTCAGTAAAATTTTAATTTTTATGATTGGGAACCTACCCGTCCACGAGAGTCAAACTTCGACCATTTCCTTATATCTTCAAAAAGTGTCCCCCAAAGCGGTAAATAGCTGGCTCTGTAGAGTTCGCTAAGCTGTCTTGTGATTATCACCCCTAGATATTTGGTGCTGACCCCCTGCGTTAGAATGCCATATCTCACCATGAGTTGGGAGACTCAAGTGCTGTCGTCTGTGAGCGGTAAACGCCATGGTTTTATGCGGGTTCATGCGAAACCCTGAGTGTGTGCCATATTGTGCAATGGTTGCAATAGAAGTATCAGGATGTGTAATATATGTCAGGATGTCACCCACAAACGAGGCAAGTTTATATTTCTTCCTGTGTTGTTCAAACCCATGTATATTGTTGTTCTGGTGAATTAGTTGTGCTAGGAGTTCTGTCGGTAGTGCATAGAGCAGGTGCAATAGAGAACAGACCTGACATGTCCCCCTGCTCGACCGGAATCCCACAGAGGCTATCCCATTTACCACTACCTGCGCAGTGGTGTTCTTATACAGTGTTTGGTCGCCAGTTGTCCAGTGCTCACCCAGGCCTAGCTTGCTCAGGACTACTCATAGTAAGGGCCACTCCACTCTATCAAAGGCCTTTTCAGCATCTATTGATGTTAGGTTAGGGTCACCCTCTCTCAGACTGGCAATAAGGTCCAGGGTTTTGCAGATATTGTCTGAGCCCTTGCGCCCCCTCACATAACCACCTGATCATTGTGAACCAGCTTTGGGAGGAGACTACTCAGCCGGACCTCAAGAACACTTGCATATAACTTTGCATCAACATTAATAAATGAAATGAGGCAATACTAGCCACAGTTTGTTTTCCCCCTCCCCTCCCTGGGCAGAACTATAATTCTGGCTTGGGTGAATGAAGGTGGGGACTTGGCCTGTTTGCAATATGTTGTTAAAGAGCTTTGTGAGGAAAGGGGCAACGGCCGACCCATATGCCTTATAGAAAGCTGGTGTATAGCCATCCTGCCCCGGTGCTGAGCCCGCTTTGAGTTTCGAAATTGCTCTCAGAACCTCTGCACTATCAAAGGGGGCATTAAGTGAATCACTTTGTTCTGCCTCTAGCCCACCAGGTAGCAGCCCTGCCGGGTAGTCCTCACTGCTGCCAACACAATAAGGACATTCAGTTGTATACAATGCTGCTTAAAATAGGGAAAAACACTGGGTAAGTTCTTGCGGGCGCCGTAACCAAAGCTTCCCCTGACTCGCTCATTATTTTATATAATGTCTTAAATGCCCACTGCGCCTGCATCCGTGAGGCCAGCATGGTGTGTTCTTTTTCACCCTTCTCGATATACCATTGCTTTAGGTAGCAAAGCTGGGTTAGGGCTTTCCCCCTCCATATTTCACTTAACTCCCTGTGCAGTTCACAAATCTCTGCTACAGCGTCCTCCGGTGGGACTGTCCTCTTATGGAGGTAAGCCTCCTTGGCCTAAATTTCCTTTTTCAGGGCCGTTTCACGGAGCATCTGAGCTCTCTTTTTAGCTGCCCCTTCCGCGATAAGCCACCCCTCCCCCCATGAATGGACGCTTTGGCTGCCTCCCATGCAATGTTAAGTAAAGTTGTGCCATTGTCATTGCTCTTAAAGTAATCCCGAATATACTCACAGAGCTTTTCCTTGAAGAGGGGGTCTTTGTATAGTGTATCATTGCACACCTATCTCCGGTCTATCGGGGTGTTGGGCCCCATATCCAATGTGAGAGTAGACATGTCATAGTCGACCATCCAACTATTGCAATTGCTGTGTCCAAAATATTGTATTCCTGTGCCGCGTCTAACGATATGTAGTATAAGCAGGAGTGGGTCTGATGTGGTGAGTAGAAGGTATATATGCTTTTATGGTTGGGTGTGTTGTCCACCAAGTATCCAGCAGGTACGCATCGCATAGGAAGGCTGTCAGGTTGCCTTTGCTGGGGGCATGTAGTGGGAGCGCGCCACTTCTCTATGAACTCCAATCTAAAGTGGGGTCTGCAAAGATGTTAAGGTCTCCCCCACAGATCACTACCCCATCTCCCCATTTCCAGAGGAAACTTTAACACTGTCTTACAAAACTGGTAAGTAGGTTGTTAGTAGGATGCATAAATGGAACAAAGGGTCACCGCTGTTTGCCCCACTGTCCCCTTCAACACCAAATATTGCTGCACTGGATGTTTGTATGTGTGGGTTACTATAAGGCCACGCGAGGCCTGGTATAGTGTGCCCACCTTGGCCTTTTTTACAGTGCCTGAGGCCCAGATGGCACCCCCAATATGTTTACCCTTAAGAGCATACTCCCCCCTATCTTATATTTGCCCTCCTGCACAAACAGAATATCTAGTCCCGTTAGTTTGAATTCCCTTAGCAGCATTGTACGCTTCTGCAGCAATTTCAGTCCCTTCACATTAAGCGTCCCAAAACTCACTGTGCCTCTAACCAGCAGTGCGCTGCGTGTGGTATCCAGGTGTCTCCTCTGATCTATAGACTGGACAGATTGGTACATTGTCCAAATTTGCTTCGTACTTAACTATTGGGTTCATTTTGACATTCCCCTCTTCTGACATTGGTGTCTCAATTCTAAGAATGTCTGAGTGCTGTTCACCCTCCCACTCTCCTGAACCACCCCCTCTCAACTGGAAAAAACAAACAAACCACTTACCGATGAACTGAGATACCCTATAAACCTCGGGCCACTTTTGGGAGACCCCTTGCCTGGCGATGCAGCTAACCACTGAAGAAAAAACAATTTAAGCTGATGTGGCTTCATTCTGAACTGATTTCAGCTCGGTTCTGTCCTGGTGTCCCTTCGAGCACACAGATCGGAGCTGGCAGGTGCTCTCAGTACGTCTAACCGTGTCTCCAATAGCACCGTTTCTGTTGTGGCTTTCCGTTTGCCTGTTCCCTTGCGCCCCAAGGAAGCAACGCCACCTTGTCCTCTAGATCACAGTACCACTTTGTGTTTTGGCTGATTTTCAAGGGGTATTACATCTTAGTACTTCCTAGACCCCAGTGTTCGGCTCCGCCTCGGCTAGGACTTACGGCTCACTTCCTTTGGTTCTTGTGGGTTCCTCATTTTTCCTAGTTCTGATCCCCTGCATTCCGTCTTCAGGTGGTGGAGCACATTGGACAGCTCTTCTCCTCCTGCGCTCCTGTAATCTTCCCCTCGATATTCATAGTTCAGCGAGAACAGAAACCCCCATCTATACCTGATGCCTTGCTCTTGCAGCCAAGTCGTCAACTGCCTGCAGTCTCGCCTTTTCAACAATGTCATCTCTGACAGGTTTTGATAGATACAGACACATGATCCCTCAAAGTCAATCATTTCTCAATCTCTTACTTTTTGCATAATCTCTGCCTTATGTCTGTAATGATGACATTTTGCAAAGAATTACCTCGGTCCGTTCGGGGGACCGCCTCCTCTATGGATCCTGTCAAATTCTATTTCAGGAGCTGGCAGTTCATTAAAGAGGGAATTTATGAGAGCTTTAACCTATCGTTCCAACGACAGTGGTGTCTCAACCGGGGTCTCCTTTGAGCCCATGATCCGAATCTTAGAGCGTCCCTCCCTATTCTCGAGGTCTTCTAGGGGGCGGTGGTACGTCACCAGAGCTTCCTGAGACAGGGATCGGTTCTTCAGGCTTTTCTCCTTATTAGGACTTGCAGCTTGGCATGTCTCCACACAGCTCAGCTTGCTTCCCTCTCTTGGTCGTGTGCTCAGGTCTGCACTGGCAGACCCAATGGAGAACTCCCATAGCTGCTTGCTGGCGTTCTCCGCATCTCCTTCCCGCTGGTCTGCCAGCAAGATTTGAATCTCTGGCATTGGAAATCTGCTACACCTGCTTCCTCTCACAGCTGCGCTTGACTCCGCGGCCAGGCTTGACACATCTGATAGTCATTTGTTCCTTTTTATACATTGTATCCAGTGCCTCCCATGCGGATTGCAAGAGCCCTTTGTCTCGGCTAATGACTTAATTCTCATGCCTCCTCGGGGCCATCTTGTGCCAGTGTTAGCACAGTCAATGATCTTCATGTCTCCTGTGCTCTTCCTTGTCCCAGTACTTTTGGCTTTATTCCCTATGCTACAACAATACATGGGCTTGCTTTCGATAGAGTGGTTCTGACCATTAGGGAGGGCTAGTGAATGTCGGGTAGTAACAACATTCAATGGGCTGTACCCAGGTGATTATCCTTGTCCCCAGAGGGGAGTCCCTCACCACCCACATTAAACCACTCCTAGGGGGACTATTGGGTAGCAGCCACACCTCCCTAGCCGCATGGAAAGAGGCTCCACCTTGCGAATTGTCCCACTTCACTGTGCATCAATGGTAAAGCAAACATGATAAGTGAAGTGTCATTACGTTGATAGATTGGCCTACATTTAATATAAGTGTGATGAGGGTTATTATGTGGCTAGACTGACCTACATTAGTAGTGGCAGTCTGCATTTACTTTCTTAATGCAGCATGACAATTTTGACTTGCACTTGATAGAAAAGTCTACCCAAACATGATTATTGCTTTAAGCAGGATCTGTGGCAAGCACCAAGTGAAGTGATTAACATAGAAAAACACCCTAAAACAAATGCTGAAAATATAAGATGTGTATATTGGAACAATTTTAAAGTAAACAGGTTTTTGTAACCATAATAATTACTTCTCAAACAAAGAACAATACAATAATAACTCAAATATTCATTCATTCATTTACGCCATTTGTATAGCGCCTTTCACCATGGGTATGGTTAAATAAAATAAGGAATGCAAGTTCCCACAAAAGAGTCAGGAAACCGCATATCATAATACAACTCGGCCTCTGTCTGGCTATCTTTGGAGTACTTCCTTCCAGAGCTCAGGTCTTATTGGTTCCTGAATCCTCAAAGTTGTGAGAATCGGGATCAGATGGTTGGACACTTACCAATGCTCTGGAGCACCTGTCAGGATCCGTTGGCCTTACACGTAGTCTTGTGTCGAATAGGTGGGGTATGTCCCGGTAGAAGTCCAGCCTGTCATTCAGGTAATAGTCGACTGTCAGAAAGTCTCTCCATCAGCGCAGTCCATCACAAGGAGGAAACCCTCTTGGGGAAGAAAACCCTCTTGTGGTTAGAAAAATACTTCAACATCCAAGAAGTGATTGCAACTGTAGACTGTAGTAAAATAGATTAGCAGGAGGGCTTTGATCCACAGGGAACCTGGGGAATCCATAGGACAGCTGATCACAGAAGGCTGAGGAGTAGTTAGATACTGTATATAGCAAAGAGTAGGAATAAACAGGACCTGACCATCAAGGAAGATCTGAAGAAGTAGAATGGTGAGGAAGAGGGGAACTTAAAAGGAGAAAAGGCAGGAATGGAAGTGGAAGCGTCAAGGCATGAATAGGATTCGAAGGACTAAGAATGAGTCTAGTCCAGGGAATAAACATACAAGCATCCGCTTACCTAGCCATAAGCGATGCAACGCTTTAGAACTCCGATTCCAGTTGAGTTTACTTCCTGGTAGCATAATGACGTGTGTGCTCCAACCGTCAGAGGACTAGAATGCTCAAGAATGTTTCCAAAAAGGTGCAGCAAGTCAATACACTTCCCCTATAGCCGGGAATCATGACTGAACTAGTCTACCTCCTCAATGACCCACAATGGTTGCGTTCCTGAGGAACCTCTCTTTTCTATCATCTCCCCACGTTTCTGACTCTACTCCTGTTCCTCCTGACACCTGTCTCTGAACACTCTGATGTCCTTCTCCTGTCTTTTTTCCACCTCTTCCACTGTAAACATCCTCACTTTCTTCATGATTATCATCCTGACCTTTAGGTTACCGCTGTTTCTTTCTCCCCTCTCACAACCAGTTCTAAATTCTCTCCATGCCTTCCCTTCACATCTCCTCTTGGGTGTTCTTTTCCATAACTTCTGTTGCATTCTGCACTTCCCTGTTTGAGCAAGCATGCTCATGACATCATGGAACTCCCATCTGCTGGCTGGATGAGTGTTCCATGGAAACAGTTGAGAGAGAGGCCTGACAAGGGAAACAATGGATGACCGGTGGCTTTTCATACAAACATGTTAAGATGATTACATATATGTTTGCTGTAACCAATAAAAACCATTACATTGAACATACCGTCTGCAGGTCATCACTGCGTGTTTTGCAGAATAAAGCAACCTCCTTGTATCTCTGATCAACCTCCTTGCCAATGCGTCTGCCCACCCCTCCTTACTCCTCTGACCAACCTCACCATTTATCCTTCCCTCAGCCTCCTTATTACACCTTCTTCTCTCCCCTCACACCTATGACTGGCCTGCTTCTTCTCACACCTTTGACAATCCTCCACCTTACATCTCACTCCCACCCTCTTGGATGTTCCCTCCAACCTTCCTCTTAATGTGTTCTCCTCTCTCGGGCCCTTTTATCCAGAAACATTTCTGCCACCATTCTCCTGCAATCTTACATCTCCTGTACGCTCTCAGCTCCTCTTCACCATCAGCTTAATGTCTCCTTCCCCAGCTCCTAAGATCCACCAACCGACCAAGCAACTTGCTGCTTTTGTGGAGCCTTTGTTCCCACCACTGCAGTGTGCCGTGCTTCTCCTTAGCAGGTAGACCGGCAGGCAATTTCATTTTTGCAATAGGTTGACTAGTGGAGCTTGACTCTCTACACCTGCAGAAACCGCAGGTCCGCTGGGCATAGGTGTAATGCATAACAAGCATTCATAACACTTGTCCGCCATCTTGGAATTGACAATTTTAGTGCAAATGGCACTGGGAAGCCAACCCTTCTTTCAGAAGGTTGCGACTCTTACACTGCCCTGCAGACTTCCACACTAAAATCATTCAACCTTGGTGCCACAGTGAGACTTACCTTTTCCTTCTCTTTATCAGTATATATCAAAAATATGCCATGCCAGGCATTAGCCCAACTCTGTTTAATACACACCAGTGAGTCCCTTAAAGGGACAAACACAACATAGACTGATGCCCTCTGACAGTCCTCTGCCCCGGAATTAGGATATGGTGGGGTAGAACAGGGAATACCCAATACATCACCTCCAGGCAAAGTGTCACGCCTCGGGTGGTGGCACCCACACCCGTGGGGGAATGTAGGGGACATCAAACAGTCCCTATAAAGAATCCCAGTCTGAATCCAGTACCTAGTGCAGCAACTAGATATTGCTTCCTATGAGAGAGAGTGCCATACCGATGTTGCGATATACGACTTTGGCCACTTCCTGTCTCAGAGATTGAAGACTGAACTTGCCAAATAGGATTTGATCTCTTTTGCGAATGGTGTAAAGTTTAATCCACATCTTGTCAGAAAGCCCCCATGGAATGAGTAGTCGGGAAACTTTTCAATGGATGACTCCAGTAATTAGAAGCTGAGTTGGCACACAGCCCCCAATGTTCCCACTTAAAAAGAGATTCTGCTTCCTTACCTTGTTGAACATAGGACAAGTCCAAAACACAGAAGGCGCCCAGTCAGAGAGGAATAGTTAGCAAACTTTGCTGGCTTGACTTGATCTGACTGCAAAGCTCTGCCCAGCTTTTGAGAAACCCAAGGAGATGATGGTGATCCCTTCCCCTAATTCAGCAGGCATAGTCTATTACAAGCATCAAGAATGCCCTGTTACTGAAGACTTGCTGCCCTGTCCAGTCCCAACATGATGAGGTAGGAGCCTCAAATATTGAGAGCATGTGTTACTGACATAGTCCAGGACCTGTGGTTATGACTTGAAAGCAAAGACAAAGAAAAGGCAAAGCTGGAAGCTAAAAGTAATGTTGGTAAACAGAGGGGTCCATCTGTTACCTGAAATGGCTCAGCTGGAAACCATTTGTATCCCCAGTACCAGACCCTTTGTGTAAGCGCGACTTGCACCTTCACTGTGCCCCTGCATAAGCAGCTCATCTCCTGCTCAGTAGACCCCCAGTCGTTTAACTTGTTTGAAGAGCTTTTTCATCCCTTCCCCACCATCACTGCTTTACCACCGGAGACCAGGCCCTGCCAATGCTAACCTTCAATCTTGTGAGGACCTGCAGCGTTGACTGCCAGTAGACGGAAACAGCCCAAAGATAACTGACTGTTAGGTTTTATGGACTTTGTTGCCTTCAGAAAGGCACAGAAGGCTCCTGAAGCAAAATCATATCTTTAAAATGAACATTGGACCCCATACTTAACAATGGGACCTCTGTGGCACTAGGGCAAGAATCCTGCTCAGCCAATCAGAAGTTGGTCCAACTATACCATTTATTCAGACGATTTACTAAGCCCTGGTACAGTGAATACAGATCCCAATGCATCCCTCGGGTACAGATTCCTGAATATGTTACGCGAAAGACCTTTCACTTTGTGAGTGACACTAACCAGCAGGGACACAACTCAAACGTTTCCCTAGAACTTTCTGAACACGTTTTACTCACTGGTAACCTTTGCAAACATTTTACTTGCATATTTGTTAAAAGATTAACTATGGAGGCCGATAGGGGGCGCAGTCAGTGATGGCTGCGTGAGTCATTAGCTCCTTGTTCCTCCGAGCAATGGAGTGCCTCTAAGAGATGTCTTCCCCCGACATTGTGAGGCGAAGGTGGTGGTAAGGCTCGGGAGATACGGAGGACCAGCCCCCAGCACGGAGATGGCAGAGTGGAGCCGCAGGAATCAGGGACGCAGCCTGGTGAGGCGGCGAGTTGAGTCCTAGAGGTGGTCCGTCATGGGACTCACAGGCCCTAACAAGGTCAGATTAGGCCCTAATCCTGATGTAAGAGGATACATCGGCGAGCGAGATAGGGCAGTAGAGCAGCAGGACGAGCGAGTGTGGGGCAAGGCCACAGGGGCATGAAACAAATGAATCCTGCACAGCAGTGGTGCTGGCTGGTGGCTGCACCTCACCGGTAGGGACGGCGCCCCTACCACCAGCTGCATTGGGATTGTGGTGGTGGAGAGGGCTGGACGAGTGGAGCGGGTGCTTCCTCAGGCCCCTTGGTCTCGGAAGCTGGTGAGTTCTCAGCCTGTGGAAGAGGTCCTTGGAGTTGTGGTGCTGAGGAGGCCCAGAGCAAGGAGGTACATCTGGTGGGGGCAATACGGAAGGAACCACGGAAGATAAGACCTACCCACAGGGGGCCACCACATCAGGCCAAATCAGAGAAGTGGTGAGGCAGCGCTCTTATCGGGAAGTGTGGACGGTGGGATTGGGGATAGATAGTGACCCTGCACCCATTGCTGCTGATACAACGCTTCGGGAAAGAAAAGGGGGTGGACCCCAGATTGCTGGATACGGTACGGACCAGGCTTAGGGCTGTTGGAAGGTGTCAAGGGGAGGCTGGGGCAAGCCCTTAAAACCCTACAGAAATTCTGGTGAGAGGAAGGGATGGCAGCAGGAAGCCAGCACCCTTCGGAGGTGATGGGTCTGGACAATAGGCACTTGGCCACAAAAACAGACATTGCTGGCATCTTGCAAAAAATGAAGGCTCTGAGGGGGACATTCAGGCTTCAATAGCGGGTCTTTGGGGCTGAGTGGACTCGATAGAGGGCAAGGTTGAAGGTCTGAAAAACAACCAGCTGAACGCTGACCTGATGGAAATGAGGTTGGATGCCCGTCTGCTAGATTTGGAGTGGAGAGATGAGAAGATTAGGCTAAAGGAGCGATGTGAAGAAATGGAGGAGGTGGTAAGGTGAGTAAAACGTAGCTTTATTGCTAGGAAGCAGACCACATGTTGGCCCAGCCACCAGATCCTTGAAACTGAAAACGAATGTGGAACCATGGCCAAGAACAAACACACCAGGGTTCCTTTACACGCATTACAACACTTCTCCCCCCCACCACCCCCCCTTACTGATGAACAGAAGCTAAAGGGAATCTGCACAACCTTGAAACAAAGATGGGGAATGGGAAAGGGAAGGGAGGTAATGGAATGAAAGAAAAGCAACTCAAACAAAGAAAAGTAACTCACTTCCGTACACCCCACCAGACATAATCTCGATTTGACCGGAAGCAACCTGATTCTAGGAATGCTGACACTGCTTGCAGAACCTGCAACCACTCCATCACCGCACTCGATCGCACTGCCCCCATGGTTTGCGTTCTCTTCCACCACACCCGCAGCTTCCTCTCTACACGCAACTCCCTCACGTACTTCAACCACCAAAGTCGAATTGGAACTCACACTGTGGTCCCAGGTGAAATCAGACGTGCCACTCAACTCACGTGTTGGCCCCACAGGCCCTGCACTCTCAACCACCACTCTCCTCTTGCTCCATCAGGATCCATCGTCCAGAACCACATATCCAGCTCCCTCCCTCACTACTGTCCGCAGAGACATAAACACACTTCCTCCTTTGGGCACAAATCTTGGGTTCTTAACCCGCACACAATCACCAACCTTCACTCCAAAGGGTTTCCTATAAACATATTGAAGCCTTACTTTCTCCTGGCGAACACACACTCTCGCCAACACTTCCGCCATATTGACTTCAGTAAGAACACCCCCTCCAAGGGCTGCTGTCCTCAATTTTGACCCGGCCTTCCTACCTCTCATAAGCATGAACGGTGAGCGACCAGTAACAGATGAGGGCGTATGCCTATAGGCCGCCAGTGTTTCTGACACCACGCTACTCCAAACCAATACATTAGCAACTGCCAGCTGAATAGCCCCCTTCACAAATCTGTTCATTCTTTCTACTAACCAATTCGCAGAAGGATTAAACAAAGATGCCTGATGCCCAGATGCTTCAAAAACTCTTGTATGCAAAGAGAAATAAACTGAGCCCTGTTGCCGGTGATGATGCTAGCCGGTACACCTTCCCTATCAAACACCCTGTTATAATCTTTTCAGTCGTGACTGTCTCCAACGCGGCGGCCTAAAGCCACTGTGACGTGTAATCCACCAACACTACATCATGGGGTCCATGATGTCCAAAGCCAATGTTTACCACACCTCACCTGGAACCTCCACCGGATATACGGGCTGAGGACGCAGCGTTCTGCTTTTGTCACTAACTGCACAAGCCACACACTCCTTCACAACCATCTCCACGTCCTTGTCCATTCCCGGCCACCAGTATGACTCTTGCAAACTCCTTTTGGTCCTTGACCTACGCAAATGCCCTTTGTGCTCAAATTCAACAACCCTAGGCCTCAAACTGAGAGGAGGAAACCAGCCTGTCACCTCTAGTGATGCCCCACGGGCCTTCTGCCAACTCGCCTAAAATATGCATACAGGCCTACCCTTCTTCTTAGACGTTCTCCTTCTCCCAGCCAACCCGCAAACTATCCTTAATCCATGTGAACTCTGTGTCCCTTGTACTCTCCTTCTCCCACTCACTCTTGTCAACGGCTGGAAGAACACACACGACCTGAGTGCACATGTAACATTCCTCTTCCTCAACGTGGACCACCACTGGCAACCGGGACAAACAGTCTGCAACTAAATTCCTTGAGCCAGTAAATACTCCACTCTGAAGTTGAATTCATGTAGGTCTACCATCCACTTAGTTATCCTTGGAGACTCAGAGCCCATTCCTTTAGTATTCAATAGGTACGTGATGGGTTTGTGGTCTGTCCGAATTATGCAGGGAATACCCCACAAAAACGTCCTGAAATGCTAGACGCCCATGAGGCCACCAAAGCCTCCCTCTCAATCACAGCATAACATCTCTAAGCATCACTGAGAACACTAGACACAAACGCAATGGGTCTGAACGTGCCATTCTGCCACTATTCCAACGCTGCACCTAAACCAACATCACTAGCATCTACGGTAAGCACAGTTTTGCTCTTGGGATAAAATTAACTCAGTGATCAGGCTTTATCCACATCTTCCTTTAACTTGACAAATTCCTCCTGGCGCCGCTCTGTCCACTCAAGCCTGCCATTTTCTTCAACAACGCACGCATACACACAGTTTGTTCCATGTGAGATGGGATACATTTTACATAGTACTCGATCATTCCCAGGAACGACCTGAGCTGCACCTTGTTGACAGAAGGTAACTCCCTCATCACCTTCACCAAACCTTCACTGGGTTTTATGCCATCCACATCCAATGTGTGTCCTAGATACGTGACACTAGAAACATCCACCTGACACTTTGCAACTTTCACAGTTAAACCACTTTTCCGCATTATTTCCATTACTTCGAAGCACACTCATCATGTTCCTTCCGATCCTTACCCCATATCAAAATATCATCCTGGAAGTAGCTCACACCACACACGTCCCCAAACAGTGCCTGCATCAGCTGTTGAAAAACAGCTGGCGCTGAAGCTCGACTAAATGGCATGCAGCAAAATCTATAAGCCCCAAATGGCGTGACAAATGATGTAAGAGGGCGAGACCCTTCGTGGAGGTTTATCTGATGGTATGCAGAAGAGAAGTCAAAAGTTGAAAACCATAACTGCTTGTCTTATGGTCGCCAAGAGCTCATTTATATCAGGCAAGGGATGCCAATCCACCCAGAGCCTTGCATTGAGCTCCCTGAGGTTGACACACATTCTCAGACCTCTGTCCTGTTTGTGTGCTAAAACGACCAGAGACAACCATTCTGAGGATTCAATCTCCTCTATTATTCCTACGTCCTTAAGTTTACTTAATTCATCTTTCAGTCCCTCTCTGGCCAACACTGGTACCTTTCTAACCTTATGGGCCGTGGGCACTGCCCCTCTCTTAAGTACTATCTTGTGGGAAAAACCACGAAACATGCCTAACTTGTCTGAACACACAATGTATTTGTTCCTTAAGTAGTCTGCGGATACTCTCTCCTCTGCACTCACTCGCTCTACACCCTCCACACTCAACACAGGGTGCATCTCCTGCACACCCTTACCAGGGCGTATTTCAATTTCCAGAGAGTCCTGCTCATCCCATCCGAGGACGCTCTCACCCTTGTGCGCTACATACAACTTCCCTACCGTACTGCTCCCCTTGAATTCAATGCGAGCCCACTCATACCCCAGAACATTGATGGGTACTTGCCCATAAGCACTAAGGTTAATGTCAGAGGCTTTGAGGGTTGACACCTCCTTTCCATTACTTTTCTCATATTACTCCGGTGAGATCATGGTGTACGGTGATCCTGAATCTACTAACATCTCAATGTGCACACCATGTCCCATGGTCCTTTCATGGCCTCCTTTTCCACATGTAACAGAACCCCTGAATGTGCCACGTAACTCACATGTCCCTCCAAATCATCACCCCTTCCTTCTGCCTCCACCATTCTGATCATTTGTTTACCTTGAGCCCTGCCACCCTCACCATTCAATCTGCACATTCTAGCATAATGTCCCTTTGTATTGCATCTCCTGCACACCACTCCCAAGGCTGGACACTATTTGGCGCCAGTGCAGTGGCCCTCCCTTCCACATTTCCTACATGCTTGTCTTCCTCCTGCACCAAATGACCCCTTGCTGTTCTTATTCGTATGGTAGTCCACCCTTTCCATTCTACTTTTGTCTCTCCACTCCCTTTCTTGGGTGCCAACACAGCCTGCACAGATTCCCATTGGGACATCCTGTCACCTTTCTCTGTGACAAATTGTACACTAGCACGAGATTCCGCAATGGCTCTATTAATCCATAACCTCTTTCTCACTTTAGCATTGCTCGTGTTCATCATCACTTGATCTCTTATGTACTCATCCAACACACCAGTAAATGGGCAACTGGATGTGAGGATGCTCAATGCTGTGATGTAGGAATCCATGATTCGCCAGCATATCTCTGCCCTGGAGAAGAAATTATATTGCTCTACACCACATTTGGCCTCTTCCCAAAACGCCCTTCCAACTTCCTTAAGGCAGTCTCGTACAAGCTCAACACAGTTTCACATGCCCCATCTCTGGGAATTTGTACCTCTTCGCCAGGCAAATGTCGGAATACTCTTAACCCTTCGGTGCCTTGACAGTTTAAGAGTGCTGCCTCCCTCTCATCGTCAGTGTACTTGGCGCCACCAGCCGCCCTTAGATAGACCTTGAATGCGTCGACCCAAAGGTCCCATAATACTGGGGGATCACAAGGGGCCAACAAAAATGCAGGCAGGAGCCTAGCGTTGCTTTGTTGCATGGTCCCAGAATCACTGCAGTCACTGGGCTATTAAACCTTAAACTTTGTATTCTCTTGCCCCCGGCCCCAGCCATTAATTCCTTAAATGGCTTGTAGTCCATTTATTCTTTCTTTTTGTTTCTTGGGCCCCCAGCCAGCCCCTTGCATACACATTAAAAAAAAGTATTCGTTTTTTTAGTGCTTCCACACTACCTTGTTCAGAAGGCACACAAATTACTGGGAGTAAAACCCTGGCAAGGGAAAACACCAGGTATCCTACCAAGATACAGACTTACAGCTATGTTGTTTTGTATACCAGTTGTGTTGTTGATCAGGAGATATTTAAGGAACTGATATTCCCGAAAGTATAAAACAAAGTGAAAAGAAATCCAGGGGAAGAAAACTACCCCCTGGAAGGAGGAACTCTATCCTTCTGGAACCTTTGTGTTGGAGCTATGCCTTTTTTCCTTTTTGAACATGTGTACACTATTGAAGGCCATAGACATTTTCCCTTTTCATCTTAGAGTTGCTTTTTAGAACGTGAGGGCCAGAATAGTACTTTGAACACAGGATGTTTTACTTAGGACATTCTGGCATCCGACTGACCCTTAGTTTTGTTTCAGGTCGGGAAACAACTCTTAGTGCAGGGACAGAGAGACCTTTCCCAAAACCCTTTTTCTTTTGTCAATAAACGTTTATGGCTAAAACCATAAATCTCTGTGTTCATGTCTCATTCCTGGATCTTCAAGCTACCCATCCAACCAGGATATTCTTCAAAATTGCATGTATCACATACAAGGAACGACTTCACGAACACCAACCTAACTGGCTAAAAAACATAAAGTCTCAGGTGGGAGGCGCTCTTCTAGGAGCCAGACATTTGTAAGGCTTGAGACTAAACTGGCATGCAAAGAGAAAACAAAGAAACAGGCCTTCTCTAGCTACACCCTAGCCTACTGAAACATCATTCCAGTGGCAGGCAGGACTGATCCAAAGCTTTTGCAGATCAGAAAGGAAATCAAAACTGTGCTCTTTAGGGAATACTTATGGGTCAACTAGGACCTGCTACTCCTAGGTATAGGGCCCGCCAGTAGTATGAGATATCCAAGCGACTATAACCTATATGCTCCCCTTCCACCAATTTCTGTGTACCCCCAATTACTTGTATAGTGCTACATTACTTTCTAAGTCGGTTGGCGCTATATGAACCCAAATTCAATACAATCCAATCCAATCAGAAAGCCTAATAATGACATAGACCTGAGTGTGGTTACGCAAGCTCTGTCCGTGGGGGCGGGGCCAACACACTATATAATCTACAAGTTTTGTGGGAACGGCAAGGATTTTTTGAGGTGGAGAAGGAGCTTTGATAAGTGTCTTAGGTGAAAAGAGAATGAGCTTGAAGCAAACCAGGACGAAAGAGGTTGATGAGAAATGGTCAGAAGGAGGGAGACAAAGAGGGGATTGGGAATCAAGGAAGAGTTGAAGAGGACCATCCAAAGGAGTGAGATGGCAAAGGACAGTTAAAGAAGGGAAGGAAAAAGAAAGGGCTGCAGAGAAGGCCGAAGGTAACATCAAGGGGAAAGAGTAGACGTTTGTTCAAGAAGAGGTGGCAGTAAAGATTGATATGAAATAGGTGTGTTACATACAGGAGAAGGGGTCTGCCATCCAAAAGGAGAAAGATGAGGAGTACATTTAAGAGGAGGTAGGAAATAACATCAACAGGGAGGAGTAGGCATATCTTCAAAAAGAGACTAGAGATAATATCCAGGGAGAGGATGAATATAATCAGGAGAAGCCCCAGTAGAGAGAAGGAGTGGGTTGAGAGTGATGTCAGAGGAGAACATTAGAAAGCGAGAAGAGAGGACCGTTGAGTGACTTGAGTGAAAGAGGAGTGGAGGCAAAAGCATGTGATTCGGCATTGAGGAGATGTGAGTGAGAAAGAAAGTAGAAGGGGAAATAAGAGTAAAATGCAACGGTCTCTTTAGGAATTAGACCATTGAGACTCGTTGAGGTGGTAGATGAGTAAAGGATGTTAGGTACTAGAACAGGGATCCTAAGACAGGGGGTGGTGAAAAAATCCCTCTTCAATCTGTAAAAATGCTCAGCTGGCCCGTCTCCTAATGCAATCTTTGGGGCTCATACCAGAATTACCTAGCCCGAACCTCTGCTGTTATCCTGGTCCAGTGTCAAACCACAGGTGGGGCCACAGACCCAGGCAAGGGGTCTTCCAGGAGTCGAGGGCAAGAAGCATAGGACCTGAATCTACAGAAACAAGAGCCAAGGAAGAAGGGTTGGGTCACTGAAACCCCCAAAACTGTGAATGACTGGGAACGGAGGATAAACACTAGGGAAGGGTTCTCTGGACTAAGGATTATGAAACCTAGAGATATTCCCAAAGCATTAGACAGTCCATTTGTAAGTTTCATTTTTCCTGGTTGGCACACTTGTGTAACAGCCCCTAATACATGTATATGCTTTAAAACCCTAAACCTCTATAGTACCCTTATATTGATCCTAACATAGCTTCTGTGGGATAAAATGGCCCAGACTCTGTTAGGCTCTACCCACCCCCCGATCCACCTAAACTAGCACACTGGTTTTGGGCACCTAGGTTTCACTTTGGGAAAGAGAAGAGCATACCTAATAGCACTTCCTTTCCCAGTAGAAGCTGATTCTCCACCCTTTGGCCCTCCGACTCCCTTGGCACCCTATGTTCACAACTCAGTAGTGGCCTTGCACCTAGTGATCATTTCCAGTGATGCAAAGTTAGAAGCACCTGTTCTCAGAGTGAGATATCCCACAGCCCTTGGACTTTGCATAGAGAATGAAAAAGAGAACAGCTGTCCAGTTCACCATAGCATCTTGGATCGGACGCCAAAAGGTTCAGAAGCAGCAAAACCTCATAAGCAGCAAACCTCAACAGCAAAGAGTCTACAACTAAGGTTTGCTGAGATCTCTCCCTGGGAATCAGCCCCCCCAATGAAAGCTCTCGTCCCCCTCTGGACCTCTGACCTATGTGCAAGAAATGGAAGGAGGATTTGTCCTAGCGGCACAGCGAACAAGGTTGCAAGAATAACAGAACCTGGGAAAGGAATTAATTGTTCTAAAAAAAGTTTACTCAGAGTCAAGCAGCATGCTTTGCTGCTATGCACCAAGAAACCACAGAGCAAGGTTTGTCTGCAATTCTGTGAACCAAGGGGTGGAGCTATGAGAGGTACAGAGAACCTGCAAACAAACACAGTTTAACTGGTCAAATCCAATGCCTAATAATGATGCACACCTGAAGGTGGTTAGGTGCCGACAGATCCTGAGGGGTGTGGGGGGGGGGGGGGTGGCAGGGCCAATTGCCTATATAAACTGAGACTTTTGTGGGAAAGTTTTGGTTGTTTGGACGTAGAAAAAGTTCTTTGGAAAGAGTTGTAGGCAGAAAGAGAAGCAGACTGATGTGTAGTGGAAGTAAAGAGGCTGGTGAAAGGTGGCCAGAAGGAGGGAGAGGAGGAGTGATGTGGTCAGAAGGAGGGAAATGAGTGAGAAGGAACAGCAGAGGGAGTAAGGTGGCTGGACGATGTGTTAAGGCTGAGTAAGGACATTCTTGACTCTGGATAGTCATAGTTCAAAAGATGTTCTTCATTCATTATTTTCCAGGTAAGGACTGGGACTAAACATCTATTGGAACTAGGGGAACAATTAGAAATAATAAGCATGTTCCTACAGCAAACTGTATCAGGTACATGATATCACAAAGTGGTATACTCTACAAAGTCAACGTTTAAAAATGTGGCCAACAGTAAGCTTGGTACCAAATCTTAATGAGTAATTAGCCTCCTGGCTACCACAAGTGCTAGCACACAATTCCAAAATGGCCCATTAAAGAGTACATAAATCATCATCTCAATTGTCCAGCCCTAATGGCATAAGACAGTCCATTTATAAGTTCCATTTTTCTTAGTTGGCCCACTTGTGTAACAACCCCTAATACATGTATATGTTTTAAAACCCTAAACCTCTGCATTGCCAATTAAAGAGTACATAAATCCTAATCTCAAATGTCCAGCCCTAATATAGCAAAACAAAATAGAAAAGTTGTCCTGTTAAGGTTGCTTCAGAGTTACTCACACACTGGACTGTTTGCCGGTCTTAGTGCTTTCATATTTTACCTGAAGATCTCTCCCAGATTTCACGCTCTGTGGGTTTCCTTCTAAGATATTACCCCAGCCAGACAAAATTAACTTCTGTGTCCCTCTCAAACTTTCGATTTCTCAACATTCACATCAGGCCTTTCTCATACCTTGGGTTTCTCCGTATTCATTTGGTGAGCTCCCTCCGTGTCCTGATTCACAGCATTCACTTGGGCAGGTCTCTCCTTGACCTGAATCGCAGCTTTCACTTTGTTAGTTTTCTCCACTAACCAATTCTCAGCATCCACTGGGTCAGGTTTATCCACAACCCTGTTCTCAGTATTCACTTGGTTAAGCCTCTCCATGTCCTGCTTCACAGCATTCACTTGATTAAGTCTCTCCACAACCTGGTTCCTGCACAATGAATATGTCTTGCTGCTTCATTCATAGTTCTTTACAGGCAGCTGATATTCCCAAATACTCCTGCCAGGGGTTCATCTTCTCATATATCTATGGGAATTAACCTGGCAATAGGTTCTATTAACTCACTGACAACCCTGCTGGTGCAGACTCTGCCCTGGGTCTGACACAGATTCCACCATATTAGCCTCAACAAGCTATATGTATGGTAGTGGTCCTCTGTGTCCAGAGATACTGGTACAATATTTGCCTTTCTCTTGTGTTTCCCTTCCCCCTCTTATAAGCCTGATGTAATGCCTCCTTATACAACATGGCTTGGGATTGGTTCTCTCTCTGAGCGTGTTGTATTAGCTCTTGTGATTGCCATTATCTCAGCATTATCTCAGCATCGCGTGCAAGCAGGCACACTGGTGCCCCGAGTCCCAATTGAGGGTTTACCCCAAGAGTTGATGACAGGAAGAAGAGGGCTTGAATCTACACAAAGACAAACCAAGAAAGAAGTGTGGGGACATTCAAACACCAAGACTGTGAGTGAGAACTGAGGATAGAAACCACAGAAAAGCACCCTGGATTGAGGATTATTAGAGCCCAAAGAGATTTTGGTATTTGGTCCCCAAAGTATAAGGAAGCCCATTGTTTAGTTCCAATGTCCTTAGTTGTTCCCCTTGGATTACAATTCCTAATATATGTTTTAAAACCCTAACCTTTCTCTGTAATTCCTTCATAAGAGTTGACCTTGACTGCTCCTCCATTAGCCGAGTCAGTAAAATGTAAAACAACCCATTTGCCTAGGATTAGAAGGGTACCCTCACTCTCTGATAGCATTGTTGGGAAGGATCCTCAAATCTCTAACATCAGATGTCATGAATGCATGATTTCTGAGCAGCACTCAGTAAAAGCCAAGTAACACTCTTAAAGGCCATCGTAGGGTCTCTGCGCCTTTTCAGGTTGGATTTTTGTAGATCAGGCAGACACTTCAGACATATATAACAGAAGACACATACAACAGACAGAACAAATGAAATATCAAAAGATGGTTTGAGAATCTTCCATGAATGTAACACTAGATTTGAGCTATAGACTGCACTCACATAATCATCAAGAAAGCAGCATGAAAGAAGCACTTCTTCAAAATGAAAGAATAAGGTGGCAGGTGTGAGAAACCTGGAGGTGTCTCACCTACTAGTACTTGGGGATCTGTCATCCAGGTGGCCAGGACACAGCCATCGCTACTGGATCCCGTTCCTGGGGGTGGACAAGTGCAGAAGGATCACCTGGATGAGGGTCTTTGGGGAATGGGAGTGGGACGTCAAAGGTTGAGACGCGGTATCCCCTTTCTTATAACTACTTTTCCCCATCCTACCAGCTAGGAACCTAGAAACTCAACCCCCTCCCTTTTCCGACACAAACACTTTCTCACGGACAGTTCATTGTCAGCGACAATGTATTAACACCAGAGCCTTATACCGGACATGTCCCAACACAAGTGTCAGGCAGAGTCAGGCAATTACTGATAATTACACACACCTGACTTCATCACAATTCCCAACACAGATTAAAGGCGGAGCACGAAGGCACACTCTGAGCAAGGCAAAACGTATGAGAAAGCAGCAATTTTGAGATGGCAGTTTAAACCGAGGAGAAAAGGCGGCGAGATCAGAGAGGACAACACAGAGGAAATTACCATTGCCCTTTTCAACACAGAACCGCAACTTTCAAGAAGCCTCAAGGAAACAAAACATAAGACTGGGAATTGCAGCTGACAAATGGTATAGAGTGTGTCAAAGGTACACAGAGCCCACACCGCATTGACAGCCAAGGAGGGGAGAAGTGATTACCACTGTGGTACTGTCCTTGACTCCGACAGCAAAGTAACGCCAATGAATTCAGCACAGCCGGTGAGTTGGAGAAACTGATACATTTTATTTATGGCAGTTGAGTCCTGCATGTAATTTCCACTAAACTCAAGGATGACCTGGGTGACAGCATGATCAGCATAATTAGTATACTGTACACCCAGGTCATCAAATAAACTAAGCAGAGGCCTGATCTAAATGTTAAATAATGTTGCAGAGGTACATGATCTCTGTGGAATGCCAAATTTTTGAATAACAGGGGTAGAGCTAGCCTCTCCGACTGCTACTCTAGCTGTCTGCTGCCCAAGAAACAAGATGATCCATTGTGCCGCCAGCTCGGAACAGTGCACCAGGTCCCTGAGCCTTGAGACTTACAGGAAATGATCTACCATTGTCAAAGGCCACAGAGAGGTCCAGAAGCAACAGCAGGCAGGATGACCCTGATCCACTATACTGGCCAAGGTGGATTTGAGGTCCAGCATAGTGATTTCTGGCCTGTGCCGAGCTCTGAAACCTGACTGTCATACCCCCCAAGATGTTCTGTTCTTCGATATGACATTGCAGCTGCATATAGGCTGCCATATCCATGATCTTGAGGAGAAAAGGAACGTTTGTGATAGGCCGGTAGTTTTTGGCATCTAAGGGGTCAGAGTTGCTTTTCTTTAGAAGAGGCGTAATCCAAGCCTCCTTAAGAGATGATGGCACCAAGCCTTCGCTAAAAGAGAGATTAACGAGTTTGGTTATCCAAGGTAGCAAAAGCTCAAGTGAACCTCTAAAGATGTCAAGTTGGATATAGTATGCTGAGACGAGATAGAGAGGAAGGCTGGGGAGGGTTGATTTATAAATCCTCTCTGAATATTTGGGAAACAAGTGGGTCAATTATGAATGGCATTGAGTCTCTCAATGTCAAAGTTGGACTCAACGCAGAATCCACATTGAATTTTATTCTCATTTATAGACCCCCCTTCCCTTGTGGATGATTTTATGCTAGCACTTTCTAATTATTTGTTGCCCCTTTTAAAACCTAACTCACATTTTCTACTTTTACGGGATTTTAACTTCTGGTTGGGGCAAAAGGAGGATTTGGCCTCCGCAGAACTGGAATCCACCTTGGCGACTCTCGGTTTTGAGCAGCTACCGACTCACAATCTTGGCCACACCCTTGATTGGATCTCTGCTTCTAATGTCATAACTAAGGACCATCTTGTAGTACCTTGTCCATGGTCTGACCATGCGTCTGTTCATTTTACTATCCAGGTAGACTTTCCTGTTAAAATGAAGAGTAGAGTGATTCAGGGTACTCCTGGCAGAAATCTTAAACAGGTCCCACGAGAAAGAGTTGAACCACTGATTAGCTCCTCTATTAACTTCACAACGCATGATTCTTCTACTGATATGTCCACATTTCTTTTATATAATTTCGAGGTGATTACTAAGTCATTAGCACCCCTTAAATGTAGAAAAGTCAGGTACGGGGCCTGTAATAAATCATGGCTTTCCCCCGATTTAAAAAAACTAAGATCCTCCACTATGAAATCCTCTTATAGTTGGACATCCAATCCTTCGCCTTACACGTTGGCGAAATATAAAAGTGCAGCCAAAGCTTATAAACTGGCCATTGTGGATGCTAAGAAAAACAACTTCAATGCTAGGACATCTAATGCCCAATCCGACGTAAAAGAACTCTTTAAAATTCTTAGAGAACAGGAAGCTACCAGTTGTTCTTCCACGAGTCAACCCCTCAAGGACGCCGCTTGTTGCCAGGTCATTCAGGATGCCATGGCGGATAAATTGAATAGCATTAGATTGAAAATAGTGCACAAGAAAGAGGCTGCTCTTGAGGCCCCTACTGTCTTCAGGAAGGATTTATTTAAAAGATGCCCATCCATACCTCAATTTAATTTCTCCCCAATCTCTGAGGATGAATTGTCAGTTATTGTTAACCAACTTAAAACGACATGCTGCAAAGGTGATCCTTGTTCTGCTTCTATAATCAAAACCTGTCCCCCTATGCTTCTGTCTGCTATATGTAAGTGTGTCATAGGCCCTCATTACAAGTCAGGCACCATGGTCCATGCCGGATTCCGCCATGGTGGATGGCGGAATTACCGCCCCATTCCAAGGTGAGTGGGGCGGTAATTCCCCATTCACCATTTGCCCTTCCCCATTCCCATTTTTGCCCCATAGGTCATAATGGGGATGGGGAAGGCGCTAATTACGGCACCATAAATTGTGGTGCCGTAATTAGCACCAAGGTCGCTTAGCACCTTGGACTTTAACGCCTGCAAAAAGCAGGCGTTAAAGTGTGAATCAGGCGTTAAGTGTTAACGGCGCCGACGACGCCGTTAAACCCTTAACGCCTGACTTGTAATGAGGGCCAATGTTTCATTGCTGGAAGGACACGTGCCTGTGGATCTCAAACAAGCCTGGGTTACATCTATACTAAAGAAAAACGGCTTATCTCAGGAGGTGCCACTTAATTACAGGCCTATAATAAATACTCCTTTTTGATTGAAAATTTTAGATAGGGTAGCTTATGGTCCGATTGCCCAACACTTGAATAATTTTTCAGTCCTCAACCCACGTCAATCGGGGTTTAGAGCTGGTTACGGCACGGAAACAGCATTACTGGAACTTAAATCCAGATTACTGGAATGGATGGATGGGGGCCTTGCTTCTATGTTGATTCTTTTGGATCTCTTGGCTGCCTTTGACCTGGTTGACCACTCTATATTGGTTGCCAGGTTGGAGGCAGTGGCACATTTTTTGCCAGCAGCAGTTTGTTGGATCACCTCGTTCTTGAACAACAGCCAAAGTCAAGTTTTTTCCTGGCAGGCGGATGCTAATCCGTTCCCCATTGACTTTGGTGTCCCGCAGGGTGCCTGCTTTTCCCCCTGTCTCTACAATATATCTATGGTGCCTTTCTTTGCCTTATTGGATCAGGAGGGGATCCTGTTCACCAACTACGCGGACGACATTCAGTGTGTCGTGCCCGTGGTTGGAACTCATTCAAAGGACGTGGCAGAATTGAACAGAGCTTACACCACCATTGAGAACTGGATGGTGGAGAATAATTTAGTTCTCAATAGGGGCAAGACAGAGCTCCTGGTTTTGGGGTCGCAACCTACTCTATTCAAGCTGGGCCCTGCTTATGAGAGTTTCCATCTTGGTGAAGTTATAATTACCCCTTTGAAGAAGGTCAAAACTGTGGGGGTTATTCTTGACCAACAACTCACCATGAAATCCCACGTGGGGAGTATTGTTTTGTTGTTGCGTACTACATTAAACTTCTGGCCCACTTGCGGCCATTTATTGCACAGGCCAATGCCAAGACTATCGCCAGAGTCATCGTTGGAGCGAAAATTGACTACTGTTGTAGCCTTTTAGTCAGCCTCAGTAAAGCACAGGAGAACAGATTGCAGATTATCCAGAATGGGGCTGTGAGGGTGGTGATTGGACTTTCCCGTCGTGATTAGATGTCTGCTGCCAGAAGATGCCTACATTGGCTCCCTGTGGAGTCTTGTGTGCTTGTGTGTCTCCTGGTTATTATTTTTAAGTGTATTCAGGGTATCATGCCTGGCTACTTACAACATCTGTTGGTGGATAAGGTTCAAAGCAGACTGCTTAGATCTAGCAATAAAAAACTCCTTTTGCTTCCTAGGTGCAAAACTAGAAAGGCTGAAAGGGGAGCATTTTACATCTCAGTGCCCAAAGCCTGGAATTATCTCCACCTCGACTTTAGGTGCCAGCCCAATGTGGAATGCTTCAAAAAGAAATGGAAAACCTGACTCTTCACTTACCTATGTCATAGCTTGGTCTTTTTGCTCCTTCACTTCATCCGTCGTTTTTTTTATGTTTGTTTAGCGCCCTAATGCCTTCGGGTTCATGGTTTGCGCTATATAAATAATTAAAGTAAAGTCAACAGGGCAGCTGTCACCCAGGCAGATGTAGGTTTCATTGAAAGTACGATTGTATGGATTTGGGCCAATGAGCAAAATTAAAGAGAGTCATATTTGTCTTAGGTAGATCATCACCTTGACAAGCAATTTGAGTGAGATTGTGCCCAATGGGCTGCACCTGCAGATCCCTGATGGTCTGTTTATGGCCCGGAATCTCTGCTGAAAATGTGTTGTGTATTGATTGGCACCAAGCAGAGTCTTTAATACGATCCTGATTTATAGCTGGTGTGTCCTGAAATTCAGCAAGAATTATAAACGGTTTGCTAGAACTTGACAGAGTACTCTCAATTCTTTTATTAAGAAAAACAGATTTAGCAGCGATAATTGTTTTAAATTCCCTCACAGCCTGTTTATACTAGAGAAGAGATTGGGGACCGGGGTTCTTCCGCCAGGCTTACTCAGCAAATGTGAGCACCCTACCCTCCCAAACATGCACACTGAAATGGCACCTGCATACACTGTGTAAAACTGTAAAACAGCCGGAATTATTTACAAATGGGGTTTTTCTCAACACAAGTGGTTCTTGATCCATGAAACAGCTGATACGTGTTTTGACCTTCAAAAAGCCCTCAAAGGTTTTTATCATGGCAAATTTGGTCTGTCCAAATCATGGGAAAATAGAGCTGGTGTACATAGTGAGAATTGGGTCATGGATCTTGTTTCTTGTTGGGTCTGTTCCTAGAGTAATGGAATCTGATGAAGGCCAGTGGTTTAATGCAATACAAAAGAGGGGATGGCTGGAAAGTTTAGAATTAACCTTAACCTCTGGCATTGCTCTGCACAACCCTTTCGACCATCGTTCTTCACCTGCCAATCCATTACAAAAGGGGAAAGACCATATGGACATCAGTCTTGATCCCACCCCAAAAGGAGCATTCCAGCCTGAACTGCTTGGTCACAACCCTTCTGTACAAGACCACACACATCCCCAAACATGTTTAGGCCTGATTTGTATATTGTCCTTCCCCTTTTGTAATGGATTGGCAGGCGAAGAACGATGGTCTTGAGGGTCACTGTTCTTTTTAGGTTGTTATGTGGCTAGGTGCTAGTTCTTGTTGTTAGGTGCTAGTTGTTGGGTTTATAGATGCTGTTTGGTGTGCGCTAGTTGTATACTGGGATAATGGTTGTAGAGTTGATAAATGCAGGTTGTAAGGTTCTGGTTGTCTGGGCTTCAGGGGCAAGTTGTTGTGTCTTTAGATGCAAATGAATGGCAGGTTACGTAGGGTTATCATCAGTGATACTCAGAAGCGAGGGCTCTACTGACAGCCGAAAGGACTCACTGAGACTTGGAGAAGGAGAAGAATCGTTACTACTGCACAGTGCTCCCACTGAATATTCCAGAGGGCTCATGCTAAAAGGCGAAAGGAGTAGCAAACAGAAGACATCTAGGCCGGAGAACTGGGAGGGCATCCAAAAACTAAATCGGTGGACCTGAATGGGTGGCCGGCTACCATGGAAGGAGTTATTTGGCCTACGATGCAAATAAATCAGCCAGTGGCAGCGCTTTATCAACATTTCAATCACCCAGGGCAATAGGCAGTAATCGACTAATGACAGGAACACTCTGCTGACGTGGTCTGCTTTTTAGTTTTGATATCCCAGGAGTGTGGAATTTGTATTTACTGAGCTTCTATATCGCTTCACACCAAAGCGCTGTACATAATTGATGAGATGGTACATTAAAGAGATGATGACAGTTTCCAAAGCAGAACAGAGAAACATAAATAAATAACAAGAACAATCCATAAAAGTAATGCAAATGTAAAGATAATCCAGTAATACTGCTGAGTTTGAGGGTATAACAAAATGAAGAATTACAAGACAAATAAACAATTTAACAATTAAACCAGCAATAAGCTAAAAGGGAATTTAAGGAGGAATAGATGGAAGGACAAGCAGGAAGCCATAGGCATGCATGACTAAATGGCAGCAAGAATGTTCACAACCACGAGAACACACACATTTTCAGCAGTGATAGTTGTCTGAGTGTCCAAGGTTCCTGCTGACCCATGAGGCAGCCACAACAGGAAAGTCACACCACCAAGTGGCTCCACAAATTAACCATACAACCAAATTGCCCCAACAGGTAAGCAGGACATCACCAGCAAAGTTGTAATCAATGAGGACGCCAGCCAGTGCCAGCTCACCATAGGCCTTCCGAAGAAAGAGCAGTATTCTCTGCATATTCCAGTTTGCCTACAGCAGTGTGGCTCCACACCGCAACACCACAGTCACACCAGCACTTGTGAAGGATTGGAGAAATAATCCACACCTAAGTGAAGTCACTCCTCTCTCCACTCCAGTCTGCCAAGAAGGCTGCGCAGACTAACAAGTAAGTCCAATATCTAATATTGAAGACGTATGTGATAAACCCATATTATCAAAAGCAAGAATGACACAAACGATACGTTTGGAAAAGCTTTATTGTTCTCAAAAGGGGTTGCTGAGGGGGTGTCCGGTAGAGGTGTGTCCAAAAGGGGGGAATACTGCGTCTCTCCCGAGGGCATTCCTCCCGCAGTAGCCAACGACCCCTTGTCCAGGTGATCCTCCACTGGTACACCCCCAGTGTCTGGTTCCAAAGTTGATGGCTGTGCCCTGGCCACCTGAACAGAAGATCCTCAGGGGCTATCCGTGAGAACACCCTCGGGTTTCTCACACTTGTAGGTTTTAGGATTTAATTCATGGATTTCAATGCAGGTTATATATATATTTAGGGTGCTGGCAAGAAAAATGCAACCCTGGTACAGTAAGCTGCTATATAATCAACAACCAAAACAGTGGACACCGTATTAATTGATAAATAATCAGTCAAAAGTATTCTGAATTCAGAAATGATATATTCATGAACGTAAAGCAATGGTATGAAGCAGTTATTTCCATATGTAATGGTATTTTTAATTCATCACAATCAATTCAACAAAATAAAATAAATTGAACCAAAGGCACAACACGTTTCAGGATTTCCCTTCGTTAGAAGCAAAATTCAAAATATCAATTCTTCTTAGTGCTTCAATTATCTAAAGAATAATTACAAAGGAATCATCAGTATTTTCTTATTCAGCAGAAGATACCTAATGCACAATTTGTGTTAACTCTTACATGGTTCCTTGCCACCATTTTCCTGGCTGACTCTTGGGGAGAAACTGGATGGGAAATGATGTTGCTCAGCAACACTACTGGGTTCTACTCATTTATCGCAGTCTTCAATGGGTGCTTCAATCTGTTTGGTAAATTAAGCATAATAGTACTCACTGGTGTCATCTGACTCTATATCATAATATGGCAGGCATTTCACATGCTGGTGACTCACCCTTACCTCAGGTAAGTGGACAGTGTACTCCTAAAACTGTCTTCTTTCACAAATGGTCACAGCATATCCTTGATGCGCCCTGCTACCTTTGGGTCCAGTGCGCTTTACAAATTCAATAAACAAACAAACAAACAAACTTCATCTACATCAGTTCTGTGGTAAGTTTGTGATAGTAATCACACATGTGTAGAATATATGGAAGTTCGATGAAGATCTATTGTGTTGCAATCTCTTTTGGTAAGAATTAAGTCCAATAAAAGAACACTCATCATCCCTTTGCAGGATAGGATGGGTCCTCAAGAGGTGTGTAATTAGAATTTTCTGATGCGTGTATAGAAGTAGTAGCATCCACGTTCTGAAACGATAAATATCAGCCTAGTTTTAAGAGATCTAAAATGTCTGCAATCTTTTAGTCTAATTAATAACCTGAATATCTAGGTCAGATCCAGAGCCGATTATGTGATCGTCATCACATTCTTGAATGTGGAGGCAAGATGGCCGCTTATAAGTATGTAGACATAAACGACGTTGTTATATAATGACGTTGTGACGTCATAATGCTCCTTCCTCGCTTGTGCCCACAGAGTGCTGTTTGCTGTCTCGTTAGGCTCGAGGTTGCGAGAACACATGGATTGTTTCTCTCCTTCAACCGTTGGTATTGGATATTGCTGCCTCGTACTAAGAACTTTTTTTATTCATCCTGCTTATCCATTGGCTCCCTCCCGCCTGTTCCATTTGGAATTGTACACATGTGAGCACACTCACAGAGAGCACAATGAGTGCTGTTTGGCGGTGAGGCGGTGGAGGTGAAGGTCAATGAGTGAATCAATTTATAACTTCTTAAAGACTTATTCTTCTTTTTTTGTTTTGTTATTGTCCAGAAAGCATCTTGATGTCAAATGCGTATTCGCTTAAATCCAAGAAGACCAAGTCTGCAGGGGTATGAAATGACTTGAATTCACATGGCGGGAAAATGAAAGAAGTGCCTCAGAGGTATCCTGCTATGGGGGTTACCCTGGACCGTGTTTCTCATTTAACTTGAGATATCCGAACATTTTTTAAACTGGCAAATCAGCTGATCAGAAGATCTATGACCTTGGAGGAAGGGGCACCCTTGCTCACGACCTACCATATTTTGGGTTATCAAGACTCATCGAACCCTTGATTGTTTTTGATGATCTTCCGGATTCAGCTCTTTTGGCGGGAGTCTCGACCTTAGAAAGGGTGTTGGGCCCACCCCCCGCCCCCAATTTTAACAGGGCTTGTAAACCCAGAATCTGTAGTGGCTTGCTTGCAGAGGGAAGCAATCCTCTCCTCAACGGACCCCCAAGAGGGGGCTATTTTGACAGTTCCGGTTGGCCCAATTCTATCCAGGGGCAGATTCATTTTGCAAGTGATAAGGTTTCAACTCAGGGTAATTATGATATGCCCCCGCTAACTGAGCCTTTTTTTCAGGGTTTGTTGCCGGCACAGGAACAATTGGTGGTTCAGAAAAACCTATTACCTGCAGTTTCGGGGACTGTATTTTAAAACATGAACATTGTCATGAATTTTAATGAGGATGCTTCTCAACAAGACTGGCGGGTTAGTGATCATGAAACGACAAAGGACCTGAATTTGTCAGGTTCCCCTGTTGTTTATGAGGATTCACCTACCTCGTCTAATTCTTCAATTTCTTTTGTGCACCTGACTATGAGAAGATCTTTTGGAATCCCGGCGACGTCTACATCTATGTTGGAGATGACACTATCGGCAATGACTACCACAATGCTGGTCCTGGCGAACTTGTACGAAGCCTTAAACATTAAAATATCTGACCAGGTATCCCTTTTATCATCTCTTAACCTGAACATTTCGCCTTACTAAAAAAGATTTGCGGCCGATATTCTGCCCAAAATCTCCACAGACTCTACTTCCAGCTCATAGATTGGACGAATCTCCACTACCTGAAGGTCGGCTGTTGGAAGCAGCTCGTGTGTTTAAATTCTTGAACTTCAACCAGCAGCCCGGAATGTTTCGAGTCATCCTAGCGAATTGCGCAAATTGCTGGCTATCGAACTAAACGAGGATACTGTGGAGCCCTTGGTAATAAGTCTGGCTATTCTTGAGTATGTTTCCTCACAGGTTTTTGTGATTTTTTCGAAAAAATAGATGGGGGCTAAACCTTTACAAACAAGGGAAAAGCCAAAGAATCAAAAGCAGGGGCTTCGTCGGCAATCTCAGGGTCCCGAAAATGTCTTCCTGCCCTATCCACTCCGCCCTGGCCTTCTAACGAAGGGAAGGCTAAAGAGAAAAAGAAGACCGTGAAACAAATTAAGCACATTGCAAAAGTGGTGACGATTTTGACCCCCGAACCACTGCTCTTGGGAAAGGATATTGGGCCTCATTCTGAGTATGCCGGTATCCTGGAAATAGAGCCGCCAGGATACTGGTACTTACCTTTACCGGTACTCGCTCTGGCGGCATTGCCGCCAGATTACGAGTGCCGGTGGGACGGTGTTAATCCCCATTCATTGAGTCCAATAGGACTTCATTAGGGGATTTGCCATCAGTACCGCCACTGGCAATGCTGGTGGTTGTAATGACGGTTTTTATTGCCGGTTGGGCACTTGGGCTACCTCCTGCTTTTAGCTGGAGGTAAGCCAAAGTGCTCCACCAGCAAACCCGCAGTCGGGCGGTCCGGTAAAGTGCTGTATCCGCGGATACCACCACTTTTCTACTGGACCACCCGACTTGGAATGAGGCCCGTTGCTCTCAATGACGAACATATTATTAACATCTCCCATTGTCAATGTTTTTTCTCTACATATTCAATTTATTCTGATTGTATGGTGGTAGTGGGGGAGGTAAATGGAGCCTTCATCGCCATCTGTGGTTTTGACCAATCAAGTGCCTCTTGTAGTCCCACAAAGAGCCTTTTCCCATTCAATTCAGGCTGAGGATGTAAGGGAAGAGACATATTTGTTGGGCTGTAAGACTCTTGAGCAGAAGAGGTTAAGGAGCAATAAGCCAAATAGCATGGTTAAAGCAAGGGGGAATGATGAGAACTCCCCTATTTTCTGATGTCGGTTAATGATCAATCTAAAGGGAGGGAGGATCCCTTATATGTTGGCCAGAGAGATTTGAAAATCCTCAGTAATTCTGATAACATCCTGGAAAGAAAGAAAATCTACTTCTATGCCTAATCTGGTCCCGCTGTCCCTAGACTCGAGGAAAGGTGAACTAGTCCTCTAAAATGTCTTTGTTTGAAAGAGAGAGGGAGGCACAGTATCTAGAGATATTAAGGTGTCGATTCATGGAATTAATGTGCGCCGTCAATTCCCGCGCAGAGGTGCCAAAACGTGCGATTCGCAGTAAAAGTGCAAAAATCGCAGTGCAAGTGCGAAAATCGCAGGGAAACCAGAGCACATAGATTCATGGAAGGCCGTGCGCGAGAAAAATATCGGATGTGCACTGAAAAAGTGCGCGGCGCACGCCGGCGCACAGGATATCTAACGGCGTGCGCCACGGCCACAGCGAAATCGCACATAGCATGGCGCACACAACAAAAGTAGGCGGAACATGGGGCGTAACACTCGGAATGGGGAACAACTCGTCAAAATGTGGGCGTCACGGGGGAAGTACAGGAGGCAAGTGCGCGGAACGCCCACACGCTCGCCTACAACACGTATTCATGGAATCCAATAGTGCAAACCAGCGCACGGTCAAACCAGCGCACAGGCCCAAACACGTCCGCCACAAGAAAGCAGGCGGTAGTGTCCCTGGCCCTGAAATAAATGTGCGCCAAAATGTGCGCCAACAAAAAGCCCCTATATACAGCTATGATGAATGTCACATACTGTGGCCCTCTAAGACAAATGACGTGCAAAGGGGTACGCGACAAACACGGACACCCGCTGTGTGAAAAATAGCTTGTGCGTGCATTCTGTGCTGTGCGGAAAGTCCCACACGCAAATAGCCTGGGTCCGTGTATTCCGGGGTGCGCGGGAAGTCCCACACCCGAATTGGCTGGGTCTGTGTATTCCAGAGTGCGCGGGAAGTCCCACACGCGATTGGCCTGGGTACGTGTATTCCGGGGTGCGCGGGAAGTTCCACACGCTAATTCTGCAGGGTACGTGTATTCCGGGGTGCGTGTGAAGTTCCACACGCGATTGGCTTGGGTACATGTATTCCGGGGTGCGCGGGAAGTTCCACACGCTAATCCTGCAGGGTACGTGTATTCCGGGGTGCGTGTGAAGTTCCACATGCTAATTCTGCAGGGTATGTGGATTCCGGGGTGCGCGGGAAGTTCCTCACGTTAATCCTGCAGGGTACGTGTATTCCGGGGTGCGCGTGAAGTTCCACACGCTAATCCTGCAGGGCACGTGTATTCCGGGTGTGCAGGAAGTTCCACACGCGATTTCAGCAGAGTACATGTATTTCAGGGGTGCCGGGTAGTATTACACGTGAATTGACCATGTGGGTCCTCCCAGGTGTTCCCTCTACACCCTCCACGGCCCCTGCAGGCAGCCCACACCACAGGGGACTACCCTGCACCCCTGCTCATGTCCCGCAGGCAGCCCATCCACCATGGCCATGCCCCCCAGCCAACCCACATGCCACCTTGCACTACTGATCACCAACGCATGTCCCCCGGCACCCCCACCCCCCAGCAGTGCAGGGCACCCTCCACCAGGCCCCCACACATGTCTCCCATCACCCCCATCCCCCAGCAGTCAGGGGCACCCTCCACCAGGCCCCCACTCATGTCTCCCATCACCCCCACCCCCCAGCAGTGCAGGGCACCCTCCACCAGGCCCCCACTCATGTCCAACTCATGTCCCCCTGCACCCCCACCCCCCAGCAGTGCAGGGCACCCTCCACCAGGCCCCCACTCATGTCCAACTCATGTCTCCCATCACCCCCATCCCCCAGCAGTCAGGGGCTCCCTCCACCAGGCCCCCACACATGTCTCCCATCACCATCATCCCCCAGCAGTCAGGGGCACCCTCCACCAGGCCCCCACTCATGTCTCCCATCACCCCCACCCCCCAGCAGTGCAGGGCACCCTCCACCAGGCCCCCACTCATGTCCAACTCATGTCCCCCTGCACCCCTACCCCCCAGCAGTGCAGGGCACCCTCCACCAGGCCCCCACTCATGTCCAACTCATGTCCCCCTGCACCCCCACCCCCAGCATCCAGGGGCACCCTCCACCAGGCCCCCACTCATGTCTCCCAGCACCCCCACCCCCCAGCAGTGCAGGGCACCCTCCACCAGGCCCCCACTCATGTCCAATTCTTGTCCCCCTGCACCCCCACCCCCCAGCATCCAGGGGCACCCTCCACCAGGCCCCCACTCATGTCTCCCATCACCCCCACCCCCCAGCCGTGGGATTTGCCTGGGTATGTGTATTCCTGGGGTGCGCGGGTAGTCTCACATGCGATACCATCAGGGTACGTGTATTATGGGTCCGCGTGAACTTCCACACGCAATACCAGTAGGCTCCGTGTATTACGGGGTTCGCGGGAAGTTCCACACGCCATTGCCCTGGGTACGTGTATTTCGGGGTGTGTGTGAAGTTTCACACGCAAATTTACAGGGTACCTGTATTTCGGTGTGCGCGTGAAGTTCCACACGCGACTGGGCCTGTGAGAGTGAGGTACATGTATTCCAGGGGTGGGCGGGAATATTTACTCGCGACTGGGAGAGCGTGTTACGTGTATTCCTGGGGTGGGCGGGAAGATTCACACGGTCGCCTACAACACGCCAAAAAATAAATGGTCCAATCCTGAAACACGTACGCCAGCATGAAGCAGGCGTACGTCGACTCGCGCAGCATAAACGTGCGCGCAAACAACAAACAAGCTCAGACGCCAGGATGAATATACCGTTCCTAGCAGCAGTGGCAGTGGGTTACCAAAGGAGGAGGAGGAGGAGGATAGTGAGGTCCCGAATTTTCACTCCCAGAACCAGCCTTTTTGGGATGCCTGATGACCAGGTGTATGGGAGGTACAGGTTTCCACCACACATAATACTGGACCTGGTCAGTGAGTGGGAGGATGACCTCACATCACCCACCCTGTGCTCCCAAGCACTTATCCCCCTGGAGAAGGTCCTCAATATACTGCACTTCTTGGCCACTGGATCATTTCAGCGGACAAGTGCCATAGTGGGTGGTGTGTCACAGGCCACGCAGTCACGCTGCCGACACCAGGTCTTGAACATCATCACTGCACGCCCATCAGTCCGCAGGCACATATACCTGCCCAGGACACCTGCAGAAAGGCAGGGTGCCGCCCTGGATTTCTACGGTGTCGCACAATTCCCCAAAGTGCTAGGTGCCATTGACTGTACCCATGTGCACTACGTCCCCCCAGGGCATCTGAGCACATCTATAGGAACTGCAAGCACTGGCATTCCATCAACGTGCAGGTAGTATGTAATGCCAAGGGAATCATCACCTCAGTATATGCCAACTATCCAGGGTCCACCCACGACAGCTTCATTTACCGAATGTCTACCCTAAGCCGGGACCTAGAAGCTGGGCGGCATGGCGATACATGGCTGCTTGGTGAGTATGAATGCCACTGCAAATGCATGCATGTCAGATGCAGAGTTATGTCACTATCCCACTAATGATACCCATCACCTCCTCACCAGGGGACAGTGCCTACCCTCTGAGCACCCACATGATGACGCCAATTCGGAACCCCATCACGCCTTCCGAGGTAAGATACAACACAGCCCATATTGCAACCCGGGGCATAGTGGAGCGCACATCCGGAGTGCTCAAGTCACGCTTTCGCTCCCTTGACCGTTCTGGCGGGCAGCTGTTATATGCGCCCCCAGTTGTGTGCAGGATCATAGTGGCAGCATGTGTCCTGCACAATGTTGCAACACGGCGGGGCCTGGCTGTGGACATGGTGGTGCCCCCACATCCCCAACCACATGCATGCCCGCTGCGCATGGGAGGGGAAAGGGCACGGGGTGAGGCAGCCCGTACGCAGCTGGTGGCTAATTACTTCACATAGAAATCACACCCCTGTGGAGTGCACACAGCCCTGGCACATACCATCTGATAAGCAATGATGACTCAACCTGACAATTATGACGAACAAAGGGACAGTCAACTGTCAGAACCATAGCAGCCTGAGATTGTTCATGTGGAAGTGTCAGAATGTGTGCATCCCTACCTACACAAACACCACCAATGCAGTGTCATCAAAAGACACACTTCCATGCAGCAGAAATGAATACCCACTTGCAAAATACTACATGAGAACAGTGCCATGTCACCCAACCCCTCCCCGGCACGGCCACACAACACACCATGGCATGTCATTGTCACGACTTACTGGCACCGGCGTTCCCTGTGGCAACGCTGGAGATTGCGAGCACTCTCCATTTCCCCCTCTTCCAAGTTGGCTCCTCATCCTTTGGGTTACGGTGCAGTGTTTTCACGTTCGCATGGCAGACGTCCTCTGACGTCATCTCGTTCTCTCATGGATTCCGGATATGGCCCAGCAGAGCCGAAGCTCAGTGCGTCGCTACTCTCTACAGACGCTACGTGAGTTCGCATCTAGGGAATTTATTATTCTATACCTTATTCCTATGCTTATCTTTCCTTCCTGCTCTTTCCTACAGCCTTGTCTTTCTGCCCAGCCTTCCCGTTCCGCTGTTCACGAGTCTACAGGAAACTCCGGTAGCCTCCCCTTCCAAACACGTTAGGTACATCACCAACCATTACATTGATTCCTCTCGTACCTAGTTCCTTCATTCATCTCTTGTTTACTTATCTAGAATCCGGACTTCGCCGAGATTCTGTGACTTGATCCTGTAAACTGCCAGTGGATAAGCAACCGATTCACCTCCACATCCGTTCCAGCAGGGTTTTTTCCCCCAGGAGGGTTTCCCTGGGATCCCTCGCACAACCCTTTGTTTCCCTCTCAGGGAGGAGGGAGGTGTTAGGGGCCTCAGGGGACTCTCCATTTGCCTCGTTGATTGCTGCACGAGTCAGGTTAGTGTTGAATCATTACAGCTAGCGACGCCCTAAAAGAAAAAGGCTTAGATACACATCATGGCTACTTTACAGGCAGCCTTAGACCAAGTGCAGCAATTAACGACCGCAGTACAAGGATTGTCCCATGAGGTACAAGCCTTAAAGCATGAAAATGCAATCCTCAAACAGCAAATGTTAATTAAGGCCCCCACTAGTTCAGAGATTCCTCCTGGCCCTCTACCAGGTGGGAAATACAACGGAAACCCGCATTCTTTAAGGGAATTTTTGGATGCATGTACGGTGCAATTTGCTTTTAAGACATCCTTTTTTCCCTCGGACAGAGATAGAGTGGGATATATGATTACTCATCTCACAGGTCCCGCGCTAGCTTGGGCCACGCCTATTGTCACTTCCAACAATGCCATATTGGATTCTGTGCCCGCTTTTACGGCGAGCCTAAAAGCTATGTTTTCTCGGAGGGAATACAATGTCTCCTCTCAAGAGAAACTTCTAGATTTCAAGCAAGGGTCTTTAGGAATTTTAGAATTCATTGCCCGTTTTAAACAAATGGCCCTAGGCACATCATGGGCCGATGATGCGCTTATTACGTTGTTTAGGAGAGGGGTTAATGAGGAGTTGAAAGATGAACTAGCTCGAGTTCCGAGACCAAACACATTAGCTGAACTAGTTTCGTTAACCATGCAGCTGGACTATCGGCTGCAAGAAAGGCAAACGGAGAGGAGAAAAGGGAGAAGTCATCGCTCTGCGCCAGAATTAGCATCCTTCCCTAAAACAGCTACTCCGGAAGAACCTATGCAGTTGGGCACTACACGGGGTCCTCTGACTCAAGAGGAACGCGCCCGCAGAAGAAACCAGGGACTATGCATGTATTGCGGCTCTTCTGGCCATGCCGTGCACGAGTGCCCAGTCGTTCCTCTCAGAAAACCATTTAGTTCGGGAAACGCCAGACGTCAACCGTAAGGGGACATACGGTCGGGGTAACAGATACAGGTTCCCAATCTCCTACAAGGTTGTCTCCCTCGCTGGACATGGTAGTCCTGCGTGTCACTTTTTCTCTGTCAGATGAAAACATTGTTACTGTCCCAGCCTTGGTTGACTGTGGGGCAGCTGGTGTGTTCATGGACGATTTTTGGGCGAGAAAACTGAATATTCCCCGATCTCCTAAAGCAATCGCTATACCTGTAGAAGGCGTAGACGGAACCCCACTAATATCGGGACCCATACGAGAACAGACTCACACTTTGAAGATGTTCATTGGATCACACAGGGAGGACGCCGTATTTGATATTATAAAAGCAGCTCACTACCCTGTCATTTTGGGCTTGCCATGGTTAAGACTACATAACCCTTACATAAATTGGACAGCCGGTTCAATTTTTTTAGGATCAGAATACTGTACCCAACACTGTCTTGCTGAAGGATCGGTCGGATTTTGTCGTCCTTCTTCGAATCCTGTTGCCCCTCAAAGGATAGTAGACTTGATTAGTCTTGTTCCTCCTGAGTACGAAGAGTTTCAGGACATTTTCTCCTCTTCCAAATTTTCTGAACTTCCGCCTCATCGTAGAGACGATTGTTGCATTCGTCTAGACTCCTCTCAGCCACTCCCTTTTGGAAAGATGTACATCCTTTCCGAGAAGGAAAAATCAGTCCTACGACAGTATTTAGAAACCCACCTTAGAAATGGTTTGATTGTGACCTCTTACAATGGATAGCTCTTACAGTGGCCCTGTTCCGAACCAAAGAAGATAGCTCCTCCAGTGAGAACCTGGACAGCCCAGGCTCACCCTAGTGTAAATAGTCAACCGTGCGATGTCTTGGTCTTGGTTTATTGGGGGGGGGGTTGGGGGGAGTTAATAATAATGTATAACTGCTAATTAATTGATGATATTGGTTATATTGTACTGAAAAAAACAATAAACAAATTTAAAAAAAAAAAAAAGAAATGGTTTGATTGCGGAATCGACTTCCCCTGCAGGCGCATCGTTATTCTTCATAGCAAAGAAGGACACGGACGAGTTACGTCCCTGCATTGATTATAGGGGTCTTAACAAGATCACAATTCCCGATCGATACCCAATGCCCTTAATACCAGACATCCTAGAAGCAGTAAAAGGGGCAACGATTTACACAAAGTTGGACCTCAGAGGGGCTTATCACCTCATCAGAATCAAAGAAGGGGATGAGTGGAAGACCACGTTTCGTACCCCCTTTGGTCATATCGAATACCGGGTGATGCCCTTCGGACTCGCGAATGCACCTGCAGTTTTTCAAAGATTCATTGACCATATATTCTCAGACCTCCTTCTTCATACGGTAGTGGTGTATCTTGACGACATATTGGTGTTTTCCAGCAATCCTACAGAACATCACCAACACGTGTGTCAGGTATTACACCGATTGCGAAGTAACCACCTCTATTGCAAGCCAGAAAAGTGCAGATTCCATAAGACTACGGTCACGTACCTGGGGTTCGTTCTGTCCTCTACTGGAATTTCCATGGATCCCCGCAAGGTGACCGCTATTCTGGACTGGTCCTCTCCTAGTTCTATCAAGGAACTACAGAGATTTCTGGGATTTTCGAATTTCTATAGGAAATTTATAGTGGGATTTTCCTCAATCGTTCTGCCCCTTACAAGTTTACTCAAGAAGGGAAAGCCTTTTAACTGGACAGAAGACGCCCAGTCAGCCTTTGATACTTTGAAGACTCTTTTTACTTCCGCTCCACTCTTGCGAACCCCAGATCAGAGCTTACCGTTTATTGTTGAAACTGATGCCTCCCATTTTGCTTTGGGTGCGGTACTTAAACAAGCTTTTGCCCAAGGAACAGAATACCCTGTGGCTTTTCTGTCCAAGACTTTTTCTCCCTCTGAGATCAATTACACGGCGTTAGAGAAAGAGTTGCTGGCTATAAAACGGGCCTTTCAAGAATGGAGACATCTCCTTTTGGGCTCCCAACATCCCATTGAGGTCCGCACCGACCATCAGAATCTCAAGAGTTTACAATACGCTGAGACTCGCAACAGCCGGCAAGCAAGATGGGCCCATTTTTTCTCTCCCTACAATATCACTTTAACTATCATTCCAGGTAAAATCAATCTTCAAGCAGACGCTCTATCTCGAAGAGATCCCGATTGCAAATCTGGTTTTCAGACCGAAAGACTGTTTCCTCATGCTACATTTATATCTATAGTACAGGACTTCCTTCACTCTGTAGCAGCCCAAACTCATGTCTTAATGGACTCCATTAGATTTCAGGCGGACAAATGGGGACTAAGTCTCGAAGACGGATGTTTCTACCGGGGTCATCAGGTGTACATTCCCTCACTCGAGCTTCGAACTGAAGTAATGCACATGTGTCACGATTCTAGTGTAGCAGGTCATCGTGGAATAGCCAGCACCCAGGAGCTCATACTGAGACATTTATGGTGGGAAACATTAAGAAGGGACGTGACTGATTACGTCTCTTCCTGTGTGATCTGTCTGCAAGTCAAAGTACCTCGCAGTAAACCATTGGGAAAGCTGGCTCTAGTCCAGATACCATCACCTCTTTGTTTTTGCTATGTCACCCCGAGTGGGACGGGTATGCCCAGACGTGGGTCCCGTGCCTGCTGGGCCTAGAGACCCAAGCTACTCCTCACTGATGAGCCCCAACAAGGGCGAAACATGTTTGGGGATGCTTGTGGTCTCGTGCAGAAGGGATGTGGCCTAGCAGTTCGGGCTGGACTGCCCCTTTTGGGGTGGGGCCAAGCCTGATTTGCATATGGTCTTTCCCTTCGGTAATGGCTTGGCAGGCGAAGAACGGTGGTCTGGAGGGTTGCCCAGAGCGTTGCCAGTGGTTAAGATTAATTCTAAACCTTCCAGCCATCACCTCTTTGTTTTTGCTATGTCACCCCGAGTGGGACGGGTATGCCCAGACGTGGGTCCCTAGCCTGCTGGGCCTAGAGACCCAAGCTACTCCTCACTGATGAGCCCCAACAAGGGCAAAACATGTTTGGGGATGCTTGTGGTCTCGTGCAGAAGGGATGTGGCCTAGCAGTTCGGGCTGGACTGCCCCTTTTGGGGTGGGGCCAAGCCTGATTTGCATATGGTCTTTCCCTTCGGTAATGGCTTGGCAGGCGAAGAACGGTGGTCTGGAGGGTTGCCCAGAGCGTTGCCAGTGGTTAAGATTAATTCTAAACCTTCCAGCCATCACCTCTTTGTTTTTGCTATGTCACCCCGAGTGGGACGGGTATGCCGAGACGTGGGTCCCGTGCCTGCTGGGCCTAGAGACCCAAGCTACTCCTCACTGATGAGCCCCAACAAGGGCGAAACATGTTTGGGGATGCTTGTGGTCTCGTGCAGAAGGGATGTGGCCTAGCAGTTCGGGCTGGACTGCCCCTTTTGGGGTGGGGCCAAGCCTGATTTGCATATGGTCTTTCCCTTCGGTAATGGCTTGGCAGGCGAAGAACGGTGGTCTGGAGGGTTGCCCACAGCGTTGCCAGTGGTTAAGATTAATTCTAAACTTTCCAGCCATCACCTCTTTGTTTTTGCTATGTCACCCCGAGTGGGACGGGTATGCCCAGACGTGGGTCCCGTGCCTGCTGGGCCTAGAGACCCAAGCTACTCCTCACTGATGAGCCCCAACAAGGGCGAAACATGTTTGGGGATGCTTGTGGTCTCGTGCAGAAGGGATGTGGCCTAGCAGTTCGGGCTGGACTGCCCCTTTTGGGGTGGGGCCAAGCCTGATTTGCATATGGTCTTTCCCTTCGGTAATGGCTTGGCAGGCGAAGAACGGTGGTCTGGAGGGTTGCCCAGAGCGTTGCCAGTGGTTAAGATTAATTCTAAACCTTCCAGCCATCACCTCTTTGTTTTTGCTATGTCACCCCGAGTGGGACGGGTATGCCCAGACGTGGGTCCCGTGCCTGCTGGGCCTAGAGACCCAAGCTACTCCTCACTGATGAGCCCCAACAAGGGCGAAACATGTTTGGGGATGCTTGTGGTCTCGTGCAGAAGGGATGTGGCCTAGCAGTTCGGGCTGGACTGCCCCTTTTGGGGTGGGGCCAAGCCTGATTTGCATATGGTCTTTCCCTTCGGTAATGGCTTGGCAGGCGAAGAACGGTGGTCTGGAGGGTTGCCCAGAGCGTTGCCAGTGGTTAAGATTAATTCTAAACCTTCCAGCCATCACCTCTTTGTTTTTGCTATGTCACCCCGAGTGGGACGGGTTGCCCAGACGTGGGTCCCGTGCCTGCTGGGCCTAGAGACCCAAGCTACTCCTCACTGATGAGCCCCAACAAGGGCGAAACATGTTTGGGGATGCTTGTGGTCTCGTGCAGAAGGGATGTGGCCTAGCAGTTCGGGCTGGACTGCCCCTTTTGGGGTGGGGCCAAGCCTGATTTGCATATGGTCTTTCCCTTCGGTAATGGCTTGGCAGGCGAAGAACGGTGGTCTGGAGGGTTGCCCAGAGCGTTGCCAGTGGTTAAGATTAATTCTAAACCTTCCAGCCATCACCTCTTTGTTTTTGCTATGTCACCCCGAGTGGGACGGGTATGCCCAGACGTGGGTCCCGTGCCTGCTGGGCCTAGAGACCCAAGCTACTCCTCACTGATGAGCCCCAACAAGGGCGAAACATGTTTGGGGATGCTTGTGGTCTCGTGCAGAAGGGATGTGGCCTAGCAGTTCGGGCTGGACTGCCCCTTTTGGGGTGGGGCCAAGCCTGATTTGCATATGGTCTTTCCCTTCGGTAATGGCTTGGCAGGCGAAGAACGGTGGTCTGCAGGGTTGCCCAGAGCGTTGCCAGTGGTTAAGATTAATTCTAAACCTTCCAGCCATCACCTCTTTGTTTTTGCTATGTCACCCCGAGTGGGACGGGTATGCCCAGACGTGGGTCCCGTGTCTGCTGGGCCTAGAGACCCAAGCTACTCCTCACTGATGAGCCCCAACAAGGGCGAAACATGTTTGGGGATGCTTGTGGTCTCGTGCAGAAGGGATGTGGCCTAGCAGTTCGGGCTGGACTGCCCCTTTTGGGGTGGGGCCAAGCCTGATTTGCATATGGTCTTTCCCTTCGGTAATGGCTTGGCAGGCGAAGAACGGTGGTCTGGAGGGTTGCCCAGAGCGTTGCCAGTGGTTAAGATTAATTCTAAACCTTCCAGCCATCACCTCTTTGTTTTTGCTAGTCCAGATACCTACTCGTCCTTGGCAATTGATTTCTACAGATTTTATTGTTGACTTACCTAAGTCTAAAGATCATACCACCATTATGGTAACGGTGGATTATTTCACCAAATTGGCTCATTTCCAGGCTTTGCCCTCAGTACCGACAGCTCTACAGATGGCCAGACATTTCATAGACTCCATCTTTTCCCGGCATGGTCTCCCTGACAGCATAGTGTCGGATCGGGGTTCCCAATATATTTCCCGATATTGGCAACAAGTGTGCTCTGCCTTAGGCATAAAGAGAGCCTTGAGTTCGGGTTACCATCCTCAAACGAATGGGCAGACTGAACGTTTAAATCAGACTCTGGAAACGTATTTGCGCTGTTTTGTATCAGCGGCACAGGACAACTGGAAGGATTTGTTACCTTTGGCAGAGTTTGCCTACAATAACGCTCCTCATGCTTCTATCAAAACTAGTCCCTTTCATTGTACCTATGGGTACGATCCTTCCTGCTATTCATCCTCTCTTCTCAGATCTTCGGCCTTTCCAGATGTGGACGCCCTAATGGGTGACATTCAACAGGGACATCTTTTGGCCAGAACCGCATTACTGGAGGCTCAAGAGCATGCTAAACGTTATGCTGACTTGCATCGTTCACCATCTCCAGTGATTGTTCCGGGGGATTTGGTCTGGCTCTCAGCAAAGTTTCTGCCCAGACATCTGGTTCCTTCTAAATTGTCTCCGAAATATTTTGGACCTTTCACGGTATTGAGAGAAAAAGGTTCCTTGGCTTTTGAGTTACGACTTCCACCTTCTTGGTCCAGAATCTACCCAGTTTTTCACGTTTCACAACTCAAGCTTCACGTATCGGATTGTTTTGGTCGATCTACTAAGGCCTACCCGCCTCCAGTAGCTACTACGGAGGGTCCGGAGTTCGAAGTCTCGGGCATTTGTGATTCCCGTTATCATCGCGGTCGACTGCAGTATTTGATCCATTGGAAGGGTTATTCTGTGGCCGACCGTACATGGGAACCAGCTTCAGCGGTCCACGCCCCCGTACTTGTTCGCCATTTTCACAGGTGTCATCCGGGCAAGCCAGGGGGTGTTACCCTCGGAAGGAGGCATACTGTCACGACTTACTGGCACCGGCGTTCCCTGTGGCAACGCTGGAGATTGCGAGCACTCTCCATTTCCCCCTCTTCCAAGTTGGCTCCTCATCCTTTGGGTTACGGTGCAGTGTTTTCACGTTCGCATGGCAGACGTCCTCTGACGTCATCTCGTTCTCTCATGGATTCCGGATATGGCCCAGCAGAGCCGAAGCTCAGTGCTACTCTCTACAGACGCTACGTGAGTTCGCCTCTAGGGAATTTATTATTCTATACCTTATTCCTATGCTTATCTTTCCTTCCTGCTCTTTCCTACAGCCTTGCCTTTCTGCCCAGCCTTCCCGTTCCGCTGTTCACGAGTCTACAGGAAACTCCGGTAGCCTCCCCTTCCAGACACGTTAGGTACATCACCAACCATTACATTGATTCCTCTCGTACCTAGTTCCTTCACTCATCTCTTGTTTACTTATCTAGAATCCGGACTTCGCCGAGATTCTGTGACCAAATCCAGTGAATCCTGTAAACTGCCAGCGGATAAGCAACCGATTCACCTCCACATCCGTTCCAGCAGGGTTTTTTCCCCCAGGAGGGTTTCCCTGGGATCCCTCGCACAACCCTTCGTTTCCCTCTCAGGGAGGAGGGAGGTGTTAGGGGCCTCAGGGGACTCTCCATTTGCCTCGTTGATTGCTGCACGAGTCAGGTTAGTGTTGAATCATTACAGTCATGCAATGTGAGAGCAAACAAATTAATCCCCACAACATGCCCCAAGTGTCACCAACTACAGTGTCCCTAATGGAAACTGGCCACACATGAAATGTTCACAGTAATGCAGGACCTACAACACACATTACCAAATACTTACCAAGAATACCAATCACCTACACAACCTCCAACCTACCTTAAACATGACATTACAGACTTAAAAAATTGGTAGCCTCACTACCTGATAATGCCAGCACTTCGAACACTTCCAAGTATACAGTGTTAGCACCACGCAAGAGTGTAGGTGCACTGCTTACAACATGGACTCCAGTTCCAAGGTAGACTGCCTTGTGAAGACATGAGAAATGGACCTGCAAATTAGGAGGATGAGATGGATGCAGAGGCACATATCAATACACCATGCAGTGTACAATACAACAACAATATGCACTAGGAATGTATACACAGTATTGACTACAGACTGCCCACACATCAAATGGGAGTCCAACGTCACCATGTACGCCAACGTCACTTGGGCACACCCTTTGCAAGCCCATCGAAACGGGAAGCAGGAAGGGTGTGTGTCACACAAACCCAAGCATCTGACCCAAATTCATGACAAGCCTGCATGTGCCCAGCCACAATACAGCGTATGCCCACGGGAGCCACACAAGGAAACACACTGTCCCAAACCCCCCCCCAAAAAAACAAAAAAAAAAATCAAAAATGGCCATTAGTGGGCCCGGGGGGCTGGGGGAGGCCACCCAGGAGGTCCGAAGACAGGGTGCACACCAAAACCCACCTGTGTGGATCTTGCGGAAAAAAAACACCTCCATGGGCTCATGGCCTGCACGGCTACCCTATTGTGAGAGAATCACTGCTGTCGCTCTCCTCACCCTCTGCAGCTGCATCAGGAGGTGGTGGCACTATGGGAGGCAGCCCACGCAAAGCCCTAGTCTGGTCCTCCATGGCAGCAAGCATGCGGGTGTGGAAGGTCTCGTTCTGGAGGATAATTGTGCGTAGGTCCCCATGCAACAACTCACGGGATGCCCGGACCTCCGCCGTAGTTGCCTGCATCTCAGCTGAGAGCGTACGTGTGAGACGCTCCAGCTGCTGTTCTGCCCTTCTGTTTGTTGAAGCCTCAAGCTCAACAAGAGTCGTCCTGAGGTGAAGGAGTTCCAACCTCAGGGCTTCCCTGTGGCCCTGGGACTCTATGGAAATGGCTTCCCGCAGAGTTGCCAGTGCCGCCCGCCTGTCCCTGTCGGACGCCAACATGTCCTCCCTGGGTGACTGGCAGATGGAGTCTGTTGCCTGCTGTAGTCGGCCCATCAGCTTTTCGGGGGGGACAATGGAAGTGGCCAGCCTATCCATGGCCTGAGCCATCATCTCTGATGATGCTGCCTGTTGGGTTGCCATACCGTATATGGATTGCTCCCATGCGGTATTGCCAGGTGGCATACGGCCACCACGTCGGCAGGCACCACACCTGTCTGGGGCAAGGCAAACTGCGCCTTGCTGTGCCGGCGCTGCCTGAGGCTGCAGGACTGCATTCCCCCTCTGATCTGCTGGCCCAGGAACAGGATCAGATGTTGCGGAGTGTGACCCTGCATCCGTAACCACCAAAGGCGTACCTGCCAACACTGACATCCCCATTGAGGGTTCTAACCCTGGTGCAGGTGGGTCGGACAGAACAGAATCCCTCCCAGGAACACTCACCTGCGACGGCACATATGTCTCCTCATCCGAATCGACACCTGAATACAGCTCGGGGGAGGTGCAGCCAGAGACACCCCTTGAGAGCACGACCTGCTGCAGTTGTGGGTTCTCACCCACCACCACACCACGTCCCTCACTGGTGGTCGGTCAGGCCTGAGACCCTTCCTGGGTCCGCACCATCTCCACAACCCCAGCAGTACAAGTGCGTCATCCCCTGCAAAGACATAAAAGAAAACAAATGGAAACAGGCATTAGCACTATGGCACACAATTAGGGCTGAGAAGCTACAGAAACAGTACTTGATTGACACATGTCCCACATGACTAAAACCCTCCCATGCATGCACCGTCACTGCGTGTGAAGGGGAGGCAGATGGCACACATTGATGCACCAAGATGGAAGATGAACACATTTGCTGCATGCTGACTAGCAGTGGCATCACACATTGGCCTGTGATTGGCAGGTCAAATACACATGCCATCACACAGATGGCATGTACCCTAGCCATAAAGTGAAGAGGGAGAGGAGGGCACCAATTGTTCATTCAGTCTAGTTTGCTCATGAAATTGATTATTTTCATTGAAATGGTTCAAATGTTTAACCTGGAGCTGCCAGTCCAAAATGGTCCTATAGCACAGGGACATGTCTAAACAAATCATATCCAGGAAACAAAGCCAGTCCACTGTACCATAGCCATGTCAGACATGTGACAATAGGACTGAGAAATGCCTAGTAAAAGTGGTGGTATGCAATCTGCCTGAATAAACAGAGGAAAATAAGCAACACTGTTGTGGCAAGATGACACTTCAAGGGCAACTGGCGTGGTGTTGGGCTAGATGTCTAATGTTGGCAGAAGGGATACTGCTATACCCAAATGCTGGTGCGCAGAATGTATTGGATGAGGCACATGGGTGACCCAAACCACTCAGGCACACACACCCTCACCTGGCAACCAAACAGAGGCCCTCACACACACACCATGCACATGGATGACACACACATGCATGTGCACTCACCGGACAATTCCTCGTAATCTGCCAGTTCTCCCACGCCTTGGATCTGTTCCTCCGTGACGTAGGTCCCAGCAACATGCTCATGTGGAGTGAGTTCTATGTCCTCTGCTGGAGACCCACCTCCAGTCACTAGAGTAGCGGCATGACTTGAGGCCAGTTTATTCTTTGCCCTGCGCTTCAGGTCATTCCAGCGCTTGTAGCATTGAGTAGCTGTGCGCATCACGATTCCAAGGTCACTTGTGATGTCCGCGATGGTCTGCCAGTGTGCCAGACGTTGTGCAGGTGTGGTCTTGGATCCTGCAACAATCACCATTTCGCGGTCATGTGCGGACACATACTCTACAAGTGCATTCAGTTCGGCCTTATTGAAGCTGGGCTTCCTTGACGGGCCGGACTGTGTAGCCGTGTCTGGGGCATCAGCCTCTACTGGACGAGCACTCTTCCTCTTCCGCTTGGAAAGTGGTGGGGATTCTGAGTGTCCTACGCCCCTCTGGACACTAGGGGCAGGAGCCCCAGTGGACTCTGTACTAGGAGTGTGGGATTGCACACTCAGCATAGGAGTTGGTGCAGGCATTAGCTCAAGTGTGATGGTGTCAGGGGGAATGTCAGCAGGATGCACTTGGAACGACACTGTCCTGGCTGGGTGTGTGAGAGGTGGGGTGGATGGAGCCGCAGCTGCCCCTGCAGCCTCCCCAGCCTGCCTACGCGGGGCAGCAGATGACCTAGCTTCCCCTTTTCCACGTGGCCTGATGACACCAACATGCACCAGCGCACGTGGCCTACACCTGCTGACCTGGAAGTCAGCCATGGAGTCACCCTGTGCCAGGTCTGGTTCCACAGTGGGCTGGTCCAACAAGGGCTGAGCATGGATGGTGTCAGCCACGTTACCCTCAACCAGGGGGGGGGCATGGGTGTCCCTGACTGGTCCTCCACACATGGGGGGCTTTGGGCACCCTGTAAGTCACGGCCACGTCCCCTACCGGATCCACCACGGCCACCACTTGGGGCTCGGCCACCTTTCCCACCCTTACGGCTTGTTCGCCTCCCAGCCATGGCACTGATGTTATTGTGCGTATGGGAGTCGCTGTGAACTATTGTCCTGGGCAATTGGGGGTCAAAGGGGTTGGTTACCAGATGGTAATCGTACCCTAGTGCTCTAGCAAGGCTGTATGTCACCCCTGGGGAAAGATGACGGGTCACGCAACACACAGGCACCCCAAAAAAGAGAAGTAAGGTGCACGCAACCCCTCCTAGACCACCTGTGTGGAAAAATAAACCTGCACTACGCTGTGGCACCCAGAAACACAAGAATGAACGTATGCGTGTCACACGCAGCCTAGAATGACCTCTGAAGGGGTATGCGACACACGGGGCAAGCACAGATGTTAAATACGTGCGTGACTCACCGTCTGCCAGGAACAAAAGCGTGAAAAATATGCGCGTGTGCGCATCGGCAACACCCCCGCCAAAAGAAGAATTGTACGCTGTCTGAGGAGACAGGACAACAGTAGAAGGGAACGCTGTTTGAGGAAACAGGCCCAGGAAAAAGAGGAAAAGAGAAAAAGCTGTCAGAGGTAACAGGGAGTACGAACTTCAAACGCCGTGAAGTAAATCGCGTGTGAACCAACAAGAAGTACAGATTTCACCCACTCGCTCTCCACAAAAAGTACGTACAAGGAAATGGCGTTCTACACGTACCTTTTATACACACGTCACAGACGCGCATACACAATGAGGCCATTTCCACCAATTACACGCTTTGACACTCGGACGTGTATCTTTTTTTTTACACGCGCCATTCTCTACGCCCATGCGCGTGATGTCATAGATGCGCATGGGGGCCTTTGGGCCAATGAATTAACGTACGTGTGCTGACGCGCTTACGCGCTAAGGGCCTTTCCTCAAATTACACGCAGACGTGCAGGATTTTCACGTGCCAAATCACTCCGTATCAAGCTGGCTACGCGTAAGCACACGGAAGACCACACTCCTGCCCAGAAAGCTGATTTACTGCCCCCCAGAGCCCCGAGCACGCTCCCACCTGCCATCTGCTGCTGCCTGACTGCCTGCTGCCCACGTGCCCTGCCATTTGCTGCCTGCACATCAGCCAGGGGTGCTGTTGCTGTGACCACCCCTGCTGGAACCGAAGACTCCCCACTGGGATTCCATCGCTCCACAGCCCAGCACCAGGACCCAGTTGCCCACCCACTCCTGCCTCTGGGGTTGTCATGTCGGGCACTGCAACATATGGCACCACTGACAACCCCCGGCCAGAGAGGCAGAAGGGCACCAGCTTCACTGCCACCGAAGTTGGTGTCCTGGTGGAGCAAGTCCTGGGGCAGTATGATGCCCTCTTCGGAAGTGTGCGCGCCGACAAGGAAGGACGGACTCGATTCTGGACGGACATCGTGACTGCCATCAACGCGGAGGGGTGGCAGTCCGCGACTTCCAACATGTCAAGAAGCGCTGGGAGGACTTCAGGTCCAGGACCCTGAACAAGGCCCGGCGCCTCTTGAAGGCAGCGGATGCTAAGGGGCGCCGGGGCCACTTGTCGGAAGATCAGATGAGGGTCCTGGAACGCAAATCCCCAGCGCTCCACGTCCAGGTCCTTGAGAGGCAGACCCGTCTGGAGTCTAGCGGTAAGTGTACATGCATCATGATTGTAAGCTGTGCGTGTGGTGATGTGCCAGTAGTGTGCAGGTTGCACATCTGTTTGTATGGGGCCGAGTATGGGTGGGGGTGTACAGGGCCGTGAGGCTAACACATGCAAGGGCTGTCATGTGTGAGACATGGATGGTGCTTGTGTGTGTAGGCTTGCATGCCAATTGCAGTTGTGTGGGCACACATGTTTGGATGAATGTGTATGTAAGTAGGCATGTTCCTGATGTCACGCATGTATGTTGTTTTCAGCTGCATGTATCAGCACTGTGTACATGTGCATGTGTGTATATTTGACAAGGGTGCAACAGTGATACAACATGGATGCATGTGACAGCGGGATGTGGAAGCCTGATTGGCAGATGTGACATGGATGCCCATCTGAACACTGCGACAGTTGGCTGAGGTGTACACATGCATGCAAGTGTGGTGGTGTGCGTGCATGTGTAGTGCACTCCCTGTGTTGTATGTGATGTCTGGCTCACCTTTGCCTGCTCATGCTGTTGTATGTGTATGGATGGTGCTGGCAGTTGCGATATGGCTGTGGTATGGCTCATGTGTGCAAGTTGAAATGACATGTGTGTTGCTGATTGTGATGCCATGTCTGAGGTTTGCCAATGCAACTCATGTACAACTGTCATGTGTGTATGTGCCCATTGTACAGTGCCCTGATGCCTGTGTTTTATTTCTCCCTGTCTGCAGCGTCAACTGATGAAGAGGGCGGAGAAGGTGCTGTGGAGCACAGCCGCGGGGATCGCACCGCCAGCCGGAGACGCAAGGCCCGGCTCCCCTCCCAGGTTGTGATCTCGTCGGGGAGTGAGGAGTCCGGTGCCGCATCCCAAGCCACAGCTGCTGGGGGGAGGTCCAAGAGGCAGAGGGTGGAGTTGGACTCCTCGGCAGCAGAAGGGGCAGCTGGGACCCCACAGGGCCCAACGGGGGAAGATGGCACGGAGTCATCCAGGTTGGTGGGGGGTTTGGTGGAGGAGGAGGCCGTGCAAGCAACAGAGACGGGGTCTGGAGGTGGGGATTCCACTGGTGGTAGTGGTGAAGTGCAGGACCAGGGACAGGAGGCAGCACAGGTCACCGCGGAAGTGCCTCTGTGCAATCCTGTCCCTGATCCTGTCACTGCGTCATCTTCCACCAGCAGGGATGCCTACGTCCAGACCCGTTTTCAGGCAGGGGATGAGCTCACGACAACTGGCCTTCATCTGCCTGCGGACGTGGCTATCGGGTCCGGGTTGAGCCTGTCCTGACTGGTGTGGCGTTGCGTCAACGGGCCATGCGAGGTGACCTGCAGTCTTTTCATGAGGAGACTGCACGTCATCTCGAATGGCTCGTTGAGCGCGTCGGCCTACTGAGACAGGTCACCCAGGCCGGATTCCTCTGTTTGATGGGGCTTGCTCCGACCCCCTCCTCAACTGAACCTCCTATGCGCCAGTCGTCCTCTGTGCCATCTTCCCACCCATTAGTCACCTGAGTGCCCTGTGGAGCTGCCTCTGACGGTGCGGCCAGGCTGGTGGAGGAGGCATCCCTGCCACAGTCAGGAGTCAGACGTCCAGCAGGGGTGGCCACATCAACGACTGCACCCCAGCCAGCGGAGGATGTGCAGGCAGCAGGAGGCAGTGCACGGGCAGAGGCACAGCAGCAGCAGCAATGTGGTGGGAGCCATGATGGCTCAGGGCCTTCGACATCGGAGGGGCAGGCATCGGCCGGAGGGCAGGAGGACCCAGGACGGGAAGTATCTTCCGTGTGGCAGCGGTTGGGCTACGCCATAGATGCGGAGCGGCAGCGGGCGGAAGAGGCACGGCTCACAATAGTCAGGGCGGAGAACTCCATGCGGAGGGCCCTGAGGCGGGCCGAGTGCCTCAAGGCAATCCGCAGGGAGTTGGGGGTGAACATGTCGACGGCCCTGCGGACCCTCGGGCCATGGAGGAGGACAAGCCCGCTGCCCTTGTAAATAGTTCTGTAGTTAGTGTTAGGTTTCCTTTGGTTTTGCATTTTTTTGGACCTTTTGGACAATGGGCCACATTTTTGTATATAGTTTTTTTTTTATTAGGTAGTGTTATTAGATAGGTTTCATTTCTTCTGTTGGGATCATGGACCCTGGATTGTTTATCTGTATATAGTTGACTGTTGGTTTTTCATTTTTTTTTATGATTTACCCATGGAGCAATGGTTTTCGACTTTAATTTTCCATTGGATTTACTTTTGTGGACTGTGACTTTGGACACCTTTCCTTTGGATTATGATTTGTGGTTTTGCATTATTTCACAGACATGCTGGTTTATTTTTTTTTAAATTCCCATTATTGTTTGTTTATTTTTGATTCAATTTATGTTGCTTTTAATACATATTTTTTCTTCAAACTTCAATGTGTAGTATCATCTCATTGGTTTCATGCATATCATGATATGGGTTTTGACATTCACTGACACCCATTGGGTGTATGCGAGGGACATGTGTTCATTTCCAAACTTGCAATTGGGGTTCTATCATGTTATTGCCATTTCAAAGTGGGTGGATGCAATACTCGGGTGGGTGTTTGGCATTTGGAGATCTGACCATAAGGGCCAGGGATCTAGATTGTGATGACATGTTGGCTGGGGGACATGTGTGGGGGCCTGGTGGAGGGTGCCCTGCACTGCTGGAGGGTGGGGGTGATGGGAGACATGAGTGGGGGCCTGGTGGAGGGTGCCCTGCACTGCTGGAGGGTGGGGGTGATGGGAGACATGAGTGGGGGCCTGGTGGAGGGTGCCCCTGGATGCTGGGGGGTGGGGGTGATGGGAGACATGAGTGGGGGCCTGGTGGAGGGTGCCCCTGGATGCTGGGGGGTGGGGGTGATGGGAGACATGAGTGGGGGCCTGGTGGAGGGTGCCCTGCACTGCTGGGGGGTGGGGGTGGTGGGAGACATAAATTGGACATGAGTGGGGGCCTGGTGGAGGGTGCCCTGCACTGCTGGGGGGTGGGGGTGCTGGGAGACATGTGTGGGGGCCTGGTGGAGGGTGCCCTGCACTGCTGGGGGGTGGAGGTGCTGGGAGACATGAGTGGGGGCCTGGTGGAGGGTGCCCCTGAATGCTGGGGGGGTGGGGGTGCTGGGAGACATGTGTGGGGGCCTGGTGGAGGGTGCCCTGCACTGCTGGGGGGTGGGGGTGGTGGGAGACATGAGTTGGACATGAGTGGGGGCCTGGTGGAGGGTGCCCCTGGATGCTGGGTGGTGGGGGTGCTGGGAGACATGTGTGGGGGCCTGGTGGAGGGTGCCCTGCACTGCCGGGGGGTGGGGGTGGTGGGAGACATGAGTTGGACATGAGTGGGGGCCTGGTGGAGGGTGCCCCTGACTGATGGGGGGTGGGGGTGCAGGGGGACATGAGTGGGGGCCTGGTGGAGGGTGCCCCTGGATGCTGGGGGGTGGGGGTGCAGGGGGACATAAGTTGGACATGAGTGGGGGCCTGGTGGAGGGTGCCCTGCACTGCTCGGGGGTGGGGGTGCTGGGAGACATGAGTGGGGGCCTGGTGGAGGGTGCTCTGCACTGCTGGGGGTGGGGTGCTGGGAGACATGAGTTAGACATGAGTGGGGGCCTGGTGGAGGGTGCCCCTGGATGCTGGGGGGTGGGGGTGCAGGGGGACATGAGTTGGACATGAGTGGGGGCCTGGTGGAGGGTGCCCCTGGATGCTGGGGGGTGGGGGTGCAGAGGGACATGAGTGGGGGCCTGGTGGAGGGTGCCCTGCACTGCTGGGGGGTGGGGTGATGGGAGACATGAGTGGGGGCCTGGTGGAGGGTGCCCCTGGATGCTGGGGGGTGGGGGTGATGGGAGACATGAGTGGGGGCCTGGTGGAGGGCGCCCCTGGATGCTGGGGGGTGGGGGTGATGGGAGACATGAGTGGGGGCCTGGTGGAGGGTGCCCTGCACTGCTGGGGGGTGGGGGTGGTGGGAGACATGAGTTGGACATGAGTGGGGGCCTGGTGGAGGGTTCCCTGCACTGCTGGGGGGTGGGGGTGCTGGGAGATATGTGTGGGGGCCTGGTGGAGGGTGCCCTGCACTGCTGGGGGGTGGGGGTGCTGGGAGACATGAGTGGGGGCCTGGTGGAGGGTGCCCCTGGATGCTGGGGGGTGGGGGTGGTGGGAGACATGAGTGGGGGCCTGGTGGAGGGTGCCCCTGGATGCTGTGGGGTGGGGATGCTGGGAGACATGTGTGGGGGCCTGGTGGAGGGTGCCCCTGGATGCTGGGGGGTGGGGGTGCTGGGAGACATGAGTGGGGGCCTGGTGGAGGGTGCCCTGCACTGCTGGGGGGTGGGAGACATGAGTTGGACATGAGTGGGGGCCTGGTGGAGGGTGCCCCTGGATGCTGGGGGGTGGGGGTGCTGGGAGACATGAGTGGGGGCCTGGTGGAGGGTGCCCTGCACTGCTGGGGGGTGGGGGTGCTGGGAGACATGAGTTGGACATGAGTGGGGGCCTGGTGGAGGGTGCCCCTGGATGCTGGGGGGTGGGGGTGCAGGGGGACATGAGTTGGACATGAGTGAGGGCCTGGTGGAGGGTGCCCCTGGATGCTGGGGGGGGGGTGGGGTGCAGGGGGACATGAGTGGGGGCCTGGTGGAGGGTGCCCTGCACTGCTGGCAGGTGGGGGTGTGATGGGAGACATGAGTGGGGGCCTGGTGGAGGGTGCCCCTGGATGCTGGGGGGTGGGGGTGATGGGAGACATGAGTGGGGGCCTGGTGGAGGGTGCCCCTGGATGCTGGAGGGTGGGGGTGATGGGAAACATGAGTGGGGGCCTGGTGGAGGGTGCCCCTGGATGCTGGGGGGTGGGGTGATGGGAGACATGAGTGGGGGCCTGGTGGAGGGTGCCCCTGGATGCTGGGGGGTGGGGTGATGGGAGACATGAGTGGGGGCCTGGTGGAGGGTGCCCTGCACTGCTGGGGGGTGGGGGAGGTGGGAGACATGAGTTGGACATGAGTGGGGGCCTGGTGGAGGGTGCCCTGCACTGCTGGGGGGTGGGGGTGCTGGGAGACATGAGTGGAGGCCTGGTGGAGGGTGCCCCTTGATGCTGGGGGGTGGGGGTGCTGGAAGACATGTGTGGGGGCCTGGTGGAGGGTGACCTGCACTGTTGGGGGGTGGGGGTGGTGGGAGACATGGGTTGGACATGAGTGGGGGCCTGGTGGAGGGTGCCCCTGGATGCTGGGGGGTGGGGGTGCTGTGAGACATGTCTGGGTGCCTGGTGGAGGGTGCCCTGCACTGCTGGGGGGTGGGGGTGGTGGGAGACATGAGTTGGACATGAGTGGGGGCCTGGTGGAGGGTGCCCCTGACCGCTGGTGGGTGGGGGTTCAGGGGGACATGAGTGGGGGCCTGGTGGAGGGTGCCCCTGGATGCTGGGGGGTGGTGGTGCAGGGGGACATGACTTGGACATGAGTGGGGTCCTGGTGGAGGGTGCCCTGCACTGCTGGGGGGTGGGGGTGGTGGGAGACATGTGTTGGACATGAGTGGGGGCCTGGTGGAGGGTGCCCTGGATGCTGGAGGGTGGGGGTGATGGGAGACATGAGTGGGGGCCTGATGGAGGGTGCCCCTGGATGCTGGGGGGTGGGGGTGATGGGAGACATGAGAGGGGGCCTGGTGGAGGGCGCCCCTGGATGCTGGGGGGTGGGGGTGATGGGAGACATGAGTGGGGGCCTGGTGGAGGGTGCCCTGCACTGCTGGGGGGTGGGGGAGGTGGGAGACATGAGTTGGACATGAGTGGGGGCCTGGTGGAGGGTGCCCTGCACTGCTGGGGGGTGGGGGTGCTGGGAGATATGTGTGGGGGCCTGGTGGAGGGTGCCCTGCACTGCTGGGGGGTGGGGGTGCTGGGAGACATGAGTGGGGGCCTGGTGGAGGGTGCCCCTGGATGCTGGGGGGTGGGGGTGGTGGGAGACATGAGTTGGACATGAGTGGGGGCCTGGTGGAGGGTTCCCCTTGATGCTGTGGGGTGGGGATGCTGGGAGACATGTGTGGGGGTCTGGTGGACGGTGCCCCTGCATGCTGGGGGGTGGGGGTGCTGGGAGACATGAGTGGGGGCCTGGTGGAGGGTGCCCTGCACTGCTGGGGGGTGGGGGTGGTGGGAGACATGAGTTGGACATGAGTGGGGGCCTGGTGGAGGGTGCCCTGCACTGCTGGGGGGTGGGGGTGGTGGGAGACATGAGTTGGACATGAGTGGGGGCCTGGTGGAGGGTGCCCCTGGATGCTGTGGGGTGGGGATGCTGGGAGACATGTGTGGGGGCCTGGTGGAGGGTGCCCCTGGATGCTGGGGGGTGGGGGTGCTGGGAGACATGAGTGGGGGCCTGGTGGAGGGTGCCCTGCACTGCTGGGGGGTGGGGGTGGTGGGAGACATGAGTTGGACATGAGTGGGGGCCTGGTGGAGGGTGCCCCTGGATGCTGGGGGGTGGGGGTGCTGGGAGACATGAGTGGGGGCCTGGTGGAGGGTGCCCTGCACTGCTGGCGGGTGGGGGTGGTGGGAGACATGAGTTGGACATGAGTGGGGGCCTGGTGGAGGGTGCCCTGCACTGCCGGGGGGTGGGGGTGCTGGGAGACATGAGTTGGACATGAGTGGGGGCCTGGTGGAGGGTGCCCCTGGATGCTGGGGGGTGGGGGTGCAGGGGGACATGAGTTGGACATGAGTGGGGGCCTGGTGGAGGGTGCCCCTGGATGCTGGGGGGGTGGGGGTGCAGGGGGACATGAGTGGGGGCCTGGTGGAGGGTGCCCTGCACTGCTGGCGGGTGGGGGTGTGATGGGAGACATGAGTGGGGGCCTGGTGGAGGGTGCCCCTGGATGCTGGGAGGTGGGGGTGATGGGAGACATGAGTGGGGGCCTGGTGGAGGGTGCCCCTGGATGCTGGAGGGTGGGGGTGATGGGAAACATGAGTGGGGGCCTGGTGGAGGGTGCCCCTGGATGCTGGGGGGTGGGGGTGATGGGAGACATGAGTGGGGGCCTGGTGGAGGGTGCCCCTGGATGCTTGGGGGTGGGGGTGATGGGAGACATGAGTGGGGGCCTGGTGGAGGGTGCCCTGCACTGCTGGGGGGTGGGGGTGGTGGGAGACATGAGTTGGACATGAGTGGGGGCCTGGTGGAGGGTGCCCTGCACTGCTGGGGGGTGGGGGTGCTGGGAGACATGAGTGGGGGCCTGGTGGAGGGTGCCCCTTGATGCTGGGGGGTGGGGGTGCTGGAAGACATGTGTGGGGGCCTGGTGGAGGGTGACCTGCACTGTTGGGGGGTGGGGGTGGTGGCAGACATGGGTTGGACATGAGTGGGGGCCTGGTGGAGGGGGCCCCTGGATGCTGGGGGGTGGGGGTGCAGTGAGACATGTCTGGGTGCCTGGTGGAGGGTGCCCTGCACTGCTGGGGGGTGGGGGTGGTGGGAGACATGAGTTGGACATGAGTGGGGGCCTGGTGGAGGGTGCCCCTGACCGCTGGTGGGTGGGGGTTCAGGGGGACATGAGTGGGGGCCTGGTGGAGGGTGCCCCTGGATGCTGGGGGGTGGTGGTGCAGGGGGACATGACTTGGACATGAGTGGGGTCCTGGTGGAGGGTGCCCTGCACTGCTGGGGGGTGGGGGTGGTGGGAGACATGAGTTGGACATGAGTGGGGGCCTGGTGGAGGGTGCCCTGGATGCTGGAGGGTGGGGGTGATGGGAGACATGAGTGGGGGCCTGGTGGAGGGTGCCCCTGGATGCTGGGGGGTGGGGGTGATGGGAGACATGAGTGGGGGCCTGGTGGAGGTTGCCCCTGGATGCTGGGGGGTGGGGTGATGGGAGACATGAGTGGGGCCTGGTGGAGGGTGCCCTGCACTGCTGGGGGGTGGGGGGGTGGGAGACATGAGTTGGACATGAGTGGGGGCCTGGTGGAGGGTGCCCTGCACTGCTGGGGGGTGGGGGTGCTGGGAGACATGTGTGGGGGCCTGGTGGAGGGTGCCCTGCACTGCCGGGGGGTGGGGGTGCTGGGAGACATGTGTGGGGGCCTGGTGGAGGGTGCCCTGCACTGCTGGGGGGTGGGGTGCTGGGAGACATGTGTGGGGGCCTGGTGGAGGGTGCCCTGCACTGCTGGGGGGTGGTGGGAGACATGAGTTGGACATGAGTTGGGGCCTGGTGGAGGGTGCCCCTGGATGCTGGGGGGTGGGGTGCTGTGAGACATGTGTGGGGGCCTGGTGGAGGGTGCCCTGCACTGCTGGGGGGTGGGGGTGGTGGGTGACATGAGTTGGACATGAGTGGGGGCCTGGTGGAGGGTGCCCCTGACCGTTGGTGGGTGGGGGTACAGGGGGACATGAGTGGGGGCCTGGTGGAGGGTGCCCCTGGATGCTGGGGGGAGGGGGTGCAGGGGGACATGATTGGGGGCCTGGTGGAGGGTGCCCTGCACTGCTGGGGGTGGGGGTGGTGGGAGACATGAGTTGGACATGAGTGGGGGCCTGGTGGAGGGTGCCCCTGGATGCTGGGGGGTGGGGGTGCTGGGAGACATGTGTGGGAGCCTGGTGGAGGGTGCCCTGCACTGCTGGGGGTGGGGGTGGTGGGAGACATGAGTTGGACATGAGTGGGGGCCTGGTGGAGGGTGCCCCTGACTGCTGGGGGGTGGGGGTGCAGGGGGACATGAGTGGGGGCCTTGTCGAAGGTGCCCCTGACTGCTGGTGGGTGGGGGTGCAGGGGGACATGAGTGGGGGCCTGGTGGAGGGTGCCCCTGGATGCTGGGGGGTGGGGTGCAGGGGGACATGAGTTGGACATGAGTGGGGGCCTGGTGGAGGGTGCCCTGCACTGCTGGCAGGTGGGGGTGGTGGGAAACATGAGTTGGACATGAGTGGGGGCCTGGTGGAGGGTGCCCTGCACTGCTGGGGGGTGGGGGTGCTGGGAGACATGTGTGGGGGCCTGGTGGAGGGTGCCCTGCACTGCTGGGGGGTGGGGGTGATGGGAGACATGAGTGGGGGCCTGGTGGAGGGTGCCCCTGGATGCTGGAGTGTGGGGGTGCTGGGAGACATGAGTGGGGGCCTGGTGGAGGGTGCCCCTGGATGCTGGGGGATGGTGGTGCTGGGAGACATGTGTGGGGGTCTGGTGGAGGGTGCCCTGCACTGCTGGGGGGTGGGGGTGGTGGGAGACATGAGTTGGACAAGAGTGGGGGCCTGGTGGAGGGTGCCCCTGGATGCTGGGGGGTGGGGGTGCTGGGAGACATGTGTGGGGGGCCTGGTGGAGGGTGCCCCTGGATGCTGGGGGGTGGGGGTGCAGGGGGACATGAGTTGGACATGAGTGGTGGCCTGGTGAAGGGTGCCCTGCACTGCTGGGGGGTGGGGGTGCTGGGAGACATGTGCGGGGGCCTGGTGGAGGGTGCCCTGCACTGCTGGGGGGTGGGGGTGATGGGAGACATGAGTGGGGGCCTGGTGGAGGGTGCCCCTGGTTGCTGGGGGTGGTGGTGCTGGGAGACATGTGTGGGGGTCTGGTGGAGGGTGCCCTGCACTGCTGGGGGGTGGGGGTGGTGGGAGACATGAGTTGGACATGAGTGGGGGCCTGGTGGAGGGTGCCCCTGGATGCTGGGGGTTGGGGGTGCTGGGAGACATGTGTGGGGGGCTGGTGGAGGGTGCCCTGCACTGCTGGTGGGTGGGGGTGGTGGGAGACATGAGTTGGACATGAGTGGGGGCCTAGTGGAGGGTGGCCCTGACTGCTGGGGGGTGGGGGTGCAGGGGGACATGAGTGGGGGCCTGGTGGAGGGTGCCCCTGACTGCTGGTGGGTGGGGGTGCAGGGGGACATGGTTGGGGGCCTGGTGGAGGGTGCCCCTGGATGCTGGGGGGTGGGGGTGCAGGGGGACATGAGTTGGACATGAGTGGTGGCCTGGTGGAGGGTGCCCCGCACTGCTGGGGGGTGGGGGTGGTGGGAGACATGAGTTGGACATGAGTGGGGGCCTGGTGGAGGGTGCCCTGCACTGCTGGGGGTTGGGGGTGCTGGGAGACATGTGTGGGGGGCTGGTGGAGGGTGCCCTACACTGCTGGGGGTTGGTGGTGATGGGAGACATGAGTGGGGGCCTTGTGGAGGGTGCCCCTGGATGCTGGGGGGTGGGGGTGATGGGAGACATGAGTGGGGGCCTGGTGAAGGGTGCCACCGGATGCTGGGGGGTGGGGGTGATGGGAGACATGAGTGGGGGCCTGGTGGAGGGTGCCCTGCACTGCTGGGGGGTGGGGGTGGTGGGAGACATGAGTTGGACATGAGTGGGGGCCTGGTGGAGGGTGCCCTGCACTGCTGGGGGGTGGGGGTGCTGGGAGACATGTGTGGGGGCCTGGTGGAGGGTGCCCTGCACTGCTGGGGGGCGGGGGTGCTGGGAGACATGAGTGGGGGCCTGGTGGAGGGTGCCCCTGGATGCTGGGGGGTGGTGGTGCTGGGAGACATGTGTGGGGGTCTAGTGGAGGATGCCCTGCACTGCTGGGGGGTGGGGGTGGTGGGAGACATGAGTTGGACATGAGTGGGGGCCTGGTGGAGGGTGCCCCTGGATGCTGGGGGGTGGGGTGCTGTGAGACATGTGTGGGGGCCTGGTGGAGGGTGCCCTGCACTGCTGGGGGGTGGGGGTGGTGGGTGACATGAGTTGGACATGAGTGGGGGCCTGGTGGAGGGTGCCCCTGACCGCTGGTGTGTGGGGGTACAGGGGGATATGAGTGGGTGCCTGGTGGAGGGTGCCCCTAGATGCTGGGGGATGGGGGTGCAGGGGGACATGAGTTGGAAATGAGTGGGGGCCTGGTGGAGGGTGCCCTGCACTGCTGGGGCGTGGGGGTGGTGGGAGACATGAGTTGGACATGAGTGGGGGCCTGGTGGAGGGAGCCCTGCACTGCTGGGGGGTGAGGGTGCTGGGAGACATGTGTGGGGGCCTGCTGGAGGGTGCCCTGCACTGCTGGGGGTGGGGGTGATGGGAGACATGAGTGGGGGCCTGGTGGAGGGTGCCCCTGGATGCTGGGGGGTGGGGGTGATGGGAGACATGAGTGGGGGCCTGGTGGAGGGTGCCCCTGGATGCTGGGGTATGGGGGTGCTGGGAGACATGTGTGGCGGCCTGGTGGAGGGTGTCCTGCACTGCTGGGGGGTGGGGGTGGTGAGAGACATGAGTTGGACGTGAGTGGGGGCCTGGTGGAGGGTGCCCCTGGATGCTGGGGGGTGGGGGTGCTGGGAGACATGTGTGGGGGCCTGGTGGAGGGTGCCCTGCACTGCTGGGGGGTGGGGGTGGTGGGAGACATGAGTTGGACATGAGTGGGGGCCTGGTGGAGGGTGCCCTGCACTGCTGGGGGGTGGGGGTGCTCGGAGACATGTGTGGGGGCCTGGTGGAGGGTGCCCTGCACTGCTGGGGGATGGGGGTGCTGAGAGACATGAGTGGGGGCCTGGTGGAGGGTGCCCCTGGATGCTGGGGGGTGGGGGTGCTGGGAGACATGAATGGGGGCCTGGTGGAGGGTGCCCTGCACTGCTGGGGGGTGGGGGTGGTGGGAGACATGAGTTGGACATGAGTGCGGGAGGGTGGAGGGTGCCCCTGGATGCTGGGGGTGGGGTGGTGGGAGACATGAGTTGGACATGAGTGGGGGCCTGGTGGAGGGTGCCCCTGGATGCTGGGGGGTGGGGGTGCTGGGAGACATGAATGGGGGCCTGGTGGAGGGTGCCCTGCACTGCTGGGGGGTGGGGGTGGTGGGAGACATGAGTTGGACATGAGTGGGGGAGGGTGGAGGGTGCCCCTGGATGCTGGGGGTGGGGTGGTGGGAGACATGAGTTGGACATGAGTGGGGGCCTGGTGGAGGGTGCCCCTGGATGCTGGGGGGTGGGGGTGCTGGGAGACATGAATGGGGGCCTGGTGGAGGGTGCCCTGCACTGCTGGGGGGTGGGGGTGCTGGGAGACATGAGTTGGACATGAGTGGGGGCCTGGTGGAGGGTGCCCCTGGATGCTGGGGGGTAGGGTGCAGGGGGACATGAGTTGGACATGAGTGAGGGCCTGGTGGAGGGTGCCCCTGGATGCTGGGGGGGGGTGGGGTGCAGGGGGACATGAGTGGGGGCCTGGTGGAGGGTGCCCTGCACTGCTGGCGGGTGGGGGTGTGATGGGAGACATGAGTGGGGGCCTGGTGGAGGGTGCCCCTGGATGCTGGGGGGTGGGGGTGATGGGAGACATGAGTGGGGGCCTGGTGGAGGGTGCCCCTGGATGCTGGAGGGTGGGGGTGATGGGAAACATGAGTGGGGGCCTGGTGGAGGGTGCCCCTGGATGCTGGGGGGTGGGGGTGATGGGAGACATGAGTGGGGGCCTGGTGGAGGGTGCCCCTGGATGCTGGGGGGTGGGGGTGATGGGAGACATGAGTGGGGGCCTGGTGGAGGGTGCACTGCACTGCTGGGGGGTGGGGGTGGTGGGAGACATGAGTTGGACATGAGTGGTGGCCTGGTGGAGGGTGCCCTGCACTGCTGGGGGGTGGGGGTGCTGGGAGACATGAGTGGAGGCCTGGTGGAGGGTGCCCCTTGATGCTGGGGGGTGGGGGTGCTGGAAGACATGTGTGGGGGCCTGGTGGAGGGTGACCTGCACTGTTGGGGGGTGGGGGTGGTGGGAGACATGGGTTGGACATGAGTGGGGGCCTGGTGGAGGGTGCCCCTGGATGCTGGGGGGTGGGGGTGCTGTGAGACATGTCTGGGTGCCTGGTGGAGGGTGCCCTGCACTGCTGGGGGGTGGGGGTGGTGGGAGACATGAGTTGGACATGAGTGGGGGCCTGGTGGAGGGTGCCCCTGACCGCTGGTGGGTGGGGGTTCAGGGGGACATGAGTGGGGGCCTGGTGGAGGGTGCCCCTGGATGCTGGGGGGTGGTGGTGCAGGGGGACATGACTTGGACATGAGTGGGGTCCTGGTGGAGGGTGCCCTGCACTGCTGGGGGGTGGGGGTGGTGGGAGACATGAGTTGGACATGAGTGGGGGCCTGGTGGAGGGTGCCCTGGAGGGTGGGGGTGATGGGAGACATGAGTGGGGGCCTGATGGAGGGTGCCCCTGGATGCTGGGGGGTGGGGGTGATGGGACACATGAGTGGGGGCCTGGTGGAGGGCGCCCCTGGATGCTGGGGGGTGGGGGTGATGGGAGACATGAGTGGGGGCCTGGTGGAGGGTGCCCTGCACTGCTGGGGGGTGGGGGTGGTGGGAGACATGAGTTGGACATGAGTGGGGGCCTGGTGGAGGGTGCCCTGCACTGCTGGGGGGTGGGGGTGCTGGGAGATATGTGTGGGGGCCTGGTGGAGGGTGCCCTGCACTGCTGGGGGGTGGGGGTGCTGGGAGACATGAGTGGGGGCCTGGTGGAGGGTGCCCCTGGATGCTGGGGGGTGGGGGTGGTGGGAGACATGAGTTGGACATGAGTGGGGGCCTGGTGGAGGGTTCCCCTTGATGCTGTGGGGTGGGGATGCTGGGAAACATGTGTGGGGGTCTGGTGGACGGTGCCCCTGCATGCTGGGGGGTGGGGGTGCTGGGAGACATGAGTGGGGGCCTGGTGGAGGGTGCCCTGCACTGCTGGGGGGTGGGGGTGGTGGGAGACATGAGTTGGACATGAGTGGGGGCCTGGTGGAGGGTGCCCTGCACTGCTGGGGGGTGGGGGTGGTGGGAGACATGAGTTGGACATGAGTGGGGGCCTGGTGGAGGGTGCCCCTGGATGCTGTGGGGTGGGGATGCTGGGAGACATGTGTGGGGGCCTGGTGGAGGGTGCCCCTGGGTGCTGGGGGGTGGGGGTGCTGGGAGACATGAGTGGGGGCCTGGTGGAGGGTGCCCTGCACTGCTGGGGGGTGGGGGTGGTGGGAGACATGAGTTGGACATGAGTGGGGGCCTGGTGGAGGGTGCCCCTGGATGCTGGGGGGTGGGAGTGCTGGGAGACATGAGTGGGGGCCTGGTGGAGGGTGCCCTGCACTGCTGGCGGGTGGGGGTGGTGGGAGACATGAGTTGGACATGAGTGGGGGCCTGGTGGAGGGTGCCCTGCACTGCCGGGGGGTGGGGGTGCTGGGAGACATGAGTTGGACATGAGTGGGGGCCTGGTGGAGGGTGCCCCTGGATGCTGGGGGGTGGGGGTGCAGGGGGACATGAGTTGGACATGAGTGGGGGCCTGGTGGAGGGTGCCCCTGGATGCTGGGGGGGTGGGGGTGCAGGGGGACATGAGTGGGGGCCTGGTGGAGGGTGCCCTGCACTGCTGGCGGGTGGGGGTGTGATGGGAGACATGAGTGGGGGGCCTGGTGGAGGGTGCCCCTGGATGCTGGGGGGTGGGGGTGATGGGAGACATGAGTGGGGGCCTGGTGGAGGGTGCCCCTGGATGCTGGAGGGTGGGGGCGATGGGAAACATGAGTGGGGGCCTGGTGGAGGGTGCCCCTGGATGCTGGGGGGTGGGGGTGATGGGAGACATGAGTGGGGGCCTGGTGGAGGGTGCCCCTGGATGCTTGGGGGTGGGGGTGATGAGAGACATGAGTGGGGGCCTGGTGGAGGGTGCCCTGCACTGCTGGGGGGTGGGGTGGTGGGAGACATGAGTTGGACATGAGTGGGGGCCTGGTGGAGGGTGCCCTGCACTGCTGGGGGGTGGGGGTGCTGGGAGACATGAGTGGGGGCCTGGTGGAGGGTGCCCCTTGATGCTGGGGGGTGGGGGTGCTGGAAGACATGTGTGTGGGCCTGGTGGAGGGTGACCTGCACTGTTGGGGGGTGGGGGTGGTGGCAGACATGGGTTGGACATGAGTGGGGGCCTGGTGGAGGGGGCCCCTGGATGCTGGGGGGTGGGGGTGCAGTGAGACATGTCTGGGTGCCTGGTGGAGGGTGCCCTGCACTGCTGGGGGGTGGGGGTGGTGGGAGACATGAGTTGGACATGAGTGGGGGCCTGGTGGAGGGTGCCCCAGACCGCTGGTGGGTGGGGGTTCAGGGGGACATGAGTGGGGGCCTGGTGGAGGGTGCCCCTGGATGCTGGGGGGTGGTGGTGCAGGGGGACATGACTTGGACATGAGTGGGGTCCTGGTGGAGGGTGCCCTGCACTGCTGGGGGGTGGGGGTGGTGGGAGACATGAGTTGGACATGAGTGGGGGCCTGGTGGAGGGTGCCCTGGATGCTGGAGGGTGGGGGTGATGGGAGACATGAGTGGGGGCCTGGTGGAGGGTGCCCCTGGATGCTGGGGGTGGGGGTGATGGGAGACATGAGTGGGGGCCTGGTGGAGGGTGCCCCTGGATGCTGGGGGGTGGGGTGATGGGAGACATGAGTGGGGCCTGGTGGAGGGTGCCCTGCACTGCTGGGGGGTGGGGGGGTGGGAGACATGAGTTGGACATGAGTGGGGGCCTGGTGGAGGGTGCCCTGCACTGCTGGGGGGTGGGGGTGCTGGGAGACATGTGTGGGGGCCTGGTGGAGGGTGCCCTGCACTGCCGGGGGGTGGGGGTGCTGGGAGACATGTGTGGGGGCCTGGTGGAGGGTGCCCTGCACTGCTGGGGGGTGGGGTGCTGGGAGACATGTGTGGGGGCCTGGTGGAGGGTGCCCTGCACTGCTGGGGGGTGGGGGTGGTGGGAGACATGAGTTGGACATGAGTTGGGGCCTGGTGGAGGGTGCCCTTGGATGCTGGGGGGTGGGGTGCTGTGAGACATGTGTGGGGGCCTGGTGGAGGGTGCCCTGCACTGCTGGGGGGTGGGGGTGGTGGGTGACATGAGTTGGACATGAGTGGGGCCCTGGTGGAGGGGGCCCCTGACCGTTGGTGGGTGGGGGTACAGGGGGACATGAGTGGGGGCCTGGTGGAGGGTGCCCCTGGATGCTGGGGGGAGGGGGTGCAGGGGGACATGATTGGGGGCCTGGTGGAGGGTGCCCTGCACTGCTGGGGGGTGGGGGTGGTGGGAGACATGAGTTGGACATGAGTGGGGGCCTGGTGGAGGGTGCCCCTGGATGCTGGGGGGTGGGGGTGCTGGGAGACATGTGTGGGGGCCTGGTGGAGGGTGCCCTGCACTGCTGGGGGTGGGGGTGGTGGGAGACATGAGTTGGACATGAGTGGGGGCCTGGTGGAGGGTGCCCCTGACTGCTGGGGGGTGGGGGTGCAGGGGGACATGGGTGGGGGCCTGGTCGAAGGTGCCCCTGACTGCTGGTGGGTGGGGGTGCAGGGGGACATGAGTGGGGGCCTGGTGGAGGGTGCCCCTGGATGCTGGGGGGTGGGGTGCAGGGGGACATGAGTTGGACATGAGTGGGGGCCTGGTGGAGGGTGCCCTGCACTGCTGGGAGGTGGGGGTGGTGGGAAACATGAGTTGGACATGAGTGGGGGCCTGGTGGAGGGTGCCCTGCACTGCTGGGGGGTGGGGGTGCTGGGAGACATGTGTGGGGGCCTGGTGGAGGGTGCCCTGCACTGCTGGGGGGTGGGGGTGATGGGAGACATGAGTGGGGGCCTGGTGGAGGGTGCCCCTGGATGCTGGAGTGTGGGGGTGCTGGGAGACATGAGTGGGGGCCTGGTGGAGGGTGCCCCTGGATGCTGGGGGATGGTGGTGCTGGGAGACATGTGTGGGGGTCTGGTGGAGGGTGCCCTGCACTGCTGGGGGGTGGGGGTGGTGGGAGACATGAGTTGGACAAGAGTGGGGGCCTGGTGGAGGGTGCCCCTGGATGCTGGGGGGTGGGGGTGGTGGGAGACATGTGTGGGGGCCTGGTGGAGGGTGCCCTGCACTGCTGGTGGGTGGGGGTGGTGGGAGACATGAGTTGGACATGAGTGGGGGCCTGGTGGAGGGTGCTCCTGACTGCTGGTGGGTGGGGGTGCAGGGGGACATGGTTGGGGGCCTGGTGGAGGGTGCCCCTGGATGCTGGGGGGTGGGGGTGCAGTGGGACATGAGTTGGACATGAGTGGTGGCCTGGTGGAGGGTGCCCTGCACTGCTGGGGGGTGGGGGTGCTGGGAGACATGTGTGGGGGCCTGGTGGAGGGTGCCCTGCACTGCTGGGGGGTGGGGGTGATGGGAGACATGAGTGGGGGCCTGTTGGAGGGTGCCCCTGGATGCTGGGGTGTGGGGGTGCTGGGAGACATGAGTGGGGGCCTGGTGGAGGGTGCCCCTGGTTGCTGGGGGTGGTGGTGCTGGGAGACATGTGTGGGGGTCTGGTGGAGGGTGCCCTGCACTGCTGGGGGGTGGGGGTGGTGGGAGACATGAGTTGGACATGAGTGGGGGCCTGGTGGAGGGTGCCCCTGGATGCTGGGGGTTGGGGGTGCTGGGAGACATGTGTGGGGGGCTGGTGGAGGGTGCCCTGCACTGCTGGTGGGTGGGGGTGGTGGGAGACATGAGTTGGACATGAGTGGGGGCCTAGGCCTAGTGGAGGGTGGCCCTGACTGCTGGGGGGTGGGGGTGCAGGGGGACATGAGTGGGGGCCTGGTGGAGGGTGCCCCTGACTGCTGGTGGGTGGGGGTGCAGGGGGACATGGTTGGGGGCCTGGTGGAGGGTGCCCCTGGATGCTGGGGGGTGGGGGTGCAGGGGGACATGAGTTGGACATGAGTGGTGGCCTGGTGGAGGGTGCCCTGCACTGCTGGGAGGTGGGGGTGGTGGGAGACATGAGTTGGACATGAGTGGGGGCCTGGTGGAGGGTGCCCTGCACTGCTGGGGGTTGGGGGTGCTGGGAGACATGTGTGGGGGGCTGGTGGAGGGTGCCCTGCACTGCTGGGGGTTGGGGGTGATGGGAGACATGAGTGGGGGCCTTGTGGAGGGTGCCCCTGGATGCTGGGGGGTGGGGGTGATGGGAGACATGAGTGGGGGCCTGGTGAAGGGTGCCACCGGATGCTGGGGGGTGGGGGTGATGGGAGACATGAGTGGGGGCCTGGTGGAGGGTGCCCTGCACTGCTGGGGGGTGGGGGTGGTGGGAGACATGAGTTGGACATGAGTGGGGGCCTGGTGGAGGGTGCCCTGCACTGCTGGGGGGTGGGGGTGCTGGGAGACATGTGTGGGGGCCTGGTGGAGGGTGCCCTGCACTGCTGGGGGGCGAGGGTGCTGGGAGACATGAGTGGGGGCCTGGTGGAGGGTGCCCCTGGATGTTGGGGGGTGGTGGTGCTGGGAGACATGTGTGGGGGTCTAGTGGAGGGTGCCCTGCACTGCTGGGGGGTGGGGGTGGTGGGAGACATGAGTTGGACATGAGTGGGGGCCTGGTGGAGGGTGCCCCTGGATGCTGGGGGGTGGGGTGCTGTGAGATATGTGTGGGGGCCTGGTGGAGGGTGCCCTGCACTGCTGGGGGGTGGGGGTGGTGGGTGACATGAGTTGGACATGAGTGGGGGCCTGGTGGAGGGTGCCCCTGACCGCTGGTGTGTGGGGGTACAGGGGGACATGAGTGGGTGCCTGGTGGAGGGTGCCCCTAGATGCTGGGGGATGGGGGTGCAGGGGGACATGAGTTGGAAATGAGTGGGGGCCTGGTGGAGGGTGCCCTGCACTGCTGGGGCGTGGGGGTGGTGGGAGACATGAGTTGGACATGAGTGGGGGCCTGGTGGAGGGAGCCCTGCACTGCTGGGGGGTGAGGGTGCTGGGAGACATGTGTGGGGGCCTGCTGGAGGGTGCCCTGCACTGCTGGGGGTGGGGGTGTTGGGAGACATGAGTGGGGGCCTGGTGGAGGGTGCCCCTGGATGCTGGGGGGTGGGGGTGATGGGAGACATGAGTGGGGGCCTGGTGGAGGGTGCCCCTGGATGCTGGGGTATGGGGGTGCTGGGAGACATGTGTGGGGGCCTGGTGGAGGGTGTCCTGCACTGCTGGGGGGTGGGGGTGGTGAGAGACATGAGTTGGACGTGAGTGGGGGCCTGGTGGAGGGTGCCCCTGGATGCTGGGGGGTGGGGGTGCTGGGAGACATGTGTGGGGGCCTGGTGGAGGGTGCCCTGCACTGCTGGGGGGTGGGGGTGGTGGGAGACATGAGTTGGACATGAGTGGGGGCCTGGTGGAGGGTGCCCTGCACTGCTGGGGGGTGGGGATGCTCGGAGACATGTGTGGGGGCCTGGTGGAGGGTGCCCTGCACTGCTGGGGGATGGGGGTGCTGAGAGACATGAGTGGGGGCCTGGTGGAGGGTGCCCCTGGATGCTGGGGGGTGGGGGTGCTGGGAAACATGAATGGGGGCCTGGTGGAGGGTGCCCTGCACTGCTGGGGGGTGGGGGTGGTGGGAGACATGAGTTGGACATGAGTGGGGGAGGGTGGAGGGTGCCCCTGGATGCTGGGGGTGGGGTGGTGGGAGACATGAGTTGGACATGAGTGGGGGCCTGGTGGAGGGTGCCCCTGGATGCTGGGGGGTGGGGGTGCTGGGAGACATGAATGGGGGCCTGGTGGAGGGTGCCCTGCACTGCTGGGGGGTGGGGGTGGTGGGAGACATGAGTTGGACATGAGTGGGGGAGGGTGGAGGGTGCCCCTGGATGCTGGGGGTGGGGTGCTGGGAGACATGTGTTGGGGCCTGGTGGAGGGTGCCCTGCACTGCTGGGGGTGGGGTGGTGGGAGACATGAGTTGGACATGAGTGGGGGCCTGGTGGAGGGTGCCTCTGACTGCTGGGGGGTGGGGGTGCAGGGGGACATGAGTGGGGGCCTGGTGGAGGGTGCCCCTGACTGCTGGTGGGTGGGGGTGCAGGGGGACATGAGTGGGGGTGCCCCTGGATGCTGGGGGGTGGGGTGCAGGGGGACATGAGTTGGACATGAGTGGGGGCCTGGTGGAGGGTCCCCTGCACTGCTGGGAGGTGGGGGTGGTGGGAGACATGAATTGGACATGAGTGGGGGCCTGGTGGAGGGTGCCCTGCACTGCTGGGGGTTGGGGGTGCTGGGAGACATGTGTGGGGGCCTGGTGGAGGGTGCCCTGCACTGCTGGGGGGTGGGGGTGATGGGAGACATGAGTGGGGGCCTGGTGGAGGGTGCCCCTGGATGCTGGGGGGTGGTGGTGCTGGGAGACATGTGTGGGGGTCTGGTGGAGGGTGCCCTGCACTGCTGGGGGGTGGGGGTGGTGGGAGACATGAGTTGGACAAGAGTGGGGGCCTGGTGGAGGGTGCCCCTGGATGCTGGGGGGTGGGGGTGCTGGGAGACATGTGTGGGGGCCTGGTGGAGGGTGCCCTGCACTGCTGGTGGGTGGGGGTGGTGGGAGACATGAGTTGGACATGAGTGGGGGCCTGGTGGAGGGTGCCCCTGACTGCTGGGGGGTGGGGGTGCAGGGGGACATGAGTGGGGGCCTGGTGGAGGGTGCCCCTGACTGCTGGTGGGTGGGGGTGCAGGGGGACATGGTTGGACATAAGTGGTGGCCTGGTGGAGGGTGCCCTGCACTGCTGGGGGGTGGTGGTGATGGGAGACATGAGTGGGGGCCTGTTGGAGGGTGCCCCTGGATGCTGGGGTGTGGGGGTGCTGGGAGACATGAGTGGGGGCCTGGTGGAGGGTGCCCCTGGATGCTGGGGGGTGGGGGTGGTGGGAGACTTGAGTTGGAATGAGTGGGGGCCTGGTGGAGGGTGCCCCTGGATGCTGGGGGGTGGGGGTGCTGGGAGACATGTGTGGGGGCCTGGTGGAGGGTGCCCTGCACTGCTGGTGGGTGGGGGTGGTGGGAGACATGAGTTGGACATGAGTGGGGGCCTGGTGGAGGGTGCCCCTGACTGCTGGGGGGTGGGGGTGCAGGGGGACATGAGTGGGGGCCTGGTGGAGGGTGCCCCTGACTGCTGGTGGGTGGGGGTGCAGGGGGACATGGTTGGGGGCCTGGTGGAGGGTGCCCCTGGATGCTGGGGGGTGGGGTGCAGGGGGACATGAGTTGGACATGAGTGGTGGCCTGGTGAAGGGTGCCCTGCACTGCTGGGGGGTGGGGGTGGTGGGAGACATGTGTTGGACATGAGTGGGGGCCTGGTGGAGGGTGCCCTTCACTGCTGGGGGGTGGGGGTGCTGGGAGACATGTGTGGGGGCCTGGTGGAGGGTGCCCTGCACTGCTGGGGGGTGGGGGTGATGGGAGACATGAGTGGGGGCCTGGTGGAGGGTGCCCCTGGATGCTGGGGGGTGGGGTGATGGGAACATGAGTGGGGGCCTGGTGAAGGGTGCCCCTGGATGCTGGGGGGTGGGTGTGATGGGGGACATGATTGGGGGCCTGGTGGAGGGTGCCCTGCACTGCTGGGGGGTGGGGGTGCTGGGAGACATGAGTGGGGGCCTTGTGGAGGGTGCCCCTGGATGCTGGGGGGTGAGGGTGGTGGGAGACATGAGTTGGACATGAGTGGGGGCTTGGTGGAGGGCGCCCCTGGATGCTGGGGGGTGGGGGTGCTAGGAGACATGTGTGGGGGCCTGGTGGAGGGTTCCCTGCACTGCTGGGGGTTGGGGGTGGTGGGAGACATGAGTTGGGCATGAGTGGGGGCCTGGTGGAGGGTGCCCTGCACTGCTGGGGGGTGGGGGTGCTGGGAGACATGAGTGGGGGCCTGGTGGAGGGTGCCCCTGGATGCTGGGGGGTGGGGGTGCTGGGAGACATGTGTGGGGGCCTGATGGAGGGTGCCCTCCACTGCTGGGGGTGGGGGTGCTGGGAGACATGAGTTGGACATGAGTGGGGGCCTGGTGGAGGGTGCCCCTGGATGCTGGGGGATGGGGGTACAGGGGGACATGCGTTGGTGGCCAGTAGTGCAAGGTGACATGTGGGTTGGCTGGGGGGCATGGGCATGGTGGATGGGCTGCCTGCGGGACATTTGCAGGGTAGGCCCCTGTGGTGTGGGTGGCCTACAGGGGCCATGGAGGGTGTAGAGGGTACACCTGGGAGGACCCACACGTGCAATTCACGTGTTGTGCTCCCCGCGCACCCCTGGAATACACGTACCCTGATGGAATCGTGTGTGATACTTCCTGCGCACTCCTGAAATAGACGTACCCTGCTGCTTTTGCGTGTGATACTTCCCGCGCACCCCTGGAATACACATACCCTGCTGCTTTTGCGTGTGATACTTCCCGCGCACCCCTGGAATACATGTACCCTGATAGAATCGCGTGTGATACTTCCTGCGGAACCCTGAAATGCACGTACCCTGCTGTTTTTGCGTGTGATACTTCCCGCGCACCCCTGGAGTACACGTGCCCTGATGGAATCGCGTGTGTTACTTCCCACGCACCCCTGATGTACACGTACCCAGGACAATCCCGTGTGAAACTTCCCGAGAACCACTGAAATACACGTTCCCCGCTTGGCGTTTGCTGTTTGGCAGCCCTGTGAACTGGTCCAGGGTTAGCGCAGCCCTTTGCGATGATTTGGGAATTTTGAAGGCTTTTCCTTGCGCGAGGGCATTCTTGGGGGCGTAACTGGCGCTGCTGCAGGGTTGCTGCGCCGCTCTGCGCCACGGCTGGTTTCGGAGGCTAAAATCCATGAATTCGCTGTGCGATGAAAAGGATTTTTTCGCACGCGGCTGGCACAGTGTATCGCACGGGGACACTGTGCGCCAGCCACGTGCGCCACTTTTGTGCGAATTTCTATGTATTACCCTGTAAGTAGGACAAATGTTTTGAGCTATTGGATGCTATCCCGAGTTTGAGGGCTATTCAATCTACAGACATAGCCCAAATTGAATTTATCACCGCTTAAGATTTAAACAGAGTCCTACTACATATCCCTTCTAACCTGGTAATTCATGTTTTTTTGGCAGCTATGGATCAATTGAGATTGTGGGTGTATGATTTATGAGAGGTACAGAGAAATCAGGTTCTGCATTAGGGAAATACATCTGATTTTCCTTTGAACTCAGATGCTAGGCGGTCTTCTTTCTTACCTCTAAGTGACCTATTCGCAGACGACTGGCAAGAAGGCTAGAGATATTGAGTTTGTGAAAACAAGGCCAGTGTAATTGACTTCAATCAAGCACTCCAACTAAGTCAATGCCTAGTCTGGGATGGCCAATGGAAGCCCTTATTCATATATTTTTATGTCAAGTTCTTAAATCTGGATGATAAACACTTATATAACGCCCTTCTCTTTGAAGCCCCCTGACCTCACTGAGCCAAGAAGTAGGTTTGTTTTGCAAATTAAAAGGTTTATTGGAAAAATTAAACAATATATATATCACACTTTTATGAATAAATTAATATTTGATAGCACACTTATGAATATGACATTGAACAACAATGGATAATATTACAGTAGCACAATTCTTTAATTACTTAGGAGTTGGTATAGAAAGGATAAGGTAGCAGAAAATACTTTGTATGGTTTCAAGGAAAAGCAATGATGGAAAGAATGCAGCACAGAAATAAACTGGATATGGTTTCAACAAGAGATAATCTGATCACTTTTTCCCTTGTGACAACTCACTCCCCCCCCTTATGCAATATAAAGAGATGGAAAGGAGAGCACACAGTTTTCAGGAATACAATCAAAATGCAGTTCAAATTCCAGTTCCAATTCCAGTTCCCCCCAGCAAGCTTAGAGCAACCAGCATGCTTTTAAACAGGCAAAAATACTTTTACATGTGATTTGCAATGAAGTGAAAAATATGCTGAAAATTATTTAAATTCACTATAGGAGATTCAGGGTAGGTGATAGCTACTTTAAATTAGTTCAGGTCAACACTAGCAATGATTCAGGAGTGATTATCAGGTTGAAAACGAATTTCAGCAGTGGAAAGCAAGAAGCAGCTATTTTTACAAGTGGTGAAATTGAGCCAAATTGCAATTCGCTGCACTTTCTCCCAGTGCGTAAACCGCGATTACAGAAAAACTATAAGGTCGTCTGAGGTTTGTTGGAAAGCTGAGGGTCTTAGCTTTAAAATGACAGTTAAATCTTGCTTCTAGGACATACAGTTCAAAAGATACAGACGTTTTTGTGGAGGTAGATTTTCAGAAATGAAGTCAAGATTTCAGAATGACAGATGACACTTTTACCGCTTTGAAATCACAGAATGGACACACAATTTCTATGCAGTTCTGAGCAGGTTGGGAGAGGATCACTCTATACTAAGAGATTGGCTCTGTACAGTTCTTAGACTGGATACACACTCCTAGTTTTGGAAGGAAATGGACCTTGTCACAGATCTGGTCAGGTTTGGGCTGCGGTTCTTTCTCCACCGGACAGGTCTCAGGCCCTCTGGGTTCTGCGTTCAGCACGGCCTCTGGTCTGGGTCTGGATACAGCTCTTCTTTCTGGGTCTGGATATGGTTCTGGCACAGGGTTCTAGCCAGAATCAAACAGTTTGCCCGGCTGTTGAATAGTTTGGTTAGGTAGCTGGATTCTGGGGCCTCTGGAAAGAGTTTGGCTTTTGGGTTTGGCCCCTGCTTAAGGTTCTAGAGTTTAGTTCTAGAGTTTGGTTCTGGAGTCTAAGTTTTGGAGCCTCAGGAGTCTGGAGTTTTTGTCTGGATAGGGTCGGGCAGCGTGCTGCGCAGGAATTGATGAGTAGTGGAAAAATGAGTGTCCCCATCTGGGTCTCAGCAGTCTCTTTTTATGTGTTCTCAAAGGGGGTGTGGAGGCTGACTTTCTATGCCCAACCCACTGAGGATCCTGATAGGTTAAAGGATTTTCTGTCCTCTGACTGGAGAACGGAGTTGTGAGTCAGAATGAGTCATCAGGTATCATCTTTATGGCTCAAGGAAAGGACACTCCCCTTTGTTTCCGTACAGCATATCTTCTTTTTCATAAAACACATATTTACAATATACCCCACTTGTTAATATTACCTAAATTGCATGACAGATTGCTTAAGGTACAGTTTGGTTCAAGTCACATGTTTCTACGAGCTTGGGTTCAGAAATGACAACATTTTGCGCTTTTGATGGGTTTCGCAATATTAATTTTGCAACAAATCTTACATGGAGGTACACACCCTCTCTGCGCATATTACTGTATGTTTTCATTTTTTCTAGCATAAACACTGTGTCTGCAATATTAATAAATACGGGGCTTGGCCTCAGAACATCCCACAGCGTCCAACTTAGTCTCAAACTGTGAGTGAATTTTTCATATTAAGAATCTCCAAATTGTACATTTTTGTCCACTTGGTATAATTAGTTATCAGTATTCTCATAAAACATATATTTGCTGGACTCTCTGAATCCACAGTTGTTTGTCTCCACCCCTAGAAACTTGGCTTGACTCAGAGATCAGATGTCTTGCCTTCCCCCAGAGCAGTGTTGTTCAGGCACACCCAAATCAGCATATCCTATTCAGCTGAAAGAATCCTTTGTCTTGTTTCTCCAGGCTGCAGGGGAATTCTCCTCCCTCTTAATCAAAAGGACCATGTGATTTCCTGTGCTGTTGCTGAGAAGGCTAGGTGTGAAGGCTTCCCATGAACAGCTAGCCTTTTGAAGGCTTAGCTAACTCAGGTTCTGGTTTAGCTTCAGAAATACAGGTCTCCTGTCAGAATTTAGATCGCTAGCGCCGGTCAGTGTCAAGCACCGGTATTGCACCCATTTTCGACAGCTGCCTTACCAGTAAGCAATCCTCAAAATATACTTTGTTCAAATATGGATGCACTTCTGTGGACCTCAGATTCATGTAGATTCTTGCGGGAGAATGATGTTGACCCCCCAACATGGAGGTGGGATCTTTTTAGTGGTTTTGGTGAGCCCTAATTTTAGCAATTTTTGACATCAAAAAAATGAATTCCCAACAGCTCTGGGTTGCTTTTGGCAATCAGTATTGCTATTCCCAAATGGTTTCACGCTACTGTGTGTGTAGCCCAATGGTGGTTTTAGGCAGTGACCTTCTGTGCTCACTAATATAGGCAAAAGTGGGTGGCAGCCTATTCTTCAGATTTTTACTGTGCATTTTTGGATGATTTCTGGCAAGCAGCATGCTTTCCGGTGGCCCTTTTGCTGTTTCTGCTACCAGTAATGCACAATGATGTTGCAGGGCTTGGATGAGTGGGTTGAAACATCCCACAAGCCCCCCTCTTGCGATGGCGTTGATTCTCCATCAATGGAACTCACAAGACTGGGATGTTCGCCTCATCTTCTTCTGATTCCGCAGATGGCAAAGTTCAGCATCTTTTCCTCCATCAGGGTGGATCAATCGGTTCTCCTCGCCGGTCCTGATGGGAGTATTGGGCGGTACTCCGGGCCTCTCGGATCTTTGCTCCCGGTCCCCGGGTCGTCCTCCTTGGGCAGTCTCCATGGTTTCATCTCTCCTAGGATGACAAAGCAAAAAGCAGCAGAAACATATCCGTAGACATTTCCCCACCACTATTAATGTAGTGGGGTGAACATATACATTTTATAAATCAGGAGACATTTGTATTCTTATCATTGTATTTTAGAGACTATATGTGGGATATTTTAGGGTTGGAAATCTATTAATCTGGAGTGGCCCCCTCTGGGATTGCATAGGACTCCTCCAGTTGCTGCAGAGTGTGCCTGGGATGGCAACACTTTAGCTGATTAATATGGACCCACTTGTCTTCCCCTTCCGCCAAACTGCCTTTGGGGAGGTGGATCTTGTAGGCGACTGGTGAGATCTTGTCTACAATTTCAAAAGGTCCCTTCCAGGTAGGCAGAAGTTTCCGCTGTTTGGCCTGGTTCCTTTGGAAATTGTACAGATAAACCCTGTCTCCTACATTGTATTCCTTTCTGGTGGTCTTCAGGTCATAGTGGGTCTTCATGCTATCGGCTGATCTTTTGTCATGATGCCTATCCCCGGAGCACCAGGCCAGGCCCAGCACCACCGGGAGCAGGCATCATGCCCCCGGGTAAAAGCCCAGCGGCCCCTTATAGGGGTTCTTTGGACTCTTTCCTAGCGCATTTGGCGCCAGGTTCATGTTGGACATCAGTCCTGGCGCCATAGGCGCCAGGCTCATAAAGGAAGGTGTTTTGTGCACTTACCTAATGCAGACCATGCTACAAGATTCAGGCCTCCCTGAGACCTGAAAGGGACTATTTTTTCATTGGGACTATTTTGCCACTCGGGCGTGGCCAGGGAAGGATACTTACCTGAAACTACTTTGGGGGCTATTTAAAGCCACGCCCAGACAGTAGCTCACGCTTCGCGTTGTTCTGCATCCAAGCAGCTGAACGCTCACCGTGTCTGCTCCTGCATCTGGTCTCCAGCCACACCCGCCTCGATCCTGGAACACCTGTAAGGAAAGAAGAGAAGAGAAAGGTGAAAACCAAGAATTTTATCAAACTTCTTACCTGCATCCGGAACCTTCACACCAGCGTTCCTGAGAAAAGACTTTCATTTAAAAGCACTGCTTTGCTCGCTGCAGCGCCGCGCTTCACTCACCTGTCCTCGGGAGTTCTTCTGGCTCCACCGCGACTGTCTGCACCGGTCGCCACATCTCTGCGCCTAGGGGAGAGAAGAAGAGACAAAAGGTGAGCAGAAGGAACATATGAGGAAAGCCTAATTTTCCGCCATAACACTTACCGGTCTTCTGTTCGTGGACCATTCCTCATTTCGGGTCGGCGCCGCTTCGTTGGCAGGTACCGCACCCCGGCCCCTATGGGGAAAGGACAAAAGACATTACTGGAGGAATATAAAGACATTAAGAGGGATCGCCCCCATCGCTAACTCACCTGAGTTTACCATCGGCAATTCAATCCCTGAACGCATCGCCTTCATTCTGCACCTGAAATAAAGGACAGATCACAGGTTAGGAAGGCAACAGAAAAGGAGGCTCAACACTTGAACTTTCGTAACACTCAACCATCAACTCTGCCACCTGACTACTTCGGGGACCAATCTTGTACCCAGTGGAGGGTTCTGGGGACTCATTCACCCATGCATTCCCTACGCCGGCCACAAGTTATTTTTCCCCGTTGTTGTCAACATGGTAAGAGCATCCATTCACATAGACAGTGGGCATTCCCTCACACTTGTCTTCTTCAAAGACTTTGTGTGGGGAATTAAGGTATGCCTCCATGTTGTCCTTGTTTTTTAGACTTTCGGATTCGAGACAGTTTTCTCTGGCACAATCATGCAAGTCAGCCAGACCTTGCGCGAGGGGACTCTTCTTTTTTTGGTCATATCTGACCTCCACAGGAAAGCCTTGCATTGACAGAATCCAGGAAGTAATTCGGGAATTACTCACATTTCCGGCCCGGATTCTGTCACTTTGGAGGTATTGCAGAGGCTGGTGTGGAGTCTCCACTATGATGTGTTCCCCCTGGATAAATGGGCGGTAATTCTTCAATGCCCACACCGTACCCAGGAGTGCCTTCTCACAATCGTTGAATTTTTCCTCCACAGAGGATAAAGTTTTACTCGCATAGGAGATTACTTTATTGACCTTGTCATACTTTTGATATAATACTGCAGTCAAGCATGTATTAGAGAACCCTGTCTCCAAGAAAAACTCCTTGTTTCTGACAGGGTAAGCTAGGCAGGGCGCTTGTGAGAGGCTTCTTTTGAGTTATCTTACTGCCTCAGATTGTTCTGGACCCCATTCCCACTTGACCCCCCCTTCAAGAGATGAATCAGGGGTCTAGTGATCTCTGCGTAGCCCTCAATGAACTTTCTGCTGTAATTAGTCAGTCCAAGGAGGCTCCTTAGTTCCCGCAGAGTTGTGGGGTCTTTCAGTTTCTGAAGTGCTTCCACTTTCTTTTCCTGGGGACAGAGACCCTGAGGAGTAATCTCATGCCCCAAGTAATTAACATGGGTTCTACACCACTGTGCTTTCTGAAAGGAAAGTTTTGCTCTGGCGGCCCTCAACTGTGTCAGAACATAACAGATCTCTGCTATGTGTTCCTCCACAGATAAACTTTTGATGAGGACATCATTGTCATGAACCATCGTCTACGTCCTTTCTGGACCTCCTGTTCCCTGACTCGCAGGGGATTGCATGCAGTTATCCTTCCAACAAGGCCGCCCGGAACAGAATACTCCGAATCGGTCTATGCGTTCCACGCTGCTCATGTACAAAAGGGAAACGCCCCCGCGGCTCTGCGCGTCTGAACGCTACCGCTACCTGTAGTCGGATGTGCTTAGCCGGAGTTCGATCGGGGCTCTCGCTTCATTCCTTGTTCCCAGTCCCTTGAATTCCCTCCTGTTCCCTTTCCTCCCCAATCTCCTGGAAAACCTTCCGCACTCAATTCACGGTCTTCCGTGCCTCCGAGCGTACCTTAATTACTTCCTGGAATTACCCTGGACTTGTAGAACGCTCCTGGAAACTGAACCGCTACTCTCACGCTGGACGCCGAAGACCGGCGTTCGGGACTATACAAATCCCGGACCGTAAGGAAGAAGAAATCCCAGAAGGTCGCAAGTACACAACAGAAACAGGTGAGAAGGGGAGAAACTTGTGACAGATTGAGACGCCTAAAAAACGATACAGATTCAGAGATGGAAGCCGCCGTTCAAGACCTCATGTGAGGCATGCAGGAATTAACAACGGAGGTACAGGACCTCAAGGCAGAGAACGCAGCATTAAAGCAGCTAGTTCTATCACGTGATTCCGCAACCAAAGAAAATGTAATATTGAGTGGAATAGTGGACAAGTATGACGGTTCTTCCAAGACTCTCCGCGCCTTCCTTGATTCGTGTTTAGTTCACTTCACGTTCAAGCCCTACTACTTCTCCACTCCTAGAGCAAAGGTGGGTTTTATGATTTCACACCTCACTGGAAATGCATTGACTTGGGCAACCCCCCTAGTCAATACAAGCAATGCTCTCCTGGATGACTATGATGGCTTTGTGAGAGCCCTTAAGGAAATGTTTGATTGCCCAGAGCAGGTGTATAGTGCTCAAGAGAGAATACTCGAGTTTCAACAAGGCTCCCAGGATATGCTCACCTATGATACTCATTTCAAACAACTTGTGAAAGAAGCAGACTGGTTTCCAGAAGCTAGTTTTACACTCTTCCGAAGGGGGATGAACGAAGAAATAAAAGATGAGCTCGCTAGTGTGGCCGGCCCAAGCTCCTTCCAGGCTTTTATGGATCTATCCTTACAGATAGATTTCCGAATCCAAGAAAGAAGAGCAGAGAAGAGGAAGTCTAAGGCAAGTCTCCAAAAGACCATCACGGGACATGCCCCTAGAGCAGAGTCAACTGTTCCTTCTACCTCGGACCCAGAACCTATGCAACTAGGAGCCTTTTGTGGACCCATTACCCCTCAGGAAAGGATGCGACGAATCCATACTGGTCTATGCATGTATTGCGCCTCCGATAAACATCTTGTGAGAGGATGTCCCATTGCTCCTCCATGGCGTTCGGGAAACGCCAGTTCCCGATCCAAGATGGAGCACAGTGTCGTGAGAGAGATGTTTGCTCCACATCAATTCCATCCTTGAACTCTCCTGGACAAAATAACCTTGTGGTTCTGCAGGCCCTACTATCGCCTTCCAAGACAGAATCCTACCCCATCCTGGCATTAGTTGACTGCGGAGCTATGGGCGTATTTCTAGATCAAGATTGGATCACTGCTCATAACATTCCACATGAAAGCCGAGTTACAATGCAACCAGTAGAGGCAATTGATGGAAGGCCTCTTTCCTCAGGACCTATTACCCTTCAGACTAAATAGATTCTACTTTCTATCAATCACCATCAAGGGAGAATCAAATTTGACCTCATTAAATCAGCCCATTATCCGATGGTTCTTGGGATGCCCTGGCTGCAGAGGCACAATCCATACATCAACTGGGCAGCCGGCTCACTGTTTTTTGGATCTGAATTTTGTATGGCTCACTGCCTATCCCTGGATACCTTACCAAAGCCTTCTAGAGACTTTCAAGAGAACCAACAAAGTCCAGTCACCGTTTCTAACATCATCCAGATTCCAAGGGCCTACCAAGCCTTTTCTGATGTTTTTTCGACCGCGATAGTCCAAGCTCTCCCTCCTCACAGGCCAGAGGATTGTGCCATCGATAACGAACCCACAGCTGTGATTCCTTTCGGCAGAATGTTTATATTATCTGAACCTGAAAAGAAGGCTCTCCGAGAATACCTGGATACTAACCTGGAAAATGGCACCATACGCCCGTCCAAATCTCCAGCGGGTGCTTCATTGTTCTTCGTTCCAAAGAAAGATACAAAGAACTCAGACCATGTCTGGACTACCATGGTCTAAATCAGAACACTCTCAAGGACCGTTATCCTTTACCCCTCATCTCGGATATCCTGGAAGCAGTCAGAGGTGCTGTAATCTTCACAAAATTAGACCTAAGGGTTGCTTACCATCTCATTCGTATAAAGGAAGGTGACGAATGGAACTTTAGAACTCCCTTCGGCCATTTTGAATATCTGTTCATGCCCTTTGGACTTGCTAATGCCCCAGCAGTTTTTCAACGTTTCATGGATAGGGTGTTCTCGGACATGCTATTCCTCTTCGTTATCGTCTACCTGGATGACATCTTGATCTACTCCAAGGACCTTCTAAGGCATGAAGAGCATGTTAAGGCAGTCTTACAACGATTACGTGAACACAAACTCCTAGCTAAACCCAAGAAATGCCTGTTTCACGTCACTTCTGTCCATTACCTAGGATTTGTCCTTAGTCCAGAAGGAATTGGAATGGATACTTTAAAGGTAAAAGCCATACTATCTTGGCCGGCTCCCACGTCCGTGAAACAGATTCAATCTTTCCTGGGACTTGCCAATTTTTACCGAAAGTTCATACCGTCCTTCTCTGAAATTGTTCAACCGATCATTGCTCTCTTGAAGAAAGATGCTCCATTTCTCTGGTCTACAGATCAAGACAAGGCATTCCAACGATTAAAGACAGAGTTTACTCAAGCCCTCATCCTGGCTCAACCTGATATTAACCGACCATTCCTAGTGGAGACGGATGCATCCAATTACACCATAGGAGCAGTACTAAAACAGGAATTTGAGGACAAATTGGAGCACCCCATTGCTTACCTTTCACGAACCCTGACGCCCAGTGAGACTCATTATTCCGTCTTGGAAAAGGAACTGCTAGACATCCACCAAGCCTTCACAGAATGGCGCCACCTACTCCTGGGAGCTAGGCACCCAGTCCAGGTCCGTACAGACCATCGAAATCTTCAAGTTCTACAATCTTTGGAGTGTAGGAACAGTCGTCAGGCCCGTTGGGCCTTCTTCTTTGCCCAGTACCAGTTCCACATCCATCATGTCCCTGGATCACAAAACATAATTGCTGATGCCCTTTCCAGACGTCCTGACTATGAAAACTCTGAGGATCGGACCTTTCCAAAGATGTTTCCTCACACGATCTTTGTTGCCCAAGCACTCACCCTCCTGGAGAATATCCAAGGCCAAACTCGACTTTCGGACCTCTGGAAGGAGCACAAGAGAAATAACAGATGGAATCTCACAGCTAAGGACAGGTATCTATTCAAAGATAATCGCCTAGTCATTCCCACTCCTGGACTGAGACAAAGGATCGCAAGTCTATGTCATGATACCTTACATTCGGGACATCGTGGGATAACCAACACTCTCCATCTAATACAAAGACAGTTTTGGTGGCCCAAGATGAAGGATGATATTAGGATCCATGTCCAAACATGCGCAGTTTGCAATCAGAACAAACACGATAATAAGAAGCCAGCCGGACTACTACTCCAACCAGCAATACCAACAAGACCCTAGGAAGTCATCGCCACTGATTTTATCGTGGAATTACCACCCTCTAGAGGCTACACAACAATCATGGTCACTATTGATTTGTTTACTCATATGGCTCATTTTACACCCTTATCCAAACTACCTTCCTCATCAGACCTTGCCGGAATTTTCCTGGAACACATATTCCGACTTCATGGGTTGCCTTCTAAGATCATTTCAGGCCGAGGACCTCAGTACATATCTCAGTTTTGGAAGCAAGTATGTCGTATTCTGGGAATCCAACATGCCCTATCCTCTGGCTACCACCCACAAACCAATGGAGCCACAGAGCGTGTGAACTAGACTCTCGAACAATATCTAAGATGTTTCGCCACCAAAGTTCAGGACGATTGGTCACTCCTAATAACTATGGCTGAATTTGCCTATAATAATTCAGATCATTCAGCTATCGAGACCAGTCCCTTCTTCTGTAGCCAAGGATTCCATCCATCAGTCCTACCCTCCATACTCCCACATCCTACTCCAGCACCTGCAGTAGACTCCTGGATCGAAAACCTCATCACTGTACATAAGGAGGTTAAGGAATACCTAGAACGGGCCTGAGAAGATGTCAAACGTTATGCTGACTCTAAAAGAAGACCTGGACCTTCCTATTCAGTAGGGGATAAGGTTTGGTTATCCTCGAAACTCCTTCCTCGTCACCTGCGCCCCAATAAACTGGCTCCCAGATACCACGGTCCCTTTTCCATACAAGAAATCATCAACCCAGTGGCCTTTCGACTTTGGTTACCTGAATCTTGGAAAAGAATCCATCCAGTCTTTCACACTTCTCTGTTAAAACCATACATTCAGTCATCCTGAACAGCTCCTAGATCTACCCCTGTTATTGTAAATGATCAACTGGAATACAAGGTTTCCAGGATTTGTGACTCAAGATATCGACGGGGTCAACTACAATATCTGGTTGAGTGGAAAGGGTATCCCTCCAGTGAGCGTACCTCGGAACCCGTGACAAACATGAATGCTCCCAGATTGGTTCGTCAATTTCATCTGATCCATCCGAGCAAACCCGCAGGAGCTGGTTTCCAGAGGAGGCAAACTGTCATGAACCGTCGTCTACGTCCTTTCTGGACCTCCTGGTCCCTGACACGCAGGGGATTGCATGTAGTTATCCTTCCAACATGGCCGCCAGGAACAGAATACTCCGGATCGGTCTATGCATTCCACGCTGCTCATCCTACAAAAGGGACACGCCCCCGCAGCTCTGTGCATCTCAACGCTACCGCTACCTGTAGTCGGACGTGCTTAGCCGGAGTTCGATCGGGGCTCTCGCTTGATTCCTTGTTCCCAGTCCCTTGAATTCCCTCCTGTTCCCTTTCCTCCCCAATCTCCTGGAAAACCTTCTGCGTTCGATTAACGGTCTTCCGTGCCTCAGAGCGTACCTTAATTACTTCCTGCAATTACCCTGGACACTTGTAGAATGCTCCTGGAAAATGAACCGCTACTCTCACGCTGGACGCCGAAGACCGGCGTTCGGGACTATACAAATCCCGGACCGTAAGGAAGAAGAAATCCCAAAAGGTCACAAGTACACAACAGAAACAGGTGAGAAGGGGATAAACTTGTGACAATCATCTACATAAGCCAGGTTACCCCTCGCACCCAGGTCGGGCATGGCCTTGTGTAGGAAAATGTCGAATTCATTGCCGGAGTTGAGGTATCCGAAGGGAGTCCGGGTCCATGTGTACTGCTGGCCCCCAAAGGTAAAAACCAGTTTGTATTGGTCCTCCCTACTGACAGGCACAGTCCAGTATCCATTGGTCAGGTCTATTGCAGTGAATACCTGTGACCCCTGGATCTGGGCCAGCCCTTGGTCAAAGTAGGGAAGAGGCAATCGGGAAATATGGACCCGTTTGTTGAGCTCCCTAAGGTCGGCGCAGAGTCTCCACTGGCCGTTTGGCTTCAATATTCCCAGCACCGGATTATTGAAGGTGCTGTGTACTGGACGGATTATCCCCCGGGACTCAAGGTTCTTAATTATTTCAGTAAGGGACTCCATGGATGTGAGAGGCAAGCAATATTGCTTCACAAACACTGGAGTCATGCCAGGGTCCGTGGGAATTGTTGTTGTGTGGATGTCGGTGCGACCACAGTCATATGAGTCTACCGCAAAGAGATCTTGGAAATCCAAGAAAACCTGTTTCAACTTTTGCTTCTGCTCCAGTGTCACACAGGCATCAGATAGGTTGACTCTCTCTTCAACCATCTGCCTGAAGCCTGGAAAGACTTCTGGTTTTGCTACCTCAGCGGCCTCCTCCAACTGGGTGGAGAAGTCCCTGGTCAGAGCGCTGATTTGGACTGGATGCTTCAGGTGGGAAAGGCAGCCCTCAGGGACCTGGAAAATCACCTCATCCCCTCTGAAGTCACAAGTCACATCTTCCTTACCATACGGGCAGGAAGTGTACACCAGGAAGTTCCCCCAATGGCGGGTAAAGATCATGTCTGTTGTTGTATGGTCATCACTGACACTGTCAAAACAGTCCTTGGGGATTGGTCCTAACAGTTCATTTCCTAAATCAATGGAAAAATGTCGGTCATCAACCAACATTCCAATAATGGTGCCTGCGGCTAGAGTGATACTCTTTAAGTCGCTGTTATCCACCTCTATTGGAATGGTGTCATGTTCTATATTGACTAATGGTGTTGGGTTTACCCCCAACCCTTGCTGTTGGAGAGGAGCATTTAGATGAATATAAGCATCAGGGTTTTTCGATTTTTGTCCTCTTTTAACTTTCACTTCCAGGGAGAATTGTCGGGTCCTTTCTGGAATGGTGACTTCCTCTTTAATCTGAATTTCCACTGCATAAGGTAGCAATTGAGCTGACCTAAATGCTTTCTCTGGATCATCAAAGCCCATGGGATTATCCGCTAATCGGGACCAAGCTTTAAAGTTTATTAGGTCCAAACTAATGGCAAAACGATTGAGAATGTCACTGCCTACGTAAAAGGCGGCAGTGACATCTCGCACGACCCAACAATTATGGACTATGCTCTTGTTGCCAATGGAGATTGTGAGCATACACCTGCTTGGCAGGAGATGTTTGGAATTGGGTGTTTCCAGATCCATTTCCCATTTGTCTATCAGTTTGAATGTGGGAATGGCTGGATCTTTTGGGAGTTGGCGGAACATGGCTTCACTGATGAAGCTCTTAACATTGTTCACACACACTTGGGCGAGGACAGAGTCCTTCCCATCATTTAACTGAACAGGGATGAACAACTGCTCTCCAATTTCTTGAATATCAGCCAGGCTCTGAGCTGATTTCACATCTTTCTGGACTATGGACTATTGGAGTGGGAATATCTGATTGTGGATTGGTAAAGAATTTCAGATGGTTTCCTTCCAGTGTGGAATACCACCTTAAACTGGAAGGAAGGTTGATTTTCAGAAATAGAGAGGACCCCCCCCCCCATCACCAGTCTGTTGTCCTACTGCTATTACTGTCACGTCTGGAGTTTGGTTGTTCTGGAAGTGAAATTCTACTTGGTCAGATTTTTGTTCAACCATGTGGCATGTGCCGTTTAAACTAACATGGTTAACACTCTGTTTTAATATTATTGGTCGGCTAGTCTGGGTCCAGAGGACCTTGTTTACACAATCTATTAGGGGTGACAACCTTCTCAGAAGGTCATTCCCTAGTAAACAAGGGGTGCCCTCTGGAGTCACTACTATGACCGGGTGTTTCACCTTGTGTCGCCCAATTTTAATGTCCAAGTCCACAGTCCCCTCAATGGGAATTACCTTCCCGTCAAAGTTGAGAAGTTGTCCAGGAAGCGAGGTGAGAGGAATTTGGTAATTCTCCCCCCTCCCTGAGTTTAGGTCATCAAAGGCCTTTCTGGACAGAAGGGTAACTTGGGATCCAGTGTCCACCAGTGCCAAAATTGTACCCTGCCCCTGTACTTGTACCGGGGCATAGTATCTTCCCTCCTTCTCCTCAAGGGGGCACAGATAATGCACATTTTTGGACAACTGGTAGGCCAATTCTCTGGTTTTGGACATGCAAAGAGAAGAGATTTGGGCAGAATTCTGTGGAGAGTCTTGGGATCTGAAAGAAAAAGTTGGCAACTAGAAATGGGAGAAATTTTGGGTTCCCCTGGTTCCGGTTCTGGGCCGCCCCCCCCTACCGCCTTTTTGGAGGCAGACACCAGAATGGGTTTGAACCAGGGGATTTTGATGCTGTTTGTTCTGGGATGAGATGATGGGCGGCACTAGCTCAGTCCCCACATCAACCCAGTCTGTCTGTGAATCCCTTGGGACCCATTTTTCTTTGGGAGGAGTTCCCCCATCTCTGAAGGAGAAGATCCTTTTCCCAGGATCCTCTGAGGATCCCTCTCCCTCAAATTGGAAGATCTGTACCTCCTCCTCAAAGTGAGTCTGTTTGGGTCCTTTGTTTCTCCGACCTCCTCTCTGCTCCTTGGGTGGCAGACTTTCAGGGGTAGGAGATTTTGTGTCCCGGTTCCTGGGTTTCCAGGGGCTGTTTACAAGTGGGGAAGGATGCTTCCTCCAAGGCTTTACACCCCCCTTCCCCTTGTGCCTCCTCCCTGGGAACCGGTGGGTTATCGGGGTGCTGCCCCCGTCAATGTTCTGGAGCACCAGGCCCAGAGTTTGAGGCATTCTGTACCGGCATGCCCTTCTGAGGGTTCTGCTGAGCCCTCAGCACGCGACCCAGCTCCTGTGCCATATTTTGGACCTGGCGCTCTAACTGTGAAACCCGCTCAGCCTGATATGAGGTTCTGTTTTCTCCCCTGGGCTGATCCCGGGAAGGGTAGCTATCCCTTCTCTGGTAGTACCCTAGGTTGGGAAGATTTGGGTACCCCTCCACCCTTGGCCTCCCCTCTCCCGGATTAGGTGGTCTGGGCTCAGGGAAGTGGGGAAAGAAGGATGGATGATTTTGGGGTTGTAAGTTGAGTGGATACCTGGGGAAAAAGATCTGCCCAGGATTTGGGGAATTTCTGCCCTCCTGTGGGAAGTTAGGAGGGAAGTTCCCTGGGTTAGGTGCTTGGCCGGATCCCCCCCCCCCCCTTGGGCTGGAGGAGTCCACACATAACCCAGGATGGGTCGGTTTCCCTTGTAGCAGGGATTTACATAATCAGGGGAGTGAGGGATCCCATTTGTGGGACTACCTCCTTGACTCCCTGTCTGTGACTGGCCCGAGGGCCTTCTTGGCTTGGAATTATACTGTGCAGGCAAGTTTTTAGGCCCCCCCATCTCCAAATCTAAAACGGGGGCAACCTTTACCTCTGCCACCTTGGCAGCAGCAGGGGTGCTGGTCGGTTTGGGGCTTTTCTGCGCATTACTTTTATTTTCTATGGGCTTCTGCACCTCATAGATTTGGGTGGCCTGTTCAATGACCCAGTCTAGCGACCGTTTCTCATGAAAATCTCTCACTAGCTGGGTCATGATGTATTTGGGCAAGGCATGGAAAAAAGTGTTAACAAATTCTTTGCTGTCCGTGCGCACCCTTTTGGTACTCTGCGCAAAGGCACGCTTCAATTCCTGCACAAATTCTTGGGGGGTCTGATCCTCCCCATATTGCAAATTGTAGGCTGCCTTGCGAGCCTCTTGGGGATTTCTATGTACAGAAAAATGTTTCAAGATGTCCGCCCTATATGTGGACCATCTTGAATGGTTTTGGTCCTCCAGCCCCACAAAGAAACTGGAGTATTCAGGGGAGAATGTCCATTTGGCGTACTGCATGCAGCTACTGCTGTCTTTCAAATGGAAAGTCTCCATCATTTGCTCAAAGAGCTCCAAGTGTTCCCACACAGAATACTTGGCGTTCTTGTGATAAGGCGTGATGACACTCCTGATTGCCTTAATCTGTTTTAAGGGGTCCTTAAGCAAGGCCCTTTTTACCTTATTGGCCTTCTTGGTTCGGGTAACCCTGGTTCATTTATCCTCTGACTCAGAAGCACTGCTTCCAGAGGTGCCCGTCTGATCTTCCAGGTTTTCCTGGATTCTGCGAGCCTGGGAATGGCTGGCAGAATGCGGGGACCTGGTCTCCTGTGTCCTGTGACGTTCAGAGGAGTCTTCAGATTCCTCCTTGCTGCCAGGATTTGATGAGTACCTCCCCCACCCACTGACCTAACTGGGCAGAGGTTTTTAGGATGCCCTTAGTGGGCCTACTCTCCTGGGGTTCCCCACTAAATTGCACTGTACTTGGGTGCCCATACCCGGATGCCCGACCATCCTTTCTTGGGAGGTACTGGCCTATGAGCCCCATACTTTTGGCTGGGGCTCATGTGCGCCATGGGACACGGGGGTGGCAGAGTCCAAGGGCTGGAAGAGATGAAGGCCTCTGGTACTAGGGCTCCTGAGGTTATGCTCAGGTGTTTCCCTTTCCCAGCGAACCTCATCTCTGTCAGCCCCTGCTCCCCGTTGCCATGCAAGAGCCTGTGCTTTCAGTTCCTCAATCAAGGCCTTACTAGACTTTATCAGTCTCTCCTGCATGGCTATCTATTGCTGGAGCCTATCATTGTGCTGGCAGAGAGCCTCATTCCCTCTCTGTGCTTCCTGGTTAGTCTTGGAGTACTGGGCCAGTCTTTGCTGCAGGAGGGTTACCTCCTGAGTACCGTCCCTACTGGCCTGCTCATTTCTTGCCAGAGCATCTTCCACCCTCCTGGTGTGCTCTAACTACAACAAGTTCTGATGCTCTTTTTGGAGGTCACCCAGTCCCTGGAGGGCCAGGTGATTTTCTTCCATTATCTTTTTTAAGTGGCAGACTTCCTGGCCTAAGGTATCCCTTTCCTGAGTAAGAATTGCATCTGTGCCGCCAGGTCATCCCTCTGCCTCTGAAAGGCACCAGCTCTCTGGCTCTCCTCATCAAACTCTGCCTGGGTATCCAGGTCTTTCAAAATCTGTTTGTTGCTCGCTTCCTTCACTCTATCTAGGTGGCTTTGCAGGGTGACTACCTGCTCAGCACATACACTGTTGAAGTCCAGTTGTTGCTCCAGCTTTTTCTGGCTTTGCAGTAGGGAGTCCAAACCTTCTTGGTAATCCTTCTGCAAGGCCAGACATCTAGTATCCTGGTCTGCCTTTTCCTGTTGCAGGATACCCATGTCCTCTTTGATTTTAATGACAGCTGCCTACTATCATTTTCTGACTCCTGGCTCTTCTGCAGCCTCTGCTCCGAAGAGTCCAGGTCAGATTGGGCCTTCTCTAATGCCATCAGTTGCCTATTTGCCAGATCTTGGCCTTCAGCCCATTTGTCCTGTATGGCTCCCATATATAAATATAAATATGCTGCTATCCTGACAATCTTGTCGTGCTCATCCTTGGCTTTAGGGGCCATATATAGTTCACTCAGGGCCACATGTAAGGGACCCTGATCTCTCCATATATCTGACCCTGTTGCAGTGATCTGGGGTGCGATTGCCTGCAACCACACCGTCTGGTCCTGCTGAGTCCACTCACCGCTCACAAATATCTTATGTAAGAGGTGCTCTGTCGCTATTTTGATGTCTACCAGTGTTGTCATTCTGGAAATTGATTTCCTTCCTGACTTACAGAAGTTAGTATTTTATTTTGCAAAACAGACCGTTTCCTTAGAGCGTTCCTTTGAGGAGTGCTTTTACAGCGTAACACAGCATGGTGATCCAACAGGATTTATGTATCCTGTCAGTTAGCACACTGTATTAAGCTGCACAAGTGGTAGATCTAATCCAGACATCCCATTACGAGCCCCCACTTTGTAAGTGACTTCAATCAAGCACTCCAACTAAGTCAATGCCTAGTCTGGGATGCCCAATGGAAGCCCTTATTCATATACTTTTATGTCAAGTTCTTAAATCTGGATGATAAACCCTTATATAACGCCCCTCTCTTTGAATCCCCCTGACCTCACTGAGCCAAGAAGTAGGTTTGTTTTGCAAATTAAAAGGTTTATTGGAAAAATTAAACAATATATATATCACACTTTTATGAATAAATTAATATTTGATAGCACACTTATGAATATGACATTGATAAACAATGGATAATATTACAGTAGCAGAATTCTTTAATTACTTAGGAGTTGGTATAGAAAGGATAAGGTAGCAGAGCATACTTTGTATGGTTTCAAGGAAAAGCAATGATGGAAAGAATGCAGCACAGAAATAAACTGGATATGGTTTCAAAAAGAGATAATCTGATCACTTTTTCCCTTGTGACAACTCACTCCCCCCCTTATGCAATATAAAGAGATGGAAAGAAGAGCACACAGTTTTCAGGAATACAATCAAAATGCAGTTCAAATTCCAGTTCCCCCCAGCAAGCTTAGAGCAACCGGTATGCTTTTAAACAGGCAAAAATACTTTTACATGTGATTTGCAATGAAGTGAAAAATATGCTGAAAATGACTTTAATTCACTATAGGAGATTCAGGGTAGGTGATAGCTACTATGAATTACTTCAGGGCAACACTAGCAATGATTCAGGAGTGTTTATCAGGTTGAAAACGAATTTCAGCAGTGGAAAGCAAGAAGCAGCTATTTTTACATGTGGTGAAATTGAGACAAATTGCAATTCGCGGCACTTTTTCCGCGATTTACGGAAGAACTATAAGGAGATGGGAGGTTGTTGGAAAGCTGAGGATATTAGCTTTAAAATGACAGTTAAATCTTGCTTCTAGGACATTCGGTTCAAAAGATATGGACGTTTATGTGGAGGTAGATTTTCAGAAATGAAGTCAAGATTTCAGAATGACAGATGACACGTTTACCGCTTTGAAATCACAGAATGGACACACGATTTCTATGCAGTTCTGGACAGGTTGAAATGGATGGGAGAGGATCACTTTATGCTAAGAGATTGGTTCTGTACAGTTCTTAGACTAGATACTCACTCCTAGTTTTGGAAGGAAATGGACCTCGTCACAGATCTGGTCAGGTTTGGGCTGCGGTTCTTTCTCCACCGGACAGGTCTCAGGCCCTCTGGGTTATGCGTTCAGCACGGCCTCTGGTCTGCTATCGGTACTGAACGGTGGTCTGGGTCTGGATACAGCTCTGCTTTCTGGGTCTGGATATGGTTCTGGCACAGGGTTCTAGCAAGAATCAAACAGCTCGCCCGGCTGTTGAATAGTTTGGTTAGGTTTCTGGATTCTGGGGCCTCTGGAAAGAGTTCAGCTTTTGGGTTTGGCCCCTGCTTAAGGTTCTAAAGTTTAGTTCTAGAGTTTGGTTCTGGAGTCTATCTGCAGTCTAAGTTCTGGAGCCTCAGGAGTCTGGAGTTTTTGTCTGGATATGGTCGGGCAGCGTGCTGCGCAGGAATCGATGAGTAGTGGAAAAATGAGTGTCCCCAGCTGAGTCTCAGCAGTCTCTTTTTATGTGTTCTCAAAGGGGGTGTGGAGGCTGACTTTCTATGCCCAACCCACTGAGGATCCTGATAGGTTAAAGGAATTTCTGTCCTCTGACTGGAGAACGGAGTTGTGAGTAAGAATGAGTCATCAGGTATCATCTTTATGGCTCAAGGAAAGGACACTCCCCTTTGTGTCTGTACAGCATATCTTCTTTTTTCATAAAACACATATGTACAATATACCCCACTTGTTAATATTACCTAAATTGCATGACAGATTGCTTAAGGTACAGTTTGGTCCAAGTCACATGTTTCTACGAGCTTGCGTTCAGAAATGACAACATTTTGCGCTTTCGATGGGTTTCGCAATATTAATTTTGCATCAAATCTTACACGGGGGTACACACCCTCTCTGCGCATATTACTGTATGTTTTCATTTTTTCTAGCATAAACACTGTGTCTGCAATATTAATAATTACGGGGCTTGGCCTCAGAACATCCCACAGCATCCAACTTAGTCTCAAACTGTGAGTGAATTTTTCATATTAAGAATCTCCAAATTGTACATTTTTGTCCGCTTGGTATAATTAGTTATCAGTATTCTCATAAAACATATATTTGAATCCACAGTCATTTGTCTCCTCCCCTAGAAACTTGGCTTGACTCAGAGATCAGATGTCTTGCCTTCCCCCAGAGCAGTGTTGTTCAGGCACACCCAAATCAGCATATCCTATTCAGCTGAAAGAATCCTTTGTCTTGTTTCCCCAGGCTGTAGGGAAATTCTCCTCCCTCTTAATCAACAGGACCATGTGATTTCCTGTGCTGTTGCTGAGAAGGCTAGGTGTGAAGGCTTCCCATGAACAGTCAGCCTTTTGAAGTCTCAGCTAACGCAGGTTCCTGTTTAGCTTCATAAATACAGGTCTCCTGTCAGAATTTAGATCGCTAGCGCCGGTCAGTGTCAAGCACAGGTATTGTACCCATTTTCAACAGCTGCCTTACCAGTAAGCAATCCTCAAAATATACTTTGTTCAAATATGGAGGCACTTCTGTGGACCTCAGATTCATGTAGATTCTTGCGGGAGAATGATGTTGATCCCCCAACACGGAGGTGGGATCTTTTTAGTGGTTTTGGTGAGCCCTAATTTTAGCAATTTTTTACATCAAAAAAATGAATTCCCAACAGCTCTGGGTTGCTTTTGGCAATCAGTATTGCTATTCCCAAATGGTTTCAGGCTACTGTGTGTGTAGCCCAATGGTGGTTTTAGGCAGTGACCTCCTGTGCTCACTAATATAGGCAAAAGTGGGTGGCAGCCTATTCTTCAGATTTTTACTGTGCATTTTTGGATGATTTCTGGCAAGCAGCATGCTTTCTGGTGGCCCTTTTGCTGTTTCTGCTACCAGTAATGCACAATGATGTTGCAGGGCTTGGATGAGTGAGTTGAAACATCCCACACCAGAGAAAGATATTGGGGAAGATTGGTCCTGGTTACCAGAAGCGTTGGTCCCAAGATCTTTCCATTACTAGCTACCCACATCAACCCTTTCTTCACAAGTTATAATAGGGTGTGGAATACAAAAGGTTTAAAACATCTCATCTCTTCAAAAGTTAACCCCTTGAGTTCTTTGGATATTGTGTTTTTTCAGGAGACCTGGTTGAAGGAGGTTCCTTCTTGGGATGGGTATTCGCTTATTCTTTTGGCGGCTACTAGTGGTGATCAGGGTAGGCCTGCTTCGGAGTTGTTGACAGTCTGCCAGAATGGGAGAGGTTTTAGCCTAGAAGCTTGGGCTGTCATAATCCTTTTGCACAGTTGGTGAAACTGGTATGTTTACATAAAGAGGGGAAGGCCTAAGGACATTATGCTTTGTTGAGTCTCTACTGGAACCCCTTGTAAATACTTTTTTGGAGTTGATCTCGAATTTGTTGAATTTGTATGCAGCTGACCCGGAAACGTTGGCGGTTATGATTGCTGGTGATCTAAATATAAGGTGCCTCCTTGTGATGACACTAAATTACAACAGAGAGCTAAGAGGTGGCTTGCTTTAAAGGACGACAGGGGTCTCTGTATGGTGAATGGATGTGAACCAGTGATATCCCAGCGCACAGCACTTGGCACAGGGTGGCCCAGTGCCATTATTGATTTGTTTTTGTGTCGAGAGGTCTCCTTATGGTGATTGAAGGACTATCTGTAACCCCTCAATAAAGAAGCAATCATAATCTGTGGTGGCTAAGTGGTTCTGCCCTTTGGTGGGTCCAAACAAAGATATGTATTGGCAGAATTTGGTGGTGTCATCAGCTGGAAATCATTTTAAGAGTAATCAGGGGTCGATATTGGCCTTCCATAGAAATCTAGCAAGAAACCATCTGACTCCCCACCCCCGTAGAATCTGGAAACGGGGTGGTAGAGTTTACTACATGTCTTAATGTATTTGTACTAAATAAGCTCTCTTTTAGTCAGCCTTTGTTCTTGCATAAGCATGTATTTGAAATAGAAATTCAAGAAAAAAATAAATTAAGATCAGAAATCAGGGCACTGAGGGGTCTCGATCGCCAATCGCCTGTACTTAAATTGAAGTTATTAAAACAGAAATACAGGAATTGGTGGGGAGGCCACAGGACACTGATGGCCCTGAGAGATGCACAGCATATGTTGAAAGTTTTAGCTATGACAATAAGTGTGGAAATCTGGGCAATTTTAAATAAGTATAAGGGGGATCAACTGCTGGCGCTTCAGCTTAATCCTATTTCCGAAGAGGCATGGGTTACATATTTTGGAGAGGTTTTTGCTGGCTCTGTGGGTATGGTGGAAGAAAAGGGTCTGGTGGAAGAAAAGGGTCTTGTGTATTTGTCTGATTGGAACTTGTCTTTTGAGCGTGATGATATACTGAGATTTATTAAGATCTCTAGTAACTCAAGGGTACCAGGTCCAGATGCGTTATCAAACTTAAACTTTAAGTCCCATCCGGATATGCCATTTTGGAGACCTTGTTTATGCAAGTTCTTTTGGCCAAGTGTGTTCCTTCTTCATGGAAGAATTCAGTAATCGTCCTGATTTTGAAGTAGGGAGACAGAGAGGTCCCGCAGAGGTATCGCCCCACAGCTCTCCTTGATGCCCCAGGCAAGATATTTGCTAGATTACTTCTGAGGGACCTATTGGGATGGGTTAAGGGAGCGAAATGCTTTGACCTCCATCAATCTGGTTTTGTAGCAGAGCTGTGAACCTCGATTAATTTGATGACTTTGTCTTTGGTATAAAAAAAAATGTTTTACAGTCTGGTCAACCGGTATATTTAGCATTCATTGATTTTAAATTAGCGTTTGATTCGGTTGACCGACTATTATTCATGGCCAAGCCGCAGAATCAGGATTGTCCCTCATATCTTTTAGCTATAATATGAGAATTATATTCTCAGACCTCTATTCAGGTGCGGCTTAATGAACAGGGGATGTTGTCAAAACCTATTCCCACTTATCAAGGATTAAAGCAGGGAAGCATTTTGTCCCCTGCTTTGTTCAACCTCCTTATTGTGGACCTAGCTGATTACTTGTTGAAGGCAGTCTCCTTCCCCCCAATATTGGGCAAGCCCCCAATATCTTGGCTCTTACGCCGGTGGGCCTTCAAAGGCAGCTAGCAAGGTTGGAACAATATGTGGCGATCAATGGCCTCACAGTTAGTGTATGTAAATCGAATATCATGATTTTGACATCAAAGATTTCCCGGAGGAAATGTCCCTACAATTGGTATCTGTATAAAGTTCCTTTGTCGATTGTAAAGGAGTACAGATATTCGGAAGTTTGCCCAAACAATAACGTGACCATGGAACCTTACAGAGAGGAATTGAGAGCTAAGGCGAAAACAGCGGCATCTCAGGGTCTTTTGCCATGGTATCCTATACTCGGGTGGCCAGGGAAAGGCCCTCGCATTTGGATGCCGACCCTTGGGGTGGATATGCGAGGAAGGATCACCTGGGGGGAGGAGCATTGGGGAGTGGGTAGAGGACGTCCTTAGGTGAGACGTGGCATCCCCCATTTCCCTTTTACATGGCCTTCTCTGCCATGCTACAGAAAATTATTCCCACTAATGTCGACTGTGAAAACATGCAGACTTCTTTTGCGGCCAAAATATTGACAGCGCAAACTGCGATCCAGGTCAATTTGGTTGGGATGGAGCATTCTTGCTCCACTATACCCGGCAGACAACTTAGATCAACCTCCCCACTCAGGATTTGAATTTAGTAGCATACCCAAGGACACCCTGGATACAATTATGACTAATATGAGACCCACCATTTGTGCAGGAGAACTTCTTCCGTCTAAAATCATTTTGAATCATAAAACACTGTTCCTCCATTTTCTTATTCGCCTCGTTGATGCTGCATTTGGGATGGTTGTGTTCCAGAGTCATTGAAGAGGGTATCCATAACACATTTGCTAAATAAATCTGGCCTAGACGCCAAAGGCTATTCTTATATCAGGCCTAGTACTAATGCCCCGTTTTTTCTGAGGATCCTGGACAAGGTGGCTACACTGCAATTTCAGGAATTCCTAGAAAACTCTGGAGCTTTCCATTCTCACCAATCTGGTTTTCGGACCAACTACGGCACGGAAAGCACCCTGTTGGTTATGAAATCAGAGATGCTCCAGGTCATGGATCAAGGCAGGGTCAGGCTGCTGATGTTGTTGGACTTATCAGCAGCCGTTGACCTTATCGACCATGACAAATTGCTGGACAGGTTGAGGTTTCCCAGTGGTATGTCAGAAAATGGATTGTTTGGGCTAATGCGCATTCCCCCGAAGAACTCCTGAAGCTGGGCGTTTCCCAAGGTGCGTGCATGTCTCCCTCTCTTTTCAATGTGTATTGCCGCTCTTTGTATGATCTTTTGGATGGGCTGGGTGTCCATTTTACAAACTGTGCTGATGACACCCAGCTCGTTTTCCAATTAAGCGGCAACCACACAGAGGACAACGGATGACTTACAACGGAATGTGCCTAAATGCCAAGTTAACTGAGATGATGCTTTTTGGCTCATCTTAGGCAAGATCCAAGTTAGATCCACAGCATGCCACCTTCTCTGTGGAAGGCCATGCCATTCAAACTGTGGACAAGGTTAAAACATTGGGAGTAGTTTTTGAACCCTCTTTGAATTCTAATGCCAACGCTGAGAGTATTGTGAACAAGGCTCGGTACGCTCTAGGCCTCCTTAGGCTAGTGAAGCCTTATGTTTTAGAGGGAAATGTGCTACTTTGGTACGTGCACTTGTGATGCATCGGCTCGATTATTGGAATGCCCTCATGATAAGGGCTAGCAAAACAAATCTGAGGCAACTCCAAGTCCTGCAAAATGATGTGGCCCACATCATCAAGAATATTCCCCAACACAAGCCTATTTCTGCCCAAAGAAGAAACCTTCATTGGCTCCCTGTGGAGGCTTGTGTGCATTTGAAGGCATTGACTTTGGTGCACAAATTTATGAATGGCCAGGCACCCTCCTACCTTAAAGATCATGTCAAGATCCATATTCCGACCAGGCTCACTAGATCTAGTGAAGGAATATGCTGTCAGCCCCCAGGAGTAAGTGGGTCAGAGGGTTGGGTGGGTCTTTTATCTCTCAGGTCACCCCTTTGTGGAATAAGCTTCCTAAACTGTTGCGTGCCGAAACTGATCTTTTGAAGTTTGGAAAGGGAGTGAAAACCATTGTCTTCGGATAAGTTCCTCTCTGTATTATCTCTGTCTTTTGCTTCCATCATCTGGTTGGTTCTGCACCCTGATGCCTGTGGGCTGTCGGCACAATATAAGTGCAAATAACAATAACAATGACCCCTCCATCCCTCAAGCCTTTATCCCCTAAGACATTCCCAAAAATCCACCAGTATCCTACTAGGACGAAAAAGAGGAAAACCAGAATGACACATCCTCATTTTATTAAAACAGACACTTATCAACACCCGCCAGGTACTGATCCGAGGAGGAGGACAACACGTGTTAAGCAGGACAACCGCCTTATTGGTGTGCGGCCTACTCCTTTTCAGAATAAGTATGGAGGCAGGACCTTCAAAATGTGAAATCCCAAAGGAAATGGAGTCAGCTGTGGGAGAATGCCCACAAACTGCTGGGTGCAGGCCGATCTCTCCGGTGTCACACCGCTACAGGAGGAGCTCTCGAGACCCGTGGAAAAGTGTATAGTTTAGGCAACGGGAAGCGAAGGTACAGGACACTGGAGGTCGGTGATAAGCCCTAAGAAGGAGGCTGGCGAGACCGAGAGAAATGGTTGTGTGAGTCCTGTTTTCCAGAGGAAACACTGCTGGCTGTGCGCGAGCCACAGAAGACTGCAGGGAGAACTCTGCGAGGGACCAACAGGAAGAAAGAAACCCGTGGCAGCGGAGGACCCCACAAGTAGTCGTAAGTCCGACCAGTGAGTGCAACCAGTTGGGGGAACACCGGGCTGGCAGGCGGTCATAGAAACAAGGCACTGAACATTGATATAAGGCAACTTGAATACCGGACAAAATGAAAGCAAGTCAAAGCAGATATAAGGAATTTTGAATACTGAACTAAATGAAAGCAGCTTGAAGAAAATATAACCTAATGAAATGAAAGCAAGTTGTGAACACTTGCATCTTGGGAGGAGTGAAAGAAATATTGCGAATCTTACTGAAAGGACATTTATGAACTGTACTGAAACGATGAACTGCATTAACTGAGAAACAAGTGCTAGCAAAGCCAAGAAAGCACAAAGAGTTGTATACCTGATATGAGAAATCCAGCACTGACAAAAGCCAAGAGTGGTCAAAGAACTGTATTCTGTAAGGAAACAAGCATTGGTGGCCTGCCAAGCAACCATGCAGTGTCAGGAGAGTGTGACACATGTGAATGAAGCAAGACTCACTGCTAAGGAGAAGTAATGGGCTGGTGTTAATGGAAAAGAAGTCAAGGAGGGGTACCAGTTGCGTCACCTGTAATGGGTATACCGTGTGGTCCGACAACTGCAACTAGACTGGGCACCCCCTGAATGGAAAAGCCACTGAAAACACCTATAAAGAAGCTTGTGTTGTGAAATTACCTTTTTGTTGATTTTGAAGTTAAGTGTTGTTTGAGCAAGTATTGATTTTGGACACAGACAGGTGTTTTACTTCGGACTTCCTGATGCAGACTATGCTTAGTTTTCTCTTTTGGTAGGGTAATCCCACCTTAGAAAGGGCAAGTTAGGCATGACTCCACCCTGCCTTTTGAGTTAATAAAACTTTGTTGAAAGAACTTGAACCCGTTGTCAGTGTCTGACTCGCGATGCCTTCACATCATACACAGGAGATATGGATGGTTTTCATGTGATCCAGTCATCATATATTATAAGCAAAGGGTGGTGCCAATTTATTTATTTATTTATTTATTACATTTATATAGCGCGTAGGCAGCCCAGGGGCATTGTGGCACTGTTACTTGTAGGGGAACTTAGTTACAGGTACAGGTTGTGCCATGGGTTACAGTAAGGCAAGATCCTATGTTAAGCGATAAGGAGTATCATACAACATAATACATCATACACCATAGTACATCATACATGTTAGTCATGAAGGTTTAAACATGTGGGGTTGGTTAGGTGAACAAGGTAGTTTTCATGGCTTTGCGGAAGACAATTAATGAGGGTTCAGCTCGCAGAGAGGTGGGAAGGGTGTTCCAATGTAAAGCAGCAAGGTAGGGGAAGCTGGCGCCACCTGCTCTAGCTCTTTTTACCCTGGGTAGGGAGAGCATATTGGCATAGGGTGTCCTGGTAGATCTTGTGGAGGCGGCTGGGTGGATTCTCTGGGATGGGTACGCTGGGGCTGAGAGGTGGATGCATTTGTGGGTGATGCTTAAAGGGGTAGTCCAGCTAAAAATGTTATTTAAAAAATAGATAGGCAACATTAAAAAAAAAATACTAGCTCTTTTTTTTTTTAAACTTCCTATGTAAAATTTTGAGCTATTCAAGCTCAAAATTCGCAAAAGCAAGCGCATGGGCGCATCCATTTTGTTAAATGGATGCCCGCCTGTGCTGGCTTTTGCGGCAATAATGAAGGAAAAGCCAGCCAGCTGTAGTAAAACAAAAGCTACCGCTGAGTGGCTTTTCCTTCATTGGTGCTGTACGCGGAGGACGGGGACCGGAGACCAGAGCAGGAAAGCTGCAGCTGAATCTCGGTAAGTGCTATTTATTTTTTTTTAAAAATAAGCACTAGCTGCGTTTTTTTTTCTAAGTTTTCCGGGCTGGAGGAGCCCGGAAAACTTAGAAATAAAACCGCAGCTTTAAAAACGTTGTATTTATGTTTGCGGTCGTTTTTGAAACGACCGCAAACATAAATACAACGTTGTGTTTGAAAACGCTGCGGTTTTTCTTTCCGAGTTTCTCAGGCTCCTCCGGCTCGGAGGAGCCTGAGAAACTTGGAAAGAAAAACCGCAGCGTTTTCAAACACAACCGGGTTGTGTTTCTGCCTGCTGTGGCTATCACTTTGGGTCTCCGATGCTCCCCCAGGGGAGCACCGGAGACCCAAAGTGAAAGCCAAGGCAGGCAGAAACACAACGCGGTTGTGTTTACATGCCGCAATGTTTCTGCCTACAGCTGATTTCCCATTTGGGGCTCTCGGGCTCCCCACGGGGGGCCCGAGAGCCCCAAATGGGAAATGCTAAATGCTGCAGTGTTTCCGCCTAAATGTGCTTTCCCATTTGGGGTTCTCGGATCCCCGTGGGGAGCCCGAGAGCCCCAAATGGTAAAGCAGATTTAGGCAGAAACACAACCGCGTTGTGTTTCTGCCTGCCTTGGCTTTCACTTTGGGTCTCCGGTGCTCCCCTAGGGGAGCACCGGAGACCCAAAGTGATAGCCACAGCAGGCAGAAACACAACACGGTTGTGTTTGAAAATGCTGCGGTTTTTCTTTCCGAGTTTCTCAGGCTCCTCCGAGCCGGAGGAGCCTGAGAAACTCGGAAAGAAAAACCGCAGCGTTTTCAAACACAACGTTGTATTTATGTTTGCGATCGTTTCAAAAACGACCGCAAACATAAATACAACGTTTTTAAAGCTGCGGTTTTATTTCTAAGTTTTCCGGGCTCCTCCAGCTCGCAGCTAGAGCTTATTTTTTAAAAAAAATAAATAGCACTTACCGAGATTCAGCTGCAGCTTTCCTGCTCTGGTCTCCGGTTACCGTCCTCCGCGTACAGCACCAATGAAGGAAAAGCCACCCAGCGGTAGCTTTTGTTTACTATAGCTGGCTGGCTTTTCCTTCATTAGTGCCGCAAAAGCAAAAGCCAGCACAGGCGGGCATCCATTTCACAAAATGGATGTGCCCATGTGCCTGCTTTTGCGAATTTTGAGCTTGAATAGCTCAAAATTTTACATAGGAAGTTTAAAAAATAAAAGTGCTAGTATTTTTTTTTATGTTGCCTATCTATTTTTTAAATGAAATTGTTAGCTGGACTACCCCTTTAACGCTTTGAATAAAATCCTTTTCTTTATGGGGAGCCAGTGGGATGCTTTTCTGGCAGCAGTGATGTGCTCTCTCTTGGCAATGCCTTGTGCAGCACGCAGGGCGCTGTTCTGGATTACTTGCAGCTTCTCGAGGATTTTGTTAGAGGTCCCTAGAAAGAGAACATTACAGTAGTCTAGCCGGGAACCAGTTATGGCTCTGGCTATGTTGGTGCAAGTGTCTATGGACAGAAACGGCCTGATTGCGTTGAGGAGTTTTGCATGCTAAGCCGCAGAGGAGGCGATTGCATTTACTTGTCTGGTCATGGACAAGTTGGAGTCAAGATAGACCCCTAGTGTTTTTACTGTGTCCAGTACTGGAATTCTGATTGAGTCAATGGTAAAGTGACTAAACTGGGCGTCAAGTTTCTTGAGGGTGTCAGGGGAACCTACGAGTAGGAGCTCAGTTTTGTCGAAGTTAAGGCAAAGGCTGTTGATGGCCATCCACATTTGGATTGTGTTATATATGTTGTTGAGAGTTGCACAGTCAGTGTCATAGTCACCTGTTAATGTGAGAAGGATCTGAGTGTCGTCGGCGTAGTTGGTGTATGAGATGCCCATGGCGTCGAGGATAAGGAAGAGGGGGCGGGTAAAGATGTTGTATAGGGTAGGGCAAAGGCAGGAGCCTTGGGGCACACCACATAGCATGATGGTGGGTGACGCAGTGGCTAGGTCAGAGAAGACCTGCATGGTCCTGCCTTGGAGGAAGGAGGTGATCCATGTGGTAGCTTCTTGGGAGAAGTTGGCTGTGGAGGTGAGGTGATGGCAAAGGATGTCGTGATCTACAAGATTGAAAGCTGCAGAGAGGTCGAGGAGGAGGAGCAGGACAGGTTTGCCTTGGTCCCTTGCATCATCCATTTGGTTTTTGAGGTCGAGTAGGGCGGTTTCTGTCCCGTGTCTAGGACTAAAGCCAGATTGTCTTAGTCCTAGGAGGTTATGCTCTTCGAGGAAGTGCTGGACCTGCAGGTAGGCTGCCTTGTCTAGAATCTTGAGGAGGAATGGGACTGTGGTTATGGGGCGGTAGTTGTTAGGGGAGGTGGGGTCAAGTGTCGTTTTTTTTTATGAGAGGTCGGACCCATGCTTCTTTGAGGCATGAGGGGACTTTCCCCGGGGTGAAGGAAGCATTGACGAAGGCTGTTAGGAAAGGGGCAAGGGTGTCTGAGCAGTCTTTGATGATGAGGCGGGGCAGGGGTCTCCTTTGCAATTGGATGGTTTGATATTTTTCATGATGTTGATCATGTCTTTCTCCTGAATGGTTTTGAATGAGAAGGTAGGGGGGGTCTCTGTGGCTGAGGAGAGGGGGTGGTTGGTGGAGGGGTAGGGGGGGTAGGGAGCGCTAGTTTGGTGTTCAGAATTTTGGTTTGGAGAGAGCTGATCTTGTTTCGCATGGCTGTTTGGATGTCATCGCACCATGCTTTATCTTTGGTGAAGTTTTGGGGGTTGGGTGTAGGGTTTCAAGTTCCCTGAATATGGCGAACATTTCCTTGGAGTTTGATTTGGCCTCAGAGATTCTATCTTCAAATGATTTGGCTTTGGCTTTGATGATGGCTTTCTTATAATCATTTGCAAGGGATTTGAAGTTGAGTTTGTCTTTATCATCACGGGATGATTGCCCTTGGGCTAATGCTGCTCGTTTGTCAGTGCGCAATTTGAGAAGGTCTTGGGTGAACCAAGCATTGGTGTGGCTGGTAGGTTTGGTTTTGCACGGTTTAAGTGGGGCGCTAGCATTGATTGCTGCCGAGATAGCAGAGTCGTAATTCTTGGCAAGAGTTTCTGGGTCGTTGGAGAAGGGGGGTCTAAAGGCAGGTCCCTGTAGGAAGGTTAAGAGTCTTTCTTTGGTTAGTTGGCGGCCACTTCTTGTGAGGGCTGGTGGTAAGGGTTGGGGGGGGGATGGGGTGGCGGTGGGGATGTTGAAGGTGATAGTGTGGTGGTCGGACCACGGGGTGGGGGTATTGCCTGTGACTGTGAGGGGGCAGTTGTGATGGGCTATCCAGTCTAATGATCTGCCTAGGGCATGAGTGGGGTCTGTGATGGCGTTGGCGAATCCTAGAGTGGTTAGAGCTGCGTCAAGTGATTTGGCAGCAGGGTCTTTGGTGTCATTTAAGCCTAGGTTGATGTCACCGAGGAGAATGGCTTTGGATGACTTTTTTAGGTTGTCAGCCAGGAGGTGGGTGAGGGAGGCCTGGAAGTCTCCCAAGGTGCCTGGTGGCCGATAGATGAGGTGTAAGGTGATGGTGCAGTGGTGTGAGATAGTGAGTTTCAATTGAAGGTAGTCGCTGTTATTGTTGATAGTTTTGTCTACTTTTCTGATGGTGATCGAGTCTTTGGCTATGAGAGCGACACCGCCTCCTGTGGTCAGGCGATCTTGTCTCGTGATGGCATAGCCTTGTGGGAGAGCGAGGGATAGAGCGGGGCCTGAGGCTTCATGTAGCCAGGTCTCAGTGACCATTAGAAGATCTAGATCTAGGGTGGTGATGAGGTCGTGGATGTCTAGGGCGTGAGCATTGATGGATCGGGCGTTGATGAGGGCACATTTGATGTGGGGTTCAGGGGTGGCATTGGTGGTAGTGGATCGCATGGTTGTGGTAGAGGAATTGCACATTGCGGTATTCACATTCAAAGTAGCGGGGGGCACATTTTCTGGGGTCCTAGACACAGGTAAAGTAGCATGGTTGTGGTAGAAGAATTGCACATTGCGGTATTCACATTCAAAGTAGCGGGGGGCACATTTTCTGGGGTCCTAGACATAGGTAAAGTAACATTTGCAACAGTGGGTAGCATGGTTGTGGTAGAAGAATTGCACATTGCGGTATTCACATTCAAAGTAGCGGGGGGCACATTTTCTGGGGTCCTAGACACAGGTAAAGTAGCATTTGCATCAGTGGGTAGCATGGTTGTGGTAGAAGAATTGCACATTGCGGTATTCACATTCAAAGTAGTGGGGGGCACATTTTCTGGGGTCCTAGACACAGGTAAAGTAGTATTTGCATCAGAGGGTAGCATGGTTGTGGTAGAAGAATTGCACATTGCGGTATTTACATTCAAAGTAGTGGGGGGCACATTTTCCGGGGTCCTAGACACAGTTAAAGTAGCATTTGCATCAGTGGGTAGCATGGTTGTGGTAGAAGAATTGCACATTGCGGTATTTACATTCAAAGTAGTGGGGGGCACATTTTGGATAGTCTTAGCCATTGTTCCAGTTGCATTATGGTCAGGGCCTTGCATACTGTGTGGGCACAGGGTAATGGTGTGGCGCAGCCTATGGGATTTATGAGTTGCTGAGGGAGGAATGTTAAGGCTGGTGGGTGGCTTCAGGGATCTGGATTGCAGGCGTGTGTTGCGAATCCTCTGCGGGCATGGGTTTTGAGAGCAGTGCACATGTGAGGGTGCAGGCACGCAGACGCTGAAGTCTGGAGGCGAGTGTTTTGAGTAGCTCAGGAGTTAGGGACTCCTTACCTTGTACATCGGGCAGGGTTCCACGGCAAACGGCAGACTTCGAGCAGCGAAGAGCTGCCAACTTTGAATTATGGCGCGGAAACTAAATTAATTGGAGAGCACTTGCACTCTTTAGAAAATGCCTCGTAGGGCATGCAAATGGCATCCTCACAGCAATGAGTGAACTTCTAACGGTCTAAACAAATCGTTCGATCCAGAAACGGAAGGTGAATTGTTTCGACCTGCTGGAGGCAGCAGATATTTCTTTGGATACTCTTCTGTTGACTCCTGATAAAGCCAAGTCCAAATTTTGGTGGTATGATCGGATCTCGACATTGGCGCAGTGCAAAAAACATAGGATTTTTTTCGAAATTTTGAATATGAGGTTAAATTGGTTAATTGCATACCGAATGACATGAGGAAGTTTCCGTCCCATAAATTCCATGACTGTTTCTTATGACTGCATTTTAATCTTTGGCCTACGCAGGAGGTTTTTGGAATAAGATTGAATTGGCTGAGCTCCCAAATAAATTGTCGCTTTTGTGCCATTTCAAATGAGATAGAAACTTTGAGGCACTTGCTGATTTCATGTCCAAATTTAACGAATAGAAGGTATATTAGTATGGTTAAACATTCTACGATGTATATAGGCTTTAACCGAGGATAGGGTATGGGCACTTATGTTCAGTGGTCAATATATCTCAGTAATTTTAGCAACAATTAGGTTTTTATTAGCGCCTGAAATTTTACAGAATGTTCATTATAAGGAGCGAAAATAGGAATAATTGATTGAAATGCAGAATGATCAGTGGGAATTTATGTATTGGGGATTTATTGATTTTATCTTTTTGGGCTTTTCCCTTGTTTTTTTATTGAATTTTGTATTTTCTTTTGTTAAATGTGAATTTTGTATATGAATTGTAAGAGTGAAATAATTCAGCCATGAACAATAACTAAAAAACAAAAACAAAATTACTATCACCAACTTACCACCAACCTCGTAGATGAAGTGTGACCATTTTTGAAAGAAGACAGTTTTAGGAGTACACTGTCTACTTACATGAGGTAAGAATGAGTCACCAGCATGTGGAATACCTGCCATATTACAATCTAGAGTCAGATGACACCAGTGAGTACTATTTTGCTTTATTTACCAAACAGATTGAAGCACCCATTGAAGACTGAGATAAATGAGTAGAACCCAGTAGTGTTGCTGAGCAACATCATTTACCATCCAGTTTCTCCCCAAGAGTCAGCCAGGAAAACGGTGGCAAGGAACCATGTAAGAGTTAACACAAATTGTGCATTTGCATTAGGTATCTTCTGCTGAATAAGAAAATAGTGATGATTCCTTTTTAATTATTCTTTAGATAATTGATGCACTAAGAAGAAATGATATAGGGAAATTTTCTCCTGATGAGGGGAAATCCCGAAATGCATTGAGCCTTCTGTTCAATGTATTTTATTTTGTTGAATTGATTCTCATGAATTAAAAATACCATTACAGGTGGAAATGACTGTTTCATAACATTGCTTTACGTTCATGAAGATATATTTCTGAATTCAGAATAGTTTTGCCTGATTATTTATCATGGAGTACAGTGTGCCGGGGACAGGAGTGTCTGTTCCTTAAGGACACTACTTTGGTTGTTGCAGACTAGCAAGTAGGCACAGCCACCACCAAGCTCTACCACAGACCCCGCAGCATGTCCCCAGCTCCACATCGGCACAGCTTAACGCCCCGGCTCCAAACTCCCTGCTGTATGCTGCCAGCTCCGGGGCAGCCCCTATTACGGTGCTTCCCCAGTGGTCTTCTCCTAATCCTCCGTCTTCGGAGGATACTTGCTAAGGTGTCTGGAGGAGAGGGGAATATTTCATGAGAGCAGTTTCTGGGAGAAAAGCCGGCATTACTAAAAGTAGCGTGCAGCTTTCTGATGGACTTGAGATGTGTTCAAGCTGACCTGTGAAGCATGGCGGCTTTTGTGGTCAGGGAATACGTTTAAATTCTCTAAGAAAACAAACTCCAGAATAGTAATTGTGGGACTGCAAAGCCTCATGAGTAAGGGTGGTGAAGTCAAGAATAGACTGGGCATCATTATAAGGTTGCCGGTCCGGTAACAACGGTACCGGTAAGCTTGCTGGTACTGTTGTTACCGGACTGGCAAACTATGAGTTCTGCTTGCGGGTGCCTTTTCGTCCGCCAGGTCTGACTTGGTCTCAAGGCTTATGGGAAAGTATCATCCGTCAAAATTGGGCAACGCTGAGGAGTGTATCTCAAAGTTCAAGAAGGAGTAACAACCCTACAGGGTGAAATAAATGAGGCAGAGCAGCTCTAAGAAGAGCGTAGTTAGAATTATAATTGTGAAATGCATCTTCATTGCAATAGAAGCAAGCACAGATATAAGTAAATAAGCACAAGACAACAAATTATACATGCTTAATTAGAACTGTTGTGTTCATTTTATCATAAAATGTACTATGCACTGCACGTAATTGGAAGGCACATCCTATTAGCTGGTTGTGTGAATTGGCCAATACTCTACACAGTCAGTTAAGCCTGAGCTAGGTCATATATTAGTTCCGGAAATCATGATCTATAGTGTGGCGGTTGGTCAATACAAGGTTTGTGCTGTGTTGGCATGGAGGATAGCACAGGGGCAGCATGCTGGTCGTAGAGGCAAGACCATGCAGAGTAACAGAGGATCGTATGCTGGATCTGCACTTAGAAACTGAGCTCAGGTATTAAGTGCATTATAACAAAGAAATTAAATAATTAAATTCCCCCATGATGCTTCCAAAATAAGTGAGACCATTCTACGTTGGGACTGAGAGATTCGTGAGGGAACAGCAATGTTTTGAAGGCCTTTTTGAAGTCCAGAAATTCTTTGATTTCTCTGACATTAATGTGGCAGGGAATTCCATAGTTGTAGTGCTAGGGTAGCGAATGAATGATAAGCCACCTAACTGCCTTTCAGAGATGGTACATAGAACTAAGACTAGGTGCCGATGAAGTCTGAAGGTGTATTTCTAATTGAAATTGGAGGAATGCTGGCACTGTCCCATCAATTGCTTTGAAGGTCATGCAAACCACTCCGAAGGCTATTCTGTGCCCATCAGGAAGCCAAACGGGATCAAACGGGAAACTGCATTTTGAACTCTCTGCAGCCTTGTGGGTCAATGGCCCTCATTACTGGCTTGCCGGTCTGGAAAACGGTTACCGGCACCCTTTCCGACAGGAAAACTACAACCTGCCGGTAGTTCTGGCACCTGCGGGCAGATTTTTCACTGAAGCACTGTGTTGAGTTCAGGGTTTGGCCACAAATGACTCTGACACTCCAGTGAACTGTTAACTTATTTACTTAAGTTTAGGTACACCAAATACAGTTCTTAGAGTCAGGTAAGTAAAAGGGGACATAGGACACCCACCGGCATCCTCTCGCAGGGCTTACATCCTTGCAACTAACAAACCTGGAACTCACTCATAGATAAACATTCTAAGCCCTGCATTCCATCTCAAGATTCTAGTCACTTGCACCAGATGAATGCAAAGTTAATCACAACACATCTTTCCCCTATAGGGACAACAACAAGAACAGTAAAGTATCGGTGGCAAGATCAATATTTCATCAAAAGATTTGTCCAGTAAAGTCCCACCTGAAAAACAAAAGATTATTCAAAGCATTTCATATATAACCACAACCAACTCCAAAGGTTTAGACCCTGTCACCACTTCAAAATCTATTAACATTAACATCAATGTCCATCTGTGGATTAAAATTAAAAGTCCACCTGTGGAGAGAACATATTAATATGCCTACATAGAACAGCTAATGATGAACACTGTTATCAACTTAATAACTCTAAAGAAGATTTAATAAACACTGAAAACCTTAATATCTTATTTCACTCACACATCACCGCATACATGTCTACCAACATATGCCAAAACAATGGCACCAAAGTCTAGGAACAACATTTCCCTTTTTATACAGACAGTGTAATGGACAGTAGTCCGCTCAACGGTTCACCTCAACCATTGCACCTTTTTGCACATGCAAGACATGTAATGGACAGTAGTCCGCTCAATGGTTCACCACAACCATTGCACCTTTTTACACATGCAACACATCTAATGGACAGTAGTCCGCTCAACGGTTCACCTCAACCATTGCACCTTTTTACACATGCAACACATGTAATGGACAGTAGTCCGCTCAATGGTTCACCACAACCATTGCACCTTTTCACACATGCAACACATGTAATGGACAGTAGTCCGCTCAACGGTTCACCTCAACCATTGCACCTTTTTACACATGCAACACATGTAATGGACAGTAGTCCGCTCAATGGTTCACCACAACCATTGCACCTTTTTACACATGCAACACATGTAATGGACAGTAGTCCGCTCAACGGTTCACCTCAACCATTGCACCTTTTTACACATGCAACACATGTAATGGACAGTAGTCCGCTCAATGGTTCACCACAACCATTGCACCTTTTCACACATGCAACACATGTAATGGACAGTAGTCCGCTCAACGGTTCACCTCAACCATTGCACCTTTTTACACATGCAACACATGTAATGGACAGTAGACCGCTCAACGGTTCACCTCAACCATTGCACCTTTTTACACATGCAACACATGTAATGGACAGTAGTCCGCTCAATGGTTCACCACAACCATTGCACCTTTTTACACATGCAACACATGTAATGGACAGTAGTCCGCTCAACGGTTCACCTCAACCATTGCACCTTTTTACACATGCAACACATGTAATGGACAGTAGTCCGCCTGTGGAGAGAAATATGTTAAACTACATAACTCAATTAAAGAGAGAGACATGTACCTACAACATCACTCTAATAAACTAATATATATCAGCTCTAGTATCTCAACTCTAATCGCCTGCACCTCTGCATTCTCTCCTACTTCACCATTGCATAGAGAGTAACGGAGGAACACAGAGCTCCCATCCCCATCAAACTTCATAACTGAGTCAGGCCTCCCGCTGCAGCACTCATGCCGAACTCCAGGACTCCACTCAAGCCAACCGCAGCAACCTTCGGTTCCAGTCAAAGGTAAGCGTTGACATCGGATAACTTTGTCAGTGATCTCAGCTGCCTTCACTATGACCAATAGCTTGTAGCCTTGGCGCAACAGATGTTTGCACAGTCCATGGGCCCCAGGCCCCTCCTAGATCCATTAACAACTTCCAACTCTTCTGAATGTCTGTACAGTCTCAATTCTCTTAAATGCTTTATGAGAGACTGCCACCTTGAACTTCACCATGTCAATGAATGAATGAACCTTGCTGCTCCAATGAACTTCACAGCTCCTTCTAATAACCATAAGTCTCACAGAGCCCACTGCACTTTACAGCAGACCGTTGTACCTTTCAACACTAGAACTTCTTGTCCCCACTGCACACCCTTGTCACTGAAGTGCCTCTTCACTCCCTATGCAGTGCCTCTTCACTGCCCCGTGCAGCACTTCACTGCCCTCGCAGCGCCTCACCTCTTCACTGCACCATGCAGCACTTCACAGCCTCTGCAGCGACCACTCACTGCCTCTTGCAGCGCCTCTTGACTGCCTCTTGCAGCACCTCTTAACTGCATCTTGCAGTGCCTCACTGCCCTTGCAGAATCTCTTCACTGCCTAACGCAGCACCTCACTGCCCCTGCAGCGCGTCTTCACTGCCTGTTGCAGCACCTCACTGCCCTTGCAGCACTTCTTCATGCAGCGCCTCACTGCCTCTGTAGCATCTCACTGCCCCTAGCAGCGCTTCACTGTCTCTGCAGCGCCTCTTCACTGCCTGTTGCAGCCCCTAACTGCCCTCGCAGCACCTCTTCATGCAGCGCCTCACTGCCTCTGCAACATCTCATTGCCCATTGTAGCGCCTCACTGCCCTGGCAGAACCTCTCCACTGCCTCATGCAGCACCTTTACATCCATAGCTGCTCTGTTATTCCAGTGCCTTCGTAGCGCCTCTGTCTGGGGCTTTCTTGCCCCCTCTGCCTCTGCAGCACCTCTGTCTGGACCTCAATTGCCCTCACTGCACTTGCAGTGCCTCACAGCCATCCAGCGCTCTTACCTGAGAGAGGATCACTTCTCAGAGGGGGGGGGGGGGTGGTGGGTGTCTCCCTTTGGTGCTGTCCCCCCAGCACAGCCAGATCCCATCCTCGTCGCCAGTGTTGAGTTCAGGGTTTGGCTACAAATGACTCTGACACTCCAGTGAACTGTTAACTTATTTACTTAAGTTTAGGTACACCAAATACAGTTCTTAGAGTCAGGTAAGTAAAAGGGGACATAGGACACCCACCGGCATCCTCTCTCAGGGCTTATATCCTTGCAACTAACAAACCTGGAACTCACTCATAGATAAACATTCTAAGCCCTGCATTCCATCTCAAGATTCTAGTCACTTGCACCAGATGAATGCAAAGTTAATCACAACACACTGGTACCATTACTAATGGTGCCGGTGCTTCAGGGATCCCATTCCTGTGGGGGAATGGGAACTTACCGGCTTTCCGCTGGCCATAATATCCTGGTATTATCGGGATATTGGGCGGCAGAAATGGAAAGGTGAGTGTGCCGGTAACCCGCTGGTGCTACCGGCAGACTCATGATGAGGGCCAATATGAGGAAACGAAGCACCCAAAAAAAAGACTATTCACATATTCCAATGTGGATAAAATGACAGCCATAATGGCTAGGCATTTGAATGCCAGAAGAAAAATGTCTTCCTATTGTTTTGAGGTGCCAAAAGCTCTTCTAGTCACTGCTGTAAACTGTGGCCCCAGGAATCGTCAATGAAAGCTACTAGATTCTTGGCTAGAATCGGATTGGAGAGGACTATAGGGCATGTGGGAAGGTTGTGATAATGATGTGGGTGCCTGGAACTCTAGTGGGCACACTGGGCTGCATACCCTTAGTATGCTCCAACTCGGATGATTAAGTTGTCAGCAAAGTAAGTTCTCTTTAGAGCATTGTCGATTCACTGTCAACTGGATCTTCTGGAGTGGCGTCACTTTGAGTGAAAGGATTCTTTCCAATGAGATCTCCAAATTGATCATCAAGCTTGACATTACCCAGATAGCTGAGATTAAGCTTCACCTGTGGGTACAGCTTGAAGGTTTAGAACAATTTTACCTAACCCCAAAAGTTCGACTCCCAAAAGTTCTACCCCCAATTTCCCGCATATATATATATGTGAGGGGATAAAGTATATAAAAAAATTATAAACATTGTATAGAGGTAAGGTAGGGGGGTGTGGGGGGTCTCCCCCCACATATATATTTGCGGAAAATAAAAAAAAATAATCAAACTTTTTGGAAGTCCAACCTTTGGGTTCGGTAAAATCACTTAGATTCCAGCGTGAAGAGGTACATAGGAAAAGAGGGTATCATTATTGCTTCCATTTCTTAGAAAACATTTACTGCATATCTTTCTGAAGCAGAGGACGGCAAGTCCATACATTTTATGATGACATTCCTTTCTGGCGGAGAAGAGGCATCTGGGAAATCTATATTTAGGTGCAGGTGATCCAGTATATAGTTCAGGACCTCCCTCCAGATATGCCTACCAGAAAAAATGAACATTCTTAATCTTCATGGGGTCCTCTCATCTTGCCCATCCTTTTCGTCAATGGCAGAAGCCTTAGGAAGAGCTTGAAGGAGGCTGACGAGAGAATCTGATTTGCTTTCAGCACTTGGGCACTTGTTCACCAGATACCTTTGCCAGCTGCACAATCTGAGCCCCAGATTTAGGTGGAAGGGATTCAGAATGCGTAGGCCTAGATCTCCTAGGCAAGATAGAGGTAGAAAAGGCAGATGAGAAGATGTACCTCTGTTTCCCTATGCCCGTCTTGTGCTCCATGCTTACTGGAACTACATGGGCATTTGAAAAGGCTGCACCTTTAAATAACAAGGGCCACCAAGGGACGTCATTTCATCAAAATAATAGGGGTAGTGGAAGTGACATCCCATGACCCTTGACCCCGATGACATCACGGGAAGTGATGTCATTTGACCCCTCCCCCAACTGACATCACAGGAAGTGATTTTTCAGAAGCGTCTAGCACCCGTGTTTCCAGGCCTCTCATTTCAGCTAGATATAAGAAGCAAGGTACAAAAGGAGGCATGATTTGTCTACGTTCAAACATTTGGGGAATGTCATTTTCCCGATTTGACGTGGGGTCTATATGTAAAACATACATAATGTAGTAAGTATTTGTAACAGGGTAACCAAAATCTTGAACACAGGCTACAGTTAGTGTACAAAACATCTATAGATCAATGGACACAGAAGTGTGTGTTATCTGTGGCTGTGCTGTTTTAAACAAGCCAAAAAAGCACTGACCTCGCGAGGCGTGTGGTGCACTGCTGTTTACCCAGGAGAAAAATGCTGCACGAGCAAGGCCTGAAAATGCAATCATTGTCTAGAATTTAGTATTAACAAAATTATCTGGTTATAAATGTATCTTTTAGTCAGCTACCACTACGATAGAAGAAACCTATTGGACTGGTCTGCGTGCAAACAGGGGAGTGCACCTGATAATGTTAACTTTGCTGGAGTATAATAAATACCCTGGAAAGGTTCTTTCAATATACCCAAGAGCTCCCTTAGTTTTTATTATCTAAGCATAATACTGGGTGCCTGAGGACTTAAATCCCACCCCCCCTCCGCACCATCAAATATAATATCTTTGCTGCACATATAAATCCATGGCACCACACAGTTATTTTAAATTCAGAACATTCACAAGTTGCTTCTCACCCCAGTGAGGCTGACTTCAAGGCACGTACTGCACACTACCCCTTTGACAGACCCAGTGCTGCCCAATGGCAGAGCACAACATTTTACAGCTCCCCTGCGAGGCATGCTGTGAAGCCCCCCCCAAACCCTTTAACAAAGTACAGGGTACGCCACACGCCGGGCTGGACCACCACGCCTACGCAATGTCAATGGTAATTATGCCGCTGCAGGGGCATGCACTACTGCAAGTGAAAGAAGTAAATATATTTTTAATCAAAGCTTAAATGTTTAACGTAACTTAGAAAGAAGGGGGCCGTGCATGGTCCACAAATATGAGTGCTGCACCTAAACAGGAAGCTACAAGAGCTTCCTGCTGCCTGTATGAAAGCTGCAAGGAAGCTGAGGAGCTGTATTGCAGCTCGCAGGCTTTTCAAAGTTTTGCAAAGTCGAGACCATAAGCCTGCAGCAGGCTGCTGGTTCGCACCACCACAACCCATGTGGCCTCTGCAAAACCCCCTCTGCCGTACCCACTCTGGCAACAGCGTGGCCCATGCAGCCGGATCTTACTCCCTTTCGGGTCTGCAACAGCAATGGCATAGCTGGCCCTTTACACCCTATTCGGCATGGTGCTCTGAGTCTGCAGTGACACAGCTCTGCCTGCACTGCCTAGATTGGGTTAATCCTCACCCTCCTAGCAGCAGTGCCAGGGTTGGCGCCCACAGGCATATAAATGGAGGATAAACAAAATAAAAGAATCCAAGAATAAAACATGGCACCCTAACAATCTTCAAAAGTGGGACTTGTTCTTGGCACTCAAACCAGATTTCCAGCTCAAACTAGTTATGGTTGGGTCTCAGCCACATGTAGCTTGTGTCGACATGTGACAGAAAGAATAGGTAGTGGAGCAAGAGGGCTGGGTCTTCCCTGTTAAGGGACATGGAAAAATGTCATTTTTAGTTTTGGCTATTAGGTGGTGTTAAAACCCCACCTTTAAGTCAAAACTATTGCTTGGAAGTACAGCTAGAGGGAAATGGTATATTGGAGAGACACACAGGTATGAGTGTTGTTTGGTTATTTATCCAGCCACTGGCTACCCATGGCCATTGTAATTGCTATGGCCATTCCCACACACTACCTGCCCCTCCCCACCCAAAAGACATCTCCGGGGCTGTCTTTGAGCCAGCTCTATCATAGCGCTACGAACCCTCAGGTTTCTGAGCGCTGCTTATTATTACCCACCTTGTGTGGTGCTCATTTATCGACCTCGGAAGGATGAAAGGCTGAGTTTGGCCCTGCCGGGATTCGAACCTGCGTTGGCAGGCTCTGCACGGATGTCAAAATGAGCGCTCTACTCACTGTGCCACTTGACCAGCTATCAAGCAGTAAATCCACTGAGATACCACCAAACAGATTTACCATTGCCGCCACTTGGTCCGGCAGAATTACCACCGGATTACAAGTGACAGTATAGTTGTGTTAGTCCCTATTTATTGAATCAATAGGTCTCCATCAGGCTTTTGGTAGAATTACCATCAGCGGTAATTTTGCCAAAATTGCTGTTTTGCCAGGAAAGATGTCGGAATTACCGCCATCATTTTGCTGGAGGTTTTTCCTCCACCTTACCTCCAAACTCATAGTTCGGTAGTGGCCACACTGCCAAACTCATAATGAGGCCCTGTGTGCTGTAAGTGGCGGCCAGTGTTTTTTCAAAGCAGTCTTCCGATAGTTAATGGCTTAATTGGAGCTGCAAATGTGCTACGGGTCCAATTAAAACGTCTTAATCCGGTGTACCTTCAGCCACTTGATGTATAAGCAGCAAGGGTATCCCTGCACTGAAGTGTTAGAAACAAGCATTGGCAAAGCCAACAGTTTTTGGCTTGCGTATAGGTATTAGATAGAGATGTTCCTAGTACTGCTACCATATGCCCAAGCACTCGCACATGCAACTATACCATTAATGCCTAGATAGTACCATTATGGCAGTGCCTGGCAAGTGTCAATCTCTCTCTACACAAAAGCCAAAACTGTTGGCACTGCCAGTACTTGTTGGGTTTGTTCTGCCTGGAAGGCAGGTTGCCTTTATTTAGTAAGGACTGTGATGAGGAAGGAGATATGGAAGGTAATAAATAGGTTATTAGGTGATAGTTGTATGCGCAGGATGGTGGCTGCTTGTTGTTGGGTTACTGGGTATGTATTCTAGGGTTGTTTGTAATTGATTATGTGCTCGTTTTTGAGTGCTGTTTGACTGGCTGGTTTGCATTGGTGGTTGGGTTGCTGTGTTCTTCTGGTCCTTGGATCCTAACTTAACATACTCGTTGTTGGGGTTGTAGGTCTTAATTGTTAGATCATAGTTGTTGGGTGCTGTTAGTTTGTTTTCTGTGAGCTGTTACATGTCTTCGGTTGGGTTAGTAGTTTCTGGTATGTGGGTTATGGTTGGGTTGCAAGTGCATCTGTGGGCTGCTACTTGTTGGTTTCTAGGTACTGGATGATGAGATGCTAGATGTCAGTCTTTGAGCTTGTCTTTGGTTGGGTTAGTAGTTTCTGGTATGTGCATTATGATTGGGTTGCTACTGCTTGATGGGCTGTTTAGTGTTAGTTTCTGTGTTGCTAGGTGCTGGTTGTTATTGGCTGCTTGTTGAGTTGCAAGTGCATCTGTGGGCTGCTACTTGTTGGTTTCTAGGTACTGGATGATGAGATGCTAGATGCCAGTCTTTGAGCTTGTCTTTGGTTGGGTTAGTAGTTTCTGGCATGTGCATTATGGTTGGGTTGCTACTGCTTGATGGGCTGTTTAGTGTTAGTTTCTGTGTTGCTAGGTGCTGGTTGTTATTGGCTATGTGTTGAGTTGCAAGTGCATCTGTGGGCTGCTACTTGTTGGTTTCTAGGTACTGGATGATGAGATGCTAGATGCCAGTCTTTGAGCTTGTCTTTGGTTGGGTTAGTAGTTTCTGGTATGTGCATTATTGTTGGGTTTCTACTGCTTGATGGGCTGTTTAGTGTTAGTTTCTGTGTTGCTAGGTGCTGGTTGTTATTGGCTGCGTGTTGAGTTGCAAGTGCATCTGTGGGCTGCTACTTGTTGGTTTCTAGGTACTGGATGATGAGATGCTAGATGCCAGTCTTTGAGCTTGTCTTTGGTTGGGTTAGTAGTTTCTGGTATGTGCATTATTGTTGGGTTGCTACTGCTTGATGGGCTGTTTAGTGTTAGTTTCTCTGTTGCTAGGTGCTGGTTTTTATTGGCTGCTTGTTGAGTTGCAAGTGCATCTGTGGGCTGCTACTTGTTGGTTTCTAGGTCCTGGATGATGAGATGCTAGATGCCAGTCTTTGAGCTTGTCTTTGGTTGGGTTAGTAGTTTCTGGTATGTGCATTATTGTCGGGTTGCTACTGCTTAATGGGCTGTTTAGTGTTAGTTTCTGTGTTGCTAGGTGCTGGTTGTTATTGGCTGCTTGAGTTGCAAGTGCATCTGTGGGCTGCTACTTGTTGGTTTCTAGGTACTGGATGATGAGATGCTAGATGCCAGTCTTTGAGCTTGTCTTTGGTTGGGTTAGTAGTTTCTGGTATGTGCATTATGGTTGGGTTGCTACTGCTTGATGGGCTGTTTAGTGTTAGTTTCTGTGTTGCTAGGTGCTAGTTGTTATTGGCTGCTTGTTGAGTTGCAAGTGCATCTGCGGGCTGCTACTTGTTGGTTGCTAGGTACTGGATAATGAGATGCTAGATGCCAGTCTTTGAGCTTGTCTTTGGTTGGGTTAGTAGTTTCTGGTATTTGAATTATGGTTGGGTTGCTACTGCTTGATGGGCTGTTTAGTGTTTCTGTGTTTCTAGGTGCTGGTTGTTATTGGCTGCTTGTTGAGTTGCAAGTGCATCTGCGGGCTGCTACTTGTTGGTTGCTAGGTACTGGATGATGAGATGCTAGATGCCAGTGTTTGAGCTTGTCTCTGGTTGGGTTAGTAGTTTCTGGTATTTGAATTATGGTTGGGTTGCTACTGCTTGATGGGCTGTTTAGTGTTTCTGTGTTGTCAGGTGCTGGTTGTTATTGGCTGCTTTTTGAGTTGCAAGTGCATCTGCGGGCTGCTACTTGTTGGTTGCTAGGTACTGGATGATGAGATGCTAGATGCCAGTCTTTGAGCTTGTCTTTGGTTGGGTTAGTAGTTTCTGGTATTTGAATTATGGTTGGGTTGCTACTGCTTGTTGGGCTGTTTAGTGTTTCTGTGTTGCTAGGTGCTGGTTGTTATTGGCTGCTTGTTGAGTTGCAAGTGCATCTGCGGGCTGCTACTTGTTGGTTGCTAGGTACTGGATGATGAGATGCTAGATGCCAGTCTTTGAGCTTGTCTTTGGTTGGGTTAGTAGTTTCTGGTATTTGAATTATGGTTGGGATGCTACTGCTTGATGTGCTGTTTAGTGTTTCTGTGTTGTCAGGTGCTGGTTGTTATTGGCTGCTTGTTGAGTTGCAAGTGCATCTGTGGGCTGCTCGGTACTGGATGACGAGATGCTAGATGCCAGTCTTTGAGTTGTTAGAGGCTCTTTGATAGATGTCTAGGTAGCTGTTGTTCTAGTATTGTTATGGGCCGGTGTTTGGTTGTTTGCCGCCGCACCATGTTTGGTTGCATAATGCGGGCAGCTTTCATTCCCTCTATGCGCTGCAGACGCTTCAGTAAAGTGCTAGAGGCAGCAGCCGCGCAGAGGGCGTTGAATCAATAAGTGACTGAGCTGTAAATCAGCGGATGCGCTGGAACACGTCACTGGTTCCCAAGCCCTGCCCATGGATTGACAAAGCCCCTTACAGTAACGAGAAAGAGAGCCGCGGCTCATACACGCATCTGCCTCGCCTGGAGAATCCCCCACAGACGCCACACGAGGCTCGGGCAGCACTTTCGTCTCTGGGCTGGTCGTAAATTGTGTGTGACATAATCAGCCAGCAACATCGCCCTCCTAAAGCAGCAGAGAGGCCGGGGGTGTCTGAAGCAGCCAGATGGGACCCTTCTTAACCAGCATGCGCTGGGAGAACTACTAAACATAATCCTGAAGAGAAGACAGCGGGGGTTTACACACACAGACGGAGCCAGACACACACCCTTGCCAACTACATGCGCCCGTGGAGTACTGGCAACTTTTTGTCATGGGAGCAATAATTTAGCGTACCATGGTGCAGCCCCCAATGTATCAGGCCCAACGTCCAGATCAAATAAACGCAATGGCAATCTCTGCCCCTCCCCCACATTAAAAATAGTATATATGTGGTAGACATTGTTGACATTACTTGGGGGCGGGTGATGGGGTGTGGACTGGCCTATACTCTGGAGAGATACCGCTAGGTCTTTGCACCCTAGGCCTCTTTTGTGTGGTACCGTATTTTATTTCTAAAGGTTGTCATAGGGAAAGGGTTGGGCTTGCTGACAACGTGTATGGGGCCGCTTTGAACATGATTTCCAGGGCCTCTTTTGGTGCTCAACCCCCCCCCCGTTGCTTTCCTTTTGTAATCTGAGAGTCGGATGCAACACATCCCAGTTATTGTGGCTATTTCACAAAGGCCAAGCCCAGAGAGAACCTCCACCACATACGAAATGAGCTACAAGGATTAGACAGGGGCAAAATAATTTAGTGACATTGGAAAGCAGGGATTTGAGCCCTCGTTTCATGGTGTATCTATTTGCAATTTGACAGCAGGCTACATTTCCTCCCATCTCATTCCATCTTTAGAAATGCAATGTAAAGAGGTTAGGAAGCTGAGCCTGGGGTCTGCCTTCACTGTTGGAGCCAAACAAAAGCTGCCGCAAAAAAGACCCTCACTAGACCTCCTGCCTCCCCATCACACAACATTAAACCAATACCGTGCACCCTGCCTACCTCATCCTCACAACCTAAGACCCACACTTGACCTCCTGCCTCCCCATTCCACAACATTAAACCCATACCTTGCACCATGCTGTTAGGCAGAAACCTGTGCAGTTCCTTCTGGGACCACTGCAAAAGATTTAAGACTACAGGTGTTTGGCAGTAAACCCACTTGGTAGCAGTCTGTACCACACAGATTCACTTGGTAGCTGCGGGTGAGCAGTCAGACTTCCCTCAAGAAGAGTTAGGCAGTATACAGAGTATTCACAATAGGTCAAAAGAACACAGTAGAACAAGCAAACACTGACCAGAGCTTGGTGCAAAAGAGATATAATTATTTATTTAAAACCACATCTAATAAAACACACTGGCACTAATATCAAGCAGTTCAAAAACACGGTCACTAAAAGATATACACTCCCTTCAACGATTAGTTAGACAAGTCTCAAGTAAAGCAACACTTATTTTCAGACAGCGGTGAGCGCTTAACGAAGATGGCACTCTAATCAATCGGTTTAAAAGGGAGAGAAAGGCAGAGCAAAGATAGAAACAGATCCCAACACTTCCCAGAAGAACACAGTATGAGAAGAAGGCAGGTTAAAACCGTAAAGTCAAAGTTAATAAGGCCGGACCCACTTTAAGAGGCTCCGGTCGAAATGTGTCCAAGGTCACACGGTTCAAAGTGCCCAAAAGTCTCGCAATCAGTTCAGAAAGAGTTGGACCAAAAGAAAGGGACCAGTTAGATGGTCAAGGCGGCCAGCCCAGTCCAGAAGGTTAAGGGATTATTATTAACTTGTAACAATCTTTAGAAAGGGAGGCCTGGCGGACACAGTACCTTAAAGTGGTGAGAATACTCCAGCGGGGGCAGTTGTTCCTGGCAGCGGATGCAAGTCGGTGCTTCGTCCGGGGGAAGAGAGGATCTCGTCGGGGAGGAAGACTGGAGTCCGTTGCACTGCCAGGGAAGAAAGCAGCCGCGGAGTTCTCAGTTAAAAGGAGCTGTCCTTTTATTTGCGGTCCAGTGGTAAGTGGCTATCCGGTTGCCGGGGTGCTTGGCACGGCCAATTCGACCACAAGACGTCCTGGGATGTGAGGAAAAGAAGGTAAACTGGTTGTGCCCACCAGTCAGGGGAAGAAGACTCTCCAGCCGGGAGATCTTCTCTGTCGTTGGGAAGTGGTGAGTCAGTTCCGCAGGGCTCCACCGGTGGTGTCGTCGTAGCAGGTCGGCTCAGCTTCTCCCTCGTCGGATTTTCAGGTCCTGTGACGACTTCTAAAGTTCCAGTCCCAAAAGCCCTGCTTTTATGTAGCACACCCCCATTCACTCAGCCTAGCTGTCAATCAAACATGCTAAGTGGTGAGCCGGCCGGCTCACCACTTGGGCCAATCACACAAGAGTGCGACTTGAGTTACCAAGATAACTCAGTCCAGGGTGCCTAAACCCCCTCCCACGCCCCCTGTGGTACTCAGACTGAGTGGCACCACTTTTGGAGGCTTCTGTGGAGAAGCCCGCCAAAAAGTGGAACAAAGGGCTCGACTTGGGTTGGAGTCACAGAAGAGAACACAAACGCCATTTTAGAATCGAGTTCTGGCAAAAAATACCAACCGGCGAATTAATATTAAATAACTAAACCGGCGGTATGTTCGAGGCTATGAGAATTAAATAATTAAAGTTGGTAGCCTCGAACAATGGGAAAATCCCATAGAGATATATTTGCGGTCAAATATAAAAAGTAGTATCCACTGCCACCAGCCAAAACTCGATCAGGGGGGACGGAGACGTGCCCCCTCGACTAACAGACCCCGGGGCAATCGAATTGCCCCGACCAGTACGTCCACAATATGATGGTTTGTACTGGTTTCTGTTCATAATTTGGGACTAGTAAAGCCAATGGTGACTTTACATGCCCTGGGAGACACTAGCAAGTCCCAGGGTATGGAGTCTATGGTGGGGTGTCACTATGACACACCTGTGTCACTGCACTGAGGGTGCTGTGTAACACACATAGTAAAAACACATGAGACCCTATGGAGTAAAATACCCCATAGCCCATAAAACACATTAACAGTCAGAGGAGCCCCTCAAATCATGTCCAAGAGTGTGAGGAAAAGAGACTCCAGAACAAACTCCAGAAATCCAGCAAAGCTGCTGGGGGACTCACTAGGTTAGGAAATTCAGCCTAAACAGAGAATTCTCCCTAACAACTGCCTACCTCATCCTCACAACCTAAGACCCTCACTTGACCTCCTGCCTCCCCATCCCACAACATTAAACCCATACCTTGCACCCTGCCTACCTCATCCTCACAACCTAAGACCCTCACTTGACCTCCTGCCTCCCCATCCCACAACATTAAACCCATACCTTGCACCCTGCCTACCTCATCCTCACAACCCAAGACCCTAACTTGACCTCCTGCCTCCCCATCCCACAACATTAAACCCATACCTTGCACCCTGCCTACCCCATCCTCACAACCTTACACCCTCACTTGACCTCCTGCCTCCCCACCCCACAACATTAAACCCATACCTTGCACCCTGCCTACCTCATCCTCACAACCTAACACCCTCACTTGACCTCCTGCCTCCCCATCCCACAACATTAAACTCATACCTTGCACCCTGCCTACCTCATGCTCACAACCTAAGACCCTCACTTGACCTCCTGCCTCCCCATCCCACAACATTAATCCCATACCTTGCACCCTGACTACCTCATCCGCACAACATTAAACCCATACCTTGCACCCTGCCTACCTCATCCTCACAACCTAAGACCCATACTTGACCTCCTGCCTCCCCATCCCACAACATTAAACCAATACCTTGCACCTGCCTACCTCATCCTCACAACCTAAGACCTTCACTTGACCTCCTGCCTCGCCATCCAACAACATTAAACCCATACCTTGCACCCTGCCTACCTCATCCTCACAACCCAAGACCCATACTTGACCTCCGGCCTCCCCATCCCATCCCATAACATTAAACCCATACCTTGCTCTCTGTCTACATCATCCTGTCGGCTATGGCCCCGTTGGATTCACTACCGCACTTCCTGATTTCCATCACGCAATAAACTACTTGTATGCAGCGGTCTAGTTCTTCTTCATCGCATGCACGTAGACCTATTTAGGCACGCCTCTTTCTGAGATCTGCGCGTTGCAACCTTTCGGTCAGCTGTGTTTTCTTTCGCTGCCGTTGTTGTGCCACTCAGTGTTGTCCCAGACTCTTCCAGTCTCTTTTTCTTGTTTACTTTCACTCTGGTCTGCCTCCCTGCTCTCCCTCCTCAGTTCGTGCTGCCTTCCCGTGCACAGCTCGCGTATGGGTCCTCTTTCCAAGCAGTCTCTCCGCCTCCTCCTTTCTCTCTTCCTCTTTACTGCTGCCTAACGCTTTGGGCTTTTCTGTGGATGTTCCATCTGCACTCTACTCCATAGTTTTTGATGATACCATTTGGGATCTGACCTGTTGGGTTCCATTGCAGGACGGTTACATTTCTGCCACTCGTGTCCTGTACCTTCAAGGATTCCTGCTGCCCACAAATTCAGAGGGATTTTTTTTGCCACCTTTGGCCTTTTTCCCCCTATTTTGTCCCTCCTGGGAAGGGGTCCCCAGGGAAGTGCTCCCTAGTAGCCTTCACTGTGGCTTCCTCTTGTGAGAGACTCATACTACAAAACAAAAAAGAAAAGGACTATAGATCCCACCGATCCTTGAGTCCAGTGGAAGAGGACACGGATTACTCAGGTGAGGAGGTGGAGGAGGGAAACTGGGACACTCAACCCCAACAAGAAAAGAAAGTTGACACATCCTCACAACCCAAGACCCATACTTGACCTCCTGCCTCCCCATCCCACAACATTAAACCCATACCTTGCATCCTGCCTACATCATCCTCACAACCTAAGACCCTCACTTGGCATTTTGCCTCACCACACCACAAAATTAAACCCACACTTTGCACCCTGCCTACCTCATCCTCACAACCAAAGACCCATACTTGACCTCCTGCCTCCCTAACCCACAACATTAAACCCATACCTTGCATCCTGCCTACCTCATCCTCACAACCAAAGACCCATACTAGACCTCCTGTCTCCCCATCCCACAACATTAAACCCATATCTTGCACCCTGCCTACCTCATCCTCATTGACCTCATGCCTCCCCATCCCACAACATTAAACCCATATCTTGTACCCTGCCTACCTCATCCTCACAACCTAAGACCCTCACTTGGCATCCTGCCTCCCCATCCCACAACATTAAACCCATACCTTGCACCCTGCCCACCTCATCCTCACAACCTAAGACCCATACTTGACCTCCTGTCTCCCCATCCCACAACATTAAACCAATACCTTGCACCCTGCCTACCTCATCCTCACAACCTAAGACCCATACTTGACCTCCGGCCTCCCCATACTACAACATTAAACCCATATCTTGCACCATGCCTACCTCATCCTCACAACCTAAGACCCTCACTTGGCATCCTGCCTCCCCACAACACAAGACCGACAACTGGCATCCTGTCTCCCCACCGGTACCCATTCATTATTATTTATGAAGTAACACTATTGATCTTAAAGCCATATAAGTCAGTCTTTCCCTAGAGCAAATAGAAAAAAAACACTGCTTGGCAATCCATATTTTGCTATTGAAGTAAAACAAGGGACGGTGAGGTAAAGTGATATGCTCGGCGTCAACTTTTATTTGTAGTGTGGAAGGTGGAATTGTGTGCCCTGGTATCCCGGTTTCGCAATTTAAAATTTAGACAGCAGCACAGACTTCTCCTTCTCCTAGTCCATCTTCAGTGTGAGAACCAACTTGCTACAAAGTAGTCATTCAATTGCTAAACTTTATTGTTCAATACATCTGGTGTCCACGTTGTTCAATAAATCTGGTGTTCAAAGCACCAAGAGACATGATAAAGCAACCTGGCAATACGTAAGAGAAATCTTAATAGAAACACATATTCAAAAGCAAGCATGCATCACTTTGAAAACTGAAACAGGGCCGAGCCAGCAACACAGTTAGGTGCAGCGGCATGCAGGTTAGGCACAGATCTCAGCAACAGTTACTCAACCTGCTGAGTTACCTTTCAATATTTGTAACTCTGTTTCATTTACCTTAGTTTCCTTGCTTATTACCCTTTGGTGTCTTTCCCTTGCATCTGATCCTCAATGCCCAGTCAATCCACTGTGCGGGGGGAACAGGGAGAGGGCAGTGCAGTACATGGGATAACAGTAAAATAAATAAGACAATAGAAATGCGGCCAGCTGTTGGGAAGTGCAAGGGTAAGTGCAGACATCAGGTGTCAAGTGCTAGTAGGGGCTATATGGATACAGAAACAGTCCCCAAGTGCAAGGGTTGCTGGGGGGGCAGTGCAGGTGTGCATTTGGCGGGGAGGGGACCTGGGCCCAAGAACAGGGGGTAGCCAGGTGACCAGTGCGGTTTCAGTTCAGCCAGGAGATCAGCAGGGGGGAGAAGGAGCAAAAGCAGAAGCAAAGAGGAAGGTCTTGAGGTGCTTCTGGAACCAGAGATGATTCTCCTCAAGTTTCAGAGAGGCAGGAGGGCTGTTCCAGAGAGATGCTCCAGCAGAAGAAAGAGATCTACCACCAATTCGCTGCTTGGAGAAGCAACTGACAGAGAGGGAGTTCGAGGTGGATGAGTGAAGAGCTCAAGAAGGAAGATATTTAGGAAGAGGGAGTTGAAGGTATTGAAGGCCTTGTGGACAATGCAGAGGGTTTTGAACTTAATCCTCGCTGCCACTGGGAGCCAGTGCAGAGATTTCAGTCTTGGAGAGATACTATCCCTGGGCTCGAGGACAAGGACAAGTCTCACAGTCCTGTTTTGTATGAGTTGCAGAGGGCGGAGAGTAGAGGCAGGCAGATTTAGAAAGAGGCTGTTGCAGTAGTCCAGCCTAGAGAGAACCAGAGCTCTGGATACAGTGAGCTTCTGGGGGAAGGAGAGGAAAGGAAGAATACCTCTGAGGAGGTGCAGCTGGTAGTGTGACTTCTTAGAGACGTCAGAGATATGAGTAAAGAAGGAGAGTGTGGAGTCGAAGATGACCCCAAGGTTTTTAGCCTTACAGAGGGCCAAGAGAGGCCGGCCAGAGAGTGACAGGAAAAGAGTGAGCAGGAGTGCTGATGAGGAGAATCTCGGTCCTTATCAATGCCATCATAAGATCGTAATGGACCGTTTGTGTATGGGGCCCTTAGGGTTTTAATATTTCCATGTAAAGTCCCAGAATGTATCATTGAAATGCTTAGATTGCTTGTGGGTGAAATTAACATGCACCTGTCACCTAGGCTCTTTTCCCCCTCACTGTGGAAGATGACATGTGGGGCCCCTCCCAGGCACATCTGCAACATTGTTAAAATGAACATGTATGCATCACCCCACCTACACAGAAGCAGAGCAGACCTTGTACTGCTCTCTGCATCCAGGCAGGCTGAATACTGAAGAATATTCTCCTTTATTTTTATTTTTTTATTGTGTATTTTCTACACAAATTGTACATTTTACACAACTAAAATGAAACAATTTTATCTCACAACATTTTTTACATTTGTTTGTTTACGTATTGCAGCTCTGGCCAAAGGAGCAACAGCCTTGCCAGCCTTGGGTGCAATTACCCCCTTGTCCACTGGTCTGTCAAACCATGGACATGCACACATGTTACTTTATCACTTTACCCACATGCTTCCTACATGATTGGTGTAGTAATCTGACCGGCTGCTCTTGTCTGCAGAGCAGCTAATTCTGACAGCCATCTCTGGTCACTATTTAAAGAGACCTTCATTAAAAAGCAGTTGGTACCCCTACTTTGCGCATCAGCATCATGTGATTGAACCACTTATTTCACCACTGACCACTTAAAAGTGAGCATGCCTTTCTAATTTTCTACTTTTCCTGTCAGGTTTTCTGGGTTATATGTGAATTTACCGGTATTGTACGTTTTTACCGAGTAAAAAAGTCCTCAAGCATTAAAAGTCCGAAAATGCATACCACCAAAGGTTCGAACACCAAAAGTTTGAACCTTTGGTGGTATGCATTTAAGGTACGTCAAAAATAAATAAAAATAAAATAAAAACAGGGGCTGCGGGGGTGTCCCCGCAGCCCCTGCACCCCGCTCACTACACTTTACTGTAAAGTGAGCAGGGTTGCGGGGGACATGTATTTCGCATGGGAAATGTACGAACCTTTTGTGGTGCGTACATTTCCCATGCAAACTTTTCCCTCACAGGAAAACCAGACGCGTTCGGATCACGCAGATCCGATTTTACCGACCACAATTACAGAGAGGTAACTTTAATCGCAGACAAAATACCCCCCTAAACCCCATGTTTTTCACCCTCATAACGCCACCCCAACCCCATCCCTACCCATTTTAACCCCTTTACCCAACTACCCTCTTATTATTTAATTAATGTTTGCAGTGTTTTTCGGTATTATGGTCCACTCCGAAATGTACTACTCTGTAATGTTTTAGATATACTGACTGGGTACCATTTGTTATTTCCATTTCGCTGCTAATTAACATGCTGCATCTTCAAATTTCCAGTCACAAATGTTATAAAAAAACAGACAACAGCCAATGTTGGTGTCAAAGGTCATGTGTAAATAGTATACGCTACCTTTGCATTTTTTCACTGCATCTTAACTGCTATTCTGTACCACCCATATCGGATGCGCAATTGACGATTAAAACACCTGGAACTATTTGTGAGAATAAAGTGTTTTATTTTTGGTGACATCTGAAACATCTACCAAGCCCAGTGGCTAATAAAAGGGGCTCCACTCATTTAATTTAGCAGCGGGCACACTGCATTGGTCTATTTGACTAAATACGTTCTCCATGCAACTGAACGTTATTGGGAGCCCACGTATTACTTTTCAATTCTATTTAAGGTTCAATACCTGCACGAGATTTGCAGATTGACCAATATTAAGCCTCAGTAGAAGAGCATGAAGCTCGAAACACGTGTCAGGCTGCAACGTTGTTGATTAAAATCACTCAATATAATCAGCAAATTGTGCTTTATATTTGATATTGTGTGCTCAGTGTGAGAGCAAACCCATTCTTCCCTTGGCTAATAAAAGGGCACAAGGATAATCCTGGAAATTGATGAAAGTAAAAACCTGGTGGAAAAGATGTCAGGAATCCTGAGATCTGTGAAAGTAAAAACCCGGTGGAAAGGACAGCATGAGAATTCTGAGAATTGGTGAAAATAAGAAACTTGTGGAAAGGACACCAGGAGAATTCTGAGAATTTGTGAAAATAAGAATGAACCTGGCGGAAAGGACCCCAGGAGAATTCTGAGAATTGGTGAAAATATGAACCTGGTGGAAAGGACACCAGGAGAATTCAAAGAATCGCTGAAAATATGAACCTGGTGGAAAGGACACCTGGAGAATTCTGAGAATTCCTGAAAATATTAACTTGGTGGAATGGACACCAGGAGGAGAATTCTGAGAATTGGTGAAAATAAGAACCTGGCGGAAAGGACACCAGGAGGAGAATTCTGAGAATTGGTGAAAATATAAACCTAGCGGAAAGTACACCAGGAGAATTCCGCAAATTGGTGAATGAGTGATCTTCAGAGCACTGCATGCTCACCAAACAGCAGATAACTGCTTAACTAAATTTAATAGTGTACGAGTTTAACATCCTGCCACACCCCTGATATATTTCCCAGAGCTATTCTTTTTTGGTTTTTGGTCATTTTCCCCAGACGCATTGGGCATTTATCCTGCCCATCCTGAACATGAAGCCTAATAAAGGCTTGGTTGAACTTCATCTTCTTTGTGCCACGCTTGCATCATTTCTCGCCATGACTGCAGCCTGCTAACCAAGCGCTTTGAGAGGAGGGGATGCACCAACACAGTGAAAAGCCTGGCCCACACCAAAAAGGGCTGGCCAACTGGGGAACCAGCAAGTTACCTGGCTGTGTGCCTCAGCGGCTAACCAGACCCAAAGTGCTGTAGTCTATAAGATCGTGGGCTCTTCCATTAGTCCAGCATAATCCCAAGTGTCTCAGCCCAACGCAGAGAAAGCAGATGGGCAGACAGGAACAGGCTACTTCCAACCTGCACCCATTAATACCACAGGTTTCACATCTGCCTCTCATACATGGACGCTTTTTGGCCACACAATGACAGTGTAGCACCAGCTAAACAAGAAGCATGACTGGTCCATTAGCAACATTGTCAGCAATCCTTTTGACCAACTGTGTGCCGCCAGAGAATGACTGTTAAAAAGAGTGATAAAGTTATCTTGTTCGCTAACTTTGTGTATGATATTCTGTTAGAAATCGGGATAAAGTTTTCCTTGTTCACACATATTTGCCAAGAGGATGACAGGATATGGTAACAAGCTAGCACCAGGTCATATTTTAGTCTACAAATGAAGTAACAATGCTGCACACTTTTGCTAATTATGTTCTTGTGTTACCAGTGGAGTAACTGCTGAAAATGTCGGGGGAGACATGGCATCTAAAGGAAAGCGGCCCCAGCCAAATGAGGGGGACAAAATGGTATGCCATGAAAGTTGGGGGTGACAAACACCCCCCCCCCCCCAAATGACTGCCCATGTTTGTTACCCAGAATGCTGTTCACTGGTTTCCCTTCGACTACACTGATCATCTTACACCTGTGGGATCACTGTGGCTTTGATGTTATGTTATGTTACATACATGTATAAAGCGTAACGTACACCCAAGGGCATCCTGTGACACATACCACTTGCTTTTATTTCATTTGCTGGGCATTTATTGGCATCATCAGCTCCAAAATAAGTCCCACCTGGAAAGGGCCCATTTCAGGGAACTGGAAACAGAAAGCTCCCTATTTCTTGGGTGAAGTAGATGACAGTGCAGGAAACTGACTAATGTGTTGCAGGCTCTTCTTGGCTGTATTTAGATCCAGAGGCTGCGGCCTGTCTTGCAGGTTTAGCCCTATGCAATATGTGTACTGACATTAAACCTCTTCTTCTCAAGACAGTGTCTGACTAGGCTCAAACCACGCAGAAAGCGTTGTCAGGGAGGATTAATAATGCACAGGCGCTTTATCGAGTGACTGACATTTCTTTTGATGGTGCACCTTCGGATAATATATCGCAAGTACTGCTAGAGAGAGTGTCCGAGGGACGCACTGCATTATGGGATACTGAGTCAGATCCCTAAGCGCTAGACAAGCAAAGGCGAGACTACTAAGCCCCTGTACTCTGGTGCCCAGACATGAGAGACCCTCAATCCCCTGGTAGACAGAATAGTTCAGTGGGAAACGAGATCAAATGAGCGAACTGCTGCATTCTGGGATATTCAGGAAGTCAGATCCCTAAGAATCAGGGCAAAGAACGAGAGGATAGTGAACACCTGCACTCTGGTAGAAAGCCCACTGGGAAAGAGAGCGCATCAGAGGAACAAAGGGAATGAAACCCATGTACTCTACTCGCAGAAAGAGTCCAATGGAAAAAGACAGCACACGAGTAACACACTGCATCATGGGATACTGAGACTGGCACAGTCAGGAAAAGAGAGTACACGAGTAAAAGGCTGCCCTCTGGACCATCGAGGCCAATCCTCAAGACAGAGAATTGTGGAAACCAGGGACAACAACAGTGACCCAATCCTGACATTTCTTTCTTAAATGTTTGAAACTTTGTGTTTTCGTCTGGAAGCATTCTTTGGGGCAGCCCTTCACAGAAAGTTAAAGACTTGAGGCGTATGCCTTAGGTGGCCTTTGGGCAAAGTAGACAAAAGCGCCCACCTGCACAGGATGTGTTCACAGAGTTGGTTTTATCCGGCATGTTTGTAGCAGCATTGTGTCTCTATGAATGACCCTACTAGCCCAACTCTACCATGGAGCATAGAGGGCACAGCTCTGTTATTGTGTATTTATGTGATAAAGCTCTAACTCAGCCGGGATGCAACAGATCCATGTATGTAGGGGACAGACCCAAGGGATTACAAGTAGGGTGCATGGTTAGCAAGGGTTGTTTTAATGCACGGTTAAAGGGCTTCCTGCTGAGAGTTAGCTTTTTAATCAGGAACAAAAGGTCCGGCCGGCCAATCCACCCGATCTCCTGTTTCTGAATAAAAAGACACCATGCAGTAGGTTTAGCCGAGCACGTTAAAGGGCTGTGCTGGCACCTGCAGGCTGTCCTTTAAGCGAGGAACGCTTCAGCAAAATGGCCTACCTGCTGGGTCAGCATGGCTGGGGCTAGTTGGGGTGAGCTCCGGCAGGGCCCTGGCTCGGGAGCCCTTCTCGGATACTGCAGGGCTACACCCTGGCTAGTCCCAGCCCACTTAAAGCCCTGAGATGCAGAAGGAAGGCCTCTAAGCAGAACACCTAGTACGACTCTGAACTTGCAGCCGTGAAACACAAGTGCAGAGCTGAGGAACGGAAGTGACAGACCTCTGGCTCACCCTCTGACAAACTGGCCTGTCGCCGGCGCCAAAGACAATACAGACTTTCCATCTGCGCCAAGAAAAAAAGCCCATATCCAAGAAAAAAGGCCCATATCCAGGCAAGGGTCTCTGTTACATCCAACAACACGGCTGAACTCTTTAAAATCAGCAGGGACCTAGCCAACCCATTTCACAATCTCCTCCTCAGCCCTCCCCGCAAGCCCTCTGCAACACATTGGCCATACACTTTACTACCCTTGTGTCCCTTCCCCCCCACCCCTCATCCTTGCCTCCTATGGCCTACCACCCTTCTTCTTCCTATCTCTCTCCTTCTTCCTGTCACACCAGATGAGGTCACCAGAGTTGTCCACTCCATGAAGGTCTCCTTCAAACAGGTTTCCCCTTGCTCTTCCAGAACCGTTAAAGACAACATTGGCTCTCTTGCCCCTGCACTTGCTGATTTCTGCAACCATTCTTTTGCCACTGGATTTTTCCCCATCACCCTTAAGGACTCCCTTGTGCGCCCCCTCCTGAAAAAACCATCGCCCGACCCCACTTGGCCAACCAACTATCACCCTATTTCTTTTACCCCCTTCCTTTGGAAACTCTGGGAGAAGCTGGCCTTCCCCCAACTTACTTCACTCACTGAACCTGTTTGTAGTCTCCACAACCATCAATCTGGATGCTGAGCATCCAGAGGTACGTAAACTGCTCTTCTGAACACCCGCGAAGGACTGCTCGCATCTGTGGACTCTAACTCTACAGCTGTCCTTATTCTACCTCATCTCTCCTCTGCATTTGACACGGTCAACCACTCGATCCTCATGAAACGGCTCCATGATACCCTGGGTATCTCAGAGCGGGCACTGCACCGGCTGACCTCTTTCCTAAGTGACTGTCCGTCCCAGCTTATACTGTGCACCTTTTCCTCCCCTTCCTCTTTCTCCACCTGTGGTGTCACCCAGGGCTCTGACCTCTCCCACTGGCTTTTTAACACTTACCTTGCTCCATTTGCACTCTCATTTCCACCTTCTCCCCTAACTCCCATGCTATGCAGATGACACACAACTCTTCTTCAAACTTCCCACTGACCCTCTTACCTCTTCAATCATTCCGCACTGCCTATCTGCCATCCAGTCCTGGTGCACTCCCGATGATCTCTACCTCAATGCCAGCAAGACTGAGGTCCTTCCTATTGGGACTCCTGCTCGTTCTTTCTTCCCCTCACTCTGGCCATCCTCTATGGGCTCTCCCCCTTCTCCTTCATCTGAAGCCAGAAACCCTGGAGTTATTTTCGACTCCTCCCTTTCCTTCCTCCCTCACATTCAGGACCTTGCCAAGAAGTCCCACTTTCAACTCTACCTTCTCAAACGAATTCTCCCATTTCTCACCTTCCACCAGAAGTTCAATGTTACCAGTGCCCTGGCTATCTCTAGGCTAGAATACTGCAATAGTCTTCTCTTGAATCTACCCTCTTCCTGCCTACAATCCCTTCATCTAATCCAGAGGAGGGCAGCGAGATTTATCCTTGATTTATCTCCTGCCCTAAACACTCACCACTGGCTCCCGGCTCCTGCAAGGATCAAATTCAAATCCATCTGCATCATCGATAAGGCTGTTTGGGTCTGGGTACCACCCTATCTGCAACGTGCTCTTACTAAATACTTTCGCTCTAGACCTCTACGTTCCTCTGGTGCCAATTCTCTGTGTGTCAAGCGTTTCGCTAAACAGAGGGTCAGTGGCCGATCTCTTTCCTCTGCTGGCTCCCTCTTATGGAACAGCCTCCCCTTCCTCTTCGTCTTCAGCCAGATCTCCTCAAATTCCAGAAGCTCCTCAAGACTTTCCTTTTTACCTCCTCCTTCCCTTCCTCCCTGCTCTGCTAATCCCACAGTTGCTGAGATTAGTGACCAGGGCCCTTATATGTCTTTCAGGGCCCTGGCCTCCCACACCCAATCACCTTCAGCCTCCACCCGCCCCCAGCACTTGCCTTGGCACCCACTGGCCTGTGCCACTGTAGGCTTGCACTTCACTACTTATTGCAGCTGAACTATCTATAGCACTTTCTACACTAGGCACCTACATCTGCAGCTCACTCACGAGCACGGATACTCAGAGCACTTAACCCCAGGGGAGTTGCTAGGTCTGGAAAAGATCAGGGGCTGAGCTGATGTCGGGACTGGCGGGACTCGGGGCGGGCTAGTCTTTTGGGTGTAGCTCCTGAGATTCTATCCGGGGCTACAATCAAAAGATCAGGGGCTATAGCCCCCTTAGCCCCCCCCTAGCAACTCCCCTGCTTAACCCCACTCCCGCTTCCCCCTCTCCTATCACTGCACTTGCACGCTCTAAATGCTCACAAGGCCTAGAAGGTTTGTCTTTATCCTCCATTGTATCGATTTTTTTTCAATCCCATGTTCCCCTCCCTTTTGCCCTGTGGGTGCTCTGAAACACAATTTACTTGTTGTATAAGCGCCTAACAAATGCCCAATAAATAAATAAATAACAGCATAATGCTGTAATCACACATGCAAAGCAAAACCAATTGCTCCTTCCACATTCATCGTACATTCCCACGAAGAGGCTAATTCTGATTGTGGCACAGAGGCATAGCCAAAAAATCATGTCTGGGTGGGCCTGCACCCTATTGGGCCTATGGCAGATGTCAGTGTGCACTGTTGCCTGCACGGGCGGAGTGGGCATTTATCAGTGTGGGCTTTCGCCTGCTGGGTCGGCCCAATCAAAGGCGCCAGGGCTGCTCTGGTGTTACTTTAGGGTTGCCTCCCTGTGCGTGGTCACTGCCCTCCCCCTTGCCTCTCCCACAAAGCTCACATTAGCATAACTAAAGGGCTGGTCAGACTCCTTAGAGCACCTTCCTCCTATGGTCCTCGGGGTTAATACTAGTCATCTGTATCTACATGGGCCATGCTCAGTGGTCGAAGAGTACATAAAAGAAGTAGTGGAACTATGTTCGCTGCTGGCCCGACCCCGCCCCCCACAACCCCATTTCCACGTGCAATACAAGCCCCATACCTGGGTCCCGCCTTTCCTCCATTCCAACCCCGTTTAAAGGCTGATAGAAACACAGTTAAAGAAAATGCATTTTAAACTACCCCATTATCTTTATTCATTGTCCCCCACAGCATGCAGCTTTACGCACCCTCCCCTTTCTAATCACCCACCATTCGCACCTGTTAAGGGGCGTGCTAAAGATTAAAGCCACCCCTCCCACCTACCCATTAACTGCAAGTACAGCTGTTGAGTTTCTTAAAGGCAAAATAAACATTCTGATTACTGCAGGAGCAAGGCTATGATGGGTCTTGGGAATAGGCTGTGTGCCAAGCAGGTCCCTGAAAAATAACACGTCCAGCCGATGTGAATTCCTACATATGACAACAGAATCTTATAAAACAAATAATACCAAATAAAATGTATGCATACATAACACAGAAAACAAAGTACAATGCATGACTGAAGAAATTCATATATAAGTGTCGAGAATCATCATGAAGTTTGATGAATTATTACTCTTTTTCCCTTATTTGGAATCATATAGGGTAAATCACTTCATGGTCCTTAATGCCACAGTGCCCAATCTTAATGGGTACAAATCCTAAGGCATTAAAGGACTTTGTGGACATCCATGATGTGTTTCCCCGGATTGTCGTGAACAGGTCAATGTCAGTAGACGTATTGTCGTGATCAATTCTAACCACCATCTTCAGGACATAATGAATAGCTAAACTGGATATACTGCCAAATTCCATAACGAAAAACAAAACCAAGAATTGACTTCAGATAAGGAATACTGTAGGGTTATGTGCCCAAAAGGGAACAATTTGCTCACCATAATGCTGATTATCCCACGTGCAAGGACAGGGATGTATGGTTATAGTGGATGAATGTCTTAAAGAGGTTGTTGAGTCCTGAAATGAGGAAGTGCACTAATTACAAACTTCAGCATAACTGAAGTGGTAAGCAAACTTAAGCAAACTTATTATTAAGAGAACTCCATGGGTTGAACTGCAGGGAATAATTTCACCTTGTCAACTGGGTTTCTCCCCAGGCTCTTCCACCATTCATAATATCAGGTTGCTAGACCGCCTCATTCGAGAGGCGAAATGTAAAGACTGCTCTGGCCTTTATGTCACATATGTCGATTTCAAAGCGCCTTTTGATACAGTAAATCGTTCCCTGCTATGGAAGAAAATAGCTACCTTGGGGTGTCTGGACTGGCTATTGAACATTGTTATCCAGCTACACACCAACACAATAACCAGGGTACGGTTGGATGACGGTTGCACTATGTCTGAATCAGTGGTGATCTACAGGGGAGTCAAGCAAGGATGTGTATTGGCTCCCCTCCCTATTGTTTAACATTTATTTATCTGACCTTCCAGGGCGCTTGCAGTTCAGGGCGAATTGCCCCCCCCAAGGGTTAGTAATTATAGGATTGGATGCATGTTACATGCAGAAGACCTGATTGTGCTTGATCACACATATAGAGGGACTTATGCTACGCTGAATTGAATACTTATGCTGCTGACTTCGATGTGAATATTAACATCGAGAAATCGAAGATCATGTTTGTTTCCTCAAGGACAATTATTAGAACAGATATGGCTAGTCCACTGGGAACATTAGCATATGTAGGGAGCAATCGATACTTGGGATTAGAGGTGGATGGTACAAATGAGTATACTACCATCAAAGAGGAAAAGTCCAGGAAGGCTAGATTGTTGACACATTGTCTCATAAAGTTCATGATCCATCCAGCAGGATACTCCATGGAGGGCATTTTAAAATTGTATATGCAGTGTTTTTGCCCAGCAGTGTTATACGGCCTCGAGGCTCTGGTTATGAACGATGTATCATGGCTAGATCGGTTCGGGTGACATTTCTGGTGTGCTGTCCTAAAATCGGGCCCCTCTGTGTCTATGGACTATAAACGCTTTGAACTTGGAGTAGTTTCCTTGGGTAGTATGTTATTGAAAAGGCGAAAGGACCTTTATGTAAAATCAATGACTGGACCCAGATGTCCTCTACTGAAATTGCTGGGAGCGAAAAAGGAGCGAAAGATCGTATCAATTACACGCTGATGATAAGAGCCATGTTTTTACAGATTGGTTGGACTGCCAGGTTTAATGAGTATAGTCATTACGATATGGTGAAAGAAGGTTTTAAGCAGAAGTTGTTTAACTGGGACTGGAATAAAAACTATGACCATCTATCCGGTTATAGGAACTATCACCAGGTGTCGAGTGTCATGCATACCTATATAAGGGCACAGCCATATTTACTGATGTGTCTCAATCCTACAATTAGGAAGTTGATATTGGGTATACGAACAAGTGCTTACACTCATTGGCCTGCAATTGAATTTTGACAGCGGATAAGAGATATTGTAGAATATGTGACTTGGCACACATACCAGAAACTGTGAAACATTTGTTTACTGAAAGTCGAGTATTAGGGTCTGTGTATATGTGTGTTTACAACGGTTTGATTAGCAACTATGACACAATTAGATCCATTGACTTTGGAATTACTGCTTAAACATAAACTCAATATCAGCCTACATCATATTGTATCATATTGAATGGTAGTCTGCAGGTGTTGCTTTAAGAGAGGGGTGCATGAAATGACGGAAATGATGTGAAACAATATGATTGTTTGTTTATTTGTAACGCGCCGCGCCAGACCCGAAGGTATCAGGGCACGAAAGATAAGGATACTTTAAGCTTACATGGTTACAGAATTTTACAGTTACAAGATCACATGGTTACAAGGTTACACAGTTACAAGATCATGAACAGGGTTACAAGAACAAGACACATTAGAGAATTTGGAGTCAAATAAATGGATGGCGTTGGAACATAAGTGTAGAGAAAAAAGAAAATCGGTGTGGGTTCTAGTCAAATACAACAAGAGTAAGGGTAGTACTGAGGCTAAATGTCATTTTCTTTAAGCCAATTAGTAATGTTTGATCTGAAGAGTGAGTACGATTGGTCCGTCCTTAGGGTGGGTGGTAGTAATTTCCAAAGTTGGGCAGCTTTAACACGGAAGCTATTGCCACCTATTTAATTTTAAAATGTTTTTATTGGCATTTGTAACATACAGTAGTGTCACTCTGTTCAATTTTTACAGCCAAATAATGAATTCTTGCAATAGGTTAGTGTAAACTTAGAACCTTTACAAAAAACAACAAAACAAACAAACAGTCTTCACCACAGTGTTCTCAGTTGGAGGCCAATAGCCCCAGTACACGGGCAGGTCAGGCACTTAAGGTGCCTCCGGAAGCTCAAGTATATCCGGCACGCTGGCTCAGGCTACCCCAGCTCAATGATTCAGCCTCTACTAGTTGCCCACCATCCCGCAGGCAAGCTCCGGAACTTCACAGGGGTTTGTCGTCAGAGGGGTGAAACAAGTCCCAGATTAGAGTTTTCCAGGACTCATAGGCCAGGTCTCCTGCTTTGGCTACCCCATCGCCCCAGACTCTGGTTTCAGCCCCCGACCAGTGTTCTAGTTCGTTATGCCATTTAGTGTATTGTGGGCTTCTCGCTGTTTTTCAGGACTATGCCATGGCCCTTTTGGCCAGCACACAAACCATGTCCATGAACTTGACAACATGTCTGATTTTACTTATTCGTGGGTAGGCCCCCAGGAGGCATTCTTTTGGTGACCATTCATATCGCGTCACTCCTGCCTTTCTGCAGGCCTGTTCTATTTTGGCCCAGAAGTGCTGTATCTTCGGGCACCCCTATAACATGTGCGACATTCCGGCCTCCTCTGAGCAACACCAGGTGCAGAGTGGGATTGTGGATTTATTGAACTTTGCAATTCTGCTCAGTGTCATGTATGTTCTGTACAGGACATTTAGTTGGATTAGCCTGAACCTGGCGTTTCTTGACACTTCCCTGGGGTACAGTAGGATTCTTTCCCATTCTTTTTCAGATATACAGATTCCCAAGGTCTGCCTCTCATATTTGCTTTAGTGTGCTGCGTCTATCTGTGAGTTGAGTGTATAATCTAGAAATCGGTTTCCACCCGTCTCCCAGGTTATGCAGTACTGTTAGGGACGGGTCTGCCTCTGGTTCTTCGGGCCATTCTTTCCAATTCGCCTTTGCTACCTCACTGATCCGTCTGTACCGTAGGAATTGGCCTCTAGGTAATCCCTCCCTTGAGCCCATGGATTCGAACTCCCTGAAGACCCCTTCTTCATACACATTTCCCCAGGTGTAGATGCTGTGCCTCTCCCATAGTTTTATTGGCGCCAGATCTACTTTTGTTGCACAGATGTCAGCCGCAATCGGTGTCTCTGGGGAATACGGGTTTCTGCATCCTATCATTTTCAAAACTCTGGCCCAAATTCTCCTACCTAGCTGCACAATCAGGGGCGTCTCCCCCAGGCATTCCGTCGGTACCCATAGCACCTCTTTCAGGTGCGGCGGTGCTATCAGTTGCCCTAGTAGACCCGTTTCTGAGGTGGTCTTGTCCGCAAGCCACTTGGCCACAAAGCTAAATTGGGCCGCCAGGTAGTATCTCTCCAAATCCGGTAGTTGGGGCCCCACCCGCCTTGTATGGTAGCATTAATGTGCCCAGTGATAGTCTGTGTCTGGTAGGACCGCACAACAATTTCCCTCAATAGTTTTTCCAGCAGCCTAAAAAAGGAGACTGCTATGTAGAAGTGAACATTTTGGAAAAAGTATAGGAATCGTGGTAGCACTATCATCTTATGACTGCAATCCTACCCATCACTGACAACGGCAGCATGGACCAGAACTTCATGGACTTCCTGAGCCCCTGCACCGCCAGTAAGGTGTTACCCCCGTGCATCTGTTCTGGTGTGTGCAAGATATGAATCCCTAGATAGTGTAGTTGCCACCGAATCCCCACGTTCGGGAGGTCCTCCTCCCTGATCACAGCCAACCCCGCCAGTGGGAATATGCATGATTTTTCCGTACTAAAAGATATACCTGACACTCTGGCGAAGTTCTTCAGTACTTCTAGGATTGTGGGTATGTTGAGGTGTGGGTCCCTTAGGTACAGTAGCACGTCATCTGCGTATAGCGAAATCACGTGGTATCTGCCTCCTATTCTTATGCCAACGTCAAGGAATTGTTTTCTAATGTATTTGGCTAATGGTTCTAGCCCCAGGATGTATTGCATTGGCGACAGTGGGCAGTCTTGCCTGGTGACTCTTTGTATGTCCCACAGTGCTGATACTGTTCTACCAGTTTTTACTCTGGCCATCAGAGCCTCATATAAGATTTTAATCAATCTGATGAAGTAGTCGCCCAGCCCAAATTGTGAGTAGCCATTCCCAATATATAGGGCCTCATTACGACTCAGGCGGTAAGGGTTTTACGGCGGCGTAAACAGCGCCGACCCTTACCGCCTGATTCCGAGGTCCCTTAGCGCCATGGAGGTTTTAACACCTGCTTTTAGCAGGTGTTAAAATCCATGGCGCTAAGGGACCTTGATGTTAATTACGCCACCGTAATTTACGGTGGCGTAATTAACGCCTTCCCCACTCCCATTATGCCCTATGGGGCAAAATGGGAATGGGGAAGGGAAAATGGGAAAATGGGGATTTACCGCCCCGCCAAGGTTGGAATGGGGCGGTAAATCACGGCCCAGGCGGTAACTTACCGCCTGGGTCGTAATGAGGCCCATAGAGTTGAATGCTTTAATGGCGTCGAGGGAAACTACTGCATACAGTTCCCGTGAGTCTGTTGTTTGCGCAATAATGTGTTGCAACCTGCGCAGGTCTGACGCCGTATTTCAACCAGGTATAAACCCCTGTGTACCAAGGCCCCTATAACCCTTGACAATCTTTTGGCCAGTATAGTCGTTAGGATCTTTATATCGTAGTTGAGCATGGCTAGTGGCCTATATGAGCCGCACTCAGTTACTGGTTTCCCAGGCTTAGGTATCGGGACCGCCAATGTCTCCATCATGCTTCTCGGCAGCACCCCTGTTTCATATGCCTCCTTAAAGACCCTGTGGAGGGCCGGGGCCAGTTCTGTGTCAAATGCCTTATAAAACTCGGGGGGTAACCCGTCGCTTCCAGGGGTCTTGCAAGAAGCCAGTGGTTTGATCGCCTCACCTATGTCCTCGACCGTAAGTTCCCCATTTAATGTGTCCCTCTGGGTTTTGTCCAGTGTAGGGAGCCCGATCTCTTCCAGCATGTCTAATATGTCCCCCTGAGGTATGACTGCCTCGTGGCTGTATAGTTGAGAGTAAAGCATTTGAATGTTTCGTTGATTGTAACGATCGTCTGTTTCGGGTTCTCTCTCTTGCACAGCCATGACAGTAACCTGCCGGGTTTATCCCCGTCTGAGTGAGCTCTAGTGGTTCTTGCAATGTAGTCAAATTTAGCTAATCTGGCCCAGGCATCTTGGCATTCATTCCTAGCTGCTGAGAACTCTTTCTCTGCCTCCTTAGTTCTCAGAGCCCCTACATCCATCTGTCTGATATTCCCCTCGCCCATTTCTAACTCTTCTCTCAGTGTTTTCCTGATTCCAGCAGCACTTGCAATTGCTTCCAACGTCACCACAACTTTCAGGGCCTCCCAAAATCGTGTTCCAGCTGCGCACACTCCCCACATTATTTTCCATGTACTCCTTTATTTTTCTCCGGAGCCCCTCCCTGAATGCCTTATCTGTCAGAGCCTCCGTTGGCATTCGCCACAATGGTATGGGCGATCTGGGGCCCCTTGCCTTCCATTCCATGAGGAGTGGAGAGTGATCCGATATGGTTCTACCCAGATAGAACACTGATTCCACTTGGGGCAGATGCAGCCTGTCTATCAGTATTTAGTCTATTCTAGTGTAGAGCTTATGTGTGGATGAATAGTAGGAGAATTCCCTAGCTCCTGGGTGTAGCTCTCTCCACAGCTCTGCCAGGTCCAGGTCTTTTAACACCTTGTCTAGTGAGGAGTGGGTCAAGGTGGCCGACTGTGCCAGGGGGCTAGATCTATCAAGGGTTTGGTCTTGTGTGCAGTTAAAATCACCGCCCCATATATATAAATAAGCTATCCCTGTAAGGAGCCAGCCTCGGACCCAACTTGGTCAAATATGCCGAGTTCACGTTGTTGAGAAGGTAGGTGTTAACTAGGGAGCTATCGCACTGCTCTATGCTTCCCCGGCGTATCAGGTACCTCCCATCTGGGTCCACCTCCTTCGATAGAAGTTTAGAAGGTACAGTGTTGCTTATCCATGTATATAAACCCTGGGAGTATTTGGAGTATGTCGCACCAAAGCCTTGCCCAACCCACCATTCCGCTACTTTTGAGTTATTTTCTGCAGTGAGGTGTGTTTCCTGTAGTAATGCAATCGAGAACCGTTTTCTCCTCAGGAAGGATCTGATCCTATTCCTGCGCATGTAGGTGCCCATCCCCCTGATGTTCCATGTCATTATCTTAATGTCAACCGCCATTGCTATTCAGTGGTGGCCAGTTCAGCCAACCCGGTGTCCATTGTTTCCCTGCATTTGTCACGGTGAAGACTTTAAAACTTTTTAAATAAAAATTAAATAAACTCAGTCATTGCACAGAGCAGGCAATGCTCGGGTGCCCCCGCTCCTTCTTGGGCCTTCCAGGTCATCTTGAGCAGGTATAAAGCATCAGCAACAGCCTGGCACCAGTCCACTCGCAGGGGAGTGTATTCCGGCTCAGGCCAGGCAGCGCAACGGCTTCCCGTCCTTTGTGTGAGCTATGGCTCGGTCGTTTCAGGTTGTTATGTCCATACTTGGTCGCCGGGGAATTGCCCCATATTAATTTGGTGCGTGGTCTGCAGCATCGTCTTCTCCATTCGCCATATTGTTATGTTCCAGCCACGTGTTGGCCGCAGCAGATGTCTCTAGGAATATCGCTCTGCCTTTGTAGAGCACTTTGAGCCTGGAAGGGTACATCAGCATGTACTTGAGGTTAAGTTGCTGCATCCTTGCTTTAATCGGCACAAAGGAGTTCCTTGCCCTCTGCACCGCCGGGGTGTAATCCGGGTATATAGAAATCCTGGCGTTGTTACTTCTAATTTCGCCCCTTACCATGAATAGCGCAGGATGATCTCCCTATCTTGGAAGTTAAGGATTCTCGCTATCATCGGGCGAGGGTGTGAACCAGGTGGTGGCCTCTTTTGCAAAGACCTGTGGGCCCTTTCGACAGCGAATTCTTGTGATAGGCGGTCGGCTCCTATTCCTTGCTGTAGCAGGGCCTCTACGAAATTGGTTGGGGTGGGGCCCCCATCCCCTCAGGTATTTCGAGCAGTCGCACATTGTTGCGTCTGGACCGCCCCTCCGCGTCTTCCACCCTTTCCTCTAGAACCTTGTTGTGTCTCTCCAGTTCTTGGACTCTGCTCTGTATATCCTTCATGGCTTCAGCTGTCTCATGTTGGGCTGATTCAGTGGTGGTGACTCGCTCCATGAGGTTGCGCATGTCTTGGCGCATTAGTAGCATGTCTGATTTCACCTCCTCTATTTTAGTGTCTATGAAAGTGCGTAATCCGGCAATGGCTTCTAATACCTGCTTGTCTTTGTTATTTCCGTCTGGTGTTGATGGTTCTGCGGTGGCCTCTTTGGCTTCCTGGCTCTGATCCTTTGGTCTGGTAGCTGCGAAGGACTCCATGATGGTAGTCTTATTCTTTCCTCTGGAGGATGACATGGCCTTTAATGGCAGATCAGGGTCGTGCTGAATCGTCAACCGGGGCCTTGCTTTGTGCTGCTTGAGATCCGGCTGGTTTTAGTCGTCTGGACCTGCGCCGCTTCACTAATAGTTGCTATTTTATACCTTCTCTTGCCCTGTTGGAAGGCTTATGTCGGTTGTTGTGTTCCAATGGCTATGGACGGAATCCAACAGGAACGGGCTGTCCCTTCTGCGTGCTAATCAGCCATGTTCTGGTGGTGGCGGTCTGCCACCCCTTCTCATCGTTTCCTATGAACATGTTGGGTCAGGTAGCTCCATGCGACGGCCCTACTCCACTTCAGCAGCGTTCGCTGTCACCAATATGATTGTGCTGCCTGCTTGCTCCTAGGTGGAAGCACCGTGTTGTCGGGGGAGATGCACCTTCCGAGGGCGTGTGAGCGTGTTTCCAGCGCAGTATTATTCAACTCCCCCGTTTGGGCAAGTACTTGGTGGCCGGGCGGCATGTACAATCGCAAGAGGCCTCCCCAGCCTCGTTCTGGGCGACTGTTGTGCAGATTTGTGCAGTCCGCAGCCTGTTGTAGATCTACGCAGGCACTCAATCAGGGCCGGCTGTCTCTGTAGGTGACAATGTGCTGGCTAGTTCTGCACACATGCAACAGTTTGTGGAGTGTGCTGGGTGTCCCTTGCAGGCTGGGCCAACCCAGGTTTCACTCCCACCATGGGGTTCCCAGTAAGTGCTTACCCCGCTGTGGTCAATGTGACTCCAGCAGCGTGTTGCCCACTCTATGCCCAGTGCCAATTCTGCCTTCGTGGCTGTTGCTGCAGCGTAGCATTCACCTATCGGGCCTTAACTCCCGGTCAGTGCTCTGGTTCGTCCCCGCCAGGTGCTTCTGTGCTTGGGTAGTGTGCGTGGCGACTGTGTCGGAGGAGCCCCAAACTCTTTTCCAGGCACCAAGGGTCAGTTGGTTTCCTGCCTTGCTCCCCTCTTGGGTGGCCGACTGCCACAATTGCGTTCAGTGCTGGTGACACTCGGGGGCACCCCCCACAGCAGTTCCTTGCAGCATGGGCATCCGGGCTTCTAGTCTTCACCGGTTGCATAGTGGCGCTTCTGCCAGTACCTCCAGGGATCCGCCTGCAGCAGCTCGCACGTGATTTATCCACGCAAGCTGGTCAGCGGAGACCGACGAAGGCTTGCTAGTCTGACTGCTCTAACCTCGTCAGGTGGGCTGTGTTGTGTTCCCCCGGGTAGTTATCCGGCGCTGTACTCAATGCCTCCAGCCTCTGATGCGCATCGGCCTGTCCAGGTCTGTTTCTGGTTGCGGGCAGAGCGGCTCCAGGGTCCCTGGGCTAATTCCACCGCCCTCAGCGTTCAGGCACCGCTCCGATTATATTGAGCGTGTGCCAGTGTCCACGGCTGCCACCTCGCTCTCGCATAATTGTAGCCGCTTCTACACGCGGCTGGTGGCCCCTCCTCTCACTCAGATCGCTGCGGCGCCCATCATCTTGGTTACCTGGGGGTTTGGGTTCGGAGGCTCCGTTTACACAATTGCAGGCTACAATTTGCAGCCGGCGTTCACTTGTTTTGCCAGCATTAGGGTGGATTCGACGTAAAAACCTAAAGTTTTTACTTCTTTAGCAACCTTGATCGTGTTCCCGTCTATGTTGAGCGATGAGTAGTCACAGCTGAGTTTGTTAATGTTTGATGTTGTTCCCAGGATGATGAGTTCCGTCTTGTCATCATTCAGGCATAGACCATGTGATGCCATCCATGCCTGAATGATGAGGTATATCTTATTCACCAAGGCCAAATCCTGATTGTAATCCCCTGAAAGTCGGATGAGAATCTCGGTGTCATCTGCATAGTTAGTGTAGATGACACCTAGAGAGTCCAGATCATCAAACGGGGGCTTGGTAAAAATGTTATACATGGTCGGGGAGACACAAGAGCCCTGGGGAACACCACAAGTGATGGGAATCTGGTCTGCAGCTGCTGACGTAAAGAAGACCCTCATGGTTCTCTCACTTAAGAATGATTGGATCCATTCGATAGCTGGCTGCGAGAAGTGTGCTGCTGATTCTTGGTGGTTACAGAGTATCGTATGGTCCACCAGGTCAAATGCTGCTGAAAGATCCAGGAGAAGTAGTAAGGCACACTTTCCCTGGTCTCCCAGCTCGTCGACCTGAGCCTTAAGGTCTATGAGTGCTGTTTCAGTACCGTGCTGTGGTCTAAAACCTGATTGTCGGGTACCAAGGAGTTGATTCATTTCTAGGAAATTCTGAATCTGTAGGTAAGCCACGCTGTTAAGGACCTTTAAAAGGAATGGCACCGCTGGGATTGGCCTATAATTTGTAGGTATGGCTAGGTCTAAAGTTTGCTTCTTAAGGAGAGGAAGGACCAATGATTCCTTAAGGTTGCTTGGAATGGTCCCTGAGCTGAATGACGCATTAATAAGCTTAGTTATGAAGGGAGATAAGTCTCTTGCAGCGTCTTTTATAATTTGGGCAGGACAAATATCTCCATGACAGTTGGAAGGTTTAAGTGGTAGTATTATTTTTTCAACCTCCAATATGGAAACTTTGGCGAAGTTAAATCGCAGCTCTGGTTTGGCAGCAGTGCAAGGTGTGCCAGTTTGAGGGGTAGCCGAAGGAATGTTAGATCTTTTCTTATTAATTTTAACTTGGAGAGTGGCAATCTTGTCTGTAAGTGCCTTCTGTATGTCTGAGCACCACGTCTTATCTTTGACACAGTTGTTGGGTACCGGGATGGGATTCTTCAGTTCCTTTAGTATTGCAAAAAGCTCTTTACTGCCTGATTTAGCTTGCAATGTTCTATTGTCGAAACTTTCCGTCTTAGCTCACCGTATTTCAGTTTTGTATTTTGTGGATATATTAATAAGGTTTGCTTTGTTAGTCTCCGATGGTGTTAGTCTCCAAATTGATTCACACTTGCGTTTTTCTATTTTTAATGATTTTAGGTATGGGGTAAACCAGGCGTTTAGATGTGCTCTAGGTTTACTGTTCCTAATTTTAAAGGAGCGATGGTGTCAAGGGCATTGGCCATGGCTGTATTGAATTCATTGACTAGGGCTGATGGATCGAGAGTGTCTGGTAACGAATTTAGAGTTGGGAGTATCAGCGGTCGTAGTTTGTCAGAGGTTATGTTTTTTTTATTCCTTGTTAACAAAGGTGGTGCTATAGGGTTATTTTGGCTTGAGTGAATTTTGGAGTCTATGGTGAAGGCTATCAGCGAGTGGTCTGTCGATACCTGTGGACTGATGGTGGTGTTTGTGGTGTTGCAATTATAATCAGCTACCCAATCAAGCGTTCTGCCCTTCTCGTGGGTGGGCTGTGTCACTTTTTGGGTATAGCCGAGTTCTGAGAGGACGTTAGCTAAGGTAGTACCTCGTACATCTTTAGGGTCGTTAAAGCCTAGATTCAGGTCTCCTAGTAGGAGAGCCAGTGATGCATTTTTTTAGATTATCCAAGAGGATCATGGAAATGTCCTCCTCGAAGGAGCCAATGGGGCCTGGAGGTCTATAGATAAGGTGTATAGTGATGGTTTGGGAGTTTGAAGTGGGTAGCTTGACTGTCAGGGATTCACAGGATTTAACGTGCAGTGGTGCCGCTATTCTCATTGACAGACTGGATTTCGCTATGATGGCTATACCTCCTCCGGCAAGCATTAGCTCTATCTTCTCTGAGGATAGTATAGTTGGCTGGCACAGCAAGCATCAAGGCAGGGCAGCTGCTTGGTGTAGCCAGGATTCTGTGATGCTAAGAAATCATAGTTGCCCATGTGTAAAAGGTTAGCAATTTCTGTGGCGTGAGCTACTAGAGGCCTTGCATTAATAAGTGCTCCATTGAGGGCAAAGGTCGCTGCAGGTTGAGTAGACAAGGCAGTATTTCTGCGTTCAGCTGGAATAATTGAGCGTTTACTATGTTTGGGTGTTCTATCATTATGATAGGAAGTGGAGCTTGGTAGGAAATGGTTCATCTTAAATGGGATGGCTCATGTTTGTTCCTGTGATGGTTACATACAGTGTAATGGCTGATGGGCATTTCAAATATTTTAGGTAATCTCGATCGTAGTTTGGAATTTCTATGCATGAGGTCACATGGGATATTAGAGCTAGGGGGGTAGGAGGTATGGTCGAGAGCGGGAGGCTTTCCTGGAAAACACTCCACGCCTGGGGTTGTGGTCAATCTAGTGTTGCTAGTCTCTATCTTCATGGTTGTATATTGTAGTAATGGTTTAGCAGATGTCAATAAGACCGTCACTCTGTTTCCCCAATTTTGGTCTGTTGCTGCCAGATCAGGGAAGTGACTGGAGGAAGCAGCTGGTGACATACAAAGTGGCTTGGGCCATGCCAGCCTTTGAGAAAGTGTCTCCCCACGGTGCTCGCCGAGCGAGTTTTCGCCGTTGTGAAGGGTGCCTCGGCTGAGGAGATCATTTTCTTTTCCCCTCCAAAGAAAGGGGAGTCAGGTGTGATGGAGCAGCTGTTCGCCGTGTGAAGAGCGGATCCGTGAGTGGACCGATTTCCTCGCCCGTCGGAAGAAAAAGGAGTTTACCGTGGTTGAGTGGCTGTTCAACGTTGCCAAGGGTGGTCCTCTGTGGGTTTGTTTTCTATGTCCCATCGGAAAATAAGCCGAGTTTGCTTTCGTCGTGAAGAGGGTTGTCAGCCCTGCTGCCCTGGACTGTCGCTCGCAGAGGACCTGAAAATAGTCCGGACGTGAGAAGCTCCACCTCCCTGTGCGTGTCAATATCACGTGTCCGCAGCAGTGGACAGCATCCAGGAAGTGTGCTGCCTGCACACGTCTGTCCTGATTGCGTACGCGCAGCCGACAACAGTTACCAGGAAGTGCTATCGGATCGGAGGAGAGCGATCTGCTGTTTTCGCTCACCCGCCCAGGGCCCTAGTGGGAAGACGATGCTGACGCGAAGCGCGGGTGCTTTGAAGCACTTTGGAGGGTATTCCTGAGAGTGCTCCTGCAGTTGAACGTGTTCTTTAACACAGGTGAGGGTATTTGTTTAGAAGAGTGTGCCGATGAGACACTGTAAAGTGCGTAGAGGAGTGAATTGATGCGGCACGCACGTTTGCCAGTGACACTTCTTCTTGTTGAGCTGCGCTGTGTGGATTAAAGGGAAAGCAACAATTCATTTGACAGCCCATATACCAACTATAACACTTTGACTAATTAATCTGCACTGTGTGAATTGAAGGGAAAGCAGCAATTCATTGACTTGAACCAACGTACTGTATCTACTTCTTGAAGTGAGGTTTTAGTCATGGCTCTGTCAGGAGTTCCTGGTCCACAAGTGTTTATGCCCACCCCGGGTCCACCCAGAATCAAGTGTGCTCCATGGAAAAAAGGTTTCCTACACTATGTCAAGGCTACCTGTGGGAATGGAATGTCAGTAGAACGCAAAGTGGCGATGTTGATGCATTTTCTTGGTTATGAAGGGCAGAGGATATATGACACTCTCCCAGACATTCCTGATTTAGAGTTGGAAGGGGGTTCTAATGATTTTGATGATGCCTTAGCCAAATTGGATAAACATTTTGAATCCAAAACGAGTACTGTACTGGAACGGTACCATTTTGGCATGAGGTTCCAGCACGAAGGAGAATCTGTTGAAGATTACATTACGGCTTTGAGGCATTTGTCCCTGCATTGTACATTTGGTAGTGGACTAGATGAGCACATAAGTGATCAGTTTATGCTCCATTGTTCTAATGATAAAATTTGCGAAGAGATTTGGTTGAAAGATGATCCAAATCTAGAGGAGGTTATAAGTATTGCAAAAAGGATTGAGCATACATTACAGTGTGTAGCCAAATTGTCAGTTAAAGAGAGTAAGCCTTCTCAAGTTGCTGTGGTTTTAAAGGTGGGAGATAAGAAAGGTGTTATTCCAAAAGAGAGAAAGAAACAGAGAGTCAGATATAGTAAAAGCCATGAGAATATTCAAAACAAAGGTGGAGGTAATGATCAAGGAAATAGACACATCCAAAAAGATAGCACACAAATTATGGTGAAAAGAGAAGATATGTTGTGTTTTCGATGTGGTAGTGCACATCACTTGTCCACATCTCCCATATGCCCTGGAAGGTGTGTAACTTGTAGTATTTGTAAGAAATAGGGCCACTTCGAAAATTGTTGTAAGAATTATCGGATTGGTGGTGGAAAAGGGGTGCTTCTTATAGAAGAGTATGATGGTGTGTCGTCTGAGGAAGGTGATGTGTCGGAGAATGAAATTGTCACTGTGCACATGGTACGGTGCACTGAAGCTGATGAATGTGAACATCCCTCTGCCTGGATAGAAGTGAATGGACATCAAGTTAAAATGCTAGCAGATTCATGCTCAAAAATCACGTTGATGTCCAGAATGGTATTTGAGAATGTGATAGGTGGTTCTATGAAACATTTGTTTCCCTCTGACAAGATCCCAGGTGGGTATAATGAAGAAAAAATAGATATTTTGGGATGTTGTAATGCTGAGTTCAAATTTAAAGGTAGAGTGACATATGGAAAAATGTATGTTACAAGAAAGGGAGAAACTTTGCTTGGATGGAGGGAGCAGGGGGGGGTTAGACATTAAGTTAGATCCCAATAGTGAGGAACAGGTGCTAAATGTGGCTAATATACCGGGGTCAAGTAGATACATTTCTAACAGTCGTGAGATAATTGCGAAATACCCTGAGGTTTTTAGCAATAGTATAGGATGTCTTAAAGGGATGGTGCATAAAATAGTTGTGAAAGAGGGAAGTAAACCAGTGGCAGCTAAACTCAGACCATTGCCTATTATTTATTGGAACTATTGAAGCTAGAGAAAGAGGGCATCATTGAGCCTGCAAAGGCTGTGGAATGGATTTCTCCAGTTGTGGTGGTCTTGCAGCGTCTTTTATAATTTGGGCAGGACAAATATCTCCATGACAGTTGGAAGGTTTAAGTGGTAGTATTATTTTTTCAACCTCCAATATGGAAACTTTGGCGAAGTTAAATCGCAGCTCTGGTTTGGCAGCAGTGCAAGGTGTGCCAGTTTGAGGGGTAGCCGAAGGTATGTTAGATCTTTTCTTATTAATTTTAACTTGGAGAGTGGCAATCTTGTCTGTAAGTGCCTTCTGTATGTCTGAGCACCACGTCTTATCTTTGACACAGTTGTTGGGTACCGGGATGGGATTCTTCAGTTCCTTTAGTATTGCAAAAAGCTCTTTACTGCCTGATTTAGCTTGCGATGTTCTATTGTCGAAACTTTCCGTCTTAGCTCACCGTATTTCAGTTTTGTATTTTGTGGATATATTAATAAGGTTTGCTTTGTTAGTCTCCGATGGTGTTAGTCTCCAAATTGATTCACACTTGCGTTTTTCTATTCTTAATGATTTTAGGTATGGGGTAAACCAGGCGTTTAGATGTGCTCTAGGTTTACTGTTCCTAATTTTAAAGGAGCGATGGTGTCAAGGGCATTGGCCATGGCTGTATTGAATTCATTGACTAGGGCTGATGGATCGAGAGTGTCTGGTAACGAATTTAGAGTTGGGAGTATCAGCGGTCGTAGTTTGTCAGAGGTTATGTTTTTTTTATTCCTTGTTAACAAAGGTGGTGCTATAGGGTTATTTTGGCTTGAGTGAATTTTGGAGTCTATGGTGAAGGCTATCAGCGAGTGGTCTGTCGATACCTGTGGACTGATGGTGGTGTTTGTGGTGTTGCAATTATAATCAGCTACCCAATCAAGCGTTCAGCCCTTCTCGTGGGTGGGCTGTGTCACTTTTTGGGTATAGCCGAGTTCTGAGAGGACGTTAGCTATGGTAGTACCTTGTACATCTTTAGGGTCGTTAAAGCCTAGATTCAGGTCTCCTAGTAGGAGAGCCAGTGATGCATTTTTTTAGATTATCCAAGAGGATCATGGAAATGTCCTCCTCGAAGGAGCCAATGGGGCCTGGAGGTCTATAGATAAGGTGTATAGTGATGGTTTGGGAGTTTGAAGTGGGTAGCTTGACTGTCAGGGATTCACAGGATTTAACGTGCAGTGGTGCCGCTATTCTCATTGACAGACTGGATTTCGCTATGATGGCTATACCTCCTCCGGCAAGCATTAGCTCTATCTTCTCTGAGGATAGTATAGTTGGCTGGCACAGCAAGCATCAAGGCAGGGCAGCTGCTTGGTGTAGCCAGGATTCTGTGATGCTAAGAAATCATAGTTGCCCATGTGTAAAAGGTTAGCAATTTCTGTGGCGTGAGCTACTAGAGGCCTTGCATTAATAAGTGCTCCATTGAGGGCAAAGGTCGCTGCAGGTTGAGTAGACAAGGCAGTATTTCTGCGTTCAGCTGGAATAATTGAGCGTTTACTATGTTTGGGTGTTCTATCATTATGATAGGAAGTGGAGCTTGGTAGGAAATGGTTCATCTTAAATGGGATGGCTCATGTTTGTTCCTGTGATGGTTACATACAGTGTAATGGCTGATGGGCATTTCAAATATTTTAGGTAATCTCGATCGTAGTTTGGAATTTCTATGCATGAGGTCACATGGGATATTAGAGCTAGGGGGGTAGGAGGTATGGTCGAGAGCGGGAGGCTTTCCTGGAAAACACTCCACGCCTGGGGTTGTGGTCAATCTAGTGTTGCTAGTCTCTATCTTCATGGTTGTATATTGTAGTAATGGTTTAGCAGATGTCAATAAGACCGTCACTCTGTTTCCCCAATTTTGGTCTGTTGCTGCCAGATCAGGGAAGTGACTGGAGGAAGCAGCTGGTGACATACAAAGTGGCTTGGGCCACGCCAGCCTTTGAGAAAGTGTCTCCCCACGGTGCTCGCCGAGCGAGTTTTCGCCGTTGTGAAGGGTGCCTCGGCTGAGGAGATCATTTTCTTTTCCCCTCCAAAGAAAGGGGAGTCAGGTGTGATGGAGCAGCTGTTCGCCGTGTGAAGAGCGGATCCGTGAGTGGACCGATTTCCTCGCCCGTCGGAAGAAAAAGGAGTTTACCGTGGTTGAGTGGCTGTTCAACGTTGCCAAGGGTGGTCCTCTGTGGGTTTGTTTTCTATGTCCCATCGGAAAATAAGCCGAGTTTGCTTTCGTCGTGAAGAGGGTTGTCAGCCCTGCTGCCCTGGACTGTCGCTCGCAGAGGACCTGAAAATAGTCCGGACGTGAGAAGCTCCACCTCCCTGTGCGTGTCAATATCACGTGTCCGCAGCAGTGGACAGCATCCAGGAAGTGTGCTGCCTGCACACGTCTGTCCTGATTGCGTACGCGCAGCCGACAACAGTTACCAGGAAGTGCTATCGTATCGGAGGGGAGCGATCTGCTGTTTTCGCTCACCCGCCCAGGGCCCTAGTGGGAAGACGATGCTGACGCGAAGCGCGGGTGCTTTGAAGCACTTTGGAGGGTATTCCTGAGTGTGCTCCTGCAGTTGAACGTGTTCTTTAACACAGGTGAGGGTATTTGTTTAGAAGAGTGTGCCGATGAGACACTGTAAAGTGCGTAGAGGAGTGAATTGATGCGGCACGCACGTTTGCCAGTGACACTTCTTCTTGTTGAGCTGCGCTGTGTGGATTAAAGGGAAAGCAACAAGTCATTTGACAGCCCATATACCAGCTATAACACTTTGACTAATTAATCTGCACTGTGTGAATTGAAGGGAAAGCAGCAATTCATTGACTTGAACCAACGTACTGTATCTACTTCTTGAAGTGAGGTTTTAGTCATGGCTCTTTCAGGAGTTCCTGGTCCACAAGTGTTTATGCCCACCCCGGGTCCACCCAGAATCAAGTGTGCTCCATGGAAAAAAGGTTTCCTACACTATGTCAAGGCTACCTGTGGGAATGGAATGTCAGTAGAACGCAAAGTGGCGATGTTGATGCATTTTCTTGGTTATGAAGGGCAGAGGATATATGACACTCTCCCAGACATTCCTGATTTAGAGTTGGAAGGGGGTTCTAATGATTTTGATGATGCCTTAGCCAAATTGGATAAACATTTTGAATCCAAAACGAGTACTGTACTGGAACGGTACCATTTTGGCATGAGGTTCCAGCACGAAGGAGAATCTGTTGAAGATTACATTACGGCTTTGAGGCATTTGTCCCTGCATTGTACATTTGGTAGTGGACTAGATGAGCACATAAGTGATCAGTTTATGCTCCATTGTTCTAATGATAAAATTTGCGAAGAGATTTGGTTGAAAGATGATCCAAATCTAGAGGAGGTTATAAGTATTGCAAAAAGGATTGAGCATACATTACAGTGTGTAGCCAAATTGTCAGTTAAAGAGAGTAAGCCTTCTCAAGTTGCTGTGGTTTTAAAGGTGGGAGATAAGAAAGGTGTTATTCCAAAAGAGAGAAAGAAACAGAGAGTCAGATATAGTAAACGCCATGAGAATATTCAAAACAAAGGTGGAGGTAATGATCAAGGAAATAGACACATCCAAAAAGATAGCACACAAATTATGGTGAAAAGAGAAGATATGTTGTGTTTTCGATGTGGTAGTGCCCATCACTTGTCCACATCTCCCATATGCCCTGGAAGGTGTGTAACTTGTAGTATTTGTAAGAAATAGGGCCACTTCGAAAATTGTTGTAAGAATTATCGGATTGGTGGTGGAAAAGGGGTGCTTCTTATAGAAGAGTATGATGGTGTGTCGTCTGAGGAAGGTGATGTGTCGGAGAATGAAATTGTCACTGTGCACATGGTACGGTGCACTGAAGCTGATGAATGTGAACATCCCTCTGCCTGGATAGAAGTGAATGGACATCAAGTTAAAATGCTAGCATTCATTCATTTGTTTCCCTCTGACAAGATCCCAGGTGGGTATAATGGAGAAAAAATAGATATTTTGGGATGTTGTAATGCTGAGTTCAAATTTAAAGGTAGAGTGACATATGGAAAAATGTATGTTACAAGAAAGGGAGAAACTTTGCTTGGATGGAGGGAGCAGGGGGGTTAGACATTAAGTTAGATCCCAATAGTGAGGAACAGGTGCTAAATGTGGCTAATATACCGGGGTCAAGTAGATACATTTCTAACAGTCGTGAGATAATTGCGAAATACCCTGAGGTTTTTAGCAATAGTATAGGATGTCTTAGAGGGATGGTGCATAAAATAGTTGTGAAAGAGGGAAGTAAACCAGTGGCAGCTAAACTCAGACCATTGCCTATTATTTATTGTAACTATTGAAGCTAGAGAAAGAAGGCATCATTGAGCCTGCAAAGGCTGTGGAATGGATTTCTCCAGTTGTGGTGGTGAAGAAAGGTAATGGGAGTTTGAGAGTGTGTATTGACTTAAGGGAACTCAATTGGTGTGTTGTGGCTTATCGGCACCCACTTCCTAACATGGGAGAACTGTTGAGTAGAATTGGGAATGCAAAATTCTCCGCGAAACTAGATATGGCAAGTGCTTACCATCAGATCTGTTTGGATGGTGAATCTCGCAAGCTTACTGCATTTATTACCTATGACGGGATATATCAATTTCGGCGCATGCCTTTTGGATTGATATCAGCATCCTGTGTGTTTCAAAAGGTTATGGACAAGTTATTAAAGGATGTCAGTGGGGTATGGTGTTTCCAGGACGATGTCCTCATATGTGGAAAGGATGAGGAAGAGTTGAAAGAAAGGCTTGATATGGTCCTAGGAATCTTTAAGGCAAGAGGAATAACATTGCGGGGAGAAAAGTGTGTTTTTATGATACGGGCTGTTGAATATCTGGGTCATGAGATATCAGAGCAAGGACTCAAACCAAAAAGGGATTTGGTAGATTCTATTATGAGAACCGATCCACCAAAGAATAAAGCGGAATTAAGGTTGTTTCTGGGTACCATTGAATTTTACCATCGATTTGTTGAGAATTATGCTGACTGTGTAACCAATTTAAGGGAGTTGTTAAGAAAAGGTGTTGATTTTGACTGGAACAGGGAATGTGAGAGAGAATTCAAAGAAATTAAAAGGAAGATTGATATGGCGAATCCTTTGGTAATGTTTGACACGAGAAAAAGGACTATTCTTTCTGTTGACGCCAGCGACACTGGCATAGGGGTGGTGATGTTACAGCCTGATGTTGATGGTACAGACCTGGTTGTGATGCACGCCTCGCGCATGTTGAAGGGTGCAGAACTTAATTATTCTGTTCTGGAAAAAAAAGCTTTGGCGTGCCATTGAGGCATAGAGAAATTAAAGAATTTCGTGTGAGGTCAGGATTTTACGTTAAGAACCGATCATAAACCACTTAAGTCAATATTTGAGAGTAAGGGCCTCGACAAAGTATCTAGGAGACACTTGTTGGGTGACGAGGTTACAGTGTCACAAATTTACCATAGAGGTGGTGGCTGGTAAGGAGAATGTGCAAGCAGATCATGCCTCTAGGGTGAAATTGGAAAACGAAAGTGGGGGAGGGAGCGAAATATGTGGTGAGAGTGATATGGTTTTTGCTACCGTGGAAGGTATTATACAAAAGCAAGAATGGATTCGAGTATTGGAATTTGACGAGGTGTGGAAACGCATCATAAACTTTGTGAAAGAGGGATGGCCTGAAAAAAGATTACTCTGTGGTGAGGAAAGATCACTATGGGAAGTGAGGATCGAACTGTCAGTGAAGGAGGGATTGTTGTATCGTTGGGACAAACTGTTTTTTCCCGGATGTTTGAGCGAAAGGTTGATAAGATCTGCTCATCAGGGTCATATAGGTGTGTGTAAGACGAAAGAAGTGATAAAGGCAGATTATTGGTGGCCAGGGATCGACCGTGAAATTGAAAGAGTAGTTGGAGCATGCACTGATTGCGTTAAATCGGGAAAGAATTTAATGGCAGTATCCCAGCCGATGGGTAGGTCAAATGCACCTGAGGGAGTGTGGCAGGATTTAGCGGTGGATGTCCTAGGTCCGGTTGACATGGGAGTGGGTCGAGGTAGGTTTATCCTTGTCCTGGTTGACACCTTCTCGAGGTGGACCGAGTTCAAAATCATGAGAGATGTGACATGTCAGCGGATTATAGAATTTTTGGAATGTGTGTTTGAGAGGGAAGGCCTGCTCAGGAGTATTCTCACAGGTAATGGTCCGCAATTTACGGGGAAGTTGTTCCTAGAATATCTTGATAAGTGTGGGATTGGGCACTAAAGGACTCCTTTATATTATCCCCAAGGAAATGGTATGGTCGAAAGAGTTAATCGATGTATCATGGAAGCTATCCGAGGAGCAAATGCATGTGGTCTGGATAAGAGAGTGGCGGTGAGAGAAGGTTGTACGCATTGCAGATGGCTCCAGGATTAGAAACTAGTGTGAGTCCTTTCGAACTTATGAGAGGTCGAAGGGTGAACACTTTGGTGTCGCCAGCCTGACTGGGCAGAGCAAGAGAGACGGATGTGGTGGTGGATGATGTGAGAAGAAGAATGGATGATCGCAAGGATAAATGGGTAAAAAAGATCAATGATAAGCATCCAAGAAAAAGAGCTGTGGTTGAAGTTGGAGATTGGGTTCGGATAAGAAGAGTTGTGATTTCAAAGAAAGGAGAGCCTCTTTATACTGAACCCGTTAGGGTTGTGCGAGTTTTCAGAAATGCTGTGGGGTTGGAAAGTGGTCAAATTTGGAATATGTCTAGAGTTGCGAAGATAAAGAGATAAAGTTATGTTATATCTGCCTCAATAAGTATATTTTCCATATGTCTTGGTTTATTTTGCCTTGTTGCTGGGTTCTATTTTTGCGAATAAAGAACTTCATTTATTTTTTTTGTTATAAGGGAGGGGGGTGTGTTGTATATATCACAAGTATTCTGTGTATTTTACTACAGGAAGACTGATTAAGCTGAGTTAGGTAGGCTCATTCTAGAATGAGCCCTGTGAGGTAAACCCATTCTGGAATGAGCATCCCTCTATGTTGTTGTTGCTTAAGCTTTGTCAGTTAAGCCCTGGGTGTTGGAGGTGTTGGGGGTCTTTTCCTATGTACCTTATCCTGGACAATTTATTCAATAAACCTTTCATACAACTTACCTGGTGTGGTCTGTGGCGTAACACTTACTCCACACAGAACGTGTACTAAAAGTCCAATCCCCAATGTTATCCTATGGGAGTGAGCGAGTATGGTGCCACAAGCGCCAAGTCTGACTCCAAGTGGGTCTTTGGAGGGATGGAGAGGCCCTTGAGGGCCATGTAGGTGATCGTGGCCTGGCTCCAGCCTGACATCTTGGAGGGCTGGGGACATGAGGGGCAGGAATCATGACAATACCTCCATGCTAGAGTCCTTGGTACTCTAGCTCCAACTCTCTGTAGATCAGACGTTTCTCCAAGCAGAGTAGGGGGGTAGATCTCTTTCGTCAGCAGGTGCCTCCCTCTGAAACAGCCTCCCTGCCCCTCTCTGACTTCAGCTGGATCTCCTTAAGTTCCAGAAGCTTCGCAAGACCTTCCTTTTCTCCTCCTCCTTCCCTCTGCCCCTCCCCTGCTAGTCTCCCCCTGCCGCTCTGACTGGTTGCCTGTATCCCTTATGAGATTTATTGGTTCAGGCCCTCCTTCGACCAGTATTCAGCTGCACCCCTTACCACCAGCACTTGCCCTCGGACACCCTTCCCCGACTAGCATACTGAGGCTGGTCTACCCCTGTCCTCGCACTAGTTATCCCCTACCTCTGGTTTCCCCTGGCGCTTACCCTCCTAGGCTCCCTGAAGCACTTGCCCAGACACAGATGGCCCCTCCCTCATGCACATCTCACTCTTCACCCTCTCCCTATCCCATCCCTTCCCCCTGATTTCCCCGCCCCTTCACCTCTTGATACTGCACTTGCACGATTCGAATGTCACAAGACCTAGTAGAACCGTTATTCTTGTTTTATCCTCTGTCTCCCCACCACCCTATTTTTTGTCTTGTGGCACCTGGAAACACTTTTTGCTGTATAGGTGCTATACAAATATTCAATAAAAAAATGGACAAATCCCTTAGCCTTTGGTTGAGGTAGGGAAATACCTCCTAGGATAGGGATAGTAGGGCATTTCCCCAACCTTTTTGATTTGAAATAAAAGTCTATAGCCAAAACTATGAGTCCTCTGTGTCCGCATCTCATTCCTATGTGAACGGTAAGGAGTGAAAGGCAGCCACACTTCAGCCATTGTTTTGGTTAAAGACTTAATCTTAATGAAAATAAAGGGGTTAACGGGTTGGCAAAAGGCTGTGCGTCCCTGTGCTAGGGGAAACTAAGGATCTGTCAGGGTGTCTAGTACACTATTCTGACCCTCACATTCCACAGGGAAGGACCAGCAAAGTGCTTATTCCCTTGGGGTCAGTGCCGACCCCAAAGGTGTCCCGCATTGCCTAAGGGACCAGCTTCTTTACGCGATGCTGCCTGGTGAGTTTCATGAAAGAATGTACAAGAAACTGTGGGAGTGTGCGTTTAGATCAGAGCAGAGCGGGTGAAAGGCACGAACAAGAAAGTGGCATAGAGTCGGAAAGAAAGAAAAGTGTGAAAGTTAAAAGTGAAAGAAAAGAAAAAAAGGCTGAAAGTGCAGCAAGGAGACAGAAAGCAAGAGAAAAGCAGTAAGAAACGTAAATCAGGACAAAAGGCAAATAAAAGCCTGATCGAAATGGAAGATGAGAGAAACTGGAAAAGAAACAGTGAATGGCCCATAAGACGAGAGGAGCATGAGGAAGGTAAAGAAAGTGCCTGGGGCATGGAGAGGAAGGTGCAAGTGAGCACAGAACCTAAAGAGGGTGCAAGGGTGCACAGAAAGGACAGAATATTAGTAAAGAAGGTGCAAGGAAGGAAAAACAGATTAGCAAAGTGCCAGGGGCACGTTAAAGAGGGTGCAAGTGTGCACGTGAAGGAAAGCAGAAGAAAGCAAAGTGCCAGTGCATGTTAAAGAGGGTGCAAGTGTGCACGTGAAGGAAAGCAGAAGAAAGCAAAGTGCCAGTGCATGTTAAAGAGGGTGCAAGTGTGCACTGAAAGGAAAGCAGAAGAAAAGGGATGCAAAGAGCTTTCGAATGAAATAAAGAAATAATAGAAGAATGTGAGAGCAAGGAGAGGGGCAAAGGGGTCAGAGTGGTCATGCCTAGCATTTTCGAAAAGCTTCTGATTCTACCCCATGAAAGAATGGTTTACGAATTCAAGATAGAACTGTAAAAAATCATGTTGTATTTGGAAGCTGGAAGAGGCCTAGAGCTTGGGGAAGGAAGGAGACCATGAGAGGCCTACTTAAGAAATCAATGTACATCCCGATGAAGAACTGAGTTTTGTGTTTCAAAGTTGGAAGGAGCCTGAGATTGGGGAAGGGAACCCTAAGAGGCCTAACCACGTTTTGTTGAACTATTAAAGAGGATTTAAGCGTGGGGAAGGGAGCCCCGGAAGGCTTGGACAAAGGAACTGTGTTGTTATTTTTGAATGGTGTTTTTGAAACTTGATGAAGATGAAGCTTGGGGAAGGGAACCCCAAAGAACTTAAAGATATTTGAAGGTAGTTAGAATAACTACAAGGGACCTGTGGAGGTCTCATCAATAGCTCTGTGGAATGAGCTTAATTGTGTGACATTGACCCAACCGCACCTGGTGAAAGACCGCCTGAAACCAATCTTGGTTTCCATTTTTGTTATACCACTATTTTTCTTATTTTTGAAAAGACTTCCTATCACATTTTTGTATAGAGTGAGGGCAAGTACAGGTTTAGACACAGACATACTTTAACTTTGGACTCTTAGACAATGACGGCCATTAGAAACATCAGCTGAGGGAATTACCCCTTTAGAGTTAGGGCTAGTCAGGTATTAGAACAACCTAGGAACTTTAGTAAATAATGGTTTTCAAACAAAACCATTTGAATTTCTCTTTTGATACAATGCCTGTCTCACATACCCCACTGGGTAAACTGAGCAACCAGGTGCTATTCCTGTGGGTACAGCTGGCACATCTCTTACCATCTCAAAAGCTCTCCAGGTTAAGTTCTACAGGCTAGCTGGGAGCAGAAACGTTGGGGACAAGAGAAAGTCCCACACAACATCTGGGGAAAGGAAGTTAACTGGCAGAAAGTGGATGGGGGTTTGGAGAAAGGGTGGAGGTGTATGACAGTGTCAGGGCCTTGACCTTTTCACAAGGGAAATGGGGAGTTGGGAGGACCCCAGTCTCTGAGACCCCCTTATGTGCCGTGCCTGTTCATGATACCACCCTCTGACGCAAAATGCCTCCCACCATTTTTTCTGGCAAGCGTCAATTTTCCTCTTTATCAGGACCACAACTACCGGAAGACACCTGGAAGCAAACAGGAAACCCAGACCGGAACCAAATGAGTGGAAAACGCCAAACATTGCAACTAATAAGGACTGTAAACCGTTAACACAACCATTCAGAGTCAAGCGCCCCTCTGAAAAGTAAATACGTCATTGTGGCTGCAGACAAACTTACAGACTCACAGCATTCCAGAGAAACAGCAGAGCAGCCATTACAGACAGGCACAAAAACCATGCTGGAAAAGTTGGAGGGGCTTAGAGGGGTGTTAAAGCCTCTCACCTGTGAAACCCAGTCCACTGGGGAAAAGACAGGCACAAATTTGTTCCTGGAGTCAGGTGAGCGTTGCAGCCAATTGAAGGGGAGGGGAGACAGAACCAGCAGACCCATAGTAAAAAAAGGAGACTGTAGAAGAGGCAGAGTGTGGGTTGTTCGGGTGAGGTCAGAGGAGGCCGAGGCAGACCAAGAGACGAGGCGGGGGACGGACAGTGCAGAGGAGTGTGAAGGCGGTTTAATCAGGTAGCTTTCAAGGTGAGGTATTTGTGAGGGTGGGTGGTACCAGTTTGTGACAGTGAAACAGTGAATGAGAGTTTGTAAAGGCGGGGCTAACAATGATGGAAGAGTGGGAGATATGAGTAGGAAGAGCCAGCAGTAGGTACAGTGTGAGGGAGTGGGTATTAGGAGAGACTGAGGATAGTAGAGATGAGTGTAGAAGTGGGGTGCAAGGAGAAGGGTGCAGAAGAGAAAAGGGGGTGAGAATAGTGAGAGTGAGGTTATTCTGAGAGGGTGCAGGGCACAATATCCCTGGAAGGGTGAGCAGGGCACCATATCCCGCAATAGGGGGTGAGAAGAAGGACACACAGAGGTAAGAGTAGTAGTAGCAGCAGCACAGAGATAGTGGTAAAGGTGTGGTGAGAGTAGTAGTGGTGTGGGGAGCGGAGAGAAATGGTGTGAAGAGAAGGGAGAGAAGTAGTGGTGTGGAGAGGAGAAGGGAGTGGTAGGGGTGCAGAGAAGGGAGAGTAGTGGTAAGATTGGAGGGTTGAGGTAAGCATTAGCGAGGGGGAGTGGAACATCAGAGAGATAAAGAAGAAAGTGTCAGAGCGTGAGGAGAGACATTGGGTGGATTAGGAGGTAGGAGATAAGAGCGATAGAGGGCTATAGGGAGAGAAACATGAGAGCATGGAAGGATAAAACTCAGTGGTGCTTTACTCTCTGGAAGTCACAACCCTTTTTGTTACAGCTCATTGGGGAACTTAGAGCAGGTACAACCTCGATTGTTCCCGTAGGGAGGTTAGGTAGGCGAGGTATTTGCTTTTAGGCCATCACAGCAAAGATAGATGGATTTTTGCAGAAAGGATTACCGATCACTAGAGACCATCTAAGGTTTATTGGACACCTGGTCTAGGAAGAGAACTGCTCGCATTAGATGAGACGGAGGGGTTTTAGCGAGACCTCCCTTTTCGAGCTCCGTGCATTTCATTGAACCAATATGCCTATCTGGATAGTGAACAAATCTTCCATCCGGAATACAGAATAACACAACTTAAAGCTGTTTGAAAATTAAAAAAAACGTGTAGACCTTCAATGGGACCCTGTGAGCTACTAAATCCATCTGTCAGACCTGTTTTATGGACTCAAGTTTGACCCTTTGAACTTTCCAAGTGACTTCTGTGAAAGTCATCAACTTCAAGACTATCCTTTGCTCACATTTAACATACTGCATTTCATCTCTGCTCAAGCATGAGCATGTCAACTCATATACTGTGTGGGCTTTCCCCATGTGTTTGTTATTGTACGTTACCCTGTGCGATTTCTCCACCATGTTCCCCTCTTGCGAGAATGGACTTGACTCTGCTGCCATGTTTAACCCTTGGAGAGTCACATGTAAACTGAGAACCTCAGACACGGAGGTATGGATCGATCTCCTAAACTCTAAAGTAATGGTCTAGGAAAAATCTACAATTTCTTGGCATGACCTATTTTTCAGCTGAGTGGACTATCTACTTGGTTTGGAGCAGACATTTTCCTTGAATCTCTTGGATTCTTCTCTATTCTATACCTGTGGTCTTTGTGATTTAGCTCACCGCCATCAACTGCAATTCTTGCTTTGAGTTCGCCTGATCAAACCAGTCAATGCTCATTTGCCACACACACACACTCCTCCAGCCCACCCTCTTGCCTCCTGTGGTGATTCGGGTCTGGTAAACCAGGAGTTCCTCTAAACTAGGTGAGTGGCTGCTACCCATCCAGTTAAACAGAATACATATTTATGTGGCATTAGTTGGGAAAAACAATTTCCTCTCCTTTGCATCTCTGGTCGAGACACCTAGTTTCATCACACTGCACCAATTTTTCTTTAATGGCTACGTTTATGCTATTGTTTGGGTTGTTCCCACCTTGATGGTTAATACAATCCGGATCTACACATGAAGATTTTCTCTGGTACTTTGGGTACACGCTGATCAATCTTGAGTATAATCTGCTGCTGTACTGAGAACACACAATTTAGTCCTAGAGATACAGTGGTCTACGTCTTTACAGAGAATGCACACTCACCACTGATAATCTCAGGATGCAAAATGAGCTACTCCTGCAGAAAGGATAGATGAAGATATACCTTGGCATCGAGGACATGCGTGTACAAGATCAGTTCTGAAGGTAGCACATGAGACACTAAGGCAAATAACCCAGTCATGGATTTATTTTATGTTTAAGCTGTGGTTGCTGTTGACACCTCGACTCCTGCTGGTGGTAGACTCTGAAAGGTCTGACCCGGAACCCAGCCGTTTCAACCTTTACACCACCTCCTTCGGTCAACTTATCTCCTCCTTTGGTTTCTCGTCCGTTATTTGCTGAAGACTCTGTAACGGGTTGGAAGAAGAAAAGTTCTCTAGCTTACAGTGTCTCTTTGGTTAGCTTGCACATTCAGGCATATTATATTGTGGCGACAAAGAATGAAGAGACTGACCAAGTGGTGCAATAGTGGTTGCAATAGATTTTATTAAATGAAAACCAAACCTATCTATCCCTAACTCAAAGAGGGTTCCCCTACTTAAACTAAAGAAACTCGGTCACACCGTCTGCCTTCTCTGTTGCAGGGTTCCAATTCTTGGAGCCTCGTGCTGCTCATGTCTCTGATATCTCTGATATCGATAGTTGCTTTGACTGTCCTTCTCATATAGGCCCTCATATAGGCCCGGGTGCCACCAGCACTCTGTAGTTTTCCCTGGCTCATTCTCACTTCTCTGTAGCAAGCTTGGGGTAGTGGCCTCAGGGTAGTTGTCGGGCCCGACGGTCCACCCACTAGAGGTCATGCCAGCACCGTACACTCTTTGTCTTTCTGTTGGGCACTCTGCTAGCTTTCTAGGAGACCCTTTCCGCTCATATGGGGAATTCATCTCGTCACAATATCCTGTTTATCATTACATGATTATGCGTTAGCCTTCATCCAGTTTTGAACTTGAAAAGAAGGTGGTTTCTTCCCTTCCTCCCAGGGAACTTGTTTCCAGTCTCTAGTTCCCACCTGGGTTCCTTAATCCCCTTTTCTAGACTTTTCACTTCTTATCTTGGTTTCCTGCTTGATATCTCATCCTGTGGACTGGGATGAGTTTCTCCCTTCATATAATAACTCTCCTCCTTGTCTGGGTTATTCGTTATTCTTTTACAACTCCCGTTAACAAAATGATAGTTCTATTTTCTCATCCTTAGGACTGGGAAGAGTTTCTTCTAATCTATAATGGGGTGCCACCGGCCTCCCACTTCTCTCGGTACCTCTCTCTGTGCTGGTGGTGTGGGTGGGGGTCAGCTCTCGATTGCGATTGCTTTCTCGCTATTCTTGCTTCTCTGGTCCTTGTCGGGTTCCTGCTCCGCACTGGTGCTGGTGACTGGAAGTAGCACATGCTTGCCATACCAGTGATCTCTGCGTTGTTCTTCGGGCGACCTGCCCACCACGCTACTCTTGTGGTCACATCACCACCGGGTAGTTTGCTCCTCCTTTTTTCCTCACAATGCTCTCCTCACATCTGTCTATGCCGGGTCTCCGCGTCTCGTACTGGCGTTCTCTGCGTCGTCAAAAGTCGCAGGCTCTGCAGCTTACTTTCGCTCCATTTACACAAGGCGTAATGATGTCAAGTGGCTTCCCCTGCGCATAAGGCTCTCTTCTTCTTCTCCTACACATCACGGTTAAATAAACATCTCATTTAAAAGAGACATCTTCCTTTTCTTGCACGGTTGGATTTCTTTTTGCATTGCATTCAGCCAAAGATAAAGATGCCACTATAACTACTTTCACAGGTAGTCTAATGTATGCGGCTATAGTAGTTGGGCTAAGGAGTGACTTGAGTAGTGGTGAGCTATGCACTACTTGAAATACTTGTAGTCTGTTCGAACACTTGTAACAAACAAATAGCAAAACTTGGGGTGCAAACCCACTATAGATAGTGCCTCCGTGATTGGCACTGCAAAAACGTGGAAAAAGAAGACCTTGGCCGTGAGGCCAGCGGTGTGGGCTGCACACCCGTTGACCACTGAAAAGTGGTTAAATTAAATTTGTAGAAATAATTCACTTTGCTCAATATATTTGTGGCTTATTTTCTTCATAAGCTTGGCACCTTCTTTAGGTGCTTGCAAATTTTGAGGCTGAAAAAATGTCACATAGATGGCCTATGCATTTCGGGTAATGAACCCTTCGTCAGGGCCTGTTAACATCTGATTTACAATTGCCTTATAGTCAAATCTACTTATATGGTCAATATATAAGCAAGTGCATAATACAACAATAATACGATCCCAGCAACAAGGAAGAACATCAATCCATGGATGTAATGTAAAACAACGTTCAAGTATGCGTGTATCACAAAGTGAAAGGTATGTTACCGTTGAGGATCAAAGAGTGGCCATGCGTGATCAAGTCATTTCCATTGCAGTATTGGACAGATTATGGGATTTCATATAAAACAAACAAAAAGATAAAGACAAAAGAATAATGAGCTGACGTTAAACTGTATCTCTCGGTAGTTACATGTTAGCTGAGTCAAAAAGCTCTGATTGCTTTTAAGGTTACCCAAAAAAATGGAATGAAAGCAGGTAACTGACCTACTGTTCGCGTGCTTGCTATTAAGTAGATGGTTGGTTGTAACGGAGTCGGTCGCTCCGTGACTGTCTGTGCCTGAGCGCGAATCTATACAACGGTAAATAAGCTATTAGGAAAGAAAAGGATAAAAATGGAAACAACGGCAGAAGCCGAGTCCAAAGCATGTCATTACCTGAGGATTAGTCATGCAGCGCGAAGCGGCGGCAGGACGCTGTCTGCTCGCGAGTGAGAAAACAAAACTCGCTTGGTCAGGGAGGTAACTATAGAAACCAGAATGCTGGTTTGGTGAAGAGAAAGAGCTTCATGTTCTGTGCAAATGTGGCCGCCATATTGAGATGGTGCATGTATGAGATTGAAATGCATTAGCGAAAGAGCGCAAAATAGCAGTAAACTGGGGGAAATGTAAAAGTTAGAGGAATGAGAAAGAAAGGAGACAGTAAATTAGTGTGGGTTAAATAGAGATTGCTAATTCAGAAAAATAAAACCCTAACAAATTAAATGTTAATGCAAATACGAAAATAGATTTTAAACCGGAATAGTGTGCACTAAAAAGACTGGTGAAAAAACCAGTATGTTGAGACAAATGTATAGCAAATTGGAAAAACTGCACTGCGTCAAAACTGATTCAAGATATCTTTCCAAATAGAATCAAAAGGAAATAATACAAAAAAATTATATGAATGTTGTTCAACATAGACTCAAATCATAGTTTACAGAAAACAACTCAAATCAAGTTCTTCATTCATCCCATCGGGATTCAGTGACCCCAATCTTTCGATCCATAATGCTTCTTTTTGGGCTCTCAATTGATTCATGTTAACACTCTGTCCTTTGGTGGGAATCACTTCCAGTACTGCAAATCGTAGTTGTGCTATTGTGTGGCCATTCTGAGTGAAATGTCTTGCCACTGCTGATGCTGGATTTTTGAGTCGAATGCAAGATTTATGTTCGTTGATACGTATGCGTACCTTGCGTGCTGTCTCACCAACATAATACTTGGCACATGGGCATTTAATTGCATAAACAACGTTTTCAGACAAACAGGTCGCATGATTTTTTAGTTGAATTTTCTCTCCTGTTCTAAGGGCAAAGTTCCTCATATGAACTGGAGTCCTGGTCCCCAAAGTGGGAGTCTCTTGCAGTGAGGTCCCACTTATCTCGACTCCTAGAGAGGGTTTTGCACAGTGGGTCACCTCCCTAGCCTTACAGGGGGGCTCTACTTTGAGTAAAAGGGCACGACTCCCTGCAATTCGTCACAACTCTCACATCTTCTCTTTTTCCTCCTTCACTTCTGTACTATCATACTACTTATGTCTGTCTCCTGAAAGACATAATGTGTCTCAGTTACTCAACTGCCCCGCTCCTCCTCCCATCCCCATTTCTTTTCACCCTGATCTTTTTATCCCCTTCCCACAAAGCTTACAACCTCAGCATCCTCCTCAACAGTGACCTTAAACTCCAATAGCTAAGCACCTCACCTGGAGGCCAGATTGGACCATCTGGAAAATCTGTCCCCACCCAATTTATCACTCAACCTAAATCTTAATTTATACCCTTGTTCTTAGTCCTCTTCACTACTGCTTTAGCCTGCTCCTGGAACCACTCCACTATTAGTTTGCGCCGCTCAATTGAAATTTGCCATTCACCCCTACAATCTCCTCTGATTCTCTAATACCTCAGCTATGCTGGCTGTCTACATACTATCAACCACTCTTTCAATTCCTGCGCATCTTTAATTTGACCCTCCCCATCTGGCCAGCACCTGATCCTGCTATTCACCCCCACCCCCCTTGCACTCTTTGCTTTCAAGCTGGATTCCACACACACTTCTCCACGATCAATCGGTGTTTTATCCTGAATTTGCTAGTGGAGAAATACACAAAAATGAGGAAGAGCTGCCTGTTCACTGCCCTTTTGGATCGCTCTAAGGCATTTGACTCTGTGTGCTGCCCGCTCTTATGGGATACGTTTAACAGAATTGGGGTCCCCTCTGGGCTGCTGCAATTCAGTTTCTATGTGGATACTTCGGCAGCAGTCAGGTGTCACAGGAACCACAGGTACTCACCAGCCTTTTCCACTAATAGGCGGGTAAAGCAAGGCTGCCCTCTTGCCCCACTCCTATTTTTGTTATTGTTATGTGAGTTTAACCCCCACAAGACCACAGAAGGTCTAATTCCCCCTTTATTAGACAGAGTTAAATTCAGCACAGTTTAAACGCTGATGAGACAGTCCTTATGGATCCAAAATCCAAAGGGTTACATCGATCTTTATCGTATGCAATTATCTACTTCCAGGCATGGGTTTAAGTAGAATTTGTCTAAAATAAAAATTCTGGTATTTGGTAGGGGTAAGAAGAATTTTAGATGGGGTCTTGCCAAATCGACAATAGAAGTTGTGAACAAATTTAGGTATTTAGGCCTGCTTTTTTCAAACAGCGGCACATGGCGAAGTCATGTAAACATGACAGCGAACCAGGCAACTGTGTGTTTTAGAGGTCTCACTTGTTTCTACCACCAATTTGGCAGGAAACGTTTAGATAAATGCCTCCAGGTGCTGAGATCTAAAATCAATACAGCAGTCCTTTATGGTGCAGAAGTCCGGGGCGCGTCAATAGGCAGGCCACTTAGAAGTCATAAAAAAGGCTTCTGGGCCTGCCGCCCAGTGCCCCTGGAGATGTGTGACGAGATGAGCTGGGACTTGTTAATATCCTGTTGGCTGGGCAGCAATTTTTAGAGTCCTTTCTGAAGCGCCAACCTATTAGTGCCACAAATACAAACCTTGCTGCTGCATTGAGGGACATATGTCACCAGTCAAGTAAAGATCGAAACAGCTTGTACAACCGAGGGAATCATTTAATTAAACGCTGGAAGCTGGGAGGTGTGATGGCTCTCAACGACCTTTCGAACTGACAGCGCAAGCTATATCTTACAAGAAGAGCTGCTATATTGGAACTGGCTGCATTTCATGATAGAATTACCCAGATGTATGTGTTAAAACATTATACGCCAGCCCCCACGTGTCCCAAGTCTGTCTCTACGCTAGTAAAGCTTAATTCACCCGAGTGCCGCAGATATTTTTTTATTTATTTGCATTGATAGAGCGCACAGTGGCACTAAGGCACTGTAGCGCTGTTACAGAGTGCTTAACTTGGAACAGTAACAATAACATACAAGAATGTAGATATTATCTAGACAGGTAACAGGAGAGAAACAGAGGAAACATACATATACTGTTATTAGGGTTACAGTTGAACAGCATGTTTATGCAAATTGGTTAGGTCTACTAGCAAAACAATAAGGTTTTTAACATTTTGCGGAAGGTAGCGTAGGATCTTTCGTTCCAGTTTTTTGGTGCGAGGTGTTGGAAGCTGGACCCTCCCGCTTTGGTTCTTTTGAAGGTAGGAACACAGATCGGGAGGTGAGATCTGGTGGGTCTGTTGGAGGAGTTGAGGGTACTTCTTTCTGATAGGTAGGGTGGGGCATCTGATGAAAGGCACTTTTGTGTAATGGCCAGTGATTTAAAGAGTATACGTTCCTTAACCGGTCGCCAGTGTGCATCTTTCCTAGCTCGAGGATATGGGGTAATGGCTCGATTAAATAATCTATCACTTAGTGCCAGGCCGCCTTGGCTAGGCCTGGGGAAGTCCTGTTCATGCGGATTGGAATGCATGGAAGATTGAATAACATTTTTTTATGGTTTGCAGGTTTTTAACCAATTTAAGGAAGCAGTGGCTTAAGCCCCACTACATCAGTAATAACACATGGACCTGTGTGGGGGCTTTGACTTTTTTATGTACAATAATGATGCAAATGTTTTATTCGATGCAGGAAATGTTAGCAAGGATGCTTTTATGGTAATCTGTAGAAACAGAATGCTGTAATATAACTTTGCTGGATCTTTTAAAGGGCATGTTAAACTGAGTGATGTCTAGTATTTTAATTGACGGTTTGTAATGATGGTGTTATTATGCATCTGTTGTTGCCTATTGTCTGTTAGTGGATAATGTATTCTTCTACTCAAGCACTTATCAACTAATCTATTCCCACCCCCCTCCCCTGCACTGCCCCCCTCTCACACGCCTTCAAACTAGCAGTAGCCTTTCCCCGGAAGTCCTTACTTCTAGAAATCAAGAGCATCCCAGCTAGCCTACAAAACGGCTTCTTAACCTGGAAGGTGCTCTCCTGCAGTCATCCAGGCTCGCGGCACCCCTTTCAGCTCCCAGCTGAACCCCCGCCCCATTGTCTCTCTCTGTAAATACTGCTTCGTTCCTGCAAATAGTTGTACTTTACCCTGTCAGTCTGAATCATCCGCATTGTATACACCAACACCCCACCTGCCCCTATCCTGGCATTCTTGCCACCGCAACTCTGTACCCTACAGCAATGTTAAGGATCATCTTTAAGGATTGCTCTTTTGTGCTCCCCAATTTTTGTCAAATGTTTCGGGTAGAAGCCCTCTACCCCCTTCCACCAACTAAAGGAAATACAGATAAAAAAGGAACATGGCTCAGCTTCATGATCACATGGTGTGCTTTAATGATGTGCACGTGTGAGCACATTGGCCGTTTTCTTTTGGGTAGTTCAGCTTGTTCCCTTGGCCATGGACTGGGTTTTCCACCGTTGTCACTGGTGCACGTGTCACTCATGTGGCACACATGCCCCCGAGGTCTTCCCAGCACATGTTCCTGATGCATCTGTCCAGGAGGAAAGCTCAGGGAGTTGAGCGCCTCCCTCGCACACTGCACTAGCCTGCACTTCGCAATTTGAAATCCGGGCAGGGCGGACTCATCCTGCCAAGGTTGATACATTGATTAACATTAACTTGGGTAATAACAACAGCTATTATTACAACACTTAGTGCCATACAAAACATTATACGTATGAGAACACCACAGCACATATTCTTCACCTGTTGGGTTGGGGGGGGGGGGGGGGTCAGTAGAACACGTGTGTGATGGTGATTAAGGCACGATTCCTACAAGGTGCATCAACAGTGGTGCCTCTACAACACACGCCTCTCGCATAGTGTGTCTGCACGGACCATCACTACAGCACAGGCCGCCGCTCACATGCAGCATCTGTTTGTGCAGTCACTACAGCGCACACTGTGCCTCACACTACAGCACATGCCGCTCACATGCAGCCACTACAGCGCACACTGTGCCTCTGTGTGGGCGGGGACCACAGCACCGATCCTCGATGTGGTGCACCTACCTGGGGGGTCGGTACATCACATGTCCTGCACATGGTATATCGGTCTGCTTCCTCGGTCCAGGACATGTAACTCCCATTGGGCATCTGCCTGGGCCTGTCCCCGATCCAGTGCATCCACCTGGGCACTGACAATACCAATGTTACTGCTCCTGTTGCACTTGCGCCTGGGACTCCGACACCCGTGCGTTCCCAGAAGGCCCCACGCGTTCCTATTCCAACCCATGCAAACGAACTCGTTAAAATACAGGGCAGACTGATCATACTTTTGCATCGTGATTGGAAGTGACATTTGTAAAATGTAGCATTTTTCAGGAATTATCAAAGCTGCAAAGGGAGAAAAATACCTTCATTCAAAGACATTGTTTTAGTGGGAATTACAGATGGAATCTCATGAAATAAAATGCGGATTTGTTCGCTTGTTAGTCTCTGCAGCACTGCATCGCCAGACCTTTGGTAATCCTAAACTCATCAACAGTCTCTTGTTTTTGGAGCGTTGACGGCGTCATATAGAGTCATTTTAGATTAGGGCTTAACCGATTGAAGGTACTCCACTGGACCCCCAAACATCAAGCCGGCGCCTGTGGTTCTTCATCCTGAGCTTGCGCATGATTCTTGCCTGGTGTACAGCATGTCCACCCTGCACGGATTTGAAGATGGGTGTATTTGACATATCTCTTGGCCTTCTCTCCCAGAACCTCGCTCACGTTCTCCTACACATCAGGGACTTGTATCGTAAGGGAAAGGAACCCGTAGCTGTTGTCCAGTAACCTCTCCTGAAGAGACCAACCCTAGCCTCGGCGAGGTTACTGATGGAAATGCTCACCACTAAAGGCTAGACTGCAAGAAAGGATCATCCAGAACAACATGGCCGGCAAAACCATCAAGGAAATCTGCGCACTGAGGAGCACCCTCCTGCAGACCTGTAGAGGGAGAGAGAGAGAGAGAAATAGAGAGAGCGACGGGTTAGGATTCCACAGTCCTCAAAGTCCACAACACACACAGTGAACATCCACCTTCCAAGTACGAATACAGAACCACACACTGAGCCTGGCTGAAAGGTAAACCTTTCTCCTATTGGTGGAGAGGATGGGCTCTGCTTCCATTGGCCGAGGATGGCACATACACAAAAGACCACTAACTGGCCCAAGGACCTCTTCAAGCACTGACAGAGTTAAGGGCTCGGGAGACCCAAACTATTGCGACCCACACAGAAAGCCCCCACCAATGGTGAAGACTCGCGAATCACCTGCCAGTGCTATGGACACAGGAAGCCCCACCAGTGCTTAGGACTCAGGAAGGCACTGACAGCGCCATGGACACAGGAAGCCCCACCAGTGCTTAGGACTCAGGAAGGCACTGACAGTGTCATGGACTCAGGAAGCCGCCACCATTGCTTAGGACTCAGGAAGGCACTGACAGTGTCATGGACTCAGGAAGCCCCACCAGTGCTTAGGACTCAGGAAGGCACTGACAGTGCCATGGACTCAGGAAGCCCCACCAGTGCTTAGGACTCAGGAAGGCACTGACAGTGTCATGGACTCGGGAAGCAACCACCAGTGCTTAGGACTCAGGAAGGCACTGCCAGTGCTATGGACACAGGAAGCCGCCACCAGTGCTTAGGACTCAGGAAGGCACTGACAGTGCTGAGGACTCAGGAAGGCACTGACAGTGCCATGGACTCAGGAAGCTGCCACCAGTGCTGAGGACTCAGGAAGACACTGACAGTGCTGAGGACTCAGGAAGCTGCCACCACTTGTTAGGACTCAGGAAGGCACTGACAGTGCCGAGGACTCAGGAAGGCACCGACAGTGCCGAGGACTCAGGAAGCCGCCACCACTTGTTAGGACTCAGGAAGGCACTGACAGTGCTGAGGACTCAGGAAGGCACTGACAGTGCCATGGACTCAAGAAGCTGCCACCAGTGCCGTGGACTCAGGAAGGCACCGACAGTGCCGAGGACTCAGGAAGCCGCCACCACTTGTTAGGGCAGAACTCCATTTTGGGGGGTTCTGCTGTCACATTTCATAAATGTTTTGCTCCCCCCTTTAGTTTCTAGTATCTCTGATTTCTTTTTGTGGTAATGGGCCCTTCTACTGACGTCCCTCTGCCACCGCAACCCTTTTTTTTTCAGCACATAGACCCATACTAGACCAAATGACTCCTGCAAAAGGGCTGTTTTTAAAGTACCCCATTTTGTGGGTCAAAATGAGGTACTTAAAAAACACGCTTTGCAAGAGTCATATGGTTTTGGTAAGTAGGCTGGTGGAACCTGTAATTTGGGGTTGGCCTGATTTAGAACATTAGTAGCTCAATGTTCCTTTTTGGTAGCCACTGTGTTGTTTGACAAATTAAGGGGCTTGACCCTGTCAAAGGGGGGCGAAGGGGGAGGAGTTCGGCCTACAAGGGCATATACCAGGACCACTCCTACCATGGAGGTGGAGTGAGGGAGTTTGGTGGGGATGGAGGGTAGTTCCTGGCAGGCTTTTAATATTGGTACTACCGTTTGGCGCACTATGCCTTCCTGCCTCTTGTCTGGCAAGAGTTCTTTCCTTCCTACTTACAGGTCCGCAGGCTATGGTACCGAGCCCTTCAGAGGCGGAAAACGCCACAAGAAAAAACGGGGATGCCCGACGCAAATCTCAATGCCCAGACGCCCTCCAGATCACCCTCAGGAACACCAACTTCCTGTGGCTGCAGGAAGGAGGCGCGCAATGGAGACGCCCTCAAGACCAGGCAACAGAAGCTCCACGAACGCCAGCACGCAGAAAGGGGCGGGGCCAAGTGGGGCTTGTATACCTTTTTCCCAAGGTTATCTAGTTTTTGGGGAAAGCATAGCAGTAGACGAGCCACAGTTTTCAGGTGATAGTAGGCACCAATGGGAAGGGGGAAGAGGCAGTACAGATGGAGGGCGTGGTGCAAAAGCTCAGCGTTCACAAGCAGAGATACACAATGTTTAAGTCAGGTCAGGAGGCGAGTTGTTGGCCCCAGAGACCAAGCAGAGGGCGGATGGTGGAGTAGAGTGCTGAAAATTGGTTAGAGAGATTGGAAAATAGCGCAGGTGAGGTATTGTGTGTGAGAGAATGAAAGGTACCAAGCTTGAACGATTGGAGTGGGTGTACGTGTGATAGCAGAGGGAAGGGGTGTGGGACTTAGGAGAAGGTGAAAGTAGAGGCTGATTAAAAGGTGAGCTTGGTAGAAGGGGAGATAGAGGGAGAGTGGAAGGGAGAGTGGAAGAAAGAGTGGAGGTGAGGGTGAATAAGAGAGGAGACAGATATATAGGGGGAGGTTGGAAAATAGAGAGCAGCAGGAGGGAGAGAGAGCAAGAGAAGAGAGTTGTGCAAAAGTTCAGAGGGACAGAGAGATGGAGGGAAATACAGGAGGGAAGAATAGGAGAGAGGGGTGGAGTTCGGGGAGTGCAAAAGACGAGAGTGAGACAAGGATATACAGGTGGGAGAAAGAGGATGGGGAGAGAGAGATATAGTGAGGTAGAGAGAGGAGAGGTAATGGTAGGAGACTCGAAAAGAGGGAAGGAGAATGGGATGCATAGGGGAGAAGGCAGGAGTAGGTGGAATAGAGAGAAGAGAAGGGGCAAGAGTAGGGAAAGGAGAGAGAGAAAGCGAGAGAAAGAAACAGAAGGCACAATTTGAATATCATTTCTGGTCTGGCATCATCCGAGTAAGGAATCCCTTAAAAGAAAACTAGAGGGAGTGAGATAGAGAAAGCTGGACCACAGGTACCTGTCACTATTCCTGCCTTTCAAGCAGCTGGGGACTAGGGAAGCCTGGGCTAGTGATGAGGGAGCCTACGAAAGGTTGAGGAGGAATAGACCAGGGACACCCCTTTGTCTGGCCTTCCTGCAGTCTTCCGGAAGCCAAGTTGAGAATGTTGGCAATAAAACATTAGAATCATCCAAGCGAAACCTTGATTTTTTGGAGCCATCTGTGACAGCTACTGTTATAAGCCATTTTGTTTTTGGACCTTTCCCTTGTTTAGGAAAACCAGGAGGCAGGCCTAAAATGCCCATTGTGCAAACAAGGATTCACTCAACCCAGTCCTGTGTCTTATTGTGCTTTTTACTGGTTTAGACTGGTCTATAGCCTAGACAGGCCAATACACATATTGTATGGGTGGATCTGGGTGGTGTTATGGCCACCATGATTTGCTGGCCACCAAACCCTTCATGTGAATGCCCTGGTGTGCAATTGGAGGCCTGACTTAGGCCAGCCCATGAGCTAGTGGGTATATCTAGGGGAGACCCTGACATATTCTCAATTCTGCTGGATTGCTGATAGACTTCTTCAGGTTTACTTACATGATGTAGGATTTTCTTTTTAAAAAAGTTAATTCGTTTTCAAGCAATTTCACGTAGTACAAAGCTCAGTAGTACAATAACACAGTATATTTTAACCCCTCATCCCTCCTTCCCTCCCACAGCGCTGTTCCAACTAAAAAACGTACCAGAAGAACTACTGTGTTTTCAACCAATGAATAATATTTATACGTGTCTATCTCCACCCCCTGCTACTCTCTTCCCTCCCCTCTACCCGCTCCCGACCAGAGAAGTGGGACAAGCTTAACAGTTCTGCTTGCAAATGAAGCAATGGCCAATCATTTCAGTCTTTGCAGACACATCAGGAATCTAAAATCATCTTTCAAACAGGTCAACACTGGCCCCCAGACATTACGGAAGCCTCTCAAATTGTTGCTGTGTGAACATCGTGTACTCCAATTCTACCAACCGCTATATCTCCTGGACCCAATCATGATGCTTAAGTGGAACCGTCCCCTTCCATGTCTGGGCTATTACCCGGTATACAGCTATTCACATGAGCGCTATTGTTTCCTACTGGCCTTGTTTGGGGGACTCCCTCCTGATTTCCCTACCCCCAAAACATCTCCAGGGGACGCCTCAGGGAGGCTTGGGTGGATGTTCTTAATTGGTTCATGCACCCCCTTCCAAAATCCCCCGTCCTCGGACAACTCCACCATAAGTGTAGCCAGTCTGCCCGTTCACCGCACCCTCTCGAGCATCTATCTGGGATATGCACGGCCATTTTATGTAGCTTTACCAGGGTGTCGTGCCAGCGCATCATAATTTTGTACCACATTTCTCTCGTTTGGGCTGTCTGGGCGAGCTTACGGATAGACCTCCAGAGAGATTGCAAATGGAATCTAGTAATCGCTCAAGTCACATCCTCCTGCTATTTTACCACGCAGGACCATTCTTCTTTTGGTTTAGTCTCCAAGAGTATTTTATAGAAGGCTGATAATGGCCCCTTCTCCCCTAAGTATGACACTAGAAATCTCTCGAATGGTGCGGATTGCCTCAGCGCTGCCTTTTTAATGTCCGGGTTGAGGGTCCGATGCCTCAGCTGATGGTATCTCATACGTTCCTTTTCTGACACTCAGACTGTACGCTTACACTTCTCGAAAGAGCGAACTTCCCCACCTTGAAACATGCCATATACCTTTTCGTAGGCTGCCCCCTACCACGCTTTGAATGCCTCCTGTTCCAATCCCGGTGCAAACTGTGGGTTACCAAAGAGTGGGGTGAATGGGGACGGGAACAAGGTAATGCCGTAACGTCGTACCTGGTGGTCCCAGATATCCCCCACAAATGCTGTTATTTGGCTTTCATACATGTTCTTAGGCCCGTCCGTTTTGGAGAGCCAGAAAACTGTGTTTAAAGGCTGTGCGGCCACCGCCCTGTTCAGTCCCACAGTGATGATTCACCACATGTCACTTTTCCCAGAGGGGCAGCCCTTTTCCATGAGGCCAGGGTGCTACCCGATAGTCACCTGAGGGTGTGATGGAGGATGTAATGTAACAGAACTTGTAGAGCGCAAACTAAGGCCCAAGGGCAACTAGGCGCTAAAAGCTCCAAAACGAGAGTTAAGGGGGTCCAGGAGAGACAAAGAGTGCAACAGTGCCTAGTTGAAGAGATGTGTTTTTTACGCTTTCCTAAATGGAAGATATTCCTTTGTTACACGTAGTGAAAGAGGTTGCAAGTTCCATTAGGTAAGGGGCAAGGACCGAAAACGAGTGGCCTCCAGCACTAGCATGATAATAACTGGGCACTTTAAGAAGACCCGGAGCAGATGACCGAAGAGCTCTGGTAGGACAGTATCTTTCAATTTTACTTTTTAGATAAGTCGCCCCACCCCCATAGAGAGCCCTATGGATGACACAGAGCGTCTTAAACATAATTCTAGCGGCAGCCAATGAGGTTTTTGCAGTAGTCCCTCGGAAGCAGTCAGCCTAGGGGCTTTTAGGGCAGGCCTGGCTGCCGGGTTCAGAAGTATTTGGAGCCTCTGTAGCTGGCGCCTGGGTTGCCCCAAGTAGATTCAATTGCAATAGTCAAGTGAGCCCATTATTGCTGAGGTGACTGGGTCCGATTAGTAGGTGGCAACAGCGGTAGAATCTTTTTCAGGACTCTCAGCTTGCTGAATCTGGCACTACAGACTGCTGTAACCTGGGCTTCTCTAGAGCCATTGGAGAGGAGCCTCACACTTAGGCTTTTAACCGATGCACTGGGTATTGGGCAGGGTCTGGGGAGTCTGGCCAAAATTGAGAACCCCAGGAATCAGCTTTGTTCTATGAGCCGACTATCATTACTTCAGTTTTCTCCCCATTTAATTTAAGCCAGTTAGCGGCTATCCACTTGCCTATGGTAAAGAGAACATTTCTGAGCCTAGCGGGAGGGGAACCGGGGGGGTCGATGGATGGAGAATCACGCCAAAATACAAAGAATGACCATCTAGGGTGTAGCCTTTATAGGAAGATCCCACCCCCGCACACTCGAGTCTCTCCTTCCTCTGCTAATCTCTTTGTAGAGACTAGGCCTATGTGCCGTTGTGAAGTAGACTATCTCAGGTTCCTGGAAAGTACTGAAATGAAGAAGAACATCAGGAATATAGCTAATCCAAGTACTGGGATGAGGTAAGACACAGGAGCCATGAGGAACAATACTAAGAAGGAACTACAGCGATATAGATTTTCGCTGAGGCGTGGTCCCGCATCCGTGATAAAAACCAAAGAAGGACTGCTTGTCGGGGAGACGCAACCAACAGAATGAGAGAACGTGAAGCCCGGGAAGCACAAAAGAGACACGAGAAGGACAGGACGGAGCGGAGAGCAGTCTATTCCCGGCATCAAGATGACAATGGGATTCCTTCACCAGAGTCTGGAAGACGGTGGCGCGAATGCAAGAAGCGGTGTCAGTACCATCACTCCAAGGGCCAGGCAGCAGATCCGTAAGGAGAAACCCACACAGCCCGAGCTGGTGATGGACTCCAGGAAGAACTGGCCGTGCATCCCGGGTACAGACAAAGTGACAGGAGAGGTGCAAGGAAGGTGCAGGAGACACAAACCCTGTACAGAGATTACAAGCAGGAATATGTTCCTCGTCTCAGTACTTGGCAAGCAAGGCAACCAAGGGGACATAGAGAAGGGGAGAGAAACCGGTGTAATGACTTACACAAGTCATCTTCCTCTTGGAAGGGAAGTGAACCAAGTGGGCCAAACCGGAGAAGAAGAGAAACAAGGGTCAACACCCCAAACCAACAGAGTAATACGAGCCATCTTCCTCGTGGCAGTACTTGGCAGGAGGGTGAACAAAGTGGGCCAAACCAAAGAAGAAGAGAAACAAGCTACGAGGACCCAACCCAAGAGAATGATACAAGTCATCTTCCTCATGGCAGTGCTTAGCAATGAAGTGAATCAAGTGGGCCAAACCAAAGAAGAGAAACAAGGGTTGGGTTCCCAAACCAAGAGAGTGATACGAATCATCTTCATTGTGGCAGTGGTTGGCATGGAAGTGGACCAAGCGGCCCAAACCAAAGAAGAAGAGGGCCCTGACAACACTCAGAGTTTGGGATTCTAAGTGTGAAACCTAAGGAGGAGAAGACCTGGGGAAAGGAGTAATTCCCCGTGGTTGTAAGAGATTGTGTCATAACTACCAAGAGAAGGGAGTCATTCTCCTGGTGACGTGGACCATGAGGAAGGTCCAACAAGCCTGGGGAAGGGAGTTATTCCTCCGGGCTAATTTGAGACTGAGACAACACCAGGGGAAGAGTGCATTCTCCTGGGTTATAGAGTAACAGTTATTTTGAAACTTTATGACCTGGGGAAGGGAGTCATTCTGCCAGGTTGATTGAGACTGAACGGCAGGAGAAGAGAGTTATTCTCCTGTACCACGAAGGAGACATTGTGTGGAACTTTGACCACAACCCAAGAGAAGGCAGGCATTCTCATGTGATAAGCTTGGTGCTTCTTTATCTATTCTTATAGAAGTAGGGGGGTTTTCTTGACACAGGTCGGTGGACACTTTAACAGGCATCCTGACAGTCACCTTAGATCGTTAGTTGAGGCAGGGAAACCCCTCTTATGAATAGGGAAAGATAGGTTTTCTGTTGCTTCATTCTACTAATTAAAGTCTATAGCCCCAAATATGCCACATTTGTGTCAAGAGTCCTTCTTATGCAACCTTACACCCCCCATAGCTTCCCCTAATCCCCACTGAACCATTCTTTCATCACCCTAGTCTGAGCTGCCTCATCGTATGCCTTTAAGTCAGGAAAAACTAGCCCCCCCCTCTATCTCTAGGCGCCATATGGATTTCTTGTGCTATTCTAGGTGTGGTGGAGAATCCCATGGATCCCCCACTAAAACCCTGCCTAAATTCTCCTCCCAGGTGGCCAGGAGAGAGCAAACGCTTCTTGAACCCAATCCTGGGGGTGGTGTACTGCAGAAGGGTCATCTGGGTTAAAACAAGGGGTAGGGCGGTGGGATGATTTCACAGTGCAAGGCATGGCATGGTTCCTCTGATAATTTTAAGGTCATTCCGAGAGATGTTCTAGCTTGTTGCCAGTCTGGTGAACTTCTGCCAATTGTTAAAACTAAGCCAACAAAATCTAGACTTAAAAAGTCTAAAATTATCATATCCCCAGAACCATTCTTTATTCTCCCTAAGTGTCTACTTCCAAATCAAAGAAATACCATGAGGATTGATGGAAACGTGGCCTTTCCTGTTCCATCTATCTCTAAAAGGGTTAAACCCTATAATTCCTCTTCTAAAAACACTGAGGGAAGTGAAATTGTTGTTAAAACCATCAAGGCAGTAGAAAAACAAATTTCCCTGAAAAGGACTACATTTCCCAGAATACATCAGAGACTGTGACGAAGGAGAGGGCTAAAGAGGCATGCAGAGGTGGAGACCAGGCAGACAAGTCTAATAGCCTATGGCAAGGTCAAGCAATTACGACTGATGGTCTGCATCTAAAGCCAATTACCCCACCTGAGGGGTATAAAAGGCTGCTGCAGGAGGATGCCACAAAGGGAAGCTGGAGCAGTAGCTGAAAGCTTGGCAATAGCAGTTGGAGAAGAACAGGAGGCTGGCAGTTCACAAGGAAGTGGGACCACGGAAGGGACGCCGGAGGAAAGGAAGAGCAGATTTCACCTGCAGGTTCTGAGTTGGTCTTGTGCTCACAAACCCTGTCTGGCTGTGGCTGCATTGGAGGAGACTGGAAGAACCTGGCAGTCTCTCCATGTGCGCCTAAATTGTCATGACTGCAGAGCTGGAGTCCTGTGTTTTACCCGAGGCCCGTGTGCAGAAGCAAGCTGAGGGAAACGGGAGAAAGGAAGACTCTCCACTAACAAGGCCAGATCCGAGACACTCTTGCTAAGGAGGGGTGTGGATCCGGAGAGTGCCTGTGGTAGCAGTAGCAGAGGAAACAAAGTCAGGAAGTCGAAAGCAGCCAGCAGCCGCTGTAACGCTGGAGCCAATAAATGAAGGGACGTACTCCAAAGCAGCAGAAACTCCTTGCCGGTAACTGTAACCAGCTGGACTTCACTTGCATGTAAACTTATCCGTAGTTGTGGGAAGCCTTGTTAAGCAAAGGGAAATATATCACACGCTTATCCTGCAATCGCTGAAGTGCTCGTGTGTGAAGAAAGTCTTTCTTTTCCCATTGCTACATTTAAATCATCACCCAAAGAAGTCGCATGTCTCCTATTAACAGGGAAAACGGTAGCAGTAATGATTTAATAACCCGGAGCAGACTTTCACAAACTGTTACAAGAATATCTTTGTTCATAGAGGCCACGTATGATTGTGTTTCCCGATTATTGTCGAAGTCGAATGCTGTCTATATTAAAGGGAACGCAAGTAGCAAGTTAGAGATTACCATCAAGAAGCAATCGCATATGCCTAAATCTGATTGTGAAGTGAACCTTAACTCTTGAACACCATACATTTAATTGTCGCAGAAGTTGTTGAACTTTTACACAGAACAAGGTTTGCTCAAGTCCGTAGACAGGAACCACCAAAGGGAAACCAGCCCAATTAAAAACTGAAGTTCGCTGTCCTCAAGTTGTTGAAGCAGATACTACCCCAGAGTCCTCTTTGACAAGGGTGACAAAGTTGTATAAATCTGGGAGAGTGGCATTGCAGCTTTGGGGAAAACACTGGAGACACAGTGAAGCACAGAAAGCTGGGGAATGGAGCTGGGTGCGTATAACAAGAAATACATATTCATCTGCAGAGCTGAAACTGTGTCAGTTAGAGGTTAAAGCAGATTTTGTGGTATCTCCATGACTTAGAGGAAAGGCAAAGAGGTTGCACTTTCCTTTAATAGTGGAAAGAGTGCCTTGCCAACCTGTAGAGGTTGAAGAGTCTTGCTTAAGTTGCCTAAAACATTTCCACATTAATACATCACAGCAGCAGAAAGTAGAACTATGGTTGTCTAGATTTTTGTCAGAACATTTACATGTTAATGAAGTTGAAGTAGAAGCAGTCTATGAGACAGAGAAGTCTGGTCTCACAGTAATAGCGGCAGAAGGAAATTGCCACAGAGAGAGCAACTCCCTTAAGAGAAGCACCCTGACATACTGCATTCAAGACGCTGCAGAAAAGCAAAGTTATCAAAGTTGAACTTTTGTTTTAACATTATCCAGGATTACCATTGGTGCTGTTTTCTTTAAGGAACTTTGAAAAGGGAGCTTTTCATCCAACAAAGAAGAAACCGGTGCCTGTGGAATTTTGTTTATTTTTTACTTTGTAACCTTTCAAGAACTGATTTAAGACTTTTGTTTTCCTTGGGAGAAATTGACTTTGGACATTTCCGGTGGAGCGGAATCTGCCCAGAGCAAGTAGAAGTCAGACCTTGATTATTTGGTCATCATTGGCTTATTTTGTTTAAGCTTGAATGTTTGGTTGTTTAGTGTGAGGGTTAGTTTTGTGTATGCTAGGAGGTGTCCCATTAGATCCCAGAATAGGCACCAAAATCCCCTGGTGGAGTAGGTTTAGTTAGGGTTTAGTTATTGTTTTTGTTCATAATAAAATGGCAAACTTTGATAAAAACTAAACTCAGTTGTCAGCTTCACATTACTGACCCCTCACAGTGTTCAACACCCACCCACAAGTGTAGTGTTAAGTTCTATAATTTGTCAAAGAAGGCAGTCTATACCGGAATCAGTAGGGCCTGGAATAGGAACTTTAGGTAGTACTACCATCTTAATGGATGCCAGGCTCCCAAGCCAAAAGATCTTCAGATGGGACCACCTAGACAGTTCTGCTCTTATTGTATTCAGGTGGGGTGGGTAGTTTGCCGTACATATGTCCTCGGCCATTTTAGTTATCAGAGCCCCAATTTATTTTATACCTCCCTTTGCCCATTTGAAAGGTGAGTTTGTTTGGACACTTGGAGCACCTCCCCGATCAAGAAAAGGTTAAGAATCTCTGCCTTCAGCCAGTTGGCTTTCAGCCCCGCCACCTTCTGGAAGGCTACCAGTTCCCTCTACACCTTTGTCAAGGATTCAGCTGAGGAGGGAGTCAACAGCATATCATCCACGAAGGCCAGGGAAACGTAAGTGAAGTTAAACTGCTGATGTGTGATTGAACTTTGAAACCAATATATGATACCTTTGACTGGAGGGTGTTTGCTCCCGTTAAACCGAATCAGGTCGCTTTTTGCTGGGATTGTTTCTTGGGTGTATTGTGCCTCCTGTTCATGCACCTTGGGTAGGAATCTGCTGTTGTCCAGAAAGGTGGTGAGCCACTACTACACCACCTCTGTCTGGGACAACATGGGTCACCTCCAAGATTCTTCTCTTTGTTGGATTGTTCTCTGGTGGGTGGCTGCTTCTTTTTGTCCATCAAGCCATCCCTATCTGCTAGGTCAGGCTCCTCCGCCTTCCTGGTGTCTTCCTTGGTATCATTTTCACAACTGGCTGTGGGTCACCCTCATGGGAAGGTGGATTGTTCTTCTTTTGGGTTGTCTGGGTCATTGTTGGTCTGAGGTTTTAGATCCCAGTTTACCAGATCCTGTAACTTGACCTGCAAGAGAAGATTTGTACTCACCAGGTACTCAAGTTCTCTAGTGGCACATGCTATATCAGTTTATGAGCTTTTACGAGACAATCTTCCGTACATATGAGTCTCAATGAGACATGGCTGACCGACAGTTCGGCACCCACCTTTACGGAGGCACTTCCGGGTGACTACAACATACTCCATCTTGATTGAGTTTCCATTCATCTTGGTGATGGAGTCGCTATATTTAAATCTAATTATTTTTCTATGCTCCCATTGCTGCACAATCTGAATATGGAAGCTCTGTTAGTACGTTGGGCAGTAGACACTTCCCATTCTATACATTTTTTAATTGTTTACCGTCCCTGCAAGTCCCATTCTGCCTTTTTGGCCCCTTTTCTAGATCTGTTGGCCTCTCTTCATAGGCTTTCTAATCTAGTGATATTGGGAGATTTTAACATTAGATATAATGCCCCACTAGCCCCTACCCTGGCCCAGTTTTTTAAATCCTTTACCCATTTTGGTTTCCAGCAATCGGTAACTGAAGCCACCGACTCCTTGGGTGGCATTCTTGAACTCATCTTCGCTGCTAAATCCACCATTACAGTGGCTCCAGCCAGGCACGTACTTTGGTCTGACCACTGTCTTGTACCTTTTGAAGTACTCTGCCCGTGTCCTTAATATTAGTCCAGCAACGGCCATGAAACGCAATTGGCCTAGGGCCGATCTTTCTCTTATGGCAAAACGTATTAATGAGGAGTGTCAGAGCTCTACTCCGGTGGACCATTCTTCTCTACCCAAGACTCTGCTAACTAAGTGGCACCCCTCAAAATGACCCGCTTGAAGAAACATCCTTCGGCTCCTTGGTTTTGGGGGCGTCTGTCCTAGTGCCATGAAGAAAAATGTATCTACCGCCAATTACTCGCGACTACCACACATCTATTCAAACTACCAAACAATCTTAGTTCACATCTAAAGTGGAATCTGCACTTAACCAATCTAAAAAACCTGTTCTCTGTGGTTAAATCCAACTCCTCTTCCACTCATTCTACACCTATGGTGAAGCCAACTCAACTTCTCTGTGCAACTCATTATCTGAGTTCTTTGTAACAAAGATTACAGATATCTGCAATTTTATCGGGCCTAGTCTCCCGGGTTCTGTCAACTCTACTGGAGTTGAACCTGCCGCTTCTGACTCTCTACCCTGGTCACACTTCCCTGAGCTTTCCATGGAAGATGTTTCCAAGGCGGCAGTCTCGTTGAAGTCAGCTGCCCCTTGTGATCCTGTGCCTTTGAAGGTACTGAAGGACATCTTGCCTTCCATTATCCCTTGGGTTACAGCAGCGGTGAATTTTTCTGCCAATCAGGTACGATTCCCAAAAATCTTAAACAGGCGCTTGTTATCCCCCTTCTTAAAAGACAATCACAGGATGTTTCTGTATTGGCTAACTATCGCCCCATTTCCTTCTTCCCATTTCTTATGAAGCTACTGGAATCTTTGATCTCCCCACTTCTATCTTCATTCTTGGATTCTGCTTCTTTCCTTGACCCCTTCCAATCTGGTTTCCGGCCTGGGCGCGGAACAGAGAGCGTCCTGGTGTTAGTTGTTGATGATCTTGCCATGATGGTTGATCAGGGTGGAGTGGGAGCGCTGATATTGTTAGATCTTTCAGCAGCATTCAACACTGTCGACCACTCCATCCTTATGTCCGGTATGGTACTAGCAGGCCTCCCTGGTCCGGTCCTGGTGTGGTTTTCTTCCTTTCTATCTGAAAGGGTCAATTTCTTTCTCTTTCACCTTTTTGTTCTTCTTCTTGTTCACTCTCCTGCGGTGTCCCACACGGCTCTATGTTCAGCCATTGATACATCTCATCCGCTCCAACGGCTTCCGTGACACCCAGATCCTGGTTCGTCCAGATCTTGACCTGGCCGAGGTGTCCTCTCGGCTATGTGAGTGTTTGGAGGCCATGAGGCCATGAGGTGCTGGATGAGTAGGAACTGTCTGAAACTTAATAGAGATAAGACAGAGATCCAGGTAGTGGGTTCCTCTCCTGATCCTGCACTTTGGTCTCATTCTTTTTGGCCCACTGTTTTGGTGTTCTGCCTACTCCAGTGTTAAAAAACAGAGGAAAAAACAATAGCTCAAAGAACCTCTGGATGGCATTGGCGACAGATGTCTTAGTGAGCGTGGATACTAGCTGAAGGATAGTGGGTACTGACCCAAAGGCACAGGTGAGGAGAGCAGCATCAGGAAACGATCCAGAGCCGAGACACCAGAAGTGAGCCAGAGGAGGAAACATGGGAAGCAGAAGATAAGAGTAGCACAGGACACAGTCCAGTGGCATAGAGCAGGACATTTAGCAGTACATGGTGGCTCAGAGGAGCAAGCACGAAGTATTGCGATGCACCAAATGGCGCTGTTGCCAATGCTAAATGGAAGGCTACCTGGGCATGCCAACAATGGGCACGCCAGAAATGGCACTGCTGTGCTTGTGTAAGCAGGAGGTGGTGTTGATGAAGATGGACGCCGGACACAGTTCGGCATAACTGACCAGAGTGTATAGAGTATGCGGTCCGAGAGACCCACGGCACAAAGGGAACAAGCAACGTCTAAGCCCTATAAACGAGGCAACATGCCATGATCCCCACATGTCCTGGGGAAACCCACAGACCCAGTAAGCTTGTTGCAGAACATGTGCGAGAGATAAAGGAATTAAAGTGACTTTTTTCTGTGCAGCATTTTGGGTCCTGATCATGGCTTTATAAATGTATTTTTTTTTAGTGTTTATGGTCCCCTTTTCGTCCCACCGTTTAAGCCTTGTAGGTCCAAATAGTGGACAATGATTGCAATTTAGGAATGCGTTGAGCATTCACTGAACAACACAGTTTATATAAATACACTTTTTTAAGGTACATTATGTGTTATACTTAACCCAAAGTACTTGATCAACTAGATATCTACGTGCGATTTATTTTAAAGTGTATAATTTTCAGTATACCAGTGGGGTGTATTCTTGGGTTAATAACTGTACTTCACTACCAGGCTTCCTCTCTTTCTTGAGTTAAGCCTGACTCCTCTGTAACAGATACTATTATGGAGATCTGGTCTACCTTTTGGTTGGAACACCCCTTACCAGCGGGCTCTGGGAAAATATCACTAACATCATCTCTAAGGACTCAGAAAGTTTCCAACAATGCTAAGGACTCAGGAAGCCTCTGCCAGTGCTTAGTGAACCAGGGTGCCTCTGCCGTGCTTAGGACTAAGGAAGCCTCAGCCGGTGATTAGGACTCAGATATCCTCTGCCAGTGTTAGGACTTAGGAAGCCTCTGCCAGTGCTTTGGACTCAGGAAGCCAGTGCCTAGGACTCAGGAAGCCTCTGCCAGTACTTAGGACTCAGGAAGTCTCTGCCAGTGCTTAGTGAACCAGGGGGCCTCTGCCGTGCTTAGGACTAAGGAAGCCTCAGCCGGTGATTAGGTCTCAGATAGCCTCTGCCAGTGTTAGGATTTAGGAAGCCTCTGCCAGTGCTTTGGACTCAGGATGCCAGTGCCTAGGACTCAGGAAGCCTCTGCCAGTGCTTAGGACTCAGGAAGTCTCTGCCAGTACTTAGGACTCAGGAAGTCTTTGCCAGTGCTTAGGACTCAGGAAGTCTCTGCCAGTGCTTAGGACACAGGAAGTCTCTGCCAGTGCTTAGGACTCAGGAAGCCTCTGCCAGTGCTTAGGACTCAGGAAGCAAGTGCTTAGGACTCAGGAAGTCTCTGCCAGTGCTTAGGAACCAGGGGGCCTCTGGCGTGCTTAGGACTAAGGAAGCCTCAGCCAGTGATTGGGACTCAGCCTCTGCCAGTGTTAGGACTCAGGAAGCCCCTGCCAGTGCTTTGGACTCAGGAAGCCAGTGCTTAGGACTCAGGAAGCCTCTGCCAGTACTTAGGACTCAGGAAGTCTCTGCCAGTGCTTAGGAACCAGGGGGCCTCTGCCGTGCTTAGGACTAAGGAAGCCTTTGCCAGTGCTTAGGACTCAGGACGTCTCTGCCAGTACTTAGGACTCAGGAAGTCTGTGCCAGTGCTGTAGGTTCTTGAAGCTGCTACCAGAGTTAAGGTTCATGAATCCCCACCAAGTGCTACAGACCCCTGAAGTCCCTGTAACTGCTAAGGTCAAAGAAATCCCCTATCAGAGCTCAAGACTTGGTATGCTACTGTACAGGGTAAGGGCTCACAAAGCCTCTGCTAATGCTAAGAACTCAGGAACCAGGACACAGGGGAATCACTACATGGCCTGAGACTCTCGAAGCCCCAACAGTGTCAACTCTCATAGCCTCTGAGTAAGGACTCAGGAAGCCCCTGACAGAGCTAAGAACATAAGAGGTCTCTGCAGTGCTAAGGACCAAGGGATCACCTGTAAGTGCTATGGATTGGTGAGGATTGCTTATATACCAATTAATATTAAAAGAGACTTGGTTTGCACCCGCTTTACGCATAGATCCTTGTAGTTGGGGATTGATCTGTCATCATGTACATGCATCACCATAGCCACGCATGACTTTGGACTGGCATGGGACCCTCCCCCCATCCCCTCACAAGGAAGAACTTGTTCGTAGGTAACATTGAGCCTCTGGAGGTGAACGCAGGAACAGAGGATGCAGACAGTGCAGACTTAAGACTTATGGTATGATGACAAACAGGGATTGAGAGAGTATGTTTTGCAAGAGGTTTGATATCAGTTCAAGGTGCTTTCCATGATCTTGTACTGTTTTCGTCATACATTGTGAATGGAGAATAAGTGGACATTAGAGGGATGGTGCAGTGTGTGTTGGTGACTCCACTGGGAGAGGGGTTGCTGCTTAGTTAAGAGATAGAGGTGTGGACACAGAGGTTGCGTTCCCCCGCCACAGCAAACTGACGGCAATTGAATAAACAGTACGTGATATCCTAACCCGAGCAGACATAGCAGGCCATGCCAGGTGTTCAATCCACACAAATCTGAGCTGTGACAGCTGCACTTCTCAGCAATTTGAGAGCTGGTCGAGCATGTAAAACTAAGAGTCATGGATCAAGATACTTTTGTACTTGAAAAACAATGAATATGTGGTAAGAAGGAAGACTTATGAGCCTCAGCAAGAAGCATCCGTGAGTATAGAACGCTTATATCAAGAAGACCGTCCTGAAGAAAGTGGCTATAAGTGATTATTTACCACTGAAACCGGTCGACAACCCAGCTGTAGTGATGGCACTGTGTTAACTGCCACTAGCTACTGCTCACTTTAATCTCCAGGAGACAAATGAACCACTCTCTCCGCTGTTGATCAATGTTGGTCTTCCCATTTTAATAATTTTTGGTTCTTTTTTAGGTTCGAGAACCAAGACTATCGGCCAATAAAGTTATTCAGTTTGCCAAAGAGAATTTTCTGGGACCCTCAGATTTTTTTACAATGAGATGTGGGCTAGAGGCAAGTGCAAAGTGGAGTGATTATGTGGTAATGAAGACAAGGCTATTTGTGCCTCCCGCTGTCATATTATCAGGGGATTTCTTTTTGCTAGCCACTTTTAAATAAACGGCGCAACAGCGCTCGCTAGGGAGATTAAGAACCCAGGCTGGGGAAGTTAGCTTTTGCCCTGTTTCCCCCTTTTCTTGGCCTCATCTATAGAACATTTGTTTTAAAGGCGGGATAAGCATGATCACTTCAGTTCTGGATGTATGTTTGGTGTGTTGCACACGATTGTAATTGGGGGTCTTGTCCAATTGTTGTGTTGCTGCTTAGTTAAGACGTGGAGACTTGGCATTAGTTTAAGCATTGAGAGACTAAAATGCAGCACATGACAATGTAGGAGGAGGAGAGAAAGCTTGTACCTTAGCCCTCGAGAATCGTTAAGCATCCTTGGGTCTGGGAGATAAAAAGCAAGAGTAAATGAAACATAAAAGCAGAGGGCACAGAACACGGTTTCCACAAGGTTTGTAGTGCCAGTTAAACCATGTTGCTTGAAATGACAAAGACCAATTGTTAGAAGTAGTCAAGTAACCCATAAGAATTTCAAGCTCATGTGTTTTCCCAATATATTGTTGAAAGTTGCTAATTGAAATACAAAATGTGTATTTAATTTCACACCAGCCTGGATTAGAATTCTTCACAAGAGTATGTGTTGCGTGGGGATGATATTGATTTGGAGGGAGGCCTCACATCTGCCTCGTTTAACAACACAAATGTGGTTGGCCTCACATCTGCCTGGTTTAACAACACAAAAATTGGTTGGAAGTACTGAGCAAGTTCTGGATTTCAAGCTATTTTCCATACTACTTGGTAGCAAAGTGGTCTTGGGGTGGTATATTTATTTATTGGTCATTTGTATGGTGCTACAAGGCAAGAAGGGAAGGGAACAATCATGACAATGAGGAAAAAACAATAAAAAAGACACAGCGGTCCTACTAGGCCTTGCGACATTCGGAGCGTGCAAGTGCTGATAGGAGGGGATGAGGGGAGGGGGAATAGTGCATGGGGGACCCCCAAGAGGGGGGACGTTCCATAGAGACCATTGCAGAGAACAACAGGTTAGTGCAGCGGCAGAGACAGCCCAGGGAGGGGATGCCAGCCACCAAATCAAATAAGTGCCAGGACTATGGCAGCACTGCAGGCAGGTGAGGGCCGAAGGAAGTGCAAGGGGGACGGATGCTGAAGGTGATTGGGCAGAGGGCCAGGACCTGGCAGGATTCATAAGGCACCTGGCCTCAATCTCAGCGATTGAGGGAAGTTAGCAACAAATGGAGTGAGGGAAGGAGGAAGAGGAGCATCTTGAGGAGCTTGCAGAACTTGAGGAGGTCAGGCTCAAGACGGAGGGGAGAGGGAGGCTGATCCAGCAGAGGAAAGAGATCTGCCACCAGCTCTGTGTTTGGTCAAGCCTTTGACCAGCAGAGAGCTCGAGCCAAAGGATCGGAGGGATCTAGAAGGAGAGTATTTAGTAAGAGGAAGTTGCAGATAGCATGGCCCCAGGCCCAGACAGCCTTGTAGATGATGCAGAGGGATTTTATTTTGATCCGTGCAGCAACCGGAAGCCAGTGGAGAGACATTAGGGCTGGTGAGATACGGTGCCTAGGCTTGAGGCCAAGGATAAGTCGCGCAGCCCTATTCTGGATTAGTTGGACAGAGAGAAAAGGAAGGTAGATTAAGGAAGAGGCTGTTGCAGTAGTCCTGCCTGGAGAGAACCAGAGCTCTAGAGACATTGAGCTTCTAGGGCAAAAGTGAGGAAAGGGAGAAAACATCTAAAGAGGTGAAGCTGAAAATGGGCCCTCCTGGCAAGGTTCACGATGTGAGGAGTGAAGGAAAGAGATGAGTGGAACAAGACTAAGATTTTTGGCTTCAGAGCAAGGAGAGGGAGGAGATTCCAAAGACGGTGGCCAGAGAGCAGGGGTAAATGAGGAGCAGGAGTCCCGATGGGAAGGATCTCTGTTTTGATGGCATTGAGGCAGATATCGTTAAAGGTGCACCACGACTGGATAGCGGATAGGCAGTGTGGGATAACAGAGGTGGGAGGAGAGGAAGAAGGGAGTTTGAAGAAAGGTTTGGTATCATCTGCATAACCCTGGAAGTGAGTGAAGAAGGAGGAGATCAAATGGGCAAGATGAGCAAGGTAGATGTTGAAAAATCAAGGCGAGAGGATAGAGACTTGGGGAACACCACAGGTAGAGATGGAGGTGGAGGAGAAAGGGGCCAAGGATCACCCGAGAGGGGCGATCAGTGAGGAAGGAGGTCAACCACTCCAGTGCCCAGCCTGAGATACCGAGAGTGTCATGGAGCTGTTTTATGAGGATGGAGTGGTTAACAGCGTTGAAGGCAGAAGAGAGGTCAAGAAGAATGTGAACAGCAGGGGAGTTAAGAGTCAGTATTAGCAAGCAGTACTTCACGGGTGTTCGGGAGAGCAGTTTCCATGCCTCTGGATGCTCGGAATCCAGATTGATGGTCATGCAAGGAACCAATGAGCTCAGTGTGTTGGGTCAGTTGGGGAAAGACCAACTTTTTCAGACGCATCCCCAAAGAAGGGAGTGATAGAGATCGGACAGCAGTTGGCTGGACAAGAGGGATCCGCAGATTGCTTTTTTTAGAAGGAGGTGCACAAGGGAGTGCTTGAGAGAGGAAGGGAAAAAACAAATGCAAGAAATCAGTGAGAGCAGGAGCGAGGGAGCAGATATTGTTCTTGATAGTTCTGGAAGAACAGGGGAGACCTGTTTGGACAAGACTTTCATAGAGCAGACTACTCTAGAGAAGTCCGGAGAGAAGGAGGAGAGTGTGGGCAGGGGGAGGCAGAGGGTTATCAAGCGGAGAGGTGGAGGAGGGTGAAGAGAGGGAATGTAGGATGTCTTGCGTTTTAGCAGAGAAGTTGGTGGTGTGAGAAACCAGAAGGTGTCTAACCCGCTAATCCCTGCAGATCTCTCTCTCATGTGGCCAGGGCACAGCCATCGCCTTTGATCCAGACACTGGGGGTGGACCAGTGCAGAGGATCACCTGGGTGAGGGGTCCTCATGGAGTGGGAGTGGGGCACCCGATGGTGAGATGCGGTAGCCCTCTGTTCCCTGTAACTCCTTTGCCCCACCCTACCCGATGGAATATTTAGAAACTCAACCTCCACCCTCTTTTCCTGCACGAACACCTTTACGTGGACAGCCCGCTCTGGAAGAAAACAGACTCACACCCGAGCCGTGAACCTGCCATGTTCCAATACTATGGTCAGACGAGGTCAGGCAATTATCGACAATCACTCACACTTGACTTCCATTACACTTCCCCACACGAATAAAAGGTGGAGCACAAGAGCACACTCTGAGCGAGGCAAATCACACAAAGCTAGAGCATTTTTTGAGTTGGCAGCTGAACAAGGTGAGAAAGACGGCCAGGCACGAGAGGTTCGTGAGAGGGGCAACACCCTTGACTTTGTTCCAGGAAGACGTTACTTTCGAGAAACCTTCAAGGCAGAAAACGTGAGACCATGAAACCAGGCTGAAGACTCCTGCATTGTATGTCGGAGATAGTGAGGGTCCTCCTGCGTAACTGACCAAGGCGGGGAGAAGCAGCAGATGCTGTGGTATCGTCCTTGGCTCCAAGAACAAATAAGCGACAGTGAACAACACAGCCAGTGAGTTGGGGAGACCAATGCCAGACCGGTCTGTGTTGAAGTTAAGGTTGCAAGCAGCAACATTGTAAAAATAGAGCTGGAACAAACATTGTTAAATTCATGTGATAAAAGACGCAAGTTAAGCTAAATTGCTCATGAATATTTGAACATTAAAAGAAAAAATATGATACCGTTGACAGCGTGGTCTGGCACTGTGAATGTGCTGAGTTGGTCTCTGTACGGTATCCTGACAAGAGAAAGGAAAGTAGTGGTCTCTGTACGGTATCCTGACAAGAGAAAGCAAAGTAGAAGATTGATGTGAAGTGTAAATTGTGTGAAGTGAATCGAAGTGGTTCTGTGACGGTTTAAGCAAAACCCATCACACATTCGAAAGTCTTCGATTCTGGTATCAAAAGGGATCTGAGCCTGGATGAGGGGATCCAAGGTCTGAGCCCGAACGAGGGAGAACAAATTGTGAACATTGTAGAAAAGGGATCTGAGCCTGGACGAGGGGGATCCAAGGTCTGAGCCAAAAGGAGGGAGACCAGTCTTGAATTTGTGAAAGTGAAAACCCTGCCAAAGGAGAGGAAACTTTGTGTTTTGTTTTGTTACATCAGGCCCTCTGCAAATAAAAGACTGTCATTGTGATAGTGTCTTTGGCAGAATGCCCTGATGCCTATGTGTTACCTCGTGGTCAAGAAGCCAGAGTGTGTGCGAAGCCCGCACATGCAGCCTGGCCCCATTCGAAAAAACATGGGGAAGGGAAGCAAACTGCTCAACTGTCCTAACATCATTTCTTGAACACTTATCTTTTGCATACATTTTTATCCCACACTATTTTGTTTAGAACTAAGGATTGGATATAGGTTTATTAGTAAAGGCCCTTTTATTTTGACAGACTCCAATAGGACTGCATTCTTATTATTTGATGGTCGTAGCTTGCTCCCATCCTTAGATTTAGGTTTAGATAGGCGTTTTACCAACCCACTGAAGTTCAATAAACACCCATGAACAGTGATCACTTGTGTCTGTCTTCACTGTTTGATACCATGCCTTCCTTACAGTGGCCAGTGCAGTGCAGAGGACCGGAGATGGGAGAGGTGAGGTAGAGACTGAAGATAGATTGGCTAGATCCTTGCAGATTTTAAAGTGATCAGCTGAGTTGTTAGAGGCTCCAGAGATACAAGCCTGTATGTGGGCTCTCTTCTTGAAGCGGATAGAAGGACGATATTGCCTTTAAAGAAGGTGACATGACAGTTTATCAGAGGATGACCTTGAGATCTGCCACATCCACTCTGTAGCTCTGCACTTGCGTTTGAGAGCAGCAAGATCAGAGTCGTACCAACTGTTACGTTTAGTGACAGGTTTCAGGCGGATCCTTATGACAGGGGCAAGAATGTCAAGCGTGATGGTGAAATGAAGATTGTCGAGGGCAGAGTTAATGAGAGAGTCAGTGGGAGGGGGAGGAGGAGGAGGGATAAAGGTAGAGACAAATGCAGCAACTGACACTTGTTTCATCGGACGGATGTCCATGAAAAAGGCTGGCAGTGCTGGGGGAGGCACCCAAATGGAAGGAGAGAAGGGAGTGGTCTGACCATGAGAGAGGGGTGGAGAGAGGCTTGGTGAGCAGTAGGTCAGAGTGAATGATGGCATCAAGGGTGTGTCAAGCAGAGTGGGTATGTCCAGAAGGGAGAATAGTGAGGGAGAGAGAAGTGCAGAGGTCACAGAAGAGAGTGGAGGCAGAGGCAGTAGAATCAAAATGGATGTTGAAGTCCCCAAGGAGAAGGAGTTTTGTAGTTTAAGATAGGAGAGAGGAAGAGAAATTGGCCCATTTAGATATCGCGAGATAGATAGGGCCAGGGGGTCTGTAGATGGTAGCAATAGTGAGAGAGGAGGTAGGAGAGACACAACGTTTGCAGACTAGGCTTTTGAAAGAGGAGTAGGGATGGGTGGGTATGAGAGAAGAAGGGACCCACTCAGGAAATATCAGGGCAACTCCACCACAAGCTCGATTCAAACAAGGCTTTGAGATAATCTTGAAGCTGTCAGAGAGGAGGGAGTCAAAAGCAGCGACTGAGCTGGCACCACATCTCGGTAAGAGTGAAGACATCAAGGGCAAGGTATTCGACAAAGAGGCTGATGTCAGCGGAATGTTTAGAAGCAGAGTGAGCATTACGCGTGGCCAAGTGGAGCAGGTCACCACCTTTGAAAGTTTTCTGAGGAGGGATACAGGGGCATAGGTACACCTGTCGGAGGAGCAGGAGGCGGTGGGGCAAGAGAGGAAGGGGGAGTAGATGGTGAAAGAAGGAAGTTGATGAGAAATGGCAGGTGCCAATCAAAGAGGAGGTGGTGGGGTTGAGGACTGCGAGACATCAAAGTGCCATTGCGATAGACATTAATAATACACCTGGATGATGAGAAGCACGCCAAGAGTACTTCCCATCTAGTGCTACCATTAATGGGTGAGGAAAAGAAAGGAGAGCGTGGAGATAAGATAAGGAGTCCAGAGATCTGGCAAGGGAACAGAAAAGAGGATATCAGTAACAATCTGTTAGAAGTAGCGTTGACATAGGTGTCCGTGATGGGTAGAACAGGCTTAGTGGCCCAGAGGTCTTTTTTTAAACTTTTTCTTCCAGACTTCGTGAGAGAGGGAGGATAGATCATAGAATAGCAGTTACACTAGATAGGGGAGGTGGAGAATGCCATAGAGGTGGAGGAGAGGTGAGGATAGAGGAGAGACTGCATTGCACAAACACAAACTCACCAGGCGGCATAGCAGTCGAGAAGGAGGGTGGATGTCCAACTAGTGTAGTGGAATCATGTACGAAGTGGAGGGTGCAGAGAACATCAAATTCGAAATTGCCACAGAGCACACAAACACAGTACAAAATGGATGGTGCACAGATGAGAGGCACACCAAAATTCGAAATCGTCAGAGAGCACATAAATGCAGAGCAAAATGGAGGGTGCACAGATGTAACGTGGGGTAGTAGAGGACAGAGCCAGTAGGGAGAACATATGGCAGTCATACAGAGGTAGCTGTTAGGTGAGACTAGGAGCAGAGAACAATGTGGATGCAAATGCCACTAGGAGGTTCTGGGGGCACATTTCTAGACGCAGCTGGCGGTCTCTCTGCGGGTTTCCGAAGACTTAGTGTTGCCAGCTTGGGTGCCCCAGTCTCCTAGTTCTGAGAGGAACAGCTGCATATCCAGCATCAATAGGCATGTGGCTAATTGATCTTTACTTATCATTCTTAATCTAAAACTGAAGAGCAGTTTGCTGCACAACATAGAAATGAGCTGGAAATACGGAAAAGTGTGGACCAGGGTGGTAAGTCTTGGTCCATTAAAGAGATTGACACTATAACAACCTTGAAAATCGGGCTCATGAATAGGAGTCTACAATTGGGACTCGTAAAAAACACATAGATCATTGTGGGTAGTTCCCACATTTTCAATAGACAGCCATTTGAAAAAGATACAAAAATAGTTCCCAGGGATCGAAATTAAGATTGGATAAGCAGGAGCTAAACGCAGTTCCTGGGTATCCAGAATTAACCAGTGACCAGGAGCTACTAATGGGGAACGAGGAGCATAGTGATCTGCATATCTAATTTCCATAGAAGATGCCAACATATCATTTTGTCCATTATTTATGACCCCCACATGCTGTAAATGTTATATAGATGTGTCCTAATGATGATTTATAGAATGTCCCAAACGCACAGTGTTAAATTCACATAGGTGTGTTGATTCGGCATCAGTAGCCTGGGGAGCCAAAAGCAGCTCCTGGTGGCTGTTTGTGTCAATCTAACCAGACTCTTCTATGCTACAAACAGGAGCTAAATAGCTCCCAGCTCCCCTCAACATTCGAACTCTGTATCCCACGTTTTGGAGAGTTTGGATATTACCACATTTGAGAAAAGTGTGGCAAGAGACCTCAGGTCTCGCCGCTAGTTTCATAGAAATATGCCACATAATCTAAGCCATTTGCAGAGACAAGCAATTGATTCAGAAGCCTCCTCGCTAGCCTGGGCTTCCCTATCGCCAATGGAGGCAACTAGAGATTGGTAATCACTGCTGTCTATGATGTTTACTATGGTGAGGGCCTAAATGCTGCACCCTTATCTCTCTCACTTTCTCCAACGTTTTTCTAGGTAGAACCTAGCCTTACATCCCACAGATGGATGATCTTTACAATTTATTTATTTATTATACTGTGATATAGTTTTATAAACAAAACTTTACACATAATTCAACAAAGTAAAATAATTACATGATTTTTAACATAATTTATACATATAGATAAATATCTTTCTTATTCATTTTCAATTTCAATGTTGCAGATTTCTCAACATCATATACACCATTGAATAACTTAATCTAGTGACTTATTGCCTTATTATTTCTGGGGAGGATAGTACTTTAAGTTTTACCTTGGCCATATTCCATACTCTATAGAGAGCCAGATGTAAGCTTGCATTCAGAGTATTAACGCACATATACCAGAAATCTTTTGACTTAATGTGATCTAAATTATGGACATACTTGCTATAATGCTTCATGTAGATGATACTCAGTCTGGGACATGTCATAAGGACATGTCTCGCCGTTTCGGGGGTGGTTTTATTCTTACATATCCTACAGAAGCGCTCTGATTTGGGAATAGCCCTTTCAGGGCCAGGAACGGTTAGGACTGGTAGGTGGTTAATACGTAGTAATAATACAAAGCGTCTTAAATTGTCCGAGGGACATAGGTTCAAATATCCTTGTGCCTTTCTATAGGTGTAAAGTATATAGGATATGAACCCATAGCTATGTAGGCTTTCAAGATGTTTAAAGTTATTTTGCCAGTCCCAAATTTTTAATCGCTCTCCCATTTGGTATTTCAGATGTTCGAAATTCTCGCTCCAGTTAGGGGTCCACTCAATTTTCTCAAATAGTAATGTCATTTCTCTTACAAACTTAGTCTGCTTGTTCCCAATTATCTCTTCTTTCATTGTCAACAGGAGAGGATTAGTAGTGCTCATATGCATCTTAATATGGAGTTCAGCTCTTTTCTTTAAGACTAGGGCTTTTAGGGAGAGTAGCCCCAGTTCCAATCTTAATATCACCATTGGAATTCCCTGTGGTAGGCCCAAAAGCCTACGCCAAAACCTACCCTCCAATACCTGGAGCCATTCAAGATCAAGATGGATCAGAGCTTCCAGTCCATAGGTTACCATTGGCACCAAGCATTGCATGTAAAGTTGGCGAGCAGCCCAAATAGAATAACCACTCTGCTTGTAAGAGAACTGGCAAATCATAGCGGTTAGTTGTGCCGCCTTTATTTTATGATTTTGTACACAGGATTGAAAATTTCCTCTGGAGTCAAATTCCACTCCTAGGTATTTATAGGAGTGTGTGTATTGAATTTCCAATCCTCTAATCATCATTCTAGGGCGGTTCACCTTACTATGACTGTAAAGAATCAGTTCTGTTTTCATATGATTTATTATAAGTTCATTCTCTTCCGCATACTTCCAGAGCCTCTCAGCCGAGCGTGAAATTCCATTGAACGTGTGGTCAAAAATAACCACATCATCCGCATATGCCATGACTAAACAATGCTGGGTGCCTATTTTGGGGGGGGCAGTTATGCACCTCCCGTAAGTATTCCGGAATATCAGAGACAAATAGATTATACAGGGTGGGTGCAGTTACACACCCCTGTTTCACCCCTCTGATTTGCTTTATCACCCTGGTTGTAGTCCCACTTCCATCTAGCCTCAGCTGTACTGAGGTGTCTTGATGAAGGAGCTGTAGGTAGTAAAGCAATCCTTCGGGGCATGCCATTCCCCTTAGCTTCCTCCACAGGTTCTCTCTATTGACAGTGACAAATGCAGCCTTAAAGTCAATATATAAAGCATACAGCGGGGGGTTATTAGGAGCAAGGGCTTTATCTCTAAGACTATTCATGATCAATAGATTATGAGTAGTAGAATATCCCATTCTAAATCCGCTTTGAAAGCGGTCCAAGAGTCCTGTCTTTTCTGCCCAAGTCTGTAGTCTCTGCAGAAGTAAAGAGGCAAATAATTTGCCCGAACAGTCTAACATGGATAGCAGACGATAGTTTCCTGGGTCCGTTCTGTTGCCTTTTTTAAATACCGGTACTAGAATTGCTTTTTGCCAGGTTTCTGGAATTCTCCCCTCTGTTAGTACCTTTTCAAAAAGTATTTTTAGGAGATTTGCCCAGAAAACCGGGTTATTCTTCATGAGTAAATTAGAAAGGCCATTCGGCCCAGGTGCACGTGAGGCTTTAAGTTTAGAGATCTTATCTATAAGCTCTTCTAGATGTACCGGGAAGGGCTTAGGGATATATGTGGTAGTATCAGAGATTTCAACCTTGCTAACCTCAGTCCCATTACGTTTTTCAAGAAAATTGACCCATTCCTCAGCGTCGATCGGATTTATTTGAGGGGATTCCCTACTTCCCCTTGCCTCTCCCAAAAGTGCCCAAATATTACGGGAGTTTCTTGAGCAAATAGTTCTCACAGTCTTTTGCCAACATGCCAATTTTTTTGATCTTTTCCATTGTTTTAACCATGACCTATACTGATTTTTAATCTCTTAAATCTTGGTGTGTATACTAATAAGAGATTTTGTATTGGCCCTGATTCTACGTATCTCCCTTCTTAGTAGGCGTTTGGCGTCTCTTATTACTTTGTCATATGTCTCATTCGAGCTCTGATCTTTAATAACAAGTGATGATTTTTTAGATACATATTTGCCCGTAAAGTTATAGATCCACCCTTCCAGGTTCTCCATAGACATATTAGCAAACATGATATTATAGTCATGATCCCAATCACCACAGTCCTGACTTGCTCTGAGTATATTTTTCTCGGACCATATTATTCGCGAGCTAGCATGATTAACAAGCAGGCTTCCTGTCGTTATAGTTGGGGGAGATTCAATACCACTATTCAGGGTTAGACTGAGACCATTATGATCACTCCAATCATTGTCTACTATTCTCATGTCATTAACTAAGGATGCTACCTCAGCGCTGGTAAAACAATAGTCAAGGGTACGACATGCCACTCCTACTCCCCAAGTGAAGTGCCCCGGGCGGTCACCCATGGTTCGTCCATTTAGACATTCCAAATCCCAACTCCTCATAAAACCTAACCACTTCTCCCCTTCCTTATCATTATAGTCATGTTGCATGATGGGATACGGGTAAAGGTACTTGTTGTTGGACGTGCCTCCTTCTCCTTTGATAAGGCAATTAAAGTCCCCTGCAATAATGATAAGATTACTTTTACATTCATTTTTCCATGCACTCAACAAGTCATGCAGCCTATCTTGAATTTGATCACTAGCTGTGGCGTCGTATGGCTTATAGAGATTGACCAACAATAACTCCTTTGTTATCCTTTATTGATATGACCACTTCTACCGCTTTGATGTTATCCCCCAATTCAGTGAATATTTCTCTTGATGTTATTGATTTCCCTATCCCGATCATCAAACCTCCATATGGTCTTCCTATTTGTCCTTTTTTAGCATAAGTATGATACAGCTTATAGCCATCTATTACAATCGGTACAGTCAACCAGGTTTCTTGCAACATGAAAAAAGAATAGTTCGTAATAAAAGTTAATGACCCATTAATTGCCGTAAAATGTTTAAAACCCCTGGTATTCCAAGATAACAAGGAACAAGTTCAGGGTTTGTTTAAAACCAGGGGTAGCGCCTCTGCTAGCCATTTAAGAGTGTTCTGAATATCGCTCATTTGTACTTGTTTCCCAACGATTGGCGGGGGGTTGGTTTCACCATTATTTTTAGCAGGTTTCGTTTTATCATTAATCAATGGATCTATTTCGTAAGGGTTAACATCTACACCCAACCCCACCTGCATCAGGTAGTCTTTGTGTTTTCGTATCAGCTGTGCAGAGGCCAAGGCCGTGCAATGTAGCGCCGTCACATTCGGGTTAGTAGTGTGTAAAGGCTCCACAAAAGAGAAGTCCTCTGACCTTATGACTCTTAATTGAGGGATCAGGTGGAGTTTTTCAAGCATAGCCATTCGTGGTAACCATTTACCGCAGGATTTCTGATTCAAGTTCTTTACAATACAGATCCTATTTTCTTTGCAATTTTTTTCTCTTACTGGCACCGAGGTTTCCCTCTCAGTGTTCATGCTTTCACAAATACTATTAACACTATTCCTTTGCGGGGTGGAAAATTGATTATCCATAATAGATTGATTATCTATAAGAATAGAGTCTTGACTTGTATTGCTCACCACCGATATTTCTTTAGGTTTCTCCGGCAGTATCCAACTGGTGAGTGTTCCAGGGCCCTTCATTAAAAGGTTCTTTCTTTTCAGAGCCCTTCTTTTTGCCTTTCTTGATTTTTGCTTGCGCTTTGCTGTATTAGGCAAAGGTGAGGCCGCCTCCACAAGAGCATTTCTTAGTGCTGCTCTCTTAGCCATTCTACGTTGTTTTTTTGTCAAATGAATATTTTCTTCTTTTGAAGGAGGCTCTGTCCCCTCAATGTTCGTGGGGATAGCCGGTATTTCGGGCTCTTTTATTTCTTCGGGTTCCTCTTCATAGGCAGAGTTAGTGCCCGGACAAGGTAAGTTCAACTGCAGAACAGTGTTGACATGTATTTTCCCACAGAGTTTTAATAGAATTTTTAGCGCAAATTGCAGTGAGGACATTGACGCCTACAAGTCTGCAATAGCTTCAGAGTTCAATTGAGATAATTCATTCCATCGATCTGCATTATACTTCCCTGGTTCTTCAAGATCAATCAATAAGTTAGGCGATTCAGATAGTCGGCCCTTATCAGTGGCCTCTGATGAGGCATTTATTGATTTTAACACCTGCGCTTCTACTGTGAAACTTACAGCTTTCTGGGTGTTCCCAGTCTCATCACTCCCCCCCCTATCGGTCAGAGGGGGGGCCATTGATTTCTGTCTGGACAGACATAAATCGAGTAAAGAATTGTTGTCTATATCATCAAAATTTGTCGTGTCCAAGGGACGACTTCCATTATGCACTGTCGACAGTGTCTCCTCAATATGTTCATTACTGCGTACCAGTGGGATTTTTTCAAATAGAGCAGGAATCGTTCCTCTAGTGTTAGCTGGGGATTTCAAATTGTTCCCCCCAGACAGTTTGGTGATAGGCATATTTAAGTTATTGTTCTTGCCTTTCCTCAGGTTATAAGACATTTTAGCACCGCGTGCTTTTGGTGGCATATTATCTCAAGGGGGGATTAGTGCAGGGATACTAAGGTTCCCCCTTTATAGACCTATTCACACTGCACTTGCGGGCGAAGTTATTGAGTCCGATAATCGCCCGTATAGTATAGTGGTCAACCACGCCCGTGGGATCAAAGGAGATATTACTCCCCCACAGGCTCCCACGGGCTCCCACACGTGTAATACGCAGTGGCTACTCGATCAGGCTCACCCCTTTCGCTAACGCCTCTTCGCCGTCTACAGTTGGCCCAGACAGCCCGTTTTCACCTAGGTCCCCCCGCAAGTTAACCAGGCGGTCTACAGACAAGGAGCAAACACTGTGTACCGCTTGCCCTCCCGCAGCCTCACGGGGGCTCTCGACGTACTCACCGGTACTCATCGGTACTGGCCGCCACTCGCGGTATGCTCAGCTCAGCCAGGAAAAACCGCGGTATGCTCAGCCAGGAAAAACCGCTATCCGCGGGCCACACACGGCCCCGTCGCTTTTGGGCTAATTCCTCTCTCACGCTCCTCTCCGGGCCGGCCAGCCCCGCGTAGGCTCATACAACGCCGGTATCACGAAGTCACGGAGTCAACGGGGCGCTGCAAGAGTCTCTGAGCGGGCTCCTCCCACTAGAGGAACGCACCCTCTTCCACGTCACTGTCAAGCCGCACTGAAGCAGGAAGCAGGAAGCAAGAATTCAGCCGCTTCCGACAGTTTTCTTTACAATAGGAAATGGTGCTGCTCAGGTGCACTCTGTCCTACCTTTCTTGCGTTCTTGTATTCTTGACCATTATGTCCTCTCCTTCCTTATCCTAACTGCTGCTCTCGCTCCTTCTCCTCCTCCCACTCCCTACTTTGTGTCCCACTCTTTCACCTGTCCCTCTGGTGGTATCACAACTCATACCTACTCTCCTCTCCTGCTTTCCCTCTTTACTCCACTACTCTCTACTCCCCTCTAGTCGCCACTACCCTCCACTCTACACTGTACTTCACACCTCATTCTCTTGCACTCACCCTCCTTTTACTCTTCCAGTCACCCTTCTCACTCACTCTCACTCCCCTACTTTTGCACTTAGTCTCAGCCACTCTCCTCATTTACCATACACACCCTCTCACACCCAAGTACCACTTTCTCTCACCAATCAATGCCTCACATTTAACACTCTCTCTGTTAGCCTCCTCCACGATCTGCTCCACTGTTTGTCCACCACCTCACACCTTTACTTCACCCAAACAACCCACACTCTCCTCTGCTGTGTGTTCCCTTTATTAAGGCCTCTTGTCCTTCCACTGGTTAACTCCTTCACCTGGTTTTCCCAGGCCAATCTCCTTCTGTCCTTCCCTTTGGGGTCAGGCTTCCCAGGTTAGAGGCTTCAAATAGTCCTTTGTGCCTCACGCAGGTCCGATGGGTACATCATGCGCCTTCTGGGTGGGAAGCATCTTCTCTGCTGCCACGGACCTCGTGTTTCGCTGGCTCTGGATTTCTGCTCTCCTCTCTCCCTCGTGGGTCAGGCATCTCACAGGTTGCTGCTCTTGAATGCTGGATCCTGCAGCAATGGAAAAGAAAAGAGAGAGCATGAGCCAGAAGAATGCAAGGTGTATGCATGGGGCGATTAAGAATGGTACTTCCCACTTGCAACCAGACATAGGAGGAGGGGGCATAGACTTGGGCACTCCCAACTGCCTCACTTCACCTCACCTATGAGGCTGGAACGCCTGTGGTAAACACCCTATTAGGCCTCCTGCCCCGGGTTGAGACGTGTCCCCACCCCCCTTGACAGGATCAGATCACTGACCCTGCCACAAGACCTGGAATGTTTGGTTAATTCTCTCCAAACTTTCCATAGGCTTCTAAATCTGTGAGTCCTACTTTGTCAGAACTATCACGAAGGAATACAGAGACAAACAAAATAACCTGGTTGGGCAATCGCCCATGTTATCTTTTTTTGTGGTGTAAAATGCAAGGTGTGTGACTTTGCTCCATTGATTCAACTGGAATTGTAATGTAGGGGCCATAACGAAGTGTAAGATTAACCAATTCATAACTTGCACCTCATCCAATGTTGTATACTCAGTAAGTTTCCCTTATTCATTTATTGGTCACTTATTAGGAGCTTATACAATTAGAAAAACTGTTTCAAAGCGCCCACAGGACAAACAGGGTGGGGCCAGGGGAGGTAGACAATATATTACAGCAAGGACAAATAATTGCATTAATAGTACAAACAAATATTGAGAATAGAGAGAAGGGGAGACAAACCTACTATGCCTTGTGAAAGCATTCAATGAAGTCAATGGCCACTTGATGTGCTATGGTCAAATATTTCTACACTGTACAGAAGCTTTTAGGCACAAGGATTTTGTCAAGTGACTGAGGACACCGAGGTGGAATGTCTTGTGATGATCGTAATAGAGACAAGGGCAAAAAATAAAAAACATGCTATTACTGCAACTTGCGAAAGGCAAAATACATAGTCCGAAATGGATGCTTATTCCACTCTAAAATTGGTAGTTTATCACTAATATCACTAATACACTAATACATATTTATCACTACTACAACAGCACTGCCACTCCAGGGGGCAGCCCAGGTCCCTCAACTTTGCATGCTCAAGCAGCATGTGAATGATGCATGCATCATAATTTATGATGCACACATCATGCATGCAAACCAATCATCAAAGCCATTGCAGGTGGGTTTTTTCCCCAATAATTGTCGGGGGGAAAATTGGAAAAAAATGATTGTGTATTTGTTCTTTTTTTCCAAACTGGCCCAGGCATGGGCAGAAACCGGCCCCCACTCTCAAGGGACGATTTTCGAAAGGCCAATCCGACCCTGAAGTGATCAACTTTAAGGCTATTACTCTGCCTTATAAAATAAGGACCCTAACACTTCAGAAGTGCTTCCCTGCTAAGGAGAATAGCCCTAGTGCCTGTAAGACATCTTTCTAGGGGGTCAGGAGTCTTTAGTAGTGACCAAACAAGTTTTGGAAAAGCAAACAGGCGAGTATAAATTTCCAAGGTTGCAAAAACACATTTAAGTATTTTTTCTATATTTATTGGGCATTTATAATGCGCCTATTGTAAGGAACTCATGGTGGCAACAGTAAAGACAGACACAAGTGATCACAGTTCAAGGGTGTTTATTAAACTGTAGAAATGGGTGAGAAAAATAATTAAAAATATAAATGAATAAAAGAAATGAGTGAGAAAAACGACCAATCTAAACCTAAATCTAAGATGGGAGCAAATATGACCATCAAATAATAATAAGGCAGTCCTAGTCGCGTCTTGTCAAATAAAAAGGCCTATACTAAAAAAACTCCTTACAACTAAGTTACAAAACAGTGTGGGATAAGGGTCTCAAGAAAAGAAAGAAGTGTTTACCAAATGACAAGTCAGGATGGTATGGCTGGGGTATCCCTTCCCCACGTTTCTAGCACGGGACAAGGCGGGACCTTTGAGCACAGCACACTCCTGGGCCTCGCCAGCACAAGGTTACAGTTCCTTTCAACGATGTTGGGACCTTCCGTGGCTAAGTCTCTTTCCTGCAAAAGTCTATTGCCTTAGAAGGCCTGATGCACCATAAACAATAAATGAACAAAAGTTCCTTTGGCTATCTTTTCATGATGGGCAACTGCTCTCCGCCCTTTCGAACCCCCTCAGTCAGGCTCTGATCCTTCTTGGAATGTTGGCCTCCCTCAATCAGGTTCACTACGGCCTCTCACTCAAAACCTATCACTTAGCAATCTCAACATCTTGTCAACCAACTATCCATTGTGGATGTCACTCAGCTGGGTTCACCCTTGTTGTCACAATGTTCACAGGCACATCACTGTTTACCCTTAATTTGCAGGCATCCATCCCTCTGTCGGGTTCACATTTGCCCATATCAAAGTTCACAATCTCATCAGAAAACGTGAGGCGGGGTTCCCTTCCCATAGCTTTCTCCTGGCATCCCTCCATCGGGTTCACAATTGCCACAGTTCACAAGACCCCTTTGGTTCTTTCCCTTTTCCTAAATTCAGGTCTTAGCCCCAGACAGGCTTTTCCTTAAAGTCCCATGCCAGGCTTCACACAGTTCTTTTAATACCTTGTTCTCTGGGGTGTCACTGGTTAGCCCGATTTGTAGGCATTCCTCTGTCTGGTTCACATTTGCCAATTTCACAGGTCGCTCAGTTTTCCTCAATGTGTCAAAGACTTTTGAGGGTACGAGGGGTTTTGCTTAACCCTCGTAGGACCATTTCGACACCACGCTGGCCTCTCCTAAGACCTCTTGGTTCTCGTAGTTTCAACCAAACAACATAACCCCAAAAAGGTTTCAGTCGGAGTCCTTCGAATGAGCGCCTCGCGATGCCTCCCGTCGCCTGACCCCTCTGCTTCTGAACCTTTTACAACCGTGGGCCCAGCACAGTTCGGTTTCCCTCTCTGTCTTCTTCGACTCAACAGTTGTGCAGAACTATTGGAGCTTCTTGTCTCGGGAGTCAAGGACGGCCCCAAGGCAGTAAGCGCCTCTCCCCGCTTTCACTATCAGCGTGGGAGGGCCCCGAATGCCGTTGACACCTCTCACACCACACAGCAGCTGGACTTCCCGGTCTTACGATTTCCCTTTCAGAGACTTTGCGGGTCTGAGGTGAAAAGGGCAAGGACAATTCCTTCCTTGTCATCCCTCCACGTCTCTCTGCCTTTCTTCTCAGTTTTAATTGCCGGTCTGAAATAGGTGCTTGCTCGTATGGTTTGCTTTGATCGAAATGTGCTTTTGTTCTCCGTCTTTTATCCCTGTGGTGAAAGGAAAGGGCCAGCAGATGTGCGGAGTTATTGTAATTGCCTGACTCTGCCTGACCCTTGTGTTGGAACATGTCAGGTAAACGGCTCTGTTAGTTCGTTGTCTTTCATGGTATGAGAAAGTGTTCATGTCGGGAAAGGGCAGGGGTAGAGTTTCTAAATATTCTGCTGGGCAGGATGGGGAAAAAGTGTCATAAGAAATTATATCCCTCGTCCTAGGGGTTGTGGTGAGCTCGGAAGGGTGGGTTTTGTAGGGTTTGTGAAATGTGTAGGAGGGATTGTGAGAACTATAGTGTTTGGTCACAGTCGACTGGGAGTTTAGAAAATTATGATCATGGACGGAGAGAAGAATGACTGGGAGTGCTCGGGTAGGTAACCAAAAAATAGGGACTCTGGGAGATGTAGTTACCCATTGTAACATTGTTCAGGTTCCTAATTGGTCTCACAGACAAGAAGGGGTTGTTGGATTTTGATAAGGGAGAATGACCGTGGGGAAAGAGGTTTAATCTGCAATAGCCTATAAAGGCCTCAAGGACTTCGTCCTCCACCCTGGTGTAATACCGCGTCTCACCTGGGGCATCTTCCCCGAGCATAACCCTAGGTTTCCCTACCTAGATCCTCTCTCGCTCGTCCGCCCCCAGGGTTGGTATCTGTGAGCACCATGCCCTTCCCTGGCCACCTGAATAAGGGATTCTCGATGTTTGCTTGGGAGAATACCCTCAGGTTTCTCACACTATACACAATGTATTTTGAGGCGCAACAAGACGAGGGGGGGGCACACAAATAAAAACGATCTTACTAAGCCTTATGACATTTTAATTGTGCAAGTGCAGTAACAAGAAGTGCAGGGGAGTGGGGAAGGGGAGGGTGTGTCGGTCAGGGCAGATGGCCCGTGAGAGAGCGAGTGCCAGGTGGGGAGAGCCAGGGGAAAGCAGAGAGTGCAGGTGAAGGAAGCCCCAGAAGCTAAGTGCGAGGTAATGGGCAGGAAGGGCTACAAGGGTGTAGGCCCAGCCAGGCTTGTGCTAGGGGAGGAGCCTGGAAGGGCAAGTGCAGGATGTGGGGGGGGAGACAGGGGAGACCAAGTGCAGGGGTAGACTAGATTAGGGGGGCCTAGTGCCCTGTAAGACACTGAGGTATCCAGGCAGCCAGTCAAGGACATATAGGGACATTAGTGGGGGGAGAGGGAAGGTAGAAAAGAAAAGCAAGGTTTTGAGAAGCTTCTGGAACTTAAGAAGATCCAGCTCAAGTCTGAGAGGGGCAGGAAAGCCATTCCAGAGGGAGACACCTGCGGAGAAGGGAGATCTACCTCACATTCTCTGCCTGGAAAAGCGTCTGTTCAGCACAGCATTAGAGCTACATGAACGAAGGGCTCTAGCAGGGAGGTTTCTAGGGAGAGAGGGCTGGATGTAGCTTGGTGCCAGGCCCCAAAAAGCCATGTGGATGATGCTGATGGTCTTGTACGTGTTCCTTGCAACAACTGGGAGCCAATGGAGAGGTATTAGGGCTGGAGAGATGCAGTCCCTGGGCTTGAGGCCAAGGACAAGTCTCGCAGTCCTGTTCTGGATTAGTTGAAGGGGGTAAAAGGAGGAGGTAGGCAGAATGAGGAATATGCAGTTGCAGTAGTTACCGCCTGGAGAGAACCAGAACTCTAGAGACATTGAGTTTCTGGGGGAAGATGAAGAAAGGGAGAATGCCTCTAAGGAGGTACAGCGGAAAGTGGTCCTTCTTAGCAAGGTCTGTGATGTGAGGCGAGAAGGAGAGAGAGGAGGCGGATATGACGCCAAGGGTTTTTGCCTCGTAGGAGGGTGAGGGAAGGGGACCCATGTAGGGCGGCCAGCGTGTGGGGGGGAAAGAGGGAGTAGGTGTCCCAATGAGAAGGATCTCTGTCTTACTGGCATTGAGGTAGAGATTCTTAGCAGTGCACCATGTCTAGCAGAATAGCAGACAGGCAGTCAGAATGAGAGAGGAAAAAGAGGAGGCAGAGGAGGGAAGCTTGAAATGCATATCACTGGAAGTTGGTAGAGAAGGTGGAGATCAAATGGGCCAGAGGTGCCAGGTAGATGTTGAAAAGTCAGGGTGAGAGGATTGAGCCATGCGTGAAACCACAGGTGGAGTGTGAGATGGTTGAGAGAAAAGGGCCCCGTTTAACTTGGGAGGGTCGGTCCGAGAGGAAGGAGGTCAACCAGTCCAGAGCCAGGTCCCGGATGCCAAGGGTATCACAGAGCCGATTTATCAGGGTGACATGATTGACTGTATCAAAGGCAGAGGAAAGGTCAAGGAGGATGAGAATGGAAGGAGAGCTGGAATCAAGATTAAAGGGCACATCTTCACGGGTGTTCAGGAGAGCAGCTTCTGTGCCTCTGGCAGCTCTGAAGCCAAACTATTGGTTGTGGAGATAACTAACAGATTCAGGGTGATGGATAAGCTAGGAGACAGGCAACCTCTCCAAGAGTTTGCCCGGGAAGGGGGTAAAGGAGATAGGGCTGTACTAAACCAGACAGGAAGGGTTAGCAGAAGGCTTTTTGAGGAGCGGGAGCACAAAGGAGTGCTTGAGTGAGGGGAAGGATCCAGTGGCAAAGGAGCGATTGCAGAAATTGGCCAAAACTGGAGCAAAGGAGACAATGTTCTACTTGATAGTTCTGGAGGAGCAGGGGAGCACCTGTTAAGATGAGACTTTCATAGAGCGAACCTGTCTAGAAACCTGATCAGGTGTTATGGGAGAAAAAGAGGAGAGTAGGAGAGAGGTGAGAGGGGGGCCAAGGGAGGCCTGAGAGAGGGTGTGGGAGAAGGGTGTGGAGCAGAGGAGCAGAGAAGAGTGAGGACAAGATGTCCTGGGTTTTATAAATGAAGTGAGAGGTCAGAGAAGTGCAAAGGGCCAGTAAAGGCAGAGGAGAAGTGGAGACTGCAGTAGGGTTGGAGAGTGCCTTGCAGATTTAAGAAGTTCAGTCGAGTTGTTGAGTTTTTAGTGGCCGCAGAGATGCAGGCTTGGATATAGGCCCTTCGAGCAGATGGAGAGTCTGTATTGCCTTTGGAGCAGGTGGCAGGCCAATTTGTCAGAGGATGTGCTTGAAACCTGCCACTTCTGCTCAGCCAGTCTGCACTTGCGTTTCAGAGTGGCCAGATCAAAGTCATACCAGGAGTTGCACTTGGAGGAAGGTTTCACGCTGATCCTCATGACAGGGGCAAGTCCAGAGTGTTGGAGATGGAGAGTTGAACGTTAGTAAGGGCTCTGTCAGAGGGAGAGTCAGTAACAGGAGTGAAGGTGGTGGCAAAAACAGCAACTGACACTCACTTCATAGGTCAAATTGTTATGAAGATGCGGCAGAGGCAGGTAAGTTAGAAATATAGATTTATTTAGGTTAATAAATAAGAAGAGAAGACCCCACATCTCATGGGCTCCCTTCCCTTCAGCTCTCTCCTCCAACTGACAATCCTAGAACCAAAACAAGAAACATGCACCAACATTCCATGACATCATAGTGTATGGCCTCTTCACACTAGAGGCTTCTTGCAATACTCTTTCATATGGGAAGAGTTCCTCCCCTAAGGAGAAGCAACACAACACATCTTCCCCCTCTATTTTTTTTTTTTTATATATATATCATCTGATCACTTTACTCCTTTTCAGTATGTTACAATAACTAGGTTACATTTCATAAAACTGATCTAAAACAAAACGCCATGGATGGCTCAGTTACCATATCCTTAAGTTCCTCTCCTGGGCATCACCCCACACATGGCTCTCACATATGGCCTCTCCTCACCGATGCAACTCTATCTTTATTCCACACTTGCCCTCCAGCAACTCGCACTGCCCCTTTCATGACTGCCACAACTCTGACAGGATCCGAATAAAGGGACTCCCCCTTCCTCCTTATCACTCCTCTCTTTATCCTGACCCAGTCACCACACTCCACACGTAACTCCTTCTTTCCTCTCCTCAAGTTTTCACGTTTGACCCAATCTGACTTCTTCCTCACTAATGATCTTCTCACTTCGTCCACAACGAGATCGGTCTCCCTACACCTTCCAAGCCATGGCGGACAAGCCATAGAATATGGCTTCCTTCCCCTCATGATCTCAAACGGGCATAGACCAGTTGTAGAATGCGGCGCCATCCTCAAAGCCCATATTCTATTCTGTATCAAAGCTAGCTTGTCTAAACCACACTCCTCTCCCATACGTACACTCTCCATCACACACCTATTCATTCTCTCGACCACACCATTTGACTCGGGATGGTACAATGAAGTTCTTTTGTGACCAACTCCACACTTCCTCAAATAGTTAGAGAATCTTTCTCCAATAAACTGGGGACCATTGTCGGTCAATACAGTCTCAGGTAAACCCTCACTTGCAAAAATCTTCTGTAGAACTTTTATCATACACTCACCCGTGATGTCCCTCACGATCTTAAAATCCACCCATCTGGAAAACAGATCTACAACCAAAACAATATACTTACCACGGGCATAACCAAGTTCCACGGGACCAAGTATGTCTATGGCAATATCACAGCATATCCTGGACGGAAGACCGACGTCAACTAATGGTTGCTTTCTGGCCACCACTCCCTTTCCACTCTTAACACAAAACTGGCAATTTGCCAAACAATTTTCCACCTCCTTGTCAAAACCCGGCCACCAATAATCTTCTCTTAACACTCCTTTGGTTTTGGTAACCCCAATATGACCGCTATGTGCTAGATCTACCACTTTCTTCCGCAGACCTATCGGGACCACTGCCCTACCCCATCTGAACAAAATATTATCATTAACAGATAATTCATCCTTCACCTCCCAATACGGCTTCACTTCTTCCGCCAATTCCACCTTATTCGGCCATGCAGTAGATTCAACATATGTGATTACCCTCCTTATGATATCATCTCTTTCTACTTCCTCCAACCACTCCTGCTTGGACACAATACCATCAGTGTTGACAAACACTAACTCCATTTCCTCACTCTCCATACTTTCGGGTCCTGCCACCCTTATCCTTGATAAACTGTCAGCTAAAACATTCTCCCTCCCGGGTATGACCTCCATCCTAAAACAATGTGTCTGCATCCTGGTAACCCAGCCTGCCACTCTCCGAGAGACTTTGTCAAGACCCTTATTTTCAAAAATGGCTTTTAAAGGTTTATGATCCGTTCGCATCACAAACTCTACTCCCCACACAAAACTTCTGAAGCGTTCCACAGCCCAAAAACATGCCAGAGCCTCCTTTTCTAGTACCGAATATCTTAACTCCGCTCCCTTGAGACCCCTCGAGGCATGGGCGATTACCTCTTCAGAACCATCTTCCTGCTTCTGGGATAGCACAGCTCCCAGTCCACTCTCACTAGCATCTACTGTGATAATGGTTAGCTTCCTCGTGTCAAAGCATCCTAATGGACCGGCCATATTTATTTCTTCCTTTATCCTGTTAAACTCCATGTCACACTGGCTATTCCATAGAAAATGGGCGCCCTTCTTAAGAATCTTTCTCATCCCCTGTACTTTGTCAGCATATCTTATCACAAATTTGTGGTAAAATTCCGTCATTCCTAGAAAAGAGCGCAGCTCATTCTTGCTTTTCGGTTTCTCAATACTCTTAATAGTATTTACCATGTCTTCCTTGGGCTTAACTCCATCCCCCGACACTTCATGCCCTAGGTAGTCCACTTTCGTCACAGCCAACATACATTTCTCACCTCTCAAAGTAATACCTCTCTCCTCAAATATCCTCAAAACCTTGCCTAGATTCCTGTCATGTTCTTCCATTGTAACACCACTCACCAATACATCATCTTGAAAACAGAACACTCCCTTCATTCCCTTCAACAAACGATCCATGATCTTCTGAAATACTGATGAAGCGGACGCCAGCCCAAACGGCATTCTCCTAAATTGAAAAACACCTTAATGCTTTACAAAAGCCGTAACCTTCCTACACGCCTCCACCAATTCGACCTGATGGTAAGCTGACGTCATATCTAACTAAGAGAAAATTCTTCCTCCACCCACCATGGTCAATAGTTCACCCATGTTGGGCAGAGGGTGTCTGTCCACCAATACACACTTATTCAACTCGCGCATATCAACACATAACCTTATGTCTCCTGAACTTTTCTTCAAAATCACCACAGGGGATACCCATTCAACCCCTCCAGCTCTCTCAATCACACCTGACTCCAATAGCTTCTGCAATTCCTTTTTCACATTCTCCCTCAAAGCAAGAGGCACCGGCCTGAGTTTCGCCACGATGGGTAAACTGTTCTTTTTCAATGTTATCAGGTGCTGAAACCCTCTCACCTTTCCCAACTTCTCATTGAATACTTTCCCAAACTCCGACATGTACCTATCGTGACTCGCGGGCACTTCGGAAATTTGCAGCACTTGCTCTGGGTGATTGGGATCGAGTTTGATCCCTAAATTCTTTTGTTCTCTCCACCCTAACAAGGATTGCCCCTTCTTAGTAACATACACTTTGCCATCACAAATGCGTCCCTTGAATTCAAATCTACTCCATACATAACCCAATAGATCAATACGATCTTGGTTGTACCCTCCTGGATTTATGTCGGGCTCTGATAACTCAGATACTACCCCTTTCATTTCGCACTTAAAGGCAACCCTGGATATTAAAGTTATTTTCGACCCTGAGTCAGCCATCATTGATACCTTACGCCCATTCACCATTACCACAGCATAGGGCCGTTCACAATCATTAAGGTCCCCACCATTTGTAACAACATTAACAGTATTCACGATAACATTTTGTAATGGCACCACAACCTCGTCTTCTGATGACCTCCCATCTTCTTCCTCATTTACATACAGGACCCTCCGTTGGCCTAACTGTCCAAATTGGTAGTTCTTGCAGCACAATGCTAAATGTCCTCTCCTTTTGCATTTTGAGCATGTACTCTTCCGCCCTGGACACACAACAGAGGATGCAAAGTGTGTTGCACTAGCACCCCGATAACATAGCCTTTCGTCCTTCCTATCTTCTTTTTTCTCATATCTCTGCATAGAATCTTGATTCTTCCTTTCTTCCGGATTGCTCCTCCCTGACTGTCTATTTCTTCCTCTCTTATTGTTCTTTCCCTCGGCCACAGACAACATCTCCGGTTTACTTTCTTTGGGCTCCCCTCCTTCAGTTTTGGAAAGTTTGGCCACACATGCCAGGGAATGCTCCACACGTTTCGCCAAGTCCAATACTTCATCTAAACTCGGCTCATCCTTTAGCCACAATTCCTCTCGTATCTTATTTGATCGACAATGAGTCATGAATTGGTCACGAATATGTTCGTTGAAACTTCCTTGAAACTTGCATGTAAGGGCTAGATGTCGTAACGCTGTCACATAATCTTCAACAGATTCACTTTGGGCTTGTGTGCGCATCCGGAAATGATACCTTTCCAAGATTGTGCTCCTTTTTGGGTTAAAATGCTTATCCAGTTTCACCAACGCGGATTCAAACTCATTTAATTCATCCCCGCTTCCGTCACTCGCAAGTTGAGGTAGAGTTTCAAAAATTCTCTGGCCCTCGAAACCCAAAAAATGTAACAATAATGCTAACTTCTTCTCGCTGGAATAGGCCGTTCCGCCGGCTGCTTTCATGTAGTGCAGAAAACCCTTGCGCCATTGGGGCCACGCGATTCTCGCCGCGCCTGGGGCAGGCATAAAAATGGGGGGACCAGATATCCCTGGTAAAGCTGCCATATCTTCTGATTGCAAAGATGTCACTCGATGTGTACTTATTATATTCTCCCAGCGCTGGGTACCACTAGTGCTCTGTTGACTTTCCGCACTTTAAATGTCTTTTACAATACTCCCTTGTCAGCTCGCTTGTCCACGCAGTCAGGACTAGCACTGCAATGTCACACTGTCACAATGTCTTGCGCATGGTTGACATCTACCTGCTTGAGAGATATGCACGTGCAGTAGTGTCCCGCTCTTCCTCCTTAACAATAACTAAAGGTGTTTCTCCCTAACACCTTCAATTATCTCCTTGTTGCCTTGAGACATCAAATGGCGTTATGAGAGGTTCTGACGCCTTACTGAAATTCGGATTGCCCCTCTGACGCCTTACTGAAATTCGGATTGCCCCTCTATTTAGTAGTCCACGGTAGTTCGCCGCTCACTTGCCCCTCCGTTAAGAGGAATACGATACTCTGGTTCAGAGTCCGCTCCCCACGACTTTCATTCAAATGTCGATGCCCGGCAACACAGTGGACGATACGTACGTGGCTAACCATACAAGTTCGCACGAATAACCCCGGAGAAGCGATGAAATCGCCAAGGACACTTACTTTAGTCACGTTGGGGAGGTGCAGTACACGCAGGCCTCCGCACGGTGGCCACTCGGTGCTACAGAGGAGCGGTGCGGCCAACACGCAGGCCACCGTACGGTGGCCGCTCGACGCTACAGGAGAGCGGAGCGGCCCTCCCAGGACTGCTCCTCTGACGCCGGGCAAACTTCTTCTTCACGGCAGCCCCTACCCAGGCGGAGACGAACGCCGAGCCAGCTGATCTCCACAGCTTCCCGCATCAGCCAGTCACAGAGTATCGAGCGGGCAGCCAACGGACGACACAGGCCAGTCCTCTTCGCGACGGCCGTGTGGACCGCGTTCCACTCCAGAGGCCGCACACGGGAGGCAAGGATGGGTTGGCCTTACAGCGCTGCGCCGGCATACACAGGGTGGACTTGGAGAGCAAGGCAGACGGCGGAACCAGTTCACAGGACCTCGCTCAACGCAGGGCTCGCCGAAGCGGCGTATCTCGGCTGGGGTCTTCTCTTCACCTGCGTTCCATGGCATCTCATCCCATCCTCGTCGCCATTGTTATGAAGATGCGGCAGAGGCAGGTAAGTTAGAAATATGGATTTATTTAGGTTAATGAATAAGAAGAGAAGACCCCACATCTCATGGGCTCCCTTCCCTTCAGCTCTCTCCTCCAACTGACAATCCTAGAACCAAAACAAGAAACATGCACCAACATTCCATGACATCATAGTGTATGGCCTCTTCACACTAGAGGCTTCTTGCAATACTCTTTCATATGGGAAGAGTTCCTCCCCTAAGGAGAAGCAACACAACACAAATGACAGAGAAGGAGGCTGGCAGTGCGGGCAGGGGCTTAGCCGGGGGACCCAGGAGGTCCAGGTGAGAGAACAGGAGAGAATGATCAGACCATGAGAGAGGAGTAACGATAGGGTTGGAAATGGGGATGTCTGAAGATATGAGAGCATTCAAGGTGTGTTTGGCTGAGTGCATCAGATTGAAGGGAAGCATGGAGAGGGAAAGAGAGTCACAGAGATTGCGGAAGTGCCCAGAGGCTGAATAAGGAGAGTGCATATTGAAGTCTCTGAGGAGAAGTTTGGAGGAGGAGGCCAGGAGAGATGAAATAAGGTCAGCCCATTTTAAGAAGAAGTGGGACACCTGGCCAGGGGGCCTGTAGATGGTAGCCAGAGTCAGAGCGAGAGGCTAGGAGAGACACCACACCTGTAGACAAGGCATTCGAAAGAGGACTAGGCCTGAGTGGGTATAATAATATCAGGGACCCACTCAGGGAAGATCAGGGCCACTCTGCCACGGGGCCGATTAGGCATGGGCTTAGAGAGGAACTTCTAACCCTTAGGGTGAAGAGTGTCAAAACTTGTGACAGAGCTGGCAGTGAACCACCTCTCAGTGAGAGCGAGGACGTCTAGGTCGAGGTCTGCAAGGAGGTGGCAGATGGCAGAGGAGTATGTGACGGCAGAGCGAGAGTTGAGGGTAGCTAAGTGGAGCAGGTTGCCACTTTTGAAGGTCTTACGAGGAGGGTTACAGGAGTGTGGTACACCCGTCAGAGGTGGCAGAGTGGTTAGGGGGTGTGGGGGGCAGAAAGAGTGGTGGCAGGAGAGGGGAGGAAGTTGATGAGAGATGGAAGATGCCTATCATGAAGGAGGAGGTTGGGCTGAGAGACCCTGGATCATGACAGTGCCATTTAGGTAGACATTAATGACGACCCCAGAGGAGAGGAAGGATTCCAAGAGAACCTCCCAATGGGTGCCACCATTACTTGGAGAGATAGAGAACGGGGCGAGTAAAGAGACCAAAAGGGGACTCCAAAGGTACAGAGAAAGAACAACAAAGGGGATGACAGTGAAGATCTGCATGGAAGAAGCACTGCCATTGGTGTCAGCGATGGGCTGGCCTGGATTGGAGACCAGGAAATCCTTCTTGAACTTTTTTATTCCAGACTTTGATAGAGGGATAAGATAGGTGATTAAAAATTAGAGAAGATAGGGGAGATTGAGAGCACCATTGAGTAAGAGTGCAGAGAGAGAAGGAAGGGGTGGCGGGAAGAGAAGGGTACCTCAGAGCACAACACTAACTACAGCCACAGAGCAATGCAACGATCAAGAGTCAAGTGTCCAGGAAGGTAAAAAAGGCCTAGGTGACACCATACAGCTGAAAGCACAACACCTAGAAGTGTGTTGTCTGGACAGAGGGACGAACCAAGATAGAGGGATAAAGAGAAAGTTGAATTTTTAAACACAGCAGCAGATGAAAAAACACACAGATTCGACTTTCTGAGAAAAGAGGGAAAAGCCTTATTTTGAACACAGCAGAAGATGAAAAAACACACAGATACACAGTATCAGAGATGATAGGTCCTCTCCTAATCCCACCACTCTAGGAGAAGCCCAGAGGGGGATCCTTGGCCAGGACCCAATGATCACAACCAAGCAAGGAAGTGGGTGGGTCGGGCTTTTGCACCAGTACAACCCTATGGCGTGAGGGGTAGTGGAAACAACTATGAAGACTTGTACGCATTAAAAGGATTTCACTAGAAAACCACCCGAGGGTTCCGATATTTGCTGGCCCACTTCTTTCTATCGTTTGTTCTGTAAAATCTTAAAAACATTTCAAATTCGGACCTGCCCGTAAGCGCATATTTCAAAGAAATAAGAATGTCCAGAGACAACTACCAACAATATGCTGAAAATATGCATATGTAAATAAGTTGCCCTCATACAAGCAAGCACAATAGAAGCAGAAATATGTTACGAATGCTGTAAGCATGGACAATACACTTGGCCTAACAATGTCAACACACTTCATACCCACATAAATAAAGACATAGTTTGCAAAATGTAATGGGAACATGTCCTAGATTTAACCTCTGAGGAGAAACAGGATGTAGCATGACCATGAGCTGCGTGGCCGACTAACAACAACTCTGCAGTACGCTCCCTGAGGCTGGAATGACATTTCCGAGCAAAAAAACACCACAAACAAAAATCCAACATGGTGAAGAAGTTGCAGTCCAGTTATAAAGCTGTGGACACCCAAGAAGAGAGCAATCCTGTCATTAACCAAAGTGGAAAAGAAACAGAGCGGTCAACGAGAGACCTGAAAAAGGAAATGTTGCGATCTACCAGTCTACGAGACACCTGAACAAGTGGATGCTGAGAAACGCAGAGGTCTATAAGAGTCCAGAACACGTTAATTGCTGGAAACTGAGATTTGTGAGGGACCAGAACAAGTGAATGAGGGAAACAGCGGTCTATTAGAGACCTTAACAAGAGAAGGCTGAGAAACCAGGAGGTCTATGCGAGATCTGAACAAGGGACTGCTGAGAAACCCTGTGGTCTATGAGAGGTTTGAACAAGTGAATGCTGAGAAACCCAGTGGTCTTTTAGAGAGCTATTTTGTTTAAAACACAGCTTTAGCGTTACTTGTAACATTGTTCAAACTTCCCTCAACAGGCAATATACTCTCAAGGTGTATTCTATCAAGAGGGTGAGCGGGGTCCACTAATGGGCTGGAAAGAATGTATGGGTGAAAATGGTGTAATTCACAAAACGCACAGACAAAAGTCTTGGAACCAAAGCCAAAACGTGGGAACCCATTTGCAGTTCAGAACAGTGGGGGAACATCTCCACAAGTTATAGTCTCAAAGGAATGCTTTGCCACATCAGGTGCTGTTGGGTCTCCAGGTCCTCAATGTCCAGTCTCGAAGTAAGGGATTCTCACAGCCTTGTTCTTTGGTCCTCTCCAGGCTGGGCTCTTGGTCCTGGGTCCAATGAGTTACCACACCCTTTCTTCATTCAGCTCTGGTTGTTCTGAGGGTCTCAGACACCTCCCTTGCCTATGGTTTGGATTCCTGCCCCCTTCACCATCTACCTATTCCTGTTCTAGTCCTCTCCCCCCTTGTTGCCCTGTCACATGCTTGTTCCTCCTCCGGCTGTGGGCTTGAGACCTTCAGACGGGAGCATGCTTCTACCCGCTTCCTTAGGTAAAGCTCACCATCTAAACACGTCACAGGTTGTGTGGCCAGGTGCTCTCCGTACCTATTTCCTATGATGATCTCTTAATGCCGCCTCCAAATCTCTCTTCTCCCCCACCTGATGCTCCCATCACCTTAACATCTATGAGTACCAACCGCGGTTGGGATGAAGATGATGTATGTAAATAAGCGCTGTATAAATAACAAATAATCATTTCTGCCCCCTCCTGATGTTCTTCTACCCCCTCCTACAAATCCCTCTGCACCTTCTTCTGATGTTTTCACCCCCTACTCTCTCACTTCCTCCCCAAGGCTCCTGTTTCCCCCTCTCAAGTCCCTTCCAAACTTTCCCCTCACTCTCCAAACTCCTGTTGCCAGCTTCTACTCTTACTAGCCACACAACTAGATTGAGCGTGGGCTTATATAATCCTCTAACCTCAGTACTGACTGCTATGATTGCTTTCTTCCCCATGGTTGAAACACAAAGTCTCAGAATGTACTATTTGCCAGAGACTCCACTCCTTTGAATCCTTACACAGACATTAGCCAATTCCTTTTATTTTCTCCACACGGACAGCACAATTTCACAGTATATTGCTTGACAAAGATCGACAGGCTATGGTCATGGACATGAACGCTTCCATTTCCCAGTGGTTAGTACTTCTCTTTCCTCCTCATGAAACTCAATGGCTCAATATACTCCTTGTCAAAGATAACAAGCATATTCTTATGAGTGGGTCCATCTCCCAGTACTTTGTGTATTTTCACCTTGTTCCTCCTAAAACATGTTACCTAAGTATCTATGGTACTTGTTCAGGATCACAAGTGTGCACTGCATTCTGTGATTCCTCACTCTCCATTTGCAGATTGCTTACCTTACTTTCCCAAGAATGTAAGGGCTCCGAGTGTATGATTTGCACAAGATCACAAGACGCTACTTGCTATGATTAAAAACACCCTGCCCCCAACCCAAGACCACCTGAGTGTCGCACCCGTCACATTAATATTCCATTGCAATACCAAATGACACTTTTTGTAGTAAAAATCAGTAATGTTCTCCTGTTATAATCGATTGTTTATATTTTTCTAGGTTTATGAATCAAGATTGCATTGCATTTAAGTTAACCAACAGCATGTTTATAATGAATTTGAGGGCCATAAAGCATACTCTGGAGGGCTTCATCGGACCCTCATGCTCTATGTGCACTGTCTTGCAAAAAACAATCTATAAGCGAAAATCTTGTACAACGCAGAGCTTCATTCACTAGAATGGACAAGCAATGATATTCTCCTATAAAATAATACAATGATCAATTCTTTATAATGTATCATTATATTCTGCAGGTGAAATGTGTACACAGAGGAAATTTCACACTGGGTGGAAATATTACCACACAGCTGACACACACAAGTAAGAATAACAATGTATCGCATACCCTACCATAACCTAGATGGAACTGCTTTTATTGATAAAATGGCCCAATGAAAGGCATCACAGAGCAGTTCTTTGAAAGGTCCTTTTGTTCTTTAGCCATATTATCATGTAGGACAAGCAGCAAGAAAACCAAACAAGCTCTTAAAAGCAACGTTCAACAACTCTCCCACAACTCAAACTCCACATGCTTCTGCACGATTGACTGTCACTATAACAACTTTCACCATGAAACACCGGTTTTGTATCGCAAAGCAGTCTACTGACACAAAGACCCCTTTAACATGCATCTTAAAGAGCTTTGATAGCGAGCTACAGCTCTCCCTACCCAGATATATAGACAACTTTTTATTTACAGAAAGTTAAGAATATTAACCAATGCATAGATCCATTGGAAATGGTGATGTTAAGGTCCCTACAAACAGTCTAAATTACTTATTTCCTGAATAAAAACAAAATCAAACAAACTACACATCAAACTTTAACTCGCACTGCATCACATGCAGTAGTCCTCAAAGAAGACATAACTAATAAGGCGCCTGGCAATACAGCTGCCTTATGAAAGAATGATTTATTACGTTACAGAATGACAACACACCCCTTTACATTTCTGGAGTCCTTAATATTGAAGTAAAGCCACCCTTTGGATCAAATCTTACATTTTGGAAAGGCAATTATTTTTTTAACCAATGATACATTGTGTTTGTCTTTTCTTGTAAATACATTAAAAACACCAATTAACGCTGTACAGTGCTTTGCTGGGTACACACCTATCACCTGTGAGTTTACCAAAGAGGGTGGGTATGAGCCTTAAAACAAATGGGTTAAAAAATACTTATGAGTGAAGTAAGGCAAGGACACACTCAGGCAAAGAAACTCATACAATCATCAGAAAGGTCACTGTGATTGCAATAAGTTCTAAGGAACAAGTTACTTACCTGTAACTGTTGTTCTCAGGCATGGGTCTGGCATGGATTCACATGCTCATGAATATTCCCCGTCGTCAGGCTGGTAATCCTCGGTAAAGAAAAAATCAGTATCAGTTTTGTTTCTGATCTGTGTTTCTTAGTAGTAACCAATCACTGGTCTCTGGGTCATACTGCCCCCAGCCAATGACTGCCCTCTCCCTAAGCCCCTCCCCTGGCAGCCATTCTCAGATTTGGTAGCACATAAAGTGGCAGTAGGACCAAGTGAAGAGCCGCAGAGGGGAAGCAGGGAGGATTCGCATGTGAATCCATGCCAGACCCATGCTGGAGAACAACAGTTACAGGTAAGTAACTTGTTCCTTCTCCAGCATGGGGTCTGGCATGGATTCACATGCTCATGAATATAAGAATACATAGCAGTACACACATGCACAACCACGGGAGGTGGCAAGGCTCAACATTAAGCATTGCAACAACTCAACATTAAGCATCTCTTACCTCCTCACCAGGCCCACCTTCAGGCGAACAGGTTGCGCAGCACTGCTTGGCCGACTCTGGACTCCTCCCTGGAATCCCGGTCGACGCAGTAGAATCTCGTGAAGGTGTGCGTCGACCTCCGCGTAGCAGCCCTGCAGATGTCCAGCAGGGGCACACCAGATAGGAACGCTGTGGTAGCAGCAATCGCTCTGATCGAATGGGCTCTCGGACGGCCGGGCAACGGTCGGTTTGCCAACCGGTGACAGTGCATAATGCAGCCTGAGAGCCATCTGGAAATGGAGGCCTTCGAGAGGGCCTTCCCTTGGTTCACAGGTCCAAAGTTCACAAACAGTTGTGATGTCTTCCGGAAACTCCTCTCGGCCGGCGACGACGGCGACGGGAAGAAAACTGGTAACACCAAGGGCTAATTGAGATGGAAGTCCAACGGCACCTTGGGCATGAAGGAGGGGTGTGTCCTCAGCACCACACTCGTCTCGTGAAAAGTCAAGTATGGAGGCTTGCAGGATAGGGCCTGGATCGCTCCCACTCATCGTGCAGAGGTGATGGCCACAGGAAATGCTGATTTCCACGACAGGAACTTCAACTGTGCCGAATGCAGAGGCTCGAAAGGCGCCCCCATGAGCCTGGTCAGCACCACGTTGAGCTCCCACACCCCGGGGCCGGAGCCTTCACCGGTGGGAATGAACGGAACAGTCCCTTCATAAACTCCTTCACCATGTGATGAGACAACAGAGATGATCGTCCCGTAGTTCTGGTGTAACGGGAGATCGCCGCTAGATGTATTTTGATGGAGGCATGAGCCAGCCCCGCCTTGGCCAGCGACAGCAGGTACGGCAGCACTTGAGGGGACGTAATTCGCAGAGGGTTAATCTTCTGTGAATGGCACAAGACAGAGAACCTCTTCCATTTGTGTCCATAGCACTAGAGAGTTCAGGACGCCCTGGCCTTTGCAAGCACCTCCTTGCAGTCCGCCGAGATATCGTACCCTCCAAATTCTAGTGCCGCAGGAGCAGGCCTGCAAGTTCAGCAACCTCGGGTCGTGATGGAGGATGGCGCCTCCTTCTCTGGAGAGAAGATCTGAGTCTGTCGATAGTTTGACTGGGGGGGACGCTGACAAGTCCAGAAGGTCCGGGAACCAGATCTGTCTCGGCCACGCCGGTGCGACGAGGATCATCCTGCACCGGGACCTCTTGAGTTGGTTGACGAGTCGCAAGAGCAACGGCAACGGGGGGAACGCATACAGGAATAGGCTGTCCCAGGGGAACGAGAAAGCATTGCCCATGCTCCTCGGTTGGGGAAACCTGCTGGCGAACCTCTGTCACTTGGAGTTTGTTGCCGTCGTGAAGAGGTCGATCTGGGGTTTGCCCCATCGTTGGAAGAGCCGATCCGCTTGATCCCGACGCAGCTCCCACTCGTGGCACGATCGCAGCTCCATGCTGAGTGAGTCGGCGATGGTGTTCTTTATTCCTGCCAGATGGAAGGGCACCAGAAACATCCCCTGTGCGACGGCCCAGTGCCACAGATCCTGGGCCTCCTTGGATAGGGCTGGGGATCTGGTGCCTCCCTGCTTCCGGATGTAGAACATTGTGGTGGTGTTGTCGGTGAAGACCCTCACCACCTTGCCCTTGAGGGACGGAAGGAACGACCTGAGGGCCCAGAACACGGCTCGGAGCTCTAGGATGTTGATGTGGTGTGACCTCTCCTCCGGGAGCCAAAGGCCTCTTGCGTGGAGATCTCCGGTGTGCGCTCCCCATCCCTCCAGGGAGGCGTCCGTCGTCACGTCTCCTGATGTGCAGGGGTATGAAAGTCCTTGCCTGCATCGAGATGCGTGCGGTTGCCCCACCATCGAATCGCTTGGCGGAAAGCCTCATTGAGCGGGATCCTGTCTTCGAAGCTGCCCGTCGCTTGTATCCAAGGTGCTTCGACAAACTTTTGTAGAGGACGCAACCGTAGCCTGCACAGGCGCACCAGGTAGATGCACGAGGACATCATTCCGAGCAGGGACTTGATGGATCTCACCCTGGCCACGTCCGTGGCCAGCAGACGCTGCACCTTCCCCTAGATGGGCTTCATCCTCTCCTCTGACGGAGAAGCCAATCACGCCACTGTATCGAGCTTGGTTCCCAGAAACAGTGCGACCTGCGACAGAACCAGGCGGGATTTCGAGTAGTTGATGGAGAATCCCAGATCCGTGAGCAGTTGGACGGTCTTCGCTGTGTGTTCGACGGCGAGTTCTCTTGTCCTTGCACGGATGAGCCAATCGTCCAGGTAGGGGTAAACGTGGATCCCCCGCAGCCGCGCCGCCACTGGTGCTAGGCACTTGGTAAATACACTGGGTGCCGACTTCAATCAGAATGGCAGGGCCTTGAATTGGTAGTGCCGCCCTTGGACTATGAATCTGAGAAACCTTCGGTGTACTTTTAGAATGGGGATGTGGAAGTAAGCATCCTCCAAATCCAGCGACGATAGGAAGTCGCCTTCCTCCAGCTGTCCCAGCACGTGCTGGAGGGTGACCATCCTGAACTTTTGGGCCTTGCTGTATTTGTTTCACCGACGCAGGTCCAGGATGGGGCGCCAAACGCCTGTCTTCTTTCTGACGAGGAAGTACCTTGAGTATACTCCGCGGAGCCCCGGAGTCTCTTCGGGATGATCTCGATTGCACCATTCTTGAGCATTGCCCTTACTTCTAACAGCAGTTGAGGGATGTGATTTTCCTTCCTGGCCACGGGAGGAATGCAGGGGCACTTCTTTAGAAATTCGAGAGTGTGCCCGTGGGCCAGGGCATCCAGCACCCAACGGTCGATGGAGATGGACTCCCACACGCTGACGAACTTCACCAGCCAGCCTCCCACCGGGGTGCTCAGGTGGTGGCCTGACGCTACGGCCGGTTCAGTCCTGCTTGGCGGTGGCCTTGCCGCCTTGGCCTCCTTCGCGACGACGAGATCCTCCTGACTTGCCACGTCCTCTGTAGGCCTCCTGCGACGAGGAGCGAGTGTTACGCTCACTTGGTATCCACGGGGACACCACCCAGCTGTGGGGACTCTGGTACCCTTCTCAGCCGCTCCCAGGTATAATCAGCGGAGAAGTTCTGCCTGGAAAACAGGTGGGCAATATTCAAGACTGGGCAACTGGGGTAAGAGCCTCCCAACACCCCGTATGCCAGCAGCCGCTCCCCGGACCTTTCCTCACCTTGTTATGGGTTTTGGCGTGCTCTCCGTCCTGCCTTCTGGGCAGGGGCGCGTTGTCCTTTGTGGGCGAGTGCGATCTATATACTTCACTGATGCAGGCCCCTTAGAGTCTTTCAGGTGGGTCTTATTACTGTTATACTGCATGCCTTTCTTGGATTTAAATAATGTCTTTTCTCTCTCCTTAGGTGCGCGGAAGTTCGCTGTGGAACGTTGGCTGAATTGGGACTCGACGGCAGGTGATGGTGCTTCGAGAGCACCTTGATGCGGTAAGTAGGCACTATGCGCAGCGCTATGATGCCTTGCCTTTGCTAACCTGTTGTCTTTTGTTCCTGTAGGTTGCGGTGCTCACCCGGAGCAAGAAGTCCCAAGGCGATGCTGGTCGGTGGGCGACTCGCGAGGTAAGCTGCCGGCACAATTGCAAAATGTCTAATGTCCTGTTTCTCTCCTTTTTGCAGATCCGACAGTCTGGGAGGCTCGCTGCTCCTTGGATGCTGTTTGCAGGAGCGGAGGGCAGCTAGCGGTGGAATCACACGTAAGCTGCTGCTATTAACAATGTCCTTTTGTTTTTCAGATGCTGTTCTTCCGAGGTTCGCAGATGCAGCTGAACACGATGAGTGTCACGTTGCAGGATTGCAAAGTAACGCGAAGCGTGTTATCCAAGTCGGGTGTGGTTTAAATAGCATCAAGAAAGTAGTCCAGGTAAAATAGTCCCTAGGCCACCACACCCAAAACACTTTACCGCATAGCTTGGTTCCAAGGAGCCAAGCTATGTGGGTGCCTTCATGTTGACTGGCACTGAAATAAAGTAGTTCCCAACCACAAGTCTTCATTAAGTATGAGCCTGGCGCCAAAGGTACCAGGACTGGCCCCAAGAGGGCCTATGCAAAGAATGCCTAAGCTTGTTGGGGGCCCGAGCCAAGACCCCTCCTGGCCCGTGGACCTGCCGGGGGGGTTTCAGGAAGTGGATTGTGACAGCGAGCCACTTGGCAGTACGTCGAGGAGCCGGCGCTGGATCCCTTGGAGGCACCCTGTCTGCCTCCGGCGTTCCGAAAGGGCGGCCGTCGTTGCTGCAAAACTCCCAAGGCCCAAGCCGTCTGTGTGTCGGTCTTGATGGCCTGAAGTGACTCCAACTGTTTTTCCAAACAGGTTGTTCCCATCGAAGGGCATGTCCAAAACTCTGGTTTGCATGTCCTGGCGGAAATCTGTTGCCTTGAGCCATCCCCGCCGTCGAAGGCAAACACCAGTGCCCAACTGGCGGAACCCGGTGTCAGCGATGTCCGTGGCCACCGTTATGGCGTGGTCTGACGCCACCTCACCTTCCTACAGGATCTCTAGGGCCTCTGCCCTCTTGTCGTCCGGTAGGAAGACCAGCAGGGGAGCGATCTTGTACCACAGCTCCCTGTCGTAGCGGGCCACAATCGCTAGGGCGTTGGCCGCCTTAATTGTCGTCGCCGCAGACGAGATGACTCGTCGTCCCATGGTGTCCAGTTTCTTTCCCTCGCCGTCAGGTGGGGAGGTTGAAGTTGAAGCGGTCGCCCCCGACGCTTTCTTCTTGGCCACCGCTGAGATGACCGAATCCGGGGTCGGCTGTGCCCTAAGGCACAAAGGGGCGGAATCGGGGACCCAGTACTACTTCTCGTACCGATCCCTCTTGGCAGGCGTCGTGAACGGGTTCGTCAGGAGAGCAAGTCCCTCGTCCCTCGTCCCAGATATCGTCAATCAACGGCACCTCATGGCCTCGCACCGCTGATAGAGGAATCTTTCCTTCTTCCGTTCTTCGCGGCAGGGCTGGAAAAGCTTGGATGCCCTGGCAATCATGGCGTGGTAGGAGCCAATTTCGTCGGGTGGGGAGGCCTGAGGGAGTGGTGATGGAAGGCCCATCCCGTCGTCACCACCATCGTCATCCGTCCCCGTCGTGGCCGTATCTGTTCCCGTGTCATCCCTAGGATCAGGGGAAGGAGATGAAGGCTGAGCGGGCCGCAAGGGCTGGAAAGGCCGGGGGCGTTGAACTCTCCTCTGCTTGTTTGGAGGGCTTCCCGACTGGCCCGGTTCTGCTGGGTCATCCGTTGGAGTTAGAGAGGCAACCTTGTCCTTATCTCCTGAGGCTCGGGCACTGGCTGTGACGGGTGCGATGGTTGCTCCTCCTGCACGGGAGCCTCGTCGGTGCCACAGTCGCTCTCTTCGTCCGCCTCCTCAGGGTTCCTCCCGTGGGACCGGACCTCCTCGAACCTCTTGTTGAGGCCCTTCACGACTTCAACCAGCTCCTCCTCAGATGCTGTATCCGTGTCCGTAACAGCCACCGCCCCCCCTTTTTCCACCTGGGTCTTCACGGGGGTCTTATCGATGGGCTGAAAAGAGGATTCCCTCCGTGTTGGCAGTGAAACTCTGGGCCCCGAGGTCGCCTCCACTGGGGTAGCCTCCACAGGCTTCGCCAGGGCCACCGCGACTCCCTCGATAGAGGCCTTAGCCGGGTGAATCAAGGCCTTCACCACCTTGGGCGCGCTTGAGGCCTTCACCTTCGGGGAGGGTCACCGCCTCGCTCCCCCTCGGCTGATTCCTTCAAGATCGACCGAGGCCTCTCCAGAAGCTTACCCAGGTTCTCGGATTTTCTCTTCCCCGAGCCAGAGCGTTGGCTCGTGGTTGATGGCGTCGGTGAAAGTGCGCCCTGCCTGGCAGCCGAAGAGCCCGACCCTTCGGCGCTCCTGGTGCCCGTGGACTCGCAGTGGTTTGCATTCTGTTGGGCCCCCGTTGCCAGGGCACTCTCACAGGACTTAGAAGACCGCTCGGACTTCTTCTTCTTCCTGCTGGGCCCTTCTCCAGCCAGCTGGCGAGGCGGATCCGACGATCCCTCATAGTCCGTTCCGACAAGTTCTTGCAAAACGCACAGTCCTTTTCCATGTGCGTTTTGTCTGCGTGAAGGCAGTAGAGACATCTCGAATGCTCATCCTCCTTGAAAACATTCTGTAATCCGCATCCAGAGTAGTTCCTGAACAGCTTGGATCCGGGTGTGAAACTTCCCTTGTCCTGGGCCATGTCCACGAGGTAGGCCTCAGATCTTCTGGAATCCTCCAAGAATCGTAACTCGATGAAACTTCGCCCTTGAGGGGCGTCGAAAATTCAGAAACGGGTCCCCTTTGATCGGAAGTAGAAACGGTGGAGCTTGAGGCTCGATTGACCGAAAAAATGAGATTAAACTCTATGAAAAAAAGCAAAACGCAGTAAAAGCTCGAGAGCTATAGCACGAGGACTCCCAACACTTGAACGTGCTGTAAAAATCTGAGGATGGCTGCCAGGGGAGGGGCTAAGGGAGAGGGCAGTCATTGGCTGGGGGCAGTATGACCCAGAGACCAGTGATTGGCTACTACTAAGAAAGACAGATCAGAAACGAAACTGATACTGATTTTTTCTTTACCGAGGATTCCCAGCCTGACGACGGGGAATATTCATGAGCATGTGAATCCATGCCAGACCCCATGCTGGAGAAAGAAAGAACTTTGTTCAGAGCTCAAGTACACAGTTTCCTTTGAAGCAACCCACGGCTGTAAACCAGTGCGGATGTGGGCATCCTGCATACTCTACCGTGCTTGTCTGGCTCCTCTCCGCATAACAATCTATTGTAGAGAGATGGTCAAAAAATCCAAAAGATGACCGCATCCAATCTGTCAAACATCATTTTTGTACGTTCTGGAAAGCTACAAGCACCTGGAAAATCGAACATAATAGAAACCTCATAGAAGCACACCTTACAAATATTACGGTACTCAGTCAATTTACCGAAAACATTTCAGAGTGGTACATTTCACAAAAAACTAGAATACTGAGAAGCACCGAAAATATTAAATATATATAGGGGAGTGGGCTAAGGGGTTAAAACGGGTCGGGTTGGGGTGGCATTATAAGGATAAAAAATGAAGGACCCCCCAAATAAAAAAACAAACATTAAAAAAAATCAGTGTTTTTCGGAATTTTGGTCGCGATGAAATTATCACTCTGAATTTTCCACTGGTAAAATCACATATAACCAATAATACTACTCACTAGTTTTTGCAGTGATATGTTTGATATCTATTAGGCTCTCAAGTGTTTATGTGCTTTTGCATTTTCTTTGAACAGGAACATGTTTTCCTTACCAAGATGTTCCCGAAGAAATGCCAGGGCTGATCGATTGGTGATGTCCATTCCTAAACCCGGATCAATGGTCCCTCTGGTTTTAAAGACTTTGCTCACAATCCTCCCCGTCAGAAAGGTGAAGTCTGATTGACTCTGATGCACAGAACCACTAGAAACAGCAGAGAGAGAGAGAGAGAGAGAGAGAGAGAGAGAGAGAGAGAGAGAGAGAGAGGGCATGTTACATCCACTGTTCCAGGGACCACAGAACCAAGACGGGGATGGAGAAAAATGAAAAGACATTTCATAATATGAGGCTCAACAGTGCTGGGCCCATTAGAATGCATGAGAGATGTTCAGGGTCCATAAAATGTGTGACAATTTAATTACTTCCATTAGAACAACATTTACCAATGCCAGACATTTTGGTAATGCATGTGGAGATTTAAGCAAGTGGCCGACTGATACTTGGGTGTTTTCTGACTGAATAATGTTTTGGTTGCAAAGCCTTTCTCCGAATATTATTTTGGTAGTTCAGACTGGGGCGTTACTTTTGTCTTAATGATATTTGGGTCGTTTTAATTGGTGTGGGAATCCATCTTTGCCTGAATGATGTTTGAGTTGCTTTGGCCGTTTTACTTATCGGAATGATTTTGGAGTTGGTTTTTGATGTGGAGGACTGGACCTTGTCAGCATATCTGTGTTGTTTTGATTGGAGGGCTCCTTGGCAGCATGAGATTCGAGTTGTTTTTAGTTAAGTTAGGGTAGGCGTCTTTAAATTATATTTGAGTTATTTTGGTTGAGGGTCTTTCAGTTGTTTTGTGAGGTGTCTTTACATAACATTGGAGTTGTTTTGGTTGGGGAAGGGTGTGTCTGAATTCTGTTTGGGTTGTTTTGGTGGGGAATCGTCTGAATACAATTATTGTTCTTTTCGTGAAGCTCTTTAGCTGAATAATATCAACGTTATTTTGTAGGATGATCTTTGCCTGAATTATAGTTGGGTAATTCTGGTAGGGGATCCTCGTTTGAATAGTATTTGGACTGTTTAGGTGGTGCTTGGTTTTTAGTATAAACAACATTGGAGTTATTTTGGTAAATAGCCTTTAACTCGAGAATAATTGTTGGCTGTTGTGTTACGGTTCTAGTCGGTTTGTTTTTCAATGATAGTGGCCTACAGTAGGGTAACCTATGGACAAACATCTGTTATTTCTGTGCCTTCAGTCAGGCTGATCGAGAATTGGTCTTCTGCGGGCACAAACTACCAGTAGCTTGAAAGACAGTGTTGCGGCAAAGGAGAACAGCTCTATGTTTCTTTAGCACCAGTTCCATCTTTGTTTAGCTTTGCCCTGCCAAACAAAGCGGACTAGGGCAGTTTCAGAACACAATTCTCTGAACAGGATGGAAGTACATATCATGCATTACTTAAGATTTACTCCAGCAGCAGTGATGAACAAAGTGAGTGATCATTGGTATATTAAGGCCATAATCATTCAAGGGTGCCTATTTTATAGCTGCTGGCGATTCAGTCAAGCACCACTCATATTTCCTGCCTGATAGTAGCCAAGTGCATATTTGGCAGATGTAACCGCCACCTGGCAGGAGGTGATCACATCTGCTAAATCCCAGATCTGAGAAAGGGAACCAAACAGTATGGGGAGGTCAGGTGCTGGTGGATACGTGTGAAAAGAAATCATCCCTAAGCTACGGGCAATTTGAGCCGGAGGCTCCTGCTCAATTTCCCCTTAGCTTAGGAGATTTCTTTACACAATTGCCCACTAGTGCCTGACCTTCCCATACTGTTTGGTTCCCTTTCTCAGATCTGGGATCCTGAAGTGAAGGAATCTCAATTGGGGACACCAGAGGCAGCATGGCAAATCTCGCTGCAGTGCAGAGTCTCCTTTAAGACGCTGCTCGCCAGAGACCCACGCATGCTGCAATTCCTCAACCATTGGCATAACCCAGAGGACATTGTGGATGAATCTGTGCAAGCACTGAGGGAGTTGGCCACACCCTGCCGATGCAGACTGACCACTGAGGCAATGCTAAGAGACGTAGCAGAAGCAGTGAGACAAACACAAAAACTAAGCGGAAAAACATGTGCCCATTGTCTGAAAATAGGACGCTTCAGCAAACTGTACAAACGCAGAACAGTGAAAAAGTTTGATGGAGGAAGCAACACAAGTAGCCAATGCAACGATATCGAGAAATTACCCCAATGCAAAGGGTTAAGTATAAAGGGTGTGAAAACTACATGCAAAAACACTTAGAAAGAATTGGGGCAAAAATAAAACACCTCGGAGGTGCACTCCAAACACGCAGAGGAGCAAAACTACAATATCTAAAGTAACCAAAGGCAAGGTGTACAGCTCTACCAAAGGGTGGCCTCCTACTTGGTGCCACGTCAAGGAAAACTGGACAACAACTTGACATCACCAAAGAGTGCATAATGGCGATCACCTGCGATGGGATGGGAAGCTCAATCGAGAACCGCCACAAATGGATTCATTACGTGTTTGGTAGTAATTTGGTAATAATTCTGCTGAATTACTGCCAACACTGATTTACTACAGGATTATAAGTGGTGGCAGAGCGGTGCAGATTTCCATTTCTGGACACCTTAGGACTCCATGGGGATTTTGGTGGAATTACTGCGATTGGTGAATCTGCCAAGGTAATTCCGTTGAGATTAGTTTTTTTTTTTAATTTGCTTTTATTAGGTTTTAACACATAACAGTTCTCTCAGTGAGAAAAGAGAAAAAAGAAAAGGTTACATATGCATCCATAGTCATTACACAGGTGGAAGTAACACCAATATACAATGCTTAAGTCTGTTTCTATAGACCCAACAGTATAACAATGGAAATAACCGACATCATTTTCTCGTTCTCTTTATTCTTTTACACCTTCCCCCCTTCCCCCATCCCTCACGGACTAAGGAATCGTGTTACCAAGGAGTTGTGTTTTCATGGTCATGCGCAGGCTGAAATTGTTTTGATGTGGTGTGTTCGGGGACTCGCCACAAGGAGGGCGTCTTGTCATGATTCTACTGGTGCCTGAGAGGTAGCGTGGAAGCGGCCTCAAAACAGGTAGAGGGGGATTAGTACACAAGGGGAGAAGGACCTAGTCAGGCCCTATAGACAATGGACCCTATCACCATTTGGGGTTGGATGTCTGTTTGATGTGCGTCTGCTTAGGAAGTCTGACCACAAGACTTCACACTGTGTTGCCCTGCCGTGGAGTGATGCAGTAATTTTCTCCATGGTACATATGTTCATTGCAGCATTGATCCAGTCATTCTCGGTCGGGGTCGTAATTGATTTCCATTTGGTGGCGAGTAAAGCCCGAGCAGCGAGAAACAGATGGGGAGCTAAGCCTTGGACTCTCTTCCACTCGTCCTCTATTTTCTCGAGACCGAACAGGACAAGCTGGGGGTCTGCCGTTCTCTGAATCCCGTCCAGGTGCCTAATCCACCCCAAGACTTCATCCCAATAGAACTTAATCTTAGGACATCCCCACCGCATGTGCCAATAATCTGCGACTTGTCCACATTCACGCCAACAGAGGGAGGAGGATGAATGATACATTTTGGATAATTTATAAGGGTCATACTGCCAGCGGTGCAAGAGTTTGATGGAAAGGAGTTTGTATTGGCATGATATGGCAGTGCGTGTTGCCATGCGGCACATTTTATCCCACATATCTTCATCAATTTCGGACCCCATGTCATTCCCCCAACGTGCTCTGAGGTTATGTGTGTTCCCTCTACCCTCCTCTACTAGTAATTTGTACATGGCGGAAATCAGGCCCTTCCTGTCAGTCTTGGAGTCCAACAGTTTTTCGAAGGGGGTGAGCTCCCTACTCAGTTTTTCTTTCCATGCTGCCTTCGTTAAGACCCCTTTGATCTGTAAGTAGTGGAAAGTGGAGAGCACGCCTATATTTAGGGCCCATGTTAGCTCTGGGAGAGTGATAAAGGAATCGCTTTGGAGAAGCTGGCCCACCCTTTCTAGTCCTGCTTCATACCACGCCTGTAATCTTTCAACATTGGGGATGTGGTTATTTATGCCCGGGGACCATAGGTGGCTCAGTGGAGACAGCCATGTTGTGATTTCTCTCATCTCTGGACCCTCCCTCCATATTTCCCATATGGTGGCAAAGAGCGGATGCTCCTTCGTCTTCCTCAACACTCTCTTTAGTGGGGCCCATAGCCACTCCGAGAGTGTTGCTGGGTCTAAATAGTGGTTGTCCATTGCTATTCACTGTGGTTCTTTTTGGTTGCGTAAATGAGGGACGAGTACCTGTAATTGGGCAGCAACATAATACTTCCTGAGGTCTGGGAGGCCTACCCCTCCTTTATCTTTGGGCAACGTCAATGTGTTGTAGACTATCCTGGCTTTTTTCCCACGCCACAGGAATTTTAGGGTCGCTTTTCTAACTTCAGTGAAGTATTGCTCCGGTATTTTAATGGGAAGCATCAGAAAGGGATAGAGAAACCTCGGGAGACAGGTCATTTTTATGGCGTTAAGCCGGCCAAGCCACAAGATTGTCAATTTGTCCCACCTGGCCAGGACCGCATGGAATTTGGCAAGAAGCTTTGGAAATTTCTCTTCATATAGAGTGTCTATTTGTTTCGTAATTCGTATCCCTAAATATTGCATAGTGTCATGCTCAAGCGTCAGTCCAAGGGAGGAGTATTTTGTTTCATTTACCTCTACCGCCCCCTGGAGGGGGAACAATATGGATTTGGACCGATTGACCTTTAACCCTGATAACTGACCATATTCTTCGAGGAGGGATATAGCTCGGGGAATGGATCTTTCAGGATTGACCACATGCAGGAGTATGTCGTCGGCATATAATGCCAACTTGTACTCTGTGTGTCCCAGGTGCATTCCTTCTATACTGGTGTCCGATCTTATTTTGTGTGCTAATGGTTCAAGCGATAAAGCAAACAAGATGGCTGATAGTGGGCATCCCTGTCGGGTACCCCGCTTCAACTGAAACCACCTAGAATATACCCCGCTTACAAATACCGAAGCTGTAGGCGTCAAGTAGACTGCCTGGATTCCCTTTCTAAGCTTGGGGCCCATCCCAATTTTGCGAAGGACTCCCATTAGAAGTCCCAATCTACCCTATCGAATGCCTTTTCTGCATTGATGGAAAGTAGTGAGGGATTGGTGTTCAGGTTGTGGGAGGCATGTACCAAGTGCAGGGTCTTGCGCATGGTGTCTGCACCCTGGCGGCCCAGTATAAAGCCCACCTGGTCAGGGTGGATGAGGCGGGCATGAATGATTCAATTCTAGCTGCCAGGATCCTTGTGTATATCTTTGCGTCTATGTTGAGCAGGGAGATGGGACGATATGATCCACATTTTTTGGGATCTCTCCCTTCTGTTGGGATGACCGTTATGAGTGCTTTGACAAATGAATCTGGAGGTTTCCCTGTCTCTAGGATCTCATTAAATAGTTCCGGTAGAAAGGGTGTGAGCTGTGTGGCAAATGCCTTGTAAAAACCTGCAGTATACCCATCTTCACCAGGGGATTTACCTAGTGTTAGTCGTTTTATGGCCTCCTGAATCTCCTCTTCAGTTATGGGGTCGTCCAAGGCCTCAGACTCAATATATGTCAGTTTGGGCATATTGATGTCAGCTAAATAGGATCGAATGCTAGACGGGTCCGGTTCCGTCTCTGGGGTGTACAGGGCTTCATAGAAGTCTGTAAAGGCTTCGGGGATGGTGGTCCTACTTATTACTGTGCTGGGCCCTCCATCAACTATTTCCTGCACTCTGTGTTCTGCCTGCTGTGCTCGTAGCCTGGCCGCCAACAACGCGTCTGCTTTATCTCCTTGCTTATAAAATGTTTGTCTTAGGAAAAGAAGTTTGCAAGCTATTTGGTCGTCTTCTAGAAGACGTAGTTCCTCCCTTTTTTTCCTTGCATCACTGACTTTTTCATGGTCTAATACGTCCCCTTCCTTTGCTTCATCATCTAGTTGGGTGATTTCTCTACGGAGTCTATTTTCAATCAGAGTTCTCTCTCTCTTTTTATTGGCTCCCTCCCTCACAAGGACTCCCCTCCAGGTCGCCTTGCCCGCATCCCAGACCCCTTGTTTAGAGACCTCCCCAGTATCGTTCAATCAAAAGTAATCGGCAATTTCAGTTTCCATCTCCGACTTAAAAACAGGGTCTTTCCATAGGGTCTCGTTGCATCTCCATTTTCCACCTCTGACTGGTAGGGATTCCCAGATTATGTCGGCGGTCACCATGTCATGGTCAGACCATGTAATAGGTGTGATTTCTGTGTGTGAGGCCGTATCGCATAGTTCTCTTGAGAGGTAGAGGTGGTCAATGCAGGTGAGTGTATTGTGTGGGGCTGAAAAAAAGTGTAAGCTCTCTCTGTAGGGTGCATTCGTCTCCACACATCAGTCAGTCCATACAGTTCCATCATTACCCTGAATTGGCCTGCTCTCCGAGTTTATCACGTGTTTCTGGATTACCAGGTTTCCAATCTAACGTGGGATCTGCCCATGTATTAAAATCTCCTCCAAGGATGACATGACCTGTTGACTCTAGCATGATTTTGGGGATTGTTTTGGAGAGGAATCTAACTTGCCCTACATTGGGGGAGTAAATCGTGGCAATCGTAGTGGACACTTTCCAAATGGTCCCTGAAACAAGCAAGGCTCGGCCTTCTGCATCTGACCAAACCTTTGTGGTCTTGAAGTCTATCCCCTTCCTAATGAGTATTCCCACTACCCCCCTCTTTAATGGTCCCGAACCCCAGAACTGAGATTTGTTTTTAAGGTGGGGAATTACATCCAACATGATGCTGGAGGTAAATCCTTCATTTGAAGGGAAACTCAGAATTTGGCTGTGCGGTATGAATGGCAGTAAGTCCATTAACACCCAAAAAATGGACGGTAACGGAACCCTCGTACCACCACAATCGTTATGAGGCCCAACGTTTTCAAACCCATAATGGGGCCTTGAAGGGGTGCATGCACAGGATCAAACTAAGAAAATACACCATACCCATGAAACAGAAAGTGGAGCCCTATACCGAAAACAATAAAATAAACCTCAATCAACTAATCCAGGAATTTACTAAAGACAGAGCAATCGAAAGAAGCAGAGGCCCCTGGATGGTTGAGCCCCGTAGTGATCATGAGGAAACAGACAGGCAAGATGATGATGCCCTGTATCCATCTGCAAAGCCTCAACCAAGAGGTTATCTGCAACCACTTCACTAAACTCGCCATGCAATTGCATTCCACCAGGTGCTTTGTTTAATTTGCTCAGGTCGAATCTCGGGTTTTTCACACCTCCTTGTCACCCACTTTGTTGAAAGGGACATGTTGGCGGGCCACCAGTGCACCACTGTGAATTGTGAAACCCATGTAATGCTGTCTGACGCAACTCTGTGCAATGCAATGGCTTTGAGTAATTATTTCTCGCTGTCCTGGCTTACTGCAGTTGCTGCTTGAAGTAGCCCTTTAATGTACCTGTTGGATCTCTCAACTTGCCTGTTCGCTTGGGGATGGTGCACAGCTGATCTGTGGTATTTGACACCTTGTTGTAGGTACGTTTTCATTTCTGTGGACGTGAATGTTACACCATTGTCATTAATCCCACAGGCAGGATACCCTTGAATGTGGTTGAATGTGGTTGACTCAGTTTGAATGAGAGAATGATGATAACTGTTGGTCTGAATGTTTGATGTAAAGAATTTGTTTTTTCTTATTATTAGCTTGCGTTTATCTAGCATTTACCACTTGAATGAAAGTAGAGTCATTGGACATTTCTACTATTGCTGTTTAACCAGAACTGTCTGTTCAAGGTTTAATTGCTTACTGTTTGACAACCAAATTAATTTGTTTATTTGTTTATGAAGATGATGTCTTCTTTTATATACTAGTAACATTTATATTTTTGGATTATAATCATACTGGTTGGAGGTTTCATCTTTTAAAGAAATTACCAGTAGCGCTCACTAATAGAGCCTTGTTTGCTCAAGAGGACGTAGCATCCCAATCTAAAAATGATTTCTGCTCACAAGCTTTCTTGTGCTAGTTTAAGGTTTTGAAACCTATCCAGAGGGCTTTTTGCTTGTAGAGCATGGTAATTGATCCTCATACCTCCTTTAGCGTCCGATAGGATATCTTTCCCACCTTAAAATTCCTTTGAAGAAGGTTATGGTGGAATTTGGTAGTTAATGAGTCCATTTCGACATTGTAGTCAACCATTACGACTGCACATTTTAGTCCTGGGGACCTATGAAGTTGGCCACTTCTTGTACCATGTCTCAGGGTTCCACTTCACTGTGTAAAGGCACTGGCGTGCCGCTCATCTTTTATCACTGTCTCGATATGTATGACATCCTCTGTTGTGTCTTTCGATGTCATTTTAGGTCCGTCTGCGTCATTCTCCGATACAGTTTAGTTTTGTCTTTATCATCCCTACGTGGAACTCGTGACATGGTTCTATCATTCTTTCGCTCAGCCTTGTGGGAGGAACAAATATCTTGTTTGTCAGCAATATCATGTCAGGGAGGTACATTTGTGCAGCCATCTTGAGGTCAGGTTGGAGGTCGGGAATCAGGCTCCTCCAGTCCGATAGCACAGCGAGTAGAGTGCTGACGCAGGTTCGAATTCCGGCAAGGCCAAACTCAGCCTTTCATCCTTCCGAGGTCGATAAATGGGCACCACACACCGTGGGTAATAATAAGCAGCGCTCAGATACCTCAGGGGCCGAGTGCTATATAAATGCTAAATTATTATTATTTATATTATTATTATTATTTGGCCATCCTCTGACTGTTCTGCTGGAAGCTTGCTTCCCATTCATCTTGTGGTCTGCCACTGATGCTATTATGAATTTGTCTTGCAGAGGTCTCATTTTCTAGTGTGTTTTGGCAGGCAGAATAGGCAGTCCAGTTGATGATGCTGCCATTCTTGCATGTTTTCGATGGTGTAGTAGAGTTCTTGCATTTTTTATGGCAGCCTCACCAGGCCAGATGTTTGTGCTCTAGCGCTCTTTGGGCTTAGCACCTTCACTAGAGGGTTATGTCCGTCCATAACCTAAACCTTTTTCCCCACAGGTCGACGCTCACATGCACACCTCCCAGTCTATGAGCATGTAGTGTTTTGTGGTGCTCGTAAGTGCCTTGGATGCGAAAGCTACTGTGTTTTTTGTCAGTTTCCGTTTGCATGAGGACAGTGCCTAGGCGCACTGGCATCCATGGCTACAGAGATCTCCTGGTCTACAATCAATGGCCAGAGGCATGGCACATTGGCAAAGTGTATATTGATGTTATTTGCATTGTTCTGTCTAGGTATCGTGCTGTCCCTTCAGTGGACGTGGGCACTCCATTTTTGTTGATAAACTCTTGGCTTAATAATTCGCCATTACCATGAAGGATTTGTTGCAAGAATGGACACTTTTCTTCCTTTAGGTGAAATCTGTTGTTCTCAGTTTCGGTGAACACTTCATTCAGTACTCGGCTGTGTTCTGCTCTGTCGGGGTCATGCATGATCATGTTGTTCTGGAAATACTTTACCTTGTCCATTCCTTTGAGGATATCTTTCATTAAGTGTTGAAGCACCGAGGCTGCCAAGCAGAGTCCTGGTATATTGGTCAACATCCAACATTGTCAGAAATGTTGTGAGGTGTTTCAACTCCACCATGTGATAAGATTGCGGTTATTGGCAACAGATCCGAGCTCACTGTTCTGCTGGTATGGGGACTCGCAGTCTGCGAATCAGGCTTGAGGTGTTGTAAATGGATGGTAACAGGACTTGGGCAAAGTAGACACTGTTGGTAGGTTCTGAGACTAGTTAAGCGTTTAGGATTAATCTCATAGGAACAAAAAGCTGTTGGCGCTGGCTGTGCTTGCACATGTGGTTTTATGATAAGCGGCACAATGATAATGATGATTTCTTTATTTATATAGTGCTTGCGCCTAAGCGCTTTACATAGAACATAGTTACATATATCATCCCAACCGACGTTGGTACTCATTTATCGATAGCGGAAGGATGAAAGGCTGAGTTGGTCTTTCCGGGATTCGAACCTGCGACCTACAGATCACAGCAGCAAGCACTTAACCCGCTGAGCTATCTTACCGGCAATCCAGCATGACCACTGACTGAGTGGCGTGGCAAGGTCACAGAGCCCAAGTGCAGGGAAGCAAGTGGTCACCAGTACACTGGAACCTTCTCGCACTGCTTCATGTAAAGGGAATGCTGTACAAGCGCTAGAAGGTACACATGTAGCGGAGGTCCTATGGGTACCCAGGAAATGTGGAGGGTGCTTGTGGAAGTTACACTGTATACATAGTCTTCCCTATCTTAAGTTTGCTACTGACCTATATTTCTCATGCGTCAGTGCTAAGGCGCTGCTGGCTGGCTTCTTCTCCTGGTGCTCTGTGTTCCTTTTCTGCTTCCCGTCGTGCTCCCGGGGCCTTGCTTTCCCCGCCGTCACTGTCATTGTACGCATCATCTTAAATGAGAATCAACATCATCTTCGCTTTTATAGGAATGGACGATTTAGCCCACTGCATAGTCTCTGGGGCCTCGCCAGTCCTTCGGGAATGGTGCCTCACTCACCTTGGTGGACTCCATGTTCGATGTGCTTTGTGGTTTTCATTTTCTACATATTCTGTGCTGGAGAAGTCATGGCTGTCTCCAGAGGGGAGCTGAAGGGGCTATAGCCCCAGGTCTTTTGGTTGTAGCCCCGGATAGAAGCTCCGGGGTTACAACCAAAAAGACTAGCTAGCCCCGAGTCCCGACAGTCCCAAAATTAGCGTAGCCCCCGATCTTTTCCAGACCTAGCAACCCCCCTGGCTGTCTCTGATTAGGGCAGGGTCCCTTTGAGTGCTTGCAGTCCCCATAGGTGTTTCTGTGCCTGCCTCTATCGTCTTGATTTGATGAGTTGTATGGGGGTGCAGCATGGGGGTGCAGCACCTAGTCTGGCTAGTCTGCCTTGGTAAGGCAGCCTCACCTTTTCCCAGTCGCCTTTCCTTCCATTATGCTGAAGTGCTGCCTTTCTGACGGCATGTCCTTTTTTGCATCAGGCTTGTGTTCTTGTGATCAATCATCAGGCGTGTTGCTGTTGTCTTCAAAGGAATACTGCATGTATTATTCTGAGGGGCAAACACGCCTTATGACATAACCTACCTAGGGGAGCAAAGACAAGCCAAAATACTGCATGCAATATTTCAGAAATAGCCTATGCTTGCTTTTTGTAAAATGTAACAAATGCATTTCCTTCCCTGTTTGAGTGATCACATTGCTTATGGGATAGGAGTGGTTAACACTACTGATGCGTGTAAGGAAGGCATGCTATCAACAGTAACACAGACAAAAGTGACCAAAGTTCAAGGGTGTTTATTGAACTTTAAGAAGGGTGAGAGAAACGCCTATTATACCTAAATCTACAGATGAGAGCAAGCTATGTCCATCAAATAAAAATAAGGTAGTCCTAGTGGAGTGTATCAAATAAAAAAAGGCCTATACTAAAATACATATTGCCAATCCTTACCACTAATTTACAAAATAATGTGGGGTGAAGTCCATGAAAAAGAAAGTGTTCACAAAATGATAAGTCACAATGATTGGGCCATTGGCCTCCCTTGCCCACTTTATCACCACAGGGTAAGGCGGCTAACTCGAGTCAAGCACACACTCTGGCTTCTGCGGCACGAGGATACAATTCTATTTTCACAGTTCTTGATCTTCTGTGGCCAAGTCCCTTTGCTTCTTGCAAGTCTCTTGACTCAGAGGGCCTGGTGTCCACAAAACAACAAATAAATGTTCTTTTTTCTCCGTCTATATTTCAAGTAGGGTGTTCACCCTGGATCCCCCTCAGCCGGGCTCAGATGCCTTTCACAGCAATGTCAGAGAGCTCTTTCCCGGGTGATTCACGGTTCACCCTGGATCCCACTCAGCTGGGCTCAGATCCCTTTCTTTCGGTCAATTAGTCTCCCTCAGCCAGGCCCAAACCAAATGCAATGTACTTTAAACTATTGAAGACCTTTGAATGTACACAGGATTTATCAAGACCCGTTGCATGACCACTTCAATATCAGTATTCCTTTTCCTCACACTCAGCATCAGTTGGATACCTAACAGAGTCCTTCAAATGAGCGTCCATGTGGCGCCGGTCCACTCTGCGTATGGTATCTTGGGTTGCCTCCCAAAGTTCAAACACAAGGTTCAATTACTTCTTTGGTTTCAATTATATCTATGTCACTATTTGCAAACGCTTCACACACAGTTCTCTTTGTACAGTGTTGCCAATTGCAACCTTGGTTCAAAACACAAGCTGGTTTGGTATCAGTCTTTCCGACTCACCGGCTGTACTGTCTTTTCTGACACCGCTTTGTTGTAGGAGCCAAGGACAGTACCACAGCAGCAATTGCTCCTCCCTGCCTTGGTTATCAATGCGGGAGAGCCCTGGGTACCTATGACACCCTGTGCAGGTTTGATCAGCCTTAGTTCCTGGACTTCTGCTTCTTACTTTCCAAGGCTCATGAAAGTAATGGTCTATAGAGTTCGCAGGTACTTCCCTCCTGAAACTCTCTCTGGTCTCGCCATCTTTTTTCTTGTATTAACCTGCCATCTTGGAACTGCTGTTCCTTATGTGGTTTGCATCGATCAGAGTGTGCTTTCGTGCTCTGCCTTTTATCCATGTGGGTAGGTGTGATAGGAGTCAGGTGAGTGTAATGATCCGTAATTGCCTGACCTTCCCTGACCATAGTGTTGGGACATGCCAGGTATACGGCTCTGGTGTTAGTCCATTGTCGCTCACAGTGAACTGTCCGTGAGAAAGTGTTTGTGCCGGGAAAGGGGTGGGGGTTGAGTTCCTAGGTATCCTACCTGGTAGGATGGGGAAAAGGTGTTATAAGGAAGGGAATATCGTGTCTCACCCTCCGGTGTCCCACTTCCATTCCCCGATGAAGACCCCTCAACCAGGTGATCCTCCCGCACTGGCTCACCCCCAGAAACTGGATCCAATAGCGATGGCCGTGTCCTGGCCACCTAGATGACAGATCCCTGGGGACTAACGTACTGAAGAGTCAGCAGCAACCCTTCTGTGCATTTGGCATCAAGTGGTTACGAATGCGAGCATCTGAGACGTGCCCATTCTAAGCCCCATGGCGGACTTCAGCCCCATGTATTCCTTTACTTGAAGGACAAGCTAAGTATTTTTTGGAAGTATTTCATATTGTAATCATGAAGTACTGCAAACAGAGTATTCACAAAATACCCCATGAAGTAAGCACCTCATCACTTACGAGTGAGGTCGGTGACAAAGGGCACTTTTACTGTCACAACCACTCTCACGATGACAGCCTAGATGTAACTCACTGGGCAGCTTGGTTCAAAGGACAATCGCTACAGCTTTTGACCCCACAACAAAGTTCAGGTTTCTCGCATCCTCAAAGGAAGAGGCAATTCAGAAGAAAGCTCAGCAGGTGCACACTTCCAATACGTTTGTAAAACACTCAATAATAGAGACATCTCATCACATCACATTAAATGTCAATCTAAAACTATACCTTGAAAAGTGTGCAATGGTGCCATACTCGGTCACCGAAGCCGACCTCACAAGGCTCTTCTTGAGCTATCAAAATGGATGCTGAGAGGCTTAGGCTGTGATCACCCTCCAAGCATGTGTATGGGGGTTAGGGACACACTATCCTGATCTGGACTACTGACAAGAGTCAGGATGTATACCTAGGCAGGATAGTTAAAGATGAAGGCTTGGCGATCCAGGCAGAGAATGAGCTCCCTTCTTTCATTGCTGACAAGAAGGCAGTCGTTGACTTTTCAACATGTTCTCTTTTCGGTCAGAATGAGGTCACTCTAAATCCAAATGGTGGTTGTCCATGGCTCAAGTAACATCATACCCTAAGAAGGGAATCAGGAAGTCAAGTCCATTAATGGACAAACTAAACCATTGATTGAGGGACAGGTGAGCACCACCCTGGAAATTGATGTGTGTGTCATCTCCTTTTTCTTGCGTTCTGGCAACAATCATAGAAACAGCTTTGATAAGGTGGTCTGTGATCACCAAAGCAACTTTTTAACCCTATTAAACACCTTAGTCTGAGAAAGTGGTCACAATTGGTCACAATTGATGCAGCCATTTTCAAGGGATGGACCTATGAGACATTCACCCTCCTGAGCAGCTCCAGTGCACAAAATGACTCCAGGCATACTGATGAAGGCTTGTCCAGAAAGGTCAGAATAGCTAACTCCAAATTCACGCTCCTACCTTTTGCCCCCTTGCTACTTTATTTAAAGACTTGGTCAAATAAGACAGCACTTCCACCTCCAATGGAAGTGAACACTCCTCTTCCCAAGTGGCCTCTCCAGAGGACGGTAAGAAAAGAAGAAGAGAGAGGGAATGGACTTTGCATTAATGATGACAAGACACAGCTACTCCTCCTAGGATCCCAAACAAAACTCAACAGATAAGCCAATCAGTTCAACGCCTTCAATATTGATGGCAACTTCATCAAGGTGTCTAAGGATGTGAAAACATTAGGTAATTACTTAGACTCTGCGTTAACCTTAACAAGACAAATGAATGCGTCAGCATCCTAGACGGCTTACAACTGTCTCCAGACCAGACCATTCCCAACCTCCTTGAATTGCATATCTTTAGCCAGAGCACTAGTCCTATCAAAACATGACTATTGAAATGCTCTTTACTTGGGTACTAACCAAAGGAAGATAAAAAGATGCAAGTAATACAAAATAATGCTATTAGATCAGCACTGTACATCCGTTGTCTAGATCCCACCACATCCAGACGCAACCTAAACTGGCTATTTGTCAATCAAAGGATTGCATTCAAAACCTTGTCACTCACACATAAGTGTCTCGCGAACATAGCGCCAAGATACCTCACCAACAACTTCTCACATCACATCTCTAATCCCCCCACCAGATCTGCACAAGCACACTGTCTCAATATCCCAGGTTCAAATGACAGAAGGCAGGAGGGAGCAGCTTCCCTGTTCTAGCAGCTAATTTTTCCTACTTTACATTCAGGAAAAATGCAAAAATGTGGCTCTCCGAGCAAGAGACTTAGCAAACTATTCTGTCCACTCATTTACCTTCCTGCTGTACTGCACTTAAATGAACCCGCTGTATCCACTATCCTGTATTAACTATTTATTTTATTTGTTTATACCGTGCCATAGCCCACAGGCATCAGGGCACCATTTCAGGTATTACGCGAACAGAGCCGTTTCATATTTTTCCTGAAGACCTCGTAGTTTGCTTTGGTTTGCATGGATGTGGGGAGTGCATTCCAATTTTTTGCTACAGCTACGGGGATAGAGCTACTTACTCATCTTGCTTTTTTAGTCTGTGGTATGGTCAGTAGGTATAAGGCACTAGAGTGCAGGATCCTGTTAGGTACACATTTCCTTACTGCCTGCTTCAAGTAGGATGGTGCCCCTCCATGGACACATTTATGCGCAGGTGTCAGTGTCTTGAATTGTACTCTTTTTACTATCAGAAGTCAATGGAGCTTTTTACGATAGTGAGAATTATGGCCCCCTCTTGTTGCGTTGAAAATTATCTGGACCGCGTCATTTTGAACGATCTGCAACTTTTTGATGTTCCGTTTACCAGCCCTGCTCAATAAAGCATTGCAGTAGTCTAAATGTGGCATGATTATGGCCCGGAGCATTCAGAGTGATACTAACAGGTTGATCTGCCTTAGAAGTTTCGGATGATAGTGGGCCTTTCTTATTACAAATTTCACATGAGCATCCATATAATAGGCTTCAAAGATGGTGCCCAGGGTTTTTACCCTTCAACCACTTTTATCACACAGGAATCGATTTCTAAGCTTGTGTAAGATGGGTCAAGTTTCTTTCTAGCCTGAGAGGATCCAAAGATCATAAGCTCAGTCTTGGAGCTATTCAAGCACATCCAGTTTTGTGTCATCCACTCCTGGATGGTCGAGTAGATGTAATTCAGTGTTTTGGTGTCCCTGGTGTAATCCCCCCTGTGGAAGTCATCCACATAGTTTGTAAAATGAAAACCCATAATTTCCAGTTTATCCCACAACAGTTTTATATAGATGTTGAAAAGTATTGGGGAAATACATGTTCCCTGTGATACTCCATATTTGATGTCATTAAGGTCTGAGCAAGTCGCGCCCCAGCAGATATTACAAGTTCTTTCCCCTAAGAAGGATTTGATACAGGCCACAGTGTGGTCTGAGCAGTTTCCCACCTTTGCAAGAGTTTCCAATAGTCTGGTGTGATCAAGCAGATCAAACGCCGCAGAGAGATCCAACAAAACAAGCAAGCCTGTTTTCCTCTCCTACAAGCGGTGTAGCATTTGTGTTTGCAGATCCAGTAAAGCAGTCTCGATACCATAGTTTCGGCGGAAGCCATATTGTTTATGCTGGAAAACTGATGTGGATTTGAAGTGATTCTGCAATTGTTTAGTAGCCGCTTTTGTCTAACAGCTTTAAGAGGAAAAGGGTATTAGTTATTGGGCGTAGGTTTGAGGGATCTTTCTCATTAAGTCCAGGTTTTTTGGTAATAGGTGTAACCACCACTTCCTTTATAGAGTTTGGAACACTATTATGCGTAAAACAGGCATTTACGAAGCAAGTAAGAAATGGGGCAAAAATGCTTTTATTTCCAAGGATGATTTTCGATGGAAGAAAGAATGTCCCCAATACAGGTAGTTGGTGTAGTATTGGCAAGCAAGAGTAAAGTATCTGCCATGGTTATCTCGTGAAAATGTAACTTTAGGGTGCTACTGCCTTCCTCTTTACCGAGCTCAGAGCTTCCAGATGTTTTACAGGAGTGTCTCTCAAGTATAGGGGTTATTTTTGGAACCCTCTGTATGTTCTGTATTTTTTTGCGAGCTAAAACTTTATTTTGAAAAGCTTTTTGAACATTCTCGCTATGTATAATATGTGTAAGTAATTCTATGTAATTCTGTAACAGATGTTATGTTAGAGTTATTTATAGAGCGCGCGTTCACCCGAAGGCATCTTGGTGCTGAGAGGAGGAGGAACTACAAGCAAGAGGGCACAGAGAAACTAAGGGAAGCGACATAATTAGAAGAGAAGTCTTAAGAGCCTTTCGAAAGGCTAGATGGTTGGACAGTGACTTCAGAGTCAGTGGGAGACTGTTTCACAGCTGGGTCGCTGTGATAAAGAAGGCACGTCCACCCAGTCGCGAACGGCGAAAGGGGGGCACAGATAGCAAGCTTGCTGAAGCTGAGCGCAATGGGCGGTTAGGAATGTACCGCTCAAATTTAACACAGAGATACTCTGCCTCAAGGCCATGCAGGGCCCAGTGAACAATGCAAAGCGCCTTGAATTGAACTCGCTGTGTCACCGGACGCCAATGGAGAAAGCGAAGTACAGGGGATATGTGGGACTCATAAGGAGTGCCTGTTGCCAGCCTGGCTGCCAGATTCTGGAGGTGCTGTAATCTGACCATCAGACCCTTAGACTGTGCAAGGTACAGAGAATTACAGTAGTTCAGCCTGCTAAGAATCATTGCTGCTACTACTGGTGGACGCAGCAAGGATGGAAACAGGTGGAGCACTTTCCTAAGGATTTTGAACTGGAAGTGGCCCTGCTGGCATACCGAGGAGACTTGGGGGCACAAAGACAGATTGGCTGACATAATAACGCCAAGATTTTTTACCTTTGTAGAAGGAGCTGGGAGCGGGCCCAAGGAAGAAGGCCAAAAGGAGGAGATCCACAGTGAAGGATTACAGAGGGACCCCACCACCAACACCTCGGTTTTGTCCACATTCAGTTTCAGCCAATTTTGCCCCATTCATTGTCCCACGGCAGTCAGGCACTTATGCAGGTATGCCAACGCCTCAGCCTGATCCAGATCTAGGCGGATCTATAACTGGATATCGTCCACATACGAGTAGCACCTGATACCGTAGGAGCAGATGAGGCAAATCAGCAGAAAGATGTAGATGTTAAAAAGTATGTATATGCAAGATATGCGACCAGATGCCCCACGGCCTGGGGTGCTTTACAAATAAAATAAATACAAATAGAAGGAGAGACAGGTTGTCGTAAAGAAGAGAAGTAGCAGAAAGCGATGAGTGAATATGTAAAAGAAAGCAAGGAGGTACAGTGAAATGAAAAATAGGACTTAGATATGGGGTTTACTTAAGGATTGCAGTGAGAAGGGGCTCAGAGAGGTCACAGGCATGCAATTTCTCTCCCTCCTCCCCAAAGAGACTGGTGGCAGGCCCTCTCTTCTCTCACTCTCTCCAAGATTGACACTTTTATCTGGGACTATAGAGCTAAAGTGGGGAGGGAGAGCAGGGAGCACTCAAAGGCGCACATCACTTAATTCCTCTAGCCAGACAGGGCTTCTTGGAGGTCTAGAAGAAGCAGAGCAGAATGTGTTAGGGAGAATTCTCCAAAATGGCTAATTTCCCTTACCTACTGAGTCCCTCAACAGCTTTGCGGGATTTCTAGGATTTATTTTTTTCACCTGGTAAGGGTGTGAGCCTTTTTCCCCACTCTTACATGTGTTTTGCTGCTGTGTGTGTTTAACATTTTTGTGTTCATAGACTGTGGCGCCTCACCTACTCCATAGGCATCATCTTCTTACTGTGTGTTACACAGCACCTTCAGTGCAGTGACACAGGGTTGTCTTTTTAGACTTGCCAACTCAGACTCCATTTTCTGGTACTGACTACTGTCTCCCAGAACATTTACAGTTGCCATTGACTTTATTAGTCTTTTTAAAACCACAGGCCCAGTACAAACTATCTTACATAGAGTACTGGAAAGGGTTAATAGTTATCCATATTTGTCGGTCTCTCATGGAACATTGTTTTGTTCCCTTTTCATTAAGATTTGGCTGGTGGCAGTGGTATCTACCCTATTTTTCCTACCGCTGTTATTTTAAATAGCCTTGGTATTATTTTAGGCTATTTTAGTAGCCTCAAACTTAAAACCGCTGGACCATATATGTTTTTATTTGGTTCCGGCTGGGTTTATTCGCCATTTCTTTTTGTAAAGGTCTTTCTCGTGTTTTACTCTGCGCGCCAAACCAGGTTTGGTCCCTTTGTTTGACGACCTTTGGCGGGCTTCTGCACAGAAGCCCTCCTTAGGCGCCTGAAAGTCTGGGTAGGCAGGATGTGAGGGAGGGGTTTTAGGACCCCTGCCATGGGTTCCCTTGGTAACCCAAGTCGCACTACTGCTTGATTGGCTAGGTGACTGTCCTGCCAGGACAGCCACCCTGCTGTGTGATTGACAGCCAGGCTATGTGAATGGGGGAAAACTGCATAAAAAGCATGTCTCTGGGACTGAGAAGGCAGAGTCGCCACTGGATCGAGTGAACCAAAGAGAAGCTGACAGAAGAGGACCTCTACCACGACTGAACCTCCCGGTGAAGCTCTGCTGCGGGTCCGAATCTTCAAACTTCGATGACAGGGAAGATCTGCAAGGAATCTTCTCCCCTTGAGCTGGTGGGAACAACCAGTTCCCAAACTGCAAGCCAGGCCTCCCTCATCTGGTCGAATTTGCTGTGCTCAGCTACAGTGAACCGGATAGCCAGGAGGATCGGACTCTGCTTGGGCGCGCCTTTTATTCGTTGCTTTGCTCTGCTGCTGGTTTCTTCCCTGGGCAGTGCAGGACCCTCCAGTCATCCTACTTCTTGTCAGTCCGACAGTCGCTTCAGGAACCGTGAGCATGCAGGACCTGCCAGGAACTTCTGCCTCAGCTACAGCATTCTTCTGCTCTAAAGCTACTGTGCTAACCCGGTTGTTCGTTTGGTCCATGCACGGTGAAAGTGTGTGAAATCTTTCGCCAATCCGAGGGCTTGTCCTCCTCCATTCTTTAAAGTGACTTTTCGTTTGACCAACTTCGTTCTGAACTCTTGGCAAAGACTTAACCGCGAACTACCGTGAACTGTGTGATCCTCTGCAAAGACTTTGGTCCATTGACTTTGGGCCAGGCCTCTTGACTTGATTTCCTCAATGTAGTTGCTTTTTCTAGATTGCCCTGCTTGCTTACTTGTTGGTGCTGCTCAACTTCTGTCTAACTTTGTCTTTCCCTCCCTTTTTAATTACTGGAATGCCATTTTGCTCACACTTCATTTTGAGCTTAACTTGTCCAGAATCTATTGGGTGTGGTGTAGTCTATTAAGATCGTGATTTTTCAACTGCTTGACAATAGTGAAATGTTTTATAACTGATTTGTAAATAAATGTATATTCTTTTACTCAGAAACCTTGTGTCAGTGTTTGTTTGAATCATAGTAATTGCTGTCCTTTGTGTAACTATTGATACTGCTCACTTTACTCTTGAGATAAGTCTGGCTGCTCAGCCATCGCTACCACTTTACTGTGTAGTACAGGCCTGTACCAAAGGTGACATTGTACTGTCACTTGTAGTCTTAATTGTGTGTGGTGTTCCCAAAGGGTACTGCATATAATAAGGTTTCAGTTTGGTGGATTTATGCTTGACTGCATGATATTGGGTTGTTTTAGTGTGGAAAGTGACTAGTAATATGTAACCCCTAGAATACATCTGATAATCAATTGTAATGATGCCTTTGAATTATATAAACAGAAGTCATAAAATAGAAATTAAAAACACTGAAATAAAAACCGTACCACATTATTTGTAAAAAATAAGTGGATATCAATTTAAAACATGGTAGATTTCATGACAGAATCAGAAGAAATCAGCATATACCAACATAGTTAATTCTAACACGCACTAGCAGTGCATGTCCTGCTTTACAAAGGATACAGTTTATAGGTAGCATAGAAGGTTGCATGTCTCGTTTATCTGGCCAGGAATTATGGCATCTAATTTATCAATAAAAAGATTTTGCGATTCCGAACCATAGCTACTTCCAGAATTTTAAATTTTATCTTACATTGTTTATTTATTTAGTATACTTATATTAGTATTTTATTATTACTTTTTAAGTTTTGGGGAAGTGTTGTTTTAGTGATTAAAATAATCATTTGGAAAGAATCCAAAAGTATGGAATCAAGAATAAATAATTGAAATTCATATCAGTTATCACTGAAAAAATGTGTATTTTATATTACGGTAGGGCAACTGTACACAAGTGCCCAGCACACTGGTTGCATACAAATTGAGAACAGTGATTACTGTTAATTTTATACAAGGCCATGACTATGCTTTGGGATTGGTGCAGCAAGAACATAATAAAACCTTAGAAAAATAGTCTTTGAAATCGTGCGGTACCCATGAGCCCAGCCCTGGTGCAAACCTCGGATAGTCATGGGGTAGTCATAGCTCCTACCAGAGATCTCAACCTATGTGCAAATAGCGAATGCTCTCAGTGTGGTCATGAGACACCAAACCCATGAACCTGCTCAGTGATGGTGTCAAACAGCTAATACTCCCAGGGGTCGGTCACAAAATGTCACATCCAAACACGGTCAGTAATTGATACACAGAAAATGATCGTAATAATAAGCGAGGGCATTTGCCAGAGTGCTTCTCATAGAGCATCTTATATACTCATTTCCCTGGCGACGGAAGGATGAACAGCTTATTGAAACCAAGCCAGGATTTGAATCTGTGACCTGCAGATCACATGCATTTCTCAGAAGCAAGTGCGTTACTCTTCAGATACGTCACTGGCCTAAACAGTTGTGGATCCCCAGCGCTCTTAGCTCTGTTTCAAGTACCACATACTCACAGGATGGTCATTATCTTGGTTCTGTAGTTGTTGCAGCCGATTCTTCTCATTCTGGTTATACTAGTAGCAGTTTGGAACTTTTCTGTGTTGATGAAGAGCACCGGCTTCTTTACCTCGGGGTAGAGGTTGTGCTCCAACGGGAACATCCAGGCATCGAGAGCCACTGCACACCTACAAGGAAATGATGATCAAATCACGCTGCCACCATTGAGTTCTGAAATTTACAAAAAGGAAGGGCTTCTCTATTTTCCAATTGGAATTGTAGGGATAATGGTAAACATTAAAGTGGAATGCAAGAGGATGTTAAATTCATTTATTCAGTCACTTGTTATAGCGCCTTTCACCATAATTATGGTCCCAACGCGCTTTCGGTTGAATGCTCTCGGAAGTCCAAAAATTTGGGAGCTGCTATTATGCGTGTGTGCATTTCAGCCATTAAAGCTATGCAACAGTGACCAGGACCCTGCTAGTCACCCAGGTCTAAATGGAGTGTGTATGGGCACAGCTGAGGTATACTATGGACTAAAGGGGGGAGTTTGTGTTTAAGGAGATAGAGAGTTATGTGGGAATTCTTGTCGTTAAAAGTAGGGTCATTCTTTTGGCAGAGGTGATGTGCTGTAGTGTTTGTATTATATGCCAGTGCAGGGTGTGCAGAAGTGATCCTGCGCAGGTTGTGTGGAAGTGAGCCTGTGCCTTCCGCTAAGTTGCAAATGTGCAAAGTGGGAGAGGTAGAGTTAGCTGTGCAAACAACAATGTCTATCTCCCGGATTCCATCTATGTACCTTGCACAAATTGGGCTAAACGCAAGAAATGGCTGATCACCACAAAATGGGCTGAAGCAAGGTAAAGTAAGGCTACCTTACACAATTAGGCTAACTGCGAGATATGGCTGACTAACCAAAGGCGTAGCCGGGATTGTCTAACAAGTGGGTCCTGAAGCTAATGTAGTTGCACCCACCACAGTGGCAAATTACATCTGTAAATTCCCATACAGCACTGCAGAGTGGGCATTTACAGAAGTTGGGCGGGTCCTGTCCGCTTAGGCCCTACCCTGTCTACACCTCTGTGACTAACACAAATGGGCTAAAAGCAAGGTAAGGCTACCTTACACAATTGGGCTAACTGCGAGATATGGCTGATTAACACAAATGGACTAAAAGCAAAGTAAGGCTACATTACACAATTAGGCTAACTGCAAGATAAACAAGTTACTTTCTTACCTGGTGACGTTCTTTCGAAGGGATGGTCCGACGATGTATTCCATATCTATGACGGGTAATGTCCACAGCTGTGCTGCTTCGGAAAATCTTCGGCGTCTGCGTCCTGCGTCGATGACGTCGATGCGTTGTGCCCGAGGACCTCCTCCGACGTCACCCGATGTGATAAGTAGGACGCCCGACGCCCATAGCCTCAGTTATAGTTTTTCTCCCAGAACGTGTGCCACCAGTTTTCTGCCAGTCAGACACACAAGGCCTTGGGGAACTCAAGCTGCAATCGCAAAAGAAATTCTGCAGCGGGGAAGGTAGGGAGGGAGCGATATGGAATACGTCGTCGGACCATCCCATCGAAAGAATGTTACCAGGTAAGAAAGTAACTTGTTCTTCAAGGGGATTGGGTCCTCTGACGTATTCCATATCTATGACAGACTCCCAAAGCAGTACCAAGCAAGGAGGTGGGAAAAGAATTTAGAACACAAATTTAGCATGCCCAATCAAATTGCGGAATATAGGACTGCCTTGCCAAAGTCCAGATCCTGTCCTCTGATGGAATCGAGGGAGTAGTGACGTACAAAAGTATATACTGAAGCCCAGGTGGCTGCATCACAGATGTGACGAATAGGAACACCCCTCTGCAGGGCAGTAGACGCTGCCACTCCCCTGGTAGAATGGGCCCGCAAGCCAGCCGGAGGGTCCTTACCTGCCAAGCGATAACACTCGGAGATAGCTAAAATAATCCAACGAGACAAAGTCTGTTTCGTCACAGCTTGTCCCAAACGCTTTCCAGCGTAACCAATGAAAAGTTGATCGTCCACTCTGACCTGGGACATGCGCGAAACATAAAAGCTCAACGCTCTCCTAGGATCAAGCCTATGGAGCCTCTCATCTTCCTTACCAGGATGTGGAGGAGGATAGAACGCTGGAAGAACAACCTTCTGGCTCAAATTAAATTCCGAAACCACCTTCGGAAGAAAAGAAGGACGAACTCTAAGGACAACCCTGTCCTTATGAAACACAGTGAAGGGTGCCTTAACTGAAAGTGCCTGTAACTCACTCACTCTGCGAGCGGAAGTAACCGCAACCAAAAACACAGTTTTAAGAGTTAGCAGTCTCAAAGGGCAAGAATGTAAAGGCTCAAACGGAGCACCCATAAGAAACTTAAGAACAAGGTTCAAATCCCAACTGGGCACCAGAAAAGGTGGCAGAGGGAACACATTAGTGAGCCCTTTCAAAAACTGAGAAATTAAAGGAATCTTAAAATAGGAACATTCTTCAGACGAGCGCTTAAAAATGGACAGCGCCGCCAGGTAACCTTTAATGGTCCCCACTTGCAAGCCCCTGTGGACCAAGGAAAGCAAAAAAGACAGAACCATGGGAATGTCACATTCAAAAGGATCCACATTCTGAACTCTGCACCAGTCGCAGAACTTTCTCCAACGGCAACGGTACAGAGACTTTGTTGCCGGCCGCCTGGCCGAGAGCAACACCTCCATCACGTCTTCAGGGAGGTCCCAATCCTTATACCTCAACCTTTCAGAAGCCAAGCGTGAAGGATGAGGGATCTGACCTCTGGAAGGAGAACCTGACCCCCCTCCCGTGAGAGCAGATCGTCTCGGTAGGGAAGACGACGTGGAAGGCAGATGGACAAGTCGAGAAGGTCCGGGTACCACGTCCTCCGGGCTGGAGCAATGAGGATCATCCGGGAACCGAACCTCCATAACCTCCGCAGTACTTGCGGGATGACGGGGATTGAAGGAAAGGCGTACAGCAGTGGGAATGACCACTCCACCACGAACGCGTCTCCTAAGGCTCCTTTTGGAGGAAATTCCTGTGAGCAAAACCTTTTGTACTTCCGGTTGATACTGGAGGCGAAGAGATCTACTTGAGGGGTCCCCCAAAGGGCGAAGATCTCCAGGAGAATCTCCTGAGCCAGCTCCCACTCGTGAGAGATTGTGCTCTGCCTGCTCAGAGCGTCCGCCGTCTCGTTGTCGTCTCCGGCCAGATGAACAGCCGAGATCGAAACTTCCTGCTGGATGGCCCAGAACTCGAGCTGCATCGCCTCCCTGCACAGAGGAAGTGACCCTGTCCCCCCTTTTTGTTGAGGTAGTGCATGGCCACTGTGTTGTCCGTTAGAATCAGGACACGCTTTCCTCGCACAGTCGGCAGAAAAGACTTCAGGGCAAGCCTGACGGCCCTCAGCTCCAACAGATTGATATGGAGTCTGGACTCCGACGGAGACCAACGACCGCTGACTGTCAACTCGTTGGCATGAGCTCCCCATCCCGTGAGGGATGCGTCCGTCACAATCGTCACCTCCGGCCAGGGCAGCCAAAATGGGGCCCCCTTCATCAGATTGTCTTCGACGGCCCACCACAGAAGGTCCTGGGCGACCGAGGGCGGCACCTGAACAGGGTACCACTGGAGCTTGAGTGCCCACTGTGAAGATCTCATCCGCAGACGAGCCTCTGGCACCAGAAGAATGCAGGATGCCTTGAGGCCGAGCAGTCTCAAGAACTCGGACGCTGGGAGATTCTGGGCAAGTTGAAACTTGTGCACCATCTGCTGAATGTGAAGAGCCCTCACCTGGGGAGGAAAACACTGCCCCAGGGATGTGTCGAGCACTGCTCCGATGTACTGGAGCCGCTGCGTTGGTGTCAAATGGGACTTCTTTAAATTGAGGGAGAAGCCCAGCTTGTGAAGGGAGTGGTAGGTGACGGACAGATGATCCAGGACTTGCTCGGGAGAGCACCCCCTGATCAACCAATTGTCCAGATAGGGGTAGACGTGAATCCCCCCTTTCCTGAGATGCGCTGCCACCACCACCATGAGCTTGGTGAAAACCCTCGGGGCGGAGGTCAATCCGAACGGCAGGACCCGAAACTGAAAGTGCAAGTCGCCAACTGCGAACCTCAGGTACTTCTTGTGCTTGGGATGGATCGGCACATGGAAGTAAGCATCCTTAAGGTCGAGAGACACCAACCAGTCCTGAAGTTGAAGGGCCTGGAGGACTTGAGAAAGAGTCACCATCTTGAACTTGTCCTTCCTGAGGAGTTTGTTCAAACCGCGCAAGTCCATGATGGGTCTCAATCCCCCGTCTTTCTTCAAAATCAAAAAATAAGAGGAATACCATCCCTTGTTCCTCTCCGCTACAGGCACCAGTTCTATGGTGCCTTTCTCCAGCAGGGCTTGAATTTTCTGTGCAAGGAGCGGATCCGGACTCTTCAAAGAGAGGTTCCCAGGTGGATTGTCGTGAGGCCTCTGCCGAAAAGGAAGACAGTAGCCGTGGGTTATGATCTCCAGAACCCACACATCTGAAGTAATGGCTTGCCACTCTACAAGATGCTGCGCCAGCCTTCCCCCAACCGGCGAACCATGGGACCTGGCCTCATGACTGAGTGGTAGCGGCTGTGGCGTTGCCTGAGGGCAAAGAGTCAACTGCCCGAGCGGCCTTGGCACCTCGAGTACCCTTGTTTCCACCTCTGGCACTCTTAGGGTGGCCTCTTTGACTGCTAGCTCCTCTCGCTTTACTGACGGACGAGTAATAGCGAAAGGAACCTCCCCTCCATTGCTGTCCCCTAGGACGAAAAGGCGGAGGTTGGCGAACTGCAGCGCCCAACGACTTCGCTGCAGCTTTGGAGGTCTGCAACCTCTCAAGGCTCTCGTCAGCCTTGCTGCCAAAAAGATGTTCACCGTCAAAGGGCATGTTGAGGAGCCGGGACTGCACATCAGGAGCAAACCCAGACTTCCGCAACCACGCAAACCTGCGTATTACGGTGCTCGCCGCCATGGACCGGCTGACACAATCTGCCATGTCCAAACCCGACTGAACGGCCTCACACATGGCATCCTTGCCATCCTGAACCATAGCAAGGAAACCACCCCGTTCGTCCCCTTCGGGAATATGTTCAGCCACTAATGCAACACAGTTCCACAGAGTGTGTGTGAAACGAGACAAGGCACATATGGAGTTGGCCGCCTGAAGCGCTATACCCCCTGAAGAAACCACTTTCTTCGCCCAACCGTCAAAACGTTTGTCGTCCCTATCCGGAGGGATGGTAGGATACGACGCCTGCTTTGCCGGGACCGTAGCCGCCTGCACCACCAAACTCTCCGGAGTGGGGTGCCTGGACAAGTAGCAGGGGTCGCTACTGGCTGGATGGTATTTTCGCGACAAAGACTTGCCCACTGCCGGGAGACTCTCCGGAGCAGTCCAAGCCGCTGCCACCCTTCTCTGCAGAGCCATATGAAACGGCAAAACCGGGTCAGTGGGGGGACCAAGATCAAGGATGTCCGTGGGGGAGCTGACCAACCCAAGTACTCGGTGACCCGGGACATAAGGCGCCGGTATGAAGAATCGGCATCAGTGCCAGGCTCCGGCCTACAAAACTCCACCTCCGGAGAGGTGTCCAGTCCACTGGCATCATGCAGTGACTGCCTCAGGTCATCAAACTGGCTATGGCCCGAGATAAGCTCATCTGGAACCGTAACCGGAACCAAGCCGTCATCAGAGCCTTCATCACCCTCTGAAATGTACTCCAGGCGGGGAGAGGAAGACCTCTGGGGACCAAAGCAGTGCCTGACCTTAGCCGGAGCCTTTCTAGGGGCTAACCCCCTGCCACGGGGCCCCTCCGACACCACCGCCTCGAAAGGCGTTGAGGGCGCCCAACGAGTCGGCGTCCACAGAAACGGCGTCGACGTTGAGCGAATCGGCGTCGACGTCAGCTGCAGCGCTGCCAGCATCGACGGCGTCGACACAGGCCTCGAAGCCGGAGCTCTGAGCGTGTCTCTCGACGACCTAGGCGCCGACAGTGTCGACGACCCCCGCAGAGGCGGAGCCTCGAGAGAAATCGTTGACCTCGGCGCCACAGGCGTCGACATCTTCTTCGAAGACGGCACAGGATCACGCGGTCTCGAACGCGTCGAGGACCGGGACCTGGAACGGGCATGGCGAGAACGGCTACCCTTGTCCGAGCAGGACCTCTCCCGTGAGCCGTGCCGACCACCCGAGCCCAAAGGCGTACGAGCGGTGTCTCTCGACCGGTGCCGACCGACCCCACTCGGAGGCGCGGACGGACCGGTGCCCTGCGATTCAAGAATCCGGTGTCGCTTGCATGGAGGGATAAGCGACCCGCCGACGGGCGGAGTCCTCGGAAGAGGACGGGGAAGGCGACCGATGCCGGCACTTCCGGGAATGCCTCGAAGAGGCGGAGGAGTGGCGAGACCGCCTCATGGAAGGAGACCCACTGGACTTCCGACGATGACACGGAGAGTCGCCCCTCGAGTCATCCGTCGAAAGCCCCACAGACCTCGACTTCCGGGGCTTAGACACCCGACCTACCGACAGCTTCTTCTTGTGTTCCCGCAAGGCCTTTGCCGTGAGCGACTGGCAGTCGACACAGTCGTCCGTATCATGGGCCTCCCCGAGGCACCAGAGGCAGGCGTCGTGTGAGTCCGTGACCGACATCTTGGACCCCCAGTCCCCGCATTTCTTGAAGCCCGGATGCGGGGTTGAAGACGAAGTAGACATCGCCACGAACAGATCTTCACAAAAAACCGAACAGGTTCAACAAACCGAAAAGGAAACAGCAAACTCCAAAGAGTCGAGGCGTACCGAGATTCACGAAGCGAACACGTTCGCAGAAAAAACGGAACTGAGGCTATGGGCGTCGTGCGTCCTACTTATCACATCGGGTGACGTCGGCCGTCGGAGGAGGTTCTCGGGGACGGCGCATCGATGTCATCGACGCAGGACGCAGACGCCAAAGATTTTCCGAAGCAGCACAGCTGTGGACATTACCTGTCATAGATATGGAATACGTCGGAGGACCCAATCCCCTCGAAATGGGTGATTAACACACATGGGCTAAGAGCAAAGTAAGGCTTCCGTACACAGTTAGGTTGTATTTCGTTTAACGAAGGATAGCACAGGAGCAATGTGCTGGTCTTGGAAGTGAGACCACTGTAAGGAACACATGGTGGCAACAGTAAAGACAGACACAAGTGATTACAGTTCAAGGGTGTTAATCGAACTTTATAATGGGTGAGATAAACGCCTAATCTAAACCTAAATCTAAGATGGGAGCAAGCTACGACTATCAAATAATAATAAGGCAGTAGCGTCTTGTGAAATAAAAAGGCCCTATACTAAATAAACCTACTGCCAATCCTTACTACTAAATTACAAAAAGAGCGTGGGATAATGATCACCAGAAAAGAAAGAAGTGTTAAAAAAATGATAGGTCAGGATGGTATGGCTGGGTCTCCCTTCACCATGTTTGAAGCACTGGAAAAGGCGGGACTCTCGAGCACAGCACACTCCTTGGCCTCATCAGCACGAGGTTCACAGTTCAAGTTCAACACTATCAAAACCTTCAGAGGCCAAGTCTCTTTGCTGAAAAAGTCTCTTGCCGTAGAAGGCTTGCTGATTCAAGGTAACAAACAAACAAACAAAAGTTCCTTTTGATACTCTTGTACCTTGAGCGTTTGCTCTTCGCTCCTTGGATCGCCCTCTGCCGGGCTCGGATCCTCCATGCAAAATGGGCCTCCCTCCATCGTGTTCACTACAGCATTTCTTTAACACAGTTCATGTATTGCTTCTTTACATCAGAAAGAGGGGGGTTTCCTTCTCCTAGCTTTCTTTCAGCATCTCTGTGTCGGGTTCACACTTTCCTTATTTCTACAGTTCACAATCCTATTGGAAAGCTGGTTTCCGTTCCCCTAGCTTTCCTCTGGCAACAGGTCAGAGACATTCGATTGTACAAGGGATTTGACGTAACAATTGTAGGACCACTCTGATGCCTCACGCCACCCTTTCCTAGAGTTTCTGGTTCTTGTAATTTCAAATAACAGGTCCCGGTCAGAGTCTTTCGAACGAGCGCCGATGTGGCGCCGGACCCCTCTGCACCTGGACCTCAACAGGGCTTTATTTAAAGTTCAAACACATTCACAAGTTGTTTCCCTTCCAGATTCCTTGGTTTCAAAATGTTGCTACTTGCAACCTTGGGCTCAACACAGTTCGCTTTACTATCAGCTTCCTCTGACTCACCGGCTGTGATGAACCCGTTGGCTTCTTTGTTCTCTGGAGTCAAGGATAGTACACGGTAGCCAGCTTGCTTCACCGCCTGCGCCATCAAAGCGGGAGGCCCCTGTGTGCTATTGACATCTGCTGCTCCACATGCCAGCTTTTATTCCCAGTGATATGCTTTCCTTTTCGGAGGCTTCACAGGTCTGAGCTGAAACGGGCAAGGGCAACTCCCCCTCCGTCATGCTTCAAGGTCCCACCGCCTCGCCTTTCTTCTCCTTTTAAACTGCTGGTTTGGTGTAGCTGTCTCCTCGTGCATTCGGTCTTGCTCGTGTGTGCTTAAGTGCTCTGCCTTTTATCCCTGTGGGGAAGGTAAAAGGCCATCAGGTGTGCATAGTTCTTGTTAATTGCCTGACTCTGCCTGACCCGTATGTTGGGACATGTCAGGTAAATGGCTCTGGTGTTAGTCCGTTGTCTGTTACTGTGTAAGAAAGTGTTCATGTGGGAAAAGGTGGCGGGGGGGTTAGAGCTTCTAAATATCCTACAGGGTAGGATGGGGAAAGGTGTTACAGGGAAGGGGATACCACGTCTCAACCCTGTGTGTCCCACTTCCACTCCCTGAAGACCTCTTGCCCAGGTGATCCTCCCCCACTGGTCCACCCCCAGGAACTGGATCCAACAGCAATGGGCATGACCTGGCTACCTGGACATCAGATCTCTGGGGACTAGCGGGTGAGACATCTTCAGGTCCCTAACACCAGGCAAAGCAACAGAGGTTTGAATCCCAGATCCGCGCTTAGAAACCGAACTCTGGTATTAAGCATGTTATAAAATTAAAATAAATAAAATAAAGCGATGTAAGGTTTCCGTACACAGTTGGCTTGTATGCGAGACATGGCTGACTAACACAAATGGGCTAAACGCAAGGTAAAGCTACCTTACCTTACACAATTAGGCTAACTGTGAGATATGGCTGATTAACACAAATGGGCTAAAAGCAAGGTGAAGCTTCCATACACAGTTGGGTTGAATGCGAGATATGTCTGATTAACACAAATGTGCTTAAAGCAAAGTAAGGATACCTTATACAATTAAGCTAAATGCTAAATATGGCTACCTAACACAATTAGGTTAAATGTGAGATATGGCAGACAACACAATGTTAACAATTTATCTTGACTAGCTAATAATTAAATAATAATATACATGAACCATCAATGATGTATATACAGGGATGTCGTTACTGGTAATACTGTTTTAACTTTAATTTGGACTTGTTAGAATTCCACTACATTTTAATATCAGTTACAGCAGCATACAAAGTCGTTTTTTTTTCTTAACAGAAATAGCACAATATACAAGCCCAATTGTGGCGTGAGTAAAATGTAGTAACACACATTGGCTGCCGATCAAGAAGCGCATTCTTTTTAAATCTCTGTGTTTGGTACATCACGCCTTTTACAATCAGGGCGCCGAATACATACAGGAAAAATGTTCCTGTTATGTGCCATCCCAGCCTCTGCGCTCTTAGTCTGCTCTACTGATCTCTGTTCCACGAGTTAGACTGTACCGGATTGGCGGCCGCGCTTTTTCCGTGATGGCCGCAAAGACCTGGAACAGTCTTCTTCTGTATCTTCGTGGCAGTGATAATCATCTGGCCTTCCGCTGCGCTCTAAAGACCCATCTGTTCTAGATCTCTCTGCTGCTGCACCCTATGCCTTTTTCAGCACCAAGATACCTCTGGGTGAATGTGCGCTTTAGAAATTTATGTAACATAACATAACATAACCATTACTACAGAAGGCTATACACACGCAAATAACTGTATGAAATATTGTTGACTTACTCAACTCAAAATATGTTGAGGTTTTAGTATGTAAAAGAGGAAGAGACAATGCTCAAGCTTCACGCTTTACTTGGCAATGAGACCATGATTCTGCAAGCACCTTCTGAATACAAATAGCAGAGGTAAAGGAATGCAAGTTCCAAGCTACAAGTCAGATATTAAAATCACTTGACCAGTGTCACAGATGGCTTCACACATTTCCAGACTCCAAAAGATGATTCAAGGGTCCTTTTTTTACAAGACGAAACACATGGTGTTCTCAAAAATGTCACAGGCAAGAGAAGGGGCCAACTAAATTGTATTTATTTGTTTGTTTGTACCGCAGTGGAAAACCTCAGCAATCAGGGCGCCACTCAGGGCGCCACATACCCATGGAAGACACCAGATTAAAAACAGGACGTACATAAACATCAACTTTTTCTGAGTTTGGCCAGAATTAATTTATTTGAAGAGCAGGGTTTTCAATTGAGCATGCAATGTCTTCACATTTTTTTCCAAACGGAGTGTGCTTGAGAGAGAGTTCCACACATGGGCCACCCTCATGAGGAAGGCCCTACCAAGTTCCCCAGCCTTTTTAAACCTAAGAGATCTGATTGTTCCAGTGTTAGCCGATCTGAGGGCACGGTTGCTACTGTAGAGGAAGGTACAGGACATTAGATATATTGGCGCTTTTCCATATAAGCACTTCTGTGCTAGGGTGGCTGTTTTAAAGTGGATACGGGCTGGAATAGGCAACCAGTGTAGGGATTCCCTCTCTGATGATACATGTACTTGGAGTACCTTTGATAATGCAGACTGCATCATTTTGGAGAATTTGCAAGTGGTGGATGCATTTTTTCCTGGCCCCAATATATATAGCGAGTTGCAGTAGTTGAGCCGTGAAAGAATAATGGCTCGATCAATCGAGCCACAGTTCACTTCTGAAATGAAGAGTTTAATATTCCCAAGAAGTCAATACTAGCCAACTAGTGCGTGTTTCAGTGCTGAAGGAGGCGTTAAAAAACACTCCCAGAGTCTTCAATTTTTCAGCTACAGTTCTGGGACTGTCTTTGATGAGAAATTGTTGATATTCATCCCTAGCTATGCTCTTGCCGCTCGGCTGCCAAACAATAACAGTTCAGTTTTTGTTCCATTGAGGCACAGTCAATTTTCATTCATCCATTGCTCTATGACCCTATAGATTGAAGTCAGGTTCCTAGTGTTAGTGTTGTAATCCCTGCTGTTTTCCAGGATCAGCTGGCTATCATCTGCATAGCTGGTAAAAGTGACACCATATGATTCCAGCAGTCTACAGAGAAGTCTAATATATAGATTGAAAAGTGTTGGAGAGAGACATGCTCCCTGTAGAATTGCACAAAGGATATGAGCCGAATGTGATGAAGTGCATTCCCAACCGACCGATGATTGTCTCTCGGATAAAAAGGATTGAATCCATTATATGGACTGTGGAGCACAGTTCCCTGTGTTAGATAGTTTGTTAGCCAGACGATCATGATCCAGCAGATCAAAAGCTGCGTACAAGTCGTGAAGGACCAAAAGCCAATTTTTTCCTTCGTTCGTCAGCTCTAACATATTGGTTTGTAGATCCAGGAGAGCCTTCTCCATACTATGATCCAATCTGAATGCTAATTGCTTTTTGTGGAATACAAATGCGGACTTCAGGTGGGTTTAAAGCTGTTTTGTGGCCACCTTCAACAGAAAATTTGAATTGGTAATGGGACTTGGATATTTTGAATCCTTAGGATTCAAGCCTGCTTACTTCACCAGAGGGGTGATGGTGACCACCTCAATTTTATCCAGGACTGAGATGTGATCAAAGGATGAATTTGCCAACCTGGAGAAGAAAAGAGCAAATTCTAACATAATCCAGGATAGGTTTTACTGAAATTAGATATTCCCTTCACAAAGTAGGGTGCACTGAGGCCAGAATGGATTCTGTTTCAGGGATAGTTACATGATTGAAGGCAAAGTTTGGCGGTCCAATCAGCTGTTTATGCACACCTGCCGGCCGGGCATGCTTATTTAGAATATTGACTAACTTGCTTTCAATTTTATCCCAGGCTGTTTTGAGTTTGTTTGCAAATACCTGTTGGACATCATTAAAGTCTTCCGCAGTAGGGTGAAAAGAATGAATCAATGCCTTGGGTTTCTCTAGAGATTTCAGGATTTCAAAAAAGCTTCTAAGTGTTGTTGTCAGCTACTGTAATCGTGTTATCAAAGAAGTGCCTTTTCGCTGTAAATATTTTGGCTTTATAGTCTGCTTCCAAAGCCTTCCATGTTTGGAGCTGATGGATGTTTTAACCATGCGCGTTGTGCGCTTCTCTTCTGTTTTTTCAGGTTTAATAGATTGTTGGAAAACCATTTGTTATGATTCGTATTTTCCCTTACTACTTTCCGTACTACAGGGGCAACTTTGTCCAGTGTCTTGGTCAGAATATTGTTATAGGTAACTCTTCCCCCTCCAGCAAGCCTACTATGCAAATATTACTCCTCTTGGTCCACTCTTCTGCTTCTTCCACTCTGTTTTGCAGGAGGCTGACCTTTTGATGCTGGATATGGACATCTGCCTGCGTCTCGCAGAGCGCTCCCATGCTCCCTTTTGTTTGGGTCTCCAGGGTGACAGTGTGCTGTGCCAAGTTTTGCACATTCTGGCGCAGCAGACCGACATCTACTTGCACTTCTGCAATCTGCGTGCCCAGGGAGGATTTTAGGTCTGCTATCACCTGCATCACCTGTTTATGCAGCTCTATAGTCTCACACCGTTTCCCCTGCGTTGGTTCAATATCGCTACAAGGAGACTGTTACTTGGCCCTGGCGAAGCCGTCTAGTGTGGGTTGACTTGGTTTCGACTTAGCCGACTGGAGTTGCATCAAGCCTGCTGAATTTCTGTTGCTCAGTCTGGGCGTCCCTCAAACTCTCAATCTCCTTTGGGATCCCCCTCAACCCTAACCTCGACTTCTCAAACCCCAGAATGGTTCTTTAATACTTATGACAGGTTACCCCTAATGTCTACAACTTAGTCTACCTTTTGGTGAGGTTCAAAAGGTTGTATTTAACTTGATAATTCCGATAGGGGGGTGCACATACCACATACAAGAGTAGACAAGAGAGGACGGGGAACCTTCCAGGGGGGAAAAGCACAGGTACACAAACAAACCGCAGACACACCATTAAAGAAGGCCTCACAGGGGTAGGGATGCACCTGGTGTAGCCTCAGTCCAAAGATCTTTTGTGCGTCAGAACAAAACATAGAAAAACTCACAGATTGACATATTTAGCAGAGATGTCCCCAGGTGGGGCCTTGCCCGGGAAACCTACTCTGAGCATATGACCAAGGTTGGGCCAGGGAGTAGGGGGAGGAGCGGGACAGAGTCCAAGCTGCCCATCACGGGTAGACTGAAGCAGCTAAGCCAACAGTGGGTAATGTAATAACAGGGCGACAAGCCAATCCTGCGGACACTCGGGGGTAGGAGGGAAGTGGACCTAAGCCAGTGAACCGTTCACATGGCCGCAAGTGCCAATCAGCATGTGGTTATGGGAATGAGAATCTGAATGGAGTGAAGTTACTGGAAGAATCAATCAAACAGTAAGTTTCCATGTCCCTGGGAGGTGGCCAGCCTTCAGAGTATCGAACACAAGGTTTGTGAAAGCCGATAACCAGCAGGCACCGCGTGAATGTCTGCCTTCCCACAAGAAGCAGGGTGTCTAGTGTTCCTTTCGTAATGGTGCTGACCAATGGCAGTATAATAAAGTTCTGGCAGTCAGCACAAATGTTATTTTACTAAATGCAAACTGTTCCTGGGAGGGGTGAGAATCGATATGGCACCACATGGGGAGACAATGAGTTGAGATACTGTTGGTTGATCTGTCACCTCCAATCATGTTATACTAACATACGTTAGCCCTAAGGATATGACGTAGCTGAATCAATGAGTTTCTTGGAAATGGCAGAGAATATGAAAATTCAAGCTGTAACTTGGTCTAATGCCTTGTCCATTGTATTTGTAGTATATACGACCATTCACTGTATGCACAGATGTCAGCTCTCATCAATCAGTTCAGTCCACTGTTCTGTTTGATCTATGCTCGCCCAGCTGTAATAAACAGCATTGCTTCTTGCCCAGTGTGTGCTCCTTTTTTCGTACGTGTTTTATATTGTGGGATCAGAGGACCCCCGTGTACAAGGTCATGACCTTCTCTGCAACTTCCTAGGTGCTCTCTACTCTAGAAGTCTCCTCTAGGTGATTTTTCAAAAAAGGATGTTTTTTGTGCCAACTCCAACTGTGTTGTTCCTTTCTATTTCACACTTGATCCCGTGCATTCCTCGCCCTGCACTTCCTACTCCCGACTCGCCTTCCTTCTCTAGTCTTATACTCCCTCTCTCCTTCTCTGCTCTCTCTTCCATTGGTTGTCTCCACTCCTTGTCCTTGCCTCTCTTCTGCCCCACCCCTGGCCTCTCACTCCTGCTCTCATACACCCTCTCTACCAGACCCATCTATATTCACTCTCACAACCACTCTTCAACTCACAGAACCATTCCTCTTAATTTGGTGCCACTCTCTCTCACAATCAACACCTAACTTGTACTAACCTCCAGCATTACCAAATGCTTCTCAGCACTCTGCTTCACCTTTCTGCCTTCCTGTTGATCTTTGGTCTACTTCCAAACCTACTGACCTCACCCAAACACCTTTAACCTTGCTGTACTTTTGCAGGCCTTTTAAACATGCGTTTTCCTGTTCCTGTCGACTCCCCATTGGTTTTGCCAATCACCTGACTCTGGGGCCAAATCTCTATCTAGTCTTTCTCCAGGGGTTGAGTTATCACATGGGGAATCCTTAAAACCCCTTTTTTCCCCACCCCCTTTCTGTACACATCATTTGTAAATTTGTATCTCTTTTAACGGTGGGTGATGGTTTGTTTGACATGCTACTTATCGCAGTGGGCTATATTTGTTTCATGAGACGTTAGTGGTTCTTTTCAGGTTGAATCTGAACCAACAAAAATAATTCTTGCCACCAAATTTGATGAATGGCATTGTATGGTTGAAAATGGTACCAAGGTCAAACACACAGCGCAAATAGGGGGTTAAGGAACTGGGGTCCTCCTGACTCTCTCATCCAGTCTATGGGGCAGGACAGGCTTTGACGTATGCCCTGTTAGGCATCCTCCCGCAAGCTGGCAGGGATCCCTGATCCCCCCTTAAGACGGTCAAGTCCATGACCCTGTCAAATACCTCCACACTTTCTTATAAGCCCCCTCTGTCTTTGGGTTTGCTGGTTACCTGAGGATATTGTTAAATTAGAGATTTCTCCCTCTTTTGATTCTGGAGTGATTGTAAGCACTAATCGAACAAGGGAAAGTCTGTTAAAAGGAGTACCTCTTCCGGAAGATCCGGAAACACAGCTACAGACACAAAAAAGGGTTGTTCCAATACCCTCATTTCTATTTGTGTTTGGGATATAAGTCTATGTCTTAATGGAAACATTTCTTTTGTGATAGTGGGCATTGACTGAATTGGTCTTGCTCTAACAGGTCAGACCTAATGGCTGTTCACTTACTCCTGGAGTCCAGTAGGGCTCTTGCATGCGCCCCTTGAATCATTACCGGCAGATGAAAATTTTGGCCCATTTCTCCTGTAGAATAAATGGTCCAAGCTAGAGGTTCTGGGCCCTTATCATCCCAAATAAATTTGTGGACGTACTCTTCGTCTGTCTGCTCTCTTTGGGTACAAGTCGTGGGGAAATTCTTCCGGAGTCCAGTGTTTAGGAATCCTATCTCAATTGGCTCTTCTTTTGGCTGATTCAGACAGAATCTAGCTATATGCCGGGGTTTTTTGCAGGCATAACAATACATTGCCCCTTCTGGAAGTGGAATGGGTTGTGGTCTATTTCCTTGCAGGGGAGTGGCAGTTTGTCTCTGAGGTGTTCTGTAAAGAACTGAATCTTCCCAGGGCCTTTTCGTGGTCATGCCCCAGTCTCACTTTGCTGGAAATCTTTGACCTTGTGGGTGGTTCTCGGGACTACTTTGCCTTCTGTTATGCATTGGTCATCGGAATGGCTCTTCAAGTGGGGGCTCGTGGAGCTGCTTCACTATCTCTTGTAGATATGTGGGCAAGGAGTTAATACATTGTTCCAATACAAGCATTTTTTTTCTGCCCCAACCATTTATTCATTTGGCCTTTACCTCTTAAGATATATGCCCGGGAGTCTCCCCTGCCGAAGTCGAAGACGTCTACGCCGGGACCAATAATGTTCCAGTCATGGCACATTTTTTTCAAAGATACCCCTTTTTAGAACTTCATATGGGGTGGTCCCATCCGGGTTCAGAGCTTGAAATGCCTGTTAGGTTTCACCCGTGAGAAGGGGTGCCCATCGATCCCATTGCCACTCAGCGGTCCCTTCAACTAGTTCAAACATGACAAAAAATGCCATTGGGTCTTATCCATTATTCAGTTTCTGGAGGACCATTTTAGGCATTATTGGTCTTACAGCTATGGCCGCACATAATTCTTTTTTTTTTATTGTAAAGTTTTTGTTTATTACAAACTTTATTTTACATTCGAAGATTATCTCCTTGTTACAATTGTTGCTGATCATTCCACGCCAATCAACTTCAAAACCTTTAGCTCAAAACTAAAAAAGACAGGTCAAATAGTTATCACGACAGTTTGCAAAATTTTGAAAAGTCCACTTTACCACTACACGATCAGTCTTACAGTCAATTTCAAAGCAACAGTACAAACTTGACAATTGTACGTCTGGAATCTGCCATTTTTTTTAATGATTATTTTTCATTTTAGAAAACCTCAAGCATTGTCGAGCAGCCGCTTTTCCAAGTAATTAATTACTGCACAAGTCAGCTTAAAGTTTGACGCGGTTATCACTGCTTGCCACCACTCCTCCATGTTTCCATTCATTGGGGAACATTTTCCCAGAAAAAATCTTTGTTGAACCTTTATAACCAAGCAATCAATGACCAGATGTTTAAAGGACTCAGCTGAAATGTTACAAAACCGGCATTTGTTATCTAAGGTTGATTTATTGTGTTTTAGGAATAACATTTCCTTTGTCGGAAGCAGATTTAGACATAGCCTCAAAAACTGATCACAATGGTATCTCGATGGACATTTTTTCAGATATTCTGGAATTTGATTAACTCCACCTGCCAAACCGCCTAAGTCAAGTCGGGATACAAGTTTTGCTCTGCTGTTCAATGTATTAATCCAATCATAATTTGGAAGTTTCTTTTTTATTAGGCATGGATATGCTTGAAGAGTCTCTATATTTGTTCCAATTTCATCTAGATAGGCAGATATGCTTTGCAACCATACCCCAAACAGCCCTTTGTAAGGTTTTTCTACTGGGGCGTTAAGGATTTGATATGGTTTTGCTGACAATTTCATTGACATTTTTCTCATTAGTGACAATGATTTCCATAAAACCATTGCAAATAAGGACTGTAACCCAAGTTCAATCCGTATGGCAGTGATTGAAATGTTATTTGGTAGGTGAAGGACCTTGCGCCAAAAAATTCCTTCCAACGCATCCCAGATTGATTTGTCGATGTTAAAACCTGCCTTGCTTCCAAATGTCAGTGTAGCTACTACCTTTTGTTGGTAGAACATTATAAATGGCATTAAAGTAAATTTACCATAATTTGAATGCAATTTTGCACCTTGCAACTTTAGGTTCTTTATTTTCATTTTCAGAGCTTCCGTCCATTGCCATTCTCTTATCGATTTGTTGAACAGAATGCCTAGATAGCTAATACTGTCTGTTCGATCAAGTTGTTTCCTTGCTGCAAACCATTTAACGTTTTTGCCTCTTTTCCAGGTGTTTGAGTTGATGGACACGATCTTTGTCTTCCCGACATTTAGTTCTAGGCCATTCTTTCTCAAATATATGTCAAGGCTGTTTAACAGACGTTTGCAACCCAGTTTTTCAACCCTATTTGGGTAGAGTCAATAAGCACCAAGTCGTCTGCGTATGTTACCCAGCTAATCTGGTGACCATTGATTATTGCAGGGAAGCATCGACTTTCTAAAAGCGCGTCCGATCTGCTATGTACAGTTTGAAAAGCAGTGCCGCCAAGAGACAGCCCTGCTTTACGCGGCATTCCGTTATAATTCTGTCAGTCAATTCTCCTTCGGCATTAAGTCTTACTTGAATGAAAGTCTTGGAATGCAGTTGTTTAATTGCCTGTAATAAGTCCAACGGACATTCACATTTTAGTAATTTGTTCCAAAGGGTATCTCAATTGACGCTATCAAATGTCTGGCGTACGTCAACGAACGCCAGAAACAGATATTTTTCACCTTGTATAGCCTCAAGTTTCAAGAGATTGAGTAATGTCAAGTTCAATTCAACACCCACACCTTTGGAGAATCCAGTTTGTCTTGGATCTATAATGTATCAGCAGCCCATTTTGACAATCTTTTTTGCAGAAAAGTGGCGAAGATTTTCCCGATGACATCCAACAAGGCAATCGGACGGTAGTTAGCTCGATCAGCACAATCTCCCTTTTTGAAGATTGGCACTACTACCGCCGGTTGCCAAGTTACAGGAATTTTCCTCGCCGTAGAGATTTGCCTGAAGAGTACTTCAATAAATTTGGGCCAATGCTCTTTGTTTTTCTTCAGCATTATGTTCGTCAGGCCATCCGGGCCAGCAGCACCAGAGTTCTTTAATTTCGAAATTACTTCAATTATTTAATCTTCAGTACAGCACACATTCCATGTGATTATCTTCTCTTCTATTCGATTAACATTTAGAGACAGCGGTTTAAACACTTTCAAGAAGTGACTTTCCCACATTTTGGTACTGACTCCTCTACTCATTTTCACTTTCTGGAACAGGGCGCCATTGTTTATTATTGACCATGTTTCTCTGCTCTTGTGTGCGCGCATATTAGTTTTAACATACTTTCCGTGCGTTCTTGGTCACAAATTAGTCTGATGGAAATCGGCCAATTTAGATATTTTTCGTCAACATTTTTTATCTCAGCTTTTGTCTCTTTATTATTAAAAGTCTTAAGCTTCCTTATGTCCTGCTGCATTTGTTTTTTCTTCTCCGACACCATCTTACTATAAGGGTGTCTGTGAAATAAGTTGGTCGCTATAGGACCCTTGGTCGATGTTTTAAATTGGAGTAACAGATTGTCATATTTCTTTATTGTCTCGACGAAGGGCTAGCCCTCAGTCAACTTTGAGGTTAACTAATTTCCTTTCCGCTTAGTCTTAGCCTGTTTGAACCTTGATTCATTTCAAATTGACTCGCATAACAGACTACACCAGGCAATTTGACATTTTCCCAGATCAAAATGAATGCGCGAAATCTCTAAAGGACCATATGTAGTCTAATGTTTTGTGGGTACCATTCCTATGTCCGACCATTCAACATGTCACAGTGTCGGGATGATAGTTCTTGCATCCATTTTCGGGCACGTTCATCCTTCAGGTTCCATTTAGCGATTTTATTTTCCCCTTTTCATCAACCCATGAAAGGTTTAAATCACCACAAATGATAATAAAGGGATTGTGATGTATTAACAAGCAGTTGTCATAACCGCCTATATAAACTTTCCTGAAGTGATTTTTTCAGGATTCCAGTAAGTATTCACGATCAACAATTCCTTTCTCTTTCTCTTTCTCTTAATTTCATGGTTGAATTGTATTGTTGTCGCCTGGATGAATATATTTGGATTAGAAGATTTTATTATGGACCATTTTCTGTTGATCTTTAACAGTGTAAGCAGCCCAGGAAAAGGCCGCCCTGACACATTTTTTGAAGCTGGGTTCAATAACACTGTGTATATCCGTCATAGACAGGAGCTTCACGCAGCCACGTTTCCTGGAGACATATCGAGTGGTTCCCATTCTTCAGTTCGTCAACCCTAAATAAGTGCACGAAACCACACGTATTCCAGGAAAGTAGTGAATGCTCTTCAAAGGTTCCTGTAGACGTTAGCTAATGATGATGCAGCTCATTTTAGTTATGTTTGTTGTGTGCAACTTGTGTGCAACCTTTGTTGTGTGCAACTTGTTGTCATGCATTCTCACTGAGATTTGGTTGGCTCTTTTCCTCTCATATTTCTCCTTGAGAAATTGTCTTCTTCGTACATTCTCCGATACTCTGTTGTCCTTCTGTGTCAGACTTTTTATCGCCCTTTCCCATTTCCGATTGTCCGTGTCTGTGTATCCTCTTAGCTCAGATCCAAACGTTAGCAACGCGTTTCTACCTGTTCGTAGAGCATTTTCAACAAGTTGCGAATTAATATGTAAAATCACCCAATCTGATCATTTTTCTGAGGCATATTCCACAATATCGATATCCTCTGATTTGATGGTTCTCAATGAAGGCACACTGTGTAATAATTTCATTGTATTATGATGACTGAGATTTACCTCATTTTTTTCACGTAATATATTTTCTAATTGTACTTTCCTAGACAGCTGGGTTTTGGCCCTAGACTTTGTATGAGCCTGCAAGTTCTTTACACCAATCCTTTGAGTCTGTAACGTGGTGAATTTTGGGCTCAAATTCAAAATGGCTTCAGGCGTCTTTACGATATTCGATGTCTTAGGTGCAAGCTTTTTAGGCATTGGAGAGGTCTCGCCGTTAAATAATCATACTTCAAACTTCTGAAGACCAACCCCAAATTTGCGACGTGGTGGAGTCTCACTCCCCCTCTCATTTTTGGATTCAGGCAAGACTTCCATAGATCCATTACATGTCTCATTGCTTCTGGCATCCTCGTCGCCATATGTTGAAAGGTTTACAAGGTCGCCTGAGGTGAATGTTTCATTAGCAACCTTATCTTCAACCTCTAACCTCGGACTCTTGTTTGCATTACCAGTCAGGTTTGAGGCTTTAGTGGGAACTTCTGTATCTGGACTTTTGCCTTTATGATTTTTATTCATCGGACGTTCAAAAATTGCATATTGCGATGGAGTCGTTAGGTTCTGAATTAATTTTTTGAGGCGTTTGTCTTGATCATTAGTCTTGTACCTGCTTTCACCGCCTTGCCTTTCACTGAAAATGTTGATTGTTTCAATGTCTTTTTTTCTCTTGCCTTCTGTGTGGCTTTGCTTTGTTTGATTTTTTTGATGACTAAAGATTCCAAACAAAGTTATTTTTGGTGGAACATTTACCGGTGGTGGAATCCTAACGGTACTCGACATATCGTCACTTGTTATCTTCTGCTACAGTTGAGCTGCAGTACTGCGGGCAGTTATCTTAATGCCACGAGCAATTGATTCGCTCAAGAAAGTTGGAGCGATTATCTGCACTGTTCCAGTTGTATTTTCGGCGCTTTTCCCCATTATTAGAAGCATTTGGAGTGGATCTCTTTCTTTTTCTACCTCTAGGTTTTGCCTCATCTTTGCAGCTCCTTTAGATTGACTTTCTAAGCGTTCTGTTCTTTTACATTATTTGTTTTATTTTTAAGGCCGGTGTATACTACATCTCCTTCAATGCCATTTCTTTTACAGTGGCATTGGTTTACATCCTCGTTTGGACTAATTTTATGGAAATTATGCCGCATCCACTTGGTACAGTTGATCACTGCTTCCATTAGTTCTGTTTTTTGTGTTGTTTCATTTCGAGCAAGGTCACTTAATCTTTGATGCCATTACTAAGCGGTTTCGGCCTCATGGTCAAGTCTTTTATAGGTATGTTCAGTAAAGACCTCTAGGGCGTTAAGTTTGGAATTTATCAGGGCAAGCAGAGATCCTTGATCTTGTAAAGCTTCATGTAATAATTCATATAATTTAACAAAAGGCACCATCGCTATTGAGGTGGCTGCTAACACATTATTGTGTATCTGGAGTCCCGCTGCCACCGGAAGATGTTGTTTATTATTGGTTTTATTTTCACCCAATATCGACTGTGCATTTTTGCATTGCACTGGGAGTTCTTGGCACTAAGAACGTTATCTTTAGGTGCCCGATTATTTTTGGCAGAAGTTATTCCATCTGTAGGTTTTATATGAGCAGACAACGGGCTATTTCATAGGGCAGTTCAGTTTACCTGTCTGCAGGGTGTTCGTTGTATCTTTATAATGACAACGTTCCTCTGATGGTTTTCTTAGTGTCTTTTCCACACCCCTCATTTTAGTGTAACTCAACAGAAGAACTCGCTCAATGTGTGTTCTATGCTCATACGCTTTTCCTGTTGAGTCAGATCTGGCGTTTAATCTGTCTTTCAACAACAGAAAATCATTCTTTAAACGTTCTGCTACCCGCGTCTGTCGTGCAGCTAAATCTGAATGGGGGGAGGGGACACTTGAATTTAGCTCATTACCACATAACATCTTATTGGGAATGTCCCGCTCCTTTTGTTTAGCAGTATGTTGAGTTAGAGGCTCACAATCGTCTTCACTTTCCATTTCTGAAGGACCGTTCGATCGTTTTAGTGATGTCATCACACTTTGTCTACTAAGCTGTTATTGATATTTGATTTGAAGTGGCGTATCATCAAAAAATTGAATTTCGGACTCTTGTCCGTGATTGCTTTTGGCTAAAATGTCATCGACCCGTTCGGTCGGTGAGACTTTGCCTATGTCCGTGATAGAACTTGGATGCGTTTCCTCTGGCCAATCTCCATGTTTTCAATTAACTCCTGTGTTACTGCACTTAAAGTATGTGCAGTGATCGTAACATTTAAAGGAGGTTCCCGGTCACTGCAGCAATCTGCAACACTTGACTCCACTTACGGGGACCTAGCCTGCTCACTCAGTTGTATTAATTCAAGGTCAGTGATTTTGTCATGTAGACGTTTGTCATCTTTTGCCTTTGTCTTTAATTGGACATTGTGAAATCCTGGTGATGATGTCAAAGTTTTAAGAGGCATTGCAACTGCCAATGCGCTTTTCATTAAAACATTAATTACAACAGTCGCCGAGCAGGGAGCATGAAGCTCAGCGGGGATTAGTGCTGATAATTTGCAGTCTTGGCTCAGTAAAATGGAGAGGCATCAATGGAAGATGCCTCAACTCGTACATTTCTCAGGCTATGCTCATAATCAGTTTCTTGAATGCTATCGGAAAAACATTCACCTGTGCCTTTTTGACTGCATACAATAACAGACGGGTGAGCGGTCCGAATGTCTCCTGCATTGCCTACTTAACTCTTGGGCTCTCGGGCGAGAAACAGGAGAGAGGTAAACAGAGGATGCAACCGTACCTCGTACCTCACACCCGAAGACCCAAAGACTCTGCTTCAGACTCTGCAGCCACTCCCCGGCGGGAGTCGGTATTTGTAGAGTTGTAGGGGTGAAAATGGGACTGTAGCTGCAGCTCCTCTAACGGCACAACCCCGGCAACCATTAGTAAACAGAGCATGTCCTGACCAAAGTGTTTCCTGGCGTTGGCGATTCACAGCCAACAGGCCATGTACCAAAGTTCTCTTCCTGTGGTTGGGGTGGAAATTGTGAGCCACACTCGCCCTCTCCATTGCTGAAATGCAGGGCTGCTAGTAACCTCTCCCAGTCCGCTACCACTGTCTTGCACTCTTTCCTTATATTTGTTGGATCTTTCACTAGCCTCCCAGAACTTTCTCCAACATCAGTCTTGCATTCATGGGCAAATGTTACAGATTCTTCAAGATCATCCACTTCGGCGAGGGTATCATTGGATCCGGCTGATTCCCAGGAGTCATCTGACCCTTTTTGATTGTATTTCTGGGCTGAGAAATTCTAGCTCCACTGCCAGATCTCTTTCTTAATCAGCTCAGTGGTGGCGGTTACCCAGGAGTCCCCTGTCTCTGAGCTTCCGTCCATCTTTCTATTTTGGCTAGCCTCTGTATCAGGGCCTGAACCAACCCTCGATGAGGAAACACGATATCCCACTGCCAGATGTTATGATCTTGTGACAGGCATCAGCTGACGGACAAGTCCACATCTGGCTGCACAAGTGTGGTATTTGATAAGTGCGTTTGAGGTGCGCCACTCTGGTCCGGCACCTCTTGCTGAGCGCAGATCATGTGGCGCTCTTCCCATTGACACACACGGGGGCGGGGCACCAGGTCATTCATTTGCGACCGGCATTCCCCCGTCCCATGTATTAATTTCTTTATTAATTTTCTCATTAGTGTTACTGTAAGTATCAGACAGCCTCAGTTAGGCTGGTTTCCATGACCACAGAGTCCCCACAAAAAATGGCAGGCGATGGGTATCACTAGCGTGCGCACATGAGCAATGGTTGCCAGGCAATGCTTAGTTTATACATTCTGAGCGAGGCGAACGGACGTCATTATGGTCGGCCGCCTGGCTTCGCTGTAACTGCGTGTGAATAGAGGTAAGAACTGAACACACTCCCCGCAGAGAGATATTGTTAATTTGATAGAGGTAATGATGTGTTTAACGGGAGCGGCTCGGGAACGTATAAGGGACTTACGCCTTTCCGAGGGACTTTAAGAACACGGGGCGTATGTTGGTTCCCATTACATTTTACATATATCACTCAGGAGACATATAACTGCATGGCTTACATTAGCCGATGTGGTTGGGAATATCTCTCCATTTGCAATTTGGGAGAACATGGGGAATGTCCACCCTGTTATTTACATCAACACTAGTGAATATTTGTGTTTAGGTTCAGTGTCTCCTGCGAGACTATATTATATGGCATACTTATAAGGTTTTTTCTCAGGTGTATTTCCCTTCAGGTTCACACGTGGAGCACTAGGAATATTCTTTCAGCAGTACACAATGCTCACAGGCTGAGCTTTAGCCATGTGAGTTGATGATCTATGGTTTTTTTAATTAAATGTATAGATATGAACTTCTAACATTGATGATAGGAGAGAGGATGGTTAATGGAGCGTTTATTTGATTCTGTTACCACAGGTTGGGACATTACCATGGTATACTGTACACACAGGAGGTTAGTGTCTGGCTACATACACGTATTAATATAAGAATAGTTTTGTATTGATTAAGTTGGAGTTTATCATATGTTATAGGTACACAGATGAAATACGTTGCCTCATTGAACTGAAATCTAAACATATGCCCTGATGAAGGATTTTGAATCTGAAACGCGTCAGCTATAATTTTGAATGTGTAAATTCATTGGAGTAGGGATAGCAATGACAAACCAATTGAACACCTGCATCTGAACTGCCCATATTGGGAATTTGGTTTTGTATTTATCCCGGTTTTGTTTTCTGGGAGGTTTACTTTGTGTGAATGTATCCAACGCTCACGCACCTTTAGAACATGTATGATTAAGATGCACCTAATGGCAAATAAAATAGGATGTTTGAAAAATCATGCACAAAAGGTTATTCTTCAGTTTCTGGAGTATTCTTTGGATACTTAATACATGGCTTATGTTATACTGAAAGCAAAATAGATGTACAATACTAGTGTGTGACACATTATATGAGGAGTGTGTCCTCCAAGAGTGCAAAGGAGTTTGGCAACAACAGGGGATTGGTGGTAGTCCAACCCTCAATGAGACCACATGTCACAGATGGTTTCACAAGTTTCCCAGACTCCAAAGGAGGATTTAAGGGTCATACTTTTTCAGAAGACAAAACGTATGGTTTTCCCATATTTTCACAGGCAAGTGAAGGGTCCAAGTAATAGGCACCCCTCTCTCTTTCAACCTCCTGTGGGATCCCTTCAGCATAGGCTTCCCTAACCCAAAACTAATGATAGGTAACCCCTATTGTCTACAACTTAGTCTACCTTGTGGTGAGTGCTTACAGGAAATGGCCTTCTCTGACTCCCTCCCCCTGGCACTTCGAAGGGGCTGCCTAGTCTAGAAATTGCAAAATGATTTTTCATAGGAGGATGTTAGTGGTGCCAACTGCACTGTACCTTTCTATCTCACACTTGCTCCTGTTAGCTCCTCTCTTTACTGTTCCTACTCCTGGCTCGCCCTCCTTCTCTACACCTACACACTCTCTCTCCTTTTCTTCTCTTCCCTAGGTTGCTCATCTCCTCACCTCTGGTCTATATTTTAACCTCTCAAATAAGCCCTCTTCTCCCTTTTCCACTCTCCTATTCCGACAATTCTCCCATCTGCTTTCACTCTGTCTTTCATACACGTCTCTGTGCCAGTCTCAACTACATTCACTTTCATAACTATTCTTCCACTCACAGAACCACTCTACCTAATTTAGTACCATTCGCTCACAATCAACCACTCCCCTTTAATAATATTTAGCAACCCCACAAACTCCTCAGCACTTTGCTCCACCTTCCATCCTTCTGACCACACCCTAACACCTTTCAACTTGCCGTGCATCTGCAGGTCTTTTATACTTCCCTTTTCTTGTTCCTATCCTAACCTCCCCCTACATTGCTTCTGCCCATCACTTGACTCTGCAGTCCAATCTCCCTCTAGTCTTTTCCTTTGGGTTATTACATGGGAAATCCTTAAAAATCCCTTTTAGTCCCATCCACTTCATGCACGTTGAATTTGAATTAGTCTGTGTTGCCGGAGGATGGTGTTCATTTGGCCTGCTTCTTGGTGCCTTTAGCCGTGGTGAGCGATATTCATTTTGTGAGATGCTAGTATTGTTGAGTGCTGGCACATTCCAGGTTGAATCAGGAACATTGTTTTCTTTCTTCGGACTGTTCTGCGCTGGCATGGCAGCTGAGCATTTTGATCCCTGGAGGAATGAAAAAAACAAAAAGAATTCTGGCCAGCAAATTTGTTGGGCGGCATTGTGTGATTGAAAATCATACCGAGGTCTTAACGCACGGCACATACAAGGGGTTCAAGGACTGGGGCCCCTCGACTCCCTCATAGCACCCCTGGGATAGGACTGGCACTGACATATGCCCTGGTAGGCCTCCTACAGCATGACGGGAGGTGTTCACCCCAGACCAGGTCAAGACCCTGACCCATCCCCTCAATTCCCCACATGCACACAGCGCACTATTTCTTAGTCATCAGAAGTCAATTACCACTTACCAATAACTACTGGCGAGTACATGTTTTGAACACTGCAAATACTCTACAGGTATTTCAGCCCTAATCCAGAAGACTTTTAGAAACAGAAGAAGTTATATGCACTCCTGCAAAAGAAGACTCAATAACATCAAACTGATACCCACAGACTAAGAAGGGGAAATACACACTAGTATTGTCCCTCCTGAGATTAAAGAGTGCCATAAATGTTAGAGAAAAAACTGCTTTTGAGCAACAGTCTCCTGAGTGGCAGAACCAAGGATACTGCACCTCATGGAAGAAGGCCCCGCTGATGGCAATTCCCTACCCTTCTCCACAGAGGTCAAACTACTAGAGGTAATGGGGAGTGCTGGTTCTCAAAAGCCTACCACTGCCAATACAATAATCTGTTCCCAGTGAAAATATCTTTTTCAAAATCCGAATCAAGTAGATTTAGAAAGACCGCTTCAAGACCGCTCAGGATGGTCTTTCTAAATCGAACCGCCATGGCCCTCATCGCATAGGAGTGCGTGCAGGGGCTGGCAGCCGTGGACGGATTGGAAGAGGGAAGGGATGGGAATTCGAGGTAAGTGTTGTTTGTTTGTGTCTGTCTGTATGTTTATTTATCGGTATAGGGGAGGAGGGGGAATGTTTGTGGCAGTGAAGGGGCACGGATGAGCAGTGGGCAAGTGTGAGTGTGTTTGTGTGTGTTCGTGGCAGTCTGTCTCTGGTGGAGGGTTGGGGGTGGCTGGGAAGGGAAGCAGTGGGGGAGTATCAAGGGTTGAAACCCCCACATTTCTGAGAAATCCCACAACTTCAGGAGAGGGTGAGGGCAGACGGAGGATCAGCTTTGTCAGGAGCTCGGGGAGATGAAACCCCCTGGGAAAAGTGATAATTCTGCATTTCAAGGCTGCATAATTTCGGTCAAAAATAATTTGTCTTTATTGTGTGAGGCCTTCAAAATGCAGAATGATCACATTGAACCCATAATCAGAGTTCCAGGCACTAATGAAAGTGGTACATGCTAAGAGGTGAACATGATAGAGTTGCAAGGAATACTCAGGTGGGAACTGGAGTGCAGATCCTTGCAGATGCATATTTATATCAGAGCGAAATATGTCATTGGACTACTCTGTAGACTAAAGAGAACGTTCAAATTCTGCTCATATCAGTTCATACAGAAGACAGTTACATATGTTTGATTATTATGTAAATGCTAAATCAGTAACATACCAAGTCAGACTTCAGTCTATATTGAGCATCATATGACGCTGAACATGCAGTTATGTGAAACATTCTCACCTGAACTGGGAATTATTAACCAGTGCCAGCAAACCAGTCACTGCTCCAAAGGAATGGCCCATAACTGCAACTTTACTCAGGTCAATCATGTCCTGCAAAAATGAGTCATAGCACATTTCATTATCCCTGTAAACACCTGTAGGAAAACCCCACCTGATTAGCCCAAAGCTCTATCATGGTGCACTCGCACGTCTACTGCATATTCCAAGACATCTGCTTGGCTATTCACCCCAGTCATTTTCCCAAGTACTAACTAGAATCGATCCATAGCCTCCTTCCTCGTCTGCACCTGTCTACCATCTATGCTGACAAAGTCACATTTGACCCCCCCCCCCCCGCAAAGCTATATGATGTGATAACTGGAGAAGCACATTGTGACAATGTCCACTGCCTGGCCCTGGAAGTATATTTGGTGGTGAATCAATAGGCGGGGGTGGGCCTGTATATAGTATGGGATCAATCCCTTGGTCTCCCTCACAGGATTACAGGAAAGAGGCAGTGGCTTATCGCCTGCAGGCCCTAGATGACGTTTGCCCTTGAAGAAGGAAGCCAGATCAGGATGTTCAAACTAACGCTTAGAAGAACGAACTACGAAAATCCAGAATCATTATAATGGGATCTCAAAGTTGGCTCAAGAACAGCTCAGCCACAGTTCTCCCGAGCAAGTGGCGTCTCAGGCAAGGAAAGAACTGACAGCAAGTGAAGAGTGGGACTTCCCGTGAACAGTGCTAGGCCTGCTTGCAAAGCTCCAGGTTTGCGTTTCATTGCACATGCATGCCAATGAGGGAATAAAGACAGCGGATTGACCTCTTCTTGGTTGGCCCAACCCTTGTGGAAGCCATCCGTGCTTGGAGTCCCTTTCACTAAGAATTACGCACAGATACAATTCCCCCACTGCCAGTAATAATACCACACAGATGCAAACAGATGATTGTAGCCCAACATTGGGGGTGGAGTCAGAGCCCTATATAACACAGGAAACACCCTGGCCATTGTAGGAGTTCGGAGTAGCAGACAGCAAGGAGAGTTGATTAGAGGTGCAGGAGAGCATTGGAAAGAGGAGGAGAGATGGGAAGCACAAGAATATGGAGTAGTAAGAGAGGTTGGAGGAGGTGGGGTTGCAGGAAAAAAGCGTGGAACAAAAGGAGGGGAGGAGTGAGATTGTGAAGAGTTGAAACAAGGAGTTGAAAGAGCGGCAGACCACAGTGTAGTGGGAGGGAAGTGATATATAGAGAAAAATGAAGCCAAGTTGGAGAGAAGGACGTGGTAGAGAAAAGCCACAGGGGAAGGTTGGAATCTAGGAATTTGGAGGTGTAGCTGCTCAGTTGAGGAGGAAGAGAGGAGAGGTGGGAATATGAAGTAAATGAGGGACTAGGAGATGGAGGGGGGCAAAGGTTCCCTTGGAGACACAGAGGGAGTGCCAGTTAAGGCAATACACAACTTAATTTCACAAGTTGTGGTGGTCAGGTAGGAAAAGGAATCAATGGCGGCACGCTGAGGAGGCCCGTCTGAAGACAGCATTAGGCCCAGATGCAAGGTTATCGCTCAGATCCACAGGCATGAGTGGCCATTGGCCAGGTGAGGAGGAATGTTTGAGAGGTTTGGGTCTTCATAGGATCAGCTCCCTAGGTTAGTGGATGGATCATGAACATGCTAGCAAACTACTAGAATTTCCCAGCCAGCCTCACTTCTGGAGAACTCCTGGAACCCGCTGACCTGAAATTGGATTTACAAGATGACCTGATGAAATTGAAGGAGAACAATATTTTATTTGGAACCACAAATGGCAGGAGAACTGTACATAGTTCCTAATACAACTCTGCAAACCAAACCCTTTGAGTTGTGTCATTTATGGAGTCCACTTGGCCTTAGAGATACCATCCTCCTGAGCCAGTCCCTCTTGCCTTTGTTTACTTGGAGAAGGTATTGCCCAAAACCTTCTGCAGAAACCATCACCCTATAAGGAAAGTAAACCTATTTCGCCAAACCATTGTACAGCCTTCCCCGCCATGATTTCAGAATTCTTGTTTGTGAGAGCAGCAGCCTCTTTCTGAGCGGTCTTGTGATTTGGGAGCAAATGCGCTCACATTCCTCCAGAGCAGCTGCGCTCCACCAGAGTCCTGGAGAGACACTGGCCCATACTACAGAGTGAAGAGCTGACCATCACACGATTGCATGATTTCAAAATTGTGTTCTGGCCCTTGGCCTCCACCACACAATCAGTAATTAGGTCCAGTTATATAACAGTTGCAGATGACAACCCTTGGCGGAGGAAAGAAAAATCATAATATGCCTATTTCTAGACACTTGTTTAAACTGGTGCACTTTTGGTTGAAATCAACCAATTCCATATATATTTATGTGTATATTTGTAACGAATCGAGGGAATTCATCCGTTCTCCACAAGAGAGAACCCCCCTGTGAGGCTAGGGAGGTGAGCCCACTCTGCAACACCCACCCTAAAACAAGTGGGACCTCACCAGGAGAAACTCCCCCTTAGGGGACAAGGACTCCTGTTCCCATGATGAACTCCTTAGAGCTGTGCATACTATGGCTTACATGGCATGCTCCACAATACCAAAAATTATGAAATATCATGAATGGGGCGAAGAAACTCCTAATAGATGCCACTATCTTATAGAAAAAGAACATGTCCCTTTAACTCCAAATACCTAATCCAGTGGGATGAGTATGTTAAATAACGTACACTTGAGATACCACAGAGAGAGAGGCAGAGGCAGCACAAGCCAGTAACCCCACAAGTTTGAAACTCGCCTGATACTACAGACTGGGATGCCAAAGTCACAGCACAATCTCAGCATTAGGAACCCACAGGGGAGGGAACTGAAACAAGAGACTGGGAGTCACAGCGCAACCCTAGCCTGAGAAACCAGCAGAGCGGGAGCCCAGAGGAAGAGATCAGGACGCCAGATTCACGGCCCAACTCCAGCATGAGAAACCAGCAGAGCGGGAGCCTGAAGGAAGAGAAGGGGACGCCAGAGCCATGGCGTTATCCCAGCGTGAGAAACCAGCAGGGCAGGCGCCTGGAGGAAGGTGGTGGCGAGCACACAGAAGGCCAGCGGTAGAAAGCCAGTTCTACAACCATTGCTGATACCACAGCACATAGAAAGTTACAGGGTAGCGAGAACCCCTCGGCGAGAGAAGGGAGACCACAAGGAGGAACACACCGATGAAGTCCAGGTGACGACGGTCCAGGATCTGAGAGAACGCCACCGATGCATAAGGCTCTAGAAGGAGTTCTCCTTCGCAATAGAAGGTAATGGGGTGAAGAGGACTAACGGAATACCGAGAAGGGATCAGTATATGCAGCAAACAACCTGTCTCAGCAGAAGTCACAAGACAAAGTTCCCCTTCAATCAAATAAACTTACACTGGAAAATGGAAAAATGGAAAGCCACTAGATAGTTTGTACAAGAAGAAGAGAATATCCAAAGGAGAGAATATTTTGAGCAAGAGTTTAGAGAAACTAGACAATTGAGGCAAATAAAGAGTTAAGTAAGCCAAAGTAAACTGAGCAACAATTGGCCAAGAGAGAAGTACTATTAGAAAAATAATGTATTCCCAAGATATGCTGGAGACAACAACCAGGAACCTGTAGCTTGTACAAGAGCCCCAAAGGGTACTCCCAAGGAGAAAGGAAAACTCCAGAGCGCACATGAGGTACAGAGACTGATCCAAGAAATCATGAGAGACTATTTGAGGATTACATATTGATGAAGAATCTGATAGTCTGGTATAGAAGTACCCTCAAGAAAAGGGAGTCATTATCCATATAGAAGTTCGTTTTCAAAGTGGTTGGGTCAGTTAGGGTAGTTTTTTGGGGCAGCAGATATTTTCCGTTTGAATATTCACGAAATTGACGTGCACCTTAGTTAGAGATATAGGCAGGGAACACCCATAGATATAGGTCCAGTTACGTCTTATATCTTACTTTAATACAAACCTTTTGAACCATGTCCGAAAGGGTCTGCGTCCTTCTTGTGACCGTCCACAATATGTAAATGTAAATGTGTATGTGAGGCAGCCTGTGGGGATTTAGGCTAATGGGAGTGATGGTATGAAGAGGGACTTCCCCATTTAAAAATACATTTCAAAATCATATCTATCAAAAGTGCACACACAAAGTGCATGTTTAAAAGAAACAAAGCAAACATAATGGGGACCAAAACACCAGGGAATAAGCAAACATAACTTTTAATGGATAATCCTATAGATCAATGGTAATATAAAAGAACTCAGGGCTCTGTGGCAAAAAAACAGTCTGAGCTAATGACCAGGAGGCAAACTGGGAAGAGAAGGACTGTGAGTTGGAGAGTAGGAGCAAGTAGTCACCAGGAAAGTTATTGTGTAGAGAACTCTTTCCAGACCCTTACTCCATCTATGCTGTTGTCTGAATGGGGTTTGGCTATTACCAGGAAATATCATAACAGTGAGCTATCTGATTGGCCGATGAGGGCGACAGAGGGTACGACTCCTTGGCTTTTGCAATTATAAAAAGAACAGCCTAAAAAACCCTAAGCAAGGGGAAGAAATACTTGCTGATAAAAGTGTCTATGAGAGGTACTGACATTCGTTCAGAACGGTTTGTTTGTTTATTTATTTAGTATGGCGTGCAAAACCCAGAGGTAACATGGCGCAACAGAGAGCAGGAAGGTAGGATTACATAAAAACTTAGTTGCAGGATAAGGCACACATGAAAAGGAGCGTAGCATTACATTGCGTGGAATGTGCATATATACATGTAGTTAATAAACTGCTTACATATTTACATATTTAGTACTGTGCATAGAGACAGTTCGGTTGAACTTACATATTTATATATTTAATGCTGTGCGTAGCAGTCAGGTTTGAGCAAAGGCATGGGCAGGTGAGATGGCAGGGTTAGTCATGGGGATCATTGGACCGCAGCCAGGTGAGAGTGTTTCGCCTGAAGCTATAGTAGGATTGGTCTGTCCTAATGTTGAGTGGGAGGGCGTTCCAATGTTGAGCTGTCAAGACAGGGAAGCTACTGCTGCCGGTTTTCTTTTGTCTGAAATTGGGTACCTGCAGGCAGTAAGAGTTAATCGATCTGGTGGGGCGGGTGGAGGTTTTTTTCTTTATTCTGGATGTGAGATAGGGGGGGATTGCGTTGTTTAAGCATTTGAAAGTGAGTGATGCCGTTTTGAGAGAGATGCGGTCAGAGATTTTGAGCCATTTGTGTTCTCTCCTTTTGTTGGAAATGTGTTCCTTGGAGGGTAGGTTAAGGGCTGTTCTGAGAGTGTTATTTTGTAGTGTCTGTAATTTGTTGGTTATGTATTTGTTGGCTCCTAGGTACATGGCATTACAATAGTCAAGTCTGGATAGTATTAGGGCATTGGCGATGATGATGCAGATAGCTTGGGTGAGGAAGGCTCTACTTGCCCTGATTAGCTTACATGTGTAGGCGGTAGAGGATGCTAGTGAGTTGACTTGTTTTTTTAGTGACATGGTTGCATCAAGGTGAAAGCCTAGTGTTTTCACGGTTGTGGCCACTGGGATGGTGTTGCCATCAATGTTGAAGGCCTTATAGTTGGAGCTGAGTTTTTTTAGATTAGTGTTGGATCCGAGGAGCAGGATTCCGGCTTTCTCATCATTCAGGAATAAGCCGTGTGTGGCCATCCATGCCTGAATGATGAGATATATTTTGTTTACCAAGGCCGTATCTGAGTCGAAGTTGCCACGAAAGGGGTATGAGGATCTGGGTGTCATCTGCATAATTAGTATATGAGACACCCAGTCTGTCCAACTTGTCAAATAGGGGCGTGGTAAAGATGTTGTAAAGGGTGGGAGAGACGCAGGAGCCTTGGGGTACCCCACAAGTTATTTTGATGGGGTCTGCTGAGGCTAGGGTAGAGACGACCCTCATGGTTCAATTGTCCAAGAATGATTGGATCCAGGCTATGGCCTCTTTCGAGAAGTGGGCAGCTGAGGCCAGGTGTTCGCACAGGACTGCGTGATCCACCAGGTGGAACGCTGCCGACAGGTTGAGGAGGAGTAACATGGTGGTGTTACCTTTGTCGTTAATCTCATTGATTTGGGAATTAAGATCGATTAGGGCTATCTTACTACCGTGCTGCGGTCTCAAGCCTGATTGGCGGGTGCCTAATAGTTTGTGAGTTTCAAGATATTGTTGAATTTGCAGGTATGCTACTCTGTCTATTATCTTTAACAGGAACGGCACCGTGGTGATGGGCCTGTAATTGGTGGGAATAGCAGGGTCTAGGGTTTGCTTCTTGAGGAGAGGCAGGACCCAAGATTATTTGAGGTTGCTTGGTATGGTGTTGGAAGAGAAGGATGCGTTGATCAGCTTGGTTATAAAGGGGGCTATGTCCCTGGCAGCATACTTGATTATCTGGGGAGGGCAGTTGTCGCCTTTGCAGTTAGATGGTTTAAGTGAGGCTATAACTCTTTCTGTTTCTGGGATAGATATTTTGGTGAACCTGAAGAGATTCTGACCTGAAGGGTTGGTTGTTTTGGCGTGGTTGCTGGGAGATGCTTCATTAGTGGTGAGGGAGTATTTTTTTACTGCGATTTTAGTTTGGAGGGTTTTGATTTTATTAGTTAGGGCGTTTTGGACGCTGGTGCACCATACTTTGTCCTTAATTATGTTGTCTGGTGGGGATATGGGAGATTCTAATTCCCTTAGTATGGCAAATGGTTCTCTGGTGTTGGAGCTAGATTTTTCGATTCTTTCATTAAAGAGATTCTTTTTAGTGAGTAGAATTTCTTTTTTATAGTTGTTTGCAAAAAGTTTAAGTTGTGATTTGTTCTCTTCTATAGGGGAATTGCGCCATTGGGTTTCAAGTTTCCTAGTGGGGTGAACCAGGTGTTCAGGTGGGCTTGTTGTTTACTCTTTTGCAGTTTAAGAGGGGCAATGATGTCTAGACCTTTCTTTATGGCATTGTTGTAGTTTTCTGCTAGACACTCTGGATTTAGGCTGTCGGGAAGAGCATTGAGGGTTGGCAGTAGTAGTGGTAGGAGGTTGTCCAGGGTAATATTGTTTTTGTTGCTCTGGTGGGCAGTGGTGGTGCCATGATTGAGGTGATGGTCTGTCCAGTGTTGGGGAGCGGTTTTGGTGATGACGGTGTCGCAGTTCAGGGTGGCAATCCAGTCCAAGGTCCTACCTTTATTATGGGTGGGGGTAAGCACTCTTTGGATTAGTCCGTGTTCATCTAGCATGTTAGCTATGGCTTGTGCTGGTTTGTCATCAGGGTCATTTAACCCAAGGTTCAGGTCGCCTAGCAATAATATTTGGGAGGTGTCTTTTATGTTGTTAGCTAGGAGGCTAACGGTGGGTGATTCATAGCAGAGGTTGAGAATGTTTAGCACTGACAAATACCCTAAGCTAGGGGGAAGAAGTACTTCCTGGTAGGAGAGTGTCAAGAAACAAGCAGGGCGCAAAGAAGAGAGTAAGGCACTGTATCCGTACAGCTGTGACTGCTACATCACTGGAAATGAGAATAAGTATTGTGGGAAGTAAATCCAGAGAAAGACAATTATTTTCCATCTAGGCTCTAGAGAAATTTTGAGGCAACCCTTCCTTACACACTTAGTATAGTCAGATGTACTACTTCTAGTAGGATTCCCTAAATCCTACAGCTGTTGCACTCATCCATCATGATAGGAGCCCTTTAACGTATAACTCATCCATCCTGACAAAGTTAACAAAGGTTTGTAACGTTATATTCATGACTCCTGTGATCTCCTGTCACACTATCTAGAGTCTACTTTCTGCTCAATCAATCCATGGACATTGTCCCTGGTCCCCCCCCCCCCCCCAAGACCCATCAAACCCCAGTCACAGTTCTTTGCTCTATCTGACTTTCACTGATCCCAATTTGTTGTCCTCTGGTCCACCATTAGATCAATCCTCAGTCAATGTGCTGGCTTCTCTTCCTTCTCGACCACCAGGAACTTTCCTGGACTCCAACTCATACTGGTTGATCTCAACAACCACTCTGTTTAGGTGCGAGTTCTAGCTGCATGTACCACAGCTCCACCCACTCCCAGGTATATTGCCAAAATATCTGCTTATCCTTAGCTACATACCGTATTAAACCAATTGCATGTACCTGTCCCGCCTCAACCTTGCTGCCTTCAATCCCCAGTCCATACCCTCCCCTTTTTCTGCTCACTCATTAATTTGCAGTTATGCTCTTCACCTTTACCTGCTCCCATCAACAACATCATTGAACCTGCTCAAATCATCTCCATCCCACTCATCTACCCCCAAAATCTGACCTCCCTTGTCTTCCGCTCCACGCAGCTTCATTCATTCCAGAGTTGACCTTGTCCCCAGTTTGAACCATAGTCTCTTATCTCCTGCTGGTGTCTATGGCTTCACTGATCCCCCATCTATTAACAGTCACCGCATGCATCCTTTGCCAGTTGATTTACAGTGCTCATAAGTGGTTCTCTTTCAGTACAGCTCTACTCAATCACTTGAATGTGAAGGGCCAGACATCATCCCTGCATGCACCAGCTTTACTTGGGCTCCACTGAGCCCATTCCTTTGTCATTGTATGTACTGACCCAAACTCGTTCAGCATTCTTCTATGTTTCTCTCAAGATTTCCCCACTGCTTTCCATTAAACCACTTTACCTGCGTATCCATGGCCACACCCTGCTTCCGTCATTGCTTGTCCCTGGTCCCATACTGCTCTTGTCCCTGTTTATTGCCAGCCCCAAACCTCCATTTCACTAATCCTGCATTCCACACTCTACCGGCTCCCTTGGACCACATCTCTGTATGCCCTTAGCCCCGAAGTAAGATGTACCTTCAGTATAGAGAGGTCCAGGCTGGGCTGCAGGATGTTTGCAACACTTGTGCCGCTGTTAATATCTGTGAGCAACTGGAGGACTTGCACACACTCGTTAGCCCTCTGATGAAGCTGAAACAGAAAGACAAATAGAAACAGTATAACCAGAGTGGTTGTATTTCATGGACTACTTTAAAATACTGGGCCTGAAAAGGTTACTCCTTTTCCCTGTTGGGGTGAGTTGTCTAATGCAAGTATCTTTTTGTAATCCATACTTTGTTGTACCTAGTAATTCATGCAAATTAAAATATGTCTATTAAATGTAGGGTTCCACTGAAAATCTGGCAGTGATAAAATCAGAGCTACTGAACATATCGGAGGAGCTGTTTGGCTGGAAGCGGGGCAACAGGCTCCTCTTTGTTGGGTATGTTTATAGTACCTCCTTTTTTGTTGGGAATATGTCCTTGTTTTTAGGGAGTAAATGTAGACCACTTTATCTTTAGGGCAAAGTAATGGGAGGCACCGCTGAGGAAGTGGCATCTTGTTTCAAGATTCTACTGTAACTTATGACAGGGAACAGCAGGAGACATTCTCAGCTCTGCCAAGGACACTTAAGCATGAGAAACCACGCAATCTAAGACAGCCCCACCCACTAACCTACCCCTTATTATATAGCTGTGACACATCCATCTCCTAATATTCTACACAGGCTCTATGGCTACTCCCTTGACCCCTCCAGCTGCTCCAAGTACTTGCTTCTCCAGCAAATCCACCTGTGGTACCTTCAGTTGCTCGGAGAGCTGCCACATCATGCGTTATCTCAGATGTTTCATGTGCCCCTTCCTCACCATTGTCGGAGCAACACCAGCATATCTCTGTCTGCTTGCTACCGGACTCACACTAGCCTCATTTCCTATGATATTCCAGATCTTGGATAGGCCTCCTTCCTCTCTGTATCCCAGGGCACCTCCATCTGCTCAATATCACACTCATTTGACCACCTTGTCCTATGATATCTCAGATGCTTCATTTGCCCACCTCTTCACCATATCCCAAGACACTGTCCTGTCCTCAATAGCGAACTCACACCAGCATCCCGTCTTATGATATCTCTGATATTACATATGCCCCTTCCTCACCATATCCCAGGACACCTCCTTCTCCTCAATACTCGATTCAATCCAGCCCCACACCCTGTGATATCTCAGATACTTCATGTGCCCCCTTCCTTAACATACCCTTGTTACCTTCATCTCCTCAATACCCAACTCACACCAGCACCATGTCCTACGATATCTCATATAGTCCATGTGTTCCCTTCCTCGCCATATCAAAGGAAATCTGCATCGGCTTAATAGCCAGCTCACTGCAGCACCGCATCCAGTGATATCTCAAATGCTTCATTTCCCCCACCAGATCATATTCCAGGACACCTCTGCTTCTCAATACCCGACTCACTCTAGTACCATGTCCTGTGGCATGTCAGATGCTTCCTGGGCCTCCTTCACCTCAGCATCTATCAGGACATCTCCATTTGTTCAATGTCCGAGGCACTCCAGCACCACGCCCTGTGATATCTCAGATACTCCATGTGCCCCCTTCTTTACCATACCCAGGTTACCTTCATCTCCTCAATACCCAACTCACACCAGCACCATGTTCTATGATATCTCATATATTCCATGTGTTCCCTTCCTCGCCATATCAAAGGAAATCTGCATCTGCTTAATAGCCAGCTCACTGCAGCACCGCATCCAGTGATCTCAAATGCTTCATTTCCCCCACCAGATCATATTCCAGGACACCTCTGCTTCTCAATACCCGACTCACTCTAGTACCATGTCCTGTGGCATGTCAGATGCTTCCTGGGCCTCCTTCACCTCAGCATCTATCAGGACCTCTCCATTTGTTCAATACCCGAGGCACTCCAGCACCACGCCCTGTGGTATTTCATATCTTCCATGACCCACGTTCTCCCCATGGTCTTTTGACACTGATGCTCCCTTGTGCTCCCCTTCTGCAACCCACATTTCAGGTCCCACCCCTCAACCACTGCCTGGGGTTGGAACTGAGCTACAGGTGGACAGCTACATGGGTAAAGTGTTGGTCTCTGACATGAGGGTGGTCTGTACGTTGCAAGTTCAAATTCTGCGGCAGGGCCGATTTAGCAACCTTTCATCCTTCTACAGTCAATAAGTCAAAGGTGGGGAATCCTTAGGGTGTTAAAAAAAGCTATTTTTTACATAAGATTGGATTCAAACAATAGATTCCGTCCGAAAGTTGAAATTGGGAAAAACTCTAGCCATCCTGGATAAACCCAAAGGTCTTCTACCGAGATACCAGATTAAATATCCAGACCCAGATGAAAGGTGTGAATTTCTCAGGTTCCGATTTAATGTAGTCCTGACAGGAGAAATAAGGGCTTCTCTCTATAACCTAAGTTTGGATAAAGGTTTTTGTACACTATGTGGGAAAGGGGTACTTCAAACACTTAAACATATTTTTATCGAATGTCCTGCTTTACAAGATCAGAGCGAGAATTCTTTCTCATTTCGTCCATCATGTTTCACGCTTCAGACGGTCGAATTTTGTGAGAGACTGGCCTCCGGCTATTAAACTAAATTAACTTTGGGGGTACTAAAACTGTTGAGGACCGCTGGTTTCATTAAATGTCTTGGTTGTTTGTTTTCCCTTGTTCTGTGTTCCCTTTTTCTTTTCCTTCTCTTCTTTTCATTTTTCTTTTTAATTGAAAATAATTTCTCTTGAGTTGTAAATTGTGATGAATTTTATGTTTTTTTAATGAATGTAAAAATGTGTATTATGTAATTTTAATCATGTAAAACCATGTGTTTTTGTAAAAAGCTGATTTTCGGCTAAATACAATAAAACAAATTTAAAAAGTAAGTCAGATCCTATTAAAAATGCATCAAGAACACCTTTGATTATAGCGCTTAGAAGCTGGATGACCCTGGCATGAACCACTCTATAAAAACACATTATTATTAATCGCTTGCAGATTCTACCCCCGTCTTTAGCACTACATCCAGTAACATCTCAAATGATAGGTATGTCCCGTCATCAAGAACATCCCACCCGCAATGCCCCCAGTTGCTACCTGTGCTCACTCCACCATATCATCTAAAGATACTACATGTGTTTAGGACCTCACCATACCCCATAACTTCACCCGAGGTTCTACGTGCTAATCCCCCTCCCTCTACAAAACTTCCAGTGAAATCCACACACCCTTCAAGTGACCCCTGACCCTCCTCCACCTTCAGCTCCATACCACCACCCCTAACTCCTCCCCTAGGCTTCCTCTGAGAGACCAGTAACAGTTTCTGGTACCTGATGGTTTCGCATATGAAATTCTTTTGTCCCCGGCTGCAGCTTTTGGAAAGGGATCCACTCCTCTTGTGCAGGATCCTCGTCGAGTGTGCCCTGACCCGTTGGGGCGTGACAACAATAGGTGGCTGCAGCAGAGCCATCTCTGATAAAGTGATAGCACTGTTAATAATGCTGACAATACAAATGTAAATGCTGACAACAGTGTCCAGGTGTGACCATAATACTGATAGTGCTGCAAAATGCTAGTAATGATGCCAACATGACTATTGATAAATGCCAAAAGATACTGCTAATAATCCCAAAGCATAATGAGGCTCACAACGTGCTGTTTATAAAGCCATCAACATTAATAGTAACAGCATTATTAACAACATAGGTGACAATACGGTCAGTAAAGCTAATAACACGGATGTTAACATTAACATACAATTATACTCATAACAGTCCTCAATGATTGCAGAACTGCTAATACTGACATTACTCTTACTAGTGCTAACAACAACGTTTAAATGCAGACAATTCTGTTGATCCTTGAAAGACTAAACAATACTAACAAAAAAGTAGTCAATGCTAAAAACACATGACATTTAAAGTATAATAAACACTAGTAATATTGTATGACTTATTGTGCAGTAAAGGCGACAATATCATGGGTAGGAAGACTTTCCACATGTCATGTGCCTGTGGAAGTTGGCTTAGAAAGACTGATCGATTATATATACATATATATATATATATATATATATATATGCATACATACATACAGAGGGTTTCCTTTAGGTTATTTCTGACCCTCACAGTGGTAGCTGGCCGAGCGGTCAAGGCTTTACTTTCAGGAGGGATGAAGGATAGTTCTAAATCAGCACACAAGTAATGTCCACATGGTTTATTACTCAAAATATACTCTACATAAAATGGTGCTAAAGGTAATATCTACAATAACAGGTAAGTACTGAAACCTGCAAAAGGAGTAATACATTAATGCAGTAAAATATCTCTTAAAGACACAGGCAATAACCTAAACCAGTATTCAACACAATCTTAAAGATGAGTAAAACTTGTAGATACTGTCATGTGGCAGCCACCAGGAACCAAGAAATACACCAACACTGCAGTGTCAAGGACTTTAGTAAGTGTGAATTCACAATGGACCAAATTAAAACAGTCAGGATGGGTTTTCTCTCAACCCTATGTCATCCAATAATATCCTTGATAGTCTCTCAGGGTCTCCCAGCCTGTCGAGAACTCAAAAATGTCCTTGCCAAGCGACGTATGGCTGTCTTCAGGGACCCACATTCCAAGATTATCAAGCACCTAGGCCTGGCAGGGCTGAGTCAATGAGAGGATTATTTGTAATGATAATCAGATAGAGGAGCCCATCACATTCCAGCTCCGACCACCTGGTCCTGGCAAGCGCAGATCTGGCCCAGCGGAACCTATCTGCTCTTCTTGGCTAAGCACTGATCTTCTTTGCTGTCAGGTTTCATCATACTGGTCTTCTTCCGAGACTATACCCTCACTGTCACTCCCAACCTCTGATCGTCTTACCTTTCCATGAACCTGTCATCGCCCCACTCCACTGCCTCTCTTAGTAGCTCTTAGTGTCAGGCTCCATTGATTTCCTTTGGGATCTTCAGTCACCTTTGGGCAGTTCTTCCTGCAGTCAGTCTTCTTCTTCACTGTCCCTCTTTTACAACTGCCCATTACAATCACCTCTCCTCCAGTCCTATTCGCCTAGACATTCCTGCGGTCGTTGACACTTTGGATCATCCCTCCTTCCTGCAAACTCTTTCCGTCCTTTGCTTCAAGGACACATACTCAAGTGGTTGTCCTTCCATCTCTCTGGCCACCCCCACTCCTTGTAATGGGACTCCAGCACCCCCTCCCCATTCCCCTACCTGCTGGCCTTCCTGAAGGATGAGTCAGGGGTCCACTTCTCTTGCACCATATACCTCATCCCTCGGTAAACTCAGTCCCTACTTTGAATTTAACCATCACAGCTCCTCTGCTGACACTCAGATAATCTTCTCTTTCCTTCTGTCACTCATGAAATTTCTGAATGCAAAAGCAACTGTCTAATCTCCATTTGCCACTGGACGGCGCTACACTCCCTCATACCAAACTCTTTGAAGATGGAGGTCATCTTTCACCCTGCCTACAAAGGCAACCCCACTCTCCCCTCTCCCATCTCCCATCTCTTTCTGCCTGATACCTCCTCACCCCTTTAAACCATACCTCTGGGATTCTCTTCTAACAGCAACTTGGAACTCCACTATGGAAGCCGCACAGTGCACACCACTGCCATGCAATTGATAGAGAGGTCTGTAAAATGTGAAGGAGGGTCTGGAAATAGTTAATAGTGTGTAAAGGAGACCACAAGGGGGCGCGGGGAAACATGGCCGCATAACGTTCGGCTCCCGCTCCCTTCACCATTAACGCAATGAGAAGGAGCTTCATTAGACCGCCCCCTCACACAGGGGACTTCCCAGAGCGCTGTGAAGGAGACAATGGCGTGGGCCCCAAATAAGCAGAACGGGCTGTGCGCCCCCCCACAGAGTTTAGTGGTCAGCATCCAGAGACTCCCATATATGTTTTGAAGGGTGCTCTCTGCAGGGGCCATTTGCAGTATCAGAGACAGATTGGATCCCAGTGCTGGAGACATATAGTTTGAATTTCCACCACACTGAACTGGTTGAAGTGTGGAAAGAAAGGGAGGTCTCATTGGCTTACTGTCCTGGTGGTGGGGACCCAAAGCAACGTGGGGACATTGGCCGGATCCGACAGTGAGGAGGCCTGAGCCCAGAGAAAGTGGAGGGGCCCTCACCCTCGCCAGCCGTGGGGGGGCCGCCCTGGAAGTGGGAGAGGAAGCAGTACTTTGATGCCAGTAACTAGGGGAGGGAGGCAGCTGGTCTGTGGGGGGGGGGGGGGGGGGGGTGGAATATACGGTACCTTTCCCCGCAAAGAGGAACTTTTCTGAGACTGCTGTTTCAACTGCAGGCCTAGGTGCAGAGGCCACAGGTGACCAGTAGGAATTAAAGAGGGGAGGGACATAGAGCCTGGGCCTTGCATTCTGTGTGCAGGGGTTGCACCGGCCCCCATTTCCCAACAAGGATACATCAGGGGTGGTGATTGTGGACGCAGGGAGAAGGCTGACAGGGGGGCCGGGGACGTAATTTCACCAAAATGCCAGGGGTAGCGGAAGTGACATCACACGACCCTTGACCCCCTGATGACATCACAGGCAGCGATGTCATTTGACCCCACCCAGAAGTGATATGCGGGAAGCGATGGAACACAACCTTTCACCCGTTGACAAAACAGGAAGTGGCATCACTTAGCATTGTACACTACGAAAAATATGCTTACGCTATCACTATAATGTGATGTACATTTCATACAAGAATGGATCGCCATATGTATCGTTAAGATTAGTGTGTATAGGCCCATATTACCAAATTACTGTGAATGCAAGCAGACGTCCATGACCAAATGGTAAATGGCTTAAGCACTTTATATAGAAAAAATATACACCCAATATCACCCAACCTGTGTTGGTACTCATTTATCGACCTCAGAGGGATAAAAGGCTGAGTTGAGGCGTTTAAGAACAGACTAAATCAGTGACTCACCCCATGAAGTGTGCCTGAAATAAACCTTTAAGAGTCTAGCAATTATTGTATAGAATTCCAGAAAGACACATTATTTGGTATTCCTATTCTTTCTTATTTCGGGTCAGTGCTGAAAGTGTTAGACTTGCAGCACTCCTGTTCTTATTTTTCTTCTTTTTTTAAGGGGCCTGCACAAGAAAGCCAGCCACTCCATAAGTAAAGAGCCACATGGTGCTGGCCAGAGACCAGGAGCTTGCATTACACTTTTTTTTTTAAGAGGTCGCACGGGAGAACACAGAGGTAGCCAGGAAGACCTCAGAGGTCCACTTGCGACCTCTGGCGACCCCTAAATGACGTCCATGGGGGGGCCGACGAGGAGAGCTCAAAGACTGTGCAGCGAGGACCTGGACCCTCAGGAGAGGAAGCGCACTGAAGTTGGGGACAATGTCGACTGGAAGGCTAGGCAGAGAAGTGAGTGTGCGGGAGGGGAGGATGCTGGAAGTGGTCAATGTGTTGAACTTTGCCACGAGGGATGACATCGGCACTATTCTGGCAGAAATTCAAACACTTATGGAGGACCTGCAGGCGTCCCTCACAGAACTGACAGGGAGAGTGAGCACAGTGGAAAGTAAAATCGAGGGCCTGGAAAATAATCAACTCAGTGCCGACATCATAGAAATGCGCCTGGATGCCGAATGACAGAACTGGAGCTCTGTGAGGAGGAAGTCACCCGGAAGATGGATGACTTGAAAAACAGAATAATATACAGAGCCTGGGCTTGAGGGAAGCAGATGGAGAAACCCCCGCCCTAGTGGAGCACAAGGTGCAAAGCATTGTCAATTTACTGTTCGAGGCAGAATGGGGCAAGGAGGTTCAACTCGAAAAAGTGCACAGAGGAGGCAGACCATACGGCTCTGGGCCACAATCATTGCTGTCAGATTCTCGAGGTACAAGGACAAGGCGGATGTGTTGGCAAGACTGCGTACAAGGCAAGATCTGGAGTACGAGGGCTAGCGTAAAACAATTTCCTAGGACCTGTCCAATCTAACGTTGTCTCGCAGAAGAGACTGTCGGCCGTTGACGAAAATGGCAGAACGAAAAACGCATCAGGTATCGGTGGGCCTGCCCGTTTGCCCTACAGTTTGGGATGGACGCAATGGATTATAGGATTACATCAGTGGAGGAAGCAGGCTCTGAGCCACCTGATGGCAGACACTGAAGCAGAGCAACACCAACAGGCAAGAAGAGAGTGAAGCAGGAAGCACTGTCGAAACTACCTAGGCGCAGGAAAGGACAAAGCGGGCGCAAATGCATGCGTTAAATGGCACGTCCCCTCGAAATACTTCCTGATTGTCTTGTGCAGGGGAAGTGGTGAGGAGCATGCACCATTGCCGACATGAAGCTACGTGGAGAGCGGACTGAGTGTCTCTTTTGGTTGTTTTGTCAGGATGCTGGAGTGAGGGTGTTTAATTCCCTCTCTATGTGGCCCTCAGTGGGAAAGAGGGTGTCCTGGAAGCATTCACTGCCCTTTGCAGTTTACAGTTTGTGAAGCATATACAGTTAAAGATTTGGGTGCGTGAGGTAGTTTATTGGGCAGCGGGGGTAAGCGGCAAATTCTTTCTAAGGAGACACCATGTATCTGTGGCAAAACGATGGAGGAGCACTAGAAGTGTACATGGGATGGACGGCGAAGGTTGCGAGACAGGATGATGGGGACTAGCGTTGGAGGGAGGAGTCTGGCTGAGGGGACCCTGAATGCTATAGGGCTGAAAGCGCCCACAGAGGTCCTTGGTGGCGCGTGAGTTACAGAATGCTGCCCTTGATGTGCTGTTTTCACAAAAGACCCGATTAATAGAGGGCGAGGAGAGGCGGCCGTGAGGCGCTGGAATCGGGAAGGTATACTGGGAATCAGGGCCAGTGAAGTGGGGATGGGTGGGAATCATAATGTAGAAGCAGAGATGGATGGAGAACAGTGCAACTGTGAAACTGATGGAGGGACGCTTGCTTATAATACAAGGTGTTTTGGAGAGAGTGAGGGTGGTGCTGGCCGCGCTACACACCTAATCAAGGCCAAGCGGTTTTCATCCAGGGGGCCCCTAGCTGCTATTATGGCCACAGTGGGAGACCTGTAAATTGTGGGTGGGGACTTTACTGCATGGGCGGATGAACTGTGGGTTAGAAAGTTGGCAAGGAACCTCCCTCTCTCGGGTAGGGAGTGGCATGAGGGGCATTTGGGCCGTGCCATTGTGGCTGGACAGAGCAGACAGCAGATGGCAGTGTAATGAGGCCCTGTGGCGGGACCCACTCTTTGCGGAGAAATTTGAGGAGGAAATTGTGCCATATTTTGAGATTAATGGGAGGTGGATGCCAATGTGGTCTGGGATGCAGGAAAGGCCACCTGGGGGGAACTTCTGATGCGGGAGGGGGCGCACAGGAAGAGGAAATGGGGACTGCGGGAGGAGTTGCTGAGAGCGGATATTTTGGAAGGGGAATCGCGGATGCACATGGAGGGGGGGTATGATGGGGAGGTGAGGGATGCAATGCAAAAGTAAAGGGCAGAGTTGAAGGTACTAAATATCTTAAGTAAAGATTCTATGAGAAAAGAGATAAGGCAGACGCACTGCTGGCCGCAAGTCTCAGAGTGCTGAAGAGGTGGGTGGTGGAGCTGCAGGATGAGAAGGGTCCAGCGGAGGGCACGCATGAAAGGACAGCTGAAGGTTTTGCACGCTATTATGAGGGCCTGTATTACACAGAGTGCAAGAAGGAGGGGACAAGGTCCGAGGAATATCTCTAGCAGGTGGATATTGAGATGCTTACTAGTCCAGAGGTCGAACTCCTGGAGTGCCCGATAGCAGCAGAGGAGGTGCTGGAGGCAATCCATCAGCTCCCAAATGGTAAGGCCCCGGGCAAAGATGGCTACATGATGGGATTTTATAAACTGTTCTCGGGTGTCCTTGTGGTGCAAATGACAAAGGTGTATAACAATACACTAGGTCATCACAATCAGGCAGACAATGTGTAGATAGTCAGGGTTATCAATCTGTAGTGTCAAGCTTGGGGTTGAGGGATGCCTGGGCAAGATGGGGAACAGCCTGATCTATGCAAGAGAGAGAAAGGGAACGCCCTAAGCAATCTCCTTTGCTATTACAAAAATAGAAAATAAACTTTGAACTGCATTCGAGAAATGTTGTGTTCTTGAGGCCATCTGTGACAATAGAAAGTGGAGACGGTGGGAGGAGAAGAGCAGAAGGAGGAAAGAGAGACAGAGACATAGAGCGAGCAACACAAGGATGTGGAAGGAGATAGCCAAGTTGGACCGGAGTGTCTGAAAGGCACCAATCCTTACATCATACTACCTTCAGGGTGTTAGAGAGATAAGGTGTTTGCGTTTGGGCCATCACAACAAGCCAGACAGTTTCTTAGATAGTAGGAGTTGCCAAGCAATAGATTCTAGCCTTGGGTTGAGGGAGGCTTAGGCTAGAAAAGGAAAGGCCCACACTACACAAGAGAGAAGGAACAAGTTACTTACCTGTAACTGTTGTTCTCCAGCATGGGTCTGGCATGGATTCACATGCTCATGAATATTCACCGTCGTCAGGCTGGGAAACCTCGGTAAAGAAAAAATCAGTTTCAGTTTTGTTTCTGAATTGTCTTCCTCCTAACAACCAATCACAGAGCTATGGGTCATACTCCCCCCAGCCAATGACTGCCCTCTACCTAGGCCCCTCCTCCGGCAGCCATCTTCAGATTTGGTAGCATGTAAAGTGGCAGTAGGACTAAGAGAAGAGCCGAAGAGGGGCAGGCGGGAGTGTTCGCATGTGAATCCATGCCATACCCATGCTGGAGAACAACAGTTATAGGTAAGTAACTTGTTTCTTCTCCAGCATGGGGTCTGGTATGGATTCACATGCTCATGAATAAAGAATACATAGCAATACATGCATGCACAACCACGGGAGATGGCAAGGCTTAACATAAGCATCTCTTACCTCCTCACCAGGCTCACCTTCAAGCAAACAGGTTAAGCAGCAATGCTTGGCCAACTCTGGAATCCCTTTCAATGCAGTAGAATATGGTGAAGGTATGTTTCGATCTCCACGTAACAGCCCTGCAGATGTCCAGCAGGGGCACACCACACAGGAACGCCGTAGTAGCAGCGATCGCTCAGGTCGATGCGGATCTTGGACGGCCAGGCAACGGTCGGTTTGCCAACCAGTGACAATGGGTGATGCAGCCGGCGAGCCACCTGGAAATGGATGCCTTGGAGAGGGCCTTCCCATGGTTCACAGGGCCACAGTTCACAAAAAGTTGCAACGTCTTCCGGGAAACACTTTGTGCGGTCCACACAGAACTCTAGCCACATCCAACGAGTGCAATGTCTTTTCAGCTAGCGACAAAGACGTCTGAAAAAACACAGGTAACACCAAGGGCTCATTTAGATGAAAGTCCGATGGCACCTTGGGCATGAAGGAGGGGCACAACAGCAGCACCAGCCTGAATCTCTCCCATCCGTCGTGCAGAGGTGATGGCCGCAAGGAACGCTGTCTTCCACGACAAGAACTTCAATGGAACTGTCTGCATAGGTTTAAATGGAGGGCCCATGAGCCTAGTCAGCACCACATTAAGTTCCCATGCCGGGGCAGGAGCCTACAGTCCTTTGACAAGCTCCTTAACCAGACGGTGTGACCACAACGAGGACCGTCCCAGAGATCGGGTGGAGCGGTAGACCCGACAGATGAACTTTGATAGAGGCATGGGCCAATCCAGCTTTGGCCAGCGACAGCAAATATGGTAGAACCTGCGGAGCCGTGACTTGTAGAGGGTCGATCTGCTGTGCACGGCACCAAACAGCAAACCTCTTCCATTTATGTCTGTAGCATTTCAGAGTAGACGAAGCCCTGGCCCTGGCCTTGGTAAGCACCTCCTTGCAGTCCGCTGGGAGATCGTAACCCCCAAGCTCTAATGCTGCAGGAGCCAAGCCTTCAGGTTCAACGATCCTGGGTCGTGGTGCAGAATTGCACCTCCATCCATAGCGAGAAGATCTGCAACCACTGGAAGCCTGACTGGAGGGGACGCTGACATGCTGAGAAGGTCTGGGTACCAGATCTACCTCGGCCACCTTGGTGCGACGAGGATCGTCCAGCACCGGGACTGTCTGAGTTGATTGATGAGTTGCAGAAGAAACAGCAATGGAGAGAATGCATACAGAAACAGGCCGTCCCAGGGGAATGAGAATGCGTCCCCCATGCTCCCGCCTGGGGAAACCTGCTGGCGAACCTCCGGTACTTGGTGTTTGTCGCCGTCGCAAACAGGTCGATCTGGGTATTGCCCCATCTGTGGAACAGTTAGTCCACTCGGTCCTGTCGAAGTTCCCACTCATGGCAAGAGTGTAGCTTCCTGCTGAGAGAGTCGGTGACAGTGTTCTTTTCTCCTGCCAGATGAAATGGAATGAGAAACTGGGTGACGGCCCAGTGCCATAGGTCCTGTGCCTCTCTGGAGAGCGCCGGGGATCTGGTGCCCCCCTGCTTCCTGATATAAAACATTGTGGTGGTGTTGTCCATGAAGACCCGCACCACTTTGCCCTTGAGGGACGGAAGGAAAGACTTGAGGGCCCAAAACGCAACCTTGAACCAGAGCTCGCGGTCGTAGCACGCTACGACGGTGAGGCCGTTGGCGGCCTTGATGGTAGTGGCCGCGGAGTAGATGACCCATCGTCCCATCTAACTTCTTTCCCTCGCTGTCTGGAGGGCGCCAATGAAGAAGCGCCCTAAGACTTCTTTTTGTCTTTTTGGCTGCTGCCGACACCACACAGTTGGGCCCGCAAGCACTTGGGCACAAAGTCCGGCACCCTGTACTTCTTCTCAATGCAATCCCTCTTTGCTGGGGCCGTAGAAGGGTTCTTCATCAGGGACAAGCTTTCGTCCCAAATGTCACCCAGCAGAGGAACCAAGAGGATGGTCTTTCTCTTTGCCTCGCAGCACTGGTACAGGAAGCCCTTCTTCTCCTCTGGAGCAAGCTGGAAGAGCTCCGAAGCTCTTGAGATCATCGCGTGAAACAAGCCTATCTCTTCCGGCGGAGAGGATCTGGGATGCGGCAACAGGAGGTCCCGCATCTCACCGTCGTCCTCCGTGCCCGATGTCGCTGTGTCGGGATCCGTCTCATCCCGGAGGAGGAGGAGGGAGGCAAAGGGTGACACAGGCGTGGAGGGTGTATGCTCCTCTTCTTGGCCGGTGGTTCTCCGTCCCCAAGTGGTTCGGCCGTCGTCGGCATCGCGGGAGGGAGCGCTGGTGAAACACGCATTCTCATCCGAACTTGGAAGATCAGGTTATGCAGCACAGAGAGGATGTCCACTGAGATGTCTTTCAGTTGCTGTGGAGGTTGTGGAGGCAACCGAGGTGAAGGTGGACTAGGAAGCTGTGGCTCCGGAAGAGAGCCCGGGCCCTCATTGCCCTGCGGCTCCCCGTTGCCTTCCTCATTGTCGTCATCCTCATCATCGCTGGTGCCCTCGTCGTAGGGCCTGCTCCCGACCTTCTCCTCCTCCTGGATGGTTTGAAGGTAGGTGAGTTCCTCCTCCGAGGAGATGTCCATGCCCTGGAGGACCTCTACGTCTCCGCCCCCCCTTCTTCACGACATTCGGGGACGGTCTCGTGGAGATGACCGGTATCTTCTTTTCCAGTGTCTTCTCTACCAGTTGGAAAGAAGATCCCCTCCTGGTCTGGAGGGACACTGGTGCGCCAGCCGGCTCAGCCTCGGCGGTCTTTGCGAGGGACGCCAGCACCCCCTCGATGGAAGGCTGGGACTTCGTCGACTGCACCTGGGCCTTCAGAGCCAGGACTGGTCCCTTGTCCTGCTTGGCCTTGGTCGTCTGCTTGGCTTTCTCCTTAGGGAAAGGGTGAGAGCCTCAATCCCCCTTGGCCTTATCGGGCAGGTCGGCCTTGGGCTTCTCCTTTAGTTTTCCCGGATGGTCCGACTTCCTCTTCGACAAAGAAGAGCGTTGACTGGTGACAGAAGTTCCCGGAGATGTTGAACGCGCCCTGGCCACCGAGGAGCCCGCCACAACAGCGCTCCCGGTGACAGTGGACTTGCGGTGCTTAGCCTTCTGTTAGACCACGCGCGGGAGGGGTGCCCTCAAAGGTCTTAGAAGCTCGCTCAGCTTCCTTGGAACCTGGAGAGGCTTGCTCACGGGACTCACCTGGTGCAGCGGCACTGGCCTGTAGCCATTCCTTGAGCCGCCTATGCTGATCCTTCAGCGTGCAGGCCGTCATCTCTTGACAAACTAGACAATCTTCCTCCTTGTGCATCGGGTACAGGCAGTAAAGGCACTGGGAATGCTTGTCATTCGAGAAGACATTCCGTAAGCCACAGGCAGAGCAAAGCTTGAACAGAAGTGTTGAATCCTTCTTCTCCTCCAACATGGTATAGGCCTGAAGAATCTTCTGGAATCCTCTGAGAAGAAACTTGATGAAATTCACCCTTGAGGGGCGTTGAAGAATCCGAAATGGTTTCCCGTTAATTGGAAAGATGATCAATGGAGCACAAGGCTCGATTGACCAAACAATAGTAAAACTCTTCCAAAAAGCGAGGACTCCCAACACGTGAACGTGCAGTAAAAATCCGAAGATGGCTGCTAGAGGAGGGGCCTAGGTAGAGGGCAGTCATTGGCTGGGGGCCGTATGAGTTTTTGGCAGTGATTGGTTGTTAGGAGAAAGACAGTTCAGAAATGAAACAAACTGATTTTTTCTTTACTGAGGATTCCCAGCCTGATGACAGAGAATATTCATGAGCATGTGAATCCATGCCAGACCCCATGCTGGAGAACGAGTGTCGACCCTAAGTGAGCACCTTTACTAGTCTAAAAATAAAAACTCTTAAAACTGTATTTGAGAGTTGCTGTGCTCTTGAGACCATCTGTGACACACCCCAATTAACTACAATCCTTATTTCTACTCTTGTGCTCAGTGAACTGGACTACTGTGTGAATCGACTTCTTGTTCTAACCCTCTATTATTCTTGTGCTCCCTAACCAAAGTTCTCAATGTTTCGATACATACCCTTTCCAACCTTCCCAGATCCTCACCAACCCATACCTATCAACACCATACTGAATGGCTTTCTGTAAAAAATCACTCTCTCTTTACATTTCTGCTATTCGTCTGTAAATCCATCCATGGTCTTGCCTCCAATTACCTCATTGACCATCCCAGAGTACTTTCCCTCTCAAACATTTTGCTCCTCATCATCATCTTTTGCTACTTTTCCCTACTTGCCCCACGCCACTGGAATGCTATCCCCCTGGCATTCAAATTAATTTCTTAAGTGGAACTCTTCAAAACAAGGCTAAGACTCCACCTGCTAGAGCTCCCACCCTTCACCCTCATATCCAAACTAACCACCCAGATTACCTCGTCTGCATTCTGCCTTCAGGTGTACTCTATGTAATTTTTAAATATATAAATATTGGCCTCAGACTCTCACTGTTAAAATGCTATAATGCCCCCCAGTCCCTGTCCATGGTTTATGTTCCAAATCTTAACCATTCACTGCCTGAAATACAATATTCAATCCAACAATGGTCATATTTAAAGGCACCTTACCCTTGCTCTCTGTTATTGCGTACGTTATAAGTCATCTTTGTTCAAAATCACATTTTGTCCTTAAATACATACGTATACAAATACCTGCTCATATTGAGTTGTACTCTCCTCTTCCTTTTTACAGTCAGAAATGTCATGTGATGTGATTACGCCTTCCTCATGGCTGTCCCAATCATCTCTTGCTGTAACCAATCAACCTTGTCACTGTCAGTGACAGAACCACCTACTGTTGGAACTACCACCATCCCGTCACCACTAGTACTGCGCCCAGCTGCAACTATGTTAGTCCTGACATTACAACCTCCTAGTACTCGATGGTGATACCATCTTGGCCTGTTCCTATTGCTGCCACCCTTATCTCCTACCCTGGGCTCCTCCTGTCACCAACTTGGGGTGTTCTTGTCAGACCCACCTTCTCTCAATAATGTTGGGCTCTTTACTTTGCCACCACCACCTGTCTATCAAGTAGACCCTCTTCCAACTCTTCCACTACCACCCCCTAACTATCTTGCTCTTACTTATTAGCAACTCCACCACTCGCGTTAAGTTACTATTACCACATCCTTCCCTTCTGATCTCACCACCTCCTTTTCTTTTGTAGATGTTACCACTTCCTCAGCTGCCTGTTTCTCTGCTGTTCTACGCTCTTTACCAACGTTTCTCCAGCCAACTCCATTGCTGCTGATCTCCAATCTACTTCCTTCACTAAACCTGAGCCACATGCTTCTACAACTCACCCTGCCAGACTGAACTGCCTACTGTATAAAGTCCTCCCTTCCTTTCCCCTTGGTTGGGGACTTACACTGAGGGTCTGAGTAATAATTGCTTGAAGGCTGGCATTAGCTGTGTCTTTACCTTCCTGTGGATTAGAATGAGGCTCAATGGGCTGTCCCAAGTTTGTATAGACCGTAGCATCCTTTTTGGAAGCTATGTATATCCGTGTTGAGCCAGGGAGAGCAGTCTGTGCATGGAAACATCCTGCAATTAAGGTCACTTTCAGGGGGTTAAGGGCGTACATATCACTTGTCTAATGTACCCCACTATTCTGACAGTGAGCCTGTGTGCTCACAAACTTTGTTTGGTAGTCTATGGGCCCGAACATGTTTGTGAAAATTGTGGATTGTTCTGCGGACCCAGACAGGTCCATGAACCTTGTAGTACCTGTGCAAATATCTTTGCAGTGTTCCTGTGTTAGGGTGGCCCTGGCAATACATGGTTGTAAGGTTTTAAGGGAGCTGGAAGGGTTCCTAGGGCTGCTGGCTTGCAGAGGGGTCTGAGGAATTCCCCAAAGTGGGTCGCAGTCAGAGAAGGCTGTGGGGGTTTGGCGGCTGTCATGATTCCTGCCACTCATGTCACCAGCCCTCCAAGATGTCAGGCTGGAGCCAGGCCACGATCACCTACATGGCCCTCAAGGGCTTCTCCATCCCTCCAAAAGACCCATTTGGAGTCAGACTTGGCGCTTGTGGCACCAGACTCACTCACTCCCATAGGATAACATTGGGGATTGGACTTGTAGTGCTTTGATGGGGACAAGATGGATGCCCCCACATATTTCGGTTCCCAGAACTGCATGTGCAGTCTAGTCTTTTGGGTGTGGTTCAGCCCAGAGAGACCTGGGATACCCAGAAACTATTTAAACCACGCCCAGGCTCAGAAACATACTTTGTGTTTTCTGCACCTGCAGCGTGACACTCATCGTGTTCGGATCGGTCTCCAGTAGGCCTGTATCTTTCTTCTGCGCTCAGCTCCTGCAAGAACAAGAACACTGTTAGGAACAGCCTTACCTTGCGACGCTTCTGCCCATCATTCATCGCTTCTTCTGTTCTGCGGGCATCTTCGGCGGTGTCATTCCCATCCCGGCACGCCGCTTCCTAATGAAAAAGGAAAAGAACAGAAAAAAGGCATTAGTAAGCATTCAGCAAATCTTTGCCTATTTTTAAAGACTGTACGAGCTTCAAACGCTTACCTGAATCCCAGCCGCTCTGGGGGAACTCTGTCTCTGGAACTTCTCATCCATCTGCAAGAGGGAAAAGACACTCCAGGTTAGTGTGGAAACATCTAGAGGCGCCACATACCGTGCTTGCTCACCGCATTTCTTCTTCATAACCGGCATCCACGCTGAAAACGTCGCGGCACCTAAAAGACACAGAAAAAGAACTCAGTTCAATACAAATACGAAAGGGTCGCATCGCGCTCTCACTCACCTTCAGCGCTACTCATCTCAGCAGCAAGTCGCCATCCCCGGACGCCGGCCATCATCTAAGGAAGGACAGGAACGAAGTTAGAGAACTGTTCAAAAGACTCATTATACTTACCTGTCGGACTCTTGTCAGTGAAGTAACTGGGCAGCAACGAGCCTGCATTAATCAACGCGCCCCTGCGATGAAAGCAGGACGGAGAGCACACTTTCCAAGAAAACAAGGTGAGCTGTGGATCAAAGGGAAGGGTTGGACCCCGGGGAAGAAGGGGTTCAAGCACACAGAGACAATAGGGAGTTAAACTCTACCAATCCTGTGTTTCAGGCCCAGTCTCCAGTCGAGTAGACTCCAGGGAAGGGTTTGAGGTCGTAAGAGGTCAGAACATGCTGAGTGACGTCCCCGTGGATTCCAGGTGAGCGTTACAGCGGGGGTCAGGTTCTGTATGACTGGCAGCTGCCATTTGGCAGGGACTGCAGGGCGACCAAGGGATCTACCCCCTTACTGCCCCCAGATCCATCATCCACTTCCTCTGGGAGGTAACCGCCCCCTGAGTCAGCACGACAGCAGTTCACAGAACCAGGAAGGTGCTTTGTCACAATACTTTGATAAAGTGGAGATTAGTTTACAAAGTTTGTCAATATAAAGACATGGGACAAAATCGAAAGGCAGCTTCCAACTATAAGAACAAGTGAGTACAAGTTACCAGGATCACAGGGGAGCTTCAGATAAGGCCATCCTTGAGCTGGAGAAAATGAGCGATCCCACCAGTGGAAGTCCATCCCCATTTATCAAAAATAAAGGCATGTGAAAAGCAAAATTATAAATCACAGGTTTTAGATACCCTGAATGTTACGGTCAAAAGGCCTTTGGGGGAAGACCGTGGGCGAAGACCCCAGGTACAGAAGAACAGGACCAGTGACATAATAGGAGTCATAAAATCCCAAAGACACGTACAAGGTTGATGGAAGGCATAAGTGAAGTCTTTCAGATGCATGTGCAGAACGTTTTTATCCCTATGCTGGTTCTGGGTACAGGATTTGTAAACAGATGCCCTTGTGATTAATGGAAGAGACAAATGCTGCCAACCAAGTTGGGGAACCCTTATGAGAGAACCAATGAATTGTTGGACCTGGCAGAAAAAATACAATAGTGATTATAATAATAATAATAATAATAATAATTTAGCATTTATATAGCGCTACGAACCTTCAGGTATCTGAGCGCTGCTTATTATTACCCACGGTGTGTGGTGCTCATTTATCGACCTCGGAAGGATGAAAGGCTGAGTTTGGCCCTGCCGGGATCCGAACCTTCATCAGCAGGATCTGCACAGATGTTAAAGAGAGCGCTCTACTCGCTGTGCTATCTGACCGGCTGATCAGGTCAGAGGATGTACTGGCCAGGACTTATTGATGCAGGATGGGCCAATGGCGGTCCCATTGAATGAGAGACAACAAAATGGTCCAGCCTGACGACTCCAGTAATGGAGCAGCACTACAAGACCACAGTGATGACCAAGGGCTGTTAAGGCTGCAAGAGGAGAAAATCCGACTGTCGCGCCTGTCGGACAAAAGGAAGGGAGAGCCTGTAACAGGATTCCCCCAGTTCAAAAAGATGCAACCATTTGTCTTAAAGAGGATCAGGAGTCAGTAGCAGAGCTTCCAGCGAGGATTACACAGCATCATATTCTTCTATTAGCTACTCAACATAGTTTTGGGGAAAAAACACACACGTGACCCCTGCATCCTATCCCACCTAATGCACCTTACAAATATTTGGAGCCTCACTCTCGTTTTGAAGGCAAATACGAAAAGACAGATTGAGCTAGATAGCTAACCCTCATTAGATCACACTAGATTCAAATCACTCAAAGGGAAATTTGTGAGCGTCGTCAGAAATTATGCAGGTAAAATGGCCAAAATGTTTGGTACCGCCATGGAACACCAACAAGAAGGACCACACAGACAATTGGTCACAGGACTGAAGGTAGCCATTTTACCCATGGTCGGAATCAAAAAGCTACCAATGTAGTAAAACGGCTACATAGCTATGCAGCATAAAAAAATTAAAAGAGCTGCCACTAGCCTGTAACACTAACATACTGTCTGGGTGGGAAATCTCACTGAGGGGCAAAGTGGGGGACGTTTCTAGTACCCTTAAAGGCTACTAAACCAGCACATATAAAAAGTAAGTTGCAGTTTTCAGTACATTTTTCGATTAAACCTCACTGGAGAGAAAGACAGGTCATGGCACTAACATCTGCAAAAAAGTCTACAGTGGATAAGGATGTTAGTCAGATGGAGCCCAAAAGTGATGTCTGGCCAATTAGAAGCGGAGAATCACTTTTTCTATTTTAATTACAACAAAATAATCCACTGTTTGTCAAGATCGATGAGTTTTTCGGGATTCAGTACTACATCCTAGTCCTTTTCAACAGTTTATGTCACAATCACAGGATCCAAAAGATCACTCCTTGGTCTCCCTGGTCATCGTCTTCTTCATTCCTTCTCCCACTCTCTGTACTCAGACAGTTGAAGAATTCAATACACTTTTCATTGGTGTCGCCTGTCAGGGTGTTCGTTAGGAGGTTTTGGTTAGGATTCACCATAAGATATATTAGGCTCATCTGCAAATTCGCATGAAGCTTTCCAAACTTTTCTATCAATTCAGTAGGCTTTCTTGGCTATTCTTTAAAATCTATGATTAACTGGGACTCTACTCTGTGCCTATTCGATCTTCTGTCCCTGATTATAAAGATATTAAGTTTAGCTCCAGTCTTCCCTTCATGATTCTAAGGAGACTCAGTACAAGTTCAGTCTTCCATTCATACAAAGGGGGAAATCAATACACATTAAATCTTTCCATTCCTGATTCTACAGGAACTCAGTACATTTACAAACCTTCCTTCACAGTTCTAGGAAGACTCATTACCAATTAAATCTTTGAACATGATGGGATGTAGACTCAATACTGCTTCCATCTTCCCCTCATGATTCAATGGAGACTAAGTACAGCATCAATCTTCCATTCATAATTTTATGAAGACTTAGTGCATCTTAAGTCTTTACCTCACCATTCTCAGGAGACTCCGTGCCAATCCAGTCTCCCCTTAATGATTGTAGGTGGACTCAGTACAGCTTCAATCTTCCATTCCTAATTCTATGAAGACCTAATACATCATCAGTCTTCACTTCACCGTTCTCAGGAGACTCAGTACCAATCCAGTCTACACTCAATGATTCCAGGTGGAATCGGTACAGCTACAATCTTGCATTCATGACTCAATTCATGATCTTATAGAGTCTGAATACATCTTCAATCTTCCCTTCACAGCTCTAGGCAGAATCAGACCTAATACAATCTTCCATTCATGGTTCCAAGCAATCTCAATTCAATTTCAACGTTGTCCTTATGATTCAAAGGCCTTGCAGAATCTCACAATTGTGATCTCCAAGGGCAGGGATGTACAAGGCTTTCAAGTTCCTAAGCATCCTACTAACAGGTTCATGATTACAGCTTTCTCCAGCAGCATAACAGCCACCTTTATATCCCCTAGCCACAACACAATAAGGAGTACAAATGCTCTCAACAAAAATAGGAAATCAGCGGCACATAGGAACCTGACCCTGATGCAAAATATACAGCTGCACAGCTATATTTAGATAAGTGGTACCAGCAGGGCAGTGCCGGAAAAATAAAAGCTTTAATATTAGTATTGTTGGATTTGGGTATTCATTTTTTGCTCCCTAAAGACATTTTACTCCTAACTTTCAAAAATAGAGAGTACAATACTACTACTTCAAAATCCTCCCTGTAGCCCCATTTCTAACCCATTTAATGACAGCATTTTAACCGAAAGGATTAGTGTTGATTCTGGCCATCCTATGCCAGTTTTCTGGTCATTGTGAGAGACAGTCCCAAACAAAGAGTAAGGAGTATGTTTCTTACCTGTAACTCCTGTTCTCCAGCATTGGTATCTTTCACAGATTCACATGTAGTGAATATTCCCTGTCGTCAGGCCGGGAATCCTTGGTTACTTTTTGATTCGCCTTGCCCTAGGCAAGAATAACCTACATTTTGTAGCCTAACACCCTTGTTATGGGTGCTTTTTAGTCCCAACTAATGGGGAATCGAGTCGCCCTAGACTAAACCCTCCTCTTCCTTTTCCCCTCAGATTCTGACCCAGTGGTAATAGATGTCCATAGGGTGTGAGTGGGTTTACCTGAAGGGGCGGACCGAGGGTGCATGTGAATCTATGAAAGATACCAATGCTGGAGAACATGAGTTAGTAACATACTCCTTCTCCAGCATTGGATCTTTAATAGATTCACATGCTGTCAATAGACTTTGTAGCAGTATACAGACACACAAGGTGCATGCAGGTAAAAACCCCACTAGCACCCTGTACAGTACATTCATAGGATCGTACCTGATTGGAACAGGTGCTGTAGGACTGCTCTACTGTATGCACTTTCTGGCATGCTGCTTCTCCAGGAAGTAGTGCTTGTAAAAGTATACAGCACCGACCAGGTGGCTACTTGGCAGATGTCTGTGATTGGGACGCCCGACCACCATGCCGCGGAAACCGCTGTAGCCTGGAGGGGCAGAAGACAATAGCCTATGAGATCCATCTTGCAATGCTTTGGTTGGATAGAGCATTGCCTTTATTCGTAGGGCCATATGCCACAAGAAATTCTGTTGATTTCCTGAAGGACTGTGTCCTCTTAATGTAGTAGTATTTTTTTACTTAGATTTTTATTAGCATTTTCACACAGATACACAATCACAGTATGTCAGCCAAGAAAACAACCACAACTCCCCCCCCGTTACCCACTCCCCTCGAATAAAGTGACAGTGACCACTCCAGGCGACAGGACAACGTGGGCATACATACAGGCAAATGTGTCACATCGGGCCTAGGCCGGCCTAGGCATGGGTTCTGCTCATTGAGCCCTGACATTGATCTCCCTGGTGGAGGGCCCGGAGGCAGGTGTTAAATCTTGCATTGGGGACCACGTCAGAGGCTTATGCTTCCACAACCCCATTTCAGCATAAACATACCCCAACTCCTGGGAGAATGTCTGCACCAATATTCAGACAGTACACCTGGGCAAAATTGCCACCCTACAAACAAAAATCACTACAGTCTGACCAACCACTGACCACACCTATACTCAATACTCACCAAGCCAACTCCTCCCACAAACCTTTTTCTCTCTCCCTGCTCACCACCCTTGAAGTAGAAAGCATCATAAACAACCTCAAACCATCCAACTGCCAAGGTGACCCCTGCCCGGCACCTATCATCAAGGCAGCATCTCACGATTTAGCCCCCTTCATAACATCCTTCATCAATGCCTCCTTCAAGACGGGCATAGTCCCGGATAACCTAAAGGATGCGTGGGTTATCCCACTTCTAAAAAAAAAAAAAACTCCCTCGACCCTAGCATCCCCACCAACTTTAGACCCATCACCACAATCACGTTCCTGCTTAAGATCTTGGATCGTGCAGCCTACTTGCAGATTCAAGACTACCTCGAAGCCAACAATCTTTTGGGGTTAAGACAATCAGGTTTCCGTCCTAAACATGGCATTGAATCGGCCCTGATTGACCTCAAAACTCAGATGGAGACACTAAAGGACAATGGGAAGCAAGCTCTTCTCTTTCTCCTTGACCTCTCTGCGGCTTTCGATTTGGTCAACCACCAAATACTCTGTCAACATCTTAAAACTGCGGCTCACTTCTCGGATTCTGCCAATGCCTGGATCCACTCATTCCTGAGTAATAGATCCATGAGGGTCTTCTCACCCACAGCATCGGCAGACCCCTCCCGCATTCACTGTGGCTTTCCTCAAGGCTCCTGTGTGTCCCCTACGTTGTACAACGTATTCACCAAGCCCCTCTTTGATCTGCTTGACTATCTGGGTGTCTCCAACACCAACTACGCGGACGACACCCAGATACTCATTCCTATCACATGTGATTACACAGCCGACACCAAAGCCTTGAATGATGTCTACCTGGTCATCCAAGCTTGGATGGAACAGCCCAAACTTTGCCTCAACGATGATAAGACTGAGCTCCTACTACTACTAGAATCAAGCTACCGTCTTAACAAATTAGACCAAACTTACAAGTCTTGCTCCATCGATGGTAATGATATCAAGGTCTCCAAAGACAGTAAAACTTTAGGCGTCTACCTTGACTCCACGCACTCCCTTAACAGACAAACAAATGCAGTAAGGTTGGCATCAGCTTATACCTGTAAACTTATCACAGCCTGAAGACCCTTTCTAAACCCTATCAACTGCATCACCCTCGCCAGAACACTCATTATGGCCAAAATCGACTACTGTAGTGCTCTTTATCTAGGGACCAGTCAGTCCAACCTCAACAAATTGCAAACTGTACAGAATAATGCCATAAGGGCAGCCTTAAACATCCCGAGGCGCTCCCACATCTCCTCTGTCAGATCTGACCTATGCTGGCTCCCGGTCAAACAAAGAATTGCCCTGAAAACTTGACCCACAAATGCCTGAATAACAATGCTCCACCCTACCTCTCCTCTCGACTTACACTCCATACCTCCTCTCGTCCCACTAGATCATCCCAAACTCACAGCCTCATCATGCCTGGATTCAAACTTCAAAAAGCTGGTGGCGTGAGCTTCCTTGTCCTAGCTTCCAAACTTTGGACCACCTTGCCTACCCCTATCAGAACTGAACCGTCATTCCAAACCTTCAAGAACAACGCAAAAGATTGGCTGTTCTCTCATGATCTATGAGGCACCTCACTCAGTTCTTCCCTCTACCTCCTATACAGGTTGCGGGTATATTGACCTATATTGTACCTGTACTATAATCAGACCATCCAGCTTATAGTGATTTTGCGATCCCGCAAAATGCTGCGAAAACGGCCGTTTTACGCAAAATGCCGCGAAAATGGCCGTTTTGTGCAAAAACACCTTTTAAAAAAAAAAAATCAAAAAACATTTTTTTTTCATTATTCTGCAAAAATTACTGTTTAAAAAAAACGATTCAGGGTGCTAGGTTCTCAACTTTTTTTTCCGCAAGAAATGAAATGCGCCAACACATTTCATCACTTGCGCCCAAAAAAAGAGCAGCCCAATCCACAAGGGACACATGACAGAGCCATTTTATATGTGCGCCCATTCAGATGGCCTTTTTCACCTCCTTGATCAAATAAAGTGGCGTTTCTGCCAATTTAAAATTGCATCACTCATTTCCAAGCAAGATTGTAGGCAACCCTACGCGCACGGGATTTGGGGGTGCCACTGCATGACAGGGTCTTTCCTGACCCTATCATGCATTTCTTTTAAGGTATGAACCGCTGCTGTGTCGCTTGCATTTCTGTTCATCAAACAGGATACAAATGCATTTTTTGGGTCGCATTTTACAGTGGCAGGCCCCTAAAGGGCCTGTCGCTGTGAAAGGCGCTGGGAGCTTGCAGAACACTGTCGGGAGAGCGATTCTATTCAAGGTACTACCCATTTTGATGACAAAAATCGATCGAATGGTACAATTTGACCTATTTCCTCCAGTACTATTCGATCGATTTTTATAAATACCAAACATGTGTTGCGGGGGTGTCACCCGCTCCCCAAGTTCAGTATTATTTGGGTTAAGGGGTTGCAGGGGTGTTCCCCACTTTTGAAAAATGGAGGCGGGAACAGCAAAAAGAGATAATAACGAAAAAGGGACCCTGCGAAGACGGATCTGACCCACGTTAGAGGGACGGATCTGACAACGCAGGGTTGCAGGGGAAGCGGCAGCGACCAAGCAGTTAAGTAGGGGAGGGGGTGGTGGTGAAAGGTACATTTTGGGTTGTTTGCCTGAAGTGCAAATCAATTTGCGGCGAAATGGACCACGGTCAATTCCGCCACAAATAATTACACTTCCGTCAAACAACCCAGAACACCATTCAAGGCAGCTGGCCAGTGCACAATTTGCGCTATAGCTCAAGCCTGTGGAAATGCGCCGGTCACCTTTGAGAATAAGGTGACCTGCTCATTTCCAAAAATGGGTTGTCTAAAAATAGCATATCCGCGGCTCCATTTTTTTGAGGATCTGGATCAAAATCTACATTTTAAAAAAATAAAAAAATGGTTACACCATGAGAGGGAAAGGAGAGAGAGGGAGAGTGATGGGGGAGATGTGAAGTGATAGGCAAGAAAACAGAGGGAGAACAGTGGGCCAGAGGAGGAAGTGGTGCACAAGAGAGCAGGGGAAGCAGTGGTGTGGTGGGCCCGAAATCTGAGAGCGAGCGGAGGTACAGAAAGTAGAGGCAGCGTGTGGTCAGTGAGCCAGAAAGCAGAGAGGAAGCGGTTGGCCGGAAAGAGGCAGTGAGCTGCAGATTGGGAAAAAGGATGAGGGAAGAGTGCGATAGAATGGGAGAAAGGATGCAAGATGCAGAAGCAGCACAAAAGAATGAAGGACTGTATATTGCGGGAGGAATGGAGTGTAAGGTGTGAGTTGGGAGTATGATTTGGAGTGTGGCAGGGGATGGGCAGTGCAAATTGTGACTTGACAGTGTGACATAGCACGCGAGTATTTGTATGACAGAGTGAGAGGTTCAGGAATGCAAGTTGTGATGGGGAGTTGGTGAGATGTGTGATGTGTGTTGGTGAGAGAGGTGTGTGGGTGTTTGGGGGATTGGAGAACATAGAAGGGGAATATTTTCAGCATTACAACTGATAATGATCATTTAGTTAATACTATTAAATAGGCATGCACATTAAACCAAAAATGTAGCCAAATCAAACACTGTTCTGCCAAGCCAGAGACATCTGGGACACTTCCTATTAAATTAATATAAAAGATACATAATAATGATACCCTGGCTCTCTTGTAGCCTTGCACTCTGCCTAGTTCCTGCAATGTGGCAATCTTGCACCTTCGAGTTAATACAAAATGTCTCGCAAAAATGCCGCAATAAATAAAGATTTGTGCCGCAAAATTTGCCATTTCATGCCGCAAAATTTGCCATTTCGTGACGCTAAATCCTGGAAGGTCTGTATAATATGCTGATGTCAGTTCTGTCTATTGTTGTACATTGTGTAAAGTTTTGTAAATTCATAGTGTATTTACTGATCACTGTAACCTATGTTCAAGAGTATGCGTCCGGTTGCCCTTGGGCCTGGTTTGCGCTTTATAAATAAACTAAACATCAAACCTCAAACCCTCTTTTCGGACTTCTGTAGCATAGCTTGATTCACTCTTTGCACCTTTAGCCCTGTAGATGCAGCCCAGGTTCTCACATCTCACTTTCTGGTCTGTTGGGAGGTTCCAAAGTGGGGGCCCGACCCCTTTTAGGGACCCAAAAGCCGGCGGATCACGGAGATACTTCCTCCATCTGCGCCCCCCCCTGGTGGCCACCCTTAATGTAGTATTTTAACACCTGCTTGAGAACATGCAAGTGTAATGCCACCTCTGCTGGAGTTGTCGGCATGCTAAAGAAAGCCAGTAAGGTTATTGTGGAATTCTTGTGAAAATCTGTTGGTACTTTGGGAACGAATCGTTGTTTTTGTCAAGAGAATGAACCTAGCCTGCAGCTCCGACACCCTTTAGCAGATGTAATAGCCACCAATAAAGTGACTTTCCATGACAGGTATCCCAGCGGAGCAGAGGCCACAGGCTCAAATGGTTTCTTCATGAGCCCTGAGAGCATGGTATTGAGGCACCATTCTGGCGATATCTTTTTTACTGGCAGAAAGCTTCTAAACAAGCCTTTGAGGTAATGCTTTATGATTCGGCGTCCATAGAGGGAAGCACCTTTCTCCCGTCTAGTTTACCTAGAGATGGCCGCCAAATGAAGTTTAATACAGTTGTGGGCCAGTCCCTGTTTGGCCAGGCCTAGTAGGTATGGCAGCACCTCTTCCGGTGTCAGCCGGAATGGTTTGAGCCCTTCCTGGTGCTGTTGGAATTGGGTTTCGCACCAGTTCCACTTCAAGCAGCATGATTTGTTAGTGCTGGGGGCTTTCACCGCCGCTAGGACCTGCCTACAATCTTGCGATATGTTTAGGCTTCCAAACTCCACAAAGTCGGAAGCCACGTCGTCAGACGAAGTGATTGGAGGTCGTGGTGTAGGATTTTCCCCTTGCTTATGTTATGATGTCTGGTTGATTGCTGAGTAGGTTGGGCTTGTCCCTGGACTACATCGGAGTACCAGATCTGGCGAGGTCAGTCTGGCGCAAAGAGGATCACCTTGCAGGTGTGTTTGATTGTTTGTATGGTTCTGCACAGGATTGGGAACAGAGGGAAGGTGAACACAAAGAGGCTGTCCCATGGAAAAGCAAACATGTTTCCCATTGACCCCTTTTGGGGTGTTCTGCTGGCATACCTGGCACACTTCTTGTTGTGGATCATGGCGAACAGGTCTGCTGTTGGGTGACCCCAGTGCTGGAATAGGGACATCAGCATGGAGGAGTGGAGCTCCCATACGTGGTTTTTGCCTGCTTAGGCTGTCTGCTGTTTGATTATGTATCCCTGGAAGGTGGAATGCCTGAATGTTGATCACGTTGTTAATGGTCCGGTGCCTTGTCAGTTGGGCCTCCTTGGACAGTGTCCTGGATTTTGTTCCTATCGCAGGTGTAGTCTGTGAGGACTTTGACCGTTTGGTTCTTCAGTATTGGGAGGAATGATTTGAGTGCCCACGAAAACCGCTCTGAGTTCAAGCACATTTATATGTAGGGATGCTTCCCGCGGCTTCTATAGCCCCTTGACGTGTAGTTGATCCATGTGAGTGGGTACCCATGGAGGGAGGCGTCCGTAACCAGTGTTTTGTTGGGTGTTGGATCTTGTAACGTTTTCCCCCTGCAGACGTTGGCCTTGTTTGCCCACCACTGAAGCTGTGAGTACAGCTTGAGAGGGATATGCACCCTGTCCCCTCATGATCAGGTGGTCTGCGACTAGTTTGCTAGCAGGAACTCTTGTAGTGGTCTCATATGAAGTCTGCAGTGCGGACCAGAGGTATGCACAAAGCCATTATCCTGAGCAGCTACATGCATTGTCGCACTGTTTTGACTTTGTTTGGCGAGAACATCCTCAGCAGGACCACAAGGGTGTTTATCCTGTTGCTGGAGGGGCCCACCTTGGGTTCCTGGGTGGAGAATTCTGCTCCTAGGAATATGAGCTTCTTTGAAGGCTGTAAGCAGTATTTCTTCTAATTGATGGTGAAGCCCAATAAAACAGGCCCACTGTCGCCGCTATACAAGACTGCTCCCTGTGTGGATGGGGATCGTACCAGCCAGTTGTCTAAGTAAGGATAGACGTGGTGTCCTTGCTTGCGCGGGTTGACTGCCACTGGCGCGAAGCACTTGTGAAGGTGCGTGGAGGCCGCTTTAGGCCGAATGGCAAGATCTTGAACTAGTAGTGTGATTCTCTGATCATAAACCTGAGGTATTTGCAGTGCCCCTGGATGCATAGGTTTGTGAAAATATGCGTCCAGGAGATCCAGGGACCCGAGGTAGTCGTGGTGTTGCATTGCTTCTATGACCTGTTGTAACGTGATCATACTTCTGACGCGTTATGCATTTGTTTAGCCTCCTTAAGTCTAGAATGGGCCTCCATTTTCTATCCAGTTTGCGGACAACAAGTACCGGGTTTAGACTCAGTTCCCCCTTGGTCCTTTGTGCGCCTGCAACTGGTGGCTTGGAGGTATGGGAGGGGGTGTATGTTTGAACTCTAGTAAGTGCCCATATAATACCACATCCAGCACCCATTTGTCCTTTGTTACTTCTCGCCAGTTTCGGGCAAACCTGGAGATCCTCCCTCCCAGGGTGCGATGGAATGGATTGTCACTGGTGGGACTTACCCTGCCGTCCCCTTTCGGATCCGGTGGGCTGCTTGCATCACTGATTTTGCCTAAAGTCTTTTGATTTCTGGTAACCCTGGTAGTCTCTCTTGTACCCTTGGGAGTAATAGGTGGATCCCCTAGAGTATTGACGTCCCTTGTTGGATGAGGACGTAGATGTTCTGCCGGCTGCTCCCCTGAATGGATGAAAAGGCTGGTGGTTTTGTAGGGATGTTTACAACCTGTCCATGTCGCTATCTGTTTTGATTGTTTTTAGAGCTTCATCAATCTGCTAGACCATGAGATCTTACTAACGCGGCTGCGAGACACGGGTGGACTTGCCGATGAGACAATAAATTGGGCCAGATCCTTCCTGGAGGGTAGAAAATCTACAGTGTACTGGGGAGATTCATCCTCTGAGGTGGAGACCATCTTGTGTGGTGTCCTCTCAGGGGGCATGTTTATCCCCTTTAGTTTTCAACATCTATATAGTAACCCTATGCAGAGAACTGGAAAGACTGGGGTTTTTCTTTACAAATTATGCAGATGATTTCCAGTTGTCAGAGTTATCAGGCGACCACCAGGAAGATCAGAACAAATTAAATGAGGTCTACCAAGTTATAAAAAAACTGAACGACCACAAACTGGTTGTGCTTAAATGCCGGAAAAACAGAGCTCATGATATATGGATTCAAGAAGTCCATTGAGACCTTAGCTCCCACCTTTTCTAGTTTTGTGGTAGAAGGCAGCCAGATAGCGGTGGTAAACAAGATAAAGACCCTGGGTACATATTTGGAAGCTACTCTTGATGCGGGGGCCAAGTAGATGCCATCGAAAAAACACTCAATACTATCTGAGAGTATTAAGACAGGTGGCTCTGCTAATTTCTGAAAATAATCAAGCCAAATTAGTGAGGGCTGTTATTCTTCCACGTTTGGATTACTGCAATGCCTTGTTGGGGGGTGCCAATAAGGAAGATATTTTTAGATTGCAAAAAATCCAAAATGCCTCTGTTCACATTGTTTACGATATGAAACGGTACAAATCGACTACCCTTGCTATATCAGCCAGGATCTCTTTTACATTATTGACCCTTTGCCACAAGTGCATTTATGGGCTTGCCCCTAGTTATCTAAAGGAAAGAGTTTCCATATACCAGCCCACCAGAAATCTTCGATCATTTTCTGCCCAGTTTCTAAAAGTGGCAAGGACCAAGAGAGCATGTGGAAATGGGCGCTCATTCCCAGTGCTCGTGGCATATGCATGAAATGACCTGCCTCAAGTGCTGAGAGAAGAAACTAATCATCTAGGTTTCAGAAAATCCTTGAAAACAACACAGTTTATATAAACACTGGCCATCCTCACTGTCCTTCTTTCTGCTTGTGAGTGAGCGCCTGGATGCCTTAGGGCTTTGGCACTATATAAATGTTATAACATAACATAACATAACAATCTTGGGTCCAAACAGCTCATCACCCTCAAAGGGCATGTCCACATTTTTTGGTGGCCTCCCGGCCGTAAATCCGTACATCTGAGCCACGTTTGTCTACATAGGACCACTCCATTGGCCACCTGTTTGAAACCTGTTTATGTCAGGTCCAACACCATGTTGATTCCTAGGTTGGATGACTCTTCTCCTTCCTTCAGGATTACTGTTGCCCCCTTATGCTCCTCCTCTGGGAGGTTCTCCAGGATTGGCGCCAGTTTATGCCACATTTCCCTACCATATGTGGCTATGATGGCTAGGGAGTTGGCCACTTTAACTATCATAGCTCTAATGGTGAGGCTTTCTTACTGAATGCATCCAGCTTTCGTGCTTCATTGTCCAGTGTCATAGCACATTTCTATGTTTCAGACTTAGCTTTCCGGTTTGCCGCCGCCGAGACCACTGACTCAGGAGATGGCGGGGAAGTTAGACACTTTGGTGTATTTTCTGGTGGATTGTATTTCTTTTCAAGACGGCCATTCACCGCTGGAACCGTGAACGGGTGCTTCATTGTCTTAAGCCCTTCGTGCCAGACATGGTCGATGATGGAGATTGAGACCACTGCTTTACATCTCTTGCCCAGATTGTCAAATAAAAAGCATTCCTTCTCATCCTCCTAGGCGAGGACGTCGAAATCCTTGCACACCGTCATGACCAGGCTAGGACTGGCTTATAGGGCAATAGGCCCATGGCCAAACCAAAAACGCCAAATGATTGTGTGAGCCAGTTTTTTGTGTCAAAGTGGGGCACTTTTTTTCTGGCTAATGTGGGCCAGTTTGATGAGTTACTACACTATGCGGCTAATAGTTTTGACCACTGTTGCTGAATATATATTCTTTAAAATGTACAATTTGCATCACATTTTATCAAACAACTCCCCATTGGGTACTATTCAAACAGCGTCACAAAAGGAATGAAATCCCATTTGCAACAGTGGGCCACCTTTTTGTTGGTGCCCAAGACAATTTTATGCCCCAGTCTGACCCTGCTCATGACCGTTGAATGGAACCCTGTTATGTCGCCGGTGGGGTATAGTTTCGCAGATTCCTTCTCCTTTGGGGAATCCATATCCCAATCATCGTCCCTTCTTGGAGTGATTGAGGAGGTCGTAGTATCACAGGGATCGTCCGCCTCTGTATCTGTTAGTTCCCCTTCTTCCAGTACTGATTGTGTTGGTGGTGAAACAGCACAGGCCCTCTTACGTGATGGAGAGGTTAGTGTTGGTGACATACTCCTGCCCCTGCGTATTGGTAGAAGAGCAAGGAATGCCAGGGGGAACAGAGATATTGACCTGAATTGCAAGCGTCCCCAGGAGGAGGTTGCTGATCTTCCCCGCAAAGTAGATCTGGGTCTGGAAGCGGAGACTGGGGCATGGTGTGGTACCACCGGTTGAGGTGGTGGGTAGGCCGGTGTGACTGGTCTCATTAGAGCTACATCAAGTTGAGTGATGACTCTCTGCAGGGATGAGAGTCCCTGCATGGATAGTAGGGCCTGAGGGTTGGATAACAGTGCCCTCAATTACATTTGTTGTATTTGTAGGTGGGTGGCAACAGTAAGCAGCTGGGCCTACCCCTTGTGGCTGTCACAGTGCTGGACCTGCCTCCTCCTGTGGCTGCCCACCCGTTAGTTCTCCTTCCTGAATATGACTCCTTGGTGTTGATGGTCTATCCAGAGTCTGATTTTGAATTATCACTGACTGTTCCAAGTCCGACTATCGGTGCTGTGCTTCGACATCCATATCAACCTCGAACAGTGATATCTCCTCTGGCATTACGTCTGAGTATTGGATAGGCGAGATTTCGCCAATTTGTGTGGGCTCGGCTAGTTGAGGAGGCTGTACCTCCTGCGGAAGTTCCTGTGTTTCTGTTGACGGGGCTGCCATCAATGGGTTTGTCGTTGACGTGTTAGCGACTGGCCCTCCGTCCGTGGCTTCTTGGAGCTTGCGGGTGTCTCTTTCCCCGCTGCTGAGGATGTAGGCCGGGGTGACGGGACTGTGTTGTCTATGAATTATTTCGTTGACAAGTCTGATTTACGGTGTGATGTAGACAAGCAAGTTTTGTGTAGTTTCATCGACGAGTTGGACTTCGTGGACGAATCGGTTTCGTGAGATGTTATCGACGAGGTAGTTTGTGAGGTGCCGTAGACGTAGATTTATGCCACCTTGTGGAAGGGTCAGGCACCTGGTGCTTCGTTGCCGTGAGGGGGCTGACTCTATGCGGCTTCTGCTGCTCCTTCTCCATGGTCGTGGGGTGCTTGTACGCCTTCCGTACCTCGATGGCTTTCGTTGCCCCATGCTTCAGCTTTTTTGGCGTAGCGGACGACAAAGCACTTATGTCTCCAGTCATTGTGCATCCCAGGTGATCTTTGTGACCCCCCACTCCACCTAGACTCAGTGACTTGGACGGGCCTTCCCCTCTCTCACTGACCTTGCCTTATGTTTGTGCTTTCTGCTGCTGACTTCTGCCCTGGCGAGGACCCTGGCGACGACTGTGCAGGCGACGAGGGCCTGTCCAGCTGTTACGCTCACCTGGCTCCCACAGAGGCGTCGATCTGGACTGGACTGCTGCGGTCTCCACCAATGTGACGCGTAGGGCCGAGATGACGGACTGGACTGGCCCACCTAGCTTTGTTTGCTTGGCCAGTAGGAATATTCTTCTGCAAGTGGAGAAAGGGAATCAACCACCCGTGGAGTTGAGCGTAAATCCCTCCACCCCGCTGTTCTCCCCACTGATCACCTTGGATGTTCCCTCTTATAGTCTCACCTGATGATTTGAAAAGATGACCTCTCCATCCTGCATTAAGCGCAGGGGCGCATAGATAACCAGTTGCTTCACTGGCTCGAAGGAATTGGTGAGATCCAGGACAATATTGACTCCGATATTCCCGGCAAGACGCCGTAAGTATGTAGTTCGTAAGAGTTCAAATGCCTGACTTTCACTCTTGTCCAATTCCTTGCAGGTTGCAGCTTGACCCTACTGAAGAGTTCCTCGTGGCAACCGGTAATGTTTTGGTAAGGATTTGTATTATCCAACACAGTTCGATAAAATAATGTCCATATGTAACCTGTTGCTTTCTCCCTTATTCAGGCGCTGAAAGAAAGTATGAAGTCTCGAGGAATAATGCCTCCGGCAGTAAAATCAGGTAAGTCTTTTGTGGTGAGGAGGGTTCCCCTTGTTAGTCTCTTGTTTCACCTTGCTGTCCTTTTGTTTCCCCTTAGGGGCCGGGGTTCGGCTAGGATGCAGTGGAAGCTGCGCCGACCCGTGAAGAAGAATAGTACCCCCGGTGGTAAAATCAGATAGGTCTATGGGGGGTATTCCTCTGTGTATTCCCTTGGCTCACCTTGCTGTTCTTGTCTTCTGCTTAGGTGCCGGAGTGCGGTGATAACATGCAGGAGGATGCGGTGAAATGTGAAGATGCTGCGAAGGCCGGTGAGTTCAACGCGGCGCTGCAGCAGGCGAGGCGACGCGCATAAAATAACTTCTTTCTTCCAGCTCGAAGGCGCGATGGATCAGGAATTCAGGTAAGGATCAAAGGTATTGCTCTTGTTCTAACCTTTTCTCCTTCTTTCTCCCTTTTTCTAGGAGCTCCAAACTCGAGGTGGGCGTGGCTGAAGACTGGATGCAGACTTGCAGGCACGGTGAGCGTTACGCTGCTGGATGCAGAATAACGTGAAGCGTGTGCTGCTCTCCGGGTGTGGTTTAAATAGCCTCCAAAGTAGTCTCAGGTAAGTATTCCTCCCAGCCCCACCCGAGTAAAAAAATAGTCCCTAGGTAAAATAGTCCCTTCCAAGCCTCGTTTGGCTTGGAGCTCTTGCAGCATGGTCTGCATCAGGTATGTTTTAATCTATGAGCCTGGCGCCTATGGCGCCAAGACTGACTCTCCATATGAGCCTGGCGCCATAGGCGCCAGGACTGCACCCAAATAGCCCCTAGCGGGGGTTGCTGGGCTTGCTTGGGGTAACTTGATGCCTGCTTCTGGGGTTGCTGGACTTGGTCTGGGTCCCCGGGGGTAGGCATCATGACACCGGCTCCGGTTTTTCGGATGCCGACGACAGCACATAGCTATGAGCGATCCTATGCTTGGTCTTCTTTACCGGCTGTCCCTCCGATCTGGCCCTCTCCCTCGACCGCGGTTGTTTTCCCACAGGAGCGGCCATGCTTTTGGTGGATTCGACGTCAGAGTGATATTCGGGGATATTCGACTGACAAGCCTTCTATTTTTATCTTTGAGAGTCTTGGAGCTCAGACCTCGATAAATAGTGGTAGAGAAATTGTTTTCTTTCGCAATTGTTGTTTTTTAAGAGTTTCACCTGAAATTCTGACTGTGGAAAACCAGAGGACTCCCTCAGTTGAACATGCGGTTAGAATCTAAGGGGAAGAGGATGGTCTAGTCTAGGGCTACTCGAGGTCCCTGCACCCATAACAAGGGTGTTAGGCTACAAAATGTAAGTTCTTCTTGCCTAGTTCAAGGGGAATCAAAAAGTAACGGAGTATTCCCAGCCTGATGACAGGGAATATTCACAGCATGTGAATCTATGAAAGATCGAATGCTGGAGAATGCTTTCTTAACATCTGTCGGTAAAATGGCTCAGCGGGTTAAACGCTTGTTGCTGTGATCAGTGTTTGATCTGCAGGTCACAGGTTCAAATCCCAGCAAGGCCAACTACGCCTTTGATCTTTCATCCTTCCGAGATCGATAAAGGAGTACCAATTTCAATTGGGTAATAGTAATGTATGTAAATATGTCCTATGTAAAAAGCTTTAAATTAAAGTGCAATATATATTTTTTAAAGTTATTATTTCGCAAGCAGTTGTCAAGTAACTTAAATGTTTACGTCACAGACAGTGATGAACATTTCTCTGCCATAAACAGTTAATTTGTTGTGTAATGTAAGGAAGGCATGTTTTCAAAGTAAGACAGACACAAGTGATCACAGTTCAATGATGTTTATTAAATTGTAAAATGGGTGAGATACGCCTAATCTAAACCTGAATCTAAGATGGTAGTAAGCTATGACCATCAAATAATAATAATACAGTCCTAGTAGAGTCTAGTCAAATAAAAAGGGCCTATGCTAAAAAATATATATTGCCAATCGTTACCGCTATGCTACAAAATAGTGTGGGATAATGTTCACAAGAAAAGAAAGAAGTGTTCACAAAATGATAAGTCAGGATGTCATGGCCGGGGTCTCCCTTCCCCACGTTTGTAGGACAGGATAAGGCGGGACTCTTGAGTACAGCACACTCCTGGGCTTCTCTGGCACAAGCTTAGAGTTCCTTTTCTCTATATCAGGGCCTTCTGTGCACAAGTCTCTTCTCATGCAATGTCTCTTGCTTCAGAGGGCTTGATATGCTAAAACCAACAAAACACAAGTTCCTTCCGCTAACCTTTACATAGGACGATTACTCTTCACCCTAGAATCCCCCTCAGCCGGGCTCCGATCCTTCTTTCACAATAGCACAGTTCGCACAGCGTTCCCCTCAGCTGGACGCAAACGCCAATTTCACAATTCTCTCAGTCGGGTCAACACTTTCCACAGTTCACAATTCCTGAATCTCATCAGAAAGCGGGGATTCCCTTCCCTTAGCTTTGTCTTGGCATCCCTCTGTCGGGTTCACATTTGCCACAGTTCACATTTCAACACAAAGTCATTGTAGACACTTAGTTTCTTCTTTTTACCTATGTCTGGGTCTTATCCCCTAGTCAGGCTTCGCACAGTTCATTCATCACAATGTTCTAGAGTGTGTTAGGGTTCACTCCAATTTGCAGGCATCCCTCAGTCGGTTTCACGTCTGCCTCCACAAAGGGTCAAATACTTCTGGAACGTGTCAAGGACTTTCGATTGTACAAGGGGTTTGGCTTGACCCTTGTATGACCAGCTTGACACCCCACGCCGGCCTCCACCAAGGCCTCTTGGTACTTGTTGTTTCATTCTGGTTCGGTAGAAGAGGCACCAGCCAGAGACCTTCGAATGAGCGCCCACATGGCGCCGGACCACTATCTCTAGTGCTGGTTTCTTTCACAAATGTTCACTGGAGTCTCCCTCTACCGGGCTCGGAACCTTCTCACAAAGTTCACAGGGGCCTCCCTCTGCTGGGCTCGGACTCCTCTCAGAAAAGTTCATAAAGAAGACATCCCTCGAGCCAGGCTTGAGTCTCCTCTCACACCTCAGTTTTCAAAAGAAGGTTTTGGGACTTCCAGTCCCAGAATGCACTGTCAGGATTTTTGCTCCCACTTCTCAGCATCCCAAAACGGCATTTGGCATTAGGAGCTGCAGGAGCTAAAAGGGGATATTGCGCTGGGGTCAGAGTCTCTTTCGCAGACCGTCAGAGACCGGGGTCGGGATCCAAGCGCGATGGCCCTTTCCTGGCCACGTGAACAAAGGATCCCTGGGGTCCACCAGTGACAACACTGGCAAGTTTCTCACAGTAAGCACTGAGTAGACCACTCAGAAAAGATTCACTGTTTATTTAGCGCATTTACATTTTTCGTGTCATATACATGATTGGCATTGGATAAGGCAGTTTGTTTGCTTGGTCAATGCTTGGTCAATGCGTATGAAATGCCTTTCATTTCATCCAGGGTGGGAATCTGCTCAGTACATTTGAGCACTTGGGGCCTACTGCTCTCAAGTCTTTTCTGTGCTGTGGTTGTGAAGTAACCCTCTATGAGGCTCTCCACAATACTATAATAGCAATATGTTCAGAGGTGCACTGACTTTAGTAACATGGAATAAACAGAAACCCCCTCAATTTTAACAGTTGGAACACATATGTACTCCGATCACGGGTATCTCTTGTCCAGTTTGTGCACAAAAGATCCACCAACCACCATTAGTCATCGTAGCCAGTGGCCTTCAGCATGCAAGGTCGGAGTAGGAGTGGAAAAGAGTAGAGAGCCGGGAGATTGGTCACAGGCAGGACTTTCAAAAAGTCCATGGACGAAGGGGTGCAAGAGTCAATGTGGAGGTTGGGGGGCCTAGACATTCTCAAGCTTTGAGGAGGGTGCCCTGAAGGAGAGCAACATGAATGGGGGCAACAGCCCCTTTGAAAAAATGGGAACTGGGGGCATAGCGGGGCAGACATGCGAGTCCAGAATGGGGGTCAAAGAAATGTACAAACCCAATGGGTTTGATGGAACCACACAGCACCCTTAACAGGACATAGAACAATGCCAAAGGAAGATGATTATCTTTACCCATTCATGGTATGCTTTTGGCAGTATTGACAGCCATAGCCTTGGTCTTGATTTAAGATTCATTCCCCGTACTTGGGCTGCCCCTGAACGTCTACTGAAACCTTGGGGGCACACATTGCCACAGGCAGGGAGATAAAGGACACATTGGACTGCAATTTAAAGACAGGATATGAAACATTAAGGATAAGACCTGAATATAATAAATTCTATTACCACCAGGTAAGGGTGTTTCAATGGGGTCATCTAAATATTAATTCTCCTGTTATTTCACATTATTTTATCTGACCATTATGGTTGAAGATAGATTAGAGGATGGTGACATATATATTTATATAAAAAAATGTACAATGTGAAAACTGTATATTTATATCAGAGGACATTGCTTGCTACCTAACATATTGCAATCTTAACATGGAGGATATGTTTGAAAGAAAATTAAGGATATTTTTATGTTTTTGTGAAATAATTTTGTCACTTTCGTTCTACTCTTTTCCTTCTTTTTGTACTTGCGTACAGCAGGATATGAATTTAAAAATGTATAAAATTGTACATATACATTCTATTTTCAGATGCGGATAGAGAACATATTAAGCCTAGATAAGGCTTGTGTAAGGTGAAACATTTGCATGTGCACTATTGGTTTGATATTGGCATCTGGAAATGTGTTAAGTTTTGAAATTGCTGGCATCAGTTTAATTTGCAATAGCTATTAAACATATTTTGATAATCAATATAATTAGCTTCTGATCCTTTTTAAGAATTGCACTTGTGTGCACCACAACCATGGGATTCCCTCATTTTTAGTTTAGGCTGCCTAGTTTTTTTTACAGCTTTTCGTTCCAGATGCTGCCAGTTCCATTGTGGGTAAATCAAGGTTTATTTGAAAGAACTCACACTGTAGACTTCCATTGAGGTTGGCATTGTGTCTCTTGGAAACTGTGCATGATTACCACCATTACAGGAACTGCCATACTCATTACAGTAGTACAAAAGGGTGGAAACCAAATGAGAAACTTGTTGAAAATGTTAACTGGCCCAGCCAGGAAAGAGAGAGGACATTAAGACAAGGAATGGTAATCCATATAGCAAACCAAGAAACAGAGTGAAAGAAATTCAGAAGGAAAAAGAACAGTGTCAAGGACACACCAGAAAAGCAGAAGAGTGTGCGGGGTGGCTAAGGGCCACCTAATTTAGCTATTCCGGTGCTCACAGGATTTCGGGCACTGATTATGTTCAAAACCTGACCTCGATGATAGCAGATAATGAAGGAGCAGTGAGCGGAACACCAAGGGCAGCCACGGAGCGAGTTGCATGCCCGCACAGCCGCACAGAAGCAGGGAAACAGACCCCTCCGCTGAGACCTGCGAGACGAAGCGGGCGGCCTGTCCAGTCCGCGCGGCAATGTGGATGCTGCATCCCCGAGTCCCCCTCTCCAGAAAAGCTCCTCGCCGCCTAGCAGTACTCGGGGCACCCAGTGGTGTGGGGCATTACAGCCAAGTGTGGCATTCGGAATGAAGTGAAGGCTGCGCTTGCCGGCGCAAACTGAGCACCCACATCGAGTGGCCGACGCTGCCCGCGGAGTCCCTGCTTCGCTGGAGGCAGCGCTGCAGCTGACGTGTTGTGCCTTACCTCAGCAACAGGGGGCCCAGCAGCAAAGCTGATCATAGAAGCTTAGCCGACCACAGCAGTAGTGGAGAGGGGCTAACCATGTGCAGAAGCCGGTGCTCCCATCCAGGAAGTAAGGCGCATAAGCCTTCTGCACCCCAGGCATATGCATATAGCATGCACATAAACTGAGGGACCCATAACCAGGTAAATTGGTAAAGTTAGGCCGTAAGCTTTATTACACAATATGATACTCATAAAAAAAACAAGATAGAAAAACAGAAATGGTAAAAAACATTTTGGGGAACATGGTATCAGGTGAGCGGGGAACCTGCTCCATTGTAGGGCCAACTCGAGGCTGATCGCTGCCACTCTTAATGAAGCTTATGACTTGATTTGCACGGCGTTGAGCTGTGCCATACTTTCCATTGTTTGTACTTTCTGACCAGGTATTGACATTTTCCTTGCCTCTTTTTGAGCAGGATGGGTGGGATTTCTTCTCGGCACTTCCCGTGCCTTGCGTTGCCTGGCCTTGGTGCAGCGCTAGCAACGCTGAGAGGCAAAATTGTGGAAGGCTTGCTTCGCATTCTGCTGATATATGCCTAGAATGACCTGGGCAGAGAGACACCTCGCTTTTGCCTGCTGGATGACAGGTGGCCCCCAACCCATCCAGTTGGTGGCCGTCCTTTGGTCTTTTGTTCTACGGGGGTGGGACCCCCAGTGGGACCCACCACTTGTCAGGTAAGTGTTACCTGCCCCAGTACTTTCCTCCAGGTCTGGGCGCCCGGTAGGCTGGGGTTGTCCTTTGTTCCTTGTTGTACACCCCCCTCACCCCTGGACACATTGGTGCAAAAGGAAACGTGCCTTTTGGCTGTCATTATGAAAGGAGGCACTTTTCCCCTTCATTCCCTCCTCCCAGCTTATGCTTCTGGGCCTTCTACCTCCGGGTCCCAGTGTGAGAGTGAGCACGGCACAGACGCTCTGAACAGAAGGCACCACTTGAAGAAGGCAAAGGCTGGGGGAAAACAGAGTAGCTGCACTGTGGAGCAAAGGCAAGTAAGCAGCAACAAGCTGCAACAAAGTGGCAATAACGCAAAGGTGGGCAAACCCCGCTACAGGGGTAGCAGTTCATCCTTAGTGCAATAAGGCATAAGCAAGAGAGTGAGGTTACTGGCAGTCTCCAGTTTATGGAGGCCCCCATACAGGACTACAGAGAAAGAGCAATGGTGGAGGCTACCTTGCTTAATGAACACTGCCAGTCTGAGCAAGCCTTAAACTTGCTTTGCAGTCAATGGGGGTGAGGCGTGGAGGGCACAAAAGTCTGCAAAAGTCCATACAGCCCCCCATCTACTTGACTTTGGCGAGGCAGGGTGCTGGAGGAGCAGTAGAGGTGTAGCACATGCTTTGTTTTGACTGAAAGCGAGGCGGTAGCAACACAATGAGACTAGCTGAATTGTAGACCTGGACAAAGCTTGGCGGACATTGGCATTTGGCCAACAGTGTGAACTGTGAGAAACTCATGGTGAAAACAAGTAAGACAGACACAAGTGATCACAGTTCAAGGATGTTTATTGAACAATATATTCTGTATGCGGGTTGGAAAAATTCCTATTCTAAACCTAAATCTAGGATGGGAGCAAATGTCAACCATCAAATGAAAAACAAGGAAGTCCTAGTGGTGTTGTGTCAAATCAAAAAGGCCCATACTAAGAAACGTATTGCCAAACCTCACAACTAATACAAAAGGGCGTGTGGGATAGTTCTAAAGAAAAGAAAGAAGTTTCTTCATATAATATCGCAGTAGCCTGGGTCTATCTTCCCCACGTTTTGGACACGGGATAAGATGGGAGCCTGAAGCACAGTACAGTCTCTGGCTTCTCCAGCACGAGACGACAATTCCGATGGCTGTTCTCAGGACCGTCAATGGCCAAGTCTAGTTTCCTTAGAAAGTCTCTGGCCTTCAGGCTTGTTATGTTCAAACAACAAAAACAAAAGTTCCTTTAACAAATGAAAAGTTTTCTCCCAATGCTCACTGGGTGATGGGTTCACCCATGGGTCCCCCTCTTGTGGGCACTGACCCTTCTCAATTGTTTTTCACGGTTTCACATTGGGTAAACTGTAAAACTTTTACATTACTGCGTTGTCCGGTTATAGAATTAACAGTCTTTAAAGTTTATTAATTAAAACAGTCTTTTGAGCAAGATGGCCAGCACTGTTGACCAAATAAGGGTATACTTCCAAGGCTGCTCTGGAGTTTGCTTTGAAGCCCCCCAGTTGAAGTTGTGAGGAGTAAACAAAAGTTTACACTTTTGTTTCTGCAATTTGGGCCCCGGGAGACATTCCATCCATTTGGTAAACAAGCATGTTATTGTTAACATGTACTTGTTCTCCCTAGAGGAGCTGTTAGGAAAGATTTCGTAATTGTAGGTAATTTTCCTTCCATGTGGCAACCCCTAAACTTTTTGCTGTTGTTTTTCACCTTGTTTTTGACTTTGCCAGAGAAGTGCAGCCTTCTGCCGCACTCCTCTGGGCTTTCGCTCCTTTCTTACGGGGAAACTGACATGCCCTTAAGACAGTCAGTACCGGGGAACGCTGTTTCCCGCAGTTTCTTTTATCATGTTGTGGCTTTCGTGCAACATGACAGAAGAGGGCACTGTAAGCTAAGTTACAGCTCTCTTGGGTCTCTAGCCTTCTACAGGCCCTAGATACTCGTTTAGGATTGTATCTGATCGGTGCAAGTGATTCAGGGACAGGAATGGTGGCAGCGATCGTTTCTTGTGTTTTGAGCTCCTTTTGGCGTTCTAAGCGCGTTTCTCGCGCTTAACCCAAAATGGTGGCCTGGCTCCCAAAATGGCCAGACCACGAGGCTCCATTGTCCTGTCCGCTGACCGTCTTGCTCCCTTCACCTTCCCCACTTCCCCAGGTCGAGCCGACCCGGGGCCTTCCTTATTTGGGCATGTACTTTCCCGCGAAACACGGATGCTTTCGCGGGCTTCTACATGTCTTGTGTGTGCCTCCAGGATGTGGGCTGGGATGTCTGGTCCCAATACACATCCTGGGTGCCAGAGAGTCTAGGGTGGTGTGAATGCCTGGGACCACCGTGGTCCGTGATTGGTCCACGAATGGTGTGAGTGTTGATGAGCGGATCTCCCATTGGGTCCCCTCAGTTTTGGCGCGAAGGGAACCGTGGATAAGAGGGGGCTGGAAACACCACTACCATGTCGATCTCCTGAGTTCTCCCGAACGAAGGAATACAGGAGCCAAGTATCCTGCAACCAAGAGGCTGTACCGAGGAATCGCTGGTGACCCGCTGAAGGACTTCTCTTCTGCACTGCTGTCGCCTTGTGAAACCCTTTTCACCTTTGATCGAACCAGAAGGCCTGTACTGGTATTTCGACCCTTGGAATAGCGGGAACAGCTATTCTCGGCATCTTCACCATCTCCTGCCAGTAAGCCTTCGGAAGCGTCTCTGGGCCATCCAGCTGACTGACCAGCTTACACGGGAGTCTTGCTCTGTAACCGCCGCAAGGTTGTGTAGTATTTCGAGCCCTTGTCACTCTCACACGCTTCGTACACTTGGCGTTCCCAGGTCTGAAGTGAGTAGTGTACATTTGGCTTAGATACACACGGCCGCTCCGTTGCCCTGCTGTGGTAACAAACTGTGCAGGTTTCTTCGATTAGGACGTCTTTTTACTCAACACGACGACGAGGCGTTCCCTGCTCTTCTGAACCTGCCAGCTACTGAAACGGACGCAGAGAAGCCTGGGTCTGCTTGCATCGGGGACCGGTGAGTAGCATAGCTAGGATCTGGTCGCCCTCCTGCAGGAGCCCATTGCTTTTCCCCGCTGTGTCAAACAGCACCCTTTTCCGTACTCGCGCTCTGCTTCTGCCCACTGTGGAGGCTGCGCTTGAGTCGCGGAACTTGTTCTTCTTTTGTGCACTAAACTGAACTGCCTGATTTCCCTCGAAGAGCTCCTCCTTTTGCCCGATTGGCACCAGCGTGTGCAGGTACGTTTGAGCACAAGGCTCCACTCTTCGCAGGGCTCGGACTTCCATCTAGTTAGTGTCATGATGCCTACCTCTAAGGAGCCAGGCCGGGCCCAGCAACCCCAGAGGCAGACATCATTTTCCCCAGGGAAGTCTCAGCGGGCCCAAGTCGGGGCCCTTTGGACTCAGTCCTGGCGCATTAGGCGCCAGGCTCATAGCGGGCGCCAGGCTCATAGAAGAGGATATGTGTTTAAGTGCTTGGGTGCACACTTACCTGATGCAGACCTTGCTGCTTCATCCAGGCCCTCTTGAGGCCTGAATGGGACTACTTAACCTGTAGGACTACTTCACCACCCGGGTGTGGTCGGGGAAGGATACATATCTGATTGGTGGAAGGATACATACCAGGAACGTCTTCCAAGGCTATTTAAACCCCACCGAACAGCCACACATGCTTCGCGTTGTTCTGCACCTAGCAGCTGGACGCTCACCGTGACAGCTCCTGCATCCTGACTTCAGCCACGCCTGCCAGCACCCTGGAACACCTGCAAGGGGAGAAAGGAAGAGAATAGGAGAAGAAAAGCCCTTACCTGCTAAATCTGCATCCCGGAGTCATTTCTCCAACGGCCCTGAAAAGGAAGACATCATTTTAAAGGCATTTCGTTTCGATCGCTGCAGCGCTGCATTTTACTCACCTTTGCAAGGCGCTTCCATCTTCAGCAGCGATCTTCCGGATTCAGCTACGCCCCGGCGCCTAGAGGAAAAAAGACAAGAACAAAGGTGAGAGGGAGAAAAGGAATAAGGAAAGCTCAGTTTCCTTTTAAGTCTTACCTGTTGGATTATTCCCACTGCATTTCGGGTCCTGCCGCTTCCTGGCATCTCCGGACCCCGGCCCCAATGGGGAAAAAAAAGACAAAGACATTGAATGAGCGAATGCAAAGACATTACCTGAGCGCTCATCCAGAACTGTTTCACTTCGGGTCGGCGCCATATCTCCGGCACTCCGAACCCCGGCCCCTAAGGGGAAAAAGACATAAGCATTAGCGCTTGCTGCAATTAGACAACGAACATTATTATTAAGCTTGAACTTTTGAACAGAACTTTTACAGCGCCTTACCTGAACAGTCAAGCTTACCTGAACTCCCATCAATCCTCAATCCAGTGAAGTAACTGGGTTTCAACGCGCCCCTGCATCAGAAGCAGGATGGAGAGCTCATCCTTCCAAACCCTAAGGGTGAGGCTTCACGGGGAATCATGGAGGAGGTATCGTGGAGGGTTGGAAGGGGGTGGGAGGCTTGAGCATTGTTCCACAGTTGGTAATACTCCCTTTTCACGCACAGGAGGGTATCCAACGAGCCAGGGAAGCCAGAATAGAGGGGCCCTTCCTGTCCATCTTCAGAGTTCTGCGCCTTCGACGCCGCGCATCCGTGGGAACCAGGTGAGCGTTACAGAACGCGAAGCCTTACCACAATTTCCCACTTGGGCGCTATGGAGACTTCCAAGACAGATCAGCTGGCCCATCTTTTTGGGGAATTACGGGCAGAAGTGCACTCAGCCCGCCAGGAGACTAATGCTCTCAGAAGGGAACTAATCCTATCCAAGGAAAGAACTGATGATCTGGCCAAAAGGTTATTGCAGGGCCAGGCAGAGCACACTCCTTTACCTGTTTCCGGAGATATTTCTACAACAATGGGTTCGAATAACCCGGTACAAATCAATCTACCTGGACACATGCCTTTGGCCCCTCCGGAACGTTTTGCAGGGGATCCCAAGAAATATGCCATTTTTATGAACCAATGCCGTTTACACTTTTTATGCAGGCCCGGGGCCTTCCCCAACGACCAGACCAAAGTAGCCTTTGTACTATCTTACCTAAGTGGCTGTGCTGCCAATTGGTCTATTCCATTGGTAAATCAGGTTGATCCCATTCTCCGGGATTTCCAGGGCTTCCAGGCCAGCATGGAAAGATTGTTCGCTCGACACTCGCAGGGACAGGCCCTTGACAACGAACTGCTATCCTTACAACAAGGTAATCAGGATCTTTTGTCCTATATCGCCACCTTTAATAGACTAGTTTTGGAAACCGGATGGCCTGAAAATAAAAGGATCACATTGTTTCATCGAGGCCTGCGCGGAGAGCTTAAAGATGTTATAGCTCAGATAGTAGATCCACCCCAGGCCTGCGCAGACTACATAGACTTAGTGGTTCAACTTGATCACAGACTTCAAAATAGAAAAGCAGAGTACCTATCAAGACACACGTTAACTCCAAGAGTACTGACGTTTCCGAACCTATGCAAATTGGCAGTGTTAAAGGACCATTAACGCAGAAGGAACGAGAGAGAAGGCGACAAATGCAACTTTGTCTGTATTGCGGAACTTCCGGTCACTTTCTTCAAAGTTGTCCAGTTAAACCACCCAAGAAGGTGGTTGGAGCCACTGATAACGAGTTATTGACACCTGGTTCGGGAAACGACCTAGCCCGACAAGCGTAGGGGTCCGCTTGCCGAGCTTGAAAACAAACTCTTTGACCTCGCATTTTGTCATGCCAATGGTGCTTGTGAACCCAAAACAGCCTCAGCAGTTGCATGCTATAAAAGCATACATAGACAGTGGAGCTATTGGAAATTACATAGACCGTGAATTGGCTTCCAGGATTAAGCTTCCTCTCCGCCCGAAAGTAGCCCAAGATGTAATTACTACAGTTGATGGAACCGAAATAGCCTCAGGGCCTGTAACGCATTCCACAGTTGAAATCACTGTGTCAGGACGGACATCGGGAAGCAATTGTGTTTGATGTGATCAAGGCCCCACAATTTCAAGTACTTCTTGGAATCCCTTGGTTAGAAACACATAATCCGAGAATAGACTGGCGAGCAAAGAAGATAACTTTTCCTGATTGTGAACCAACCTGTTACCCAAGGAATCCAGCTATGGGTCTAGCCTCTGTAACTTCCACCCCTGTACAGCTACCATCTGAATACCAAGAATTCCAAGACGTTTTTCAGAAAGAGCAGGCTAACACCTTACCTCCCCATCGATCTTACGATTGCCAAATCGACTTGGTACCCAATGCACAACTACCTTGTAGTAGGATTTATGCTCTTACTGAACCTGAGAACCTGCATTTGCGCCAGTATTTGGATCAATACCTGGCCAATGGTTTCATTCGCCCATCAAAGTCACCAGTCTCTTCCGCTTTGTTCTTCGTACCTAAAAAGGAAGGAGACCTTAGGGCCTGTATTGACTACCGCACCCTAAATCAGATAACGATTAAGAATCGCTACCCTTTGCCCCTGATACCTGAGCTTATCGACCAAGTAAAAGATGCTCGTGTGTACACCAAGCTAGATCTGCGAGGAGCTTACCACCTGGTACGTATAAAAGAGGGCGACGAGTGGAAGACTGCATTCCGCACCAAATTTGGGCTCTTCGAATATCAAGTAATGCCCTTCGGTTTGTGCAACGCACCTGCCGCCTTTCAGTACTTCATGAATGATGTTCTTCGGGAACTTATCGATGTTTGTGTCATCGTTTATATTGACGACATCCTGGTGTATTCCTCCTCAGAATCTGATCATAGAAACCATGTTAGGGCAGTTCTTGAGAAATTGCGCCAGCACAAATTATTTGCCAAGCTCGAAAAATGCGTTTTTCATACCACAGAAGTGGAGTTTCTCGGATTCATCCTGACACCTCAAGGAATCCGAATGGACTCGCGGAAAGTGGACGCCATTCTCAAATGGCAATCTCCTAGCTCTGTGAAGGGAGTGCAAAGCATGCTTGGCTTTGCCAATTTCTATCGAAGGTTCATCCCGGAATTTTCTCGAACTGTTCAACCCATCACAGCTCTCCTAAAGAAAAACAAACGCTTTGAATGGACTCTTGAGGCTGAACAAGCCTTTCAGGACCTGAAAACCAAATTCACCTCTGCACCTGTATTGAAGCACCCGCGCCCAGATCTCCCTTACATCGTGGAAACCGATGCATCCAGTTCGGCCATGGGAGCTGTCCTGTCGCAAAGAGACCCAGAAACTAACCAACTACACCCTGTAGCCTTTTGGTCCAGAAAATTCTCTCCACCTGAACTCAATTACGCAATTACCGACAAAGAACTACTGGCTATTAAATCAGCTTTCAAGGCTTGGCGTCAATATCTTCTCGGTGCAAGACACACCATCACCGTAATTAGGGACCGCAGAAATTTGCAGTATTTAAAGACGGCCAAAGCTCAATCTTCGCGACAACTCCGATGGGCTTTATTCTTTGCGGAATTTGATTTTGTAATTACCTATCGCCCTGGCTGCAAGAATGGTAAGGCAGATGCCTTATCCCGGATAGGCATGGAAGAACCCAATTCGAGTTTAGAACCTGTGCCAATCATACCGGAACAAAGAATTCTGGGCTTGACTTCATTGCAAACCATTGAGGAAATCCAAGCTCAAGTAAAACAGCTTTTTGACTCTTCTGCCTTACTGGAATGGAGTCAAAAGGGTCCTCACTACACCGTTAAGGATGATTTACCCTACTTCCAAGAGCGGTTATTTCTGCCAAGTAAAGAATTGCAGGAACTTGTCATTACCCGTCATCATGAATCATTAATGGAAGGACACCCCGGTATCGCGAAAACAGAAGAAAAGATCAAACGCCACTTCTGGTGGCCTTCTTGGAGAAAAGACATAAAGTCATTTGTGTTGTCTTGCGGAATCTGTGCCCAAAATAAGAGTCAAAAGAAAAGGCCAGCCGGCCTACTTCAACCTTTGGACATTCCACCAGCACCTTGGCACACCTTGTCAATGGACTTTATAACTGACCTGCCTCCTTGTGGTGGTTACAACACGATTCTCGTAATAGTGGATCTATTCTCCAAAATGGCCCATTTTATCCCTTTAAAAGGATTGCTGTCAGCTTCCACCTTGGCCAAGGAATTTATGGAAAATATAGTGCGGTTACATGGTTTCCCTTCCATATTAGTCTCAGACCGTGGAAGTCAATTTATCTCCCACTTTTGGAAGAAATGTTGCCAACTAGCACAAATAGACGTGCGGTTATCCACCAGCCACCACCCCCAGACCGACGGACAAACCGAGAGAACCAATCAGACTCTCGAGCAATATCTGCGGTGCATGTTACACCAATCCGAGTTGAATTGGAAGGACATCCTTTGGAATGCAGAATATGCATACAACAATTCAGTGCATTCTGGAACCGGACAGACTCCTTTTTATACCATGTATGGTCACCATCCTCGGACCTCTTACCTAGATCCACCTCTGACCCTGGAGATGCCTGCAGTAAATCACCTACATTCCACAATAACCCAAGCCTTCAAAGAAGCTACAACCCACTTACAGCAAGCCAAGAAAAAGTATAAAGAAAACGCTGATTTGCACCGAAGTAAAACTCCTCCTTACCAAGTAGGAGATCAGGTATGGCTAGCAACTAAACATCTACCCCTCAAGGGTCAGCAAACTTTTAATCCCAGATTCATTGGGCCTTACCCCATCAAAGCTATTATCAACCCAGTGGCCTTTAAACTCGATTTACCATCCAACATGCGGATTCATCCCGTTTTTCACGCATCTCTTCTAAAACCAGTACAACCTGGAACCAGACTGTCTGAGCCCCCAGGCCCTGTCCAAATTGATGGAGAATTAGAATTCGAAGTGAAAGACATTTTAGATTCCAAGATAGTTAAGTCGAAACTCTTCTATCTTGTTGATTGGAAAGGATATGGACCTCAGGAAAGATCTTGGGAACCCAGTAACTATGTTCATACACCACGATTAATTCAAAGATTCGATCGAAGATTCCCGCACAAACCAAAACCCCCGGAGGAAAAGACCTTGGGAGGGGCCTTGAGGGGGGGTACTGTCATGATGCCTACCTCTAAGGAGCCAGGCCGGGCCCAGCAACCCCAGAGGCAGACATCATTTTCCCCAGGGAAGTCTCAGCAGGCCCAAGTCGGGGCCCTTTGGACTCAGTCCTGGCACTTTAGGTGCCAGGCTCATAGCGGACCCCAGTCCTGGCGCCTTAGGCGCCAGGCTCATAGAAGAGGATATGTGTTTAAGTGCTTGGGTGCACACTTACCTGATGCAGACCTTGCTGCTTCATCCAGGCCCTCTTGAGGCCTGAATGGGACTACTTAACCTGTAGGACTACTTCACCACCCGGGTGTGGTGGTGGAAGGATACATACCAGGAACTTCTTCCAAGGCTATTTAAACCCCACCCGAACAGCCACACATGCTTCGCGTTGTTCTGCACCTAGCAGCTGGACGCTCACTGTATCAGCTCCTGCATCCTGACTTCAGCCACGCCTGCCAGCACCCTGGAACACCTGCAAGGGGAGAAAGGAAGAGAATAGGAGAAGAAAAGCCCTTACCTGCTAAATCTGCATCCCGGAGTCATTTCTCCAACGGCCCTGAAAAGGAAGACATCATTTTAAAGGCATTTCGTTTCGATCGCTGCAGCGCTGCATTTTACTCACCTTTGCAAGGCGCTTCCATCTTCAGCAGCGATCTTCCGGATTCAGCTACGCCCCGGCGCCTAGAGGAAAAAAGACAAGAACAAAGGTGAGAGGGAGAAAAGGAATAAGGAAAGCTCAGTTTCCTTTTAAGTCTTACCTGTTGGATTATTCCCACTGCATTTCGGGTCCTGCCGCTTCCTGGCATCTCCGGACCCCGGCCCCAATGGGGAAAAAAAGACAAAGACATTGAATGAGCGAATGCAAAGACATTACCTGAGCGCTCATCAAGAACTGTTTCACTTCGGGTCGGCGCCATATCTCCGGCACTCCGAACCCCGGCCCCTAAGGGGAAAAAGACATAAGCATTAGCGCTTGCTGCAATTAGACAACGAACATTATTATTAAGCTTGAACTTTTGAACAGAACTTTTACAGCGCCTTACCTGAACAGTCAAGCTTACCTGAACTCCCATCAATCCTCAATCCAGTGAAGTAACTGGGTTTCAACGCGCCCCTTCATCGGAAGCAGGATGGAGAGCTCATCCTTCCAAACCCTAAGGTGAGGCTTCACGGGGAATCGTGGAGGAGGTATCGTGGAGGGTTGGAAGGGAGTGGGAGGCTTGAGCATTGTTCCACAGTTGGTAATACTCCCTTTTCACGCACAGGAGGGTATCCAACGAGCCAGGGAAGCCAGAATAGAGGTGCCCTTCCTGTCCATCTTCAGAGTTCTGCGCCTTCGACGCCGCGCATCCGTGGGAACCAGGTGAGCGTTACAGTTAGGTGCCTCTGAAGGCGAACTGGGTCTAAGCATTATTGTGCACTGCTGTTTTCCCTCCCTTTTAGGTGGACTACACATTTCGTGCATATAACGCTTGAGACTTGTTGTATTTGTATATATATTGTGTTGATATGGTATGTGTTGGTTTACTATCGTTATATTGTGATTTTATCGCTACGGTCATTGTTTTAAAGGCCTTGAAATAAATGTGTATGTATTTTTAATATAACAACTGTTTGGAGTAGTTTGTAAGTGATCTTGCTTTGTGTGCTCATTGCGGGCTTTCAGTCACCCTCACCCCTCTTGAGACCTAGTCTTGACCGACGCGATCGCTACCTTGATTGGTCTGGCTCGTCCAGAGGTTACCCTGTTCCAAGTAATTAGGTTGGCCTTCTGAACTTCTGCGCCACCAGGACAGAGTTCAGAAATCCGTCTTAACAAATTGGTGTACAGCGGTGGGATAAGACTGAAGGTATCCACTGTTGCGCACGAACGAAGGCATTTCAGGTTATTCCAACCAGGACACGTAGTGAATTGTTGTAGTATAACTTTAAAAAGGCCATAGTCCTATCTAACAGTATGGAAACAAATACCTTGTTAACTTTAAATGCTTCCAAACTAGAAACATTGAAAAATATGTGTGCAGAGAGAGGTGTTTCCTCTCAAGGCACGAAATTGGAAATGATCCAAAGAATCGTGGCGTGGCAAGAAGCGCAGCTTGACGCTATAACTTCTGAGGACAGTGCGGAAGGAGGTGGGGCTGCTCTCACTGGTGGAACCGACGGTTCTGCCGCTGCACTGATCCATCGCGACCACGAGGACAGGGAGGACGAGATGTCTAATGTTTCCTCTGCCAGTGCTGATGGGGAGGCTATGCTTGAATTCAAGAAGCAAGAGCTGCGGTTTAGGCAGCAGGAGCTTGAATTCAGCATAGCCAAACTAAAAATCGAACAGGCAGAAAAACAAAAAGACAGGGATCACCAGTTGGAACTGGCCAAGCTTCAGTTTGCAAATGGGTCCAAGGGTCCTGGACATGGGTCTGGGGCTTCCTCTCATCCACGGTTTCCGAAAGATCTGCTCAGTGTGTATGAAGAAAGGAATGACATTATGGACTGGCTGAATGCGTTTGAGTATGCATGCGAAGTTCAACAAGTTGACAATGCTGATAGGATTGCCTGGTTACTCAGCAGACTGCCCCATTCTGGCTGTAGTGCCATTATGGAAATGTCAAAGGCTGAGCGAGCTGATTTCGCAATGTTAAAGCAAACTCTCATTTTAAAGTTTGGGAAGACTCCGGCCCAATATTTGAAACGTTTCAGAGAGTATAAGAAAAAGGAAGGTGGTACTTGGGTGTCTTATGTCACTGAGTCCTTGAAAAACTTAACTGGCTGGGTCGAAGGTTATAAGGTTTCTACCTTCGAAGGCATGATAAATCTTGTCATGCTGGAACACATTTTTGCATCTTCTTCCCCGGAGCTTAAGCAGCATTTGGCCGTTTCGAAGGAGATAGATCCTAAGAAGCTGGCCATTGCAGCCGACTTATGGGTGTTTCATCGAGTGTCCCATAAGGACAAAACTCATCCTGGTAAGCAGGAGGAAGGGAAAAAGTCCAAAGATATGGAGGGTGGAGCATCTGATAAATCCTCTTCTCATAAGGGCCACAAAAAGAAAAATAAGGGTAAGACACAAGAGAACTCACAGGGTAGTGGAGGTCAGCCTCCCAAACAGAACTCTGGTTACAATAAGCCTCCCTATGTAAACAGACCCAATGGATCTTGTTTTGCTTGTGGAGCAACTGACCACGTGAAGGGGGATCCCCGGTGTAAGGTTAGACCTTTGGGGGTCCACTCCGCTAATCTGGCCTTCTCCTCCTACGAGGAAGAAGAGATTACAGGAGCATCCTTCTCCTCAGACTCATTTCCCAGCGGGATAGAGGCTGAGGTAGTTTTAGTGTCCCTGGGTTCCTGGCAGCCTAAAGTCGCAGAGGCTTATGCTATGATTCCGGATAATACCAAGCACTACTTTAAAGACAGTGTGCTGATCAATGGAGTAGATACTCCAGCTCTTAGGGATAATGGGTGCAGTCGCACTGTAGTGGATTCTACCTTGGTAGACTCAGAGGAAGTTGCCAGAGCTACTCTGATGCCCACTAAGTTGGCTGACGGCCCACTCCGTATGTTCCCAGTAATACCTGTAAATCTTACTTTAAATGGTACAGCAGTCAGGATTCCAGTGAGCATTCAGAGAAACGTCCCGGGAAAGGTGTTGTTAGGTAATGATCTCAGAGCTTTAGGGCTCGTAGGAGACACTGCCGAAAGACCCTACACACAGTCTCAAGCACGGGCAGCATTGGCCAAGACCAATACGCTGCCCCAGCCGAAGGGGAAACCCAAGGCGAAAGGAGTCGACAAGTCAAGACGAGGGAAAGAGAATATTCCCCCGAGCTCGCCTACCACTGCGGTGGAGGAAGTTGGTCAATCGCCCGGGCCTGACGAGGAGGTGGCGATGCCTGAAGTATTTGACCCCAACGATCATCCTGAACTAAAAGACTTGTTAGTTGAAGGAGGTCCTGATAGGGACGAATTCAGTAAAGGCCAACATGAGTGCCCATCTCTGGAAGGCCTAAGGAGACAGGCCTGCTCCCAGCTTGAGGGTGAACCTCCTGGGACGCATAGGATTTATTGGAAAGGTGGACCCCTGTATAGTGAGCCCACAGAAGGAGACCATAGGAGGTTGGTGGTTCCCATTGCTGTTAGGCCCTTCCTCCTGCAATTGGCGCATGAAGTTCCCCTTGCTGGTCACCTTGGTATGAAGAGGACCAAGCAAAGGTTATCCATGCACTTCTACTCGCCCAAGATGGGGGTACAAGTAGAAAGTCACTGCAGGAGTTGTGCCTCCTGCCAGTTGTCTGATAAGGTTGGCGCGACAATCCAAGCTCCGTTGGTACCGCTCCCAGTTGTGGGGGTACCATTTGAAAGGGTAGGGATCGACATCGTTGGTCCCCTTGACCCGCAAACATCCTCGGGCAATAGGTTTATCCTGGTGCTGGTCGACCATGCAACCAGATATCCTGAGGCCATCCCATTGAAAACTGTAACTGACAAGTCAGTTGCAAAAGCTTTACTTGGCATATTTACTAGGGTTGGCTTCCCTAAAGAAGTTGTGTCGGATCGTGGCAGCAACTTTATGTCGAAGTATATGCAGGCTATGTGGAAAGAATGTGGGGTCACCTACAAGTTCTCTTCTGCATACCACCCCCAGACCAATGGTCTGGTGGAACGTTTCAACAGAACGTTAAAAAGCATGATTGGGGCTCTGGAGGAACCTCAGAGAAGAAAATGGGATCTTCTTTTACCATGCTTACTGTTTGCCTACCGAGAGGTACCACAGGAGGGTGTTGGCTTCAGCCCCTTCGAACTTCTGTTTGGTCATCCCGTACGGGGACCCTTAGCCATCGTCAAAGAGGGATGGGGGATGCCCACTCCCCCTGTTACTACCAACGTAGTTGATTATGTGCTAGGGCTCAGAAAACGGATGGTACTTCTGATGGGCTTGGCTAGTGATAAATTGAAGGCAGGACAAGCGCCGGTGAAACATTGGTACGAACAGAAAGCTTCCCTCATCAACTTTACACCTGGTCAGCAAGTCCTGATCATGAATCCCATAAGGCCTCAAGCTTTACAGGACAAATGGTCAGGCCCTTACACAGTGGTGGAGCCCCTGGGTGAGGTTAACTATTTAGTGGACCTTGGAAGGCCTGGACAGGTGCCAAAAGTGTTTCACGTGAATAGGCTGAAGGCTTTCGTCCCAAGAGTCGAAATCGCAGCACTGGTACTGGCTTCAGATGTTGAGGAAGAGGAGTCGGAACCTCTCCCCGACCTGTTCCAAAGCGGTCCTTCAGATAGCTCCTTTGAGGGTGTCCGAGTGGCCCCTCACCTGACTTCTGATCAGCAGGCTGAGGTGAAAAGTTTGCTTAGGCAGTTTTCCCCCCTGTTTTCACAGTCGACTGGTTTGACACCTTGGTGCAAACATAATATTGACACAGGAGACAGTGTACCTACCAAAAGTAGGGGATACAGGATGTCAGACAAAGTACGGTCTTATATTAAGACCGAGGTCAACAAGATGTTAGACCTTGGGGTGATTGAACCCTATAGTAGTCCTTGGTCCAGCCCTGTGGTTTTGGTTCCAAAGGCAGGCACTTCTGAATTGAGGTTCTGCGTGGATTACAGGGCTCTGAATGCTGTCACCAAGACAGATGCACACCCCTTGCCTCGAACAGATACTTTGGGTGGATACTTTGGGTGCCTCCAAGTACCTCAGCACGTTTGACCTCACTGCTGGCTATTGGCAAATAGCTTTAGCAGAACATGCCAAGGAGAAGACAGCATTTTCTACTCCAGACGGCCTTTACCAATTCCGGGTAATGCCGTTCGGGTTGAAGAATGCACCTGCCACTTTCCAGAGGCTTGTGAATCATGTGTTGAATGGGTTGAACGAATTCTGTCTTGCATATCTGGACGATATAGCAGTTTTCAGTGCCACCTGGGAAGACCATGTGAAACACCTCGGGATTGTGCTCCAGGCTCTTCAGAAAGCACACCTGACCATAAAGGCTAGTAAATGCCAGATTGGACAAGGCTCAGTGGTTTACCTTGGACATGAAGTAGGTGGAGGGAGGATACAGCCTCTTCCCAGTAAAGTACAAGCAGTACAAGACTGGCCTACCCCCACTACGCAAACCCAAGTGAGAGCCTTCTTAGGACTCATGGGGTATTACCGCAATTTTGTGGCAGACTATGGCACCATAGCTGCCCCTCTGACTGCCCTCACAACTCCGAAGAAACCCAAGAAGGTGACTTGGACCGACGAGTGTGAGAAGGCCTTCAATGGCTTAAAAGACTCCTTGTGCCAGGCCCCTGTCCTCAGGGCCCCTGATTATCAAAGACCTTTTATCGTGCAGACGGACGCCTCTGACACTGGGATAGGAGCTGTACTATCACAAGTAGATGAGAAGGGTAAGGAACACCCTATTGGTTTTATTAGCCGCCAGCTTAAGGACAGAGAGCTCAGATGGTCCACGGTAGAGAAAGAATGTTTCTCTTTTGTGTGGGCCCTAAGGAAGCTGAGGCCCTACCTCTATGGGACCCACTTCACTGTGCAAACTGACCATAAGCCCTTAAAGTGGCTAATGAACATGAAGGGGGAGAATCCAAAGTTGCTTAGGTGGTCCATAAGTCTACAAGGCTTCGACTTCACTATTGAGCATAGGCCAGGTGTCCAACATAGCAATGCTGATGGGTTGTCCAGAATGTTTAACCGACCTGAACAAGAGACTCATCCAGGGGTGGATTAGTTCCCCCTGTCCATAGTCTGGGAGGGGTGAGTGTTAGGAAAGATTTCGTAATTGTAGGTAATTTTCCTTCCATGTGGCAACCCCTAAACTTTTTGCTTTTGTTTTTCACCTTGTTCTTGACTTTTCCAGAGAAGTGCAGCCTTCTGCCGCACTCCTCTGGGCTTTCGCTCCTTTCTTACGGGGAAACTGACATGCCCTTAAGACAGTCAGTACCGGGGAACGCTGTTTCCCGTAGTTTCTTTTATCATGTTGCGGCTTTCGTGCAACATGACACAAGAGGGCACTGTAAGCTACGTTACAGCTCTCTTGGGTCTCTAGCCTTCTACAGGCCCTAGATACTCGTTTAGGATTGTATCTGATCGGTGCAAGTGATTCAGGGACAGGAATGGTGGCAGCAATCGTTTCTTGTGTTTTGAGCTCCTTTTGGCGTTCTAAGCGCGTTTCTCGCACTTAACCCAAAATGGTGGCCTGGCTCCCAAAATGGCCAGACCACGAGGCTCCTTTGTCCTGTCCGCTGACCGTCTTGCTCCCTTCACCTTCCCCAGGTCGAGCCGACCCGGGGCCTTCCTTATTTGGGCATGTACTTTCCAGCGAAACACAGATGCTTTTGTGGGCTTCTACATGTCTTGTGTGTGCCTCCAGGATGTGGGCTGGGATGTCTGGTCCCAATACACATCCTGGGTGCCAGAGAGTCTAGGGTGGTGTGAATGCCTGGGACCACCGTGGTCCGTGATTGGTCCCCGAATGGTGTGAGTGTTGATGAGCGGATCTCCCATTGGGTCCCCTCCATTTTGGCGCGAAGGGAACCGTGGATAAGAGGGGGCTGGAAACACCACTACCATGTCGATCTCCTGAGTTCTCCCGAACGAAGGAATACAGGAGCCAAGTATCCTGCAACCAAGAGGCTGGACCGAGGAATCGCTGGTGACCCGCTGAAGGACTTCTCCTCTGCACTGCTGTCGCCTTGTGAAACCCTTTTCACCTTTGATCGAACCAGAAGGCCTGTACTGGTACTTCGACCCTTGGAATAGCGGGAACAGCTATTCTCGGCATCTTCACCATCTCCTGCCAGTAAGCCTTCGGAAGCGTCTCTGGGCCAACCAGCTGACTGACCAGTTTACACAGGATTCTTGCTCTGTAACCGCCGCCAGGTTGTGTAGTATTTCGAGCCCTTGTCACTCTCACACGCTTCGTACACTTGGCGCTCCCAGGTCTGAAGTGAGTAGTGTACATTTGGCTCAGATACACACGGCCGCTCCGTTGCCCTGCTGTGGTAACAAACTGTGCAGGTTTCTTCGATTGGGACGTCTTTTTACTCAACACGACGACGAGGCGTTCCCTGCTCTTCTGAACCTGCCAGCTACTGAAACGGACACGGAGAAGCCTGGGTCTGCTTGCATCGGGGACCGGTGAGTAGCATAGCTAGGATCTGGTCGCCCTCCTGCAGGAGCCCATTGCTTTTCCCCGCTGTGTCAAACAGTACCCTTTTCCGTACTCGCGCTCTGCTTCTTCCCACTGTGGAGTTTGCGCTTGAGTCGCGGAACTTGTTCTTCTTCTTTTGTGCACTAAACTGAACTGCCTGATTTCCCTCGAAGAGCTTCTCCTTTTGCCCGTTGGCACCAGCGCGTGCAGGTACTTTTGAGCACAAGGCTCCACTCTTCGCAGGGCTCGGACTTCAATCTAGTTAGGTGCCTCTGAAGGCGAACTGGGTCTAAGCATTATTGTGCACTGCTGTTTTCCCTCCCTTTTAGGTGGACTACACATTTCGTGCATATAACGCTTGAGACTTCTTGTATTTGTATATATATATTGTGTTGATATGGTATGTGTTGGTTTACTATCCTTATATTGTGATTTTCTCGCTACGGTCATTGTTTTAAAGGCCTTGAAATAAATGTGTATATATTTTTAATATAACAACTGTTTGGAGTAGTTTGTAAGTGATCTTGCTTTGTGTGCTCATTGCGGGCTTTCAGTCACCCTCACCCTTCTTGAGACCTAGTCTTGACCGCCGCGATCGCTTCCTTGATTGGTCTGGCTCGTCCAGAGGTTACCCTGTTCCAAGTAATTAGGTTGGCCTTCTGAACTTCTGCGCCACCAGGACAGAGTTCAGAAATCCGTCTTAACAGGAGCGAATCACGGGCCAGATGAAATCTACTTGTAAATCTGACCAGGGTAGTGTCACCCCCCCCCATCTGGAGGGGAGCTAGGTGTGTGAATGAGTTGGCTGAAATTGTGCACACACAAGACACCCTTTCAAGTATTGGTCAATGTCCTGCCCCATGTGTGGCCAGTATGCAACCTCTGGCAAGATTTCTAGAGTAGTGTGAAACCCCCGAAGACCGGCTGTGGCTGCGTCATGGCCGTGATTTAGCATCAGGCTTCGGAATGAGGTAGGTACCAACCACGCGTCACAACCAGAGATGGATCTCCTTACCAACAAACCGTCCTGGATTCTGAACATTTTTGGACACTTCGTTAACTCCCTGAGGTCCTCTTTTCCAATGTAATCGATATCCGTCAGAGAAAGGTTCTCAAGGTCCTTAATGTGTTGATAACATTTCCCAATAATCAGACCCCTTTTTGTGCCATGATTAAATCAGCATCTGGGGTCTCCTTACTCCACTGGGCAGTTGAGAGTTCATTGTGAGCATTTGTCTGGGACGTAGTGACAGCAGTGACCTGGATTTTGCCCAACAGGGACTCAATCTCAAGGAGATCCCCCTGGATGGCTCCAGTTTTGGAAAGCTGATCAGCTAGGTCATTTCCAGTTTTGTCTGGCACCTCTATTCTGGAATGACCCTTGATCTTCTTCCAATAGATGGTCATCCCATTAGAGGTGACCAGACCATAAATATATTGTGTTAGTTTGCCATGTTTCAGTGGTTTTTTATTAGCACACAGCATGACTCTGGTTTTCCAATAAACCAGGTGCTCCACGAACCCGTTCCATAATCTGAATCAGTGATTATGACCAGTTTGTGTAGTTGGTGTTGGTCAGCAGTGAGGATGGCCTGATGAACTGCCATCAACTCTGCCACCTGACTACTGCAGGGACAGATTTTGTACCCAGCGGAGGGTTCCGGGGCATCATTCACCCAGGCATTCCTAACGCCGGCCACCAGCTCCTTTTCCCCGTTGATGTCAACATGGTAGGAGCACCCGTCCACGTAAACTGTGGCCATTCCCTCGCACTTGTCTTCTTCATAGACTTTGTGCAGGGAATTCAAGTACGCCTCCATGTTGTACTGGGTTTTAAGACTTTCGTCCTCCAGACAGTTGTCTCTGGCACAATCATGCAAGTCAGTCAGACCTTGCGCGAGGGGACTCTTCTTGTTTTGGCCATATCTGACCTCCACAGGAAAGCCTTACATTGACAGAATCCAGGAAGTAATTCGGGAATTACTCAGATTTCAGACCCGGATTCTGTCACTTTGGAGGTATTGCAAAGGCTGGTGTGGAGTCTCCATTATGATGTGTTCCCCCTGGATGAACGGGCGGTAATTCTTCAATGCCCACTCCGTTGCCAGGAGTACCTTCTCACAATCGTTGAATATTTCCTCCACAGAGGATCAAGTCTTGCTTGCATAGGAGATTACTTTATTGACCTTGTCATGCTTTTGATATAATACAGCTGTCAAGCATGTATTCGAGAACCCTGTCTCCAAGAAGAACTACTTGTTTTTGACAGGGTAAGCTAGACAAGGCGCTTGTGAGAGACTTCCTTTGAGTTGTTTTACTGCCTCGGCTTGTTCTGGACCCCATTCCCACTTGACCCCCCCTTTAACAGATGGACCAGGGGTCTTGTGACCTCTACATAATCCACAATCAACTTCCTACTGTAATTAGTCAGTCCAAGGAGGCTTCTTAGCTCACGCAGAGCTGTGGGGTCTTTTAGTTTTAGTAGTGCTTCCACTGTCTTCTCCTGGGGACAGAGACCATCAGGAGTCATTTCATGTCCCAAGAAGTTGACACGGGTCCTGCACCACTGTGCCTTTTGGAAGGACAGTTTTGCTCCGGCAACCCTAACGGATTTCCGCTTTGTGTTCCTCCACAGTTGAGCTTTTTATCAGGACATCATCCACATAGACCTGGTTACCCCTTTCACCCAAGTCGGGCATGGCCTTGTGTTAGGAAAGATTTCGTTATTGTAGGGAACTTTCCTTCCATGTGGCAACCCCTAAACTTTTTGCTATTGTTTTCAACCTGTTTTCTTGACTTTGCCAGAGAAGTGCAGCCTTCCGCCGTACTCCTCTGGGCTTTCGCTCCTTTCTTACGGGGAAACTGACATGCCCTTAAGACAGTCAGTACCGGGGAACGCTGTTTCCCGTAGTTTCTTTTATCGTGTCGCCATTTTAGTGCAACACGACACAAGAGGGCACTGTAAGCTAAGTTACAGCTCTCTTGGGTCTCTAGCCTTCTACAGACCCTAGACACTCTTTTCGGATGGTTTTTGGATCGGTGCAAGTCATTCAGGGACTGGGCTGGTGGCAGCGATCATTTGGTTTATTTTGAGCTCCTTTTGCCGTTCTGAGCACGTTTTTGCCGCGAACACAAAAGGGTGGCCCGGCTACACAAAATGGCCGGACCACGAGGCTCCTTTGTCTAGTCCACTGTCCGTCTTGCTCCCTTTACCTTCCCCCGGGTCAGGCGACCCGGGGCCTTCCTTATTTGGGCATGTAGTTTCCCGCGAAACACGGTTGCTTTCGCGGGCTTCTACATGTCGTTTGAGTGCCCCCAGGATGTGGGATGGGCTGTCTGGTCCCAATACACATCCTGGGTGCCAGAGAGTCTGGGGTGGTGTGAATGCCTGGGACCACCGTGGTCCGTGATTGGTCCACGTATGGTATGTGTGTTGATGAGCGGATCTCCCATTGGCTCCCCTCCGTTTTGGCGCGAAGGGAACCGTGGATAAGAGGGAGCTGGAAACACCACTGCCATGTCGATCTCCTGAGTTCTTGCGAACCCAGGGATACAGGAGCCAAGTATCCTGCGAACACGAGGCTGGACCGAGGAATCACTGGTGACCCCCTGAAGAACTTCTGCTCCTCATTGCTGTCGTCCGGTGAAGCCCTTTCCACCTAAGATCGAACAAGAAGGCCTGTACTGGCGCTTCGACCTATTGGAATAGCAGGACCAGCTATTCCCGGCACCTTCATCAACTCCTGCTGTAAGCCTTCGGAAGTGTCTCTGGGCCATCCAGTTGACTGACCAGCTTACTAAGGAGGCCTGCTCTGTAATCGCCGACAGGTTGGGTGGTATTCTGAGTCCGGGGCATGCTCACTCGCTTCGTTTGCTTAGCAGTCCTAAGCTAGAGGTGAGCGGTGCTCGTTTGGCTTGAATACGCCCGGCCGTTCCGTTGCCCTGCTGTGGCGACAAAACTGTGCTTGTTTCTTCGATCGGGACGTCTTTTTACTCTGCACGACGACGAGACGTTCCCTGCTCTTCAGAACCTGCCAGAAGCTGCATCTATCGAGGAGAAGCTCGGGCCTGCTTGCTTCGGGGACCGGTGAGTAGATTAGCTAGGATCTGGTCGCCCTCCTGCAGTGCCCTTTGCTTTTCCCCGCTGTGAATACAGCACCCCTTGTCCGTACTCGCGCCCTGCTTCTGCCTCACAGTGGAGGCTGCGCTAGAGTCGCGGACCGTGTTCTCCTTCATTAGGGCACCCTACAGAGCTGTCCAACGTCCTCCGAAGAGCTTCACCTTCTGCCCATTGGCACCGGCGTGTGCAGGTACTTTTGAGCGCTAGGCTCCACTCTTCGTAGGGATTGGACTACCATCTAGTTAGGGGCCTCAGAAGGCGGACATATCACACGCATTGGGTCGCACTGCCTGTTTTCCTTCCCCTGCAGGTGGATAACATATTTCGTGCTGCTAATGCTGTGAAACTGTGTGTTCTGTATATATATTGGGTGGATAGTGTATGTGTTGGTTTAATATCGTTGTATATTGCTGCTTTTACTGTGGTTATCAGTTCCAAGGCCTTATAATAAATGTGTATCTATTTTTGATATAAACAACTGTTTGGAGTAGTTTGTAAGCGCTCTTGCTTTGTGTGCTCACTGTGGGCTTTCAGTCACCCTCACCCCTCTTGAGACCTAGTCTTGACCGCCGCGATCGCTACCTTGATTGGTCTGGCTTGTCCAGAGGTTACCCTGTTCCAAGTAATTAGGTTGGCCTTCTGAACCTCTGCGCCACCAGGACAGAGTTCAGAAATCCGTCTTAACAAATTGGTGTACAGCGGTGGGATACGACTGAAGGTATCCAGTGTTGCGCACGAGCTAAGGCGTTTTCAGGTTATTCCAACCAGGACACGCAGTAAAGTATTGAATATAACGTTAAAAAGGCCATAGTCCTATCAACAGTATGGAAACGAATACTTTATTAACCTTAAATGCTTCGAAATCTGAAACATTGAAGAAGATGTGTGCGGAGAGAGGGGTTTCCTCTCAAGGCACTAAATTGGAAATGATCCAGAGAATCGTGGCGTGGCAAGAAGCGCAGCTTGACGCTATAACTTCCGAGGACAGTGCAGAAGGTGGTGGGGCTGCTCTCACTGGCAGAACCGACGGTTCTGCCGCTGCACTGATCCATCACGACCACGAGGACAGGGAGGATGTAATGTCTAACGTTTCCTCTGCCAGTGTTGATGGGGAGGCTATGCTTGAATTCAAGAAGCAAGAGCTGCGGTTTAGGCAGCAGGAGCTTGAATTCAGCATAGCCAAACTGAAAATCGACCAGGCAGAAAAACAAAAAGACAGGGATCACCAGTTGGAACTGGCCAAGCTTCAGTTCGCAAATGGGTCCAAGGGTCCTGGACATGGTTCTGGGGCTTCCTCTCATCCACGGTTTCCAAAAGATCTGCTCAGTGTGTATGAGGAACGAAATGACATTATGGACTGGTTAAATGCGTTTGAGTATGCATGCGAGGTTCAAGAGGTTGATAATGCGGATAAGATTGCATGGTTACTCAGCAGACTGCCCCATTCTGGTTGCAGTGCCATTATGGAAATGTCGAAGGCTGAGCGCGCTGATTTTGCAATGTTGAAGCAGACTCTCATTTTAAAGTTTGGGAAGACTCCGACCCAATATTTGAAAAGGTTTAGAGAGTATAAGAAAAAGGAAGGTGGTACTTGGGTGTCGTATGTAGCTGAGTCCCTGAAAAACTTGACTGGCTGGGTTGAAGGTTATAAGGTTTCTACCTTCGAAGGCATGATCAATCTGGTCATGCTGGAACACATTTTTGCTTCTTCTTCCCCGGAGCTTAAGCAGCATTTGGCCGATTCGAAGGAGATAGATCCTAAGAAGCTGGCCATTGCAGCAGACTTATGGGTGTCACATCGAGTGTCCCATAAGGACAAAACTCATCCTGGTAAGCAGGAGGAAGGGAAAAAGTCCAAAGATATGGAGGGTGGGGAATCTGCTAAATCTTCTTCCCATAAGGGCCACAAAAAGAAAAATAAGGGTAAGCCATACGAGAACTCACAGGGTAGCGGAGGTTCGCCTCCGAAACAGAACTCTGGTTATAATAAGCCTCCCTACGTAAACAGACCCAATGGGGCTTGTTTTTCTTGTGGAGCAACTGACCATGTGAAGGGGGATCCCCGGTGTAAGGTTAAACCTTTGGGGGTCCACTCCGCTAATCTGGCCTTCTCCTCCTACGAGGAAGAAGAGATTACAGGAGCATCCTTCTCCTCAGACTCGTTTCCCAGCGGGATTGAGGCTGAGGTAGTTTTAGTGTCCCTGGGTTCCTGGGAGCCTAAAGTCGCAGAGGCGTATGCTAGGATTCCGGATAATACCAAGCACTACTTTAAAGACAGTGTGCTGATCAATGGAGTGGATACTCCAGCTCTTAGGGATAGTGGGTGCAGTCGAACTGTAGTGGATTCTACCTTGGTAGACTCAGAGGAAGTTGCCAGAGCTCCTCTGATGCCCACTAAGTTGGCTGACGGCCCCCTCCGTATGTTTCCCGTGATCCCTGTTAATCTAACTTTAAATGGTACAGCAGTTAGGATTCCAGTGAGCATTCAGAGAAACGTCCCGGGAAAGGTCTTGTTGGGCAATGATCTCAGAGCTCTAGGGCTCGTAGGAGACACTGCCGAAAGACCCTACACACGGTCTCAAGCACGGGCAGCATTGGCCAAGTCCAATACGCCGCCCCAGCCGAAGGGGAAACCCAAGGCGAAAGGAGTCAACAAGTCCCGACGGGGGAAAGAGAATATTCCCCCGAGCTCGCCTACCACTGCGGTGGAGGGAGTTGGTCAATCGCCCGAGCCTGACGAGGAGGTGGCGATGCCTGAAGTGTTCGACCCCAACGACCATCCTGAACTAAAAGACTTGTTAGTTGAAGGAGGTCCTGATAGGGACGACTTCAGTAAGGGCCAACGTGAGTGCCCATCTCTGGAAGGCCTAAGGAGACAGGCCTGCTCCCAGCTTGAGGGTGAACCTCCTGGGAAGCATCGGATTTATTGGGAAGGTGGACTCCTGTACAGTGAGCCCACAGAGTCTACAGAAGGAGACCATAGGAGGTTGGTGGTTCCCCTTTCTGTTAGACCCTTCCTCCTGCAGTTGGCGCATGAAGTTCCCCTTGCTGGTCACCTTGGAATGAAAAGGACCAAGCAAAGGTTATCTATGCACTTCTACTGGCCCAAGATGGGGGTGCAAGTAGAAAGTCACTGCAGGAGTTGTGCCTCCTGCCAGTTGTCTGGTAAGGTTGGCGCGACAATCCAAGCTCCATTGGTACCGCTCCCAGTTGTGGGGGTACCATTTGAAAGGGTAGGGATCGACATCGTTGGTCCCCTTGACCCGCAAACATCCTCAGGCAATAGGTTTATCCTGGTGCTGGTCGACCATGCAACCAGGTATCCTGAGGCCATCCCATTAAAGACTGTAACTGCCAAGTCAGTTGCAAAAGCTTTACTCGGCATATTTACTAGGGTTGGCTTCCCTAAAGAAGTTGTGTCAGATCGTGGCAGCAACTTTATGTCGAAGTATATGCAGGCTATGTGGAAAGAATGTGGGGTCACCTACAAGTTCTCTTCTGCATACCACCCCCAGACCAATGGTCTGGTGGAGCGTTTCAACAGAACGCTAAAGAGCATGATTGGGGCTCTGGAGGAGCCCCAGAGGAGGAAATGGGACCTTCTTTTACCATGCTTGTTGTTTGCCTACAGAGAGGTACCACAGGAGGGTGTTGGCTTCAGCCCCTTCGAACTTCTGTTCGGTCATCCCGTACGGGGACCCTTAGCCATCGTCAAAGAGGGATGGGAGATGCCCACTCCCCCTGTTACTACCAATGTAGTTGACTATGTGCTAGGGCTCAGAAAACGGATGGTACTCCTGATGGGCTTGGCTAGTGAAAAGTTGAAGGCAGGACAAGCGCTGGTGAAACATTGGTACGACCAGAAAGCTTCCTTAATTCACTTTACCCCTGGTCAGCAAGTCCTGATCATGAACCCTATAAGGCCTCGCGCTTTACAGGACAAATGGTCAGGCCCTTACACAGTGGTGGAGCCCCTGGGTGAGGTGAACTATTTAGTGGACCTTGGAAGGCCTGGACAGGCTCCAAAAGTGTTCCACGTAAATAGGCTGAAGGCTTTCGTCCCAAGAGTCGAAATCGCAGCACTGCTACTGGCGTCAGACGTTGAGGAAGAGGAGTCAGAACCTCTTCCCGACCTGTTCCAAAGCGGTCCTTCAGACAGCTCCGTTGAGGGTGTCCGAGTGGCCCCTCACCTGACTTCTGATCAGCAGGCTGAGGTGAAAAGTTTGCTTAGGCAGTTTTCCCCCCTGTTTTCACAGTCGCCTGGTTTGACACCTTGGTGCAAACATAACATTGACACAGGAGACAGTGTACCTACCAAAAGTAGGGGATACAGGATGTCGGATAAAGTACGGTCTTATATTAAGACCGAGGTCAACAAGATGTTAGACCTTGGGGTGATTGAACCCTCTAGTAGTCCTTGGTCCAGTCCTGTGGTATTGGTTCCAAAGGCAGGCACTTCTGAATTGAGGTTCTGCGTGGATTACAGGGCTCTGAATGCTGTCACCAAGACAGACGCTCACCCCTTGCCTCGAACTGACGAGCTGGTGGATACCTTGGGTGCCTCCAAGTACCTCAGCACGTTTGACCTGACTGCGGGCTATTGGCAAATAGCTTTAGCAGAACATGCCAAGGAGAAGACAGCATTTTCAACTCCCGACGGGCTTTACCAATTCCGGGTAATGCCGTTCGGATTGAAGAATGCACCTGCCACTTTCCAGAGGCTTGTGAATCATGTGTTGAATGGGTTGGACGAATTCTGTCTTGCATATCTAGACGATATAGCAGTTTTCAGTGCCACCTGGGAAGACCATGTGAAACACCTCGGGATTGTGCTCCAGGCTCTTCAGAAAGCCCACTTGACCATAAAGGCGAGTAAATGCCAGATTGGACAAGGCTCAGTGGTTTACCTTGGGCATGAAGTAGGTGGAGGAAGGATACAGCCTCTCCCCAGTAAAGTACAAGCAGTACAAGACTGGCCTACCCCCACTACACAAACCCAAGTGAGAGCCTTCTTAGGACTCACGGGTTATTACCGCAATTTTATGGCAGACTATGGCACCATAGCTGCTCCTCTGACTGCCCTCACAACTCCGAAGAAACCCAAGAAGGTAACTTGGACTGACGAGTGTGAGAAGGCCTTCAATGGCTTGAAAGACTCCTTGTGCCAGGCCCCTGTGCTCAGGGCCCCTGATTATCAAAGACCTTTTATCGTGCAGACGGATGCCTCTGACACTGGGATAGGAGCTGTACTATCGCAAGTAGATGAGAAGGGTAAGGAACACCCTATCGGTTTTATTAGTCGCCAGCTTAAGGACAGAGAGCTCAGATGGTCCACGGTAGAGAAAGAATGTTTCTCTGTTGTGTGGGCCCTAAGGAAGCTGCGGCCCTACCTCTATGGGACCCACTTCACTGTGCAGACTGACCATAAGCCGTTAAAGTGGCTAATGAACATGAAGGGGGAGAATCCAAAGTTGCTTAGGTGGTCCATAAGTCTACAAGGCTTCGACTTCACTATTGAGCATAGGCCAGGTGTCCAACATAGCAATGCTGATGGGTTGTCCAGAATGTTTTACCGACCTGAACAAGAGACTCATCCAGGGGTGGATTAGTTCCCCCTGTCCATAGTCTGGGAGGGGCGAGTGTTAGGAAAGATTTCGTTATTGTAGGGAACTTTCCTTCCATGTGGCAACCCCTAAACTTTTTGCTATTGTTTTCAACCTGTTTTCTTGACTTTGCCAGAGAAGTGCAGCCTTCCGCCGTACTCCTCTGGGCTTTCGCTCCTTTCTTACGGGGAAACTGACATGCCCTTAAGACAGTCAGTACCGGGGAACGCTGTTTCCCGTAGTTTCTTTTATCGTGTCGCCATTTTAGTGCAACACGACACAAGAGGGCACTGTAAGCTAAGTTACAGCTCTCTTGGGTCTCTAGCCTTCTACAGACCCTAGACACTCTTTTCGGATGGTTTTTGGATCGGTGCAAGTCATTCAGGGACTGGGCTGGTGGCAGCGATCATTTGGTTTATTTTGAGCTCCTTTTGCCGTTCTGAGCACGTTTTTGCCGCGAACACAAAAGGGTGGCCCGGCTACACAAAATGGCCGGACCACGAGGCTCCTTTGTCTAGTCCACTGTCCGTCTTGCTCCCTTTACCTTCCCCCGGGTCAGGCGACCCGGGGCCTTCCTTATTTGGGCATGTAGTTTCCCGCGAAACACGGTTGCTTTCGCGGGCTTCTACATGTCGTTTGAGTGCCCCCAGGATGTGGGATGGGCTGTCTGGTCCCAATACACATCCTGGGTGCCAGAGAGTCTGGGGTGGTGTGAATGCCTGGGACCACCGTGGTCCGTGATTGGTCCACGTATGGTATGTGTGTTGATGAGCGGATCTCCCATTGGCTCCCCTCCGTTTTGGCGCGAAGGGAACCGTGGATAAGAGGGAGCTGGAAACACCACTGCCATGTCGATCTCCTGAGTTCTTGCGAACCCAGGGATACAGGAGCCAAGTATCCTGCGAACACGAGGCTGGACCGAGGAATCACTGGTGACCCCCTGAAGAACTTCTGCTCCTCATTGCTGTCGTCCGGTGAAGCCCTTTCCACCTAAGATCGAACAAGAAGGCCTGTACTGGCGCTTCGACCTATTGGAATAGCAGGACCAGCTATTCCCGGCACCTTCATCAACTCCTGCTGTAAGCCTTCGGAAGTGTCTCTGGGCCATCCAGTTGACTGACCAGCTTACTAAGGAGGCCTGCTCTGTAATCGCCGACAGGTTGGGTGGTATTCTGAGTCCGGGGCATGCTCACTCGCTTCGTTTGCTTAGCAGTCCTAAGCTAGAGGTGAGCGGTGCTCGTTTGGCTTGAATACGCCCGGCCGTTCCGTTGCCCTGCTGTGGCGACAAAACTGTGCTTGTTTCTTCGATCGGGACGTCTTTTTACTCTGCACGACGACGAGACGTTCCCTGCTCTTCAGAACCTGCCAGAAGCTGCATCTATCGAGGAGAAGCTCGGGCCTGCTTGCTTCGGGGACCGGTGAGTAGATTAGCTAGGATCTGGTCGCCCTCCTGCAGTGCCCTTTGCTTTTCCCCGCTGTGAATACAGCACCCCTTGTCCGTACTCGCGCCCTGCTTCTGCCTCACAGTGGAGGCTGCGCTAGAGTCGCGGACCGTGTTCTCCTTCATTAGGGCACCCTACAGAGCTGTCCAACGTCCTCCGAAGAGCTTCACCTTCTGCCCATTGGCACCGGCGTGTGCAGGTACTTTTGAGCGCTAGGCTCCACTCTTCGTAGGGATTGGACTACCATCTAGTTAGGGGCCTCAGAAGGCGGACATATCACACGCATTGGGTCGCACTGCCTGTTTTCCTTCCCCTGCAGGTGGATAACATATTTCGTGCTGCTAATGCTGTGAAACTGTGTGTTCTGTATATATATTGGGTGGATAGTGTATGTGTTGGTTTAATATCGTTGTATATTGCTGCTTTTACTGTGGTTATCAGTTCCAAGGCCTTATAATAAATGTGTATCTATTTTTGATATAAACAACTGTTTGGAGTAGTTTGTAAGCGCTCTTGCTTTGTGTGCTCACTGTGGGCTTTCAGTCACCCTCACCCCTCTTGAGACCTAGTCTTGACCGCCGCGATCGCTACCTTGATTGGTCTGGCTTGTCCAGAGGTTACCCTGTTCCAAGTAATTAGGTTGGCCTTCTGAACCTCTGCGCCACCAGGACAGAGTTCAGAAATCCGTCTTAACACCTTGTGAAGGAAGATCTTAAATTTGTTGCCAGAGTTTATGTATCCAAAGGTAGTCCGGGTCCACGTGTACTGCTGCCCCTGAAGGTAAAGGTCAGCTTGCATTGATCCTCCCTATTGACGGGCATGGTCCAGTACCTATTTGTCAGGTCAATGGCAGTGTATACCATCGACCCCTGGATCTGGGACAGCCCCTGGTCAATGTAGGGAAGAGGCCATCGGGACATGTGGACCCGTTTATTTAGCTCCCCAATGTCTGCGCAGAGTCTCCATTGGCCATTTGGTTTTAATATCCCCAGCACCGGATTATTAAAGGTGCTGTGGGCTGGATGAATTATCCCACGGGACTCAAGGTTTTTGATTATTTCTGTCAGGGACTCCATAGATGCGAGAGGCAAGCGATATTGCTTCACAAACACAGGAGTCATTGCAGGGTCCGTGGGAATTGTTGTTGTATGGATTTCGGTGCGACCACAGTCGTAAGACTCCACAGCAAAGATATCTTTGAAATCGAAGAACACCTGCTTCAACTTTTGTCTTTGCTCAGGAGTCTTACAGGCATTAGCTAGGTTGACCCGCTCATCAACCATTTGCCTGAAGCCTGGAAAGACTTCGGGTTTTGCTATCTCAGCGGCCTCCTCCAATTGGGTGGAGAGATCTCTGGTTAGAGTATTGACCTGGACAGAGGGTTTCAGGTAAGAGGCAGTCATTGTGGACCTGGAATATCACCTCATCCTGCCTGATATCACAAGTCACCTCTTCCTCCCCGTAAGGGCAGGAAGAGGACACCAGGAAATTCCCCCCTTGCCGGGTGAAGATCCTGTCTGGTGGTATGTCATGGTCACTGTCATTGTCAAAGCAGTCATTGGGGATTGTTCCTATCAGTTCATTTCCTAGATCCATGGAAAAATGCCAGTCATCAACCGCCATTCCAATAATGGTGCCCGCGCCCAGAGTGATACTCCAGAGGTCGCTGTTATCCATCAATATTGGAATGGTGGTGTGTTCCACATTGACTAATGGTGTTGGTTTAACCCCAACCCCTGCTGTTGGAGATGGGCATTGAGGTGTACATATGTGTCAGGATTTAGCAGTTACTGTCCTCTTTTAATTTTTAATTCAAGGGGGAATTGTCGGGTCCGTCCTGGGATGGTAACCTCCTCTCCAATGTGAACTTCAACTGCATACAGCAGCAATTGGGCTGACCGAAATGCTTTTTCTGAATCATCAAATCTCATGGGATTGCCCACTAGTCGGGACCAGGCCTTGTAATTTATCATGTCCAAATTAATGGCAAACCGATTGAGAATGTCACTGCCTAAATAGAATGCAGCAGGGACAACTTTCACGACCCAACAATTATGTTCTATGCTTTTGGTGCCTATATAAATTGTGAGCATGCATCTTGTGTGGGAATGGGTGGATTTTTTGGGAGCTTTCTGAACATGGCTTCGCTGATGAAGCTCTTTCCGTTGTTCACGCACACTCAGGCGAGAACAGACTCCTTGCCCTCATTTAACTGAATAGGGATGAACAACTGTTCTCTAATTTTCTGAATGTCAGCTAAACTTTGAGCTGGTTTCTCATCACTTTTGACTATAGAATTGGAATTTTCAGATTGTGAATCAGTATAAAATTTCAAAGTATTTCCTTCCAGTGTGGAATGCCACTTAAAACTGGAAGGAAGATTGATTTTCAGGGATGGAGAGGAGTTCCCATCGCCAGTTTGTTGTACTACAGCAATCACTGTAATGTTGGGTATTTTATTATTCTGGAAATGAAACTCAATATGATCAGATTTTTGTTTTGTGCCCGGATATACAAACTAACAATGTCCAGAGTGGGAAAAGTGCTGCTCCAACTGAGGCGGGACTGGGAGGAGGAAGCGGGAGAAACCATGCAGGACAGGCAACGGGAGAGAGCCCAAAGATACCACAAGAAGGTGTCTAGAAATGCGAGGCTGCACCAAATCCAACTATACATTACCCACAGAGCATACATGACCCCCGAATGATTGCACAAATCGGAAACACAGAAGCACAAAAGGAAATTAAGCACAAGCTATCTGAAAAGGGAATCAAACTAGAGGTGGAATCCATATGGGCATGCATGCTGGGGGGATGCACCAGGCCACGTAACCTGAGACACGAATGTAAACTCAAGGACCTAGCATACATCCTGGCCAAAAGGTGAATTGCCATGAGCTGGAAAGCCGCCCATAGACCCAGACTAGAGTTATGGTGGAAGGACCCCCTAAAATCGACAGACGCTGAGACAGTGGTATGGTATGAGGCGGCTAACAGAGGGGAAGGTGAAGAAGTGGGACCACTGATAGAATGGAGATGAATGATAGCCTCGTTGTATGGGCCCACCCAAGGTGACCCCAGTGACAACGCCACGGCCAAGAATGAGGAAGAGAATTAATCCTGGGTAGTGAGAGCCAGAGGTATAGGGGGGAGAGCTCGAGTTTTAGGGGAAGGGAGGGGGGGAAGACATAAAGGAGAAACATGTATTGTGTGCTATGATACCTGTAACTGAAAATGTCGGAGTGAAAATTAGGATTTGTTTGTTGTAAAAACCAATAAATACTATTTAGAAAAAAAAACATGTGGTATGTGGCATTTAAACTAACAAGGTTGACACTCTGTTTTAATTTGATTGGCATGTTAGTCTCAGTCCAGAGTACCTTGTTCACACAGTCTATTAGGGGAGACAACCGCCAAAGGATGTCATTCCCTAGTAGACAGGGTGTTCCCTCTGGAGTCACGACTGTGACGGGGTGTTTCACCTTATGTCACCCAATTTTTATTTCCAAATCCGCAGTCCCCTCGACAGGGATCTCATTCCTGTCGAAGTTCTGGAGTTGTCCGGGAGGAGGGGTGAGAGGGATCTGGTGTCTCTCCCCCCTTTCTGAATTTATCTCATCAATTGCCCTTTTTGACAGAAGAGTGGTTGGGATCCAGTGTCCACCAGTGCTGAAATTGCACATTGCCCTTGCACTTGAACGGGGGCATGAAATCTCCCCTCCTTCTCCTCAAGTGGGCAAAGGTAATGGGCATTTCGGGCAAGCTGGGTGGTCAATTTCTTTATTTTGTACTCCGACACGGTGGCGTTTTGGACAATCTTCTGTGCCAGAGTCTGGGAATCTGTAATAAAAATGTGACATCCTGAAATAGGTGGGATTTCGGAATCCCCTGTTTCCCCTAGCTCTGTGCTGCCCGCCCCCTTTTACCTGGAGGCAGTCACTAGGACCTGTTTGTGGGGAGGATCCCTCCTTTATGTTTATTTTTTTCAGAATGGCAATTTTGGGTGGGTGACTCTGAATCAGTCCCCACACCCACCCAGTCTTCATTCAGATTTCTTGGGACCCATTTTTCTTTGGGAGGAATTCCCCTGTCGTCCCTGAAGGAGAACATTGTTTTGCCAGAATCCTTTAAGGATTCTTCCCCTTCAAATTGGAGGATACCAACTTCCTCCACAAAATGGGCCTTTTTGATGTCTTTATTTCTCCTACCCACCCTCTGTTCCCTGGGTTTCAGATTTTCAGGGCCAAGAGATTTTAGTTCTGGTTCCAGTGTCCAGGGGCTTTTCATGGGTGAGGAAGGAAGCTTCCTCTAGGGCTTTACACCCCCCTTTCCCCTGTGCCTCCTCCTCGGGAAACAGTGAATTATCGGGGTTCTCTCCTTGTCATTATTCTGGGGGGCCAGAGACTTGGTTTGAGGGGTTCTGAGCTGCCATGTTTATCGGAGGGTTCTGCTAAACATGCAACATGCGACCCAGATCCTGTGTGAGATTCTGGACCTGGCGCTCCAGCTGGGGCACCGTACCGGCTGGTACGGGGGTCTTTGTTCGTACCTAGGGGGTTCCCGGTAAGGGTAACTATCCCTTCTCCCTGAGTACCGTGGGTACTGGGGATTTTGGTAACCCTCCACCCTTGGCCTCCCCTCTCCCGGATTGGATTGTCTGGGTTCCTGAAACCGGGGAAAGAAAGGAGAGTTGTCCTGCAGGTTGGGGTTTTGTGGATACCGTGGAAAGAAATTTAACCTGGGATTTGGGGGATTACTGCCCTCCTGAGGGAAGTTAGGAGGGAAGTTTCCTGGGGGAATGCTGACCTGGTTGGATCCCACCACTGGAGCTGGGGAGTCCATAGATACCCCAAGATAGGCTGGTTGCCCTTATATCTGGGACCTACCTAATCAGGAGAGTCAGGGGTCCCATTGGTGGGATTACCTCCCCGACTGCCTTCTTGACCCCTGATTTTGCTGATTTTGGGTAGGTTCATTTTTAGGCCCATCCTATTTCTAGGTCAAAATGGGGGCAACCTTCACCTCCGCAGCAGGGGTATTGGCTGTTTTTTTTATTTTTACCTGATTTTTATTTTCTGCAGGTTTTTGGACCTCAAAGATGCGGATAGCCTGCTCTACTACCCAGTTCAGGGATCTTTTATCATGAAAATCCCTCACCAGCTGGGTCATGATATATTTTGGGAGCGCATGAGAGTAGGTATTTATAAACTCTCTGCTATCTGTGCGCACCCTCCTAGTGGTTTGTGCAAAGGCACGTTTTAGCTCCTGCACATATTCTGGTGGGGCCTGATCTTCCCTGCATTGCAGATTGTAGGTGGCTTTGCGAGCCTTTTGGGGGTTTCTGTGGGCGGAAAAGTGTTTCAACATAGCCGCCTTGTAGGTGCACCATCTTGAATGGTTTTGGTCTTCCAGTCCAGCAAAGAAGCTGGAGTTCTCTAGAGAGAACATCCATTTAGCATAAGCTATGCATTTCTGTCTGTCTTTTATATGAAAAGTGTCCATCACTTGTTCATAGAGTTCCAAATGCTCCCAGACTGAATATTTTGCGTTTTTGTGGTACGGGGTTATAAAATTCCTAATGGCCTTGTTCTGCCTCTTTTGCCATAACTCCCATCTGTTTATTTGCCTTCTTTTGCCATGTTACCCGAGTCAGTCGCCCTCTGAATCAGAGGCGCTACTGTTTGAGGACCCCTCATGATCTTCTAGGCACTCCCTGATTCTGTGAGCTTGGGAGGGGCTCGCAGAATGGTGGGGCCTAGTTTCTTCTCCCCTGTGGCGCACCGGAGAGGAGTCTTCTGACTCTTCCCTGCTTCCAGGGTTGGCAGAGGACCCCAGCCCCCCCACTGCCCTTATTGGGTGGAGGTCTTCAGCATGCTCTTTTGGGGCCTTATTTCATTCTGTTTTTCAGTAAATCGAACCAACTGGTCCCTTTTGAGGTAGTATTTCTACAGATCTAATTCCCTGACTTTCTCCTCATAGGAGACTTCCTTGTCAGAGACATCAGCCTTAATATTTTGGTACCCATACAGGGACGCCCGTCCATCATTTTCTGGAGGGCGCTGACTTGTTGACTTTTTAGAGACCTCAGAGATATGGACGGAGATGGAAAATGTGGAGTCAAAGATGACCCAGAAGTTCTTAGCATTGCAGGTGGGGGTAGGAGGAGGGCCAAGGGAGGCCGGCCAGAGAGTACACATATAAAGAGTACATGGGACTGTGTTTCGTTCAAGACACTCTTTGTAACTGTTAAGCAAGGCGTGGAAGAAGCTATTGTTCTTGAGCCCCAGGAGTTTGCTAACATTGGACTGTGAAGTATTGAGATACTGAAGGAAAAGAAATGCCAGACCTTGATTTCATTTTCGACGACTGGAAGAGGGAGCAGTTCCCTGATTCCTTTCTTACTGAGTTTCTCTTTGGAGGCACCTCTGATGGCAACACTCATCGGCTCATTCTTGCCGTTTTCCTCTTCATTCTTTGTACATATCCTGCGCTGGTTGGGGGAACTTGTGACATTCGTATGTTCCAGCAAGATCCTAAAAATGGTCCAATCGTGAGGAGGCTGCTCTCAGCTATCATTGAGCAAATCCTTCAGCTATCTGAGTATTGTATGAAAAGTACAGATGGTCTAATGAGGATGTGCACAAACTACTTGGAATTATCTTTTTATTTGTTGCTTGAAGGGCATCCATATCTTGTTGCATGACAAACCAACACTTGTGTATTTCTGACAGATCCCAGGAATCGACCTGCAATTAATTGGCTGATACATGAAATAAATGAACAGATCCATTTACTATCTGAAACATTTCCTGAGTGTATGGATGGTGTTATCAAGTGATGACATTCATAATCTACAGGCTTTGATCTTTTACTATTTGCTCGAAACTCATCCTCATCTTGTCTGGTGAAAAGCTAGCACTTTTGTGTTCATACGGAATCCTGTCAATCATCCTACAATCAGCCAGCTGATTGTGAAGCTTGTGGAGCAGATTCAGCAATTACCAGAATATGTCATGTGATTGCCTGATTAAAGATTGTTTTTCCTTCCTTAAAAGTAATTATAGGCAAAATGGGAAGTATTGATAGTAATAATAATGAGGCAAACAACGACAGAGCACCACGACATGCAAGAAGATATTGCTGTTGGAAAGGGATGTGCTAGTATAGAATATATACATGTATGATGTTCATAGTCATTCTTCTATCTCTCACAATACGTACTGCTTATTATGTTGGTCCACAAAGAGTAAGAGATCCTATATATCGTCCTATGCAGTAAGGAAAGCACAGATATAGCAGTTGGAAGGCAGCCAAGGTCTTATGTGATTGTTCCTACTGTAGTAGTTCATAAGGAGACATCTATCTCTGTGGCAGTGATCCCTAGAAATCCTTATACAGGAAGGACTCTCATAGGTATTATCATTGAACATCAGATTCAGATACAAAAAGTGAAAGAGAAACAACGAAAGATACCTAAGAGGAATACAAGGGAAGATGATCATGAATTAAATGACGTTCTAGATAGTACAGCACATTTGGGGAACAACATGTGGTATCAGCACATGAAAGAGGTGGGCAAATGAACTTCTGTGGAGGAATGCTATGCATGTGCACTCCTGCCTTATACTATGGGGAAGTCTAAGATATTCATAGATATTGAAATAGATGTTCAAACAGCAAATTCTCTGTCTCACTTTGCACTCTGCCTGGCAAGAGGTAAATTAATGGGCCGAACAGCATCTTTGGTATGGGCTACAGAATGAACAGCACCAGATGATGATTATGTTCAAGACTCAAAGACAAGAGCAAGAGTACATACCAGAAATCATGTGATAAGATATGACCAGCCTGGAGTGAAAGGAGCTGGAATCAGATGGGAAGTAAACAGAAGGTTTGAACGCCCAGGAAAAACTGCAGAAAAAAATGAAGATGGAAGGAAAGAGGCCAGGTGCATCTGGGGATCAGTACTTTCTCCAGATGGATGGGAGAAAGGTGTAGTCGTATGCAGAGCATGGGTAATAATTGGCTTTCGTAAACCGACTGTCGACATGGTACAGAAGGGATGCAAACCTTTATGGCCTAAACTTGCAAAACTACTGACGTGGGTTGAAGACAAAGGAGGTCTTCTGCAGATAGTACCCCTAGACAATGCAAAGTTGTGCTTCAGAAACAATGGTACACAAAGAGTTCGAGAGAATCAAAAGTTTGGTCAAATCTTCGATGTACCAGGAATGAGCAGTGGGACAGTAGTAATAATGGATCACTACTGGGCCTGCGGATCCAGAGCTTATATGAAGCTGCACAGAAATTAGGGAGGACTGTGTTCTGAAGTGAATGTCCAGGTTCTAGCATTGGTGATACCCAGGAGTGACTTGAACATTGAAGAATTTTCTAAAGCAGATGCTCACCTGACGAAGAAGAGATCTGCTGAGCTACTGAATCGAGTGAAGAGAGAGAACTACTTCTCAGCCAAGTCAATAGAAGCTTTTGATGCCGTACAATATGAACACAGATTGTTCAGTCAGATGCCATCGATATTAACGACAATCTTCATGTCTAGGATCCAGACTGCAGCAAATACCAAGTGGTCGCAGATAACCAGATGGGAACTCCTGCAGACGAATTAACACTACCATAAAGGGATTTAATGATAATGATGTGTTATTTATATAGCGCCTTAATCCAAAGCGATTTACAGAGCACATATTTACACCAACCGAAATTGGTACTCATTTATCGACCTCGGAAGGATGAAAGCCTGAGTTGGCCTAGCTGGGATTCGAAACTGCGACCTGCAGATCATGCTCAGATCGCAGCAGCGAGCGCTCAATCCGCCGAGAAGAGCCGAGAGACATACGACTGATGACTCGTTAGAATAGAGATGTCCTGGACATTATCACAGCTATGGATGGAGGTGTTAGTGCCAAAATTGGAGAATCATGTTGCACATTCATACCTTCTCATGATGATGAGAAAGGCACCCTGAGAGAGGCCATAAGGTTGCTGACGAAACTGCACGTCCAAATGATATATGAAGTGGAAGACATTTCTGATGATAGCTGGTTTGGATCAATCTTTTCATGGGTCCCACAATGGAAGGCAGACATTTTCAAGTTCCTTGGAGGCTTGATAGTGATGGTTCTGCTCGGATTTTGTGTGATTCGAAAAATAATCTCACAATGCAAGAAAACTGCAAAGAAAGCGGTTGTGATGAAAAACATGACTGATGTCGAATCTGGATGGAAATCCAAAGGGCTGACAGATGAAGAAATCAGAGACTATGTGAAGGCCAGCGTTCATTCACCTGAAGGGACGAAGTTCCTGTATCCGAAGCACCACAAGAGGTATGTGGGGAAATGGATCTACTGCAGTCCAAATGGACAATGCATGCTTATGTCTTGGAATAAAGATGAGTATGTGAAACCAGTAAGATGTCTGAAAGAAGTCATAAAGATATGGGTCCCGAAGAAGCATTTCTTCAGACAAGGATGTGTAGATGTGAAGGTTGATGAGTGAGTGGTCGCTGAATTACCCAGAGCGGGGAGTGTACAATTGGAGCTAGGTACCCCCACTCAAAGCTCCGCCCCCATGCTGCCTATATGTTGGGAGCCAGAGTTGAGACATATGCGGTGCCATTGAGAATACCAATACCGCAATGAATCATGGAAGCTTGAGAAAACCATGTATGCATTCGCGTATATATGATGGCCATTTGAATAAAATCCCGGAGGAAGTGGGAAAAGCGAGCATGGAAGAAGACTGGTGACGTCATGCAGAGTAGAGCCGTCACACCCAGAAGAAACTGATATGTGTAGACCTTCTAAAGAAGCAAAGAAGAAGGTGTTAAAGATTAGCAACATTTTGGGCTCAAGATGAAGATGCTCATGCTATAGAAATGATAAAGAAGATACTAAGTTTTTTTACACCTGTACAGATGCAGTATTGCAAGTAGGGCAAAGAATTCTTAAGGTTGGCTACGTAGTAAAATAGATTGCGGCGATGCACCCATGTATATGCATAGGAATGAATGAACTATGGCTATTCCACAACCCACTTTAGCAGAGTCTGGACCCGGTAAGCAGACAGGCTTTTCCAGTGTGGCGCAGTTTGAAAATAGCTAATGAACGAAGGTGAATCCAAGAAAGGCTTGGCTAGCCCAGCAGCAGAAGTCAAGGCCACTGTGAGCCTGGATGTTCATGCAGTTGCTACAATTAACTTGTGAGAAGAACTCCTGTTTCATGTGAGGAGCAAGTACATTGAAGACGTCAGAGGTTCATCATTTAATAGAGTTTAATACAGCATATAGCAAGAGGCTCTAAAACATGGTCTCCAGTCACATGGTCGGTTGGAAATAGACATTGAAGTTGAGCTGTATCGAAACCAAGTGACAAGTATGCCTACGCTCCCTTTTATTCCCAGGCACAGAGAACATTCACAAGGCCAATGTTCAAAGGGCTAATTGACTGGCAGACGGCAGAGTGATGATAGATAGCAGGCTAACGAGGTGGGAAGCTATGGTTATGACCATCCCACCAGCACCTGAGTGCCAGCTAGCGTGTGTGGAATATTACACAGGGGTACGAGTGTGCCAACCAATTATAGAGTGCCAGGTAATGAAGAGCTCTGTAGTTTTTATAACCAAAGGGACGTTGTGTATTTGATGATGTTTGTAGTAAATTGCACTAGAGGAGGGCTTAGTTGCCCACCTGATGTTAGATACCCAGTCACTTTCCTGACAAGTATGGAACGCATACCTAGATGTTCCTTGTAATCCTATCATTTTCCCAAGTATGTTTTTGTAGTTTGCCACATAGATTGATGTCAAAGATGACAAGGTTTTACTATATAAGATATGTTTTTTATGAAACTCGCTGAGTGAGAAGATCGAGTGGTTTCGTTGATGTTTGTTGTACCCCCTGTTTAGACAATTAAGAATAAAACAGATTTACTTTGGCACCTTCCAGAGTCGGTCTGATTTTTGATGTTTGAGTATATTCTGCATCCCCATCTATCTCAGAGTATTGCTACCCCTACTTAATGGCCAAAGTGTTGGGTACACGGGTTTCAATTCAAAGCGTCTATACACATAGAAATCGGATTCCCACTCATGACACATTTCCAAAACTTATCAGGATCCTTATTTTGAATCGCCAACACACCTAGTAAAGGGCATTGTCCGTTTCTGTTGTAAACGAGGCAGAACATAAAAATGTTTTAGGGCTTCTCGTACGGTATACCCTTTACAAAACCTACAGAAACGTACTGCATCCATAGATTTGACATGAATGCTGCTTATTTCACAAGTAGGGATTAGGTTGAGTCTTAACCTTAGAAAATCGACTCTCTATTTTCTGTTAGATGACTTCCTAAGGTATTCTGCAAGAAAGCCAAACATTTTTCAATAGTGTGTGAAAATCTGGACAATTTATCATTCCCGATCACACTTCATATTTGGTTTTATTTTGTGCCAAATGTAACACAGAAAGGAGCATGCAAATTAACCAAAACAAAGCACCGTAATCAGTGCTCAGAGTTACTTTTCCCCAGAACCAGAGTTATTGATTCATAGAAGATCAGGCTTCCCAGTTAAGGTCAGTGCTTTATCTTTCCAGTCTTAAGCCACCATCTGTTCTCTTAACTAGATATCCTTGAAGCACGAGGCAAACTGGATAGTTTTGTCTTCAGAGAACCCTAGTCCTTACATCCAGGTTCTCACGATCAGGCTAGGTGGGCCCAAATCCCCTGACTTGAAAATACAACTAATATTCAATCTTTATTGAAATATGATGGAGTTGGAGGCCGCCTCATTTTCATCAACATTCATGGATCTACTGGATAGTTCAGAAATGTGGCCCAACCCCTACTTAATCCTCTGTGGTGACTTAAATATTAACTGCTTCAATCACATCAAATGCCTTATTTTTTTTTCAACATGGATATTTTATTTATTATCAACAAAAGAAACAATTAGACAATTGACATCAGTATTGGCAAAAGCGTAAAATATAGCACAGTTCATAACAGTATTAGCAGAATCATAAATTATCGCATAGTTCATTCTTTGCATCGTCTGAACGTGGAACCGGGGGACCAGCGGTGGAAAGCTCTGCCTGTGGATGGTGCGTCAGTTTATAGTTCAATCCAGCCAACGGGTGGTTGGGGGTTTTTGCGTGAGAGCTGGATAGCGTTCTGCGTAGGCCATGAATGGGGCCCAGGTGTTTCGGAAGGGGTTTAGGTTGCCCGTGCAAAGTGCTGTAATATTTTCCGCTATGACAATGTCCCAACACTTGGCCCAATATAGCGGGATAGAGGGGCCTTCGGGGTGCTTCCAAAGTCGGGTGAGGGCAATCTTGGCTGCTGTTAACAATTTTTATAAAAATATTTTTTATTGATTTTATTCAAACCAAACAACAAAACAAACCAAACACGCAGTGCAATTCACAACAGATCCATTATTCATCCATTAATCAAGATCACTGCTACCTCCTTCCCACCCCCCTTATGAGCCTATTTGTTCTTCGTATGCAGTATCTACTGCGCGTAGCAGGGTCTCGCTTCCTTCTGAGTCTGTTGGATCCGATATTGTTCCAAACAGTTCTGCTATCAATAATTTCCATGCCGTCAGGGAACCCGCCTCTTCCTCCCCCTTATGCTGCTCTCCTCTTGCCATGCCATTGTTTCAGCCTCCGCCCATTTCTGCAGCTCCTTCCATCACACCTCCACCCATGGCTTGTGACATGACTTCCATCCCATAGCTATCCTTCGTTTCGCAAGCACATATGCTAAGTCTTTTAGTTTCCCAACATGTTTCAGTTTTACGTGATCTGGGGAACCCACCCAGCAAGCAGGCCCACGCTGTGTTTATGATTAATGTGACCGCCTTGTCCGCTAGTTTTAGTGCCACTTCACCCCAGAAGCGCTTAATTACTGGGCATGACCAAAACATATGTGTCATGTCAGCGTTTTCCTCATCACATTTGGGACACGCCTGTCGCTCAGCATTTTCAAACTTCGAAATTCTTAGAGGAGTCATGTATGCAGTCCTATATCTTCTAGTGTTTCAGTTATCTCTTCATGGCTGCCTCCCTCTTTATCTCCATAGAGCACCCTATAATAATCCGCAAACTCCTTGTTGACTCCTTCTTGAGTGTCCACTACCCAACCATCTTCCCTCGTTATCATTCTGATCGGGGGCCTAGGAGTATCGCTCTTATATAGCCACGCTAAGAGCCGTCCTGTCTTGTCCCCTCCCGCATGCTGCCTCTCTATATACTTTTTGTAATTGAGGTTGCAGAGCCTTTCCCAGTGCTCTGCACATTTCTGCTGCTGCTTCAATACTGACTCCATGTCTACGCTTCCGCTTTTTAATGCACCTTCTAGTTCCTTTTCTGCTCTTTGCAGGTCCGCCAAGACCCCGCCCAGCAGGCCCTTGGATTTCGCTATGGCAACTCCCCGCTTCACTACCTTAAAGGCCTCCCACAATGTACCCGCCGAGTCAACACTACCAGTGTTCACCTCAAAGTAATTAGTAATCTCTTCTCTTATATCTTCCCTAAAGACAGAGTCTTTGAGCGCCTCTGCTCGGAGGTGCCAAGTTGGAATCCGCGCCCTCGGGGGGCAGTATTGCCATCCGAGCACCAAGGGCGAGGTTATCCGAAAGGACCCTCGCCTTGTATTCTATCTGAGTGATCTCTGTCGTTACATCCGGCTTGGCAAAGATGTAATGAAGCCTTGTATGTAACTGCTGCGGGGCGGAGTGGCTACTGTTAACAATTGTGTGCACAAGCAGGCCATGTTCCCTGATAGTGGCATGTCCCCGTCCCCAGTGTCCCCCAGCAGGATGATTCCGGGGTCCCACGGGATGGAGAGGCCCATGATTGTCTGGATGTGGTCCAGCACCCCTTTCCAATAGTGTGCTGCTTTAGCAATCCCTCTTGCGGGCAGCCTCTCCAGCAGTTCGGTGATGAGCTTGCGCCAGATTTGAACAGTTGGGTTGGCGTGATGTAATACCTGTACCACACCTTATATCCTCCTTCCCTATTGGTAACACACTGGGTGCTTTTGTGAAGCCTTGACCATATTCTGCTCCATGCCTCTGGCTCCAGGGGGCGCCCCAAATCCCTCTCCCAATTCATTATGTATCTTTCCTTCGTCTCTGGTTTAGTCTTTTCCAGGAGTTTGTAGAGAGTGGATATCTTACCCCTCGGCGGGGAGGATGTCAATGTAAGTTCTAGGGGCTTTAGGTCTCTGGAGCCACGCTCTTTTACAAAGCGCTGAGAGATCCAGTGGCGGATCTGCGAGTAGCGGAATCTTTCCTCCTCAGGGATGTTGTACCTCGCCTTGCAGTCCTCAAACGAGAGGGGCCGGCCCCCCTCCAGAAAGTCCGAGATCCTATAAAGACTGCCCGCTTTCCACTTGACTAAGCTGCAGTTGCAGAGGCCTGGGGAGAATCCTGGGTTGTCCCAGATTGGGGTCAATAGGCGCAGTGGGCTCTTAATTCCCCATTTCCCGGCCGCGGCTCTCCAGCTGTCCACCGTGTTGCATGTTGCTGGTAGCGGGTTCAGGGTGGCGGGACACTTCCAGGACTGGATATGCGGTAAGTCAGACAGAGGCGACTTGCACCATGCTTCATCCAGTTGCAGCCAGCATGGACAATTTTCGGTGCGAGTCCAGGCAAAGGCGTGAGAGAGTTGGGCCGCTCGTTTGTACCTGGGGATATCCGGGACGCCCAGTCTGCGCATCTGGCGACTCCGGGTCATTATTTTCTTTGGAATTCCAAATCTCTCCCCCCCCCCCCAGATGAATTTCATAATTTCTTGCTGCAAGGAGATGAGGTCCTCCACTGGGATATGGGTTGGGAGTGCGTGGCAGTGATACACCACTCTGGGAAGCAAGTTCATGTTTACTGCCGCTGCTCGGGTCAGCCAGGAGATCTCCTGCTTATTCCACCGTTTCAGGTCAGTTTGGAGCTCTTTAAATAATTGCGGGAAGTTGTGATTATAGATCCGGGTGCTAACTCTCGGGATCTGGACCCCCAGGTATTCCAGCGTGGTGTTGGCCCATGGGATGGGGAGTTCGGGGCTAAGGATGTCTCTCTGTCGCTTTGGTAAGTTGATCGGCAAGGCTGAGGGCTTATCATAGTTCACTCTGAACCCAGAGACTACCCCAAATGCCTATAGTTCTTCTAGCAGGGGCTGCAGCGATGTGTCCGGGTCAGTGATGGTTAAGAGGACATAGTCCGCGTAGAGTGCCACTTTGTGCTTTATCCCACCTCCGGTGACCCCCCTGATGCTCGGGTTTTGTTGAATCCTCTCGGCAAACGGCTCCATGGACAGGGCGAACACCAGGGGGGACAGCGGGCAGCCCTGGCGGGTGCCTCTGAATATAGTGATGGACTCTGATTTTCTACTGTTGACTCGAAGTTATGTGGATGGGGTCGCGTAGTTTGCCATAGTCCAGGTTATGAAGTTATGACCCAGTCCCATGCTAGTTAGGGTGCTCCGGATGTAATCCCAGTTTACTAGATCAAACGCTTTATGTGCGTCGAGGGAGATGATCAGTAGTACAGTCCCCATACTATTCACAGATTCGATAATGTCCAGTGTTCGTCTGATATTATATTATCTTATATATTATCATGTGTCTCTCTACCCGGAATAAAACCAGTTTGATCTTTATGTATTAACTCAGGGAGGATCCTACCCAGTCTAGCTGCTAGCACCTTGGAATAGATTTTCCCCTCAGTGTTCATTAGTGTTATTGGCCTATATGAGGCCGTCTGTTAGGGTCCTTCCCTGGTATCTGGAGTAGGATAGTGGTTGATTCAGCCATAGAGTTTGAACAACAGTGTTAGTTGGGGATCTAGAACACATGCAAATGGTTTATAAATCTTGGTCATCAGCCCATCCGGGCCTGGGGCGGTGTTCTTTAGTGATTTTATGGCATCTAAGATTTCCTCTGCGGAAATTGGGGCTTCTAAGGAGTCGAGGGGGGCAGTGACAGCTGGGGCGCGGAATGGTAGTAGGTAGTGTTTCTGCTGAGCCCTTTCTTCCAGAGATGAAGGCGGCCCTTGCATAATCGACCTGTGATGACTCACCCAAATTTCTATTATATCTGGAGTGGTGTATTTGTTTTTTCCATCCGGCCTTTTGAGGCTTGCAATGTTATTCCTACTGTGTGTTTTCTGTAATTTGTATGCTAGTATCCGGTTTCCCTTATTACTTTTATGATAGTAAAATTGTTTTGTATACGCCAAAGCCTTTGTGGTGCGTTCGGCCCAGTGCATCTCTAGCACCCTCCTAGCCTTTTTTAGTTCCCTGTCCTCCTTTCTGGAGTATTGGGCCTTTAATTCCTTTTCTAGTGTGGAGACTTTGGATTCCAGAGCCCGCGTGTGGAGCTGATGAACACCCCCCTTATTACCGGTTTCATAGCCTCCCACAGTAGCCCTATTGTGACTTCAGGGTACTTGTTCTCCTTGAATTAATTAACCAAGGCGTCTTCCGCCTCTTCTGCCTCTCCCCTGATCATCTGGGTTGGCTTCATGAGCTCTCATCTTACGGGCAATGCCTTAACCTAGACTACTCCCTTAGTCAACGCTGGCAATGCTCTCCTGGATGATTACGATGGGTTTGTGGAAGCCCTTAAGGCCATGTTTGATCGCCCTGAGCTTGTTTACAGTGCTCAGGAAAGATTGCTCGAATTCCAACAAGGGACCCAGAACATGTTCACGTATGTGACACGCTTCAAACAGTTAGTCAAAGAGTCTGACTGGTCCCCGGAAGCCAGCTTTACCCTCTTTCGAAGAGGTTTAAATGAGGAGATAAAGGACGAATTAGCCAGAGTAGCTCGCCCTAGCTCCTTTCAAGCCCGCATGGACCTCTCTCTACAGATTGATTTCCGGATTCAGGAAAGGAAGGCGGAGAAGAGGAAATCTAAATCAAGATCTCCTACGTCAGCCATGAACTATCCCGGTCCTAAAGAAGCAACCATTACACAAGCATCTGAACCTGAACCAATGCAATTGGGAGCCTTCCAAGGACCTATTCCCCCCAGGAAAGGATCCGTAGAATCAATACTGGGCTATGCATGTATGTGCCTCTGATAAACACCTTGTAAGGGAATGTCCCATAGAGCCACCTCGGCGTTCGGGAAACGCCAGCTCCCGATCCTAGGCGGAGCACAGCTTCGGGAGAAAGACGTTTGCTCCTCGTCTAATCCCTCCTTGAAATCTCCTGGACAGAACACTTGTGATCCTGCAAACAATCTTATCCTTTTCCAAAGAGGAATCCTACCCCATCCTGGCTTTAGTGGATTGTGGTGCCATGGGCATTTTCATAGACCATGATTGGGTTGTCAAACATCACTTCCCCCGGGAAACCAAAGAAGGAGTACAACCGGTCGAAGCCATTGACGGCAGACCCTTGTCTTCTGGACCCATTACCCACCAAACCAAGGATTTAGTGTTGTCAATAAACAATCATCAGGAAATCCTCAAATTTGACATCATTAAATCGGCTCATTATCCCTTGGTTTTGGGCATGCCCTGGTTGCAGAAGCACAATCCCTACATCAATTGGGCAGCAGGTTCCTTGTTTCTCGGTTCAGAACATTGCATGTCCCATTGTTTTATCTCTTACCACCTCGCCAAGCCCTTCAGAAGACCTCCAGGAACCTCAGCAATCCTCAGTAACTGTCTCCAACATCATTCACATTCCCCAAGCATACCAAACATACTCAGATGTGTTTTCAACAGCCATTGTTCAATCTCTCCCCCCTCACAGACCTGAGGATTGTGCCATTGATACAGAGCCTTCAGCGGTGATCCCCTTTGGAAGAATGTTCATTTTGTCTGAACCGGATAAGAGAGCCCTCTGAGAATATTTGGACACCAATTTAACAAATGGAACTATTCGACCTTCCAAGTCCCCAGCTGGTGCTTCTCTCTTTTTCATCCCTAAAAAAGACTCCAAGGAGCTTAGACCATGTTTGGATTACCGTGGCCTCAATCAATGCACCCTCAAGGACCGCTACCCATTACCTCTTATTTCAGACATCCTGGAGGCAGTGAGGGGTGCTATCGTCTTCACTAAACTCGATTTCAGGGGTGCCTACCATCTCATTCGTATAAAAGAAGGCGATGAGTGGAAGACAGCCTTCAGAACTCCCTTTGGCCACTTTGAGTATCTGGTAATGCCCTTTGGTCTCGCTAATGCCCCCGCAGTATTCCAACGCTTCATGGATCAGATTTTTTCTGACATGTTGTTCCTTTTCGTCATTATATACCTAGACGACATACTGATTTACTCCAAGGAACCTCGGAAACACCAAGAACACGTTAAGGCAGTTTTACAACGTTTACGTGAACATAAGCTCCTGGCCAAGTCTGAAAAATGTCTTTTCCATGTATCAACCGTTCACTACCTTGGGTTTGTTCTTAGCTCCAAAGGTATCGGAATGGATCCTTCCAAAGTTGATTCCATCTTGTCTTGGCCTGTTCCTACTACTGTGAAACACATTCAATCCTTCCTGGGGCTTGCTAACTTTTACAGGAAATTCATACCCGCGTTTTCTGACATTGTACACCCTATTGTAACACACTTAAGGAAAGACACTCCGTTTCAGTGGTCCTCAGCTCAGTACTCAGCGTTTCAACGATTGAAATTGGAATTCACTCGAGCTCCCATCCTAGCTCAACCTGATACAGACCGACCCTTCCTAGTTGAGACTGATGCATCCAACAACGCCATCAAAGCAGTCTTGAAACAAGAACTTGATAACAAGATGGAACATCCCATTGCCTATCTATCCCGTACCTTTACTCCCATTGAAACTCATTCTTCTGCCCTGGAGAAGGAGTTGCTAGCCATCCGACAAGCCTTCACTGACTGGCGTCATTTCCTTCTGGGAGCCAAACACCCAGTACAAGTTTGTACGGGCCATCGGAACTTACAAGTGTTACAATCCCTGGAGTGCAGAAACAGCCGTCAGGCCCGCTGGGCCTTCTTTTTTGCCCAATACCAGTTTCAAATTCTTCACTTTCCTGGAACACAACATCATAGCTGATGCCTTGTCCAGACGTCCTGACTATAAGCCTCTCGAAACACGCTCCTTTCCCAAGATGTTTCCTGACTCTGTAATTGTAGCTCAAGCCATTTCTCTCCTGGAGGACCTTCGTGCTAAGACACTTTCGTATTCCTTGCAGAGTTCGGAAGAAAGGAACAATCTTAAGAACCTTCAGCAAAAGATGGGTATCTTTTCAAGGAAAACTGGCTGGCAGTACCCACACAGGAACTCAGACGTAAAATCACAAGACTATGTCACGATACCCTCCATTCAGGACATCGAGGCATCACCACCAGCCTCCATCTTTTACAGAGACAGTTCTGGTGGCCACGGATGAAAGACGATGTAAGAACCTATGTCCAATCCTGTGCAGTCTGTAACCAGAACAAACACGATAACAGAAGACCAGCAGGTCTCTTACACCAACCAGCAATGCCAACACGACCTTGGGAAATCATCGCCACAGATTTCATCGTAGAGTTACCCCATCCAGAGGATACACAACCATAATGGTTACTATCGATCTGTTTACAACCATGGCTCACTTTACACCCTTGTTCAAGCTACCATCTTCATCTAAATTGGCTGGTATTTTCCTGGAACACATATTCAGACTTCATGGACTGCCTTCCAAAATCATCTCCGACAGAGGCCCCCAATACATGTCCCAATTTTGGAAACAACTATGTCAAATATTGGGAATTCAGCATGCGTTGTCATCAGGATATCACCCACAATCCAATGGAGCAACAGAACGAGTCTACCAAACCCTAGAGCAGTATCTTCGCTGTTTCTCCACCAAAGTCCAGGATGATTGGTCACTTCTGATTCCTGTAGCTGAGTTCGCTTACAACAATTCGGATCATTCAGCCATCAACACCAGCCCGTTTTTCTGTAGCCAAGGATTTCATACTTCAGTTCTACCGTCTATCTTGCCTCATCCAACCCCAGTCCCTGCGGTTGATTCCTGGATCGAAATGTTAATCAATGTCCACAAAGACGCCAAAGAACGACTGGAAAAGGCCAGGAAAGATGTCAAACGTTATGCAGACACCAAAAGAAGACCAAGCCCTCCTTACGCGGTTGGAGACAAAGTTTGGCTGTCCTCGAAACTTCTTCCTCGACATCTACGACCAAATAAATTGGCCCCCCAAGTATTATGGACCCTTCTCCATAAAAGAAATCATTAATCCAGTAGCCTACCGACTTCAGCTTCTGGAAATCGTGGAAAGGGATTCATCCAGTCTTCCACACTTCCTTGCTAAAACCATTTGTGCAATCCACCTGAACTGCTCGAAGACACCCCTCCAGTACTCGTCAACACACAACTTGAGTTCGAGGTCTCCAGGATATGCGATTCCAGATACAGACGTGGCCAACTCCAGTATCTGGTTGAATGGATAGAATACCCTCCCAGTGAGCGCACCTGGGAACCAGTCTGAAACATGAATGCCCCTCGTCTGTTGCAAAGATATTATCGGATCCACCCAGGCAGACCCGAAGGTGCCGCGCTTAGGAGGAGGCATGCTGTCATGATCCGCCGAACCCGCCCGTTTTGGACTTCATGGTCCATGATGCACCACGGTGTAAACTCTGCGTTTCTACCAACATGGCCGGCGCTTCTGAAGCGCTGCACACCAGCCTTTCCATGCAATGTTCGGCTTCCTAGAAAAAGGCTGCGGCGCTACGCGTCTCAATGCTACTGCTTGGTATAGCTAGACGTGCGTTTCTGAAGTTCACTTCGCGCTCTCCTTGATACCTTATTTCCTTCCTTCCTTCCTGGTACTCATTATTCCCTTTCCCTTACCTTGTTTTCGTGGGATTACTCCTGGAAATTCCTCGTGCTTGGAGTCAGAGCCCCGGCTCCTTCAAGCTGACTCGTCTGCCTCCTGGTTCCTCGCCCGGATATTGAACGCTTCCAATTGGAAGGCTAAACCCTCACGCTGGACTCCGAAGACCCGCGTCCAGGTGTATACAAATCCCGGACAGTAAGAAAGAAGGAAGCTACATCCAAGAGCGTCACAAGAAAGGAAAAACAGGTGAGAAGGGGAGAAACTTGTGACACTTACGTGGTCCGGGACTGTGTTAAAGCCCCCCCCCCCAATGAGGAGGTATCCCGTGGTGGAAGTCAACAGCGATGGGAGTAGTTCTAAGATAAACTTGTCCTGATTTGCATTGGGGGCATAGATCCCCGCAATTGTAATTGGCTGTTCGGCGATATGTCCCCGTATGAGGAGAGATCTGTTTGTTGGGTCCTTTTTGACTGAGGGGTCGGTCAGAGGGAATCTATCACTCAGTAGAATCGCCACCCCCCATTTTTTCTCACCACTGGAGGTGAAGAAACCCTGCTTGAAGCGCTTAGATTTGATTCGGTGCTCATCGATTGGCAAGAGGTGAGTTTCCTGGAGAATTACTATGTCCCTGTTTACCGCCGCTAGTCTATTCTCCACCGATTTACACTTCCTCGGATAGTTAAGACCTTGGACGTTCCAGGTCAAGATGCGGACATCTCTAACGTTGTCCGGGCCTATTGGTTATGGGAGAACGCCTGGTTCTGTGCGGATAGTGCTGTGCAGTAAAAGGGGGGGCCTTAAGAGGGTTCCTGTGCATGTGTGTTGATGTGCCGCAATTACGGATGTCTGCGTGTGACACTATAACTGTTAACTGAGGCCACTGGGATTCTGAACTATTGCCAGGCCCCTCAACTACCCTCCTCCCCAGAAACAGTTGGGATGAGACCATAAAGCTCATCCATGGGGTTGCTAGCCAACCCCGCCATAGGAAGTTCCAATTCGCAAGTAATGGAGGGTATCTGCAAGGCTGCGGCAGCGGATCGAGATGATCCATTCGTCATTCTGGGCTCAGGTAAAGTTGACAATTGGTATGGGATTATGTTCTTAGCTGCATGCATGTGAATGTCCCCGTGGATGCCAGAACCCCCCCATACCGTGATGATAGAGGGACCCGGTGCAATGGCGGTGCTCGTGCATCCCAGGGGGTTCCAAGAAGCGTGGCACTAACCTTCCGCTGAATCAGTTTGGGTCATGCTGCTTCCGAGGGCGGTTGCGGAGGGCCTTCCATTTCGGTCCTGATATAGTGCAATGTTTGCGCCTCTGAAGGTGATTTGCTTCGAGGATCTAGCTCTCTCATTATCTCCTCCTTGACTCTAAAGAAGTGGATTCGGGCGAGGACGTCCGGTGGGGAAGTTGATGCTTGTCTTGGTGCCGTGCGGTGGACTCTGTCGATTTTTAGAGGGACGCTGTCCGGTAATGTTATTATAAACCTGAACAGGTCTTTGGTGAAGCCCTCAAGCTCAGCGTTAGTTATTGTGGTGGGGATCCCACGAATGCGGATGTTGTTGCGGCATGATCGGTTCTCTGTGTCCTCCTGCTTGGTTTCGAGTGCATCGCATCTGGCCTCCCAAGACCGCTATTCTATTTAAAACACACTCCAGTTCGAATGTGTTACCACATAGGCCATTCTCAACTTCCTCGGTACGTTTTTCCACCTCCTCCACTCCTCTGTCCAGCAAGGCGATCTACTTGGTGACCTCTTCTGTGCCCTTCCGGATCTCCTTGCTAAGCGCCAGTAGAAGATCTTTTAGGTCTGTTTTGGTAGCAAATTGGTCAGCCTGCGATTGTTCCATTGTGTGAGTGCCCCTAGGGGTTACGCCCGCTGCATGGTCGGGCTTTCCTGCTTTATTCTGGCTGGGGTTGGTCATCATTGTCGCAATGTCTGCTTGTTTTGCCGCTTTACCACTTTTCGCCATGGTGCCGCCGGTCGAGGGGGGTAGATGGCAGTGATACGGCTTCCTCCTTGGGCTCACAGCTCTGAGGCGCCCCAGCGGGGCATAAGCCTGTGTGCTGCTGTGTGCGCCCCGCGCAGAAGGGTACTGGCTCTCACCCCTTTGGTGCTGATCCGTCTGGTCCGGTGTGAGGAGTGCGGGCTGTTGCGTGCGCTGGATCCGTTCATTTCTTGCCCGGTGTGGGTGCTATTCCCTGTGTGCTCTGACTGATTCCGGCGGTACTCGGCTGAGCTCAGCTGCGTTGGGGGGGTGCTCTCGGTAAAGTCTTTGTTTACAGTGCTGCGCGTATGGCTCCGCAGCGCAACGGGCTCTGGTACCCCACTTTCCTGTCAGTTCCGCCAGGTGTGGACTTCTATTCGTCTGGCTCAACTGCGGGCAGGCCGTGCAGAGCCTCGTGCCTTGGGTGCGGTTGAGCTTTTAAGTTATGTGCAGTTCCCTGCGTCCGAACCGGGAGGTGTTGCCAGCTGCCCCCCCCCAGGGACACCACAGAAGCACGGCGCTTGGTGCCTGGATCACGGGCGCAGGGATTTCCTTGGCCCCCCTCCTGGCAGTACTGTGTTTAAACCATAGGATGATGTGAAGAGAGTTTTAAAACTGGGGCCACCTTGATCAGGGGTAGCGTCCTGCTTAAAGGCTGGGGTGCTGGTCTATCCGAGCTGGAACATGCTTATGCTGGTACCCGTGGGGGGATGTCCAGAGGAAGATAGATTGCCTAGTTAATGTTGGAGGAAGGCCCAAGGAAGGCAGTAGCCGCCCGGCACTGCTGTGAGTATAAGTTGTCCCAATGCTGGAATTAACTTAGATGTAGGCCGTCCATAGGAGAGGCTGTTCACTGGGCTGCTAGCTGGTTGCTCCAAGGAGGGAGCCCAGCCCCAGGGATGACTGGGCAAATCCCCAGTCCGCCGCTCCGCTAGTCCTAGGAGTTCCAAGTGGTAGCTGGAGTAGTGCCGGGGGTGCTATCCCGGCTGCCGCTTGTCCACAGGCTGGTGCTACAGTGAAGTTGTCGGAGAATCCACTGAGGGGGCGCTCGGATCCAGCATGAGGAAGCAGATGATTAAGCGCCAGCAGTGTCCAGCTGCGGCCACCCCCAGGTGAAAGGAAGCGCACGCTTTAGAAACGGGGCTCAGGCCAGGGCTTTACAGTTCTCCCGGTGCGGTGTGCGCAGGGGACCGCCGCGACGTGGCCGGCCCCGGCAGGCTGGTGATGGAAGGAGAGCGGTGCGGAGCCCCGCCACCCCCCCGCCGCTCTGATCCGGCGCTCCTGGGACAGGGGCGCCGCGTCCCCACCCAGCTCCGCTCACACGGGGAGGCCGCCGCCTCGCAAGGTTCTTCAGGGCAGCGCCGGAGGGTTCCAGCCCGCCAGCCACTCGGGTGCATGGCCACGGGGGACTCCCAGCTTCAGCAGCCCGCCGGATATGCTGCCAGGACCGCACCCGGGACACCCACTGCGACACCTCACGCCGGAGGGGGGTCCGAGACTCCCCAGCAGCCCACGGCCAGTTGCTGCTGTCAGCTGCTCAATGTGGGCTCGAGCCGCACAGTATGTCTTGGCCCCTCCCCCTCCGCTGCTGCGACTGATCCAGGCTCCCGCCCACCATCTTGGATTTCTTCCCGCCGGCCCGTGGTGGGGTTTGAGGGCCCGACAGGTCACGGGGGTCGGTCTATTCAGCTCCCGACTCGGCGCGCTGGCGGCAGTGGGTGCTCATGCCTCAGCTGTGCTATTTATGGGGCTCAGTGGCGACTCCAACCTTCAAAGATTTGCTCAGACGGTGGGGCTGACCAGGAGCATTCATGGAGCCATGCCGTTCAGTCGGCTCTCGGCCACACCCTCCTCCCGCCTTATTACGAAAACAAATGGCTGCAACTGAAACAGAATTAGGAGTCATGACATGGCGTGAAGACCTACTACTGAGAAATATTGATATTCTGACCGAAGTACCAATGGCGACTGCCACGCTAGACTCACATGGGGAAATGGTCCTGGTGGCAAGATCTTAGACAATTTTTTAGTTTTGGGCAATCTACTTGCATATGTGAAACAGTTTATAGTCTTGGAAACACGACAGAGCGACCATAACATATGAATGCTCGCATGTTCGACCTTTAATGTCTACCTGTCCAAGAGCCGCCACGTATCACTGGGAGTGGCCCCTGGTAGAAACCAATTACATATAAACCCAGTAAGAATGGAACTATTGTATAACAGATTCAAAGTCCAGCTGAATCGGGATACGGCCACCTTGCCCGAACAATCTTTAGATTATCCACAGTCTCTTCACGGCACATATTTGATCCAGTTGTGAAAGGGAGGAAAAAGATCCTCAACTGTCAACTGAGGCGTTTGAAAAAGCTTGCTACATACAGATCAAGAAATCATATCATGATGCAACAAGATTCTGAAATTATGCTAAAGAGCATTGCCTCTAAAAATACATGTGAAATAAGGCAGCAGCTAAATGGATTGAATGCCCCTCAAGATGCCCTCATGATCAATGCAGTTTCACCTAGCGCTTGGTTGGGTCACTTTGCTTCACTCTTCTGGACTAAAGAGCCTGAAACATGGGCAATGAGAACTCCAAAGCTGGAGGAATAGATCTTTGAGACCACAAGAGATGACATCCTCAATTTGATTAATAAAGCGAGTATCTCAAGAGCACCTGTGACTGATGGAATGATGAATGCTATGCTCACGAAACATCAGGAGCAGTGGGCATCTTTTCTGTGGGTTTTGTTTTAACAGATAAAGAAGCTAAGGAAAGTCCCTGCTTCGTGGAAAACCTTGTCATAGTTCCCATTTTCAAAAAGGGTGACCGGTCATCCCCGGCAAACTATAGGTCCATCGCATTACTGGATGAGGCTGGCAAAATCTTTGCAACTCTACTTTGGTAGGGCCTTGCAAAATGGAGTTTGAATACTGGAATCTATGATGTACGGCAGGCGGGCTCCGTTAAAGGAGTAGGTACTGCCCTTAATGTTTTTTAATCAACATCTCAAAAAGCCGGTTAAAACTGAGGAAGGGCACCAAATTATCTGGCGTTTATCGACCTGGCCCATGCTTTCGATACTGTTGATGGTGGAAAGCTTTGGACAAAGCTTGAAGATTGGAAATGCCCCGAAGACATTCTGGAAGCCATTAAAGACCTGTACTCTGGGACTTTGCTAAAAGTCAGATTGGATAGCAGGGGCTTGCTTTCTGAATCCATTCTGACCATGAAGGGTTTAAAGCAAGGCTGTTCCCTAGTCCCGTCGCTTTTCAATCTTTTCATCTCAGATTTCTATAATAATCTGAGGAAAGCGAGAAGTTTCCCCCTTCGACTGGGTGGTGAATATCTGGATAGACTTCTATATGCAGATGATTTGGTTCTTCTATACGCAGATGATTTGGTTCTTATAGACCAAACGCTGATTGGCCTTCAAAGACAACTTGATGCCATTCAAATATATGTCAACGAAAATGGACTTAAGATCAATGGCAAGAAGTCACAAGTATTGATAATGGAAACAGCAAGCGGCAAAAAGGAAGCAAACATTCCTGGTTTATGATGCTAGCGACAGTATGCCCGTTACGTACCTGGGAATGTGCCTAAAAACCAGCATTAATGACACCCCAAGAGAGACTGTTCTGCAAAGTAAGGTTAAGAACCTAGCGGCACAGGCCAGGATAATCCTAAAAATGTAACATCAGTCTCATATTGACAATTTACCGCATGAAAGTGGTTCCTATCCTTACTTATGGAGCTGAAGAGTTCTTTGCCCTTTTGGCAAAATAATGGCTGCTCCTGGAGGGCCTGTTTTGGAAGAAGGTATTGAATACCGCAAGATGTATTCCAATCCAGGTCGTAAGAATGAAGCTTGGCTTGACCTCCATGTACGCAATGGTGGACAAGTTTGTATCGAAAACGTCTTCTCCCAAGGTCGCCTTTGGGCTTTAAACTTCTGCAAGCAAGTCTTAATGAAGGGTTGGAGGGCACATTGAATGAATGGAAGCACATTTGCACTGCTATCCTAGAAGATCTAGGGGTGCTGGAAGCCACACTGATAGCTAATCTAACAGTTGTATGCAAATTGTTCGAGTTACAATTGCCCTTTTCACAATTGACTGAATTGTGAAGGTCAATTGTAACATATATACGGGGGGAACCGCCCCCCAACACAAACCCCCCCCCAAAACCCTATATATATATATATATAGGGTTTTGGGGGGTTTTTTGCGTTGGGTGGGAGGTATATATATATATATATATATATATATATATATATATATATATATATTCGGTCAATTGTGAAAAGGTCAATTGTGACCCTTTAAAATCCGTCAATTGTTCATTCGAACAATTGTAAACAAACAATTCGGGTAATACCAATCTAGCTAGTGTGAAACGTGGCAAGCCATCATGAGACCCATTCTCTAAATGTGCTCCCGAAACACCTTATAACTTTCCCAGTGAACACTATCACACCCAGTTCATGCGTTTTAGACTAAATCTCTTTCCGACCAGAGAGGGTTTGAACGTGAGGTTAACAAGAAACGAAGAAGAGTCTAACTGCAGATTATGCCCTCATAAGGATCTGAAGGAAACCTTGCATCCCCTAGTACTCTTTTGTCCAGGACTAACAGAATTGAGGACTAAATAGCTGGGAAAATGTATTTGAGATCAACCTTCATTATCAGCTGATGAATGGTGCAGAATATTTATCCAGAGGGAGAGACATTCGTTGACAATTGCTTTGGTAAACTTTTTGAAAAAATCTTTGCACAAATTGAAAGTTTATAACTTTACAGAATGCATAAATGTGGAGATGTATATATATATTTTACTTGGAATGGAGGGATGTATATATTGATGATATTGGATGTAAATGATGAAAATGGTAAAAGTTTTTTTTTTCTTTAAAAACAAATACTAATTTAAAAAAACAACACTTGATGCCTTCATCCCTGCTGATCTCCCACTCTCCAACCCTCTCACTACCTCGCTCTTCTGTTTTGATCACTCTCTCTTCTCATCTAGGTCTTCTCGGCCACCTGACCGAGCCTCTACCAGCACTGCCAGCCTTCTTCACGGTCATCCGTCCAATGAAACAGGTGTCAGCTGCTGCGTTTGCCTCCACCGTCATCCAACCTCCTTGCCCTCCTCTTAACTCTCCCACTGACTTTGTCCTTGCCAAATCTTCAGCTTACTACCACCAGCACTCTTGACATTCTTCCCGTCATGAGGATACGCCTGAAATATGCCTCCAAGCCTAACAGCGGGCATGACTTCAAGCTAGCTGATCTGAAACCCAAGTGCAAAGTTGCTGAACGGAAGTGGCAGATCTCAGCCTCATCCCCTGACAATATGGCCTATCGCCTACTCCAAAGGCAATACCGTCTCTCTATACACTCCAAGAAGAGGGCTCACATCCAGGCCTGTATCTATGGAGCCTCTAACAACATGGCTGAACTCTTCAAACTCTGCAAAGAACTAGCCAATCCATCTGCAGTCTCCACCTCAGCTCTTCCTTCTCAGTCCCTCTGTACTGCACTGCCTACCCCTTTCTCCTCTAAAACTCAGGACATTTTGACCACTCTCTCTCTCTTCCCCCCTTCCCTCCTTTACTCCCCCTGTCCTCCTGCCTCCCTTGGCCTCGCTTCCACTCCCACCCACTCTATCCTCCCTCTCACCTATCACAACGGATGAGATCACTAGAGTAGTCCGCTCTATGAAGGTCTCATCCAAACAGGTGTCCCCTTGTTCTTCCAGAACCATTAAGGACAACTATCTCCTCCCTTGCTCCACTCTTGCTGACTTCTGCAACCGCTCCCTAGCATCTGGCTTGTTCCCTTCTTCTCTCAAGCACTCCCATAAAAAAGGCCTTCTGCCGACTCCTAGTGTCTGACCAACTACTGCCCTATCTCTACCACACCCTTCCTCTGGAAACTCCTGGAGAAGTTGGTCATCCTTCAACTGACCCAACACACTGAGCTTGCTGGTTGTTTACATGACCGTCAATCTGGATACCGAGCATCCAGAGGCACAGAGATTGCTCTCCTGAACACCAGTGAAGAAGGTATCTAGACTATCCATAGAAAATGAATTCATCTAATTAATATCCATCGAATTTTACTTAATGAAAATACTTTCCATCGAAATGCATTTTCTTTAAATACATTTTGTTGGATTTCGATTTTGGCTAGGGTTAGAGTTGGGTTAGGGGGAGTCCCTTGGTGGTTGACGGAGGGTTGGGGGGACCCCCTCAATAAACAATGAACACTGAAACATTACATGAAGCTGGCCAGTGCCAACATACTTTAAAGATTTCAGCACTGGACAGCTCCATGCAACGTTTTAACGTGAAAAATAAATGCATTGAAATGCTATCTTTTCATTTAAAAGTAGATATCCATCGAAACTTGTCCATTCCTATATTCGATGGACAAGTTTCGATGGATATGTACTTCTAAATGTAAAAGATAGCATTTCAATGGATTTATTTTCGGTGCTTTTTTTCGATGGATTTAATTTTCGATGAAACATTTTAGATGGAAATACCATAAACCGTGAAGAATTGCTCGCACCATCTTGACTCTAATTCTCCTGCTGTTCTCATTCTCCTTGATCTCTCTTCTGCCTTTGACACCACATTTTGTAATTAGCACTTACCTAGTTCCAACATCAAGTGTACATTTTCAAAATGGAAAACCTCCTATGCCCTCCAAGTACCATTATAACCCTCCTTTGTAGTTCTCATCTGCTATAAACCATACGAATGCTAGCCAGGAGTGTGTTCCTTTTGTATAGATCCTTTTCATGATGTTTTTTAAAAGTCACACTAATTCTTTATTAATTTATTTTTACCTTACTTATTGTCAGTAAAAGTTATTTTTAGTTCTTCATTTTCACTGATATATTTTACTGTGTATTTGACAAGACACAGTGGGCCTCATTACGAGTTTAGATGTAATATGGTGATAAATCAGCAGAATTACCACCCAACTTATTCACTGTTACTCAGTCCCTGTGGCATTACAACAAGAGCATTAATGGTGGATTGGTAGTGGCAGCCCCATTAATGGAGACCATGGGGATTTTGATCAAATGTACTCGGAGCAGTAATTCCATGTTCTAACATCGAAGTGGACTGTGCCTTCCTACATGTGTCTGACAACTAGAGAAAGCAAAAACAAAGAGGTGATGGCTGGAAGGTTTTCAATGAATCTTAACCACTGGAATTGCTCTGGGCACCCTCCAGACCATCGTTCTTTGCCTGCCAAGCCATTACAGAAGGGGAAAGACCATATGCAAATCAGGCTTGGTCCCACCCCAAAAGGGGCAGTCCAACCCGAACTGCTAGGTCACAACCCTTCTGCACGAGAACCACACGCATCCCCAAACATGTTTCGGCCTTGTTGGGCCTCATCAGTGAGGAGTAGCTTGGGTCTCTAGGCCCAGCAGGCACGGGACCCACGTCTGGGCATACCAGTCCCACTCGGGGTGACAAAGCAAAAACATAGTGGCTACTGACTGTTTATGCCCTGCAAGCCCCTAGTGGCTACTGATTGTTTTGCCCTGCAAGCCCCTAGAGGCTATTGGTTGCTCTTGCCCCTAGCGGCTATTGGCTGCTCCTACCACTGCCATAATTCTAGCATATACGGACCACCCATACAAATGTACTTCACTCTCTACTATTAATCCACTTTTCCAATTCTGCACCAGCACTATACTATATCTGCTCCTACAAATGCATCCACCTGGTACCAGCTCCACAACGCCTACTCTCCTCTCCCCCTCTTCCTTCTTCCTCATTGCTCTCTCCCTCTGGGCTACCCAGAGCACGTCGCCAACACATTCAGACCTCACTCCACCGCATGACCCCATGCACATGGCACCACCCACTGCACTCCAAACTAGGCTCAGCCCCAGCACCGCCAACCTGACTGGACATCATTATAGGCTTAGTAGACTAAAATTGCGCACCAACCCCCCCTCTCACCGCAGCTCCCCTCTCTCCACCTACCGTAGAAACCACAGACTGAGCTCCCGCACCCACACACCATTCTCGCTCTCATACCTCTTTGACCATGCACACCACTCTACCACCCATTACGCTGCTCCTGCCACACTCCAACCTCCCCCTCTCATACACGCACCTACCACTCCCCTCACCCCCAACACCAGCACACCTACCCTATCACCTGCCAACCTAGACTTAAAATGCGCCCTCATCAATGCTCGCTCCATCCATGCCCACGCCATTGAGATCAACAACCTCATCATCTCCCACAACTTAGACCTATTGGCCATATCTGAAACCTGGCTCCATGAAGCATCCAACCCATCCATCCACCTGGCCCTCCCTCAAGGAAACACCATCCTTAGACAAGACCGCAAAAACGCCAAAGGTGGGGGTGTTGCCCTCATCTTTAAAAACACCCTTGCCATCAGAATGTGTAACCAACAGTGGGACAACAACGCTGATCTTCTTGCTGCCAAACTAGCTCTCTCCCCCAACTGCACCATAAATATCATAATCACCTACAGACCTCCAGGATCACCCACAGACTACCAAAAGCAAGTCCTCTAAATCATAGGGAACAACCTCAAAAGCTCTACTAAAATCATCTTACTCAGAGACATTAACCTTGGCTTAACCGACCCTAAGGACAAGGCAGCTGCACACCTAGCCAAAGAACTCTCTCACATGGAATCGAACACAAAATCATTGAAAAGGCCGGTCCACTGACTGGATTGCTGATCACAACTGCTCATCCACTATCTCCTCCATCTCTGCCCTCCAATGGATGGACCACTACTACATCCAATTCTCCATTCCAACCACTCCCATCCATAAAACCCAAACTTATGCCCCACCCGCTAAAGTTAGAAGCTCCAAAAAACTCACGGCTACCAACCTCGCCCCTCTCCTCGATATCCCTGAACTCAAACCACCTTTTAACCATGACCCCACCTCTATCGCCAATACTTATGCCAATGCTCTCACCCAAGCCATTGAGACAATCGCCCCTTTTGAGTATAAAAAAGAAAAACAATCTATGCACTCCAATGCCTGGTTCACAGATGAACTATCTGCCCTGCGCACCAAGAAGCGAAAAGCTCTATGCAGGTGGAAATTAGCGCCTAACCAATACTCCCTCAACGAATTCAAAGAGATCTCCTTGTTCTACAAAAAAGCTATATTCCAAGCTAAATCCGAATCCTATAACCAGAGAATCACTAAAGCCAGCTCCAAATCTAGAGAAATATTCTCTATCTTCAAAGAATTTACCACTCCCACCTCCAGCCCTGACGAAATCATCAAAGATGAAGCATGGTGCACAGGCATCCACACTGCCCTCCTTAATAAAGTAAAAACGCTCCAAGATAAAATGGCTCCCAACGCAAATCTCTCAATACCCATACCAGTCCTCCTAAACCTCCCACGCACAACTCTCACTTGCAAATGCCCCTTTTCGCCTTCAGAGAAGTCACAGAGCTGGAAATCTCTGCCCTTCTCAAGAACATCAAATCATCCACTTGCAAAGGGGCTATCTGCCCTCCCACCATCATCAAAGAATGCACAGAATCCCTCACCCCGATCATCACAGCCTTCATTAATGCTTCATTCTCCTCTGGAATCGTACCACAATGCCTAAAAGAAGCCTGGGTTCGGCCACTCCTAAAAAAACCTTCCCTTGACCCCACATCCCCTAACAATTACCGCCCCATCACCACCGTCCCTTTCCTCCTCAAAATCCTAGACAAAGCCACCCATAACCAAATCCAGAACTACCTAGAAACTCATGCCATCCTAGGCAAAAGATAATCAGGTTTCCGTAAAGGCCATGGAACTGAAACTGCCCTGTTAGACTTAAAAAATCAAATTACTAAATTCATGGACACAGCAAAGCTGCCCTCCTCCTACTGCTCGATCTCTCTGCAGCATTTGACCTCGTAAACCACAGCATCCTCACCTCTCACCTATTCAACGCAGCACACTTCTCCCACACAGCAACCACATGGATCACTTCATTCTTAGAAGGTAGGGCTATGAAAGTCTACTCAGACCAGGCCAATGTACCCCCCACCACCATCAACAATTGTGGTGTCCCACAAGGTTCATGCACAGCACCAACCCTCTATAACCTCTTCACCAAACCCCTCTTTAACTTACTGGACACTCTCGGCATATCGTACACCAACTATGCCGATGACACACAGGTTCTCCTCCCCCTCACCGGAGACTATGACCAAGACACAGAAGCTCTCCTTAAGATATACACCACTATTCAAACATGGATGAAACACTAGCCAAACCCAGCCACGAATACTCACACATGACCATTGACAACACTAACATTCCTGTCTCTACAGCCGTCAAAACCCTAGGAGTCTACCTTGACGCCACGCTTTCCATGACAAGACAAGTCAGCGCTATCTCCTCTGCTTCTGCATTGACCACCAAACTCATTTACGCTATAAAACCCTACCTCACCGCACCCAACTGCCTCTCCATCGCCAGAGCCACGGTAGGAGCCAGACTGGACTACTGTAACGCCCTTTTAGCCGGCACGTCAACCAAAAACCTAAATAGGCTCCAAGTTGTGCAAAATAATGCCATCCGCGCTGCACTGCACATCCCTAAATTTGACTATGTAGCACAGGCCAGAAGAAACGCACACTGGCTCCCAGTCAAGGAAAGAATACATTTTAAAATACTCACACTCACACACAAATGCACCAATCACACTGCACCTCCCTACCTAGCTGAAACCATAACCAAGAGTGTATCACTCCGTCCTAAAAGAAGCCACCATGCCAACCAACTCCAAGTCTCCACTATTAAAAGAGCCATAGCCGGCGGTATTGGCTTCCCTCACATAGCACCAAGCTCTGGAACGCTCTCCCCAACTCACTCAGAGCAGACCCCTCTCTGTACTCCTTTCGTAAATCTCTCAAAACCACACTATTCACGTAACCCTTACCCTTGTAAGCCAGATGTACCTTTAATGATGTATGTCTATAATGACTGGACATGTAACCAAACACGCTCCTGTAATGCAAACTATCCTGTAATGCAATTTGCTTTGTAACCAGTCTGCCTTCCTCTGAAACCAGCATGAAGCGTTTATCTGTAACAGCGCCACAATGCCCGCGGACTGTTGTGCGCTTTAAAAAAATATGAATAAATAAATAAATAAATAGAGGTGATGGCTGGAAGTTTTAGAATGAATCTTAACCACTGGCATTGCTGTGGGCACCCTCCAGACCATCGTTCTTCGCCTTCCAAGCCATTACAGAAGAGGAAAGACCATATGCAAATCAGGTTTGGTCCCAACCGAAAAGGGGCAGTCCAGCCCGAACTGCTAGGACACATCCCTTCTGCATGAGACCACAAGCATCCCCAAACATGTTCCAGCCTTGTTGGGCCTCATCAGTGAGGAGTAGCTTGGGTATCTATGCCCAGCAGGCACGGGACCCACGTCTGGGCATACCCGTCCCACTCGGGGTGACAAAGCAAACACTGCCCCTTTTGGGGTAGGACCAAGCCTGATTTGCATATGGTTTTTCCCCTTCTGTAATGGCTTGGCAGGCTGAAAAACGATGGTCTGGAGGGTTGCCCAGAGCTTTGCCCGTGGTTATGATTAATTCAAAACCTTCCAGCCATCACCTTTCTGTTTTGCCAAAGTCACCCGAGTGGGATGGTTATGCCCAGACGTGGGTCCCGAGTCTGCCGGGCCTAGCACCCAAACTACTCCTCACTGATGACGCCCAACAAGGCTGAAACATGTCTGTGGATGCTTGTGGTCTCGTACAGAAGGGATGTGACCTAGCAGTTCGGGCTGGACTGCCCCTTTTGGGGTAGGACCAAGCCTGATTTGCATATGGTTTTTCCCCTTCTGTAATGGCTTGGCAGGTTGAAAACCGATGGTCTGGAGGGTTGCCCAAAGCTCTGCCAATGGTTATGATTAATTCAAAACCTTCCAGCCATCACCTTTCTGTTTTTCCAAAGTCACCCCGAGTGGGACGGGTATGCCCAGACGTGGGTCCTGAGTCGGCCGGGCCTAGAGACCAAAGCTACTCCTCACTGATGACGCCCAACAAGGCTGAAACATGTCTGTGGATGCTTGTGGTCTTGTGCAGAAGGGATGTGACCTAGCAGTTTGGGCTGGACTGCCCCTTTTGGGGTAGGACCAAGCCTGATTTGCATATGGTTTTTCTCCTTCTGTAATGGCTTTGCAGGCTGAAAAACGATGGTCTGGAGGGTTGCCCAGAGCTTTGCCCGTGGTTATGATTAATTCAAAACCTTCTAGCCATCACCTTTCTGTTTTGCCAATGACAACCAGAGAAGCCAGGTTTTGTTTTCCTGAGCGCCCGACAGCTCCTTAAACGGGTTTGCACACGACTGTGCTAACCAGGCTGAAATGGAATGCTACCTAGAGTCACCAAGTATTACCAACAATCCCTTTTCGTATTTCTAAATGAATCACCTTAAGTGGAAAGTGGTATGCCCAGATGATTTTCCCGACCAGACTGTGCATAAGGACTGTAACACCTCACTGGTGAGGCTCAATCAGATTGAAGCATGTCTGGTGTTGCTTGCGTTCTCATTGACACAAGGCAGTTTTCTAAGCAGTTCCAGTTGGAAAGCACCATTTGGGGGCTGAGCAAGACAGATCTTCATTTGGTTAGTTAAATTCTGTAATGGCATGAGGGGGCGCTGTTGTGCACAAAGCAAATGGCTGCCTGAGATGAGAGCTCCGGCACGTACGATATCCTTATCTAATTGAATCCGTACAGGAGCCACCCTGCCGTCAGAAACAACATACAGATGCGGCGAAAAAAAAAAGAATAAAAAAACAAGTATGAAACTGAACTGTCTGCATTCGGGAATCCTGTGACTGCAGTGGGTTCAGCGGGAGCCCTACATTTACCCTGATTGTGAATGAGGTATAGCAGGGGAACAGACAGCACGGGCCACACAGCCTTAGAACACTTGATTTTCACACTGGATTGCACACGAAAGACTGGAGCAGACATACCACTGAACGCCTAGGTCAGTCAACTGAGTGCACAACAACACTGCAAAGTAAGAGAACACCTGGATACACCGAATCAATGCCATATCCTCATATATCCTAAGTGTGGTCATACCTATGCCGCGCTCCACAAAGGCGACCACCCCAGCACTGCCACGCATGGGGGGAGACCTCCTACGATCCAAGATTTATTAGCCCTTGTGAGCAACACGTGAATCTGCACGTCACAGGCAGTGGCCAGTTAAGTAGCAGACTTTAAATACAGCATTAAGTGGAAGTAGAGGGGGAACCGGCCGGGTGACTCCAACAGAAACCCTATGGTTCCATAACGGTGGTAGCGCCTACGTGGGTGGCTTGGATAGACCCGGACAGAGAAACCCGAGGTTGGGGTTGGTTGCCTGAAGCGGCCGCCTGAATAGGTAACACCAATCTGGTCAGTGCATAAACCAAGACCGGGAAGTCCCGGATTGTGACTGACACGTGGGAGAACACAGTCCACTCGTGGGTGGAAGCTACATCATATGGGCTGCCATGAAAAAAAGGGTACAGGAGCTACAAAAACTGGTCCGATGGACTCTTTCGACAGCTCCCAGGCCCATGAGCCTGCTTCAACGTCACCATCGACCAGCGATTGCCCGGTTGAAGACCCCCTCAGCTGCAAGGGAGGATCACCTAATGACGATGGTACAGAATGGCTTCCTAGCAGTAAAAGTAAAGCTAGACGACAGCGTGGCGACCATCAGCTCTCTAAAGGGAAGGGTAGATAAAGAGAGTGCACGCATCACAGGCGCCGAAAACAGAATTAGCATAAATGAAGATACAAAAAATCAGCAAAGCCGAGACATAGCACAACTTAAAAATTATCTATACAAAACTCAAAGTAAATGAGAGGACCTCAAATCGAGATCCAGAAGAAATAATGTCCGAATTGTGGGAGTTACAGAATCTGTTTGTAAAGGACCTTTGGAAGGCCCAGTGGAAAACCTCCTGAAAACCCTACTGGACACAGAATCCCTTTCAGATCATTTTCTGGTGGAGAGAGCACATCGTACCCTAGCACCACCGGCGAGACCAGGTGCACCTCGTCGCACAATAATAGCTCGTCTTCTCAACTATAGAGACAGAGACAAGATCCTGCGACTGGCCAGAGAAAGAGGCACGTTATACTATGAGGGGAACAGAGTGCACATCTACCCGGATTTCTCTGCGTATGTTCAGACACAGAGGAGATCATATGAGCCGGTAAAAAGACAACTGAGAATGCGACATGTCCCTTACGCTCTCATCTTCCCGGCGAAGATGAGAATTCAGCATGGAGGAAGGGCTCATTTCTTTGAAAACCCAGCCGAAGCCATGGCATATGTCGAAGCTTCCATTCCGCTTCCCCCTAGAGAAAGGGAGTTGGATCAAAACATGCAACCACAACCAGATGAACAGAGACAAGAAACCCGTTGACTGAAAGATGCTTTATGGTTATAACCTTTATATTGGTTGAGGCCTTCAGTAGAAGAGGGTGGCTCTGAAGAGATAGTTGATTGGCCGGGACCGTGAATCTCTATCGAGGGCAGCTGGGTAGCTGCAACAGGTGACCCTCAGGAGAATTCCATAAGTTGAAGGGGATGCCCTTTGGGAAGTTCTCGAAACCAAAGAAGCAGCTTCGTCTAGTTGGGGGTGACGATGCGGGAGGGATGGTGGGACGAAGGGGGGGGGGGAGATGTTTCGTTCCTATGTTCAGGGGGGTGGGGGATAAGTTAAGGTTTGGAGCCCCAGTTGGATTGGCTCACTCATGGAAAAATTGTGGTCGCATAATTGCATGCAACACAGGATCGATTAAAATCAAGATGGTCAGGAATAACTTTAAGACGCATACATGGCATACAGTACCACCATATTTAACGGGCTGAAAGTTAATCTCCTTACATGGAATATCCGTGGCCTTAACAACCCGACCAAATCGAGGAAGGTTGGGGCTTATGTTGCCAGACATCGACCCCATATTGTCACGTTACAAGAAGAACAAGTTACTTACCAACTGTAACGTTCTTTTGACTGGATGTTCCTCCCACATATTCTTCATCTTAGATATACGCCAGCTTGCTGCTTCTTTCGGAAAAAAAAAAAAACGCCAGAGGGTGCTGTGCTCGAGGCTTGGTCCCTCGAAGGCCGCCATCGAGCGTCAACGTCATCCGTCGTATAAAGGGATTGAGCCGCGCCAGTTGGATTCAGTTTGGTTTTTTCAATGTTAATGGTCGCATCAGTTGTATTAGGTGTCGACAGATGTCAGGCTCTTAAAGAAGTACAAGTGCAAAAGCGTACAAACTGTATGGAGGGGCAGGTTGGGAGGGTCGATGAGGAATACGTGGGAGGAACATCCAGTCGAAAGAAAGTTACAGTTGGTAAGTAACTTGTTCTTCGAATGGATTGTGTCCTCCCGCGTATTCCTCATCTTCGATAGACTCCCACAGCAGTAGTAATTTGGAGGAGGGAGTACCAGAGTTTTTAATCATGTACCGAATTAAGGACAGCTTTTGCAAAAAGGCCCCCTTGGTAAGAAGTGGAGTCTAAACAGTAATGTTTTACAAAGGTGTGCATAGATGACCAAGTGGACGCAGCACAAATGTGCTACACTGGGACACCCCTCTGAAGAGCTGTAGAAGTTGCTATGCCCGTGGTTGAATGAGCCCTTAGACCATCTGGAGGCTCTTTCCCAGCCAATTTGTAACATTCAGATATTGCTAGAATTATCCATCTGGATAAGGTTTGTTCGGACACACCAAGGTCCAATTTGTGTCCAGTGTAATCGACAAATAACTGATCAGTTTGTCTAAATCTTTCCAGTCTAGAGATGTAGAAGCTGAGAGCCCTTTTTGGGTCTAGTCTGTGGAATCTTTCCTCCTTTTTACTAGCGTGCATAGGAGGATAAAAGGAAGGTAAAGTGATCTTCTGTGACAGATGGAAATCTGAAACTATTTTAGGTAGGAAAAAAGGCTTGACCTTTAAAATAACTTTATCCTTGTGGAAAATTGTGTGAGGAGGCTTACAAAAGAGCGCCTGCAACTCACTCACCCTGCAGTCTGAAGTTAAAGCCACTAGTAAAACAGATTTTAAAGTTAGGAGCTTTAAAGGACAAGAATGTAAAGGCTCAAAAGGGGCACACATAAGAAACTTTATAAGTAAATTTAAATCCCAAATGGGAACTTGGAAAGGTGCAGGAGGGAACACGTTTGTTAACCCTTTAAGAAATTGGATAACTAAAGGCATTTTAAAATATGAAATTTCTTCTGAGGAGCGCTTGAAGATAGATAGCGCTGCCAAATATCCTTTAATAGTTCCAACTTGGAGCCCCGAGTTGGCTAAATGTAATAGAAAGGAAAGCACCATGGGAGTGGTACATTGAAAAGGATCCACATTCTTATCCCTGCACCAGTTACTGAATTTCTTCCAATGACACCGGTATAAGGATTTTGTTGCTGGCCTTCTGGCCGAAAGCAACATCTCCATAATGTCATCCGGGAGGTCCCAATCCTTAAATCTCAACCTCTCAGAAGCCAAGCGTGAAGGTTGAGTGTCTTGACCTCTGGGTGGAGAACCCGACCTTCCTCTTGCGAGAGAACATCCTCTCTTTGTGGAAGACGTATTGGAGGGCAGAAGGACATGTCCCGAAGGTCCGGGTACCACGTCCTCCTGGCCCAGTCCGGGACAATTAGGATCATGGTTCTCCTGAACTTTCTCAACTTTCTGATTACATGAGGAATCACGGGGACTGGAGGAAACGCGTAAAGGAGTGGAAATACCCAGTCCACTACGAACGCATCCCCTAGAGCTCCTCTCGGGGGAAATTCCCTTGAGCAATACAGTTTGCACTTCCGGTTTGCCCCGGTCACGAACAGATATACTTGAGGGGTTCCCCAAAGAGTGAAGATCTCTTGAAGGACTTCCTGAGCTAGCTCCCACTCGTGGGAGATTGTGCTCTGCCTGCTCTGAGCGTCCGCCGCCGTTTTCAGCTCTCCGGCAAGATGAACTACCAATAGAGAGATTCCTTCTTGCATTGCACAGAACCAGAGCTGCATTGCCTCTCTGCACAGTGGAAGTGATCCTACGCCTCCTCTTTTTTTGAGGTAGTGCATGGCCACTGTGTTGTCCGTCATTATCAGGACATTCTTTCCCCGTACAGAGGGCAGAAAAGCCTTCAGCGCTAGTGTGATTGCCCTCAGCTCCAAAAGGTTGATGTGTAGTTTGGACTCTGGGACCATTGGGTCCTGAGGGCCCATTGCAGGGATTGCATCCTCAGTCGAGCCTCTGGCATCAGAAAAATGCAGGATGCCATGAGGCCTAGCAACCTTAGGAAGTCGAACGCCAGTAGATATTGGGCATTTTGAATCTTTGCTACCATCTGCAGAATATGGTGAGCCCTCTCCTCGGGAGGCAGGCTTTCCCTGAGGTGGTGTACAGGACAGCTCTGATGAATTGGAGTGTTTGGCTCGGAATCATTTGCAACTTCTTGTAATTGAGGGAGAAGCCCAGTTTGTGTAGGAAGTGACAGGTCATGGCTAGATGTTCCTAGGCCCGTTCGGGTGAACCTGCCCTGATTAGCCAATCGTCCAGGTAAGGGTAGATGTGAATTCCCTTCCTCCTGAGACTCGCTGCCACCACCGCCTATTTATTTATTTATTTTATATTTTATTTGTTTTGGTTTATAACAAACCTTTACAAAAAGATACAAGAAAAAAAAATCAACAGCGAATATACATGAATAAACGAAATGAAAAGCACAAAACAGTATGATAGCGAAAAAAAACAATCTCAAGTGAATTTAAAACACAATTGAATCAGTTTCAGAATAAGATAAGTTTACAAAATAAAAATCAGATAGTCAAACGGATTCATTGTTTTGCATAAAATACATATTCGTAGTGGGCATAATAGGTAAAGAATCAATAAGGTAGCTAAATAGACAAAAGTGTAACAACAAAGATCTTGCTACAGTTCAAACAAGAAAAAAATCACAGTAACTTTTAGAACCTAACATAAAACCTCTTTCATTTACTTAGAAACAGCCCTAGAACAATTTCAAACCAATTTCGAAATAGAGGAGCGCTCTTTCGCCACACTAACATAAGTCGCAAACTTTTCTTAGAAATGAAGTGACACGAATGTTCATTATTGTTGAATTCTCGTGCCATATAAATTCTCTGTTTACCTCATAGGTGGAAGGAACAAATTGGGCAAATTTGGCAAAATAACTTATCCTATAAGGTAAAAGCCCAGGACACACCAACAGAATATGTTGTAGAGTTTCTACGACTCCTTCCCTTTTACAGAAACAACACCATTTCCAATCCCCTGTAGTGCAGTTTCTGATGCATTTAATTTGATTGGTTTAAATTACATTAAAACGAAAACGCATGTAATCGTTCCGCATTTGTTTGCTAGGGTATTTCTTAAGGTAGCTTTCCATAGCCGGAAGCCATTTCCAAACGGAACTTGCGTGTTTGTATAATTTTGTATATTTTGTTTTCTTGCCATTCAAAGCCAAGGAGACTGGTTTTGACTTTCTTGAGTTTATTGCAAAGTGAAACTATGGACATATCAATCCTAACTAGACTTTGCAATGTTTCTTCATGTAGCAAGTTGAAAAAAGGGTTGACAAGGTCCCTAGCCGCACTTACATACAAAGAGTTCTCTGCCGCCTTGTTGCATTTACGCCACAGGTACATACGTTTCCATGCAACAATAGTGGCAAGGGAAGTAAGTCCAAATTCATATTTAATTAGTTCAAATGGCAAACATTTAGGCAGAATTATTTTTTACCTTCTATATAAGTCAAGTATGTGTGTAGATCGTCAGAAAACAGTTCCAGGCCATAGGTAAGACGGGGTATGGCTTTACTGATATAGAACTCACTCATTGGAGTCGCTGAAAACTTCCCAAATTTTGTATCAATCGCACACATTTGTCTAATCACAATCTCAGCTTTTAGTTTCAGTTGATTTTTAATTAGAGTATTAGACCCTGTCCCAGAGAAATGGAAGCCCAAATACTTGAAAGCAGATTGGGCCTTAATGGTTTTATTGCCACAAAGCCAGGAGAAAGCGTTTTCCTTTTTATTAGGTCTACCAAAGCGTACAATGACCGTCTTGGAAGGATTGATTTTTAATCGTAGGTCACAAATGAACTTCTCAAAGGCCTTGAGCAATCGCTGAAGGCCGACCTTACTGTTGTCCATAAGGATGAAGTCATCTGCATACGCCATCCAAGATAAACAGATGCCATTCAGTTTGAGACTGATCAAACCCTTATTATTCAAAGCCTTATTGGCACCACTCACATAAAGATTAAAAATCGTAGGGGCTAACATGCAACCTTGTCTAAGGCCATTGGGAATGACAAGTTCTTTGGAGAGAAGACCTTCTGAATTTAGTCGCACTCTTATCCTAGTATCTGAATAAAGAGCCATGATAATTTGAAGCAAATGAATAGGGATATCAAGATCTTTAAGTAATAGCCATAGTATTTTCCTGTCAACAAGATCAAAGGCAGAGCTAAGATCCATTGATGCCACAAAAGTGGATGGGTTGCCCCCCTTTATAGATCTGGAAGTTAGAGCTTTTAGTATTAGGCCTCCACAGTCGGTACCAACAGTTTATTTTAAGCCTATCTGTTTTATGTCAAGAATGTGCTCGTCAGTAATCCATTTTTCCAAATCACGTAAGACCAGAGAGGCAAAGATTTTGGATTCTGGATCCGCAATTGCAATAGGTCTATAACTTGACGGATATAACTGAGAGCCCTTTTTAAATACAGGAATTACAATTGACACTCTCCAAGATAAAGGAATGTATTTACATAAAAGAACATTTTCAAACAGCAAGAACAAAATGTGGGCCCAATTGGATGGATCAAGCTTAAGCAATTTGTTAGAAAGGTTGTTGGGACCAGGTGCACCCGAATTCTTGGATTTCACAATAAGGTTCACAATGTCCTCTTTAGAGTATTCTAGATCCCAATTCAAACTTCATTCTATCTCCAAAGGAGCAGCACTCGTGTTAAGAGTGAACAGATTAGCAAAATGACCTAGCCATATACCTTCATCAATGGTATTCATATTGGACAGTTTTTGAGGTCTCTCCACTTCATTGATTAAAGACCAAAAGTTGGAGCAGTTGGAACCTTTCAAAGCACGTAGCATAGATTCATCATCCATTTGTGAGTGTTGACCTTTGTGGTGGATCAGCCAGATTTTGTAGCTTTGTTTGATTTTCTTTTTTTTTAACGTGATATCTAGTTGGGAAAGACTTGATTTATAAAGATGTCTTAATTCTTTCCTATAGGCACTTCTACGTTCATGGACAGTGCTATCAGTACTATGATTATAACGTTGTTTTAATTCCAGTTTTTTGCCCATTTGTTTTTCTATTTTGTTAGTAGTGGAATGGATGTATGCAGTAAATTTCATAGCAGAATAACAATCTGCCCGTTACCAAGGAGTCATGGTATCATAGTCTGTCACCATAGTAGAGGTGAACTTGACATTCTTACCATGTGTCCATGTTATTCTGTTTCCTTGTACACTGGAGGTCAGATCATATTTGTACATATAAACCTTTGTACTTTGTACATTGACATTTGTTTCGAACATCAAGTGAGGATCCGTAATGGACATCTTACTTGCGCACTTCAGACACTTTTTAAACCCCGTCTTGGGTGATGCCAGAGTTGAGGATGAAGACATTTTTGATGAGAAAACTGATGCACCGTTTTGAAAACACGAAGCAGAAGTTCGGTAAAACGGAACTGAATCCAACGGGCGTGGCTTTAGCCCTTTATACGACGGATGACGTTGACGCTCGATGCCGGCCTCCGAGGGACCAAGCTACGCGGCCTCGAGCACAGCGCCTTCTGGCAAAAATGTTTTCCGAACAAGCAGCAAGCTGGCGAATATATCTAAGATGAGGAATACGTGGGAGGACACAATCCATTTGAAACACATGCACTCCAGAAGGTAAACGGGGACCTCCTTCGAGATTGGGGACAACAGAGGTATTATACTGAATACTCCACCCAGGCGAGAGGAGTCCTCACACTGATTCATCCCTCTCTGGGTTTTCAGTTTATCAAGAGTAAAATTGACCCACAGGGGCGATACGCGATTGTGTGTGGCAACATTGCCGGTAAGGGAGTCGTACTGGGAAACACATACGGCCCGAATATCGATGACCCAGACTTCTACACAAAGGTTGCATGCGAGATGGGCCCGCTAGATGGGGAACATATATGGTAGGGGGTTGACTTTAATACTGTTCTGAACACTACTCTTGATCGTTTATCTAGTAAACACAGAGCACCTACCAGAACAGCAACCACCATACTTCAAATCATGACAAAGTTGACACTCATGGACGCCTGGAGAACATTGCACCCACTGATTAGACAATACTCATTCTACTCCTCTGTGCATCATAGTGAGTGTCATGATCTCTGCTTCCAAAAGGTCAGGGTTTTCCCAACTCCCTTGGAAGCAGATCCATAACCCAGGTTCCGAGTGCCAACCAGTCCCAATTGGGACCTTTTGGACCCAGTCCTGGCGCCAGTGGCACCAGGCTCATAAATATGCCCAGTCCCAGCGCTGGAAGCGCCGGGCTCATAATGCTTGGGTGGACTTACCTGCAGCAGACCATGCTGCTTACTTGCCTGCCAGTTGAGTCTCTGATCCTCTTCTGTTTGGAACTACTTTTCCTGTTGGGTGGGGCAGGAGCCACTCCCTAGATTCAGAACACTGGAACTCTTCTGGAAAGCAGGAACTCTTTTCTTACCTAGGCGTGGCTGTGGAAGGAGACGCCTAAGCACTACTGGAGGCTATTTAAACCACACCCGATGGATGAATCTTGCTTTGCGTTATTCTGCATCCTCAGCAGCAGAACGCTCATCGGGTCTTCTGCATCTGATCCTGGGACTAAGGAAAAAGGCTTACCATTCTGAATCCAGTCTTCAGCAACACCTATAAAGACAAGAAAGAACAGGTTAGCATTACGGTCTTCAGTGACAGCTCTTCACTTACCTGGTCCATCGGCTGTCACCAACGCCTCGCGCTACATTCCGGCATCTGAAAGGCAAAGGCTTACCTACTCTTTGTGCGCTCCGGAGGCCTTCGGCGCTGCATCCCGCATCTGAAAGACAAAACAAGGTGCGTTTAAAGACATTGGGGAACTTTAATACTCACGTGCCATTACTCCTTTCCACATCTAACCCAGTGGGTATTCCGGCACCCTGCAGCCGCCCCGAACTTGTACCTGCAAAATAAAAAGACAGTTAGAGCGCATCGTGAAGCAGGCAACAAGCGCTTACTTACGTGCTTCCAGGCGCTTCTATTCATCACACGGGCTCCATCTTCAACTCACTTCAGCCCGCCATCCGCCATCGCCGGAACCCTGCAAAACAAGAGACATCATTACTAAAGACTTTAAAGACATTAGAATTACTCGAAACTTACCGTTCGTGCAGTAAACGACGGACAGCAGTCCTCTGAAGTCAAGAGGCCTGCTCCCCTTATCCAGTGAAGAAACTGGTTACAGCACCCTGCCTCGAGGCAGATGGAGAGCACGGCGTTCACTTACCTAAGACATCTTACCCTTCGAGCCAGACATACAGTGCACAGAGGTCCAGCCCAAAGAGCCAGCCGTGTGTTACACATCACCTTTGAAGATACGGTATACGCCCAGTCAAGACCGGCGCCTCTACGGGAATCAGGTGAGCGTTACAGTGAGTCCCGCATAGATTACTGGTTAGTGTCCACTCACCTCTCTAATATGGTTGGCAAATGTGAGATTCACCCACGGACATTATCAGATCATTCCCCAATAACCCTAGAAATATCGCTGGGCAATGTCAAGCCCCCAGTAAGAAGATGGAGGATGCCACCGGATGTTTTAAAAGACCCGAGCGTCACAGAAGCCCTTCATACTGAAATTGATATGTTCTTCGAGGTTAATAAGGGATCAGTGGAAAAGAGTTCGACCCTATGGGAAACCTTTAAGGTTTGGGTAAGGCGGATCCTGACTTCTAAGGCTATGGGATTACTGAAAACAGTTAGGGTGGAGTTGGCAGAAGTGGAGAAACAACTGGGGAAGCTGGAAGTACAATATAGTGACACCCATGACAAGAAGACCCTAGCAGACATAAATAGCCTTTTACAAGACTTCAATAAACTGGCGACCAGGGAGCTACTATACATGGCTGCCCCCCTTAAGGTGTGGCGCTGTGGTGAAAGGAACAAGGCAGGTCGCACTCTCGCAAACTTGCTGAAAACTGAACGGTGGCATGCACCCATTTCCAGCATAGTTGCGAAAGATGGCTCTGTGATAACCAGTGATGATGGTATCAATAATGAGTTTACTTAATTTTATACAGAGTTACATTCCAACCATGACGTAAAGCCTACACAGGAAACTGAGAATTACCTAAATGCAATAACACTCCCCAAGTTAGGGCTGGAGGACAGGCTGGCTCTTGAGAATCCGATAACACTAGAAGAAATTACAGAAGCAATAAAATCTCTGTCCTCCAGGAAAGCACCCGGATCTGATGGTCTGGGCGCAGAACTGTATAAAGAGTTCAATGCCGAATTAGCCCCCATATTGCTATTGGTGTGGGAGGAGGCGATGGAGCAAGGGACCCTGCCAGACACAATGAGGGAAGCAATCATAACGGTGCTGTTAAAACCAAGACGCCCACCCCACGACATGTCTTCTTACAGACAGACCCCTGTCGTCAAATAAATGCGAAGCAAACATTTTTGCAAAAATCCTGCCCACGAGGCTACTTCCACACATGCCCCAACTGGTCCACCCTGATCAATGTGGCTTCATCCCAACAAGGTCGACAGCACTGAATTTACGTAGATTATTTGGGGTCATGACACAAATTAAACCTGAAGTCCAAGGTTAGATCTCCTTAGATGCCGAAAAGGCGTTTGGCACGGTGTCTTGGGTTTACTTGTTCGCTGTACTGGGAAAATTTGGAATAGGCCCTTATTTCCAGAAATGCGTCAAACTGTTATACTCTGGACCTGGCACCAAAGTGATGACTAACCGTACTATTTCACATTTCTTCTGATTAGGCAGGGGCACCAGACAGGGTTGCCCGTTCTCCCCCATACTGTTCGCTTTCACAATAGAACCGGTGGCAGCTGTTATCAGACAAAACCAGGGACAGAGAGGGGTCAAGATGGCAGGATCGGTGCAAACGATATTGCTATATGCGGATGACACTGTTATATGTCCGGGAACCCGAATCGAATCTGGGCCCCGTTATGGAGCGTACTCGGGTTATAAAATCAATACAACCAAGTCCGAAATGTTCCCCCTGACTTCGGCAACCGTTTGTCCAACTAACACACACAGGCTAAAATGGTTGCTTATTAAAAATCGATACCTAGGAATTCTCGTATCTAAAGAAAGATCCTCTTTGTATTCAGACAACTACGAACAACTCTTACACTCTATTAAAGCCAAACTCCAGATGTGGGCTGGATTCTCTTTATCATTTTTAGGCAGGATAGCTATTCTAAAGATGGTGGTCCTGCCAAAACTATTATACATATTCAGTAATGCCCCGATCTTGCCTGGCAGACAGTTTTTTGACAGCCTACGATCCACCGCTGTAGAGTTCATCTGGTATGGAGGTGCGGGCAGAATGAAATGGGAGAAACTGGTTGAACCGTATAACACAGGACGAACAGTGGCGCCAGACTTTGAGTTATACTACCTGGTCGCGCAAGCCCAACATGCCAAACACTGGTACGACCCACTAGACACTGCACCACACCTGCCTATAGAACGACATGCTGCAGCTCCAACGGATATATGCTTCATTTTGTTTAAAACACAACATAAGGACGAATGCAAATTTGACCCAGTCAGTGCAACAGTCCTAGCCTGGGCCAAGATCTATAAGAGATTAAAACTAGAGACACCCTATAATCCAGATGCACCCCTCTGGAATTTTCCAGGCATATCACCATCGTACGATGTGGACATACAAAGGTTGTGGGATCCCGATAGAGAAATTAAAATGGGATATACGTTCCCCAATGGGGAATTTGTCACCCAGGAAGACTTTGTAGCCTCTTTGGGGGGCAGGACAGCTTAGATTGCTGCAATACCACCGTATGAAAGCTGCATTCAAAAGTATATGGCCCCTATTCCCAGATGAACCTATTCCACATAAATGCCTTGTAGCACTGTCCTCAAGCTCCGGAACCAGTGTTTCCAAACTATATACGATTATACAAGCACATACACCTACAACAAACACGGTCAAGGAGCTACGGGAGGCAGGCATGGAGATCACAATTGCAGACAAGAAATGGTCTAGATACTGTGCCTTATCCAAGACAGTATCACTAAATGCTGGACTCCGGCTGATTCAGTATAAAGTACTGAATAGATTGCACTTTACACCAACCAGAATGGCTAAATTTACAGAGAACTGTACCGGGGGATGTCAAAAATGTGGGGGCCCATCTGCAGACTCGTTTCATATGTACTCGAGTTGTCCGCTCACCCTTAGGTTTTGGAGGGAGGTGGCCGAGTTATTATAAGAAATAACGCAGATACCAGCAGACCTCACACCCCAGAAATATCTGTTCTGGGACATAGGAAAGACATCGGAGGTGACCAGAAGATTATTTAATGTAACTTGCGCAGTGGCTAAAAAGTGCATACTTCAAAGCTGGAAAAGCCCATATGTGCCACGCAAAGACAACTTACTTAAAGAACTCACATATGTAAATGAGTGTGAGGAACAGTATGCAATGACATTGCCCAGAACAAGCAGGCCCAAGGATATATGGGCCCCGTTTAGAATATATTTGTGTGAGATGTTGTCCGATGATGAAAGCCCTCCGAGGCCCTGATACTTATTTGACTATGTAAAATGTATGATGCAAATGTGACTATGATACCCATCTGTGTCGAACTGTACTGTTTTCTTTCATAAGTGTTGCTGCAAGGTCGTAAACCACAACTAATAAATAAAGTTTAAAAAAAAAAGAATTCTGCAATGGCACAGACAAGCTAAAAATGACAGAATGGAATGTTAAGTAGGGATGCTCTCTGTGATTAAGAAGAATTGGTTCAAGTACTATAATCTATCATCTTCTGCCTTACCAACAGAGCTGTGACAAACAAATGGTGCATCTTGGAGAGGAATGGCCAAGCATTAGCCTGTATCAAGTGCCCAGAGACTGGGCTAAATGTGTGGCATCAACAATCAGGAATACATTGCGTGTGGAGAGTGCACAGAGCAGCCACTTTGAGTCCTTACCTGTGTTCCACTGCTGCTACCAGGAAACCCTGCGATGCCATCTCCATACACACAGCAGAGTACACTGTCCTGGGGATTCAAGAAGAGGTTTCTCAGTAAATATGTAGCAAAGTGTGAATAGCCGGGTCTGAGGCAGTTAGCGACTAAACATCCAAGTTGTGTATGGAGTGGGATAGTGGATAGTGATAGCCCTAAATTTCCCCAATTGAGACTTAATCGCCCTTTAATATCCAATGCCCTAGATGTACTCTGTGGTGCAGACCCTAACTCTATCCAGCAAACAGCTGTATAGCAAAACCCCCAACACTATACCAGCCAATACTCTAGAGCAGAATAATATAGATTCCACGCATTGCTCTAGAGACCCATCTAACTTTAGCACTCTCAATTCCCTATAGTAGAATCCCTCATTTCTTTCTCTCTTAAGGACCTATACCACAGATGCATTTTGCTCACTTCCCTGGAGAGCCCCTACATCTATCCTATCCCCTGTTCTATTTTTACAAAAACCTATAGTGGACAACCTCCTTAAAGCTGTTAAACATGGGAATACGATGGTTCCAAAGCAGGGGAGGAGCTGACAGGAACAGGCGCCCCAGTTGCACTTTCAAGGGACAGACTAGCGATGGTCTGTCAAGCTGAGTTTAGTCCCAGAAGGGACACACGAGGAAGACGTGGTGGCTGAGATGGAGAGAGAGTGGAAACCTCTTTTCGAACCGATACAATTTATCGAGAGGCACGCCAAAGCATGTCAAAGAAAGGGAAGACACAAAGAGCAAGAGCCTTTCTGGCAGAAGCAGACCCGCCTTAGTAAGGAGATGCCGATCCGGTGACGCAGCCCCATTACAAGGAAGGTAACAGGGAGAGCGAAAGTCCCGGATGGAGAGGCAATTCTAAGTGTCAGAGTCATAAGTATGAAACAGCGAGAAAAAAACATAACGATTAGGGTACTCACCCTCATCCCAGCGAGAAAGATAAAGTTTACAAGTGTCTTATTAATATTCAATCAATTAACCAATAGAAATAGAACTTGTATCATTACTGGGTTCATCATACTCATCCCAATAAGAAATCGAGTGACCAAAAGGATGAGAATCCTCACTGCGTTCATCAAACTCGTCCCTGCGAGAAAGCAAGTGACCAAGGGCGTGAGAGTTATTAATGGGTTCATCACACTCGTCCTTGTAAGAGACCAGGTGCCCAGCACAGTGAAAGTAATTTCTGGAAACTTCCTAACCTTCCCAGTAAAAAGCAAAGTAATAATAGAATTGAGAACAGTACCGTTAAGAAGATTGGTTGTAATTCCCAAGCAATAGGGTGTGCACTAGAGAAGGAGAGATTTTTAAATATAGCCGAGAAAGGCCAAGTGAATGAAGCACAAAGACAAGGAACACTGATAAGGAGGATCCTAAAAAGTCAGGAGAAAGGGAAGCCGGCAAGAGGGAAAAATCCCCTAAGTGAACTGAATTAACTTATGCAACGGATAGCCCAGAAATTACCTGAAGATTGTATACTAAAATTAACAGGGCCAAAAAGCCACCCCAGGAGAAGGGAATCATTCTCCTGGACTTTAGTTGTTCTGTATTTTTTTATTTTTTATTTAAAATGATATAGTTTATATATAAACTTTCCATCTCATATATCTTTCATTTGTTGATGCTCTGATATATTTCAAGTCTTATTTGCTGGTTCTCTCATGGTTCTCAGATTACGGATCGTCTGGGCTGCTTCTCGCTGGAGCTTGTTTCATGATTTTTTCCCAGAATGATGTTATGATAAATATCAGTTTGTCATCATGTCCCAGCAGTATTTGTGCCCATCGTTCTTCTGAAGAGTGGGCTTCTTTGCTGGTGGTAAAGTAGGTTCTGCATAGTGCTGTTTGGGCCTATAGTGTTGGACATACCATGATGATGTGGTATAAGGTTTCTAATGTTCCTTTCTGATCACAGAATCTGCACTGAGTGTCTCCTTTGTCCTGTTTCTTGATTATCGCCAATCTTGCTCTGGTGGGCAGTAGATTCAGACGCAACCTCATGAAGAGCGATCTGATTCTTGGATCTGGAAAATCATCAGGTAGGCTGGTAGTTGTGTTATTGGCTTTGTGTCAAGTGCGCAGTTCAGGTTTTCTTTGTAGGTATTTTTCTCCACAATTGATTTGCACCAGTCATTCCATCTCAGTTTTTTCTTTACGTTTCGTGGGCACTGTAGCAACATCTCCGTTGAAATATCTTTGTGAACCAGGTATTGCTTCTGCTCTTCCATCCATTTTCTTAGGATAGTGACAGAGGTTGCGTTCAGAGTTGTTCGCATTATTTCTATTGCAGGGATTTTATCTTCTATCGTTATCTTTCGATATAAACAGTTTTTTCCAGGACACTATCGAGCTTATAGATTGTAATGCCAGCTCCAAGCGTATTCGTGGTATTGGAAAACTCAGAGGTAGGTTTAATATTTTCCTCCAGAATGTTGCCTCCAGTTTGGCCCAGATCTTTGCATCCAGCTTTTACAAGGATTCTGCTCCATAAACTAATGTTGGGATAACTTTGGTTTTGTAGAATGTTGTTATTGGCTCAAAAGAAAATTTCCCATACTTTTTGTGTAATATGGCTCCTTGTCTTGCAAGCGCGAGGGTTTTCTTTTGGAGCTTCTCGGCCCATGGTGCTTCGTCTTTTGTCTGATTGATCATAATTCCCAGATATTTAAAGGATTCTACTACCTTTAGTTGTTGGCCATCGATTCTTATGTTTGGGCTCCTTTCCTTGGCTTTGGGCTTCCTAATGGCCATGATTTTGGTTTTTTCGATGTTATTTTTGAGCTTGTGATTGGCCATATATGTCGATAATCGGTCCATGCTGAGTTGTAGGCCACGTGGAGTTTTGTCCAGAAGTATTATATCGTCGGCATACATCATTATAGGCAATCGTGTGGAGTTTACTTTGGGTGGATTAAGTTCAGGATCACTCCCTTCTTGCTCTATATCTGCTGTAAACAAGTTAAATAAGGTCTCTGCCAGGAGGTAATCCTTGTTTAAGACCGTTCAAGGTTTCTATCTCGATTGTGTGTATTCCATCATTGGGCAGTCTTACTCTTATTTTAGTCTCAGAGCAGAGTACAACAGTTTGATCGGCTGCAGGATGTAATCTGGGCAGTTCCATTTTTCAAGCTTGTTCCATAAAAGCTGCCGATTCATTGTGTCGAACGTTAGGTGAAGGTCTACAAATGCCATCCAGACTGTTGTTTTTGCCATCATGGCTTCTTGCTTTACTAGGTTGAGTAGGAAAAGGTTTATTTCTGTACCTACTTGCCGCGTGAAGCCTGTTTGCCTCTTAGCCTGTTTGCCTCTTAGCAAACCGATTTAGCTCCGTTGCCCATGTTGTTAGGTGTTGCAGCAGGATTGTGGCAAAGATTTTCCCCAAGGGATCTAGCAGGGCTATTGGCCTATAGTTGGCTGGATTTTCTTTTGGCGCTTGTTTATATATTGGTATATGCGTGGCGGACCTCCAGGTTGATGGTATTGTGTTGTGCTCATTTATATGAGTTCGATCATCAACGTTGCCCATTGGTCTGGGTCCCTCTTTATTACTCCGTTTGACAGCCCATCAGGCCCAGGAGCCCATGATGTATTTAGTTTGCCGATTATTTGGATGATGTCCTCTTTGGTACAGGCAATGGACCATTTGATGGCATTTAGAGTCTTCTCAGTCACTGTCGTGTCCCTCTTTCGATAGAGTTTAGAGAGTACTCTATCCAGTGCTTTTCAAGCACCTTTTGTATAAGATGATGTTGTACCGAGTATGCTGAGTTTAGGAGTGCACATAGGTCTCTAGTGTTCCGATTCTTAAGGCAGTCAAGCATTTGTTCTGCATCTGCCTGTAGTAATGGGCTTTGATGCGTCTTTAACCAGTTTCGATAGGTATTTTTTTCGTTTTGAATTTTTTGCTTGGAGCTTATATTGGAGTTTTTCTGTAGGAGTTTAAATTTCTTCCTTAACTCTCTTTTTTTTTTCTCTGATTAGGTGGTCATAATGATGTTTGTGCATGGGTTTGTTGGTCAAACTTGGCTTCATTGTACTGTGATATCGGATCAGGAGCCATCCGTAGTTGAGATTTTTGCTCGGTTTCTCTGTCGACAGGAAGGTCCCTATCATTGCTTCCATCTGATTTGGATTGATTCTTAGCCGCGTTTGTTGCATGTTAAGTAACAATGGTGGAAGATATTGTTTCTGTCTTCGTGTGCCGTGCGTCGACCATGACAATGTAAGTATGCTATGGTCGCTGCAAGTGGTATGCAGTATTTCCATATTTTTTTGTGCCTGATAAATCCCTGATGAGATGAAGATACAGTCCAGGATAGACTCCGCTGACCGCTGTTTTCCAGGTTGCGATCATTTTGTGTTCTTTTTGATTATGGTATGTTCCTGCATTCATCAAGGATCTCATCTCCATTTCTTTAATCCACAATTTATTTTGGTTGTTTGTTTTGTATTAGTGGTAGGGTCAGAGTAGCTAAGAGTTTGGACAGAGGACATACTTTATTTTGGACTTCACTACTGACGACAAGCACCCTAGTTAGTTGTGTTAGGTAGGAAAACCCACAGCTAAGGGAAAGTGAGGCATGTTCATCTTGATTTAAATAAAACTTTCTTATGAATGACAACTTCTAGTCTTTCTTCTCCTTCTGACCCTCCATATATGGTGTCAGAAGTGGGATGTTAAGTCCATAAAATACCTCCCATTGGAACACTGGGAATATAACCCAGTTTAAAAAGGCTAACTTAACCACCACAGGTTTTTAGGCTAGAAGAGTATCAAGAACCAGAACTCATCCAGGAAAAAGGATTAGAAAAGAGTACTCTCGAAAACCTGTTGGGGCGATTAGTTTATCATCACATTCAGGCAGACCAAAGATTTCAAGAAGAGGTTGACCAATTAAGAACCAGTCAGCAACGTCGCATATTACCCCATGGGGTATCACAATGTACCAGGAGGGTACGGATCTCAGAGTTTTCATTTTAAATTTTGAAAGCATAGTTGCCCAGTTTGATTGGGATGAAGGTCTTAAAACCTGCAGTTTAGCTCCCTTACTAAAAGGGGAACTACAAGCTTTATATCAAACCATCAATCTCCAAGGAGTAAGCCCTTTTAATGAAATTAAAAGAGATCTCTTAGAAAGAGTTGTACAGAAAGCTTTTACATGTGACAAATCTGGGAACTTCAATTACATCAGCATGAAACTCCGCTAGAACTAGGATCCAGAGTTTGAAATACCCTTTAACGGTGGCTAGGAAAGAAATCTCTCCCAGAGGTACTAGAAACATTAGCCCTAGAGCAATTTACAAATGCACTGCCTCCTTTTCTACAGTGTGCAGTGTTACAACAGTGTTACCCTACGTTTGACACTGCCATACACGTTGCCCAGAGGCAGCAAAGCAACTAAGATCTCTGTACAGGTAGCGGGCAGGAAGAAAATAAAATACAACCCTAAATAAAACTAGTACTTCAGAATAAAGATCCAGTAGAGTGGACAGGACAACCCGAAGGGATCTTGGTAAGAGTTAAAAAGAACTTTCCCCAAAAGGGAAGTACACCCTCCAAAGAAGAACCGGAAAAAGGTCAAACTCCAACTCCCTTTTCTCCTGTTTGTTTCCCATGTGGAGGTAAAGTCCACATAGCCTGGGTATGTCCCAGGAATAAAGTTGAAGAACCTATGGAAATAGGTTGGATGTCTTTGGAACTATGGTAGGAAGATGAGACCGGGAACGAAGAAGAAATAGAAACCACAGAGAGCTACTTCTGTGCCTCACAACCCTTTAAGGCCCACAAACAGATCGCTGTGAATGGTTTAAAAGCCTTGACTCTAATAGACTCTGGGAGTAAACAGACGGCTGTTCGTTCAGATTTGGTATACCTTAAAGACCTAAAAGGTGGACAGACTATAAAAATCACGTGTGTGCCTGGGGATGTAGAGACCTACCCAAAACTATCAACTGACTCTCGAGGTGAGACTCCAACCTGTACTAATCAAATCTGCAGTAGTTTCAGGACTTTCAGAAGAGGTGATTATAGGCACTGACTTCCCTAGTTTCAATAGCTTGCTGGGAAATTCTGGTAATTTCTTATTCAACTATTCACCTCTTTATACTTTGGAACCAGATCTAAATAACCTTGACCAATCTATATAGAACTTGAACATCAGGGGTGAAGACTTATCCCAAGAAATACATATTTATAACCCAGAAAGTAAACCCGGTAAGACCAGAAATAGAGTTCAAGGAGAAGTCAAACCTCTAAGGGAAAGGATATGTGACGAATCGTGGGATTTAGTCACTTATCCCCAGGGGGCAGCCTATCCTTGTGAGGGATGGGAGGCGAGTCCTATGCCATAACCTCCCTAGGGTATAGGTAAGCAGGACCTCATCGGGAGAAACTCCCCCCTGGGGACACGTACTCCCGTTCCAATAAGGAACTCCCTCACCAACTCACTCAGCCACCCAACAAGGCCAATCCTGTTGGTTGGGAGAAAACAAGAAGAATCCTTGTTCATCTGCTATGGTGATGGTGAATGTAAAAACCAGTACCTGCCTGGTACTGTGAAGACGAAACCCAACAGAGTCATGATGAAAATGACTGAGACAAAGAAGGACCTTCACCAGACACTGGGAAAGCCCCAGGCAAGTGCCATAAAAGTGGGAGGAGAGAGAGCAAGAGTGTGTAAGACCCAGGAGTTTCAAACCACCTGTCAGAGACGCTGGCGAACACAAGAGAATGGTGCTTCTCAATGGTGCTTCTCAAGCAGGGGAGAAGCTGGCAGGAACAGGTGCCCGAGCTGCACTGTGCAAGGGACAGACTAGCGAGCGTCTCTCAATCTGAGTTTAGTTTCAAGAGGGACAAGCGAGGAAAAGTCATGGCTGACGCAGGGATGGAGAGGAAACCCCTCTTGGAGCCGATAACGCTTATCGAGAGGCACGCCGAAGCATGTCAAAGAAGACGACAAAAGATCCTAGCTAACAGACTCTCGCCCCTACTCCCCAAACTGATACACCAAGATCAATCAGGATTCATCCCAAACAGGAAAACGCACAACAATATCAGACGAATCGCACATCTAATAGAAAACGTGGAGATCAGCAGCAATCCTAGCAGTAGACACCGAAAAAGCATTCGACCGGGTGGAGTGGTCCATGCTGTTTGAGGTGTTGGGAAAAATGGCCATGAGCAACAAGGACATAGGCATGATATGGGCCAACTACAACTCACCCTCGGCAAAAATTGCAGTAAATGGAGAACTCTCAGACAAGATCAGGATAGGGAGAGGTACCAAACAGGGCTGCCCTTTGTCCCCCCTCTTATACGCAATCTTCCTCGAGCCACCACTGGCAAAGATAAGGGCGGCACCCAATATCAAAGGCATAGCAATGGGCAGACAGACACACAAGACAGCGGCATATGCGGATGACATGTTGATGACCATAACCGAGCCAACAGCGACACTACCCCACCTTATACAAGAAATAGATGAATATGGAATATTATCAGGCCTGAAAATAAACAAGCAAAAGTCATCGGTGATGATTCTGGCCGGAGATATACAAGAAATACACAGGAAAACGGAAGAGCTGCACCTCCAATCGGCAGACGAGGGGGTGCGATACCTCGGAGTCACGCTGACTAAATCAATAAAAAATCTCTACGCAGGGAATTATACGAAATTAATACAAGTGAAAAGAGACCTGGACAGATGGAATCCACTCTCGATATCCTGGTGGGGTAGAATTACAGTCATAAAAATGACAATATTGCCCAGACTTCTATACTACTTTCAAGCACTTCCAATAAAGATACCGGTGGCATTCTTCAAGTCACTCACCGAAGTAATCACGAAATGCATCTGGCAAAACAAAACCCGGACACTCTCAAACCATGCACTCACAGTGCAAAAATCAGAAGGAGGTAAGGCACTCCCTCACTTCAGGAAGTATTATGAGGCAGCACAGATGTGGGTCCTGAAGGAATGGATCCCTAACAGCTCAGAAAAGCTATGGTAGGCACAGGACAGAGAGGCAGCTAGATGAAATGTGAGAGACCTGCTATGGATCAAACCCGAAAATAGGCATCAAAATACCGAATAAGTGAGATCATGAACACAACCTTGGAAATATGGGACAATGCGACCAAAAAAGAAACACTAACAAAGGACCCAGCCCCGTTCATGCCAATACTTACAACCAGGAATTTCCCCCGGGCACGGAAAAAGGAGCATTCCAGAAGTGGTGGGAAGCAGACTGCACGAAAGTAGGAGATATGTACGATGGTCTACAAATCAGGACATACATGGAATGCCAAGACCTTCTGGGCCTTACGGAAAAGGGAAGATACCAATATGAACAACTCCATCACTGGCTCTCCACCCTGAGAATAACACAGGCAATAACAAGAGACCTGACCCCATTCGAAACATACATCATGACACAGATCGGAAAAAGAATTAGTCTCCACACTATACAAATTCCTAAACACCCAAACAGAGGAAACAAAATATCAATATATGAAAAAATGGGAAAGCACGCTAAGGAAAAACATCACGAGGGAGCAATGGACGTACTTATGGTAAATAATTCCCAAATGGACACGGGCGATCCATACAAGAGAAGCGTGGACAAAAATGATGATATAATGGCACTACACCCAGGAAAGACTCCACAGAATGTTCACCAGAGTACAAGAAAGTTGTTGGAGAGGATGCGACGCAGTTGGTGACTGGAGACACATCTGGTGGGACTGCCCGGAACTACAAAACTTCAGAGGTAAAAACCCAAATGTTAAGAATGTATAAGGGTACAGAGGCACTTGGAGAAGAGTTATGGGTGTGCGGCATGTAGAACCCCTGAGACAGAACTCTAACAAAGACACAGAAGAGAAACTGTATGGGACTCCTTACAGCTGCATGGCTAGCAACTGCACAAAAATGGAAACAGAAGACCCCCCCCCCCCAATCCGACCAGGAATGGCTACAGAGAATTTGGGTATACGTGGCAATGGAGAGAATCACATACAACATTCAAGGGGCCCGGCAAATCATTTGTGACAGACTGGGGAGAGGTGATAGATTATCTACAAAGCGACTATATGATGAAGTGGTGCCCACACAAAATCTGCATATTGGACATGTTGACAGGCCGAGTCAGAATACGAAGAGTGGCAGCAGAAGAAAAGGAAGGACAGTACAACCGGTGAGGGAGAGGGAGAGGGGGAGAAAGGATGTTGTTGAATCATGTTGTTTTTGTATAAAGAAATACCAATAAAAATATTTAAAAAGAAGAAAAAAAAGAAGGCGACAAAAGAGTGAGGCATTACTGGGTTAATCATACTCATCCCAGTGATAAAGCAAGTGACCAAAAAACAGTGAGTCATCACTGGATTCATCATACACATCCCAGTGAGAAAGCAAGTGATCCAGAGAGTGGGAATTATTATTGGGTTCATCATACTCGTCCCAGTAGGAGAACAAGTCATCAAGATAGTGAAGATCATTATCATTATTGTGTACATCCTACTCGTCCCAAAGAGAGATTGAGTGACCAAGAGAGTGGGAACTATTATTGGAATCAGTATACTCATCCCTGTGAGAGACCAGGTGCCCAGAAGAGTGAACGTAATTTCTGGAACCTTAAGGACCTTCCCAGTAAAAAGCAGAGTAATAACAGAATTGAGAACTGTAACGAAAGGAGGATTGGATGTAATTCCCAAGAGATAAGTTGGGCACCAGAGAAGGAGAGTGTTTTAAATATACCTGAGAAAGGCAAAGCGATCGAAGCACAAAGACAAGGAAAGCTGATAAGGATGATCCTACAAAATCAGGGAAAGGAAGGGAGAGGGAAAAATCCCCTAATTGAACTGAATGGATTTATGAAAGGGATAGCCAAGAACTATCTTTCCGAAGATTGCATACTAAAATAACAGGGCTAAAAAGCCACCCCAGGAGAATGGAGAAAGGGGGTGGAAACCCCAAATGGAACCTCATTTACTTTAGGAGAAGCTGGAAAGGGCACCATAATAAGAACTGGGACAATTTACTGCACAGGCCGCCATTGTTGTTACACGTCAGTCCGACAGAGAAAAGGGACAGGGCTTAACGTGCCATTTAAAGATTTTGACATTTTGAAAACTTCCCGGGTGAGGAAGGCAGGGCTCAATTGGTTAGGGACAGACTACCAATCAGGAGACAGGGAGGAGGATAAGAAAGCCCATAGGAAGCCACAGGGTCTTGATTGTTCAGGTGAGGCTAGAGGAGATGGAGGTGGCAGACCAAAAAACCAGCAGGAGAAAGGGTGGTTGAGGGTTTTTTGCAGCAGGTGAGGTGTTGGTTAGTGAGTGCAAGTATAATTGCGGTGTGCGTGGAAGAGTAATGAGTGTGGTTAGGTGAGATAGTGTCAGGACTGGATAAATGTGAAATGTTTGAAAGTGAATGAAAGGGGGGAGATCGAGTGGTGTGGAGGGTGGAATAGTAGTGTGAGGAGGGAGCAGTAGTGTGCTGGAGTGAGTGGTAGTGTGTACTAGGGAGTACTAGTACAGATGAGGGAGAAATAGTGCAGAAGAGGGAGCAGTAGTGTGGTAACATCAAATGGTGGAGGAAAGAGTGCGAGATCGAAGGGAAAGAGGAGAAAGTGGTAGAAGGAAGAGTAGTAAGGGAAGGCGTCAGAAGGAGGTGTGACGAATCAAAGGTATTTGTCCTCTCTCCCCAAGGGGGTGTCTCCCCTTTTGAGGCTAGGGAGGTGAGCCCGCTCTGCAAGACCCTCGCTAGGTATCTGGGCAAGTGGGAACTTACAGAGAGGGACTCCTCATTAGGCGACAAGTACACCAGTTCCTGTCAGGAACTAGATAAGCCACACAGCATAGTACCATACACAGGACTATCTGCTACAAAGACTAATGTAACATCTACATATTTGGCTGAAGGTAATGCTGGAACCAACCAGCCCAGAGAAGGAAAGGAGAGTGCCACTTTAAGAGAAGATGCATACTTAACTAGAACAAGTGGAGGAACATGGAGAAGCAGAGAGTACCCTATGCCGGGAAAGCCCCCTGACGTGAGCCCGGCTTGGAGAGGCAGACCTGAGACAAGCCATGGAGCCTGTGACTTTGGAAGAGCTGCAGAACGTCAGAGTAAGATGCTGAAGGCCTAGCATACTCAATGACTGATGGGCCCATTGTGAAATTGAAAAGCAGAGTCTTGGATCAGGAGGTGACGAGACCACATCCATGTCGTGGTGGGCAGGACGCCAGACGAAACATGGCGAGACCATCAGAGAAGGCAACTGGGAGTTCAATCAGTTCGGGAGTCCAACAAAAACACAGAACAAGAAGGCAATTGGATATGCAAAACTCCAGTTGCAAATATGCAACTGGAGATAGTCAATCTCTGCCTATGGCAGAAGGGAAGACGAGAACGGAAGTGCAACCAAACCAAGGAACAAGAAAGACAGTGTCGAAGAGGATCACCCGAGCGAAAGCCATTTCCCACAATGTTCCCTGACATACAGAGAAAGCGGGAGAGGTGGGAGGCCACTGGGGCAGTGGGATACAAAGCAAGATATTCATCCCATTACTCACGACAAGGCACTTAATATAAACCTGTGTAATTGGAACTGTGAAAAGCTGATCAAGAGGAAATTGAATAACTGTGATTGGAAAATCTATGAAGACTCCGAACAAATTCCTGATACAGGAGGGACATTTCCAAATGAGCACCATGATGAAAAGGGGGAAAACTGTGGCACACAATCTTGTGATAAAGTAGGCCAGACAAGACTATCAAGTGAACAAAATAGTTACAAAGAGAGAACCCAGGACAGGGGAAATATTGATTGGGAAGAAACCACAGCCACGCTGAGAAAGCCCAGATCAATATACTATGAGAGGTCTAAAACCTCCAACAAGAAGGTGAGAAAGTATCATGGGGAAAGCGGTCACAGATACACCACTAAAGATAGTACAAAACCAAAGACTGTTGTAGAAGAACTACACGAGTTAATCCAAGGAATAAAGAGAGACTATTACAGAAGATTGTGCAAGGCAAGCAGCCCGAGGAATAGAGACACTGATACAAAGAGACTGTCAGAGGATAATGGCACACCAGGAGAATCTAGCCAATCTCCTGGACTTGTTTAAGTTAGTTATCTTAGTGGTAGGGGCAGGTAGAATTAGATTCAGACTAAGTACATTTCTTTCTTTGGGATTACCCAACGACAGACAAGCACCTCTAGTTCCTTTAGATAGGGACCTTCCTCTATAAATAGGGAAACACAGGCCTTTTTTAAAATAATTTGAATAAAAGTGAATTGGAATGTCCTTAAAGAGTCCGACTCCTTCTTTCAACCCACCACAAAGGACAGCAGTGAGAGAAGAGCATCAGATGCTGAGGGAGAGAGAGAGGAAGATGTGAGAGAGAAAGCAACAAGCCTGAGCTAGGCTGAGTGTCTGGAAGGTACAATCCCATTTCCCTTTAGGAAATTAACCCATTGAAAGCGTAGGGAAAGCAAGAAAGTCCATTAGTGGGTCTAGAAAGAGATGATAACAAGCCTTTAGGTTATCATTACAGTTTATCTTATCTTTAAGCATACTGAGGATAAAAATTCTAATAAAAACCCTTGAACCTTCTTGGATACTTGGAGTATTTCTTGTGTCTCCTTTGCCATGGTACACTCTAAAACTAATTCACTCACTTCTCAAAAGAGGAGACACCTAATCCTTGCAAGCCCACTGTCCTATAGAGGAGACCCAATTACTCTACCCCATTCAGTGCTCTGGTATTGCACCCTAAACCTAATCAATTATTAAAAACAGTGCCCTATATAGAAGATCCCTTGACTCTATCCCATTCACTGCTAGATATATGAACAGGTTAAGAACCAAAGATGGTAAGAACCCCACCCTCAATCGCTCTCTGGATTACACCCTACAGTCCCATCCCACCTACTGTTCCATAGAATTCCCATAGCCTTGCCACAATCACAGATCTAAAGAACCCCCAATCAGATCCCTACTGCTCTATAGAGCCCACTCCAACTCCATCAACTGTTTGTTAAACCGCCCCCCTAGCCCCAACTTTAACCTCCCTCTAAGCCATGGGCGAGACCCTTTGGTCTAACATCCCATTTCCTTGCTACACAGAGACTCGTTAATCAACTCTGAAAAGGCGCCTCAACTCCTGTTTATCAACAAAAAGGGGGCAGTTTCTTCACTATTTTCCTACCATTGGGCTCCACAACCTACGACTGATTCTCAATAATGGAGGTTTCAAGTCCTTACCGAATGGCCCCCAGCCCATGAGAGAAGATGATTGCAGGGTACTTTGCAGCACTAGGAAGGAAGGCCCCATTCCAGATGACAGGCACTTTATAGGAACCTACGGGACGAAGATTTGAGATAAGTATTAGGAAGCAGCCCTGATGTATTCTACTAGAACTCAAGCAGACATTACCACTGTTTTCGGAACACCATGTATCCGAAGAAACTAAAAACGAGCACCCGTCTCCCACACCACCAACATGGCAACAATTTGCAGGTCTCAAGCAAAAGCAGCTTAAAGAAAAGCTACATACTTTATTTTACTCTGCGCTGGTTCACACCACTAACAATGTTTGAACAGAAAGTGCAAGCTCTGCACAGGAAACAGGAAGGGAGGGAACCTAGCCACACAGGGTCTCGTGGGAAACTGGTGCTTGATCTTTAAGTGGTTCATATTTTTAAGAGCCGCAGAGATTTGAGCAAGGATGCTGCAAAACTATTAACATTACAAAAAGCCAAATGCCACTCCTCCATGAAATTGAATGGGATCAACCACCCAGAAAACCTTCCTCTCTCGCATCAAATTTGTTCATCTACATTTCCTTCAATGGGACCACGCCCTAAAAAAGTTCTGGTTCAGAGATACATTCAGTTCATGGTGCCCACCACCACTGCCTTCCACTGAGACCCCTTCCTTTATTTCAGAAATCCTCAATCCTTCCCAATTAAAGTACCCATAGAAGCCAAATGACCATGGATGCCCAGGGTAGACTGGCAGCAAAGGTTGGATGTCCAATGGAGCCTCCGCCCTCCTGCGGCTCCAGTAGTGGGCTTTTAGACACTAGTAAGCATGAGGCTAGACCGCACTGCTGTGGAGCACCTTTGCCTTTGTGGTCATGAATCCAGCACCTCCAGTAGTGGGCTTGTAGACACTAGTAAGCATGAGGCTAGACCGCACTGCTGTGGAGCACCTCTGCCTTTGTGGTCATGAATCCAGCACCTTCTAAATTCAAAGGAACACACAAAACACACTACAAATCAACTGAATAATTATTGGAAGCCATTACTGATGAAGCATTTATGTATGACAATTGGAATACAAATTATTTTGTTTTTTTGTCGCTCAGTTCAAATCCACCCCATCGCTTGCTGTGTAAGGCACCTTATTCCCTGAGCCTTTCATCATGGAAAGAGGTGGTGATAGGTTTGTGTGCTAGCTGCTAAGCAGTAGCAACCTGAGGAGCACACAGTGTGCCCTATTCCATGTGAAGGTGACCTGTGTATTTGGAGGACGCTATGCTGCACCACACATGATGGTCAACCCCCTTGCTTACATGCCTGACAGGCTCTGAGCACACTGCTGAAATGCATTTCACAAACCTAAGGGTGAGTCATTGTGGAATGCTTCAAAAAGACAACAAATGTATGCTATCCCTGGATGAGGGGTGGACATGCAAGGGGAACAGCAAAAGCTCATACTGCTGCAGATATACTGAAAACCAAAACATGGAAGTGTCAGAAATGGCACTCGTGTGCAATGCGCATCCCCCAGTGCGCGACTCACCCTTTGCCCGCCAAATGGTTTTGAGAACCAGCACAATGAGTTTGAGGTAAGTTGAGGCAGCAGATGATTTCTTGCTTACTGGGCAGGTCTGTTTGTGATAAAGATGGCCAAAGTACAGACCGTGTACACCACGGACCAGTACCAGAAATGGCTGTGCCTGCTTCTTGTACAGCCCTGGTTCTCTCTAAACTGGACTATTTTAACAGCCTCTATCTAAATCTGCCTGCCTCTACTCCCCGCCCTCTGCAACTCATCCAGAACAGGACTGCAAGACTTGTCCTTGGCCTCAAACCCAGGGATATTATCTTTCCAGGACTGATATCTCTGCACTAGCTCCCAGTGGCTGCGAGGATTAAGTTCAAAACCCCCTGCATTGTCCACAAGGCCTTCTGGGGCCTAGGGCCGCAATACTTGCAACTCTCTCTTCCTTCTCGAGCTCTTTGCTCATCTGCATCCAACTCCCTCACGGTCAGTCGCTTCTCCAAGCAACGAGTTGGTGGTAGATCTCTCTCTTCGGCAGGGGCCTCCCTCTGGAACAGCCTTCCTGCCTCCCTGAAACTTGAGGAGAACCATCTCCGGTTCCGGAAGCACCTTGAAACCTTCCTCTTTGCCTCTGCTTTCTCCCCCCTTTTCCTCTGCTGCTGAACTCCTGGCAGAAACTGCACTGGTTACCTGGCTACCCTTTCTGATTCTTGGGCCCCGCCAGTTGCCCTCCTGCACTGCCTCACTGGCACCCCCTGCACTGGGGGACTGTTTTCTGTATCCCTACAGTCCCCCTACCAGCACTTATATCTGCACTTACCTTGCACTTGCCACCAGTGGCCGTTTTTATTTATCTTATTTATTCAATTATCCCATGTACTGCAATTTCCCCTCCCCCTTCCCCCACGCACTTTTCCCTTTCCCCCTCCCCTGCACTTGCGCGATCTGAATGACACCTGGCCTAGTAGGATCGTTGTTGTCTTCCCCTTTGTTCCCCCTCCCTTGCCTCGTCACGCCTTGAAACACTTGTGTATAGGCGCGTTATAAATGCCTTATATCATATCATACGTGAATTAGAAATGTTCTTCCCCACAGTAGTTCTTAGGGGTTGTGGCCCGTCCTCACAGGCTCAAGATTTCTACACCAAGATGCATATCTTCCTGTAGAGTTCCACAGTGGCCTGTGTCACAATGCTAAGCCATGACCACTAGACAGGCATGGTGACAGCGTCTGTCATGCACCACGCTCATGCTTATACTGAGGGTTGTGCTACGATAATGGTGCAGCATTATTTAGGCATCTTGACCATATCTATGCTCAGTTTAAGATAACACCAGGCCTGTGTGGTTTTCGCCCTGTGTCAGAGAGCTATCTCCGACACCGGGCTTCCCTGCCAGCTATGCAGCACCGCAACCAGTCAGTTTGAAAGGGCGAGTGGCATTGTAGCTTCATTTGTGCTTTCTTTTAATGGGTTTAGAAATCACGGTTCATTGGCGTAATTTTAGGGGGAGACAAGGGTGTTTGTCCCCCGCAGCTTTTGTGGCATACCATTTTGTCCCACTCATTTGGCAGGGGCCCTATTTATTTAGATAGATGTCATGTCCCCCCTTACATTTTCAGCAAAGTTACTCTGCTGGCACGGTTGCAGGTATGGTTGAAATGCAGGGTCTAAATCATGGTTACTCATTATGTGGACATCCAGATGTTTTGGACTTCAACTCCTATCAGCCCCAGCCACCATAGTCCATAGTGAAGGATCATGGGATTTGTAGTCCAAATGATCTGTAAGGCCACATGATAAGTAACTATGGACTAAGTAGAAGTAACAGGGTGGTCAATGAGTGTGTCCATTTGTTTCAAAGTCAGATTTAGCAGTGTCATGAAGGTGACAGGGATCAATGAACAAACAAAGGTGGAATTGCTGCTGAAACAGTTTTTATTTTGGGAATATTGTACACAGAGCCCAAAACACCAAATGGGGTCTGTAGCCGTAAACCAAATAAATAGAATGAGTAATCTTGTACCCATGGTTCCCTCCTGGTTCACCCGCAGGGGCCTCAAGTTTATGTTATTTATGTTGATTTGTACCACGCACCGCTACCACCCAGGGGTCTCCAGGCGTTCGCGTGGCTCTGCAACAAAGGGTGCGGGTGAATTAGCGGGGGAAGCGTGAGAGGATAGATTCAGCACCAGGGGAGGAACTGGCGTCTGCGGATATTGTTTTGCATGTGATAGTTTGTGCGAGGTCTCATGTGTTCCACCTGTATGACTAAGAATCTTTACCTCTGAACTACATGGGTGGTTCACTTTAGGTGGACCTAGTAATGGTTTCTCCTTATTTATGTGGGGGTGTGTCTAGTCCTGGATCTGGTGTAGTGGCATCAATTTGGTAGAAGGAGCAGGAAGGGGAAGGGTTAGTAATGTCAGTCATTTTGCTGGGGTCTCTGGTGCAGCCCTTGGGATGCTGCTTGACGGTATCTAGCCAGGTTCTTGTTTGTGGGTCTTTTGGCTAATTTCGTCTCCTCTCTAGATGTTTGTCTGTTGGGTTGTTGCCAGTGTCTCTTCTAGGTTGTCATTGTCTGTTGAATAGCCAGGTTTTGTGTAGTTTCCTGAAGGTGATGTGGTCTTCTGTGGTTCTAATTACTTTGGGCATGTTGTTCCATATGTTAGCAATTAGGCGTGAGAACGCTGTTTCACTGAATTTGCTTTTTTTCATAATGTTTTGCCTCTATTTGTAGGTCGTTGCTGGATGTTAGTTCCCTTCCCGGGCGATATCGGCTAATCTTGTCCTGGAGGAATTCTGCTCCTTGTCTGTGCAAGGCTTTGCGGGCGATGCAGAGTGCTTTGACTTTGATACAATTATTTACTGGTAGCCAATGTAGGCTGTTCAGTGCAGAGTGATGTGATCTCTTCTGTTTAGTCTTAATAGGATCCTTGCTGCTGTATTTTGCACCCTTTTGAGTTTCTTGTTAAGTCTTTCCGGCATTCCTGTTTGCGTCGTCAATTCTTGTGCGTATCAGGGATATGACTGAGAGAGTTCTGTGGGGGTAGACGAGTAATCATAGGAGGAAGAAGCATATTTTGACGATTTAGTTGACTTGACGTTCCAGTGAGTCTGTTGTCCATGTGCATTCCTAGGTTATTTACTACATTGGTGGTCTCTGGTTGCGTTCCCATGGTGATCGGCCAGTCCAGTTGTGGGTTCCCTCTGTCGAATCCTGCGGGTGAAAGCATTATTTGTGTTTTTGCTGGGTTCAGTTTGAGGTCGTTCGTTGTCATCCAATTGTAGATGTCTGTGAAGCAGTTGTTGAGGTTATTTTGTTCATGTGTTCTGTTTGTTTTCACACTCAGTTGCGTGTCATCTGCGTGGTTGTAGGTGTAAGTTTGTGGCTTTGTATGATTTTCAGCAATGGGAACATGTAGATGATGAAAAATAGAGGGGAGAGGCTGGAACCCTGTGGGACTCCACAGGATATATGTTTTGTGTTTGAGGTGAACAGAGGTAGGTAGGTTCTTTCAGTTAGTTAGGAATGAGGTAAGCCACTTTAGTGCGAGTCCCTACATACCATATTACATAAAAAAAATGTATTAGTGTTGCGTGGCTGATTGTGTCAAATGTTGCTGATATGTCCAATAGAATGAGGGCCAATTGGGTATTGTGGACTGCGTTTCTTTTCAGTTCGTCCCATATCGATAGTGCAGATTCTGGTCCTCTCATTGGTCTGAAGCCAAATTGTGATAGGTCGAGTATTCCGTTTGTTTTGACGTGTTTAAAGAGGATTTTGTAGACATGAATCTCTAAGATTTTTGCTGGGTAGGGCAGGTTGGATATCGGTCTGTATTTGCTTGGGTCTTCTGCGCTTTCCAATTCCGTGGTTTAAAGTATGCTGATTTGAGTGAAGATAGTACTATTCCTTTTTTCAGTGATAGGTTCATTAGTTTCCGGAAGTATGTCTCTGGGGTTCTGTGTTTGAGGATTCCTTTGAAGATGTCCGGGGGCAGGGCTCCCTTGGGGATCTTGCGAGGTTGGTGTCATTGATCAGTGTGGCGAAGGTTTTTTTCTGTGATTGGTTCTAGGCAGATGAGTTTTGCTGTAATCTGTGTTTCGCCCCGTGTCTGTGGTCCTGCAGTCATGGTTGTATTTGCCCGGGCTTGGTTGATGGTCTCCTGGATTGTGCCAATTTTTGCTCTCAGGTGGTTGGTGATGCTGTAACAAAGTGTTTGTGGAGTTGGAGTTTTTGCAGGAAGAAGGTTTTTTTTTTATCTCCTTGGTGATAATGAAGAGTTCTTTCTGCGGATTGTTTGCCGATTCTATTCTTGTGGTGTCTTTTTTGTTTTGAGGACTGTTCATTTGTATAATTTGTATAGTTTGCGTTGCCTTTGGTATTTTAGACAACTACCAAAGAGTTTTATGCTTAAAACGTTTTCAGACCCTTCACACTCTCCTGTTCATGAACTGCTTTTGAGGTCCCAAATTCCAGTTTACACGGTATCCCACAACTTGTCTTCTGTGGACCTCTCTGGGTCTCTTCTCCTTGGTTCTCAACCCTGCGGTTAAAAGGATTCCAACACTGTTCTCCTCTGGTCTTTGTGTTCAAAGGCCCAGATTTAAGACCCTTCTTCTCCAGTCTTCTTGTTGTGTATTTTACTTTTTCTCTTCAAATCTTCAGATGAAGAAACAGGGTTTGCCTCCCACAACCTGGTTTTAAGATGGCTTTAGCAATGATCCTGATCTAGGGCTTTGACTCCTTTCATCTTCACTATCTCCCGACGACTCCTCTGTTTTTTCTCCTCCTCGACATCACGTACTGGACTCATACCTTCTCTCACTGTGGGCATGACCCCTTCATATTGGGGTCATTCTCCATTTCCTCCCTTTCGGTCAAGCAGGCCCTCTTGGGTCTTCCTGATCTTACTAGCCTTTAATTTGTTACGTTACTTTGCCAGCCAGCTGCCCTTGCTCATTGCATTTACCTCGAACCTCCTTCTGATGGCTCCAACCAACCTCTAGATACTCTAACAAACCTCTGGATATCTCCAACTAACCTCCACCACTTCCTGATGTCCTAAACCAACCTCCTGCTCCTCTATTACACAAATCTCTTCCTCCTGATGGCTAGATTCAACCTCCTTCCTTGCTGTTCGACCAACCGCTTCCTCCTGATGACTTATTTCCCCCTCTCAACCCTAACCTCCTTGTGTCTCCAGTCTTCAGTCTCCCTCAATAATCCTTCCACACTCTCTAACTTGCTCCAAACTCCTGTCATGATTGCCATCATAAACAAACCCATGCTGCCTGACTGAGACTCTAAGCCTTCTGACCCCTGCCCTTGAGTTTGGCTTCCTGCGAGTCTGTATCTGTGGATGTGGACTAGTAAGGCTGTCATTGGCTTGCCTAATTGTGTTACGAGTGTATGTTTTGGGATGTTTGGGCCGGGCCAAACCTTTAAAGGGTTGGTGAGCTATCTTAGATTTCCCTTCTCTCACCTTTGCCTTCCTGAGCTCCTCATTGTGTTCTCTCTGTACTTAGGCTCTGTCAGTGTTTTACATGGCGGGAAGCAAAATTACAGCCTTTTTTATTATGGTGCCATTTCCCCGCTTGTGTTGGAAGAGAAACAAAATAAAAGTTACTCACCGTAGTGACTACAGTACTGTTACGCTCACCTGGCTCCCACAGGGGCGTCGGTCGGACCCGGACTGCTGCGGCCTCCACCAACGTGATGCGTAGTGCAGAGATGACAGACTGGACTGGCCCTCCTAATCTCGTCTGCTTGACCCGTAGAAGGATTCTCCTGCAAGTGGAGAGAGGAATTTAGCCACCCGTGGATTCTAGTGATGGCACCTCCCTGCGCTCCCCACTAATCACCTCCGAAATCCCCTTCCAGTACTCTCACCTTATATTCTTGAAAGATGAGCTCTCCATCCTGCGTGAATTGCAGGGGCGTGTAGATAACAGTTGCTTCACTGGTTAGAAGGCGTTGGGGAGTTCCGGACGAGAGTTGACTCTGAGGTTCCTGGCGAAGACCAGTAAGTATAGAGTTCAATATGTCCGATGTTCACTCTTGTCCCATTCCTTTCTTATCTTGCAGCGGAGTTCGAGAAAAGATTGTCTCGTGGCGGTAAATGGCGTTCAGGTAAGAGTCTGTATTACCCGATGCTGTCAGGTAAATGATGCATGTATTTAACGTGTTGTTTTCTCTCTGTTTTCAGGTGCGGCGTTTGAAGATGTGGAGAGTTAAAGAATAATGCCTCCGGTGGTAAATCAGGTAAGTCTATGGTGGTAAGAGAGATTGTATTTGTTGGCTCTTTTGGCTCACCTGGTTATTTCTTTTGTCTCGAGATGCCGGAGCCCGGTGAAGAAATGATGGAGGCAGCGCCGGACCGAAAGGTGCTATGAGGACTGGTGAGTATGGCGAGGCGCTGCAGCTGGCGATGCGACGCGTGCAGAAAGAATGTCCTTTCCAGGCGCTGAGACGTGATGGTTCCGGAATCAGGTGAGAAACTGGAATAAAGTTTGTTTTCTAACCTTGCCTCTACTTTCCTTCTTCTCTAGGAGCTCCGGATTCAGGACGGGCGTAGCAGAGGTCTGGATGCTGACTTGCAGGCACAGTAAGCGTTACGCTGCTGGATGCAGAATAACGCGAATCGTGTGTTGCTGGTCAAGGCGTGGTTTAAATAGCCTCAAAAGTAGTCCCAGGTAAGAAGTCCCTAGAACCAAACCGAGTAAAAAATATTCCCTGTAGTAAAATAGTCCCTTCCAGGCTTCACGTTGGATTGGAGTCATTTGCAGCATGGTCTGCCTGAGGCAATTAATGACTATGAGCCTGGCGCCTTAGGCGCCAGGACTGAACCCAGATAGCCCCTAGCCGGGGCTGCTGAGGTTTTAATAAATGTCTAGATGCCTGCTCCCGGGGCTGATGGGCTTGGACAAGATGCCTGGGGGTAGGCATTATGACAGCACTCCCCCCCCCCCTCCTCCCAAGGCCCCTCCTAAAGTTGTTCTTCCCCTGGGCCCTGGTTTGTCTGGGAAGTTACGATGGAATCTTTTCAGCAACCGAGGTGCATGAACGTGGTCACTGGGCTCCCATGACCTTTCTTGTGGTCCATAACCTTTCCAATCGATTAAATAAAAAAGTTTTGATTTAACCATCTTAGAGTCCAGGATATTTTTTTACCTCAAATTCAGGTTCTCCATCTATCAGGGTGGGGTCAGGCGGTTTGGTTAATCTTGTTCCGGGTTGAACTGGTTTTAGAAGTGAAACATGAAAGACAGGATGGATCCGCATATTAGAGGGTAGTTCTAATTTGACGGCCACCGGGTTGATAATGGCCTTAATGGTGTAAGGTCTCAAATATCTAGGATTAAAAGTTCGAGTTCCTTTTAGAGGTATGTGTTTCATAGCCAGCCAAACTTGATCTCCAATTTTGTATTGCGGAGTGTCACTTCTATGTTGATCAGCATTTTTCTTGTATTCTCTTTTGCTTGTTTCAAATGTTCAGTTGCCTCCTTAAAGGCCTGTGTAATAGTAGAGTGCAGATGGGTCACTGCCGGCATTTCTAAGTGCTGGGGTGAATCGAGTTCTGAGGTTCGAGGATGATGTCCATACATGGTATAAAAGGGGCTTTGTCCGGTTCCTGAATGTACTGAGTTATTGTATGCGTATTCAGCAATCCATAAAAATTCCTTCCAATTGTTTTCGGTCTGGTGTAGCATGCAACGTAGGTATTGTTCAAGAGTCTGGTTGGTCCTCTCCGTTTGACCATCGGTCTGGGGATGGTGACTGGTTGATAACCTCACGTCGATTTGCGCCAATTGGCAACATTTCTTCCAAAGTTGCTAAATGAATTGACTACCTCGGTCAGAGACCAATACGGAAGGAAATCCATGTATTCGAACAATGTTTTCAAGAAATTCCTTGGCCAAAATTGAAGCGGAAGGTAATCCCTTTAAAGGAATGAAGTGGGCCATCTTGGAAAAAAGATCAACAATAACCAGAATGGTGTTAAACCCATTACACGGAGGTAGATCTGTAATAAAGTCTAAAGACAAAGTGTGCCAGGGTGCGGGTGGAATATCCAAAGGTTGTAAAAGACCGGCTGGCTTTTTCTTTTGAATTTTGTTTTGGGCGCAAATACCACAAGACAGCACAAATGATTGTATGTCTTTTCGCCAGGTGGGCCACCAGAATTGTCTTTTAATTTTAGCTTCAGTCTTTGCAATACCTGGGTGTCCTTCCATCAGAGCATCATGGTAATTGGAGATGACTGGTTCTTGTAGTTCCTTGAGTGTTAGAAATAGACGCCCTTGATAATAAGGTAAGTCAATGATGACTGAATAATCATGGCCCTTTTTCACCGAATCTTGCAGGGCTGCTGAATCGAAAAGTTGTTGGATTTTTAAATGAATATCTTCTAGAGTCTGTAGATTAGTTATACCAAGAATTCTTTGTTCTGGAATTATAGGCACCGGTTCTGGGTTCGAATATGCTTCTCCCATCCCTATTCGGGACAAGGCATCTGCCTTACCATTCTTGCATCCTGGTCGATAAGTGCGATCACGAAATCGAATTCGGCAAAGAATAATGCCTATCGAAGTTGACGCGATGATTGGGCCTTGGCTGTCTTTAAATACTGCAGGTTTCTGTGATTGGTGATTACAGTAATGGTGTGCCTTGCACCGAGAAGATAATGTAGCCAGGCCTTGAAGGCGGATTTGATGGCTAACAACTCTTTATTGGTAACTGCATAGTTTAACTCGGAGGCTGAAAACTTCCTGGACCAAAATGCTACTGGATGAAGTTGACCGGTTTCAGGATCCTTCTGGGACAGGACAGCTCCCATGGCTAAACTGGATGCATCGGTTTCGACTACATATGAGAGCTCGGGGCGTGGATGCTTCAAGACAGGTGCCGACGTGAATTTCAATTTCAGCTCTTGGAAGGCCTTTTCAGCCTCCTCGGTCCACAAGAAGCGTTTGTTTTTTCGCAAAAGTGCTGTGATGGGGTGTACAACATGTGAGAAGTCAGGAATAAATCTGCAGTAGAAATTAGCAAATCCAAGCATGCTTTGTACCCCTTTAACCGAACTGGGTGATGGCCATTTGAGAATTGCATCCACCTTTCGAGAGTCCATTCGGACTCCTTTTGGAGTCAGGATAAATCCAAGGAATTCAACTTCTGTAGCATGAAAAACACATTTTTCCAATTTTGCATATAACTTGTGCTGACGTAGTTTCTCGAGGACTGCACGAACGTGCTTAACATGGTCTGATTCCGAGGAGGAGTATACTAGAATGTCGTCGATGTATACGACAACACATGAGTTCACGAAGGACATCGTTCATAAAATACTGGAAGGCTGCTGGTGCATTGCACAACCCGAAGGGCTTCACCTGATATTCGAATAATCCGTACTTGGTACGAAAGGCAGTCTTCCATTCGTCACCCTTTTTTACACGTACCAGATGATATGCCCCTCGGAGATCTAATTTAGTGTAGATGCAAGCATCCTTTACCTGGTCTAGTAATTCGGGGATCAGAGGCAATGGGTATCGGTTCTTCACCGTAATCTGATTTAATGCACGGTAATCTATACACGTTCTGAGGTCACCTTCCTTTTTAGGTACGAAGAATAAAGCTGAGGATGCAGGGGACTTGGATGGATGAATGAAGCTGTTAGCGAGGTATTAATCCAAGTATTGTCGTAGGTGTAGGTTTTCGGGTTCCGTAAGGGCATAGATCCTACTGCATGGAGGTTGCGCACCGGGTATGAGGTTGATTTAACAATCGTATGATCTGTGAGGCGGTAAGGTGTTTGCCTGTTCTTTTTGGAAAACGTCCTGGAATTCTAGGTATTCCTGAGGTAACTGCACGACTGGATTAGTGACTGTGGCCAGGCCTTTGTTCAATGTTTTTTCCGGGTAACAGGTGTACGCACAATCCGGGAAGGTTATTCTCTTCTCTCGCCAATCAATATAAGGATTTTGTGTTTCCAACCAAGGTATCCCCTGTATTATTTGGAACTGTGGGGCTTTGATTAAATCAAACACAATAGTCTCTCGATGCACATCTTGAGCCAGCAATGTCATCTCTGTAGTGGAATGAGTTACAGGCCCAGAAGCAATTTCAGTTCTGGTGATGACATCCGAAGTGGTCTTTTTGCAGAGAGGTAGATTCATCCTAGAAGCCAATTGGTGGTCCATATAGTTTCCTACGGCCCCGCTATCGATGTATGCCCTTACTGAGTGTATACGTGATAGCTGCCTTGGATCAATAAGGACCATTGGTATGATGAAATGCGAGGTCTGAGTATCCTTCTTCAAGCTCGGCAAGCGGACCTCTACGCTTGTCGGGCATGGTCGTTTCCCGAGTCAGGCTCCGTTTGATTTTTAACAGCAACTCCAGCTACTTTCTTGGATGGTTTTATTGGGCAATCCCGTAGAAAATGTCCTGAGGCCCCACAGTACAGACACAATTGCATCTGCCGCCTCCTTTCTCTTTCCTTTTGAGTTAGAGGTCCCTTAACCCCCCGATCTGCATAGTTTCTGATGCATCTGTTCCTTTGGGGTTAACATTAGGTTTAACCAATACCCGATTCTCGAACCTAGCTCGACAGCCTTTCTATTCTGAAGTCGGTGGTCTAACTGGACCACTAAGTCTATATATTCTGCGCAATTCTGAGGTGGGTTCACAACTTGGGCCAAAACATCTTTGAGTTCACCCCGAAGTCCACGATGAAATAATATGACACGTTTTTCTTCTGGTCACCCGGTTTCCACCACTAACCTATTGAAGGTTGCGATATAGGTTAGCAGATCCTGATTACCTTGTTGTAGGGATAAAAGTTCGTTATCTAGGGCCTGTCCTTGTGAATGTCTGGCGAATAGTTTTTCCATGCTCAATTGAAAACCCTGAAAATCCCGAAGAAGAGGGTCATCCTGGTTGACTAGTGGAATTGACCAATCCGCTGCGCTACTAATAAGGTATGATAGTACAAAGGCTACTTTAGCTTGATCGTTTGGGAAAGCTCCAGGCCTGCATAAAAAGTGCAAGCGGCATTGGTTCATAAACATGGCAAACCTTTTCGGGTCCCCAACAAAACGTTCGGGTGGAGCTAAAGGAATGCTCCCTGGTAGAACCACTTGCACAGGATTGCTCGATGAAACAGGAGTTGGATTCCCCCCCGAGTCCAGGTAGCGGTGTTTGCCCAGCTTGGTTTTGCAGCAGTTGTCTAGCAAGATCATCAGTGTGCTCCTTTGACATGATCAGTTCCCTCCTGAGGGCATTCGTTTCTTGGTACGCGGAGTGCACTTCAGCCCTAAATTCCCCTAACAATTGGGCTAGTTGGTCGGTTTCTGAGGTTTCCATGGCACCCGGGTGGGTGTTTGTAGATAGGCTGCGCGTTCTGTTACGCTCACCTAGCTCCCACAGGGGCGTCGGTCGGACCCGGACTGCTGCGGCCTCCACCAACGTGATGCGTAGTGCAGAGATGACAGACTGGACTGGCCGTCCTAATCTCGTCTGCTTGACCCGTAGAAGGATTCTCCTGCAAGTGGAGAGAGGAATTTAGCCACCCGTGGATTCTAGTGATGGCACCTCCCTGCGCTCTCCACTAATCACCTCCGAAATCCCCTTCCAGTACTCTCACCTTATATTCTTGAAAGATGAGCTCTCCATCCTGCGTGGATTGCAGGGGCGTGTAGATACCAGTTGCTTCACTGGTTAGAAGGCATTGGGGAGTTCCGGACGAGAGTGGACTCTGAGGTTCCTGGCGAAGACCAGTAAGTATAGAGTTCATAGAGTTCAATATGTCCGATGTTCACTCTTGTCCCATTCCTTTCTTATCTTGCAGTGGAGTTCGAGAAAAGATGGTCTTGTGGCGGTAGATGGCATTCAGGTAAGAGTCTGCATTACCCGATGCTGTCCGGTAAATGATGCATGTATTTAACGTGTTGTTTTCTCTCCGTTTTCAGATGCGGCATTTGAAGATGTGGAGAGTTAAAGAATAATGCCTCCGGTGGTAAATCAGGATAGTCTATGGTGGTAAGAGAGATTGTATTTGTTGGCTCTTTCGGCACACCTGGTTATTTCTTTTGTCCCCAGATGCCGGAGCCCGGCGAAGAAATGATGGAGGCAGTGCCGGACCGAAAGGTGCTATGAGGACTGGTGAGTATGGCACGGCGCTGCAGCTGGCGATGCAACGCGTGTAGAAAGAATGTCCTTTCCAGGTGCTGAGATGTGATGGTTCCGGGATCAGTTGAGAAACTGGAATAAAGTTTGTTTTCTAACCTTGCCTCTACTTTCCTTCTTCTCTTGGAGCTCCGGATTCAGGACGGGCGTGGCAGAGGTCTGGATGCTGACTTGCAGGCACGGTGAGCGTTACGCTGCTGGATGCAGAATAACGCGAAGCGTGTGTTGCTGGTTGGGCGTGGTTTAAATAGCCTCAAAAGTAGTCCCAGGTAAGAAGTCCCTAGAACCACACCCGAGTAAAAAATAGTCCCTGTAGTAAAATAGTCCCTTCCAGGCTTCACGTTGGATTGGAGTCATTTGCAGCATCGTCTGCCCGCGGTAAGTAATGACTATGAGCCTGGCGCCTTAGACACCAGGACTGAACCCAGATAGCCCCTAGCCGGGGCTGCTGAGGTTTTAATAAATGTCTAGATGCCTGCTCCCGGGGCTGATGGGCTTGGTACAGATGCCTGGGGGTAGGCATCATGACAGCTACTCATAGTCCCATGTCCCCTTTCCTCCATCCTTATGGGCGTCCCCAGGCACGGGGGACAGTACTGGAATCATTGGCAGTGAAAAATGTGAGCTTTCCCTTTAAATTTAGTATAAAGCCTTGGGGCGCAGCCCTGGGCGTAGGCACGCCCATAGGCCCGCCCTCCGGTGTCTCACCTCAGTCCCCTTTTGACGTATCGGACGTGTGTAAACCTGGATGTACTAGCAATTCTATCCCCTGGCCTACTCGCTGGGGAAAGGTGGATGGCAAATATGGAGAAAAGGGGACCTATGACTAGGAGTAGTGTAGTGACTATGGTGAGTTTTAAACCTATGTCTACTGAATTTTTTTGTACAACCAAGCACTTTTCCAACCTGCCTCCCTTGTCCCCCCCAAATATCCTGCCATCCCCGGATCCAACGCAAAGACAAAAATTATGCATTTCATATAAAGGTTTACGTTATACCAAGCATACACAAAATCTCTGTGGGGACCTGGACACCCTGTAGTCATTATGTAGGAAGGACATGACCATTCCCCAATCTTTACTAAAGCGGGCTTGTTCCCCCTGAATGGAGTACGTCAGCCACTGCATCGATACAAAGTTCCATGTCTTCGTAATCCTGTCTTGTTCCATTGGCGAGTCCAATTGTTTCCTTCGTTGTGAAATCACAAATAACGCCACCAGGTATAGTATCGCATAGGCTTCTGGTCATGTCTTTCTGAGGTTGACCCTTAAGCCGCAGCATCATTTATTCCATGTCTCCCCTCTCCTGCGTACCAAACATTTTACCCTGATTCCTATTCACCTCCCCCAGAATTGTTTCAATTTTGGGCAAGACCACCAGATATGGCCCCAGTCTCCCACCCCTTTGCAGTTCTTACAACATACATATGAAGCATTATGGTACATTATTTTCAATTTAGCCGTGGTATAGTAAAACATCATTTTCATCCACATCTCCCGGATCTGACTCACGCTAGTCAATTTGGGGACATCCGACCATAACTTCTCCCAATGTTCTGGCACTATTGGGTGCCCTAGTGTCATTTCCCATTGCTTCATGTATGGCCAGTTTGGTGGTTCGGGGTCCACGGATAACAATTTATAGAGGCCCAATACCAACTTTCTATCACCTGTATTAGTGATGATCTATTTTTCAAACCACCTCTGTCTTCACCTGTGGGTTAACGAGCCAGTGCCAAAGTTGTTGATATCAGAATCTCTCTTTTTCTTGTAATCCAAAGTCTAGTCTGCATTGATTGAATTACTTGACGTCTGGGCCATTTCCCGAAATCTCTTGCATCCCCTTCCTTTCCATTGTCGATATGCCCCCGGTTCCATACCTGGGGAGGATTGGGGGTTCTGAAATAGTGGGGTAAATGGTGATGGGAATGTGGTGATCTGTTTCCTCGAAACCTGTTTGTCCCATATTTCCTCTACCAGGGCCATGGGCGCACTTTTGGCATGTTCTGTGGTCTGTCTGAATTTGGCAGCTAAAGTACATCGTCCAAGGCTTTCCCCACCATCATACTGTCCATTCTGCACCAGATCTTCTCTGAGTTTGCCTTTAGCCGTTTTCGTATAACCCTAACCCGTGATGCCATGTAAGAAGTGCGGAAATTCGGGAAAGCCAAGCCCACCTTATCACCTGCGGCCATCGTTACCTTCATAGAGATCATGGGTTTCTTTGTCCCCCATATAAATGCAGATCAGATATTAGTTTATGGAGGATTTGAAGAATGCCTGCGGGGGTTTGACCGCACTGTCTAGGATACATACAGTACATTTTGCTCGTATTGAATCTACATAGCCATGATATCCTCAGAGAGCACACTTTGCCCAACATTTGTCCACATGTTATACATTCTATTTGCCAGTATCTTTGTATATATTTTGGTGTCCAGATTAATCAATGCGATCAGTAGGTAAGTGCCGCATTGTGTGGAGTCTTTGTTCAGTTTTGGGAATAACACCATGTTGGCCTCTTCCATGGTGTCGGAGATTTTGCCGTGTCCCCAGATGGTTGCAGAGGGCGGTCAATCTTGGAGCTTGTGTGGGCCGAAACGTTTTGTAAAAGACAGCAGTATATCCATCTGGCCCTGGTGCTTTGTTAAGCAGTAGTGCTTTGATAACCTGGTGCAGCACCTCACCTTCCGTTATCTCCACTTCTAGGCATTCTCCAGTTAGCAGCGTTATCTTATGGAGGTGGAGTGAGGGCAGATAATTTATTTGTGTCTCGTGTCTTGGAGACTATGAGGAGTGTAGTTTGGAGTAGAATTCCTGAAATAGTTTTTTTTATGTCTGGGGTGTTCGTCATCAACTCTCATTGTCGGTTTTTGATTTGGGTTATAGTATGGTTGGCCCCTTTCCCTCTAAGATATCTGGCCAGTAGGCTATGCGCCTTGTTCGCCTTTAGGTCATATTTATTTGTGGCGAAGAGGAGGGCTATCTCTGCTCTACTTGCATATAATATATCTAATTGGCCATGCACACTTCTATAATCACGTTTAATTGCCCTGCTTTGTTCCCATGCCATACGTGTCATAATCACGTTTAGGACCCTCCTCCAGCATCCTCAGCCTTGTGGCCATTATTGCTATGAGGTGCCCCCTCATAACACACTTAAAGGCGTCCCACACACTGGAGTGTTGATGTTAGTGAAGTATTCTCTCACTTTATCCCTGATTTTTGCCCGCTAGGATCTTGTCTTTCAGTATCTCCATTGGGAACAACCAGCTCCAAAGCTTATTGGGTCGTCCCTGACATTGCAAGGATGTTATAAGTGAAGCATCATCTGCAAGAAGAATAGGCCTTACCACTATCTGCCTGATCTTACCTATTGCAGTGGCAGATGCGCAGATGTAGTCGATCCTTGAAAATGAACGGTGTACGTATAAGTAGTATGTTTACCTATCAGTGTCACCTTTGAGAGTTCTTAAGGCATCTTTTAATGTCAAGTGGTCTATTCTACGCTTCAAGGCATTCACCTGGCCATGATATATCTTTGCACTGCGATCTTTGTGTGGGTCCCATTCACCCATTACAATTATTTTCCCTGAGGCAAAGGTCTGCTCTGTAATCCTGGCTTCTTGGCCTTATCTTTGACCATTTTGGGTGCTGCACTTATCTTTGGTAGCGGTCCCTGCACCCTGTTGTCTGCTCCTCTGTTCCCGAGGCGTGTGTGCGCTTGTCCGGATCCGGGCACAGGGGTGAGGGCTAAAGCTCTTGTGTCCCCTTCTGCCAGTGCTGCCAGTTGCTCTCCCAGGCCCCCCATTAGTGGGCTGCTTATTGTTGCCCACAGGCTGTGTCTGCTGTCACGCTGGTGCAGAGCGGGGTTGTAGCCAGTTCATCACGTGAGGCTGGGAGACCTGAGATTATCTGTCCCACGCAGGAGTTAGTGCCCTGTAGTGTCACTCAGGAGCAGGGGTTTGCTCACCATTTAGCTCAGGGGTAGTTGGGATCCGGATGCGCTCCTTGTTCCGTTGTCCTTATTCCAGCAGCTGCAGGGAAAGGAGCCGGGCTGTGTGCTGCGCTGGGTCACTGATGTTCCTCATGGGAGGAGCAGCAGGTTAACTCCGGCTCCTCTCCCCAGTTCATTTATGGGTAGCATCCCCGTTTGTGGAGCGGAGACCAGTATGTGGGCGGTGTGTTGGCAGGCTTCAACCACCGCTGCTCAGCCTGCGTCGGGGAGAGATGCTGGTCCATGCACCACGGGGTGCCCCACCGGATACGGCCCATTACACAGGTTGATGGCTGCTACGTTGCCAATCGCCGCCCGCAGCCCAAGATGGCGGCGACACTGGATCACGTCCCGATCTGATGGTTTTTGAGGGCCTCAGCTTTGCTGATTTCAGCCCAGGTTGGGCCAGTTTATAGCCCCAGTCTTCCTACACCGGAGCACATGGAGCCGGTGTAATTTGGATACCGGGGGAGCAGGATATTTATTCAGGATTCTGATGTCCGCCTACGGGTAGAGGAGCTCACGTTCTCGGCATGCTGTGCAACAGCGCCCCCATACAGGAGATTGTTGGTAGGGACCCCAGCATTGGTGTATTAGGGTAGACTTAGCCTAACCAATCACTGTGGACCCCTTGGCTTTAAAAGAGGGCAGAGGCTCTCTTTTGGCAGATCATCTGAAGACTTTGCAAGGAGAAGCAAGAAGAACTCTTCATTTGACCCTGGCTGAAGGTACAGTCTGCCTTACATCTTCCGCCAGTGAAGGAAGGCCAGGACCTGCAAAGAGGGAAGCAAGATCACTCCCCTAAACATCTCCCAGGGAACAGAGGGAGATACTGAATCCAGTGGACCCTCTAGCGGCTCCAGAATTGGTACCCAGCCAGTTCACAGTGTGCCCTGCTAGGCTCAGCAGGAAGCTTCCTAGGTAGAAAGTGCCAGAAGGTCTCTGAACCTGAAATCAAAGACAAGGTAGCTGCCTGCCACACATCCCTCAGCTTTGGGCCATCCGCCTTAAAGGATGACATGAGCCCATCGAAGAAGCTGGGAGAAGTGCCTTGACGAGCATCTACCGACGTCGTCTTAAAGGAAATTTTTCAAGCCAGTTAAGTCTGTCGAAATGCCACTGACTGCACCGTTGACTGCTGTCAAGCTGCAGTCATTGAAACAAATCCGAGACGTCTAGCCCAGTGCTTCAGAACCACCGATCAGCACAGAGACAACGCTTCCTGACCCTGAGCCGCTGTGTAGGCCAGCCTGCAGCCGTTCATCCAGCTTCGCTCTCCGAACGGTCTTGCCGCTTGATACCTGCAACCGACTCCTGTATTGAACTCTGTCACAGAAGCCTGCAAAGCGCCCTGAAGCTAACTCAACCCTGTCGAGCACCAACAAAACCTACAGCACAAGGTACATTGTGGTTCTGTCCCCCTAGTCCTTCCCAGAAGTCCTGTAGAGACATTGTAAAACCCATTGCTCCCTTTGTGCTAAAGCCAAGTAACCTTAAACTGTTGTGGTTATTAACCATACCAACTACCCACCTGACATTCTTGTTGGGGAGGCACGGTATCACAAGTATGACACTGACACAATGGATGCAATTTGTAAAACCTTTATTGAAGTTGTTGGGGCAGGAGAAACTTTTACTTTGCCCAATAACTAAGATGGGAGTAGTCTCGACCATTAAACGATAAAAAAAACAGTCCTTGTGGAGTCCCTCAAATCAAAATGGCCTATGCCAACAAAACCTAATGCCTGCCCTATTTCTTGTACACAATAGTGTTTAAAGGAGAAATGTATGCAAAGGAAAAAATCAGTGTTCAAAAGAATAAATGTGGTTGAACCAGCTCTGCTCCCCACGTTAGACCTCACTGAGTAAGGCTGACTCTGTAGGCAGGATGACACACTTTGGCTCGGTTTTTAACACAAACTGTTCCAAAACATGGATCGAGGCCCGCCTGACCTTCCATCTTAAAGTCTCTTTGCCTGACTTCCAAATAATGTGTCAACAAAAAGTTCACATATGTCCCCCTCTATCGGGCTCAGCCCCTTCACAACAAAGTTCACGTAGGCCCCCCTCTGTCGGGCTCAGACCTTTCATGACAAAGTTCAACCAAAACTTGCAAGGGGGCTCCTTTCCCCAAGCTTATTACACTTCGGGTCTCCCTCTGTCAGGCTCAGACCACTTTCGGATGTCGAAGACTTTCGAATATGCGTGGCTTTCTTTACAGACCACCGCAGGCCCACTTCGACTCAAAGTTCATGATTTAACTTTCACTCTCTGATTCTGTAGGAGTTAATCTTGCTTACTTCACTTTTGCTGTTCATTCGCTTTATTGCTTCAAACGATGTACCTTTCACAGAGACCTTCGAGTGGGCTACTTCCTATCGCCAGACAACTCTGTTACTTAGTATCGCTGATTTCACAGCTTTCCTTACTTCAAAGTTCATTCACAGTTCTGCCTTTCTTCGTGTCTCATTCACACGCATGCAGCCTTCACTTGCGATATTATGCTGCTACTTCAAACTTTAACACACACCGGTCCCTCGGGTTGCTCACCAACTCACTGGCTGTGTGCGTTTCTTTTACGATTTCCAACTCACAAGTCAAGGTTAGTACCACAGGCTTGGCCTCCCCTCCCCTCCCCAACTCTGCTGTTCACCCTGGAGGGTCGCTGGCATCCATGAAACAGAATGCAGCCTTCTGATGTGGGCTCTGGCTTTCTCCAGGTGTCTTTCGCTGCCTGTCAAATGCAACTACCTCCAGTAGGGAACTCTTGGGGTTTTTGACCTGCTGCTCTCGTCCCTTGGTCCGTCGCTCTACTCCAGTAAGTTTGCCTTTGTCCCGGAGGTTCTGCTCGTACTCGTGTACCGCCTTGCTCAGAGTGTGTTCCTAGGTTCTGCCTTTTATTTGTGTGAGGAGAGCTAATTGGTATCAGGAGTACAGCACTTAGAATCAAGTGCCTGACCCGATTAGCGGGACCTGTCCATTACGATGTGCGGAAGTTAATATTGTAACTCTCAGTCACCCTCTTCCTTGGCCCAGTGCTTGTGTAATAAGGGGGGGGTTAGGACCTCAGAGAATCCTAAAAAATAGGATGGGTTAGATAAACAAAATAGGGGGGAATACTGCGTCTCACCATCGTCTGCCTCACCCCCACTCCACAAAGACCCCTCACCCAGGTGATCCTCCCGCAATGGTCCACCCCCAGGAACAGGACCCAAAAGCGACTGCCGTGTCCTGGCCACCTGGATGACAAGTCCTCGGGGACTAGCGGGCGAGACACCCTTTGGTTTCTTACATTATCCATAGTGCATCCCCATTCCTTCTTTAAAACTGTCAGTCATCTGCCTTCCTCTACAGGGTGGGTTGTATTTCCTAGTGTTGCTAGAACTGTCTGATGTGATACAAATAAAGTAGATATTTTTGATACAAACTTGAAAGGACAGTCCTTTTTATCATTGGGTAATAATTGTATTTTCGCTGTTTTGCAATAAACCAACGATCCACGACCTTTCGGAGATCAGCCTGCCATTCTGTCCACGTTACCAAAATTGGACAAGGAGGTTCATAATTGGATTGTTATTCCAGTCTGTTTGGATCCCTTCTTGTGTACTAGAGGCGTGGGGCCGATTGATGGTTTAGAAACCGATATTCACCCCTGGACCACTGGGGCCCCGGAAGTTGATATGTAACACTGAGACTGGGTACTGAACCTATGCTGCTCAGTGTAATCAAGACCAGGCGTTGCCTGTGAGCTATCCTTCCCGGTTTCACATATATTCCCCTCAACCTCCACTCAAAGGGTAATGCTGAACCAAAGAGCAGCCATTGTATGAGAGAGATGCAGAAACCATAGACAGTTGCACTCAGGGATTCATGCAATTGCATCAGGTTCTTACCAACGGCATAGCTGAGCAGAGGCACCCACCACTTGCTGAGGTTCAGAAATTCTGTGAATCCACAGCAGTACTCGTAGCGAGGGATCCAGAGAGGTTGCTCCGATGCGCTCTCAGGGCTACACGGGTAGTAGAGGCGCAAAAAGGTACCCTGAATATGAAAAACAAAACAAGCTTGGATTACAAACTGATTTTCACAAGCTTGCAGACCAGTGCCTTAGCCATGTATGGAGGAGGAGTAGGCTGTGACCTAACCACATACTGAATTTAAGAGCTTCTAGTGTCCTAATCTTTCTCGTACTCCTGCCGAGCCTCCATTTTCCTACCTACTGCTTCCACTGAACTTTCCTCCATCAAGTTGTTATAATATTTTACAAAAAACATCTCACTGTGGTGTCTCTTCAGTAAATCATTACTAATCATGGTCTGTTCATGATATTTCCAACACTGAAGAGTGATTGATGGAAGATTTGGAGTCAATCATAAACACTGACATTGCTCTAGGAAACCCTCCAAATCGACGTTTTTCCAGGCTGTGCCATTACAGATGGGGAAAGACCATATGCAAATCAGGCTTGGTCACACCCCAAAAGAGGCATTCAAGCTCACGCTGCCAGGGCATATCACCTCTATAAGAGACACCATCAAGTCTGAGTGGCTTGGGGCTCTATACACAGAAAACCCAGACCCACCTCTTGGCATAACCATTTGACATAGGGTGATTTATGCAACACTGAAGAGTAACTATTGAAAGGTTGTGAATCACTCATAATCACTTGCACTCATAAGCCTTCTGTGCCATTAAAGAAGTGAAAATAAATATGCAAATCAGGTTGTATATCACCCAATAGGGCCAGTCCAGGAAACATCCCTTATGCACGAGATAACTTGCAACATTAGACATTTGAGCATCATCTTTGAGCTGTAGAAGTGTTGCATCAGTCACTGTAAGTGGAACAGGAATGCCCTGATTTGGGTCTGTGTTTGCTGGGCCCAAAGCATGACTTTCCTCATAACATGCACCCTATCTGTCTCCTTTACGACAAATATCAAAACCCTCTGCCTGCTAACAATTGATGATCCTCCCCCTCTTCAAACAGGATGTCTCAGCCCCCTTCAAACTACTGCCCTGTCTCCGTCCTGGCAATAACTTTCATACCCCACTTCAATCTTGATTGCATTAAATCTACTCAACCAATCCTGCTCCATCTCATGTTTCAGGCTTCATATTCTCTGTCCATTACAAGTATTTCATATATTTTAACTCTTTCGTTCCTCCCCATAATCGCCAACACCAATAGCCACACTATATGCTTGACATCAATATCTGCTCTTTGGACCTTTCAGGCTAATATCTCCTGATGATTCTGCTTATATACTGTGGTCTAGACGGTGTAATCCCATAACAATTAACTAGATTGGCCCCCAGCCTCTATCAATTACATGTAATTCAAGTTTCATCCTACATCCACCTTTCTTTAAATACCAACTAACTAGGGAGCATTATAACATCATCCTTTGGTGCGTTAGATCATCATAATTTGACTTTGAATACCACCTCTTTGCCGAGTTCACCCTAATTCTCTTCTCTTTCTCCTCGCTTTTAAACCCACTTAAATTACAAACTGCATCTATTCGATCTGTTGCTGGTTGACCTTCCACATTAAATCGGATCATTTCATTCCACTCGTTGCCTTCCCTTGAGTAACCTGTTCCCAGCTCCTTTCCTAGGCATCATCCTCCACATCTTAATTTAGCAATAATAGCTAAAGATATAACCAGGCTCTCTACTTTCGTCACCAAACTGTGACCGATGCCCAGTACTGCTAAACAACCATATGATTTGCAATCATATCACCATCCAGAAAGCCCAAACCCTCAGAAATTCTCTAGTAAACTGCAAACATCACTACTACAACAGCTTCCTTCTTGGTCTCTCTCTAATTTCATTGCATCACCACACCACAGTATACAGTGACAATGATATTTTATTTCTATCGCGCTCGTACACAAGTATTTCAGAACGTCTGAACTCTATTCAACCACCCAAGTTTTACCACCATCTCCAAATATTGCCCTAAACACAAGACTACTATCACTCATTGTATAATAATTCAATGTTGCATTCATGGCATAGCAACTACCCAATATGACCCTAACCGTCTCCCACTACACCCATCATCTGACCGCTATTACAGCAAACCCACTACCACCTCATCTTCTCAAACATTCGTGACACCTATCGATTTCAGTTCTTCATCCTCCTGCTTCCATATCAATGCAGATCATCCACTCGAGTCCCTTTATGCAGAACCTGAAAATTCATCTCCTGCAACTAGTTGGCTACCACTCAGAGAACGTGCCCGCTTCTCCTAAAATGACTTGACTCTATTATCATCAATGCTGTCAGAACACCCAATCTCTCTCTCATTCAAATGATTTGGTGCTTCCCTGGATTCTTGTTCTTAGGCATCGCCAACTGCGACCATCTCAAATTGATACTAGGAATACTTTTCTAATAGAGAAACATTGATAAATACATTAATTGAATATAACATTTTCAAAAGTACAGACAGCCCAGAACATGGTCATGAAAGAGGTAAAGATGGGCCAGAGACCATTACAAAAGGAGTTACAGAGTGACCAGCACCAGGTGAACAGTGAAAGGTGAAGATGGACCAGAGCCTTGTATACAATGAGTGGTCTCTAGGAGCAAAGAGCAAATAGCTAGAAAGAGGGGCTGAAGATGTTAATTAAAGAGTAATAAAGATGGATGAGGGGTTGGTATGAAAGGAGAGAGACAGTGTAACAAAGGAGAGGTGCAGATGGAACAAAATATGATATATGAAGAGTGGTAAAGATAGCCGAGGGTCTGGAATGAAATAAGCGGTACAGTGTATGAAAGAGATGCAGATGGAAAAATATAGCATATAAAGAGCGGAAAAGATGGGTGAGGGCCCAGTATGAAAAGAGATGACACAAAACATAGTATAAAAGAAGTGGTAAAGATGGACAAGAGCGTGGTATGAAAACAGAAGTTTAGTTTATTATTGAGTGCCCGAAAGGATTACAGATGAGCCAAGATAAAATGTGGCTGAGGTGGACAAGGGCAGGTATACAATGAGATGGACAGATTGCCAGGACCGGATATAGAAAAAAGGTATGGATTAACCTTGACCAAGATTGAAACAATTTAGAGTATGAGCAGAATGTTATAAAGAGTATTAGACCAGAGATTATTCTGACCATAAACACAGGTACATAGAGACTAGGGACTGGTACATAAACAGAATATTATTACATGTTTGGGAAATGTATATTGCGCAATAAGAAAGAACAACATTTTCAAAATCTTGCAGGCCACTAAATGTGATGGAGGGCTTGCGCTACCATCCTGGAGGGCATACTATCTTATGGTGCAAATATGCTGGGCCAAACGATGGCTCAAACAGAAGTATGACAGATTCTGGCATTCAATGGCGTTTGCCTTAATACAACATTTTAACCCCCAAGAGATACTAGCGAAATTGCCCACAAAAATTGCTGAAATGGGTAAAGAAACATCCCATTATTGGACCCACACTATGAAAATGGTACTGAATGCTTAAAATAACAGGAACTGACACGAGCTATGCCCACTTTGGCTTAGCATTAGGGAACTGCACAAAAGATTCCACACAATTTAGACGGGAACCGAACTGGGACAATGTTCGGCTCATGGACTTGTATGATGAGGCCACACCCTTACTGTTCCAAGGGGCTCAGGACATACTATGCTTTACTCAAAATGAGTGGCTTCATCAGAGGGCACTAGTGTCGATAGTGAATTTGCATACTTCGAATGGTACACATAGTGGAGACCTGTTGGTCTACGAATCTGAGCTCGCGAGAGAGATCACTGACTTCCTTAAAATCAAAGCATTCTACATACAATGCATACTGAATAATTTAGACAAGAACACTGTCTTCGTGTCGAAGTGGGTTGAAGATCCCAGGATACCTCTCGACAATGAAGACATATACTCATCTTTCACTCTGATTAAAGAGGCTTTGTACAACTTTAAAAAATAGAGAAACTCAATATGAACTAATTCAACGTGCCTACTACACTCCACTAGGCACTACGCAATGAAGCTGATGAATTCACCTACCTGCTGAAGAGGATATGTGCAACTGGGCACTGTGGAACATATACTCTGGACCTGCCCTAAGATCAGGCCGGTCCAGGCAATCTCATTGTCCTGGGCCGTCTTATCGAATATCACCCGCATACAGGTCTCCACCATGACAAAGTTGCTACACAGATGTTTGGAATGAAGGTAGAAGATTGGCATGAAGACAATCTAGTGAGGAAAATTATACACACGGTTTTTCATGGCCTGCAGATTTATTCTGGTTAGTTGGAAAACTGGGAACACCCTACCCGTAATATGTGGGCAACTCTACTCTGAAAAACATGTACATTTGAAAGATGACTGTATAGGAAGAGGCAAGAGTTTCCCCGAGCAGACAGACTCTGGGACTTATTCAGTCAATTCATATGATGTCCAAATTGACCTCCAAATTGACCTCCATTACCTCCAACAATGCAGGGGGCCATGGCACACGTGGGTGCCATGGAAATGTGGATTAACATCTAATGGGTTGACAGGGAGATAGTTGCGCTGATTTATGCACCACATATAGATTACTTTAAGATATGACTTCTCTGCGATATGCAATATGATATTCTACCTATTGATCATTTTGTATCTGATACATGGGCATGTTTACATGATGAAAACTGTAAACATAATTAGTTTTGCCATACCTAGACGGCAATATCAGTAAGGCCATATGTTTTTGTTACATGGATATATTTTGCGGGCGAATGGTAGCGGGACTGTGCCAGAGTGTCCGGTGTGCCGTGAATACTGTGAGGATTTCTTGGGACTGCTGCTAGAAATCACTGCTGGAAAACGTATTTTTTTTTTTTTTTGTTTCTGCCTTGGAACTTTACATTGGAGTCTGCTTTCACTTCGCAGACACAGGAGTTTGCTTTCACTTGCTGTTGCCCTGCCTGCACTGACGCTCCACCTCCCTACACCTGCTTGCTTCATAAACCGGAAGCCTAGCGAAGCGTAGCGGAGAGTGTCCGGTGTCAGGTGGTAGGTGGAGTGTGGAGTGCTAGACCCCAGCACCGTAAAAGATCTTCTAAACTTCAAAACACAAAGGAAGGTAAGCCTTCCTTTTTTTTTTTTTTTTTTTTTCTACAAACTGGAGGGGCTGAGGGCACAGCTGGGGACACAGATATCACCTGTTCCACCCCCTCCTGGGCTGCGGAGGCAGAACTACAGTTGGAGGACCCTGATCCCTGAAAACCCTTGCCCCTTTAACATTCCAGTGAAAATTGGAGCAAGCACAGCTCTATACATAGATAACGGGCTGGGGGCACCCAATATTGGGGAAACACCCAAAGTCACGGGAGCCGCCATGGATGACATCGAAATTGTAGCAGGAAGCCTACAGACGGCCGCTGAGCATTCGGCAAATCAGGTCACACAAAAAACCATAGATAAACTAGTAGAAACCCAAACGCAAAATCTGGTCAGTTCGCCAAATCCAACAACATGGAACGTTTCTACTATTGAGCATTGGGCAAGCCCAAATGAGGCAAGCATAGGTGACAACGCCAGTCTAGGGCCTGCATCCAGTGGGATAGAAAAATCGAACTTACCAACATCGGGGGGAGCATCACATACAGAAGATCCTGAAAAGAAAAAACTCAAACTCCGAGGCAGAAGAAGAAAGGCCGTGGATGGAGTCAGCAAAGTCGGAAGGCTGTGAGGGAGCAAACCCAAGGGACCAGCTTAGCCCCCCAGTCAGATATACAGTTAAGAGGACGAAATACCCGACCAACCAAAAGGAAGGTGCCCCCAGAAGCATTATATGGAAACCATTTACTGCAGGACCATTGCCAATAAACCTAACAAAAGGGGGGACCAAAACTCGAACCATCACAAATGGAGGAACCATAGTAACCCCAGTAAACGTAGGACAGACCCTTAGCCTCAGTTTTGGCAGCAGTAACTCCGCCTGTTCGAATCAATTAAAGAAAACGACAGGAGTGGAAATATCAGACGCAGTTTTGTTGGAAACGTCAATGGACATGGAGAACGCATTAAGAGATAAGTTTACAGGAATCAAAAATGTTGACAAAGCAAAAGGAACGAGTGCCAAAGTAGCTACTGAAGACAAATTGACGCAAACGTTGCCACCAAACCAAGTGGGAAGCGTAGACCAGGTCATATCAGGCCGAACAATGGAAGACAATTTCCTAATGGTCGCAACTTTGTCAGGTGTCCTAGCACCCTTCATGAAATTGTACGAGGATATCGCGGACACACTAAGAGATCATTCTACAATACTTGCTATGGTTCACACTAAAACAATATTTGTGGAGGGCTTTATCTCAGCAATCCAAAACAACTTGGACAACAGTACCGCCAACGTCACCCAACTGCTACATGACATAATGAAACCTATACTAAAAGAGAGAAAACTAGGGAAGTCAAATCCAAAAAGCAAGGAACCAATAAGGAAAGACTCTGGAATAATGACCACACAAGAGGTCAGCCCAATCATAGAAAAAGAAAACAAAGCTGGATCCAACGAGCAAGAAAACAAAGGAGAAAGGTCCAAGGCAACACCGGTAAACGTAGAAGAGGTTGCAGAAACCCAAAGTGCGTCCGTTACGGGACCGCGAGCAGCCCAAAGTGAAGAGAAGGGGGAGGCAAAACAAAACGAAGACGGACCCACCCTGGCCGAGGACTGCACCAGCAATAATCTTTTGAGAGAAAAATCAAAGAGTACATCATCTGATCCAGATATAAGAAACGAGCCAACAAAATCACTAGAGACTGAAGTGGAAAAAAACCCTAAACAGAAGTGCCAGGGAAGGGCTAAACAATTCTACAGAAGGGAATAGTTTCTTACCTGTAACTCCATTTCTCCAGCATTGGTATCTTTCATGGATTCACATGCTTAGAATATTCCCCGTCGTCAGACTGGGACCCTTCGGTACACATATATAGCCTTTTCCAATAGGAAAACTTCCGACACTTTTGTGTCCTATCTACGTCCTTTTAGGACCCGCCTACGCATGCTCCGTAGGCCGTCCCCGTATAAGAGGCCCGCCCCCGCGGTTCCCCTTCAGATTTCGGCCCCTCCAAAGTAGGAAGGGTTAATTTTATCCATTAAATACATTAAATTCCGGGGAGGTTGGCGGGCGCATGTGAATCCATGAAAGAAACCAACGCTGGAGAAATGGAGTTACAGGTAAGAAACTATTCCCTTCTCCAGCATTGGATCTTTCATGGATTCACATGCTTAGAATAGATTGTATAGCAGTAACACTTGAGACGGTGGTGAGAATGTAATGTAACATACCCTCAACATACTACACAATGCATATGTACAGTAGGAATAAGTTACCTCATATAACCTTACCCACATAAAATGAACTGTCATTAAAAAGGTAGACAACAGATTCTCCACAGCGTGGAGCTTACCTTACTGAAACAGATGGCGCAGGACAGCTCTTCCCATCTGCACCTCTTCCGCATGCTGCCTAGCAAGGCAGTAGTGGCGGGTAAATGTGTGGGGCAATGACCATGCCGCAGCTTAGCATATGTCCGTCAACGGAATTCCTGCCCACAAAGCTGTTGAGGAGGACATCGATCTTGTAGAATGGGCTCTAGGATGTCCTTGCAGTGGCCTTCCGGCCTGAGAGTGACAAAACGCAATTGTCGATGAGACCCATCGAGCCAATCCTTGTTTAGAGATTGCTTTTCCTCTCGTCGACGGACCGTACGCGACGAACAGTTGTCTAGTAGACCTGAATTCCTGTGTACGATGTAGGTAAAATTTCAGAGCCCTCTTAACGTCCAGAGTATGAAGAGCTTTTTCTGCTGCCGATGATGGTGTGGCGAAGAAAGTAGGGAGAACAATGGACGAGTGTTTGTGATACACTGTCGGAACTTTTGGGACGAACATAGGATTAGTTGCCAGGACTACTTTGTCCTTAAAGAATCTTAGGTATGGCGGGTCTACGACCAGCGCTTGCAGTTCCGAGATTCTTCTAGCCGATGTGATAGCAATCAAGAATGCCAACTTCCACGAAATGAATTTTATGTCGGACGTGGCCATAGGCTCAAAAGGCGGTTTCATTAAGCCTGCCAACACTGTGTTGAGACTCCAAGTCGGGGGGAAACGTTTTTCCGGGGGAAAAGCTCGAAATAAACCCCTCATGAAGTGTTTTACAAGTCTGTCGCTAAATAGAGGAGACGACTGCCTTTTCCTTGTGAACCTCGAGATGGCCGCCAGGTGCACCTTTATCGATGTGAAGGATAATCCCCTCTCCGCTAAGAGGAGCAGGTAAGGTAGAACTTGTTCCGGCGTCACCGACAACGGTTGTAGGCCCTGTTGCCCCTTACACCATTCACAGAACCTCCGCCACTTATAGGAGTAGGATTTGTTTGTAGAAGGGGCTCTAGCCGCCTGTAGAATTTTTTGGCAATCCTCTGAAATGTCTAAGGCGCCGAACTCCGAGAAGTCAGGAGCCAGGACGTAAGGTTGAGATTGTCCGGGTCGTGATGCCACACTGTGCCTCTGTCCCGGGATAGAAGGTACAGGACTTTCGGAAACGCTATGGGATGTTCCAGCGACAGATGGAGGAGGTCTGAGAACCACGGTTGCCTCGGCCAGTATGGTGTCACTAGAATCACCCGGCAATTGTATCTGCGTATCCACTGTATTGTTTTCCGTCTGAGGGGAAACGGGGGGAAAGCATAGAGGAACATGTCCGTCCATGGGAAGGAGAACGCCTCCCCCACCGACCCCTCTTGGGGCCATCTGCTTGCAAATTGCTCGCATTTTTTGTTGTCTTTGGTCGCAAAGGCGTCCAGAGGGGGTTGACCCCATTTCTCGAACACTTTCCTCAAGTGACCCGTGTCCACTTCCCACTCGTGTATCTAGGCCATGCTTCTGCTGAGGGAGTCGGCTTGGCCGTTCCTCACTCCTGGAAGGTGATGAGCCACGAGGGAAATTCCGTGCTTCGCTGCCCAATGCCATGTTTTCTGGGCTTCTATGGAAAGAGTCCTTGATCGTGTCCCTCCTTGTTTCCTCAGATAAAACATGGCTGTTGTATTGTCGGTCAGTATTCGCACTCGCAAACTCTTGATGTGTGGTAGGAACGCCTTCAAAGCCCATCGTCCCGCTCTGAATTCCAGTATGTTTATGTGTAGGAGTGACTCCGTTGGAGACCAGCGACCTTGCGTTTTGAGAGCACCCATGTGCGCTCCCCATCCGGTTAGGGACGCATCCGTAACTATGGTGCTCTGAAACTCCGGCTCCTGTAGGGGCACACCGCTGTTCAGATTGTGGGAACTCTGCCACCACTGAAGGGTCCGACGTAGCTTGTCGTCGTCGACGGTTATCCTGTCCGACCACGATCCCTGAGCCTGTGTCCATCGGTCCGCGAGGAATTCTTGGACTGGCCTCATGAATAGTCGACAGTTTCTCACCAGATGGATGCAGGATGCCATGGCCCCTAGGACCGAAACATACTTTCTCACTGAGATCCTGGTGTTTCGCCGTAGCCGGGCCGCTTGTTGAATGAGTCTTGAGGTCCTGTCGAGGGAAGGTTTCACCAGCCCTAACTGAGTCTTGAACTGTGCCCCCAAGAAAACCAGCGTTCTCGATGGCCGCAGAGAGGATTTCTCGAAGTTTATGGTGAATCCTAGCCGTTGTAGAAGCTGCATGGTGGCTTGCAGACTTGTGTTGGTTGACGCTGGGGAGGATCCCCTTACCAGCCAGTCGTCGAGGTATGGGTATACGTGGTGGCTTTGCTTCCTTAGCCAGGCAGCCACTGGAGCCAGGCATTTTGTGAACGTTCTGGGGGAGGTCTTGAGCCCGAAAGGAAGAACCGTGAATTGGTAGTGAGTTCGCCCTATTACAAAGCGTAGGAATTTCCTGTGTTTCCGACACATTGGAATATGGAAATACTCGTCCTGCAAATCCAGGGACGCCAGGAAATCTCCCTTTTGAACTGCGCGGATCACCTCCTGCAGAGTGAGCATCTTGAATTTTAGGCTCTTTAAGGACTTGTTGAGATCGCGTAAGTCTAGAATGGGACGCCATTTGCCGTTCGGCTTTTTTACGACGAAGTATCTTGAATAGACTCCTTGACCTCTCTGTGATGTTGGAACTAATTCTATCACGCCCTTCGCTAACATGAGTGTAACCTCTTGTTGCAGTACCTTCATATGGGACTGAGCGGTGAACGCTCATATGGGACTGAGCGGTGAACGCAGGTGGAATTTTCGGAGGGTTGTGTTTGAATTGCAGAGAGTGTCCGTTTCTTATGGTGTCTAGCACTCATTGGTCCGTCGTTATCCTTTCCCATTCGTCGACATATGCTGAAACTCTTCCCCCCAGAACGGTGTGTGGTATGTCACTGCTGATCTTTATTCTGCTTGTCTCTCGACGACGACGGGTATGATGGTCGTTTTCTGGAAGACTGGAAGTTTCGTCGACGGTTAGCCGATTGTGAGGCACGTCGGTATCCCTGGGAGGGGTAAGCCGATCTGGCAAAGGATCTGTCTCCAGAAGAGAATCTTGAATTACCTGAAGCCCCTCTAAAGGGACGAAAAGACTTGTAACTTCTGCCACTCTGGAGGGCACCCAATGAACGTGCCGTGTCCGAATCTTCTTTCATCCCTTTTAGGGCCTCGTCCACCTTTTCACCGAAAAGAAGGTCTCCCTCAAAGGGCATATCTAAGACCTTGTATTGCACTTCTGGCCTGAAGTAGGTGCACTTAAGCCATGACTGTCGAGGCAATACCACCCCATTGTTGACTTGCTTGAAGCCTGACTCAGCAAGATCCACCGCGATGGTTATTGCGTGATTTGAGGCTTCCTCACCCTCTCGGACCAGTAGCATCGCCGCCTGTCTCTGTTCTTCTGGAAGATGGTCAAGCAGCAGAGCTAGCCTGTGCCACATCTCCCTATCAAATTTGGCCACAATTGCCAGAGAGTTTGCGGCCTTTACTGTGGTCGCTCCCACGGAGAGCACTTTCTTGCCAAAGGCATCTTGGCGTCTCGCCTCGTTCTCAGGAGGAGTCGTGCACTTGTGCTGTGCCTTTGCCTTCCTCGCTGCTGCCGCCGACACCACCGAGTCCGGTGTTGGTTGGGAGGATAAACATTTGGGGGTCGACTCTGGAGCCTTAAACTTCTTTTCTAGGCGTCCTTTCACTGCTGGTTCTGAGAATGGGTGTCTCATTGTCTGCAACCACTCTTTCCATACATGGTCTAGTATTGGTATTGAGAACACCGGCCTCCTTCTCTTGCCCATGTGGTCGAACAAAAAACAATCCTTTTTCTGTTCTTCTTGGGACAGACCAAATTCTTTGCATGCCTTCTCCATCATAGAATGGAATGACGCAATGTCGTCCGGAGGAGACGGGTGAGCTGGGCTTCTGGGGTTTTCCAACTCCGCCTCTGACTCCCAGGTAGGATCCCTGGAGGGGGATAATGAGATATCCGACATGGCTCCCCTGTCAGACTCCGAATCTGGTAGCTCACCTTCCTCCTGTGCCAGTGTTGAGACTGGCGTGCGTGGGTGCGTCGGTTGACGGGACGGGCCCGGCTCGTCGACGAGTGACTGTGGCAGGCTTGCCTGGGGTAGTCGCTGGTCCAACGACTGCAACAAGGACTGAAGCGTGGACAGAATATCCAACGACAGAACCGATTGAGGATTGAGGAGAGGGGAAGATACCGGTGTAACGGATGCCCTCGTCGACGACTTGTCAGCCGCTCGTAGCCCTAGGTCTGCTGGGCCGGCAACTCTCTCGTTCTCGTCCTCCGAGGACAGCAACATAGCTTGTTCTTGAAGTAAAGGCTCTGGGGGGGTCGGGTCAAAGACTTCAGGCCTCCAGTCCTCCTGTAGGAACCCCGTCGACGAGGCCCTCGTCGACGCCATTGTCGACGGGACGGTGGATGCCCCCTGTGCCAGTGGCAGGGAGGCGGCCGATGACTGGACCGCGGTCGACGACGAAGACTTCGCAGGTGGTTTCGGCGGTCCCGCCTTCTCCACACTGTGCCCGCTTTTACTGGACTCTCGACTCGTGGTCGATCTGTGATGATCGCCAGAGGAGGGTTTCCTTTCCTTCTCATGCTTTTTTGATGAGGATGATTTCTTTGCCGAGGAGTCTCTAGTGGAGTGACTTCCAGACGACTCTTTTTCCGACGGTCTAGATTTCTTCGGCGGTGGTTCCGACGAGGCCGCGCGGCGTGATGTTTTCGCCGACTGTGTGGAGCCCACCTCCGAGGGGGGGTATGCCCCCGCTCCATCATTCAGCCATGCCACCAGGCGTCGGTTCCGGTCTTTGAGGGTTTTTTGAGAAAACCCCTTGCATATGTCGCAGGTATCCGCCGAATGGTGAGGGTGGAGGCAATATATGCAGTCCATATGTCCGTCCCCCTCGTAAACCTTTTTTAAACCGCATGTCGTGCATGGACGGAACAGCGCTTTACCTGGCACAGAGGACATTATTACTCGAAATCCAATGACGCAACCTAGTACAAAACAGTAGGACAACACGAGGAGATCCCACTACTTTGGAGACGGTTGAAATCTGAAGGGGAACCGCGGGGGCGGGCCTCTTATACGGGGACGGCCTACGGAGCATGCGTAGGCGGGTCCTAAAAGGACGTAGATAGGACACAAAAGTGTTGGAAGTTTTCCTATTGGAAAAGGCTATATATGTGTACCGAGGGGTCCCAGTCTGACGACGGGGAATATTCTAAGCATGTGAATCCACGAAAGATCCAATGCTGGAGAAATAGTGAAGGCTATCTCTAGTAAAAAATCGACAACAAGGCCTGAAGACCCCACCGCTACGGATAAGTGTCGGGAGAAAGGAAAGAAAAAGGGGAACATGTGTGAGATCTTCAAAACAAGAGACACAAACACAGGAGGGAAAAAATCAGATAACCAAATAAAAACGAAGAACAACGGGCCCGCAGACAACAAATCAGGGGGGCATCACAAGATCGCAGGACCCACTAATAAACAGAAAAATCAACCACCAGTAAAAGCCACAAGCAGTAGCAAAAGCCGGGCATTTATGAAAAATTTGACAATACCAAAAGAACAACCGAGTATAATTGACCAGCTAAGAAACAACAAGAAAAAGGTCGGAACAGAACAAAAGACTGAAGGACAAAAGATCTTAGAAATCGAAGAAGACGATTGTCCTGAAAATGACCTGCTGGATCTCTCTACATACCCGGCCTCAGATGATGAAGGCAAACAGGGAATAAGAGGCTTTGAAGAGGTAAATACAGAGGCAGAAGACTCCTTGAGTGAGGAGCATACAGACTATATTGAGAGTGATACCTCATCTATAATGTCAATACAGACCGAAAACGAGACACAGAGACAACAAAAAAGTTCCAGATACTCATACAGAAAAGGATGCATTGAGAAAAAACCGGGATCTAAGTGAAAAAACTCAGAAGAGTGAACGTAGAGGTCGAGAAAGGAACGTGGGGCGGTCTGAGACCCGGAACCACGGAACCAGTCGGGAAAGTGAAACAAGATACAGCAAAAAGCAGACCGAGATGGAGGAAAGAAGAGATCGGCATCAACTAAAAGAGGGGGAAAGAGACCTACAGCATCGACCGCGCAAAACAAGTGCTGGTGACAGTTATAAACAACCGGGGCTTGTCCTAGAACGTATCCTTCATTATGAAGGCCGACTAATTCTCAACAGAACCAATGTAATAAGATTACTCCACCATATACCGGCATTAAGACTAATTACAACAGACGACCTGGCGATCGTGGAATTCGTCGAGGAAGATCGCACTGATAAAGTAATTCTGCACACAAGATCAAATCTGGTGAGACAACTACTACTGGAAGAAGCCCCGCAATTAAGAGCAATGGTTTTTGACTTACAAGAAAGTGACAAAGTCCTAAAAACCCAGGAGAGAGTAAAGAAACACTCGGTGAGACAGATCAACAGAAAAGACAGAGAGACCAGTAGTGTTAAAACAAATAGAACATCAGCAGTGAGAAGGGGCAACCAGAACACACAAAGCTCAAACAATAGAAGTCAACATCAAGGAGAAGAAAATGAAGCGGCAAAACATGATTGATGACAAAACAAACACCCAATAACATAAAACAGTAAAAAGTGTGGGTTCATGGAGCCTGGGAAGTTGGAACACTAGAGGCTCTACCCACCTTTTTACTAAGGGAGCGCTTCAAAAAGAGAACTTTAGTGTGTTGTGCCTACAAGAAACATGGCTGTTGCAACCACCGACACTGGAAGGTTACGTGGTTCTGCTAAATCCAGCGGTCAAAGGTCAAAAAGGCAGACCCATGTCAGGCCTACTTATAGCCATCAAAAACGATCTGGATTGGCAAGTCCTGGAGGAGTCAAACCCACATTTATTCATCCAGATGGTAGTGTTACAGCTGGACAAAAAAGCCAGTAAAATACTAATATTGATCAACATATACTGGAACCCAGCAAATTTATCAAACGAAAACCTACCAGATAAAATAGCAGAACTAATTGATAAACAAAGAGAAAAATGGACTGATCCAATATTCATATTGGCAGGAGATCTAAATTGTTCATGCCTGAACAAGGACAACCAACCCGAATACGATACAACAACTGCCTCAGCAAAGGAAAAAAGAGGAACAATGTGGAATCGTATGGTACAATCAAGGGACTGTGTTGTTCTGAATGGAAAGGTGAAGGGTGACCAACCAGCAAAACCTACTTGGAAGGGAACACAATCAGTAGAGATCCTGGATTACATTTGCATTTCAAGCAACTTGTCAGATAACATCCAGACCTTGAAAGTAATCCCAACAGTAGAAAGTGACCACAATCTGTTAAAACTGACGTGCAAAAACATAAGCAATAACAAGATTGGAACCTACAACCAGAAGGTGGTCATAGACCAAAGGGGTATTAAATTAAGGATCAGACCAGAGAAAACAAGAGAACTAAACCATAACCTAAAACAAATGATCTCGACGCTTGAAAACGAACAAAGCCAAAAAAGGATTGACTACACCCCGCTTTTCAGAGCATTTGTTACAGAAAGGAAGCTTGGAAGTAACCATCAAACAACGACTCACCAACATCAGTATGACAGTCGCATACGAGAAAGGAAAAAAGCATTAAGGAGAGATATTAGACTAAAAAAGACCAAACACGACAACTGGAGTAAAGAGATACATAAGTTAAAACAAAAGTACAGAAGCTGGTTACACTTACACAAGAAGACATTGCTAAACCAGGACGCAGAAAGAATGTTGGGGAAAATAAGATCTAAAAACACAGCTGAAATGTGGGCAATTATCAACAAAGCGGAGAAGCCTCAAGCAATAAGTCAAATCAACCCAATAAGTGCTTCATCATGGGTTAAGTATTATACACAGCTGCAAGGGGAAATTTACATCGACCCAAAGCGGAAATCAATGACAAACAAAAATGAGGCAGTAATAGATATCAGTATTGAGGAAATAGAAAACATCCTGAAAAAATTGAAAGACTCGAGAGCCCCAGGGCCCGACGGGCTCACGAATGTAATACTGAAAAGCAACATAGGTGAATGGGCCAAATTCCTTCAACTTCTATTCAACTACATATTAACAACAGAAAAAATCCCGGATTCCTGGCGAAAGGCAGTAGTGGTACCCATTTTCAAAAAGGGTCTCAGAACATCTGCAGACAACTACAGACCGATTGCATTACTGGACGTGATGGGGAAGGTCTTTGCGTCCACACTATTGAAAGCATTAAACCACTGGGTACAGCAAAGTGGACGTTGTGATCCTTGGCAATCGGGTTTTGTGAAGGGGAGAGGCACAGCACTCAACATTTTCCTGATTAACTTATTGAAAGCCAGAATACAAAGGAACAAAAACCAAGGAATCTACATCGCGTTTGTAGACTTGTCGAAAGCTTTCGACACCATAAAAAGAGCCAAACTATGGAAGAAAATGGAAAACTGGGAATGTCCTCATTTACTGGTGGAGAACATCAAGGACTTGTACATGGACACAAGCATCAGAGTCAGACTGGATACAGCGGGTACATTAACAGACGAAATTCAGATAAAAATGGGCTTAAAGCAAGGATGCCCGCTGGCACCGGAACTGTACAACCTGTTCACGTCAGATCTGGAAGATTCATTTGAGTCCACACGCTGCTTTCCACCAAAAATAGCAGGAACGCCGATTGGGAGATTGCTTTATGCAGACGATATCGTCCTGATGGACCAAACCCAAATCGGCTTGCAAAGACAGCTTACATCATTACAGTCGTATGTGGACTCAAATGACCGGGTTATAAACCCAGAAAAATCAAGAATTCTGAAGTTAGGCCCAGGAGGTAATAAAGCCAGAGGGAACAAACTAGGATGGTCTCTGAGAAACAAAAAAATTCTGGAAGTCGAAGCATTCACGTACTTAGGAGTCTGTATAGACAACACGAAGAACAATACGCCAAGAATAGCTGGGCTAAAAAGAAAAGCAACCAATCTAGCCGCCCAAGGGAGAATTCTGCGTAAAAGATACTCCAGATTTACCTTATCACCTCTAATAGCATTTTATAGGATGAAAGTGGTGCCAATACTAACATATGGGGTAGAATCACCAATCCCCTTACAAGCTCAAACATGGTCAATCCTGGAGGGTCTGTTTTGGAGGAAAGCTTTACAGCTGCCTAAATCAGCCCCAGTACAGCAGATAAGAAGAGAGCTGGCTCTGACATCACTCAAAACAATAGTGGTATGGAAAACACTAAGTTTCTATCGGAAATGTCTTGAGGAAAACACTACGGGTGGATTTGGGGTGTTGAAAAAAGCCCTAAAAGATCAATCCGATGTAATCCTAACAGACTGGCAAAAGTCATGTCGAGGGATCCTAGTGAACCTCAGCGAGTCAGAGGATGACTTATGGATTAACCCAGACAAAACTAAAAAGAAACTATACATGGCAGATTGGATCGAAACCCAAGAAGATAACTGTAAATATAAAGGTTACGAAGACTTCTGGGCCCAGCCACGAAAACTGAATCAGATCCCGAGCTATCTGACTTTATTCCCCAATTGGTACTTCCGAGACCTTTTCCTGAGATTCAGATTGAACATTTTACCAACAGGAGAAATATTACAAAGAAGAAAAAGGCTGGACATCAGGGAAAGCTGCAGAATGTGCAAAAAAAAAAAGGAGAGATAGAATCTCTGAAACACCTCATACTACAGTGTACCGGTTTAAGGAAAGAACGAGAGCAGTGCTTGGGGGACATCCTTAGAAGCTACACGACAAGGAATGTCGATGAGTGGTGGAGGACTCTTGTAGAAGGAGAAAAAATGAAAACGACATTAGCACTCATAAAATTAGTGATTTTAATCCTTAAGAAACCAGAGGAGATCAACAACATAACCCAGGACTAATAAGATGCTACCAAGCACTGCTACTAAGATACTGTATACCAAACGAAGAATCATGATGAAAGAACGGACATGCTCAGGTTAAAGGTTTCAAATAAGGAAACTACACAATCTGTTTAAATAAAATTTTTAAAAAAATGGTAGCGGGAGGGAAGGGCATAGTAGGTATATCTGATCTCAAAGATTCTCACTTGACCATTGATATGTGTGAAAGCATCACAAAGCAGACACAGACAACAGAAGTTCGGTCTACATACTCACTTTTATTAAATAAAAAGTTAGGAAAGAAAAAGGCCTAACTTGGCCTATACTAAGGTGAGGTTTCCCTACCTAAAGCAAACTAAGGATAGTCTGTGTCAGGAAGTCCAAAGCAAATGTCTGTATGTGTCCAAAACCTATGCTTGCCCTCACATCTATATGTATACAATGTGTAGGGATGTCAGCATCAAAATAAGTAGTGTTCAAATAAAAGTTCAGATCATCTTCTAGCTCTTGGCTTGTGACCAGGTTTCCCTTTCCCAAGTTCAAGATAGTCCCCATAATACAGGGGTTCCCTTCCACAAAGGTTCAAGTCTTGCAGCTTCCAAAAACAACACGATTACTCGGGACACTTCCCAGTTCTTCTGTTTTGGTTATCTTTCACCAATTCATATATACAGTTCTGTTCCTTGACTGCAGATCACACAAGAGTTCCTTGCTATTGAAACACAAGCTTCGTCACAGATGCTTTCAGTGGTTCTTTCATAGAGGGGTGCACTCGGTCTAGGTGCAGTTGTCGGACCACACGGTCCACCCATTAAAGATCATGCAACCGACGCACCTTGCTTGCTACTTGCTTCTTGTTCACCAACACTTTGCCACTGCTTCAGTATGACAGTGGTGCTTGAGTCATGTTACTTTGCTACCATGTACTTGTTGCTCTTACTTATATTCTCCTGGCTCTTGCTTGTTTTCTCATATCATACAGTTCCTTAAATTCTCTTTGCTCTTGCCAATGCTTGTTCATCAATGTTTTTCATGTGGCTATTGCCAATACTTGTTTTCACATATCATTCAGTTCCATTAATACGTCTAATGTGGCTCTTGCCAACACTTGTTTTTTCATTTTCACCAACTTACTTTCACCCTGTTTGGTATTCAAAAGTGCTTATTCTCATTTTCATTTAGTTCAGTATTCAAACACATGCTGGCTTTCATTCAAATCTGTGTTCATCGCTCGTTTTGCATGTTTGCCTGCAAACCCAGTGTCCCTCCCTGCTTCGTTGACTCTCTGGTCAGAGCTCACAGCGTTCCAGTGAGGCCTCCTGATACCACAAGCTCTCTCTCACTCGTGCAACGCCTTGCAATGTCTCCCAGCGGCTCTCTGTGGTCTCGCTCACGCAGCAATGCTTCCCCTGCAGATCGGGCCTCGTGCAATCGCTTCGCCTGATCATGCCAGTTCTCTTTTCGCAGTCCGCCACCGGCCTCCAGTGTCCTTCATCTTCACTTCCCGCTGCATAGACTCTGCATCCTCCAAAGGGTCTCGGGCGCTCAGTTTGCCAGGCCTACGGCCCGGAGAGGTCTGCTTTCGCCCAGCAGTCCATAATCTGCTTCCACAGCTACCTTCATTTTCACAATACTTCCGACTTTTAAAGTTCCCCTCACCATAACTGGTCCAAAAAGACCGCTCACTGTTGAAACGGGAGTCCTGCATTACTCTTGCTGGCTTCCTCCTCGTCCCAGTACACAACCGATGTCTGCATGTTTGTGTGTTAATAAAGTGAGGATGTGCTTCTCTAGTTGGTCTCTTCCGTGTGTCAGTATCAAACGGGGAATGTTTTTTAGGGAGAAAAACCGGGAAAAGTTTGACAATAGCCTACGGCCCGGAGAGGTCTGCTTTCGCCCAGCAGTCCATAATCTGCTTCCACAGCTACCTTCATTTTCACAATACTTCCGACTTTTAAAGTTCCCCTCACCATAATTGGTCCAAAAAGACCGCTCTCTGTTGAAACGAAAGTCCTGCATTACTCTTGCTGGCCTCCTCCTCGTCCCAGTACACAACCGATGTCTGCATGTTTGTGTGTTAATAAAGTGAGGATGTGTTTCTCTAGTTGGTCTCTTCCGTGTGTCAGTATCAAACGGGGAATGTTTTTTAGGGAGAAAAACCGGGAAAAGTTTGACAATAGCCTATAAAGGTTTGAGGGACAAAAGACTCTTTATGAAAGAGAAATGGGGGATACCATGTCTCACCTAAAATCGCCTCATCCCCACTCCCCAAGTCACCTCCACCTAGGTTATCCTCCCTCGAACATCCACCCTCAGGTCAGGATCCAGGACCGATGGCCTTTCCCTGGCCACCAGGCAGGAGGATACAGTGGGAGAAGGAGCAAGGACGCCCTCAGATTCCTCACATATGTTGTACTATCCCTAATTTAAAAAGATTAAATCAAATATCTGTTTGTTTAAGTCAACCGACCAAGCTGGAGGTATAATACATTGGCCCAATTGGCCTACTCAGACCCAGAGACACTTTTGTGACCGCTTTATTGACAATGCTGTGGGGTGTGATTATGTGATCTTACGGTCATTGTCGCATACACCTACAGTTGCCATTCCCAGGTCGTTGAGAGCAGTGGCATCCCCAGGCCAAACTGCCCAGTCTAGCCGTGGCTGTGCAGAATATGGACATCACAACTCCCATAATCCACCTATGGGCCAGGAGGAAAACCTGCACCGGATCTGGCAGAGTCATCTAAACATTTGGGTTGACTAGGCCTCTAGAAAATCCACAGACTATGGAGAGAAGGACAGCGACTATAATTCCCCGTCCCAACGGAGGAGCAAATTCAACCATAGGGATGCTTTTACTGTTTTGTGGCTAGGAAGACAAAAGTACTCCACAGAAGGATTTTGCAACCGACACAGAGGGCCTTCACTGAAAATCCATGCCCCATAGTAGGAAGCAAAATCCCTTCCTGCAGAGAAAACAATGCGAGAAACATCCCAGTAAATCACAGGCCGGAGATGTGGTTCTACAATGGAAAAACTCAGTACACGTGCTCACCTGGGGTCTACTGGAGTCATCCACATTGGACTCCTAAGAGCCACCAGAAGGAGATCTGGAGAGTGATATGATGAATCCTACGGAGCATCACTAAAGCCCAGCCTAAAGTCTCCTCCCATGTGGCAAGGGAAGGCAGCTGCTACCTGTTCTTAAGCCTGGGGGGTGGTAACTTGAGGGTGGATCACACAAGAGGAGACGTCTGTCAAGGGCTAGTGGTGACTCTGCTAGGAGAGACGTGGTATTCATCCTCTTCTGAGAATGAGATGCCCTTATTGCTAAATATCTAATGGCATGCTGTCAATGTACGGTTGTCTCTTCTAGAACTACCCAAAGCACAGAATATGAAGACTCTGCTAAACAGCCTAAAATTGGTACATTGGGGATTCAGTAAGTAAATATCACAAACTCTAATTTTTATGATTCTGTCTTTTATAGAGGTCTGATACCGAACGGTAAATCACCAACTCTTTTAACAACCTCCCATACACTTGACAACTCTCAGCTCAGAAATTAGTTTAAATTAACTAATCATAAAAAGACCAAAAACATTATGGACTTCAGGGTGCATAATGCCTATGGTATTGGAATGAGGAAGAGGCGCTCGGAGTTGATGAAGCATACGAGTGGTCTAGTTGTGATAGAAAGCACCTGAGCGGGACCTTTAAAAGCAGGAATGAGATTGTGGCGAGGGAAGGAGAAGCTGATGGTTTAGCAGAGGCGGCAGCAGGACTATATGCGGGAGACGCTCTTGAGGCAGAGGAAGCACCAGCTGAGGCCAACGCAGGAGAAGATGCTTGGCCGTGCAGAGAATGCGCACCTGGAAGCGGCTACTGAGGACAGCTATGCCGTGTGGGAGACAAGCTCCTGACACTCTATGGACCGCTCCGGTAAAGAAGCTGTACTGGAGATCCCACTGAGCTATCAGCGCTTCCCTAAAGGATTGCACGTACCGCAGCAGTCAGACTGGAGCTGGCAGACGTGTAGAGGGACCAGAGAAGATCCTGCAGCACCCGCGAGCCAGAAGGAGATGCAAAGGAAGACTGGTGAGTTGGCCTGAAGCAGGTGACCCCGGGGCGCTGCAAAAAAGACTGCTAAGCAGAACTGATGATTTTGAATACCGAACAAATGGATTAAGGCAGACTGGGCGCAACTCTCCTAATAAGGGATACCAATTGGGAGGGAGGTACTTGTAACCCATATTACCAAAGTAGCAGAAGAGTGATTTCAAGGCAGCCAGGGCGCAACTCTCCTAATAAGGGATACAAATTGGGGGATAATTGTAACCCACATTGCCAGCACCCAAGAGGCTGCATAACAGTAGAAAAGTTGCAGAAGCACAATCCTCCTTATGAGATACCAATGGGGAGAAAACTGTAACTTGCATTGCCTACAGCCAAAAAGCAATTAAGGAATAATACAGAGACAGCAAGGGCGCAACTACCCTTGTATGGAATATCAATTTGGGAAGAGTTGAAACCCATATCGTCAAGAGACAATAAAGAGAAGCAGTTATTGTTCAAAGCTCCTCACTTAGGATCCTGGTGTGGAGAGTTTTGGAACAAGCATTACCACTGAATACAATTGTAGTAGTAGGAGTTGTTTTCCTAGCAGGCTAGAATATCCGGAAAGAGAATGATTTAAAGTACTGTGGTTGTGATAAAAGGTGTGTTGAAAAAGAACTTGTACATTTCATCACCTTGTCTTGATGAACTTTTGCATTACAGAAAATGAATTCCAAGCTATCCTGACTGAAGTGTTTCTTTGAAGAAGAAGTATTATGTGCTAATAATTGCTTGGCTTAGGGAAGAGAACAATTGTCTTGGTTTATGAGCTTGTGTTTTGAGGAGAAGATCTTTTGCTTTGCCAAGCAGGAGACTGTGAAAAATAACTTGTACACATCTTTGTACAAGAGACATTAACTTTGCCAAATGGAAGAATAGATTGAATGGGAAAGACCTTTTGTGCTACATTGAATGGAACTTTGTCATTGCACAGAACTTTCTTGAACCTGAACTTTGCTCAAGGAGGTCCTGACTTGATCCAGGGGAAGGGAGCCCTAACCTGATCATAAGGAACACTTTCTAAAGCTTTTAAATTTGAATTGATAAATTATTGTGTTGAATAGAAGACAGCCAAACAATCCTTGTAATTGTAATTCTTTATTTATACAGCATTTATGCCCAAGTGGAGTGCTTCAAAGCGCTTCAAGGTGGGAAGGGAACAATGGAATACAGTAGTCATTCATTACTTATGTACCATGCCATGTTTTGTATTCATGTTCTCTGTTGAGTATCCTATGTCTCCACAAATGTTTATGTAACACCTGCTACTTTTGTATTAAATAAGAAACAAAGTAGCATTCATCTTGAACCGTTTGGTTTCTCGAAAATCAGGATTGAATGTTGTGTTTGCCGTTTGGGTTCCTCACATGACCTTACTCAATTGTGTCTTAAACGTTTACCTACATGGGTAGAGTAAGGAATTAACCAGGTACCCTTTGTTAAATATTTGTTTCAGTAAGAGCAAGAACAGCAAGGTCCAGGAGTTCAAGGAGGTGGCAGATGTCAGAGGAATGCTTGACAGCAGTGCAAGAGTTAAGCGTGGCAAGGTGGAGCAGATTGCCACTTTTGAAGGACTTACGAGGGGGTGATGCAGGGGACAGAGGGTCCCCCCATAAGCGGCGAGAGTGCCTGAGAGATAGTGGTAGGAGGAGGAAGAGGATCCGAGAATGACAAGGATGTCAGTGAGGAAAGTGCCAGCAAGGGAGCCAGGACAGTAGTAGATGGCAAGGGAGCCAGTGTAGGAGGGGCCGCAGGAGGCAAAGGAGCCCCAGAAGCAGCGGCAATGGGTGGCAAGGGCACCAGAGTGGAAGAGGCTGACAATGATGTCAGCCCAGTGCGTGTAGGCAAGGGTACCTGTAGAGCTGAAAGCGAGAAGGTTGCAATTGTGAAAGAGGCAGTGAGGTTAGTAGGAGGCAGGGTAGCCAAGGTGGGCATAGCTGGTAAGGGAGCCTGGGAGGCCTTAGAAACAGATGGATAGAAAGCCTGTAAGGGGAAAAGTGGAAAGTTGATAAGGCGGGAAGAAGCCTATCAAAAAGTAGGAGGTAGGTAAGGGGCACAGAGTGTGGTACACTTAACCAGGCAGAGCAGCTGAGGTACGTGGGAGGAGTAGGGTACAGAGGGCAGACCCACAAGGAGAGACAAACAGGACTGGGAAGAGACAGTGGGAAGTAAAGAGGGTAAGGGAACAGATAACAGACGAGAACAGATGGCAAAGGGAGTAGCCAGTCAGTGCAGTCCCATTAAATGCACACACACACCTAAAATCAATGTTTAACTAGCAGCAGAACAATGCAGGATGTGCACACACCTAAAATCCATTTTTAAACTAGCAGCAGAACAATGCATGATGTGCAGTGGAAGTGTGAGCACAGGTAGAAAAGCGTTTGTGTTTGTGACCACGTGGAACTGGAAAGAAATGCCATCTGAGAAGGATTAGAGAGATTGTCAGGCAAGGCGCAGACACAGTGTCAGGGAGGGAGGATTCCATAGTCCAAGGGCGCATGGATGGGGTACCCAGCCTCGAGGTGCATATTGCTGATTGTAGAATGTAGAAGGGCCCACAAAGCCCCGACAGGAAGAGACAGGAGCCTTACTACAGGGCCTTTCTTGCAGAGGCCGGCTTCCGCCTGCCGGCTTTAGGATTGGCTATTGGATGGAATAGGCAGCCAATCACAGAGAGCCAACTTGATGGCAATGGATGGCTCCTCTACATGAGGATGCGTCAGCTATTTTGGAGTGGCAAATTGGGCTGCATTTAAACAATAGCCAAATGGCTTCTGGAAGGTTGACAACCTGACAAGCCCCAAATGTGCACATCGATGAAAGAGGGAATCAGCTCACCAGCTAAAGTGAACTTCGTGTGAGTGCTTGTCACGTATTTTGCAAATCTTTTTTTCCCTTCTGTGTTCCAGATCTGCCCCCAATAAAGCCCACAGGGCTTACCTTCAGATATGAAGAGTAAACGCTGCTCCTGCCCTGACAGGAAGCTGCTGCCCTCGCGAGGCTCCTGCCCTGACTTCTGTAGATGGAATCATTTTGTTGTGTATATTATGGTGGGGGTCAGAGACCTTTTGGACACTAGGTCATTTTTATTTAGACTTAGTTTATTAGGCAGGGACATTCTGTAAGGTTAGGGAAAGATAAGTATTTGTCTCACCCCTTTTATTTAATAAAATGGCAACTTGTGAGAAAACTATACCTTTGTGTACGTCTCGCATTGCTGACCCCTCACAGTGAAGAGCAGCTGCCACCAAATTGGTGGCGAGTACATTCTTCACTGCAATTCAAAACGGTAGTTGCCCTTTTTAAAGACTTCCTCCAGGGCGGCAGATCTACAGAGCCTTCCCCCGCCACCCACCAATGAGCAGACTCAGACAAAACCGCTCCAGCCAATCATGCTACAGATATTGAAGCCAAGCCATATATAAAGACTGCAATGTGTCGGGGAGTTCAACATCTAATGCATGTCTCTCTGAGTAAAACTAAAAATCGGGTACACAGACAGGCACAGATAAAGAAAAAAGGATTTCCAGATGTGGCTATGGCTATTTAAGCCATCATTTCAAAGGCTTCATTTAATCCCTGCCCAAGTGGTGAAATACCACAAAAGCTCACAAATAAGCAAATAAATGACTGTTAGCCTAATTAAGATATCAACTCGTTTTCTGTCGGATCAAAATATATAGATGAGCCTCCAATACAGCAGTGAAAGAGAGTTTTGGAGCTGCAGAGCGGGAAATTGGAAACACAGCAGGAGTGCTTAAAGAGGCTGGTAGCGAGAGCAGGAGGATCAGGAGAGTAGGCTGGAGGAGACACATTAAGGAGGTGGTGTGGAGGAAAATATTAAGGAGTGAGGCAGTTGCATAAACTAGACATCTGAATGTTGAATGGAAAGAGAACAAAGGAGATTGATAGGTGTAGAGGAGGGGGAGTACATTAAAGAGGATCAATGTGAACAAGGAAGAGGAGATGTGTGTTCAGCAGGAAGTTTGGGGCGTCAACAGAAGCAGGGAGAGTGTTTAGGAGTCTATTATGGAGGATGTTGAAAGGAGAGTAGAGGAGGCGTGTATTCAGAATATGGTTATAGGAGATATCGGTGGGGAGACAAAAGTGTGTCAATGAGGAGGCTGGAATAAGAGTCAAGGAGGAGGAGACTAAAAGAATGAAAGTCAGAAGGGGAGGAAAACCAAGGAGAAGAAATTATAGAGAATCACACATGAGCGAAAGAGGCGCGACATAAGGTGGGGTGGTGGTATGAGCATGTTGAACAGACTCAAGTCAGTGGTAAGGAGAAAGAGAGCAAAAGAAAGTGGAAATGGAAGAAGAAAGTGGGCCCTATAGGCACAAGACTGCTGGGAATCGTCTAGGACATAAATGAGGATATTTCAGGCTATGTTCAGAACCTTAATTAGAGAAATGTGGCAAGGAGAAATAGAACCAGACTACAGAGCAGCTCTGGTGGCCAACCTCCTTGTTTAAGACACTGTTAAACTGGCCACTCCTGCTAATCCCAAGACCTACCGTGAATGTTTATGCAAAAGTCCCAAACCCAGGAAAAGAGGCGACTCACAAGAGACCAGAACGTGAAGTCAAGAAGCTGACCAGGGGGTCTAAAAGCAAGTGTAGCGAGTGAATGAGAGAGAAGGGAATACATCCAGGCAAGGCATCCCTGAACTCAGAAGTATCAACCAAACAGACATTTGGTTGAAACACAGAGGTTTTTGGTTGAGGCATCTCTTTGATCCACAGTGAGTCTGAAAGAAGGAGAAAACCATCCTGTACAGTATACGAGAGGATACTCAAAACCCTCCCACAGTCTTGATGTCATAAATAAACCACTTGAAATTGACTTGGTGTCTCATTCTATATGTAGCCTTTGTTATGGGGATCAGTTATGATCTATTGCAGAAAAAATAATACTGCCCAGATCACTGAAAGAGCTGAAGAAATCAGAGGTCAGCCTAGTCAGAGATGGGCACAGTAACTGATTTGTCGACTGAGAGTGCTGGATAGCTCAGATACGAGTACAAAAGAAAAAGTTGCTCACCGTAGTGACTAACCTACTCCTAGTCCAGAGTCCCCTTTCCTCCTAACTTATGGGATATTCTGTCCCTCAAGACCAGACTGGAGAACTTTTTGGTAGCACCCAAGAACATTAGTCCTTTTTCTTTTATTTTACACGAGGGGAGGCGAATACACAGCTTTAGCTCCGCCCTCCTGAGACCCAATCCGACCCTCGCCCTGTAGTCCCTTTCTGATCGGCAAGGTCGGTGGTGTACTACTAGTTAAGGATCTTTTCGGAAGGGAAGGAAATGGCCATATGGAGGAAAGGGGACTTTGGACTAGGAGTATGTTAGTCACTACGGTGTGTTACTTTATCTTACGCCTTTGGTCCAACCCTGTTCTTCCATACTTATGAGAGATTTTGAAGCACTGGAACAAGAATAACGGACGTATGGTCATAATTTAATATTACTTTAGATTTTTGAGAACTGCCTGCCCTAGTGAGCATCAGCTCTGAAAAGCATGTCATGGTAGTAGACTCATGTCAAGGTAGCAGTGCTCACAGAAGGCTGAAGGGGGTAACCCAAGTGGCAGTTCATGCAGTGGACTACCAGAGGACATATTATTGGAAGGCTACTGAAGGCACTTTAGCCCTGGTAATGTGTGCGTGGAGACCTTTCGGTGGATGGAAACTTCAAATGAGTAAGCCTCCAAGATCCAGGAAACTAGCCTGTGCACCTCTATTGGTGTTACCAAATATGTGAAACTCTGAATTGACTATCAGGAAAAAAAGATGGATGTGTTCGCAAAGGACTACATTGTCCTGATGAAAATGGCTTTTCCGTGAAAGGGCCTGCAATTCACTCACCCTTCTCGCAGATGTTCTAGTGACACGGAATGCAACCTTCCAAAATGCTAATTTAATATCAGCAGTAGCCATTGGTTCAAATCATTTCTTCCAGGTGGCATGAATAACCACGTTAAAATGCCACTTAGTGGGAGGGGATTTAATAAGTGGAAAAATGTGACAAAGGCCATCAAAATGGCATTTCATTACCAGATTTATCAAAGAGAAAAAGAAAGCTTCTGAACTCAGTATATGCCCCCAAGGACGAGAGATAGATCATGCAGTAATCTATCTGAATCCCTGTAGCTGCAAGTTCCGATATAAAGAAAAGAACCTGACCCAACAGGGCTGACAGGGGATATATCTCCTTCTCCAGACACTAGTGGCAAATCTGGAGCCATTTTCTCTGGCATTGCACTCGGTTGAAGGCTTACAAGCAGCTTGAATTATATGAAAGCTTCCCTAGTAAAGACCAAGAAGACCTATTGATCCAATTTTAGGAACCAAACTGCTAAGCTGCAAGCACACTACTAGCTACCTAACCTCTCGGTTCTCTCAGTATATACCTACACGATCACTCAGATCTTCCCAAGCACAATGCATCACGATCCCCAGATACAAACTACAGACAGCCGGAGGTGCTAGCTTCCCAGTCTTAGCTGCCAAACTCTGGAACACACTGCCACTCACCATTAGAACCTTGCCATCTCCCACCCTATTCAAACACAAAGCCAAGCTATGGCTATCCGCTACATTTGACCAATTGCCTTCACATGACATCTGATCTTCTCCACCTTTTCTATCATTTTGTCAAACTACCTCCCGCCAATTTGCCTACCAAACTGCACTGTTATGTACATTACTGCGTTAACATACGCTATTTGATTGATGTAACCTTCTGTTTGTGTGAATGTAATTGACTGATGTAACTCTATTCATGTACCTGTTGTTCTAGGATATACGCCCGGTTGCCCTCGGGCCTGGTGTGCTATACAAATAAATAAAATAAAAATAAATACAAATACAAATAAGCTGAAAGATCGTGGTGAGGGATGCAAACATTAGTCCATTGTTCTGGACAAGGAGATTTGGAAGATCAAGCAGCCCTATTGGTTAGCAAAACGAAAGGTTTAAAAGATCTGAAAAACAATCTAGCTGAACAATAGTATGCAGTTCTCTTCTTTCTAGGGCTCAGTGGATTATAGAGGTAGAGGTGGAAATACCAACACACATGTTACTTCATGCGATCTGTGGGATACCTCCTAGGGGATTTAGACCCTCTCTGGAGGCATACATTTGTAAATGTATTGTTCTCGTGTGTCGCAAATAGGTCGACCTGGCGAGACTGCCCATGTCGTATTATTTGATTTAGGACATTGCTATTTAAATCCCACTTGTGGTTCACTGTTGCACGGTGACTGAGTGAGTGTGCGGGTGAGTTTTCCGCTCCCAGAATGTGAACTTCTTCCAGCCATATGCCTCTCTGTATCGTCATTCCCAAATCTGTACCGCCAGCAATACTAGAGGATAAGACTTGGTTCCCCCGTTTGTTCACGTAGAACAGCGATAACGCATTTGCTATGTGAATTCAAACTGTTTTGTTCGTTATGTTCAGCAGGAAAGCTTTGAGGGCCAAAAATGCACATGTTCCTTCATTTCTTTAGGAGACCATGGTCGAACACCTCCAGTTGGTCTAGAGTTTAATCCCATCCTAGGGATGAGGAGTCTGTTGTAATGGAAACCCAGGGAGCAGGTTCCCGAAAAGGTAGCTCGCGACCCTAGGTTTGCAGGGAGCGACCACCAAATCAGACCAGATCTCATTTCAGATGGATTAGCCTGGATTGATGACCTGATGCTTGAGATAAGGACTGTTTTAGTGCCATCTGGGTTCTTCTTATGAGCCTCGCTAAGGTTACAGCTAGGACACAAGATGCCTTTGGAAGTACCAGGCGATCATGTGGGTAGATTGTAGGAAAAGCAAGCAAGTTTGAAGCAGGTGTGAGTGTTAGGGAGAATTCTCTGTAAGGCTAAATTCCCAAACCTAGTGAGTCCCCCAGCAGCTTTGCTGGATTTTGTGGGGTTTATTTTTTTCTCTCCTGCTAAGAGTGAGATTCTGAGGCGTTCCTTTAACTTGCCATGTGTTTTATGGGCTATGGGGTCTTTTACTCCATAGGGTCTCATGTGTTTTTCTTTTTATGTGGGTTACACAGCACCCTCCGTGCCATAATCCAGGGGTGTCGTAGCGACCCCCCAACATAGACTCCATACCCTGGGACTGACTACTGTCTCCCAGGGCATGTAAAGTCACCATTGGCTTTGCTAGCCCCAAATTATGAACAGAAACCAGTACAAAACATCATATTGTGGATGTACTGGTCGGGGCAATTCGATTGCCCCGGGGTCTGTTGTTCGAGGGGGCACGTCTCCGTCCCCCCTGATCGAGATTTGGCTGGTGGCAGTGGATACTACTTTTTATATTCGACCGCGAATATATCTCTATGGGATTTTCCCATTGTTCGAGGCTACCAACTTTAATTATTTAATTCTTATAGCCTCGAACATGCCGCCGGTTTATTTATTTAATATTAATTCGCCGGTTGGTATTTTTTTGCCAGAACTCGATTCTAAAATGGCGTTTGTGTTCTCTTCTGTGACTCCAACCCAAGTCGAGCCCTTTGTTCCACTTTTTGGCAAGCTTCTCCACAGAAGCCTCCAAAAGTGGTGCCACTCTGTCTGGGTACCACAGGGGGTGTGGGAGGTGGTTTAGGCACCCTGGACTGAGTTACCTTGGTAACTCAAGTCGCACTCTTGTGTGATTGGCCCAAGTGGTGAGCCGGCCGGCTCACCACTTAGCATGTTTGATTGACAGCTAGGCTGGGTGAATGGGGGTATGCTGCATAAAAGCAGGGCTTTGGGGACTGGAACTTCAGAAGTCGCCACAGGACCTAAGAATCCGAGGAGGGAGAAGCTGAGCCGCCCTGCAACGACACCACCGGTGGAGCCCTGCTGAACGGTCTCACCACTTTTCCTAACGACAGAGGAGATCTCCAGCCCGGAGAGTCTTCTTCCTTCGACTGGTGGGGATAACCAGTCTACCTTCTTTTCGCCTTCCTGGAGCATCTCGTGGCCGCCTTACCTGTGCCAAGCACCCCGGCAACCGGGATACCACGTTTTCACCACTACCGTGAACCGAAAGGGTAGTACCTTTGTACCGGAGAACTCTGCGGCTGGTTTCTTCCCTGGCAGTGCAACGACCTTCATCCTTCCTCCACGATGAGATCTTCTCCTCCTCTGGACGATGTTGCGACTTGCACCCGCTGCCAGGAACAACTGCCCCCGCTGGAGGATCCTCTCCATTTAAGGTACCGTGTGCCGCCTGGCTTCCCTTGCAACCGTTTGAACGGGGTGTATTAAATCCTTGTCTCTCGAAGCTGGGTTAGCCTGGGACACCTTAGCTAACTTTCCTGCACTGAACTAAACCTTTTTCGAACTACCTCTACAAACTTCGAAGACTCTGTGTAACTGGCTGATCTTGGGCATTTTCCGCCTGGCTCCCTTGAAAGTGGGCCTGGCACCTAAACTTCCTTGCTCACCAGTAGAATGTGCCTTCCTAACTTGCTGTGGTTCTTTAAAAAGTGCTTAGTGTGTATGCTTCAATAATTCTGCTTTTCACTCCCCTTTTTATTTAACTTGTTGGAGTGCCATCGAACTTTAAGCGCTCACCTCTGTCTGGAAATAAGTGGTGTTAACTAAGACTTGTCCAACAAGTAATCAGGGATGTACATATGATAATAGGGATTGTGTTTTGAACTTATCTTACCAATTTAGTGCTAGTGTGTTTTATAAGTGTGTGTTAAATAATTATATACTTTTACACTCAAGCTCTGGTCAGTGTTTGCTTGTGCTACTGTATTTTTGTACCTATTTTGTATGCTCTGTATACTGCCCAACTCTTCTTGAGGGAAGTCTGACTGCTCAGCCACAGCTACGAGTGAATCTGTGTGGTACAGACTGCTACCGAGTGGGTTTACTGCCAAACACCTGTAGTCTTAAATCTTTTGCAGTGGTCCCTAAGGGAACTGCACAGGTTTCTGCCTAACAGCGATATTCTGTCTGTCGTAACACATACCCTGGCAATGTCATGTTCCAAAAGAATCCTACAACGTGTTGGTCCTGGCAGACTGTCATGGAGGATTTTGCCTAGTTCACAGACAGTGGATGGTAAAGCAAGTGAAGCAAAGTCTCGAGGTGGAGAGTTGCTAGGCGCAGCCATTGGGAATTCAGGAGCTAGTCATCAGGTATGGATACGTCTGCACTCCCTGTAGTCTGAGGTAGACCACCACCACTGAGGGAGCCCTTAGTACTGATAATGAGTTTCTGTGATGGAAAAAAAACAAGTAATTTTTGATGCTGAGGCCAAATCTGGATGTGTATATATGCGTCTTTCAGATCTACTGCACAAAGCCAATCTCCTGGCTGAAGAGCAGATCGGACCTGGGTGGGGGAGATCATCTTGAGTTTCTCTTGCGGGAGATGAAAAATGAAATCTGAGAGGTCTAATATTGTGCGCGGCGCAAGCCTGAATGGGTTTCGGCACAGTAAATAGATGAGAATAAATACAGTAACCCGTTATTGCTTTCATAGAGACGTGTCTCTACTTTCTTCAGTAGAGCTGGGTAGCCATTCTGGGAGAGAGGTGGACAGGAAGGAAGAACTGGATGGAGAGGTGGACAGAAGCCTGTGAAGGCAATCGGAATGACCTATACATTGGTGGCGTTGGTCATCCATGACACCAGGTGGTTGGGAATGTGTCCCCCTACTGGCGTTTCATGGGAGAGCCCTGACCATTTTGTGGTTGTCTCAGTAGAGGTAGCAAGTTCCCGTGAGAAGAAGCCATGGCCACAGTTATTTGCTGCTTTCTTTACTGAACACTTGGGGAGTGGTCTGCTAACCTGGCTTTGCGACCTCTGAAACCCTGAAAAGAATCTGGAGTGAAAATCAGGCTGCTGGGTAAAGGATGATTTGTGGGCTCCAGACTTAGCAGTTAAAGGGCTTCATTATGAGATTGGCGGTATTTCAACAGTCTTAGTGGTCTTCGGGCAAACCTCTGACCTTTTATCCCTTACGAGATCCTCAACGTGGCAGGTAATGTCTTTAGCTTCTTTGAGGCCTGGGAGAGCCCATCTGGTGAGTTTAGCTGTCAAACTGGAATCTTCGGCCTTGTCGGTAGACTTCTTAGCCCCTGGAAGGGGATACTCGGGCTTGACCCCGGTCTATTTAGCCCCTCAACAGGGATGCCCGTGGGAGACCCTGGCAACTTTAGCTCCTGTTTGGGAACCCCTTAGTGACCTCCAGTATCCAGGCTTGTCCTTTGCAGGGTACACCAGCATGATTCCCAGCAGGTTTAGGCTATACGTGACCCTTCCCTGTACCAGAGGGTCCTGGGAAGGAGTCTCCAGGCCAGGGTGCCCTGAAAAGAAGAGTACTTACCGGTTGACAGCGCTTCTCTTCAATAAACTCCTTCAGGTGAGCCAGTGAAATTGTACCGAAAACGTCCTTCGATCGCTGTGGTCTTCTCTAAAATTCCCATACCTATAACGCGTCATAGTAAAAACATTAGCTCCACCGATGGTTAAACCTGATGCACTCTAAACATAAGATGAGGGGATACTCCACTGCGTAGTGGTACACACAATGCTAAACTTATATGCTCCTGCATAGGCAGATGAAAAATGCTGACTGCAGGCAGGAAGAATTATTATGACAGGACTAGAAAACAAAATCCCTGCAGGTGCTACCGTGTGTCCGTTGCCAACCGCGCAGAGAAAAGGACTAAAGGACGAGGCTTTGGGCGGGGCTCAGGAAGGCAGGGCTAAGGCTGTGTGAAAACATAAAAAGGACACATGTTTTTGGGTTTCCGAATGTCCCAAGGGTATGGAGGAAAGGGGAGCAGGACGTAGGAGTACAACGATAAACAGAGATACAGACAGACACAGCTGGAGAATGAAGGAATGGCTCCAGCCAGTGATAAGATATTGGCTGGCCATTTAACAGGTTTGAAGGGATCAGATTGCGTGCAGCCAATTTCCAGGGAGTGACACGTCAGTATTTCTTACCTTGCGTGTGTGACCCACCATCACATCCGTGCAGCCCACGTGATGAGGTCCTTTGCCAGGAAGCAGCCCCAGTGACGGCATGGCCCCCATGACTGGTCAACACATCAGACAAGCCTAGAAAGAAATACACAGGTCTCAGGGTGCCACTCCGCACAAATGGGAAGGCAAGGGCTTCCTTCGGTCAGCATTATTTGAAGATGTGCATTGACAAATCAAGTATTAGGCCATAATCCCTCCATTGTGGGCCATACCAAGTGAACATACCTGCATTCCTTTAATGAAGGCTGCAGCCTCTACCAACCATTCCGACACACCATGGCATAAAACCCGCCACGGTACTAGCTCCATACTCTTGACAAAAGTAACAGCAGCAGTGATGGGCGCTATGGAAAGCGAGCCTACATGTGGGACAGGGGTGAAGATGGGAGTTCTGAGGTGCGACTAGTACGTTAAATGGAAAAAAGGGGCAGTTGTGGAGCTGGGGCCGGTGGGGATGAGGAGTCTCGGGGGCCACAGAGCAGGCACCAGCTTGCTCACAATGGCAGCCTTTATCAGAGAATTATGCGCATGGTCTGAGCCATCTGAATTGGGCCTCCCAAAGCTGTGCTGTAATGGGAAATGGTCATTTCGAGTGTATGTTTTATGTACCCTCAAAATGCCACCGCATTGTGTTCCAGAGAAACGTGCTAAAGTGCAGAATGTTTCATTTCTGGTGGCTACTTTAAGGGCACAGGGCAGACAACGAGGGCAAAGTATCATGGTTTTAAAAATATGGGGACTTTCTATTCCAGGCTGATGACCAGGCATGGGGTTAGAGGCAGCGTGGGGAGCTGGAGCATCTTTTTTCGGGGTACCCAAGTCCTACTCTTTGCACATGTGTGCTTTCTATCCTATTTTCACTCTGATTAGTTCCGGCTATTAGGTGGTGCTTAAGCCGAAACCATTGCATTGGGACACCCAGTGACTGGCCATGGCAATGCAAATACATATATCCATTGCCACGCACTACCTGTACCTGTCCACACAAAACACATGCTCCTGGCTTCTCTTTCAGCCAACTCCAGGAAGCAGAAACATCACATGTTGGATGGAGTTCCAGTATTATTTCTAAGCAGTCTTCTGAGAGTTCATGGATTATTTGCAGCTGCAAATGTGCTAATAATGTAATAAACATGTCTTACACAAGTGTGCCTTCAGCCACTTGATTTATATCTAGTCCCTGTACTGAAATCCTGTTAATCACAAGCACAGAAAAAGCCAACAGTCGTGTGTGTTGGTATTAGATATGCGTTTACCAGGCACAGCTATCATATGTCCAGCTAATCACAACATTGCCCATCTATTTCCATTTTATGGCCAGTTCCGTACCCGGTAAATGCCTATCCCATACCTACACAAAAGACAAATCTCTTGGCTTTGCCAATGCTTGTTTTTAAGTGTGTGATATGTTTCGGCAGAGATGCTGCAGGGACCCTTGCCTTGGCAGGAGAGAGAGAGTCTCTCCAATGCATATCTTTCTGGCACTGGGGACTTATCTGCACATGTCTGGAGGACTCAGGTTTATCCAAGTGAGTTAAAGCTTGTACCAGACTCTACTGGTAAAGTGGCACAGCAAGTAGAGCGCTCGCTTTGACAGGTTCGAATCCCGGCGGGGCCAAACTCAGCCTTTCATCCTCCCGAGGTCGATAACTGAGAATGAGCACCACACACCGTGGGTAATAATAAGCAGATACCTGAGGGTTCGTAGCGCTAGATAAATGCCAAATTACTGCAGAGGACTCTGGGTCATCAAGGAGGACAGGCAGAAGCATGAGACATCACAGAACTGTGCTAATTTATGCCATATTACTTATCGCCCTGGGAGTATTACAGTACAGGAGCATGCCCTTGCACAAGGCCGGTCCATTCAACTTCTTTAGTAAACTTTTCTTGGGCCAGAAGCTGAGGGTCTCAGAAGCAACATCTAAGCATCCATCAATGGCTTCACAAGGCTGACAGATACCTTCCACATCTTTGAGGACTGTGAAGGAGCACTGTTGGGGATGGAAAACGGCACTATCAGTGCACTTGTGAGAGCTATGCCCAATGACTGGTTAAATAGCAAAATCCGTAAGATTGTCAGGACAGCCACAATGAATATGTATTTTAAAAAAACTTACTACCAAGTCTACAGGGTACAGTTAGGTGCCAAATATTCTGTAGACATACCCGATTGTAATCTGCCAACGCCTCAAAGGGCAGGAGGCTGCAACCTTTGGCTCTTTAGATGTTATAGACTACAACTCCTATCAGCCTGTCAATGGTCAGGGTTCATGGAAATAATTGGTCAAAACATCTAGAGAGCCACAACTTGCAGTCACCTGCTCAAGAGTCTGTATTTGGACCACTTCTCTAGTGCTTGCCAAACTAATCCCTTCCTTTTGCTTTTCCAGCCATTTATTTGCTGAACACCCAAATTGTCTTCTCTGTTCTTACTTTCACTCCTTATCGCTCCTCTGACAGATCAAACTGCCTTTCCATGGCACTTATGAGCCTTATGGACAAATCTTGCAAGACGGTTTCCTTTCGATTTGATCACCTCACAGAAGGCATGCAACTTGGGGCCCTCTTGATAGTGAACTAAAGCTCCAGCAATTCATGGCATCCACTGCCACAGCGGCCCAGCCGCAAGATCTGCCCTCACCTCAACCTTCACTCAAGCAAGTCCTTAACTTCCACATTGGCCCCCAACCATCTTAGACTATGGTGTCAGCATTCTCCTGGGTCTTCAACACTATTCTTTCTCCTCCTAGATAAAAATCTTAACTTTACAACTCACACTCTACAATCTCCCACACTCATCTTCTACAAATGCACGCAATCCCCTTGCCAGCTGGCTCTTTCTGAATCACAGCTCGCTCCTCAAGCTCCTTTTCTTTTTTTTTATTTAGGTCCTGTAATGAAATGAGGCTACTCACCTAGCAGACACCATGTCCTGCTAGACCCACCCACCCCCAACGTGTACCCTGCGATTTGAAACCGTACTGAATACGTCAATAAAACCCCACCATCATTCCCACCCATCACCCTCCAGCCTTGCCTCCCACTTCCAGACCCAATATTCTAAACAATAACCACTCTACCGGCCTTTAAAACTGCACTCAAATCATTTCCCTTATCAAGGGACGGGGCTTCTGAAGCCTCTAGGGCAGTCATCTCCTCCTCACCACCAGGACCCACTCTGCATCAGGATTCTACCCAAAGACATTTTTTTTTAATTCAAAATAAATAATATATGGACATCCGCCCTAAAATATGCACTGCCCAGTAGCCACTAGCCTTGAATGAGTCATAGCTGACTCTAGGCGAGTAAGAAACAATGTGATGTGTGCATGCAGAGAATTGAGGGGACGAGTGACTTAATGCCTGGACAGGTGCTTGAAACTTGCCACTTTTACCCCGCAGACATTATCTATGTCCTATGTGTCATCACCATTCATTCCTTTTGACACTGGCACCTCCCTCCACACAAACTGATATTCAACTAACTCAAGCGAATGGATCATTTCTGAAAGGTTTTTATATTTCCATTTCACAGGACATTTCTATTAAAAAAAAGTCATTTTAAGATTTTAATAAATCCGTCCCACATTGATCACATCAGTTATGATTTACAGTTTTCAGGCAACAACTTCCAGTTATAATTCAGCTGTTATTAGTTTACGTCTACATGTGTCGTTTCCCATGGATTTGTGTGCAATATTGATGAGCTAGAATTGATTGCTTGTGGTGTTTCATTTTCAAATCAGTGATGATGTCATGGGTGACATAGCAGCACGACAAAGTCATGCGCCGCTGGACCAGCAGCAATTACTGCGCTGCATGCAATCCGGTTCTTATACGACCTGGATCCCGCGAACGATGCCATTCCATTTCCATTCAAGGTATTTTCTCCTGCGAAGCCCAGGGAGTAGGATTTGATTACGTCATCGTTAAAATGGGTTCAAACTAGACATTGGACACACATTTAATCCCTGAAGTTGCGACCCTGGTCTCACCAGAACGCTCGGAGTGGGGTCTACTATTTTTTAGAGCAATTGACTGATCCAATACTCGGACCACTTGTAAAGCACCCTGCAACAAAAAGGCTTTTTCTTTTGTTAATATTTATTAAGTGTCTTGGTTAATGAAAAAAAACTTTATATTATAAAATACTTCATGATATAAAGAGATACATTAAAATTCATCATCATCATCTACACCAATCATATAAAATGACATTTCAAAATGACTACAAATAATACACCGACTGAATACATCGACTTCTACAAGTATATAGTGGTGGATATAACAAATCGTTCGTAATACGAGATCACAAGGGAATCTAAGACCAGGAAATCTAAGCAGATAACGTTATTGGTATGTAAATTCATGAGACAATACGCAGGGTATTCATTGGGTGGAACAATGGTTTCGCACTATGATCCTCTATGGCCTAGAAGTTCTGACATGCAGGGATTTAAATTAGCTTAATAGAATTGAGGGATTCTTCTGGAGAAGCATTTTAAGACTCACCCAATCTACTCCCATGGAATATCTGTGACTCGAAAGCCATGGCCCTGTAGAGGCAAGGTGATCTCTTTATAAAGGCTTGCCTGGTGCTGCAATGTCCTTTCTTAGCACTGATGGGGGGGGGATGGGGGGGGGGTGGGGGGGAGGGGGTTTCCTATAATAATAATAATAATAATAATTTGGCATTTATATAGCGCTACGAAACCTCAAGTATCTGAGCGCTGCTTATTATTACCCATGGTGTGTGGTGCTCATTTATCGACCTCGGAAGGATGAAAGGCTGAGTTTGGCCCAGCCGGGTAATCAATTGCCTATAAAGAGAGCACCCTTCATGCAATTGAATAACAAATTATTTGAGATCCGCAAGTAATGTCCTGACTTTGATGAGGGAAAGGGCTTCCATGTGGTTGAAGGAAGCCTTTGCGAGAAGACTCGATAGTTGGGACTGGGTATGTAATTATGATGATTTGGCCACATTACATAGTTATGCTCCCATGGCCAGAGTTGTATATGTTAATAGGAAATCTCAGCCATGCATCCACATTGCACTTTATCGTATCTGGGTATACGTCAAAAAGCACTATTTTTAGGGCGGTATTGGTAGATTGAGTCAGGAGTTAGCATATGTACATGGAATTTTAAGTATTGTATAGTGGGACACTGTCTGGATTTTTAAGTTGTATGCTAGGACACTGCATGTTTTAAAGTTACATTTTTTTAGGGATGATATTTAAACATTTATGTATGACATTTTTCGAAGTTGGTGGTGAACAGCATGAACTGTATTGTGGATTGTTGAAGATGTATGTATATTTATATGATGTTTTGATTATGTGTAAAGTTTGAATTCAAACTATCCACATTTAAAATATATAGATATATATATAGAGAGAGAGATATAAATATATTACATGGCCTGCGGTAGTAGTTATGGTTAAGTTGCTAAACCCATAGGAAGAGCACTTTTTGGGGGGCTTATAACTTCAGTGATGTCAACAATGATACTTGTGATGTCATTTTGATGTCCTGGGTGTTAGTCTTAGCAGTGCACGGTGGTGGCGTGAGTTATGGTTGCTTAGCTTACCATAACTGGCAAATTTCAGGGGTTTTTCAATTTTTACTTGTAACCATAAAAGTCCTTTTAACAAAGTTTTTTTTACTGAATTTCATAGGTTTTTATTAGTGCAACTTAACCATAACGTCCCTTTAACAAAGTTTTTTAATTGAAAATATATATATCATGCAAAGGTTTAACAATATTAAACATTTAACATTGGAGCTATACGCATACCTTGCTACGAGCACTGTAATTGGCCTCATGTACATCATTTCTATGTTGTACAGGACTTAAGACGTTAGCTTACTTTCCAGTTTGCTGTAAGTTCCTTTCTGGCTGCATCTGTGTATGTGAACAAGTGAAGAGGTTGCAGTTTTAGCTATTACTGACTAAAATGTATAGTTGAAACAACCTGTATGTCTGGACTGGGCGAAAGACCGGGCTGCATTTCTTTTAAGTTTGAAAACAAAATCATAGACAAGTGCATCAGCACTCCCTATGGTGCGACATGATCAGTAAATTAACCTTGTCAATAAGGGATGGAGCTCCCCCCCCACCCCCGCCCGCCCGCCCACCAGTCTGGGGTGGAAACCAGAGCCAGTCCTACCCATCCTGGGTCTGGAGGTAAACAGTAACTAGGGAGCCGGAAAGAGGACCATCAGAGGGAAAACAGAGAGACGCCGAGGGAGAGAGAAGAAACGGTTGGTGGAGTAGGAGGAAGGAGAGTAGGAGAAGTGGTGAAAAGTAGATGGAACTAGGGTGAGGACCAGGGTATGGAAGGAACAGCGAGGGTGTAATCCAGGGTGTTTGAAAGGCACTCATCATTCCCATGGGAAAAAAAAACATTTGTGAGGAACCTGTAGATTGTTCCCTGAGGAAATTCAGTTTAAAAAAGGCTTTAGCATTTAGGCTCTCATTAGCAGTCAGATAGCTCTTGGTTACCGATCTCTAGTACCAGCCTTGGATCGAGGGACGCCGGCGCTACGGTAGGATTGCTCCTTTCCAGCTTATAGAGAGATGGACGACCATTAGGCCTGCTGTTGAACAAACAAAAACTGAACTGTCTCTGTGAGTTGGTGTATTATTGAGGCCATCTGTGAGAATGATGAAACGATTTGTGGGTCTGTGGTCAGCGAGTTAGTGAAAAGCGATTATTCTTTTGGTACCTACGCATTAGTAGTGGACGTGTCTGGTGTTCACTTTTGCATGGCAGTTAAGGGCACAGGGTTCAAGAATAGTTTCTTTTTTAGATTTTAGAGGTTGGGCCCAGGGACTGTTTTCAGGTCTGGCTAGAGAACACTTTAGTGCTCTGCTAGACCTTTGCAGCAGTATGCAGAGGGGCATGACTGTTAATCCGCTGCTCCATGATGCATAAATAGTCAGTGCATCATGGGGAAAGTTCAGTTTTAATAGTGTAACGTTAAGTTGAGGAAACCATTATTGAATGGTAGTTGTGCCTATTCCGCACTTTATTAAAGGGTGGTTAAATAATATCAGAACACGTGCATTTCATTGGGCTTGTCATTCTTACTGAAGCAGTATTATCACAGGTGTCACCTTGCAATGGAAGAGCACACCTGATAATGTGTGTCAGTCTGTGATAATGTTTGGAATCGGTGTACATTTTCCTTGTATTTTATTATTATTATGATGGTATTTATTCTATCACAACGTTCAGATTTAGCATGCAAGTTCCATTATAGGGGAATGTTATCGCGATACGTGTTTTAACCTTCATCTGTGACATGTAAAGTGAGAATACAATAACGTGAAGGCATCTCTGCATTGTACTATAATAGAACAGTTTTGCCTACTGATTGTTTTCTCAGGAAAGTAGAATTCAAAGGTGTCCAACATAAGGTCTGGGCCAAATGAAGCCCTGCAGGCCATGACCTTTTGTCCTCCAGATCACTGGAGGTTTGCAATAATCTGCAGACTGCTTCTGGTTGTTTGATCTTTGAACTTTGGAGAGCAGGCAAACCAGGTTTGGAATTAAAACAAGTTAAGACATCTACATTCTCTACTCTCTAAATACTTATTTTCATACACGGAAGAGGAACAAAATCATTTAACCAAAAGACACACAATGTGCTTTCATTTCAATTGAACCATAAACATTAACCATGAATGCGACTATAAGAGAGGCAACCACGTCCCTACCTAGCCAAATAATTCAAGCAAATTAGAAAGGACTTTCAAGTTGTAGGTTTTTAATTGCATAACCCAGTGTTGGCATGGAACAAAGTAGTGTTTAAATTAAGCTACAATGTAACGCAATCTTGATTCACAAAACCGTTTTGATTGGTCTGTTGCAGTAGTAAATATTTGTTTTATTTTCCGCACACAATCTACATACGATAAAACTTGCAGTACATGTCATAATATTACAAAATATGCGTATACCATTCAGTGCCTACTGCCTACTCCCTTCCCTCCCTCCAACTCGAGCCTACTCCACTTTGTGTTCCGTGTCTACTTCTTTGAGGGGGTTCCTCTTACTGCGTCCTCGGCAGAGTCTTGGTCGCTCGACCAATCTTGGGTGGGCTCATACAGTGTGGCCACTAATTGTTTCCAGGCCATCAAGGTTCCTACTTCCTCTTCCCTCCACTATTACCCGCTTCCTGCCACACAGCCGTTTCAGCTTCAGTCCATTTCTGAAGATGTTTCCACCAAACTTCTATCCTTGGTCTATTACATGCCTTCCATCCCATAGCGATTCTACGCTTCGCAAGTATGTATGCTAGGTCCTTTAATTTACTCATGCGTTTTAATTTACGTGGTCTTGGGAGCCCTCCTATCAGGCTTGCCCACACTGATTCGACATTTAACTTGATCCCTTTCTCCTCTAAACGGTGGGCTAATTCTTCCCAGAACTTCCTAATTTCTGGACATGCCAAGAACATGTGTGATATCCCAGCATTTTCTTCCCTGCATTTGGGGCACGTTTGTTGTCCTGCGTTCTTGAACTTGGCTATTTTCTGGGGAGTCATATATGCTCTATGGGTTATATATAGCTGTATTTGCTGTAGTCTCAAGTTTCTGGACACTTTCCTGTGATATCCCTGGGCCAGCTACCACATCCCTAAACTCATGGGTACCCCGACTTCTTCCTCCCAGTCATATCTTAGTTGTGCCACTTCCTTTCCCACTCTGGACATCAATATCTCGTTTAATCTGGAAATCTCATGCCCTCCCTCCGATATATCATATATGGTTTCTATTGCCTCTTTAGGCTGCTCTCCTAGTGTCTCTCTGATTCGCCGTATCACTCAGTTATACCTAATATATTGCCCCGCATGTAACCCTGTTTCCTAGACCAGCATCCTGAATTCCTTTATCTCCCCCTCTTGCCATATGTCTCCCATTGTTGCTATCCCTGCTGGTTCCCAGTGCTTCCGAATGGTCTTCAGTAGTTGCCCATCGCCTCCCGCCAATGTGACCACCGGCACCTGCAGAGAACACAGGTTTGGGTTCCCCATGGCCTGGCAAGCTTTACGCCATAACTTTCATCCCAGTACCATCATATTTGGGCACACTCGAGTCTCAACAGTCTCGACTCAGAGGTCAGTTCTTCGGATAACCACTTGGCCACATACTGTAGTTGGCTAGCTAGAAAATAGATATCATAGTTTGGCAGCTTTATACCCCCTTTATTGTATGTATTCTGCAGCTTCCAAAGGGCAATTCTGTTCCTAGTCCCGTGCCATAGAAATCCCCTACCTAAACTCTGTAGCTTAGTGAAAAATCGCCTTGGTATTTGGTATGGTATATTCCGTAAGAAATGTAATAATCTCGGCAACACCACTATCTTTAACAGCGCCCCTCTGCCCATCATCGCCAGGGGGATCCTCATACTATTTTCAATATTTTTTATCGCCTTCAGTATTGTGCTGGTGTTTTGCCTCCACCGTATGATAAATGTCTATACCCAGGTATTTGAACGTATTGACCTCCCATATTATTGGTATGATCGGTAATCGATCACGTGAGACTCCCACATACATCCCCAAAGGAAATATGCATGATTTTCTGGGGTTCACTGCTATGCCAGATAGTAACTCTAATCGCTGCATCACTTCCAGGATATAGTGGAGGTTTTCTTCAGGATCTCTTAGGTACAGCAACACATCATCTGCATATAGAGAAACGAGATGTGGTTCCCCTTTTATGCTTATCCCTATTACCTCGTACTGTTGCCTCAGGTATATCGCCTGGGGCTCCAGTGCTAAGATGTACAACATCGGGGACCACAGGCATCCCTGTCTAGTACCCCTACTGGGTTGCCATCTTTCCGAAATGAGCGCTTCTGTTTTGAACTGGCTAGCGGTGCAATATACAATTATTTAACCCATTTGAGGTACCCCGGCCCTATCCCATAGTTAGTCAGGGCTGCAATCAGCCAGGGCCATTTGACAGAGTCAAAAGCCTTTATTGCATCCAGTGATACAATTGCAATCTCACCCGGGTCTTCTTTTGTGTGCTCTATAACCTGGTGGAGTCGCCAAAAGTTATCGGATATGTTCCTGCGCGGGACATATCCGGTCTGATTGCCTGCCTGCATGAATGCCCGTAGTTGTGATTGGATGCTTGAGTGCGACACAGCGGAATGAATGGGAGGTCAAAAGTATATCTGCGGACCTCTCACTGCTAGGAATCGTGTTCAGAAGCTGAAGTCCACTACGACGGGTAACTGGAGTGAAGCTTAACCTTGAGCCCTGCTGGATGAGAAGAATTGCTGTTGCTCTCCTTCGCAATCTGAAAGCTGCTGTGCTTCAAGAACTGACCCAGAGAGGACCTTGTAAGGCGCCCTCTTCCCAAGCTACGAGGGACCATCGTGCACAGTTGATCTTTGCCTAAGCTCCCTGGTAGACAGAACTTCGACAGGCTGCCGACCCGATACGGGGACTGCTGCGGAATTCCAAGGAGAAGCACCCGGACTGTTGTCAGTCACTGCCATCGACCGCCATCTCTGACTGGAGCCGCTGTGCTCCCGTTGCCTAAGAAACTTAATTGATCCCAGGACGCTCTCGTCCGCATCGTCGCCGCTGTATCCTGCTGGAGAAGGCCCGACCGTCGGCGCGCCGAGGAGCATCCACCGGTGGGTTTCACGCCACCCAAAGACCCCAGAGACGCCGACGACATGATGCCCTTGCTGGGCCACAGTTCTTCAACTCTTTGCGGTCCAGAACTATCGACACTGAGGTGCCCCGCACACCTCTTCCTTGCAGGACGTTTACGCTTCCCCGTCAACGAGCACCGCTAGGAACGACACAGCCCCTTCACCGTCGTAGCTCGACCTGTTCTCCGTCGGACGTTCGCCGACCCGTGACTCCTTCCTGAAAGGGAGGACACTCAAGAAGGGTTGTCAATTTCCCCGACGCGGAACGCTACAACACCAAGGTACTTTGGGGTTGCAGAACTATTGGGAAGTCTAAGGGTGAACAATATATGGACTGGGCTTGTATCTTTCCTCTACAGGGTGCCCAGGTGGGGGGATCTCCACACAGAGCTGTGTTTAATGGTAGTTACCAGTATTCTGCCTATTGCTCAACCATCCTGCTTTCCTTCCTCTCTCTACTGCTAGTTTCCTCTTTATTTTGATCTGTGTGTCATTCTGACCGTATGCACTTTAATAAGATCTAATAACGTTAGTGGTACCACTTTAGAATTGTACATAATTACCATTGTTGATTTTCGGAGTACAAAGTGAGTTATCGTGATTGTGTATATGACTTTGAATATTAATTATATAAAGACTGTGTTTTAACCGATAAAGTGTGTGGACATTCCTTCGTGCTTGGGGACTACACTGAACTTAAGAACCAGCTTGCATCACCTCCCGAGAAGCTAGGCCTTGATTGCTTATACATTGCTACCGTATTAGAGAATCTTGGGAGGGGTCTCTGTGCCTCCCCTCTACCATATAGAAAGCGGAAGTGCAGACCCCCCCTCTCCGGTCTTTACAGGAAGCACTGCATTTTTATACATTTTGTAGAACTTACTAGGGAGTCCGTCAGCCCCTGGAGTCTTGCTAGTGGGTAGTTGCACTACCACCTCTTCTAGAGTAAGTGGGGCATCTAGGTCTTCTCGCTCTTCCGCACTTATTCGTGGCATGCCTATATCCTCTAAGGTTTCCATTATTTCCTTGCCATCACTCCTTTCTTTGTCCTCATACAATTGTTTATAGTATTCAAGGAACTCCCGATTTACTCCTTCTTGAGTGTCCACTAATTGCCCCATCTCCCCTGTTATTGCTCTAATCGTGGTTCTGGGGGTCTCACTTTTGTACAACCAAGCCAACATCCTCTCCGGTTTGTCTCCACCCGCGTGTTGCCCCTCTACATACTTTTGGTAGTTTAGATTGCACAATCTCTCCCAGTGTCCTGCAAACTCCTGTCGCAGTTGGTTTATAGCTTCGGCATCCTCCCTGGTGTTACCTCCCCTGCTCAGCTCTGTCTCTAGCTTTGTTTCTGCCTTCTGTAACTCCCTTAATATACCTCCCTGCATCCTTTTAGACTTGGCTATAGCTATCCCTCTCACCACCACTTTGAAAGCTTCCCAAAGGGTACCGGCCGTTTCGACACTCCCAGTATTGGTCTCAAAGTAGCTTATTATCTCTTCTCTCAGGTCCTCCCTAAACATTGTATCTTTCAGTGCTTCTCTAAGTCGCCACGTTGGAATCCTGGCCCTTGGGAGTCGATATTGCCATGTTAGAATCAGTGGCGAGTGATCCGATAAGACCCTTGCTTTATACTGTGTCTGTGCTATTTCTGCCATTGTCTCCTGTGTGGTAAACATGTAGTCTAACCTTGTGTACAAATTCGGTGGGGCAGAGTAATGCGAGTACTGTCTGTCTTGCGGGTGTTGTACCCTCCATGCATCCTCTAACCGAAAGTCTGTCAGAAGGGCTGCAGGGCCCTGGCCGCAGGGGCAGGCCTGTCTAGTTTATTGTCTGACCTATCTACCTTCGGGTTTAATGTACAATTGAAATCACCCCCCCAGATCACCGCCCTTCCCAGGTACGAGCTCATTTTATGGTATAGGGCCTTGAAGTATGTAACTGTATCCTGATTCGGGGCATATGTGTTTATAACGCATATTTCTTTATTTTCCACCAGCTCTCTTATTGCCACCATCCTCCCATCCGCTTCAACTGTAGACTGTAGTAATTGGAATGGGACATGTGGTGCCACCCAAGTGATCACTCCTCTGGCATTTGCGGAATATGTTGTGCTGATAACTGTCCCCCCTCCATTTCTTCCGGATCACCTCTAACTTTTCCTTTGTGAGGTGAGTCTCCTGTATTAGGGCAATGTCTATTTTTTGCCTTCTTAGGTACATCATGACCTTATTTCATTTTAGGTAGCCGTTGAGCCCCCTGACATTCCAGGAAATTACCTTAAGGTGCCCCATGTTCCAGCCTTTTCCCTCCCTCCCTTAGTATTTCCACTACCTCCACCTGGAGCGTCCACGCTCGTGTATATAAGCTTGTTCCCCATCTTAAACTACCCCTAACCAAACCCACAGCAACTCCCCAAACTCCCCTTCCTCCCTCCTCCCTTCCCAGCCCCAACTTAACCCCCCAACTCCGCACCCTCCCACCCCCCATCCCAACTGATGCCCAGCTCCATCCCTGCATCTAGCCCTTTTCTTGGTTACTGTCAGTACTCGGGAGCCAGCAGGGAGATGTCGCCCTAATGGCGCTTCTCCTACTCTAGCTACTGGGGATAGGTCACTTACATTCTGTATCTCCTATATTGGACTTTGTATCGCAGCGCATTTGCAGCTCATATCATGCTTTGCACACTTCTATATTCCAGTCCATCAAGTACACCTTATGCGTGTGCAATTTAATTATCATTTGCATTTTTCTAACATGCCCATCGCACCCCCTCCAGGCCTTATTGCTGCAATATTACCCGCCCCTGCAGTAGTAAGCAAGGAGCCTGTTCACTTATCCTGTCCATCTCGCTCTTGGCCGTCTCCTGACTCTGGGCAGCCTTGGGCATCCAGCCAATGTGCCGCCTCCTCCGGAGCTTCAAAAAAGTGTACTTTGCCTTTGTATAGGACCTTGAGTTTCGCAGGGTACAATAGCATATATTTAAATCCGGCTGTTCGTAGTCTCCTTTTCACCGCCACATAGCTGTAAACGTTGTCTTTGCACTAGCATCGTGTAAACCGGGTATGCAGTGACCGTCGCGGACGCTCAAGTTATTGTTCCTCCTTTCCGAAAGAATTCCAGGATCTTTTCCTTGTCCCTATAGTTCAATATGTTCGCTAGGGTTTGAGCCTTCTTCTCCTTCTGCTAGGCCCACTATGCGTATGTTACTGCGTCTTGCTCGCCCTTCCGCCTCCTCTGCTCGGTTTTCTGGGTTGACCACTTGTTGTTTCAGTATGTGGACCTCCTTGGCGTTGGTTGTGCTAACATTCGTGTTTGTTTTCACAGCACTCTCCAGGCCGCTAGTGCGTTCCGCCAATGCTCTCACATCCTCCCTCAGCAGGTTGACCTCTATTCCTACTGCGTTGATCTTAGTTTCCAATGCTGCCTTCAGATCTGCCATTGCAGTCCCCCACAAGGATTTGAGTTCCGGGATTGCTGCGAGGATCAGATGATCATCCCTCGACGAGGTCGTCTCTCCCTGTGTAGCGGCCAAAGCTTGTGCAGGTGTGGTTGGGGACTGCTGCGATTTCGTGCAGATATCCATGGCCGGCTGTTTGCCTTTGGCTTTGCCCCCTTTCAGAGCCATTGCTTGGGCTACACTGGTCCAGCTTGTCTACTGCCCTGGGCGGCATCTCGTTTATGGTGTGTTGTCCCAGTGTTGGTCCGCGGTCCTCACTGGGCCAGTGCGGGGCTCTTAGTGACGCTGCCTCCCATGTACTCCTGTACTTTGGTGTGCGGGTTTGGTCGTTATGGGATCTTTGGGCCTTATCCACTGGCTTTCCGGGCCTGTGTGATCATGATTTTCCAGTGGGGGCCCCAGCGCTTCATCAGACTCGTACCCGGACCCCAACTCAGCACCCACAAGGTTTCACTCCCATATATTCAGTGCGTGCAACTGCTGGTTAGGCGCTGATGCGTGCCAACAGTTGCACCTGTGCCCATTCACGCCTCCCGGATTGGGATGCAGGACTGGTCCGGTTTTTCACCCCCATCTGCCTCAGTGGCCTTCCATGGGAACCCCTATACCTCAGTTATCTGGCGCTTATTCCGGGCGGTGCAGTGTTCCTCACACACTTCACAGGGGGCAGCTGGTTAGTATCTCTCTAGCACTCCTATCCGTTACCTCTTTTTAGTTATAGAAGACGTTTACTCTGGTAGCGATCTCCTGTTGTCTCCGGGCCTGCCTCCTAGCTCTGTTTTACTTTCCACCTCTTCTTTGAGATGGCACTCACCAGGTGTGCTGCGCCATGGTACGATTCTGGCTAGCAAGCGTTTTAAGTGGCACCTCAGACCGTGGCTATTTCGTTCAGGGCTGAGGTTTTAGGGATCCTTGACAGTGAACCCACACTCCATTTTTTAAGGAGGCACATGTAGCCCTGGGCCCAGGCATTTGTGTGCATAATAGTCGTTTTGGCCAGTGGAGAGAGAGAAAAAGAGAGAGAGAAAGAGAGAAAGAGAGTAAGAGAAAGAGGGAGAAAGAGAGTAAGAGAAAAATAGGGAGAGAGAGAGAGAGAGAGAGAGAGAGAGAGAGAGAGAGAGAGAGAGAGAGAGAGAGACTCTTACAGTGCATTTGTGTGTGATCCTTGCAGGGTCGGACTGGGGCATAAAGTTGTCTCAGTCGCCAACGAAAAAGTGGCCAACAGTTGCAAATGGGAATTCATTCCTTTTGTAACGCTGTTTGAATAGTACCCAAGGAGTATATTCAGAGCTATTTTGTTCAATGGGGAGGGAAGAAAAGCAAGCAGTAATATGAGACTAAAGGATTCATTACAGTACAGTCTTGTGACCACCACTTTCCAACATTTGCTTTAAAGGTTAGTTATAGCTACGGCTAGCAGCGCAGCCGTATAGAAGCGTTAGGCTTGAGCTCTGCTCCAAGACCTGAATAGGTTGTGAGAAATGAGGATTTTTAAGGAAGGTAACCATGGCTTGGTGCATGTAATGGGGAGAACTCTCCACTGATTGTCATTCTAAGGCGGGACATGCATTGTGGATCCTGGCACAGTGAGCAACACAGGGCCTACACATGTGAGGAGCATGTATCCAACCCTAGATGCCACCTGCACTGCTCAGATGATGTGTTTTCGACCAGTGGCTTGAGCAGCACGTCCAACGAAGAGGATCTCTGCTATAGTGCTAGCTGATATAAAGCCGGCCTACGTGATAAAAGCTTCTAAGTTTCACCGGGACAAACACACTTTAAATGTGCAGGAGCCCCCCTAAAATGGCCACAGTGTTACCCTCCCTTTTATCCTGTTTCTTTTCTCTAATCCTAGCCAATACTATCTTTTCCACCAAGGATCCAATCGGCAGCCACTGTTAAAGACCACTGCTGCTTCCCGTGCCGCAACCCGGGACCTGCAGCTCACATTTTCAAGTGGGCACGTGCGCTGTCCTCGGATACCCTATTTCGTGCCAAAGTCCCAGACATCCACATGCGGCAGAGAGTGTTATGGAGGGAGATGGGGTGGGTCTGTTTCCTTAACAAATGCCTTTGCAGTCCTCCTAAAGCAATTCAGGACTCCGATTAATCGGCCAAAGTCTGTTTATGTCTTTCGTTGGTCGCAATATATACGTCGGCATCCACAATTAATTTTGTGGAGGGGAGGAGGTAGGGATTAGTTACTCCACTGTTTTTGCCCAAACGTCCCCTATCTGCAAGAGCTGGCAACACTTAGAAACGGGTGCCTTATCTGTCCCAAATGCTATGAAAACTGAATGGACGCTAAGAGAGGCTCTCAGGAGGAAGCTGTGGGTCAGGATGGGAAGGCGCAAAGAGGAAACAGTAGGTGACAGGCAGAGGAACCGGAGCAAGGGTGTTTGTTAAACGGTATGGGTAGGTTGGAAAAATGCCTAATCTAAACCTAAATCTAAGATGGGAGCAAGCTTCAACCATCAAATAATAATAAGGCAGTCCTAGTGGTGTTGTTTCCAAATAAAAGGAACCATACTAAAAAACCTACTGCCAATCCTCACTCTAAATACAAAAAGAAGTGTGAGATAATGTTCTTAAGAAAGAAGGAAGTGTTCACAAATAATAAGTCAGGATGCTGTACTTTGGGTCTCCCTTCCCCACGTCTTAAGCACGGGACAAGGTAGGACTTTGGAGCAGAGCACACACTCGAGCTTTCCCAGCACGAGCTAACAGTTCCGCTTTCAGAAATCAGGGCTTTTGGTGGTTAAGTCTCTTGCCGCTGTGGGCCTGATGTATTCAAATAATAAACAAAGAGTTCCTTTTCACATATACACATATACTTTGGGTGTTGCCTTTTCCACCCCTGAGTCGCCCTCTTCAGGGCTTAGACCCTTCTCAATTGTTAGCTTCCCTCTGCCGGGTTCATTATGGCTTTCAACACAATCTTCTTTGTGACATTGACAAATCTTAATGTCTTTTTGTACAGTTCACTGTGGACATCCCCCGGCTGGGTTCACTCTTGTCAACACACTATTTCGGACTTTAGACTTCAACCCCTCTTTATCGGCATCCCTCGTTCGGGTTCACTCTTGCCAATCTTGTCAATCGTGCCTTCTCCATTCAAATCTTACGATGCAGAATTCACTTCCCTTCGTTTCACAATCATCTGTCGGTCAAAGACTTTCGATTGTACAGAGGATTTTACAAGACCCCCGTATGACCACTTTGATACCCTTCTCACCTTTCCCAAGGCCTTCTGGTTATGGTAGTTTCAACAATTAGGTAATCGCCAAGAGTTTCCCCGAGTTAGCACCCACGTGGGGCCGGACTCCTCTGTTGCTGGTTTTCCCCCTCTTAGCATCAATAGTTATTTTATCTTTCACAGTTCAATTAGCCGTTTGGTACTTTTCATTCAACACAGTTCAATTTCTTATCGCCTCTCCCCTCGACTCACCTGCTGTGATGAACCACTTGTCTTTCTTTATCTTTGGAGTCAAGGTTGGTACCACAGAGACAAGCGTCTCTCCCGGCTTTGTTATCAGCAGAGGAGGATCTCGTGCACCGTTGACATCTGCTGCAACACACGCTGGCTATTGTTTGCGGTCTTACGTTTCCGTCTGCAGAGGTTTTACGGGCCTTGGTCGGAAAGGGCAAGGTCGCTTCTCTCCTCGTCACCCTCTCTGCATGCGCCATCTTTCTCCTCCTCTTGAACTGCCGTGCTGAGTTAGCTCTCTCGTCGTGTGGTCTGGCTTGCTCGTATTGCGCTTCTGTGCTCCACCTTTTATCCCTGTGGGGAAGGGAAAGGGCTGTCAGTTGTGTGTGGTTCTGATCAATTGCCTGACTTTGCCAGACCCTGGTGTTGGGACATGTCGGGTAAACGGCTCGAGTGGTAGTTAGTCCGTCGTAATATGTGAAAGTGTTTGCGTCGGAAAAGGGGGGGTGGTAAAGTGTTTGGGTATCCTACGTGGTAGGTTGGGGAAAAGGCGTCACAAGAAGGGAGATACCGGGTCGCACCCGTCGGTGTCCCACTTCCACTCCCCAAGGATCCCCCATCCAGGTGATCCTCCCTCACTGGCCCACCCCCAGGACCTGGATCCAATAGCGATGGCCGTGTCCTGGCCACCTGGACGACAGACCGCCGGGGACAAGTCAGGGAGACACCTTCTGGTTTCTCATACCTGTTACTGTGTCACCATGTTGCATTGTGCTCGTTTGGATTCACAGCTAGGTTGGTGCTGAATAATGTCCACAACATACACATAGTTTTCACTGATTCCAAAGTTCATATTCTAGGATCCTTCCAGAAGATCAACACAAACATCGATTTGTTACCTTATTCTAGGTGAGAGTTAAATGAATAAATGCAATAATGTAACTATTTTTCGAATGTAGATGGACTTGGGACTGGGCACTTGTGTTGCATTTTATAATGTTAGCCTGTCGTTTGCACTCAAAGATATAGGACGATAGCCTGTCCATTGCTCTAAGACGATTTATAAGTTAGCCATTGTAACACATAACGATACGTGCAAGTATCCTTGATATTGCACTTAAAAGATGCCTGAAGGTAGCCCATTATAGAACTTAGAAGATATATAGTAAGACTATAAGGATAGCCTGTCTATTGCGTTTAGAGAATTCGATGATCCCAAGATCTTATGATTGCTGGTCTATCATGCCTAGAAGAGGTACTAACTTAGCCGGCCTAGTGCGTTTAGAAGACTTTGAGGGTAGCCTGTCCATAGTGCCTAGAGGAACTTAGGTACGCCTATCCATCCACAAACATTAGAATGCAGCTACGACTATGACAAATTTGGTCTAGCTGGACACTTGCGTCTTCGCCTCCTTACACCAGACTTGTCTCAACACGTCTGCTATTAGAATACAGCGATGGGGGGGGGCGCTGTTGCGCGTGTGTCAAGATGGACGCGTAGCCTTTGAGCTCCTGTGCCCTGGTGCTCTTAACAGCTATTTTGGTGCTCCTGATCATTATTTTGCTTGCGGCCACGGCAAGCATTTGGGACCTCAAAGGAGAAGGAGCAGCCTACACTCAGCGAAACTAATAATTCTATCTCCCCGGCCCGTTCCGAGCTCCCCGAGTGTTGGGGCGGGTAACACAGCAAAGATGGCGACTGCCGTGCAACTATTGTCATAGGTAGATCGCCCATGGCCCTTGAGGTGATTGGCTGGGTCAGCGCGGTGGCTGGAGATGCCTGTGGGCCACCATTACTCTGTGAGAGTGGTCGGGAGGCTTGCTGCACAACTGCCACGCTGCATTTAGGAGAGCTGGCCTGGCAGGGTACAGGATTGCCCGCTCACTGGTGAGTACGTGAGCGGTGGGCACCGTAGGCTCAACTATAGAGGCCTGCTTCCCTTTAGCGCACCCCCACGGCGCTGAGGAGACTGCTGACTTCAATATATGCAGCGCATGCTGGAAGTGCCGGTCATTATGTATCCTCTCTACTAGCAAGTGCCTCATTGGCTTTAAGAACTCCTACGTGTAAATGAAGCCTTGTCGGGAGTGAGCTAGGCTTGAATACTGGTGTTCATCTGTTCCCAGCAAAGCAGATTTCCTCCTGGCTGGATTTACTTGTGTTGCTTTAGCTGTGTGCTAAACCACTGGCCTGCAGGTATGGCTTGGACTGTAATTACCCTCTTCTATATTTGGATGCACTGAGGATTTCCGGGAATTTCTAGCACCTGCTGTGCTGAACCCTGGCGCACTGTGTTTGGTCAGTGGAAATCTGTGGTGACGTGAATCGCCCAAACTAGCACACAAGTTATCCTTGGATGGGCACCACAGGTGCCTAGACTCAGGTTCCCCCACGGTTATTGCTGGGGGGGGTGGCGGAATTGACCCTTGCCTCAGTAACCTATCCCAAACTTCACCTCTCCCTGCCAGATGCTGGTGTTAGCATTGTTGGTCTCTGTCTCTGCAGTCCATCTCCTGGGATTGCTGGAATCGGGGGCCTACACCTTCTCGCTACAGGACTTACTGGGGATTATTAGAGACTGGCAATGACCAAGTGGGCTGGAAGGAAGCAGAGTTCCATTAATATGTTTGCCAAAGCGACCTCAAACCAGGTTGCGACATAATAATATTCGGATAATTGGAGTCCCTGAAAATAACCTTGATGGCTCTATGGAAGATTTTGTGGAGCATACCATTCTCTCCCTCTTCGACAAGCGCAAACTGTCACCACAGTCCGCAGTCGAGCACCACCACCAATCCCTGTGGTTCAAGCCAAAACCTGGAGCACCACCTCGACCGATTATTGCTCGACTCTTAAGTTATCGCGACAAAGACCCAATCCTGCGAGTTGTCCATGAGAAAGGAGAGCTCTTCTTCGACTCCAGCGGGTTGCATATTTGCCCAGACTTTTCTGTGGCTGTGTAGCTGGAGAGAGCATTTTTGGCAGTAAAGAAACAGCTCAGGGAACTGGACATGAAATATACAATGCTATATCTTGCTAAGCTCTGCATAGAATGTAGCACCAAAACATATTTCTTCACGATCTCCGAAGAGGCCATGAAATGTCTGGATGAGTGTTCCACTGCAACATGAGCCGCTTTGCCTGCCTTCTATCCTGGTCACATCTTTTTCAGGTTACCAGTCTTACTCAGTTCTGCGAATTGGGGGATGCCTGGTCTCGGGCACCCCTACTGGATAAATATGGTCACATCCTGTGAATGATGAGGGCACCATACCCCATCTTTTTCTCATGTTGTAAGTTACAGGAGAAATATTTCTGTATAATACTGTGTTCTTCAATAGCTGTTGTAGGGCCTGGGCCAATAACTGTGCGCTAACCCCCTTGCCCCCCATGCAATGTTGCAGTGTTTGGTTGGGTGGTTACTTGGGGAGAACGATCTTCCCATTTGGGGGGAAGATGAGAGTGGTGGGTGGGGGAGTTATACTGGGGATACAAATGGCACTTGGTGACAACAGAGATACTGGTATCCAGTTATATTTTCGAAAAAATAGTTTCTACATACAAAAGTTTCGAATGCAAACTTTCAACAACAAATACATTTCATTTTTTTTCATGTTACAGGTTTTATTTTAGTTTTGAATAGAAAAAAAAGTTTGTTTTAAAAAGAAAACGAGGAGTTGAGGGGGTACCCCCCCATTAAAACCCCCATTTAAATAAAATTATTTTTTCAAAATGCATTCTAAACTATTTTTTCAATGCTTTTGTGTCGAAACTTTTGTATGTCGAAACTTTGACGGTCGAAAAAATCACTATAAACCAGAGAAACTCTATCGTTTTGCAGGCGGGTGTCTTGCGGCATGCTCCCTTAGGAGCAGACTATAGATATGTGAGAATACTTATACTGCAGATGGGTGGCGGGTGAACTAATGTGTATGAGTTGGAACGTGCAGTGGTTTGGGAACCTGGTTAAACAGCGGAAACCTATGCTCTACGTGGAGCACCACAAAGTCAAGTTGTTATTTTTACAAGACACCCTAGCTTTGGCTGGTAGATGTGAAGCGTTTGCTAGAAAGTGGGGCAAAACCAGGGTTTACACCATGTAGTCTACACAATAGAGTGGGGTAATGATCATGCTCCACAACTCTCTACTTTTCACACACAAGAAAGTTCACTCAGATTCTCTGGGGCCGTATGCGCTGGTCTATGGGGTGCTGGCAGGAAGGGAGGTGGTATTGCTGAATGTGTATGTTCCGAATGTTGTTGATCCTGCGTTCTACATCGAAATTGCTGATATGCTAGCCGTCTATCCTTTAATACTATTTTAGATGTGAACCTTGACAGGTCTGGCCGTTCCCGCAGGGTGCTGTCTAAGTCTGCACAGACGATACAAGACAGGATATTTGCAGGGTTCTCAACCCTGGTGATAGCACTTATTCATACTATTCCTCGATACATAACTCATTTTTCGGCATAGACCTCTGGTTTGTCTCTGATGCACTTCTTGGTGGGGTTATCAGGGTGAGTATACTGCCTAAAACATACTTGGATCACTCTCCTGTCTTGGTCACCTCTGTCACTGACAAGCTCCCTAAGACCCGTATAGGCTGACGATTTAAGTCTCAGGCGCCGACGGATGTTACCTTTGAGACCACCCTTAATGAGCATATACAACTTTATTTTGAGGCAAACGTGGGATCGGCGTGACATTCGGGAAAGCGAAGAGAATCTCTGCCGATTAGAGCAGCAACAGTCGGCCTGCCCCCCACTTCCCGCAACATTGCTGCAGGTTAGGGAAGCATTAGATGACTTCAGAGACAATACTTCGAGAGAGCTTAAGTCTTTGGGTGCATCAGTTGCAGCGAGGTGATATGGGGAGGGCGAGTGGCCAGGAAGACTGCTTGCTCGTGTGGTTCGCCAGACGAGTGGAGGTTGTATCCTGCTCGTCAGGAATGACTCTGGTGCATTGGTTCATACATTATCTGAGGTTAACAAAGTTTTCAAAACGTTCTATTCGATGCTGTATATGAACAAAGACACGTGTTCTGACACTGACATCGACAGATTCCTTGAGGGGCGCCCACTTACATACTTGTCATCTGAGGTCAGTGCCCAGCTGGATCTCCCCATTTCCCTAGGAGAAATTGCTTGGGCTATTGATGCCCAGGCCCGGACAGTCTTACTGCCAAATTTTATAAGCACTTCAAGAGGGCCTGGTTCCTTATCTTCACATGGTGTGGGTAGAAGCCCTTACCTCTCTCTGATGAATTTGGATGTCAAGATCTTAGCAAAAATATAAGCCTCTGGCTTGTCACCGTACATGCCCCACATTACACCTCCTGATCAGTCGGCTTCATACCTGGGCGCTCAACCTGCGCCAGCTCTTTAATATCCTGGTTCAAATTGATCCGGGAGCTCAAGCTGTGGTGGCCACATTAGATATGCAGAAGATCTTTGATTCGGTCTCGTGGTGCTTTATGTATGCTGTTCTGGAGAAATGAGGCTTCGGCCGTGGTTTGGCTCTTATGAGCGGTTACTCGAGACCTCCCCGGGTGCCAGGATTAGTACCAACGGGATGCTGTCGACCCCACTCCATATACCTAGGGGCACTCACCAAGGGTGTCCCCTGTCACCTCTATTATTCGTCATAGCTATTGAACCCATGTCAGATCTTATCAGGCATATGCACAAAGAGGCATTCAGGTAACTGGAGAACCCAAAATGACATCCCTATACGCAGATGACACAATAGTTAATGTAAGGGATCCACAAACCCACCTACACCCAATTGCCGCTGACTATTGCGGGCAAAATAGCATTGCTCAAAATGACGGTCCTCCCAAAGATCCTCTACTTTTTTCGAAATATACCTCTATTTCTTCAGAGAAAATTCTTCAGAGAACGTGCAGCTGTCATCAATGCCTTTGTATGGCACTCGGGCGCGGTGCGCCTCAAATGGGATACCTTCACCATGCCATACGTGCAAATGGGGTTTGCTGCCCCTGACTAAGATATACTGGCTGTCAGGGAAAGCGCAATATCCAGTTTTTTGGTTTGCGGGGGATAGGTCTTTACCACATGTCAAGCTCGCAAAGTGCTCAGCGGACGAGCAAGACATTAGGTCATTAGTGGTACCCTCCGCATCAGCTGATTCTTGACCCTTCGATCCTGCGAGCATCAATTCTCCGGCCTGGTACAGAATGTGGAAGCTGCTGGGAGTCACCCATCCCTATCATGGTAACTTCCCACTCTGGAATGAAGACCCAGCTTTTCTCTGGGTAGATGCGGTTACTGAGCGACGCTGGACTTAAAATGGATTTAGCACACTGGGGAGCATGTTTCTGGATGGGAATTTTATTTCAGCTGATGACATCACCTTAATCACACAATATAAGTCTTCACACTGGCTTCAATATATTGCTTTTCGCAAGATGTTTAAGGGATGCTGGGAGAGTTTCCCAGTAGAGCCTGAAAACGACACCTTACTTGTATACATTGTGGAGGCTTATGGTTCCCGAGGCACAGTTTCCTCTTTGTATAGTCTAATTCAAGGCCGAGCGTTGACCCCCTTAACCAAGCTCCAATTCAAATGCGTGATAGATATGAATCTTGGTATTCCTGATGAAACCTGGGGTGATATGTATTCACAAACCCAAGAGGTCTTCTATAACTCCCGGTTTTGCCTTAAATTCCTACACAGATACCACTATACCCTGGCGTGACACACTTGTTGTTTCTCAGTCAGCTGCAGGCTTTTGTCATAGGTGTGGGGTGGATGATGCTGGGTACTTCCATATGGTGTGGAGTTGTCCTAAGTTAGATGATTACTGGAAAGATGTCTTAACTATATTTGCCAATGTGACTGGTGTCAGGTTAGATGTGTAAGGAAGACATGGTGTCAAAGTAAGAGACACAAGTGACCACAGTGCAAGGGTGTTTATTGAACTTTATCAAGGGTGTGATAAACGCCTATCTAAACCTAAATCTACAGATGGGAGCAAGCTACGACCATCAAATAATAATAATGCAGTCCTAGTGGAATCTTATCAAAACAAAAGGGCCTATACTAACAAAAAAAACATTGCCAATCCTTACCGCTAATTTACAAATAATGTGGGATAATGTTCATGAAAAATAAAGTTTTCACAAAATGATAAGTCAGGATGTTCAGGCCGTTGGCCTCCCTTCCCCACGTTTTTAGCACGGGACAAGGCGGTTCACTCGAGCATAGCACACTCTTGGGCTTCTTCGGCACGAGGACACAGTTCCATTACCAACATCAGGGCCTTCTGTGGCTAATTCTCTTAAGTTATCAAAGTCTCTTGACTTTCTACCACAACAAACAAATAGTTCCTTTACAAATACTGAAGCCAAGTGAGGCACTCTTCACTCTGGATCCCCCTTATTCGGGCTCAGATCCTTTTGGACACCAGAATCTTTAGTTTAGATCCCCCTCTTCCGGGTTCAGATCCCCTTCTCCGGTACTTATAGAATATCTTTTCTCAGGTGACTCACGGATCAAGTAGGGCTCATATCACTTTTAGGCAACTAGTCTCCCTCAGCCGGGCTCGGACCAATTGCAGTTAGTATTTAGCCATCAAAGACTTTTGAATGTGCACAGGGTTTAGCTTGACCCACTGCAGGATGACTTCGATTTCACAGTTCACAATTTTACACTCTCAGTTGGATACCTAACAGAGACCTTTGAATGAGCACCCACGTGGTTCCGGACCACTCTGTATATGGCATCTATCTTGGTTTCAAAAGTTCAGTCACTTCTTGGATATTCGATTATATTTGCGCCGCTCATCACATACGCCTCACACTATGTTCTTCGCAGATTTCTTCATACAATGTTGCGGCTTGCAATCTTGGTTCTAACACAGACCGTTCTGTTATCAGTCTCCCCAACTGTCATGGTCATCGGGCCAAGGACACAAACATTACAGGGCCACTTACACAGGGGCCCGGATGGACACAGTCCTGACTCCTTTGGCGCCAGGCTCATGAAAAGCAATAAGCAGGAACTAGTAGTATTTGGGTCAAGAATACTTTTATTATGAACATGGCACCTCATTTTGGGTGCCAGGAGTATTTAACATAGGAAACTGTCATTACTAATGCAGCTCCACGTGTACTCTTGGGTGGGGCTGCTGCTATTGGGTTGCCTTGCATGTGCTGACTCTCTGGGAGTGGTAGGGTGTGGTAGGCAAGCCAGGCCTAGTGGGCGTGCCCACGATCACAGCTATATAAGATGCTCCAATCCCTGAGGCAGACTCTTCGCGTTATTCTGCACTTCCATGCAGCGTAACGCTCACCGCCACCTGGGGTTAAACTTGCCTTTGGAAATCCTGTTACCTGTCTCCATACTTACCATTTGAGGAACCTGCTCCCACATGTGCGTGTCTTCAAACCTTCTGGAACGCTGAAATCTTCATCTTGGCACCGCAGCTCACCTTCAAACCTTTCGGAACGCTGAAATCTTCACCTTGGCACCGCAGCTCACCTTCCGGAATGCTGAAATCTTCACCTTCGCACTGTAGCTCACCTTCAAACCTTCCGGAATGCTGAAACCTTCATCTTGGCACCGCAGCACGATGTGTTCCACCCGCGACCTCATCACCTGCAAGTAAAAACAAAAGGCAAGGTTAGACACTTAACAGACATTAAGTTTAAGGTCACTCTACCACCGAACCTCACGCTTTTCCTTAAACCATCACTCACCTGTTGTCGGACATTGCAGTTTCATCCATCTTCCTCCCAGCCACGCACCGCGCCTCCACAGCTGCTTTTGGGCCGCATTTCCACCTATTGGGAAGAAAACAGAAGAGAAAACGTTATTCAGGAATTAACAACACTATTGAGAGCAATAATACCAAGACAGAAAACAGAAAGGGGAAAGGACAAGAGACATTGAGAGACACTTACCATCAACCAGGGGAAAGCATAGTCGCAGCTGGACTGGACTATTACTTACCAGGGATCAGTGAAGAAACTAGATCCAATCAACAAGCACCCCTGCCCGAAGTAACAGGATGGAGAGCTCATCAACATGTGAGCCTTATGGGCCAATACTTTCCCACAGAAATCGCACCTTGGGTTGAAGGGTTAGAGAGGTACAACAGTCACCGACCAGCGCACTCACGTTTTCTCATATCCACACAGGAGCAGTGCCACCAATTGTCGCCATCCACAGCTTATCAGCAGGGGGAGAGACCCGACAGGGGTGATCTAACTCCTGGGAGGGCTGCAACCGTGCCCCAATGCCTCCGCAGAGACCAGGTGAGCGTAACACCGACTCACCGGCTGTGCTGACTTTACTGGAGTTGCTTTGCTGTAGGAGCCAAGGACAGTACCAATGGTGGCAATCGCTCCTCCTCGCCCATTGATGCGGGAGAGCCCTGGGAATCTTCAACATACAATGCACCTTTCTTCAGCTTTAATTCCCGGTCTTATGTTTCTTATTCTCGAGGGCTCTTGAAAGTAGCGGTTCTCCTGTGAAAAGGTCCAGGGCACTTCCCTCCTTGCAACCCTTTCTGTTCTTGCCCTCTTTCTCCTCGTATTAAAGTGCCATCTCGGGAACTGCTGCTTCCTCATGTATGTGTTTTGCCTGGCTCTGAGTGTGCTTTCATGCTCCGCCTTTTATCCGTGTGGGGAAGTGTAATGGAAGTCAGGTGTGCGTAATTATCAGTAATTGCCCGACTCTGCCTGACCCTTGTGTTGGGACATGTCAGGTATACGGCTCGGGTGTTAGGCCGTTTTCTTTCACAGTGAGCTGTCCGTGAGAAAGTGTTTGACTCAGGAAAGGTGGGGGTGGGAAGAGGGTTTAATCGAGTTCCTACGTATCCTACCTGGCAGAATGGGGAAAAGGTGTTACAGGTAAGGGGATACCGCGTCTCACCGTCTGGTGTCCCACTCCCACAAGTCCGCTCATCCAGGTGATCCTCCCGCACTGATCCACCCCGAGGAACTGGATCCAAAAGCGATGGCTGTGTCCTGGCCTGGCCACCTGGATGATAGATCCCCATGGACTAGCGGGGGAGACGCCTTCTGGGTTCTCACAGATGCCACCCCCATGCAGTGCATTTTCCATGTTTTTGAGGAGGGGGGGGGGCGCAAAAACTGGTGAATCTATGCTTGCTACTTGCGCTGCAATTTTTGTTGCTGCACTGGTTAAGTGTTACGCTCACCTGGCTCCCACAGGGGCGTCGATAGGAACTGGATAGCTGTGGTCTCCACCAGCATGATGCATAGTGTAGAGATGACAGACTGGACTGGCCCGCCTAATTTCGTCTGCTTGACCCGTATAAGTATTCTCCTGAAATGGAGAAAGGGAATTAGCCTCCCGTGGATTTAAGTGATGAAACCTCACTGTTCTCCCCACTAAACACCTCCGATGTCCCCTTTCATTAGTCTCACCTTATGGTTTTGAATGATGAGCTCTCCATCCTGCGTGGAATGCAGGGGCGCGTAGATACCAGTTACTTCACTGGTCCGAAGGAATGATGAAAGTTCCAGATGAATATTGACTCTGAGGTTCCGACGAGGAGCCGTAAGTATAAAGTTCAAAAGAGTTCAATATGTCTGATATTCACTCTTGTCTGATTCCCCTCCTATCTTGCAGCTTGATCCAAAAGAAGATTGTCTTGTGGCAGCTTCAGATAAGGGTCTGTATTACCCAAAACTGTCCGGTAAAAGATGCCAGTGCTTAACCTGTTGCTTTCTCTCTTCTTGCAGGTGCGGCGTAAGAAGATGTGGCACGTAGAAGATTAATGCCTCCGGCGGTAAAATCAGGTAAGGCTATGGTGGTAAAAGAGATTGTCTTTGTTGGCTCTCTCGGCTCACCTTATAATGTCTTTGTCCCCTAGGTGCCGGGATTCGGCGAAGAAATGATGGAGACTGCGCCGGATCGTAGAGATGCTGTGAAGGCTGGTGAGTACAGTGCGGCGCTGCAGCTGGCGATGCGATGCGTGTGAAAATAATGTCCTTTTCCAAGTTCGAAGGCGCGTTGGATCCGGAATCAGGTGAGAAATTAAAGTAATGTTCTTATTCTAACCTTTGCTTCTTCTTTCCTCTTTTTCTAGGAGCTCCGGACTCAAGACGGACGTGGCAGAAGGCTGGATGCTGACTTGCAGGCACGGTGAGCGTTACGTTGCTGTATGCAGAATAATGCGAAGCGTGTGCTGCTGTTCTGGCGTAGTTTAAATAGCCTTCAAAGTAGTCCCAGGTAAGAAGTCCCTCCAAGACCACACCCGAGTGGAAAAATAGTCCCTGAAGTAACGTAGTCCCATTCAAGCCTCACGTTGGCTTGTATTCATTTGCAGCATGGTCTGCATGAAGTAATTAAAGCATATGAGCCTGGCGCCTATGGCGCCAGGACTGATTCCTTTTATGAGCCTGGTGCCTATGGCGCCAGTACTGTAGCCAGATAGCCCCTAGCCGGGGCTGTTGGGCTTTTAATAAGTATCTGGATGCCTGCTCCCGGGGCTGATGGGCTTGGTCCTGATGCCCGGGGGTAGGCATCATGACATTAAGGCCCACTGTACCATCAACTGACCTATGGTTGAGGACTGTTGCTTGGGCCAGTGACACTGAAGAGCAATCAGCCACTATGCAATCAGTGGGAAACCGCCCCAAAGACATCCGGCAGTCCTTCAGAACTTACCTGACACGCATACGTGATGACCCTCTACCAGACTGAGCAAGGCTTACAATTGGCTCCCGGTCATGTTACCATTGATATGATATGATGTGGCATTTATAACGCGCCTGTACACAAGTGTTTCTAGAAGCAGCCTTTGCCCTCTCTAACCCACCGTCACTTCTGTTTACCATTATTTAAATTGATACTTGTTGCCTCCTCAAATGCATTATATATATATATTTACTTAGAGCTTGTATGTCACTTGTGTGAGGAAGGTATGGTATCAATAGTAGACACAGACACAATGGATCCAGGTTTTGAAAATCTTTATTTTGTAATTTACTTGGGGTGGTGAAAATCCTAACTGGCCCTAACTCTATAATGGGAGTAGTCTTGACCATTAAATAAACAGTAAAGTAGTCCAAGTACGTCTAATCAACATAAAAAGGCCTATACCAAGAAAACTTAACCTTGCCTTCCTTATCAATAACAAATGTGTAAAGGGATTACAAAAAAGATAACAGTGTCTTAACACAAATGTTGGAATGGTTCAGGTCACAACTCCCTTCACCACATTCAGCAGCACATGATCTCAAGAGTTTCATAAACAGACTAGGTGGATGGCACAATGTCAGTTTTGCACACTCTGGCTCTCGGGTTCAACAGCTCAGTCTTGGGTTTCAAGCTCTTACCGGTCTATTCAAAAACCTTTAGGCGTCGTCAGCCTTACCACCAGTCTTTAGATCTGTTCTTGTCTTTCACTTTTCCACAATACACCACTTGCTTCCCTCTGCCGGGCTCCAGCCTGTCTTTTCTCTTTGTGGGGGTTCCCTTCCCCACGTTTTGTCCTTCACACTTTTACTGTCGAAAACATTTCAGACTGCAATGATTTTACATAGACCTCTGCATGACCACTTCTACTTCCTTTCAACACTTTCATACTCCACAATGTTCACAACACCAATGCTTCTTGGTACTTGTAGTTTCACTTCTGCCCTCTTGGCATCTTTCACCGTTCATGTGCTTTTTTCTTTATTCTCTCGATGGTTTATAACCTTTACATTCCTTCAAAGTTCAAATAATTCATGTGGTTACTTTCTTGCCGTCATTTCCTGTGTTTCATTTATCAGAAAACATTTCATAGAGGTTTTCAAATGTGCGACTCGCCATCGCAGGACCACACTGTTACTTTGTATACATTTTCCCAGCATTCAAATCATTGTCTTCGGTTTTACACATTCCATCGGCGCACGCGCAACCTTCACTTTATTGCTACAAGTTAACACAAAACCAGACTTTTGTTTCATTCAATCACTCACCAGCAGTGTTAATTGGACTTGGGCTCTTCAAGGTCTTTCGCGTAGCAGTGATGGCTGCTACTAACGCCTCCTTGTTTCCTCCCCAACTCCACTGTTCACCCTGGAGGGTAGCGGGCTGCCTGGAAGCGCTTTGAAGGACTCTCCTTTCCACTCCCCTCCGTTTAGTCGTGCAACGCTTACGGTGCCCTGGAAGGATGGGATTCCCGTTTGACTTTCGCTCGCTCTCTGCAGCAGTCGATCAGCCCCTTGGCCTTCCAAGTTCCACAGCCTGGTTCGCCTCAGCCCTGCAAGAGCTGCTCCTTCTTGCCCCCAGCCTCGCTCAGAGTGTGCTTGTGCGTGCAACCTTTTATCCTGACAGTGAGTGTTGTGGCAGGTGCATGTGATTTGTACTATGTGCCTGACTCTGCCTGACCTCATTAGAGGGCAGAGCCATTGCAAATCAGTACAGGTAATCCTCCTGGCCTCATTCCTCATCTTCCTCGGCTCAGTAGTAGTGTTAACGTGCAGTAGGGGTGAATTATGGGAGTTGTAGTTTTGAATAAAATAAGCAGAGATAGGGGTTTGATTGGTTACTGGAAGAGGGGGATACCATGGATCACCATCATGTGCTTCAGCCCCACTCCCCGATGACCCCCTACCCAGGTGATCCTCTCTTGCTTGTCCACCCCCAGGGTCGTGAGCCAAAAAGCGATGGCCCTTCCCTGGCCACCTGAATATGGCATGTCCGGGGACTAGGGTGTGTAACACCCTCTGGTTTTTCACACTTGCAATTGATTAATGTAACACTCTGAACCAAGTGCTTTAATAAAGACATTTCAAAAAACCTTTTTTTTTAAAAAAAATACAGTGACAACCTACGACAAATTCTGTCTAGAAGGACACATAACAAGTCTCTTGCACTAGTGTACTCTCGTGACCTCCCTCAGCACCCATGCATGTGCCGGACCTCTTGGGTTACTTACTGGAGCCTAGCCAGCCCACCTAAAACCTAATCTTGGCCAAATTCAGACTCGCATTCTAAGACTTTTCTGAGAATGTTCCTATTCCTGGAGGTGTTCCCACAACAAGCGCGTTGAGGCCATAGAATAGGGAAAAGGCAGTATATAAATGAATAATACTACAACCATTAAGATGGCAGCCCCTCCAGGTGAATTTTGTCGTGATTAGCTGACCAAACAGGGCGCCTAGACATTTCACCCTCTGTGACATCAAGAGCGGTGTGGAGCACAAGTATGGGCTCCTCAAGAGAGCTGGAGACTCACCGACTTCGAGGTTCATGACATGGGGAACTGTGTGAAGGTGTATATTGGTGTGTGAGGCCAAAAGAGGAGACTGAGTAGCGCTGCCCTTCTTCAGGGGCTGAAGTGAGGTTTGCATGCCAGAGCATTTGTGCCGGGTCCTGAGCCAAGCTTACCCAGAGGTGGATGACAGAGAGGGCCTGCTTAAGAGCTGGTATGGACCCTGGCGGAGTCCAATCGCAGCACCTGGCTCATTACATTATAACTGGCCAGCACAGTGGGGTTTAACAAATATGCAGCAATTCATACTACGATAGTCACACTTAAAAAATGAAAATGAGCTCAATGATACTAATACAGAGTTCAATTACATTGTAATCATCCACTCCCATGTTTGACTCCATGACACAGGTGTCTATCACACATTTAGGGGAAGCAGCTGTGCCCTACATTGCAGTTCATGGACCACTGGGAACCTGACCCTACATAACTATGCAACACCAAAGAAGCCTGATAATTATCCTGAAAACACATTAGAATCACTGTACTGATTTACTTTGTGTGTATGTGTATCCTGTACTGCTGACCACATTAATTGGCACTATCTGCAGTGCTGTGGGAGACCTCTCTGGATTACTGCCTCACAACTGCAAGCTTCAAGCCCCTACTCACCAGGCACGGTATACTCCATCATTACAGAACTGGGGATTGCTGCCTTGAACCTTTCTGTCATACTGTTTTGATGTTAGTTATTTATTTAAATGTATAAAGCGTGCAAACAGTCCGAGGGTATCGAGGTGCCGTTACAAGAGGACAACTTAGTTACATGCTACGTGCATATAAGTCACATGTAAAACATTACCTACAATAAAGGCATTGACACATGGTGCTTTATATGGCATATTATGTACGATAGCTAAACAGCTAGCAGGTTCAGGCAAATACCAAAGTTTTGAAAGCTTTGCAGAAAGGTGAGTGGGATGTTTCTCTCCTCTAAGGTGGGGTGGGAGGGAGTTCCATTGCATGGACGCGTTGAATGGGATCCTGGAGCCACCGGCTCTGGCTCGTTTGACTTTGGGCAATGTGAGTTGGGCAATTTGAGTAGGTTAGCGTAAGGTATTATAGTTGGTCTGAAGGATGAGGATCTGATTAATCTTTGTATTAGGTATTGAGGGGCTGTGAGGTTAATGCATTTATGGGTTAAAGCAAGAGTTTTGAAGGGGGCTCGTTCTTTAATGGGTAGCCAGTGGGCCTGTTTCCTGGCAGCTGAGCAAAGAGCGCATTGTTTTGAATGCATTGGAGTTTTGTCAAATCTTTAGTTGATGTGCCAGCAAAGAAGAAATTGCAGTAGTCTAATCAGGATCCAGTTATAGCTCTAGCTATGGTGAGGCAGTTTTCTGTTAGGAAGGGCCTGGCAGCATTTCGAAGCTTTGAGTGATAGGCTGCAGATGACGCAATGGCGTTGACTTGCCTGGACATAGAGAGGTTAGAGTCTAAGTAGACTGTGAGGGTTTTTACAGCATGAGACACAGGTATTTGAATGTTGTTGATGGTGAAGACCTCCAATTTCTTTAGTGTTTCAGTGGAACCAATTAGGAGAAGTTCAGTCTTTTCCCAATTTAGGCATGGCCAGTTCTCTGCCATTCAAGCCTGGATGGTGGAATAGGCAGCGTTAATGGTCTTGGCATCAGACTCAGTCGCCAGATAATGGGAGGAAGACTTGTGTGTTGTCAGCGTAGTTGGTGTATGCAATGCCTAGGGAGTCCGAGATGTTGACGAGAGGTCTGGTGAAGAGGTTATATAATGTAGGAGATATCCAAGAAACCCGTGGCAACTCCACATTGGATGATGTTGGGATTAGCACATGCTTGGTCGGAGAAGACTCTCATCGCTCTACCTTGTAAGAATGTGGAAATCCATGCTGTAGCTTTGGGGAGAAATGTGCTGAGGATGAGAGAGTTTTATGGTCAACAAGGTCAAAGGCCGCTGACAGGTCCAAGAGGAGGAGTAAGGCAGGTCTGCCAGAGTCCCTTATGTCATCCATCCATTCGTTTTTTTAAGTCGAGTAAAGCTGTTTCGGTTCTGTGGCCAGGTCGAAAAGCCAGACTGCCAGAGGCCGAGGAGGCCATTGGTTTTGAGAAACTGCTGGACTTGAAGGTAAGCTGCTTTGTCCAGGATTTATAGCAGGAATGGAACAGTGGTTATGGGCCTGTAGTTGCCAGGGGATGACGGGTCAAGAGAGGGTTTCTTTAAGAGGGGGCGTACCCATGCTTCTTTGAGGCAGGATGGGACACTGATACTGATAGCATGTCTGAAGCAGGTCAGCGAAAAGGTGGCTGGGATGTAAGAGTATACCCAACCCGAGGCAAGGGGTGCACGAGTATGCTGTCGTTCCAACTACCCTGTCAAGCTCCCATTGTGCCACATACACATGAAATGTTAGAGGCTATTAAGGACTCATGTCCGGCATTGGAACAGAAAATAGGAGCAACATTTGTAGATGTTTCCAACATCAGGCACGACCTCCGGAAGATCACAGAAAGGGTAGACGACACCAAAAGCAAGGAGGCTGTCTTTGCGGGCATTGTTAACTTAATGAAAATTAGTTGGACTTCCTTATCAGAGCAAACAGAGACACATAAAATGAAAGCACAGAACTGGCAATTAAATATTATTATGGTCGGATTACCAGATGGGGAGGAGGGACGAGATGTTGCAAGTTTACTAGAGACATTGAACCTGAAAGAGGTTGGCCCCTCAAGACTCATACAGTTTTTCTCTGTGGAGCATGCACAAAGCGCACTGATCGACACCACCGCCTGGGTTTCATCCACATCCAATTCTAACAAAAATGTTGAACTTTTGCGATAAAGAAGCTATCATCATACAATCAAGAACAGCCGAGAACATCAAATGTAGTAATGCTCAGCTATTCATGTTCCCAGCCTATACCCAGAATGGTCAGCAGTCGAGGAATGTCTTCATGACAGGGAAGCAGACACTTCTAAATCATGACATCGGATACATATTTTTTCATCTCTCTAAGCTAAAAGTCATTAATGGAAATCACAGATTCATTAAATCACCAGCGGCGGTGTGGGAGCCGATGGACTCCTGCAACCTAAACAAAACTCTGGAGCGATAGCTTGAGCTACACAAAACACAGGGTCATGATAACAGCATAAGGCTATTAGAAAAAGAAGATTCATGCTGTTGAAGAAGAATCAAGACGATCATTCAGCTGAAGCCCCTCATTGTCAAGAATGGCAAATAAACAGGGTTGTGCTCTGAACCTTAATGCAAAAAGGGGGATAGACGAGGAGGATCTACAAACCAACAAGGACCACAGGATAGAACTTTCTACTGGGGAGCCACTCTAGTGAATGACCATGGTGTTAGATTTAACATTCTTTATGATGCCTGTTATGCTCTTGTTGTACCATATCACCCGATTGGTTTCTATGGCTGCTCTTTTGAATTTCTTTATTGTACATTGATCTGCACTGTTTTACGTTCTGGGGTGAGTGGTGGAATGTGTTGGCTATACTCCCTTTTGGAGGGTTGTGTTTTCCTAGCATTTCGCTCCTGTCTGTGACACATACAAGAAAGGGTTTTCCCTGGAGGAGGTGGGCAGGAGAGGGTATGCCCACTCCAATAGCTTAGCCAGACCTCGGTTCATAGGTAAGCTGGTCTGTCTTGGTGGATACGCTAAAGGACTATCGGAGTTCGTTACGGTGTATTCTGAATTTGGTTTCATTGCTTTCCTTCGGTACATCTCAGAAACCTGGGGTTGGGGAAGGGAGGGTTACTGTGGTTGGAGCAGCAATCAAGGATGAATGTACCATATCAAGTAGCACAGGAACATACGTGTTGATATCCTTAGTGTTCATGCAGTGTGTATATGAATTACAGGATCATCTTTCACATGTAGGTAATGGTTGATATGACCGAAATAAATCGGAATGTCAGAGGCTTATATAATTATACAAAAAGGTATAAAGTGGGCTATTACTTAGAGTTCAGATTTCTCCAATAAAACCACCTTATTGTTGAAGACTTGGGGACAGAGTAACAAGTAATGGAGGATGCAAGTTTACACGTTTCATATACCGCGGGATACTCATTAGGATCGCCAATGGGGATACATTAGAAGTACAGAAAGTGTTCATACGCACGAATGGCAGACTTGTGATGTTAACAGGCAGCTTGGATGATTTATGTATAGGTTTGATTAATGTGCACACACCTAATGTTGCGGATTTCACTGTTCTCCCGATTAGCGTAAACATGTGCTGATTTCATAAATGACTTATGAATTTGGGGGTGAGATATTAAATGCACTCTTGATTTCCTGATTAGACACATCTAAACTAGCTGACACATCCAAAGAAAGAGGCATTAGGCATCTTAGTGAATATCATGAAACATTTAAAAATACATTTCTAGTGTTCCCAACAACCCTCTGATAAATACCACCAGTGCATGGTGTACGCACTAAGATCGACTATTTCGTAACCCAAGAGTGATACTTTCACAAATGCGATGCACTGACATACTATCCCTGGGTGACTTCTGACCACTTGCTTCTGTAGGGCAAGAAAGACACTGCCAGAGAAACCAGACTCACGCATCAATTTTGTGTGATGGCAAACGTGATTTATTCACTGGCTTGCAAGTAACCCAGGACCCACCTAACTGACTTAACTGAGCTGACATGCCCACCAGCAAACCATGATCTTTATAGATCAACGAGCAGGTGTAACCGTGCTCCCCACAGTAATTCCTACTTCAGTCCTAGTTTGAAATGTATTTCATGAACTAGATCAATGCTTCTTTGTAGACAATATTCCTAATCTTTTCTGTAGGAGCTAGTGTGAACAAATTGTCTTTGTTCTCAACTCTGGAGCAAGCCACATATAGCGGACCATGAGAAAAGGATACATCCCGTAAATCGGTTCCAGCTACTGTGAGATGGGGCGTTGAGATTACGCAGCAAACTTATTGGTGCCCCGATCTACAGCCGAGACAGCAGCGACCTCAACATAAGAGCCGTACGTGTAGGGCTGAAGAGTGTTAAGTATGAAGTGTGGTACCCGTACATGTACGGCTGAAGCATTTAAGTTTCGTACTGTTGAAATGGCATACATTCATCAACTTGCGTGGGATATTAAGTTTCTGTAATTATCATGAGAGATTTGCCACGATGTGACGGACAACGCCATTGTGGACGCTATTGAAGAGACATGCACTGTTTCCTGTCACCTGCATTACTACAAAAGCACTGTATTGTGTCACCCGAATAACTTCAAAAGTGAGTGCCGCTAAAGTCAGCTAGAATGCTGATAGTGTGGAAAGTTTAGGAACAATGAACTACTGAAGCTTTCATGAAATGCTGAATTTTAGGAACAATGAACGTAGAACTACAGCGCAAATAGCCATATGGCACGGTAAGCATCGCAAACCACTTAAAAATAAGAAAAAGGTATATTTTATACTTGTTAATTGTCTACCCACATACCAAATTTCAGGTTTGTAGCATGTTGGGAAGTATGCTGAACATTTCGTACAGACACACACACACATCTACACATTTCCCTTTAATATATAGAGAGATATGTGTATTTATATGCACATGAGGAACAATGCTCTTTCGATTACAAAAGAACGTTCAATAGATAAGAAATCAGATTTGACAGAAAGCAGTGAGCTCCTTACAAGGAGTGAGTTTTGGGGACATTCTGACTAGGGTGTAGAGGGGAGTTAGACAAGTAGTTCAAAGAGTAAACTCTCACCAAACTCCTCTATGTGACTACATTAACCATACCCCAACTAAGCCATCAAAGAGCAGCCCCCCCCCACCCATGGCAGCCCAGTTCCATCAGACCACCTTGCCAGACCTTAAGGATGCCACTAACCAGCAACGCTCTGCTAACACCCCCAGTCCTCCCATCATCCCTGCAAAGCCATCATCTTGCGTCTTCTTCACACCTAAGCGTATTGATGCTGCCACGCTGACTACTATGACAGCTAGGAACGACAGGCTACTCTCAAGGGCAACCAGCGTCATCCCCACCCAACTCCCAGCTTCCATCCAAAGGAGAAATAGACACCTCAGCGCCAGGACTCACGTTATATGCCTCCCTACCACTATAAATTCGGCCCCTGAGCATATCAAGCAAGCCAGTAAAAAGCAAACCTGCCCACCTTCTTTCAATAATGCCAGCTTCCAAATCACCCCAGTTCCCCACCACCACCCGCCACGGCCTCTCCCCTAAAGGGATTGTCAGCTTCAACAACGAGCACATCAAAACGAGTGCTCTTATCAGACGCCAAGCCCCTAAACTCAAAGGTGCCCTCTGCACGTATTACCTAAATATCCCCCCCCCCCCCCCAAGAACAACAACAATGCCCTATGCTACTTGGAGCACTCATCAATGCTAGGTCAATATCCGCCCATGCCCTTGATATCAATTACTTGATCACTACTCTAAAACTGGACTTATTGGCTGTCACAGAAATTGGCTCCACCAAGCATCAGGCCCTGCTCTGACCCTAGCTCTTCCCGAGGGGTTCACCATTCTTAGGTGCGATAGAACTGACACCCGAGGCGGTGGCGTTGCTCTCATCTATAGAGACTCCCTCCAAATCAGACCTTGCAGTGACTCCACAGAAGGTCACTGTGAAGGCCTCTCTATCAAACTTGCAACCGCCCCTACTGATTCCATCACCATACATATCCTCTCCCTCTAGCCAGGCCCTACAGCCACTTTCGAGGAAGACTTCATCCACACTATAGGCGTACACATCTAGCCTAACTCTACAGTTATACTCTTGGGAGATGTCAATCTAGGCCTTTATGATCCGCAGCTACCGCCGTTGCAAATGCCCTCTCAGACCTTGGTTTCAAATAGTGCGTCTCCTCTCCTACCCACAATAAAGGTAGACCTTGGACTGGATAGCTGACCTGAATAGCCAGATTACTATTACTTCCAACACCCCATGTCTATGGTCTGACCATCATATCCTGGGCTTTTCCTTCCCTTCATTGAAACTTCTGCCACCCTCCCTGCCGACGCTACCACCCGCATTGGCCCGCAGCTCCCATAAAATATCCAAAGAGTCGATCTCCCCCCTCCCTCTTGCCCCTCGGCCTGGAATACCTGGATTCTATAGACGCACAAATCCTGGCAGATATGTATGCAAGCACCCTGACAAAATCAGTAACCTTGGTGGCCCCTCTCCCCCCAAGAAAGTCCAAACCTACATGCCACCTCAAACCTTGGTTCACCTCAGACCTCCAAGCCCAGCGTACTAAGAAGAGACGGGCGGAAGCCATCTGGAATAAAAAACCCATGGATCTCCACAAACAGCATTTAATAAGATTACGAAAGAATATAAACAGGCCATTATGGCAGCCAAAGCGGAAATGTAAAACTCCAGAATAGCGAAAGCAAACTCCAATTCCCAAGAACTATTCAGACTTCTCAGATAGCTAGAGACTCCCGTCACGCCCCCTACCACCGTCAGCAAAGACGAAACATGGTGTACTAATATTCAGAATGCCATGCGTCCAGAAATATACTTAAAACAGGAACAAATTGCAAAGAAACAAGCTAAGGCTTCCCCCCTCAACCTACCATCCATCGCCAAAGTATGTTCCACACCCTCCTTCTACTTCAGAGAAGTCTCAAAATTAGGAACAGCCAACATTCTCAGAAACCAGAAATCAACTAGATGCGAAGGAGACATCTTTCCAGTGACCATCATCAAAGATTGTTCAGAAGCCCCAGTCCCCTTCATCATGAAATTCATTAACGACTCGTTTTCCGTGAACTTGGTCCCGGCCCGCCTTGAAGAATCCTGGGTCCTCCCTCTATTGAAAAAACCCTCACTTGACCCTGAGATTCCCAGCAACTATTGCCCCATTACAACAGTACTCTTCCAGCTTTAGATCCTGAATAGAGCAGCCTACAACCGGGTCCAACAATACCTTAAATTGAATCACATTATAGGGATGCAGCAATCAGGTTTCTGACTAGGCCATGGCACCGAATTGGTGCTACTTGAACTGAAAATTCAACTTGACTCCTTCAGAGATGAGGGCAAACCAGCTCTCCTCCCCCTACTGGATCTATCGGCAGCTTTCGACTTAGTAGACCACAAAACACTATCCCACCACCTCACCATGTCATCAAATTTCTTCCATGAAGCCAATTTATGGATAGCCTCCATGAGTTTTCTCAGCTACTGCGAGCGCCTCACCCATCCCCATTCCGTGCGGCGTCCCCCAAGTTTCCTGTGTCTCCCCCTCCTTTTATAACATTTTCACAAAACCCCTATTTGACCCCTTGGATGACATCGGCATATCATACACTAACTATGCCGATGACACCCAAATCCTCCTACCCCGGTCAGGATCCTATGATGAAGACTCCTTCACTATCAATAACATTTACTCCATAATCCAGTCCTGGATGGCTGCCAACTATTTGTGCCTGAATGACAACAAGACAGAACTTGTTGGCAGGTACACCCACCAAGCTGAAGAAGCTGAGCCCTCAATTTACCTCCTTCATGATAGATGGAATCCAAATCCCCATCTCAGCTGTGGTAAAAACTCTGGGTGTACATTTGGACGCGTCCCTCTCCCTCACCAAACAAGTAAGTGTGGAGGCATCCTCGGCAGCTTACACCGCCAAACTCATCAATGCAGCAAGACAGTTCTTGACTCCAGAGAGCTGCATGATCATCGTCAGACCCACTACTGGTGCGAGATAGGATTGCTGTAATGTCCTATTTGCCGGTATCTCCAAACAGAGCATAAACAAATTACAGATAATCCAAAACAATGCCCTCCGAGCAGCACTGAACATCACTAAAAAAGACCACATTTCAGAAAAAAACTCACTGGCTACCTATAAAGGATTATCTTCAAAACCTTGACTATTACCCACAAATGCTTGAGTAACACCGCCCGCAATACCTACCCCAGAAAATTGAGAGATCAAAGTCCATGAGACTGGTAAGGTCGTTCTATGCTCATCAGATGGCCCTACCAAAGGTGAAAAGAGCCAAAGGAGGCGGAGTGAGCTTCCCTGCAGTAGCAGTGAACCATTGGAACGCCATCCCCCCTAGAGCTAAGAGCAGAGGACTCCAACTGGTCCTTCCGCAAGGCCTTAAAAACATGGCTATTTGCCTAGCGTACCTCTACCCAAGACACGTCCGTAAATATATTTATCTGTGTGGTACTATCCGTCATCGATGTCTGTCTACCTGTATAATGGTGGCGGGGCAATACACTGCTGAATGAAGCTTCTGTATCATCTCACTTGTTCGTAACAGCGCCCTGATGTCTTAGGCGCTTTACAAATAAATAATTTTAAAAAATGGAAGTCAACGGGGACAATACACAAGTGGACCAACATACATTAAGGACAACCAACATTGGACATTTTTAAGTGCAGGTAGGCAGAAGAGACAAGCTGTGCTTGGGATGTGACCATGATGGGTGAAGTGCTAAAGTGGAGGTGGGGGAAGTGAGGGACTGAGACAGGTTAGAGGCGAGGGAAAAATGTTAGCTAGCAAGCAGAAGAGAGGTAGGTTAAGAGGGTAACTCAGAGGCAAGGAGGTAGGCTTTTGGTTTGGTTTTTAACAAATCTGTGTGGACTGTTTCTCAGATGTCCGGGGAATGAGAATTCCATGCAAGTGGAGCAAAAAAAGAGAAAGAGCTGAAGCGAGAGGAAGCACAGCGAGGGCGAGGTGCCACAAGGGCTGTCGAGGAGGCACAGCAGCGATTACGAGAAGGCTTGTAGAGTTGTATAGAGGAGGATAGATACAGTGGTGCCTTACTGTGGATAGATTTGTGAACCAGGAGAAGAAACTTAAATCTAGGTCTGTATAGCATCGCCAGGCATCCAGCCTGGTGACGGTACAAAGAAGGTGGTGTGAAGGGAGGGAGTTCAAAGATAGTACTGGTAGAAAAGTTAAGGATCTTGTGGAGAGGACAGAAAGCATGGTTGGGGAGACCAAAGAGGATGCTGGCACAGTAGCTCAATTTAAGAAGACCAGAGTGGTTATGAGATGCTTGGCAGTGTTGAAAGGAAGAAGGTGCCTGATTTTCCTAAAATTTAGGAGCTTGAGGCGAGCTGCTGTTCCAGTCTTGGAGATGAAAGTAGAGCTGGTTTGAGAAGGGTCATAAATGAGCAGAAGAGTTTTCTAGCTGTAGAAGAGTTGGGGAGAGTGTCAGGTGGGAACTGGATAAGCAGCGGAAGAGATGAGAGAGCTTTTGGCAGAGGATAAGAGAAGTCCAGAAAAAGAAGAGATATTCGCTTGGGCTAGTTTAAGTTGTTTATATACAATGGTAGTAGGGTCAGGTAGTTAGCTTAGACGGAAGACTTTTTTACTTTGCACTTCCTGACAACCACCTTTATTTCCTTGAGATAGGCAGGGTGATCCTGTTAGCTATAGGGAAAGGTAGGCCTTATCATATTTTCATTAAAGATGATTCAGAATGTCCTCAACCTGTCCAACTCCTTCTTTCATCTTGCCACACCACCCATCCAGGGTCCTTTTCAGGCAGACGATATTCTGTCATCCTCCTGCCATGGGTCTGTTTGGTTAAGGAAGCAGTCTCTTTAAGGTTCCTTGTTCTGGGCCAGGACCAATCAATAGGTCCAGCACTCTGCAGCAATCCTGCCTCCTATGGCAATAGGCTTTGTGTTAACCCTCTCCAGAGCAGATGCCGCAGGCTGGCCAAGGCCTCCAGAGGCTATTCGGAGGTGCACGGGCTACCTCTCGAATTCCATCAGCGCTGTCACCTTCCTCGATATCACTATTGCTTGCTCCAGTCCCTTTCTTTTCCCCTCTTTTATAACGCTTCTGGGCAATAAGCATTCATTTGTCTATCTGATAGGCTGGGGCAGAGGTGATTTTTGTTTTCCATAGTTGCAACTGGCTTGCTGTACCTCCAACTAATATTTGAATCTCTGCGCAGGACCTCACTATTTGGGAGATTTCCATCCCCTCTTCTTCCTGCATCTATAAATGCAGTAGGTAGTGCTGTTGCCATTTTGAAATCGCTCTGCTTCTGGGGTGTATGTGCATGGCATTCTGCACATACCTGAGGGTGTTTGGCAGCATTTGGCTCCTGCTTCACCGACTGTGAGAACAACAATTGTCAAAACCCTTCCCTTTGTAAGTCCAGGAGCTTCTTTGGTGTTCTCGTCATGGGTTTGAGGATTGCATTTCTCAGTGCTGTGCTGGCTAGCGTGAGGAATAGTTTTTCATTACTGTGACATAATTGTCAATGTTCTTAATATGTTGAGTGACAGTATAGGCACGTTTTCAACTTTTATTCTCAAAAATATATTTTAAAGGTCCAATTGGGGTTCCTGGTCTAGGGATGATACCTGCACCCTGCTCAACCTTTAAGGGGGCTCCCACCTTCCTAGCCCAGGCTCCCTATTCTAAATCTTCTTGCTCCAGGATTGTTTTACAATAGCTAGGCTACCTCTACTGTCTAATCTCCATCTTCCCTAGTGAGGCCATAAGGGCACAGCCATATCTATCCGATACCCTCAGAAAACATCTAGGTGACTGTAAAGACGCCGGTGGGGGGGGTGTCTGCACTTCCGCTCTCTATATGGTAGAGGAGAGGCACAGAGGACCACCGCCAAGATGCACCCACAAAGGAATGTCCACACACTCTATCAGTTACAACACAGTCTTCATATAATTAATGTTCAAAGGTATATACAATATCACGATAACTCACTTTGTACTCCGAAAATCAGCAATGGTAAATATATACAGTTTCTAACGTGGTACCACTAACGTTATTAGATCTCATTAAAGTGCATACGGTCAGAATGAGACACAGATCAGAATAAAGAGGAAACCAGCAGTAGAGAGAGGAAGGAAAGCAAGATGGTTGAGCAATTGGCAGAATACTGGCCCGATACCTAGACACAGTTCTGTGTGGAGATCCCCCCCCACCTGGGCAACCTGTAAAGCAAAGATGTATCACAAGCCCAGTCCATATATTGTTCACACTAGACTTTCCAATAGTTCTGCAACCCCAAAGTACCTTGGCGTTGTAGCGTTCCTTGTCGGGGAATCAACGGCCCTTTTTGAGTGTCCTCCCTTTCAGGCAGGAGTCACGGGTCGTTGAACGTCCGACGGAGAACAGGTCGAGCTACGACGGTGAAGTGGCTGCGTCGTTCCTAGCGGTGCTCGTTGACGGGGAAGCGTAAACGTCCTGCAAGGAAGAGGCATGCGGGGCACCTCGGTGTCGATAGTTCTGGACCGCAAAGAGTTTGAAGAACTGTGGCCCAGCAAGGGCGTCGAGTCGTCAGAGTCTCTGGGGTCTTTGGGTGGCGGGAAACCCACCGGTGGAGGCTCCTGGGCGTGTCGACGGTCAGGCCTTCTCCAGCAGGATACAGCAGCGACGATGCGTACAAAGGCGTCCTTGGATCAATGAAGTTCTTAGGCAATGGGAGCACAGCGGCTCCAGTCGGCGACGGCAGTCGTCGACAGTGGCGGACAACAGTCCGGGCGTTTCTCCTTGGAGTTCCGCAGCAGTCCTCGTATCGGGTCGGCAGCCTGTCGAAGGTCTGTCTACCAGGGAGCTTAGGCAAAGATCGGCTGTGCACGATGGACCCTCGTAGCTCGGGAAGAGGGCGCCTTACCAGGTCCTCTCCGAGTCAGTCCTTGGAGACACAGCAGCTTTCAGATTGCGAAGGAGAGCAACAGCAATTCTTCTCTTCCAGCGGGGCTTCAAGGTCAAGCGTCAGTTTCACTCCAGTTACTCTTCGTAGTTTGGACTTCAGCTCTGAACACGATTCCTAACAGTGAGAGGTCCCAAGATATACTGTTGATCTCCCATTCATTCCGCTGGGTCACACTGAAGCATACAATCACTACAAAGGGCATTCATGCAGGCAGGCAGGCAGGCAACCAATCGGGCAAACAGTGCATTCAGGCCATTCACTTCGCTCCAGACACTCACAACAAGTTATGTGTATTGGGACAAGTACTGAGCCATTCAACACCTCATACTGCATTCATACCGGTTTTGGGCAGGGCTGTCTCAGTTCTTGTGTCAACCACCAGATACTAGACACCCACAACATAGAATGCATATTCGTCACACACTCCATTCACCCAGGTCCCACCCACAGGCATATCCACAACATACGGTCGTTGGGAAGGCTCCAGCCAGTCTGGTCAGCACTTCCCCACACTACCATATATGGAACTTCCACCCAACAGTCAGTCAGGGGGGAGGGACAGAGGCAGGGCTTCCCGGGACTTCGGGAAGATCAAGATAACAGACGATGGAAGGCAAGGGGCCATGGGGGCCATTTTGTCTCCATCACGAATCTACCGATTCCAATGACAGGGCCTGGGCATCCCAAAATGGAGGACGCTCAGGGCACCAGTCATTTCAGCACGGAGCTGCCACCAGCCCGTACCCTGCTCTGTGGGCCACCCACAGGTGCCCAAAAACATACACAAGGGGCACAGGGTTGCACCCCTACCCATGGGTGGCATAAGGGTATCCTAGGGGTCTGTTCACCAAACCAAGAGAGAGAGCTGCACCGCCAGGAGTCCCACACGAACTCCTGCGCGGAAAACACAACAGAACACGATAAAAAGCAGTAAAGGACAAGGATACGGAGGCCCTGTCCCTCCGATGCATTTCCAGCATCACAGTGGCCAACACAGGGAAGTTTGTTCTCCCTGGCTTGCCTTTTGTCTGGAAACCCATTGCCCACATATTTACTGACGCTCCTCTTACTACTCCTGTCTCCACTATTCTGTACCCTCCGACCCCACCTTTCCACACTCAAGTCTCCTTACAATCCCACTTCTCCAGTCTCGACTCTCCACCTCCCTCCTAATCTTGCTGTCCTATCACTGGCCTTGTCTCAACTCCCCTCAGCTACGCGGGGGGGTGGAGGGGTGGTGTGGTGTAGTGTGTGTGTGTGTATATAAATATATATGGCGCCCTGTTCATTAGACTGACATCAGGGTAATAGGGAACTGCTCACAAAACCACACCCAAAGATAGAGTGCCCTGCTCACTGAACTGGCCCCAGGGATAAAGTATCCTGCTCACTGAAAACCCACGAAGGGCAATAGCGCCTTCCTCATGAAAGATTCCTTCTCCAAATCTTTCTCCTCACTACCTCTAGTCCCCTAACTCCCCTGTTCTTACTGCTCTCTCAGACACTCATCCACCAACATACAACTGGTTACTCTCCCTCAATACCCAACACCTTGCGTTCTCCCTCTCCGAAATTGCCAAAAGTCGCCTCCAAGTCCTCCTCCACACTCCTCTTTGGTCAGTTGGTCCTCCGTTCCCTTCTTCTGACATCAAATGAACACCTCTCATAGCTGTCTGACTCAGCTGGAGTTTTATAACTCCACCTTCCTGTCTAGAAGGTTTTCTCTGCTCCCATTGGCTTCCAGAGTCAGTTGCTTCTCTGTGACAATGTCTCCTTATCCCATCTCTCTTCTCCCCTTATGGGCTGGAATTTTTCCAGGAAGTCTTCATAAGGGTCCTGAGCCCACGCCCTTCTCATCATCCATTTAATTCCAGCTTGCTATACAGCCTCCTGCATTGTTTGCTCGCTCCTACCCTACGGATGCAGTAGGTCACCTTCTGAATGGGTTTTTGGGACTGCCCCCTGGTCTTCCCTACTACTGTACATTTCCTTACTGGCTCCGCTGTTCCTCTTTATTGATTCTGGTGACCCACTCGTGGTTATTGGTTTTCTCATTTGGTCCCCGATTGGGGAGGCCTAGTCCAACTGCATTTGAATAATCAGTCCATTCCTCCTGTTCCAGGCTGGGTCGTGTCCATTGGGCCCAGTTGCATTGTGGTACTTGTAGCCCTAATTCTTCTCTGGATGTTGCTGCCTCCCGGCAACCACCTGAAAGAAAAGAGTGTGTGACATATGCAGGACAAAGACTGATGGGCATTGGGTTCGAGATTGAGGTACCAATGTACATACATGGCTACATGCATTCCGGAGACAGGGGTCCCCTCTTCTCCTCCGCACTGCCTTTTGTGTAGGTCTGGATTAGCCCTGGGTAGCTGCCTACCTCAGATTGAGAGGGGCCATGCGCCCCACCTTGACAGTGTCAAACCCATGACCCTGTCACATTACACGCCCCAGGTCTGGCAGAGGGAGCAGCTACTGCATTATGCTCCAGTTTGCTTTTAAGTTTAAAAAATAGTCATAGACAAAGTTGCTTGAAATTGGTATTCCGAGTCTTGACCAGAAATCCCTGATATAGTTATCTTATGATTTTTATGAAAATGGGAACTGCAGCGCCTGGGTAGGAGCACTACTACGACTTGGCAGGGGTAAAGAACCCATGGGATTCCAGTCTGTCCAACATCTGGGAGGCACATTTTTTAGCAGCCGGACCACACAGTCCATAGAGGTTTGCCCTCCTCACATACCAAGCAAGACAATTTTGCCAAGTCACCACATCCGACTGACAAAAAGAGACCTATGGACTGTTTTTCAAAAGCTTGAAAATAGTGTCATGAAAAAAACACTGAAATGGCCAGAGAAAATGCGGGAGATGCTGCTTAATGATTTGGTGCATGTGAGGTCTGGGGAGGGGGGGGCAATTCATGATCTTTTTCATCTTCGCTCACAGCAGGCGATTGCAACTGTGAGAATCACTTTTGTTGACCCACAGATACAACAGTCCTTTTTTCAAAATAGAAAAAGTTCATCTTTTGTTTTTGGAACTGTTGTTCTGATTATCTTCAACTAATGTTATTTGAAATCAAAAGGTCCTTTACTACCCCTGCACCCAAATTGTAACCCCTGTGTGCATTGCCTATGTACAGTGCTCTGCTGCTTCCCAACTACATTTCCTTATATAAAAAAAAGAATATATATATATATATATATATATATATATATTACATGGCCACGGTAGTTATGGTTAAGTTGCCGTTTCTATAGGAAGAGCACTTTTTGCGCGGCCTATAACTCTCGAATCGCCACCAAACTTTGCAAAAAAAGTATATGAGCCACTCTGAATTTGTTTGCAAAGTTTGGTGTGTAATCGTCTGGGGGAGGGTGGGCGGGGGGTGTTAGTTATAGGGGGGGGGTCCTAAAAACATCTTTTATTCCCATAGAGTGAATGGGGGAAAAACTGTGCACGGCTACAGGCCAAACCGCTGGACGGATTTTCACCAAATTTGCAGCAGGGTCTTGGTACCGAAAGTGTGCTTTTGTAAATTTGGTGACAATCCGTGCAGTACTTTTATTTAAAATGACCTAAAAGTAGGTCTTAAAATATTAGTGATATCTATGTCCGCTCCGTGGTCACACTTCCGTGTTCGCTCCGCGGACAAGATACCGATTGGCTAAGGGGCGGGCCTCATGACCACGGACACACAACGTCTCTGCCGATAGGCTGCATTGAGACGTGCTCTGCGTCAGATTGTTTGGATGCGCCCGACATCTTGGATCTGCCGACAGCGCAGCGGCGACCAGAGGAAACATGCTATTTCGAAAAAACTATTTTGCTGAGTCATAGTGCTTGGGGAGGTACACACAGTAATAGATGGGTGAAAAACTGTATTTGTTCAGGCGGTAGGTGTTAATGATGTATTCTCTATGCCCGCCTTGTTCGGAATGTTTGTGCGTACAGAAATTGAGGGGTTTAATAAGGGTAGTATTTCAGTCCGTGCTGTGCACAGGCACCTTGAAACTGTTCTAAGGACACGCGTGGTGTTAGCGAACATTGAAATTGAGTACATGTCGTTATTATATTATTTTATCCTATGGGTGTGCTATTGATTAGTACGCCGCCATGAGTGTGACATGCTGCGGTGGTTGTGGACAGGGCCTAGAGTCTTGGATGCATGGCTGTAGGCCGTAGACCGAAGGCCACAACCACCGCAGCATGTCACACCCATGGATACACCTGTAGTATTGATTATCGATTAGATGGTTGTGGGGAGTGTGTACAGTCTTGGGTGCATGGCCGAGTGCTATTCACCCAAGAACAAAGTTGTAAGCACTGGAGGTATAAGCCACTGCACACCCATGCATTGTAATATCTATGGACATACAGCTAGGAGTCTAGCCTCTGGCCAGAACCACTGAAGCATACCACACCTATCGATACACCCGTACTACCACACATCACTCAGGTGGTTGTGGGGAAGGCCTACTTGTCAACTCTATAGTTATAAGCCAACATGGATTTTACATAGTGTGGTGGTTGTGGGCAGGATGTAGAGTTTTGGGTGCATGGCTGCAGGCTGCATGTCTTACACCCAAGTATGTACACACTCACTGCAGCATATCATATTCACACATCACACCCATACAATCGACTATGTATCTGGTAGGTGTGGGCAGGGCCTAGAGTCTTGGCTACAAATTGAGTACATGCTACAGTTGCAATGTTTCGTTGTATGGGTGTGCTACTGATTTATAAGCAACCATGGGTTTGAAATGCTGTTGTGGTTGTGGCCAGGGCCAGGGCCTAGTCTTAGGTGCATGGCCGTAGGCCGTAGGCCATACTTCCAAGACTCTAGGCCCTGGCCACAACCACTGCAGCATGTCACAGCAATGGGTACACCTGTAGTATTCGTTATCAATCAGATGGTTGTGGGGAGTGTGAGGAGACTTGGCTGCATGGCCGGAGGCCATGCACCCAAGAACAAAGTTATAAGCACTGGAGCTATAAGCCACTTCACACCCATACATTGAAATATGTATGGACATACACCTAAGACTTTAGGCCCTGGCCACAACCACTGCAGCATTTCACAGCTATAGATACACCCGTAGTATTGAACATCACTCAGGTGGCTGTGGGGAGGGCCTGCAGTCATGGGTGCATGGCCAAAGGCCATGCACCCAACAGCACATTTATACGTAGTGTTGTTACAAGCCACAATGGGTATGATATGGTGTGGAAGTTGTGCCCAGGACGTAGTCTTTGGTGCATGGCCAAAGGCCATGCACCCAAGAACAAAGTTATAAGCACTGCAGTTGTAACCCACTATGGAATTTATATACTGCATACCCATACATTGAAAAATCTATGGCCTTACACCCAATTCTGTAGCCTGTGGCCACAACTACTGCAGCATATCACAGCTATAGGTACACTTGTATTATGAAATATAATTCAGGTGGTTGTGGGGAGGGCGCAGCGTTTTGGGAGCATGGCCTATGGCCATGCTCCCAAAACCAACTTTATACGTAGTGAAATCAGAAGCCACAATGGTTGCAAGATGCTTTGGTGGTTCTGGCCAGGACCCAAAGTCTTGGTTGCATGGCCAAAGGCCATGCACCCAAGACTGAAGTCATAAACTGTGAGGTTATAAGTGAACATGGGCGTGGTGTGGTGCAGTGGTTGTGTTCCCCTTCTAGTGTCTTGGCTGCATGGCTGCAGACCATGCACCCAAAACTAAATTTAGAAGTAATCAAAATAGAAGCACCATGGTTTTGATATGGAACGAAGGTTGTGGGTAGGACCTATAGTCTTGCTAGCTTGGCCGTAGGGTGTAGGTTACACATCCAAGATGCTATGCCCAGCCTACAGCCACTGCACCATATTACTGCCATAGATTAGCCGTGTAGATTTGTGTATGTATGAAATGACTGTAATTATACTTACTGTTTAATTTGTTCAGAATCCATACATGTCTTACATGACTGTAGTACTTGGCCGAACTAGCCTTTTTAAATGTCTGTGATAAAAGAAAAAAGCATGTTAGTGTTTGCAATTTATGAAGACTTATTACATTGTATAATAGACAGTTTAGCTTTTTTTTTTACCCTCATATTTAGTTTACAAACCAGTGTACTGTGCATTGTGCTCAGTTTCTGTGTTTGTTTTTCTAATCCTTGGGTCTGGGGGAAAAAAATCCTTGTCGGATTAAAAAAAACCTTTATTTGCTATGCTACAAACTATTTCTTTGCTTTCTTTGAGTGTTTCCTTGTTGTTTCTGTTTGTTGCCGATTTTTAACAACAGTTAGATACCTGTCGGCGTATTCTAACTGTTTGTAGTCTTTCACTTCATTTTTTGGTAATGTTGAAGTACACATTAGTTATACAATTTTGGCTTTCAGAAGATTAAATACGCATTTGTAAGATTAGCTGGCAATCTCTGCTTTAGAATAATGGTGCTATCATTACATTCCACCCATCCACATTTCTTTTTAATGTATGCAGTGTAGTGACCTGCATTGGTTGTAGCTCCTGCATGGTAGAGTATAACTACTGTTGTGAAGGTTTTCTTTCCAAGTGACATTTGACCGTGTGTGAATCCAGTCAGCTTGCAGTTGTTTTTGGTACCATCTGCATTATAACGTAGCAGCATAAGTATTATGTACTTACTATGTGTTTGTATCAGTAAGGTGGAGCGATAGTCTGAATTGCACATAGTACATAATCTGCCATGGTTTGCATTCTGTACAAGTTGCTGAAATGGAATGGATTCACAATTAGGTTTGGATACATACACAAATCGCTCATTTGGGATTTGTTCCTGTATCACATTGCTACAGAGAGTGCATGTATGTTTCCACATGTATGAAATGTGGAAGATTTCATTTATAGGTATGCTTTTGTTTTCCAGTACTTGTAGTAAGTACATTAGAAATTCTTGTGAAACTTCTTGTGAGTTTATAGTGAATCTCCCCATTCAAGCACAGTAGTCCAATTCTTGTCTTATTCCGTGAACACTGTACGTGTTCTCAGGATTGTTTGTTGCGTCTCTATGAAGGACTAACTTTTGCAAACACAATTTGTCTGTACTGTGTAAGTAAATATTGTTAACAATTGGTGGTAATTGAAATAGAATATTAATTGCTACATTTGCATAGCAATTTACACCAGTTTCATTAGAAAATTTGGATGGACCAGCTAGTTCTGTTTCTGAGTGCTTTTTTCGGAGTTTCTCTTCCTTCTTTGAAGAAGTACCTGGTTTACTTTCCCTAATAGGTTCTTCTTTGCTTGTGGTAATTGATGAACCTTTACCTTCTTTTGTTTTATTTGAAGGATTTGCTGTCAGATTCTGTTGAATTTCTGTTTCAATTAGTTTTCTTTTACCACATTTTACTTTTTGTGGAACAGGATATTGTTTCAGATGGGGGGGTGTACAGTGAACGTAGTGTATTGTATTCTAAAATACAAGGAATATCAGCGTTCACTTTACTTGCATCAAAGTTGATTAGAAATAGACCGTCAAGTGTACGTAAGCGTGATAGTGCTACACAGCTCATGCCTTCTTTAAAGACTGTTTCCTATATCTATCAATGCTTTGTCTAGGGTAAGACCTTGGGATTTATGAATGGTGACTGCATATGCAAGCGATAGAGAAAATTGTTCCCTACGTACATACATGTCTTTGAACAGAAGGAATCGAGCAGTTGAGCGCCCTATCCTTTTCACTTCTGAAAGTTTGTCAAAGCGAATATTGACAAACTGAATGTTGTTGTCACGTGGGTATGATTGAAACCCAACAACTGTACCCAGTGCCCCATTAACTAGCCTTTGCTCCATTTCAAGGTTACGTTTAAGCATTACTCTACAATTTAAGGATAATTTTAATATTTTTTCCAACCCAGATGAGTTGGAGATTTTCTAAGCTATTTAGTCTTGCTGTGGCTTGCTCACACATGGGTAGTGTCATAGCATGTACGTCTAGTTTGTCTGTGGTGCAAATTTCCATTATTGGTTGAATTTCTTTATTTAACATTGTTTCATTGAATTTGAAACAGCTTGCAAGAGTAGGCATTAAGGCCATACAATTGACATTTTTGTGCGCTAATTGTTCCATAACATCAGTAGCACATGCATTATCGCCATAAAGTGCATGAATATGCCGGTGTTTCAATATTGCTTGTGCTTCTTGAGATAGTACACCAACTCTAATACTTTTTAAGATGTTGGCATAAGTCAGATCTGCAGATTGCCGCATGTTTTCTGTTAATTCTCTGCATTGGAAATGTTGCCAAATGTTAACATTTCCTATGCTGCCAACAGTTTTACGGCAGAGTTTGTGTCCTAAGGTTTTAAAAATAGGTTCACCTTTCACTGGTGTCAATTGTAGAAGATCTCCGAAAACGATAATGTGATTCCCTGCAAAGAGTTCTTCGTAGTTTGTTTTAAGTACTTCTTGCAATCTGAGGTGAATCAAAGCCAACATTAGGTTAGAGACCATGCTCACTTCATCTATTAGTAGCATTTTCATTTGCTTTAATACTCTGTGTAGTTCCATTGCAGCTTCTGCAGAAAGTTTGTAATAGTCTAATTTGTTTTGGTGTTCTACTGGAAGAAGTAGTAATCGGTGTAAAGTGACACCGCCTATGTTGTAGGCAACTAAACCTGTGGGGGCAGCTGACAATTTGTTGTTTGTCAATTGCTGAAGAAACTTGCTGATGATTTTGATTAAGAATGTTTTTCCTGACCCAGCTTCACCACTGACCTACAGCAGTATTGGTTTGTAATTTTGGCAGGTACATTCTTTATTTTCGTGTTGTATACCATGTGCAATTTGTTTTGTTACGTCTTCAAAAATGGTGTGCTGATCTTTGTTAAGTTGTGCTTGTTGTACAGTTAAGTCTTCTATATTTTCTTGATAGTGATACATGGTGTATTCCACTTCTGTCATAGCTAATTCTGCCTCATTTGCTATTAGTGGCTGTCCTAGTGGTTCTTGGCTTCCTGTTACAGAAGGTTGACTACTGTCGTAAGAGTCCTTATCTAGTTGGGCCTGAAGTTCTTCTTCGTGTTGCTGTTCATTGTGCAACATTGTTTTGTATTGCGTAAAGTTCACATCAGTGATAGCGCTTTCATTTGCTTTGAAAGCATCTTCATAGCAGTCATAGTTATCTAGTATCTCTTCCTCTTTTCTCCGTGGTTTAAAAAGTTGTAGCAGAGACATGAAATATAGTTCTTTCTATTGAGGAGTTTTTAATGACAATTTAACATGATTAATTAAGCTTCGTTTGGTAAGTTTCACTAAGCTGCCTTCACAATCTGTGACTCTAGATCTGCCTTTGCTTTCATCAGGTTTTATATTATTTTTGTATGCAAAGTTTTGAGCTATGTGGAATAGACACATGCTTTCCAAAGTGCTACTCCTGTTCGGATAGTATGTGTCCAGTAAATTGTTTTTTAAAAAGTCTTGGCTCTTGGGATCATTTCTGGCAATTGTTTCTATGTCCTCATATGATTTCAGAACTCTTTTTCTAGATTTAGCACGACCAAGACCTAGCTATACTATGTTGTCTGATTTTCCATACAAAGCAGTACCGGTTAAACGATCTGCCGCTTGACAGGCACCACATTCTCTATGAGAGAGCATTTTCATGCCTAGGCTGTACAATTTCTGAGATTGTGTTTTGTCTGATGATAGGTCATCCCAGAGGTCTTGAAGCTCTGTGTTTTCTGCTTTTGTTAAGTAGGCTATAACATATTGTGCAACCGCAGTGGAATTGTCTGCAATGTACTGCACATCTATGTTTGCATTCCATAAGAGGGCAATGATTGCATTGTAATCATTGATATATTTTGATCCTTCTGTTCTTTTTATGTAATACGTGTTTTTAGGTGATTTAACTTTAACACTATGTCGAACTGAAGACATGAAGTTGTTCACTTCACCTGTTTCTGTAACTGGTCTAGGGAAACCAAACCGGCATTTGGTGTAGTATTTCCCTTTGTTTTTGTATTTGCGACGACAATATTTGCCACATTTGTGTCTTTGAAATTGTAAAATCTGCCCATGCAGGTCACTATGTGTCCGTTGCGAAGGGATTTCACAAGTGACATATTTTTGGATGAACAGCAAAACAGTGGCATCAGTGTCGTGACCAAACTAAGGTGCACCTTTGATCCATAAAAGTATGTGAATATGTGGTGCTCCTCTCGCTTGCTATTCTTTTCTCCAAAAGAAGTGTTGCACTTCTCCGAGGGGAGGAACAGTTTTATTGCAAATAAAGTGTAGCATAGCAATGAAACAATGATGGAAATATCTTGACACATGAACTGGATCTAGAGAGCAAAGTTCTCCAGGTGTTAATAAATGTATGTTGGGTTTGTTGTTGTTTGATATGCGTAGGAACTCATGTAAATCTTCCCATGCATATTCTGCACAACTTAGTGTAACAAACCAAGTCGGTGGTCCAAGGTTTCTGATCATACAACGTACGTCTCCGTGCCGTCGGAACCAGTATTCTTTTGTAGGACGCATGTTTGCAAACAAATTTGTTATTCTTGATTGTAAAACTTATACTTATACTTGATTGTAAAACCTCATCTTTTACCCACCTGGCCTAGATATAGCAGTGAACAAAAACGAAGGGGCTACACATGTGATGTCATCAGTGATGTCATTTTGATGTCCTGTGTTTTAGTGTTAGCAGTGCACAGTGGTGTGGGCAGTTATGGTTGCTTAGCCTACCATAACTGGCGAATTTCAGGGGTTTTTCAGTTCTACTTTGAACCATAACGTCCCCTTAACAAAGTTTTTTTTTAGTGAATTGTACGGGTTTTTAGTAGGGACACTTAACCATAACGTCCCTTTAACAAAGTTTTTTTTTATTGATATATATATATACATACATATATATAGGACGGCGATAGCCACCTTATAGTTAAGGTGAGTCAGACTCCTATAAGAACCCCTCTAAATGTTATTGTTAATAACTTTTGATTCGAGTAATGGTTTTGGCTGACATTTCAGAAAGTGATAATAAACCAACGAGCCCCCCCCAGACTGCAATGTTTCGTATAGATTTGTTAAAAAATAAAAAGTTATTAGCGTCAAAAAAAGATTTTTTTTCCAAAAGTGTGGCCTACTTCCCATTCATTTTCCCATAGACAAACAAGGTTAATGTCCGAAACAACTTGGGTACAAAACTCTGACTCGCGATCCATGCATGGTTTGAGGTTATTCCTTGCAGTAGTTTTTAAAATATTTGACGGAGAAGAGCGTGGCCGCTTCACAAAAATAGATCGAGATTTCTCTGGGATTTACCCAAAACTGGGGTTTTTTAGAAATGAAACGAACGACATCTTGTTATTCTCTCGATGCAAGAGATATCTGCGGCTATAGCCGAGGATATGGGAAAATGAAACGCAGGAAAAAAAAGCTATGTGCAGGTCAAAAAACATGCAAATGCCATCAGGCTACAGGTGGGAGGGAGTGGGTGGCTAGAGGCCACCAATTTAAATTTGGGAATTGGAGGGGGTCTAGTGACTGAGTTTGCAACACAAAGCTTTCTTAGACTCGGGTACAGCCTTGAATAGTCGACATCTCAAAGCAAACTGCATCACAAAAAACAGCGTGTGTTGTGGGGGGAAAGGGAGAAGGCAGAGGAGGTGAAGAGGCCATCTTGGGAGGGAGGGGAGCTGGAACAGAGAGGTGAGCACTTGGTGAGGCCTGGGGGAGCAGGAAAGCATTTTTTTTCACAGCTGTTTTGCCACTATTTGCAGCTATATTCCAGTCCATAAAGGCCAATGGATAGCCGAGGGTATATGTAGTCCAGTACCCCCGGTTAAATTTTCTTTTCCCCGAAAGCTAATTTTACAGCTATAGTGACTTTGGAAGTAAAAATCACTGGCCACGACCAGAGGCCATGGCCAGTGACCCCATTGCCATGCAGTAACCAGGACAGACCCTGCTTAGCTTCAAAGTGAGGAAGGGGCCAGCCTCCTCTCCATGTTGCCCGATAAATGAGCCAAAGTTACAAGACCACTTAGAGAAACGGGGACGCCCTTTGCTTGCTTTGAGACTAAGCAAAGTCAATCCTGCTTTGAAGCTAAGCAGGGTCTGTCCTGGTTACTGCATGGATGGGCGACTGAATGACCATCACCATTATTTTTTTTAAAACCGTACTACTGCCATACCTTGAAAGTGTTGCACTCAGAGACCATTCTTTGCCTTTTGCTGATTTGCATTCTGGTAGTTGTAGTTTCCCAGTCAATAATACAAACAAAATAGATATTTTTGCAGCAACAGTGGTTTTCCCATCCCGGCAGTAATTGAGACAAACCCTGCTTAGCTTCAAAGCGAGGAAGGGGTCAGCCACCTAAGACCATGACAGACCCAATATCTTATACATGACTTTTCTATATGTACATATTAATGCATATCACAATAATGATAGTTATCCATCCTATCTTACCTGGCCTATTCAAGTGTTGCCGGCCGGTCATCATATTTAATTAAGTCAAACTACAGGCTAGAAAAGTAGAACGGATAGTGATCCGGAGCCTCCACAGAATTATACAATTTGAGCATATTGAGACCATTTTGAAGTCTCAGGTGAGAACTGCTTTTACATTTACATATGCACTTTTGAAGATTATGTAAGTGTGACCCCTCCGGTTGACTATCTGTTGAATGAAATCCCAGGAACACAACGTGGACGAAGAATTGTATACCTTTTTGGGTTAGCGAAACGTGTGCCTGTATCAACTTTCCAAAGATTTTCTTTTGAAATTTGTTTTTCTTTTTGGTTTTCACTATTACAATTTATGATTTATTATGTGTGATTCACGTTCTGTATCTCTATTTACACTGGCTTGAATTAGGTCAGACATTGGTGTAGTGAAAGAAATGTTTTCCTTATAATGAATTTTAAATTGTTGCATGTGAAAGGGTCTATGGTCTGCATTTACATTAGTCTGTAGGAGTAGCTTGCATACACAATGCGGAATCCACATGGTGATGACCAAAATGTTTTTCTATATATGAGCATTATGGTTCTTCATTATGGGAACATGGAGATTGGGTAGCAGGAGTGTTCGATGTGTCTCCAAGGACAGCTTATATGGTCCTATACTTTATAGCTGCTATGCAAACTTTGACCTGTGTATTATGCACAGCATGCCACACTTTAGAGGGATACATAAGCTCGAAAGAGCTATGATGCAGTTTGCACAAGTTACACTAGACATATGTCATGATGTAATATTGATATGCTATACTTGTACAATGTATTTGGCACAGCACATTCTGCACTTTGAAAGCTCAATGGAGCGATGATGCAGTCTGTCTCCAAGGACATATATGCTTTTAAGGATATATTATATGGTCCCATTATTTATTTATTTATTTTAATATAATTTACATTTGTCATGTTAACTTTGTATGATGTCATTTGTAAGGCACATGGAACTTTAGTGGCGAACATATGCTCTGATGATCTAGGTAACAGGTTAAAAAAATGTGCACTTGACATATGTCACCATGTGACATTAATATGCTATATTTGCACAGTGTATCCCAGACAGCACATTCCAGATTTTAGTGATATACAGATGCCCAGTGGAGTTACGGTGCAGCCTACACAGGGATATCCGACAAGCTATATTGGTATTGCACATTGGTACTTTTGGGCAGGTACTTACATATTTGTGCCATTGGTATATGGTGTACACCTTGTACCGTAATAAAGAAAGGCATCTGGTATATATCCGCTCCCTAATCTCAGAATGCACATTGAGGTGGAGATTGCAGCAATAATACATTATGGGTACAATCAGGCGAAACATTAAGGAGCACATGACTGGGGATGCATCCCTGTGTTGTCTCACTCAGTCTATATTACTTTAGTACATGAGTGTTTAAAGTTCAATCAAGAACCCTGTATGTGATAACATTGGCAGTATTCACTATTAAGCATGCTGCTGTTGAAATTGTTTCAACTTTGAAGGTCCAAAAAATGTAGTGATGGGTTGCCATTAGGAGTAGCATTGCGCTCATTAAAGGGGAAACCTGAATAGTGGCATATTAATTGGTATTGAATAGTGCTAGAGCTGGGAAGCGAGGAGCTTTATATGCACACGCGAGACAGGGGATTTGTGAATGGAGAAACCACTGTGAGGGGATGCAGTAGTCTTCAACATACATGCCCACACATACATACATACATACACGGGCGTCTTTAGGGACATGTGTCTGGGACAGTTGGGCAACACAGGGGTACATGGCAAATACATTAAACTGTATGCCGCAAGTCTCTTCATAGCTAGGGATTATGCAGGCCCAGAAACCTGAGGTGGCCAGATAAACTTTATGTGAACAGGAAAGCTGGTTGAGCGAGGTTGCAGGCTGGGGGAAAGCAGCAGGCAGCTGAGATAACAACATATGGTTCACTATGGCCAGGCTCAGGTTTTTACAACTGGGTAGTGTTGTGGAGAGGAGATGTAATCTTTTTAAGTACACGGAAGCCTGTCCTGGGAAATCCGGCCAGTTCGGGGTTGAGTAATAAACCCGGTGTAAAGGGATGCTTATGGGCAGGGTGAACATATGGTTTATGGGTTTCAATCAGGTTGTCGGGAATGACCAGGATGTGGCTAGAGGCCATGCATGCTGAAAAGGTAGTCATATAGATTAGTATGAAATGAAGATGCCAGGAATTCTGGGCGGATAAGATACTTATCACTAGTTCAAAGGGAACTTGTTTGTTTCTCCAATTTCTCATATTGTTGAACTATCCTTGCAAAGATCATGTGCATCACGACCGGGATTAGAGGTCCTTGACCAGATGGAATCAGTAATGAATTACGTTTGTTGTGTGAATATGTAACCATGTAGCAACGTCATGACCTACTACGGAAAGATACAAAGAAGGGGCGTGCTGTAAATATCAAATGATGCAAATATATGTTAAAAGGGGATGGTGGATAAATAAATGTGTCCAATGAGAGTGTGAGAACTAAAGGAGATTCTATTTCTTTGTATAGGTTTGACCTATCATGTATGGGGGGATGTCTTTGTAATGAAATATGTGGGAGTATTGCAAAATGTATATAAGGTGAGATCTTTGTATGGTTAGAGGATACTCCGTTTTTTTGACTCTACAGCATCATTTAGCCCCTACCCGTCCTTTATGCAATAAACTTGCTTTACGGATAAACGTGCACTCACTTCTTAAGAGGCGGGCCTACTTTGGGTTACAGAGATCAGAGGTCCACCTCATCGTAGAACTCATCTTCGAGTACCTGCCTCAATCACAGGAACCTTTTCTTCTTCTTGAGGTATAAATGCATCCTATGTACCCAGAATCCTCAGCTGCAATTTCCCAAGCCGGATCATGGGACCTTCCACGCCCAGGGTGGGCAAGTTTAACGCTCACCTGGTATCCACGGGGACGCCACTCAGCCTGTTCGGACCTCCTACGACCTCTAACCCTTCCCTGGAGTCTACTTGACTGGAGACTGGGCCTGAAACACAAGATTGTCAGAGTTTCGCTCTCTATTGTCTCTGCGTGCTTGACCCCCCACTTTCCTGGGGTCTAAACCTTCCCCTTGGTCCACTGCTCACCTTGTTTTCTTGTGTAGCACGCTCTCCATCCTGCTTTCAGTGCAGGGGTGCGTTGATTGATACAAGCTCGTTGCTGCCTAGCTGCTTCACTGGCGTGAGCCTGACGGACAGGGCTTGCTGTAACTTCAGCCCGACCGGTAAGTAGAATGAGTCTTATGAACAGTTCTGTAACTCTTGTTCCTTCCTTAGTGTGTCTTTCTTTCCTTAGGCGATGGACGTGGTTCGGAGATGGCGGCGTGCTGCTGAGGTGAGTAGCACCAACGGGGAGTGAGGGCGCGATGCGCGGTGCAGCCCCGTTCGTACTTGTATTTATCAGAGTTCGTCTCTGTGTCCTTTTAGGTGCCGCGATGTCTCAGCGTGGATGCCAGGTAAGAGGAAGAAGTGCTGTGAGTGAATGCGATATGCGGCGCCTCCGAATACTTTCCACGCTAACCTGGTATGTCTTTTTCCTATCGCAGATTGATGAGATGCTCCGGAGTTGAAGTTACCCCGAGCGGCTTGAATTCAGGTAAGAGTTTGAATCTCATACAGTTTTCAAGTAAGCAAAGATATGCAGAATGCTTACTAATATCTTCTCCTCTATTCTTTTCCCTTTTCTTAGGAAGCGGCGCGCCGAGATGAAGATGACACCGCCGTAGTTGCTCACAGGACTGGAGGAGCGATGGATGGAAGCTGGATGCTTCGCAAGGTAAGGCTATTATTAATGGTGTTCTTGTTCTTGCAGGGGCGCTGAGCACGGAAGAAAGGAGCAGGCCTTCTTGAGACCGATCCGAGCACGAAGAGTATCACGCTGCAGGTGCAGAGAAACGCAAAGCGTGTTTCTCGGCCTGGGCGTGGCTTAAATAGTCTCTAGGTATCCCTGGGTTTGACCACACCCAAAAGGCTAGACTGCATATGCAGTTCTAGGAACCGGAATATGTGGGGGCATCGATCTTGCCCCCCCTATGCACTACAAGTCCAATGTTCAATGCCATTTTAGGGAAGTGCGTGAGCCTGGCACCACAGGCGCCAAGTCTGACTCCAAGTGGGTCTTTGGAAGGATGGAGAGGCCCTCAGGGGCCATGTAGGTGATCGTGGCCTGGCTTCAGCCTGACATCTCGGAGGGCTGGGGGCAGGAATCATGACAGAGAGGAGGGTCATCAATACTTGACGAGGAAGACTACAAATAATGAAGATTACTGGAAAGTAATCAGGGCATAACCTCCAAATCCTCTTCCTTGCCACAGTACTTACATTTGCGCCCTGCCTCCATCAGAGGAACTTTTTCTTTTTTCTTAGGCTATACATAACTCCTACTTGCCCATAATTCTTAGTTAAAATTTCCCAAGCCGTATCATGGGTCCATCCACACCCATGGGGGGTGAGGAGAGCCGTCAGTACTGTGACAAGGAAGAATAGGAGTAATGAAGATTACCCATAAGTAATCAGGGTATTACCTCCACGTCCCTGTACATCATCTCAGTACTTACCTTTGAGGTGTACCCAAGAAGTAATATGTGCAACCCACTGAGACACTCATTTGACTGAGCGTTGCAGCATCCCATCACCAATTTCATTAAGAAACACCATGGTGGGATATTACTCCCTATCACTTGAAAGCACTCACACCCCTAAGGAGCCTTCACTGGGGTTATCCATATTCCCGACTTATGAGTGTATGCGTGAGCGTATGCCTATCTGCCCAGGTGGCTGCTCTACATATCTCCTGCAGGGAACCCCACAAGCTTCTGCCCAAGAAGTGGTCAGGCCTCTAATCGATCGCTCTTGCACATGCACAGGCATCGATAATCAGAATGCCTCATAGTCTATTGAAATAACCAGTCAAATCCAACAACCGTTTGACACCATTGAAGCCTTCCTGCCTTCCCCATAAGCCCCAAAATCCACCAACAAAGCATCATATTTCCTAAAAAGCTCAGTGCCATCGAGATACTCCTGGAAGTAAGGGACAGGAAGGAGGCGAGAGAGAGAGCTAGTGAGAGAGAGAGAGGGAGAAAGACAGAGAGGGAAGAAAGGAAAGGAGAGAGAGGGGGGAAGTAATGGAAGAGAGAGAGGGAGAACGGGGAAGGAAGGAAGAGGGAGAGGGGGATGGAAGAGAGAGAGGGAGAAGGAAGGAAGAGAGGGGGGAAGGAAAAGAGGGGGGAAGGAAGGTGGAAGGAAGAGAGAGAGGGGGAAAGGAAGGAAGAGAGGGGGAAAGGAAGGAAGAGAGGGGGAAAGGAATCAAGAGAGGGGGAAAGGAATCAAGAGAGGGGGAAAGGAATCAAGAGAGGGGGAAAGGAATCAAGAGAGGGGGGAAGGAATCAAGAGAGGGGGGAAGGAATCAAGAGAGGGGGGAAGGAATCAAGAGAGGGGGGAAGGAATCAAGAGAGGGGGGAAGGAAGGAAGGAAGGAAGGAAGGAAGGAAGGAAGGAAGGAAGGAAGGAAGGAAGGAAGGAAGGAAGGAAGGAAGGAAGGAAGGAAGGAAGGAAGGAAGGAAGGAAGGAAGGAAGGAAGGAAGGAAGGAAGGAAGGAAGGAAGGAAGGAAGGAAGGAAGGAAGGAAGGAAGGAAGGAAGGAAGGAAGGAAGGAAGGAAGGAAGGAAGGAAGGAAGGAAGGAAGGAAGGAAGGAAGGAAGGAAGGAAGGAAGGAAGGAAGGAAGGAAGGAAGGACGGACGGACGGACGGACCTAACTGCAGAAAGGCAACCAACCACAAGTTTGCAAATCAACCCCCTCACGCTAGGAGATAACCCAATTATCACAAACGGCGGCCCCAGTTCCTAGAGCCGCTCACTCCACTGGAGCAGAACTATGAGTAGACACTCAGGAAAAAAAACAGTTAAATGTGTTTGCCCAGGATCACAGTGTAAAGGAACACAGAAGCCAAGATTGGGACTTTGTGTCCACTGAAAAACCATACCCAATACCTACGCTGTAACTCGTCGGGCTTCTTAGAGCCGCTTTTTCCAGGCCTATTATTAAACTCACATCACCACCTGCCTGTGTGGACTGTACGCTTTGAAACTGCATCCCGCTTTTATTCTGAACTTCTCCTGGATGCATATGCCCCGCAACCTCACTACCCACCGTAGGCTGTCCATTCTTAGACTTGGGAAACCCACTCCAGAAAGTCATCATAATACTCCAACATGCGGCTAGTAACTTTGCTCAGTGTTGCAGAAGATACATTCTGAAAGCCGAAATAGCGTTACTCATGGTGTCTAGCCTGCACCCAACCCCACTACAAATATATCACCCACACCCGCAGCAATGTCCTTGCCACACCATTCAAAGCAACACTACCCATAATTCAGCATTTTGACATTTGGAAAGCACAACGGGTAGCGCTGCTGTTGTCCACTAAAGCTTCACCAGTACCATTAAACGCGCAAATCGGAAGTATATGTGTACCGCATTATGTATGCATCGTCCACCGTTAGCTTCAAAGTGAATAGTGCCAGCTAACCATGTGTGGCATCTTAAATGCACGGGAACAGGAGTGGGCATTCCAATTCCACCAATTTTTCCAAAACAAAAAGAAAAAACCCAAACTACTAAGGGCAATCCCTTCCATTGTTCCTTAAGACACGCAACCAGTTGACATCAGTATTCAGTTCCGCAAAGACACGAGCATTGCCCCAGTATTTATTCTGTCAATAAGCAATCTAGCAGTGCTTAATACAAAACACATTCACACTATTCACTGAAACACACAGCGATTTCTCTCAAAGCCGTACTGGGCGCCTGTATCTGCGCCTCAGCAGAGCGCAGGGGCTGGCACGACGCTGCTGAGAACTGTGTGCGCTCATGTAGACATTAACCTTCTCTATTAAGCCCTGTTGAAAAGCCACTACCGAACAGACTTAAACAACTGTTTTTATGTTTACTCACTCCGAACAAGAACACTGAAACCTGATCTCCGGGACCCACAGTTACACATCAAAAAACGTAACTTCCTGGAATCGACGAATCCTCGCTTTCCAGACCCCGACGAAAACGGAAAAATGCTGCCATTGCAGCACCACCGGTTCCAGTCTTCCTACATCCGGGACCTTGGCAGAGAGCAGAAAACAGATCACTCTGAAGAGGACTTCAAGCATAGTCTGACAGGAGTTAAACTGAAATAAATGGATTGCTGCATACAAATGAAAATATAACGCCCATCTAGTTTTGTGCATTTATTTTGTTCCAACTTCGACACGGGACACAGCAGCTGACTTGAGCGAGAGGGTCAAGGCCCGGCTGGTGCTTCGGCCATTTCATAGCCAAGCATTGTCAAGTTGCCATGCCAACACCATACACTGCTCCCGAACACCCCTTTCTCTCTTTATTTTTAACATTTATAGTACCACTCGTTTAGCGATTAGGTGGCTTGTGCCACCAAAGCGCCAAAACCAAAGATGTAATACTAAGAGTAAATCCCAAGAAGGCAAACCCTTAAATGGAGAGGCCTGCAAGAAGCAAGGGTTTTAAGGATATTCCCACCGGAGCTTCCCTTTCCATCTACCCTCTATGCCTACCTTTAAGCGTCTCTCCCTGGGCACAAAGCGTGGACACAGCCACTCCCTTATCAACCCCATCCTGGGGAAACTGCAGAATAGCTGCAATAGCGCACTAAAGTGGGGGGCATCCAATCTATCACACCAGTTCACAAAGTTTGACCAAAAGCCTATCATTAGCCTTTAGAGCATTCTGCTATTTTGAATGAAGAATAGTTGCTACCACCAGGTCAGACAGACCTAAGGCCCGTAGCCTATATCTCTCCAATTCCCAGATTGACCACTGAATCATGTGAGGCCCCAGAACCAGAATCGCTTGCAGAGGGCAAGGCCATCTCGAAATATTTCAACCCCCGCCCTCTTGCCCGCTCGCCCCCCACCCGCCGAGACTGAAGAGGCAGAAGGAAAACAACCAAAGGGATTCAGGAGTATGGGAGGGAAGGCATACAGAACTTGTGTGCTTACCCCAGGTTAAATGTGTCCACCTCCCCAACCCCCACCATCTAGCACCGAGAGGAGACCTGTCAACTTTGGCCGATGGGGAGGCAAACAGGTCCAGGGTGGGAGTTCTGAATCTCTGACAGAACTCCAAGAATGCCTAGTCTGATAGGGACAACTTATAAGACCCGGGATTATTCTGCTGACGCAACCAGCTTAGACTTTCTCCACTCGTGTAGATGAACTGCTTCAAAGGGCGCTCTCTGCCCAGGACCCTATCTCCTAAACCAAGGAATTCAAGTACACTGCCTGCGATGCCCTTTGGAGCCGTCTGCTCCGCCCAGCACACCCTGGGTCCTTAATCACCAATTACCAAGAGAATTTCCTCAGAGCCTTGCAATGGAAGATACTTTCCTCCAATTGGAGGACCTGCAGGAATCATGCGGCTGAATTTCTCCTGGGTTGACAAGGAACCCAGGGTAGCACACACAACCAAGGGTGCTCCCATCTGTTGCAGGAATTATCTTAATGGCGTTCGCCAGACCAATACCCTTTCACAGATTCTGCATGCAGAGCCGCCAACCCAGAGCTTCTTTTAGGTCTTGCAACACTGATATCAGGGGTTTGCATGACTGGGAATCAGGCAACCTAAACTCAGGAGATGGGCGACGAGGGGCCGGAGGAACCAAAGACTCAAAAAGCCATGTGACTCTGAATCCACAGGAGGTCTTGTGCGAAAGCACAATAATTTCCCAGAAAGCTGGCCATGACTGCCTGAAGGCAAATAGCTCTTTATTGTGGAAGACATATTTTCCCTCGTCTGGTGCAGAATGAGCCCCTCTAAAGATCACATCCTGGAGATAAACAGAAGACTTCTGCCAATTTATCACAAAATGCCAGTCCTGAAGGGCCCTGAAAACCTGGAGGAGGAGAGATTGTACTGTCTCCCTTTGGTCTGCTTTGACCAACCAATCACTAATTACGGAAATAGATGGAGGCACTAATTCTAAGTTACCCTCTTATATTAGAGACACTGAAGACTTTTAATGCAAAATCGATGAACTACCCTGGGAACCAACATATTTGTTGGCTACCATGGATGTGGTGTCTCAATACAACATGAGGGTGGCATAAGGGCTTCCGAACCTTTTCTGAAAACCAGATTCCTCAACTATTTGGAACATACCACCATGATTCTTGAAATGCTAAGACTTTGCTTGGAAAATAATTTTTTTCTCTTTAACAATGAGCTTTTCCGCCAAACCCAGGGCACCGGCATGGGGCCAACATTTGCCCCCTCTTACGCCAAACTCATGATGGGTAACTGGGAAAAATCAGTGGTGTGGACGGAAACTCAAATTTTCACTGATAAAATCATATTATGGCTATGCTATATCGACGATTTATATATCATTTGGAATGGAACAGCACAATCATGGCAAGAATTTGTGAAATTGTTTAACATCAATAATCTAAATCTACAATTCACTGAACAACATAGTGTACATGATATTGTTTTTCTTGACGTAAAAGTCAAAATTGTGGAACATAAATTGGGGTGTGAACTACACAGAAAAATCACAGGTGCAAATGTTCCACTACATGCGAACAGTGCTCACCCGAAAAGTCTTTTATGGTCCATTCCATATGGTGAATTTATTCGCATAAGAAGAAACTGCAGTCACATTGCTGACTTTGATATAGCGTGCCAAGTCACAGCTCAAAACTTTTTAAACCAAAGATACCCGAAACAAATCATCGAGAGATCATATCTCAAAGTCCGGGATATGAAAAGACAGGACTTGTTGATGATATCGAAATCTGCACTTGAGGACAACACAGAAGAAAGTACCATCAGACTGATTCTAACGTTCGGAAGCCATTCACCGACGATACAGAACATTATCAATAAATATTGGAAAGTTCTGACGGCGGATAATGACTTAGGCAAAGTACTACATGACCGCCCGAATAAAACTTCCCGTAAAAGTACTTCTATCAGAGATCTGGTAGTACAAAGTTATATGGTCTCACACAATACCAAAAAGGACAGTAATTGGCTCTTAGGGGGCAGTGATGGCTTTTTGAAGTGTTGTAGATGTAAAGTTTGTAAATATGCTTTTAATTGTAACAGCTACACTCACCCCATTCTTAAAACACCCATGCAAATTAAGGGTAGAATCAGCTGCGAGTCTGAGCTAGTTGTGTATGTCCTCACATGCCCATGCCTTAAATGGTATGTGGGCAGTACGAAATGTAAACTGAAGGTTCGGATTTTACAACACAGAGCTATCACCAACAAGGACCATGCATATCTCATGGCAAAACATTTTTCTGAGTTCCATGATGGTAATCCTAAAACTCTTAACTTTTTTGGTATCTATAAGGTTGACATCAGCCCTCGAGGAGGTGACAGTGAAAAACAATTGAGACAGGAAGAGACTAATAATTGATTTCGAAAGCAAACAACCGAATGGACATAACATAGACGAGGAATTATATATGTTCTTGGGCGTCTAGTTTATTTTGTCCTTCCTGTTTGTGATGGTATCCCGCACTTCTTGGTTTTCTCTTGGTATCCCAGGTGTAGCTCTGGCAGATAACATATAGGGATATCTATTTTCTGACTAATTGATTTCCTCTGTAATTCATTCCATTTTCTGTCTTCTATCTTTCTTTTCCCTTTTTTTTTGAAAATCAATTTTATTAAGTTTCCTTGGTGCATAACGAGGTTACATTCTTGCATTGCATTTATTAATGTGAGTTAACATAAAGAGAAAACCAGACGAAACACACCCCATGCCCCCCCCCTCCCTCTCCCTCCCCCCACCCCCCTTCAGTTCGCGCTTACATAGCCTTGATAAACACTTGCACAACGGGCTCTCTTAATGATGGAGGCGTCAATACAATATGCGTGTGGCACGCCAAAGTCATATGGGCCAAACGAGTTCAGTTCTCAGCCGGGTCCTTGGCCCATGGTCCCACATCCGTGGGGAGGAGGGGAATCCCTCAGCTCAGTCTTCAGGACCTAGACCACTCGGCCGTACTTATCAAAGAAGGGGAGCCAAATTTCCTCGATACTGGACTTAGACTCATCGAGCAGGTGTGTGAGGAACTCCATGTCGTAGATGGCCCTTACTTTGGTCACCCAGGTTTTTTCCCCTGGCATTCTCGGGTGTTTCCATTTCTGCGCTAGACAGCATCTAGCTGCTACCAGCATCACCTGGAGCATGTGATCATGAGTGTTACCCCGGTCCTCTTCGTTACTAATCCCGAAGAGGAAGAGCCACGGGCAGGATACTCGTTCTATCCCATCTACCCCTTTGATCCAGGTCCGCACCTTGTCCCAGTATTTCTGGACCACTGGGCATCCCCACCACATGTGGATATAGTCACCTCTCTCTGTCCTACATTTCCAACAGTGTGGGTCATATCCTGGACGCATTTTGGCTATTCTTTGCGGGGGGTAGTGCCATCTATGTAATATCTTGAGGGCCTGATGGCGATATTGGAGGGAGGATGTGGATCGATTGGCCCGTCTACACATCTCTGTCCATCTCTCGTCATCAATTTCCTCGCCCAGGTCCCTACCCCATTGTATGCGTGCTGGTGGCGGGTCTCGGGGGATGGAGAACAGAAAGAGCTTGTATAGGCGGGAGATTATCCCCTTGGAGCCCCTTGCGGTCAGAAGGAGTTTTTCAAAGTCTGTGAGTTCCCTCCTGAGGGTATCACCCCAAGATGGTTCCGTGAGGGCACCCTTAAGCTGAAGATATCGGAACGGGGAAAGCGTGCCTATTCCCAGGGCTTCCTCAAGGTCCTTCAAGGGGAGGAAGGAGCCCCCCACCCACAACTGGCCGGTCCTACTAAGGCCCGCCTCGAACCATGTCTGGTAGGCTGCTGGTTCCGCTATTTTGGCCAGGAAAGGAGGGGCCCAGATGCAGCTCAAGGGGGAGGGCCATGTCGTGAGCCATCTATAGTAACCTCCCTCTCTCCACAGGGACCACAGTACTCTTAGAATCGGGTGGTTCAAGACTGATCTGGGGATCGTTCTCCTTGGGACCCAGAGCCATTCCTCTAGTGTGACGGGCGCCAGGGGCCTATTGTCCATGGCTACCCACTGTTTTTTCGGTCCCGGTGAGAAGTGATCGACCAGGATCCTCAACTGGGAAGCCCTATAATACGTCTCGAGATCAGGGTAGCCCACCCCTCCATCTTCCTTGGTCCTAGTCAGAACCTCGTATGAAATCCTGTGTTTTTTGCCCTGCCAGAGGAATCTAAGGAGGATGCGTTTTGTCTCGTCAAAAAAGGCCTTGGGGACTTGGACCGGGAGCATTTGAAAGAGAAACAGAAATTTTGGGAGGATAACCATTTTTATAAGGTTAAGGCGTGCCATCCATGAGAGACCCGTTCCCGCCCACCTTTCTATGTCTCTCCTGATTGCTGACCAGAGGGGGGGGAAGTTGGCCCCATACAGGTCCTCAAGGTTACGTGTGATTTGGACTCCCAAGTAACGGAACCCCTCATCGCTCCGCTTGAAGGGGAGACCCTCCACAAAGGTCACCTCCGTGTCTGGCAGGTTCCCACCCATGAATGCGACCGATTTGTCCAAATTAACCTTATACCCCGATAGTTCTCCATATCTTGCGAGGCCCTGCAGAACCCGAGGGATTGTTTGGGACGGTCTGGTGACATAGAGCAGGGCGTCATCCGCAAAGAGGCAGATCTTGCAGTGCATATCCCCCATCTGTACACCACTGATGTCCGCATCATTGCGGATCGAGATTGCCCACGGTTCCATCACCAATGCGTAGATTAACGGAGACAGGGGGCATCCCTGCCTCGTGCCACGTTCAAGGGGGAATTCCCTAGACTCAATCCCGTTAGCCACCACTCTGGCCGAGGGGGAGGAGTAGAGCGCGGATATCCATCCCAACCACCTTGGACCCATCCCCACTGACAAGAGAACCTCCCTCATGAAAGCCCAGCTGACCCTGTCAAAGGCCTTCTCCGCGTCAAGAGCCAGTAGGAGAGCGCCTTCATTCCTGGCCTCGGTCGTGGCCAATACATGGAGGGTCTTCCTTAAATTATCGGAACCCTGTCTATTGAGGACGAATCCCGCCTGATCAGGATGTATCAGGCGTGGGAGGGAGTTTTCCAATCTGGAGGCCAGGATCCTAGCAAAGATCTTGGCATCTAAGTTGAGAAGTGAAATGGGTCTGTAAGACCCACAAGCTGCCCGGTCTTTACCAGGTTTAGGTATGACGGTGATGAGGGCCTGTAGGAAAGTCGGGGGGATCGTGTCGTTGCCTCTAATTTGGTTGAACAATTTGGTCAGGGGCTTCACTAAGGTGGACTGGGTCTGTTTATAGAAATCCGCTGTGTAGCCGTCAAGGCCAGGAGCCTTTCCGGCCTTCAGTCTCTTGATGGCACCCTCCACCTCCTCTTCTGAAATTTCCCCCTCGAGGGCCTCCAAGTCCTGGTCGGTCAGTTTGGGGAGGGGGTGTTCTGCCAGGTAGGAGGCAATGTCCTCCCGAGATTCGCCCGCTTGCCTAGAATAGAGTTTGCTGTAGTACTCAGCAAAGCATTCCGTCACTTCATGCCGGTTCCCATGAACCCTGCCCTCTTCGTCGGTCAACCGGGTAATCCCTCTCTCCACTCTACACCCCCTCGACCTCTGAGCCAGCAGAGTGCCTACCCTGTCGCCCTGTTCGTAGTATCTCTGTTTGGTATATCGCATCCTCTTAACCACCTCCCCTATGAGAACCGTATGGAGCTCCTGTCTTTTGCCCTGCATCTCGTCCAATAGTGCCCTCCGGTCCACTCCCGGGACTCCCAGTCTGGCCCGCAAGATCTGCAGCTCCCCTCGGAGTCTGCTCTCGATCAGGCCCCTCTCTCTTTTACGCCTCGAGCCCTCCGCTATGAGGAGGCCTCTGAAGGTGGCCTTCCCCGCTTCCCATACCATGGACATGTCCGTCTCCCCCGTGTCATTTGTCTCGAAGTAGGCCAGCATTTCCTGCTTCATGAACTCACGGAATACTGGATCCCTAAGGAGCGTGTCGTTGCACCGCCATCGAGCCGATCTCGGGGCGATGGGCAGGGACCAGTTAGCTATAAGTAGTTCATGGTCCGACCACGTTATGGTCTCGACTTTTGGTTGGGTCATCGCCCCATCTCCCTCCTCTGAGGCCAACAGAAGGTCGATTCTGGTGTAGGTGCAGTGCGGGGGAGAAAAGAATGTGTAACCACCCTGGGCCGGGTACGCCTTGCGCCAAACATCTACCCAGTAGTGATCCTTCAAGAGGTTCTGCAAGGCCAGGTTATCCCTCGTGATCCCCTTGGGTACCCCACCTCTGGCGGACCACCAGTCCAGTTGGGGGTCGGCTATGAGATTAAAATCACCCCCGAGAATCATGGCCCCCTCGGCCCATTCATCCATGACACCAAAGATCCGTGTGAGGAACTCCACCTGGCCCGTGTTGGGCGCGTATACGGTGGCGAGAGTAACTCGCTGCCCCTCGCAAAGCCCCTTGACACCCAGAAATCGACCCCCAAACCCCCTCTTGGTTTCCACCCCCGTTAGTTGGAGAGCCCTTCCCAGGAGAATGCCCACCCCCTCCTTCTTCGAGGTCGGGTGTGAAGCCCAATAGTTGCTACCGATGTCTTTCCCCTTGATTCTGGATTCCTTCCCGCGCTTATAATGTGTTTCCTGTAGAAATAGGACCGTCAGGTGTTGTTTTCGGAACATGTTGCCCGTGAGGGATCTTTTATTTTGAGAGTTTAGACCCTTGACATTTAACGTGCCCACCTTCCCTTCAATCGTTGTCATCATACCGTGTGCGTATTCTGAACCCCTCGTGGTGATTGAATTTTAGTGCCCCTTGCCAAGCGTATTCTTGCGGTCTGAACTGAATTTCCCCCTGAGTCCCCCAAACTACCCCGTTATCCCCCCCATCCCCTCCCCCCTTGCAACTGACCCCCCTCCCCGTGTCTTCCCTCCCCCCTCCCCACCCTTGTACCTTGAGGCGTCCGTCCACTCTCCCCAACATGTGTTGGGGCCGGTCAACGAACCACCAAGGACTCCAACCCCAGCCCCGGGGTTTTCGTGTGTCTGGAGAGTCCCAGATCGCAAGTCCGATTCAGGTCGGCCCCTGCAGGCCTTCGGTGCACTTAACCGAGACAAAAACCAGAGACCCCGCCCGGGCCCTCAACCCACAACCAGAAACCCAAACGCGGGGCAACACAAATAAACAGTTAACTTTTTAACATAATGGTCTGCCGACCCAAGGTCCGGTGGGCCAAACGCGACACCGCCGCGGTGTCCGTTCAAGGCAGTTCGTGGGCCCGGGGCCTCCTGCGTCCGTACCCTGAATCGTCTCTCACCTCATGATTTTCTCTCCTTCCAATCGAACGTCATTTTCATGAGTCAGTGTGATTTTCCGGGTTCATCGACGGGTGTCTGGTTTTCCGAAACTTTCGGGCCCCCTTGACCTTAGATTTCCCACTGTGATTTCCTGGGCCGTCGGGACCCCTAGGGGGGTCCCGTGGTCCTCCCTCCTGGGCGCCCGAATGGCCCGCCTGGTCGTTCACCAGATCGTCCGTGGCTCTTCGTATGTCCTCCTCCGACACCAGGTGGTGTTTCTCACCTAGCCACTCAAACTCCAAATAGAAGGGGTGACCCCACCGATATCGGACTCCTTTTCCCTGCAACCATCTTGTGAGTGTGCCGCATTTCCTCCTCATTGACAGGGTTAGGGCCGAGAGGTCTTGGAAGATGGATACCTTTGAATCACCGTACTGTATGGTGCCAAGATGTCTCGCCTTTTCCAGGATTCTGATCTTGTCCCTGTAGTAGTGCAGCCGAACCAGAACCGAGCGTGGGCCTCTGCCTCCCCCCCCCGCTCGGTGCACCCTGTCGAAGTTGGTCGCCCCCACGTCTTCCGTTCCCAGGGCGATCCTCACGATATCGTGCACTTTGCCTTCAAGTCCTTGTACGGATTCGCCCTCAGATTCCATCAGGCCAAAGATTCGAAGGTTGTTCCTCCTCTCCCTATTTTCCATGTCGTCAACCTTGAACCGAAGCTCTTCCTCGCGCCTTTCCATGTCTCGGAGTCTCATGTCCATTTGGGTTTCGAGGAGTGTCGCCGAAAGTTGGTTATTCTCGACGCCCTCCACGCGGTCTTCTAGGGTGGCGACCTTGGTGGTGAGGTCGGCCAGTTTGGCCCCCATGTCTGTCCTCATACCTCGTATCTCCTCCAGAATCGTTTGGATGTTGTTCTGGATAGCCCCCAGATCCGGGGGTGGGACGGTGGGGCTACCGGCGGCCATGGTCCTTTCTTTGGGAACAAACTGATATTTCAGCAAGTTCTCTCTCCAGTTCATGAGGGGTTCGTGTCGGCCAGTTTACGACGGACGCCGCCTTTCTCCGGGTCAGGCCGGGCCTCGGGCACCAGAGGCGCCGGGCGTGCGTTCCCTGTGTGGGTGGACGGTTTTCTTCAAGTCGGAGGATGCCCAGGGGAGGAAGCGCCGCGGGCTCACCCTCTCGGGCCTATTCGTGGGCGGCGCGGCTCGTGCTGTCTCCTGCGCCACTCCGCGCCAGGTCGTGGGGGAGGGGCAGCCGATATCGCCTTGGTCCGTGTAACTCCGCACAGGAGCGTCGGATCGGAACCAAAGTTGGACCCAGGTGGGGGCCACAGGCTTCCACGTCTTTTGGGGGGGGTCGCGTAGTATATGGGACCCTCGTTTCGCCGATAAATCGTGATTCACCCGGGGCTGGGTGCGGAGCTCGACGTTCAGGCGTCCATCCTGCCCGCGCCCCCTGGTGGCCTCTCCTTTTCCCTTTTGACCATTCTCCTAATAGGGTTTCTGATCTTATTATATTCCCTCTTTTTCTCTTACACACATCTCTTCTTTTTTTCTTCATTTATTTTGGACTTACATTGATATTGGAATTTGAAGTTCATGGTCTGATGTTTTACTTTCTAATTTATAAAGCATATTATGACAAATAGCTACTATTATGAGCAAATCAGGACACAGTGCGATAGGCTTTGTCAACAATTTTTTTTAGAACCCGATTACAAATATGTTACATATGTTTACTATAATTGATTAAGGCACTAGCACTTTAGTATTGTATGTCATCAGCATGAGTAACTTGAAACACATTCTTCTTTACATGCACTATGCAGTGACACTGCATGAGCACTTGCACTCATACGGTTTAAAGATGAAATTGTTGTCGAAATTTTAATAATATTGAGGATCCACTACGGTTGTAAATAGTATTATCTGTAATACCTTAAAACATCTTATGACGAAGCCCTGCTGATTACTATGTTATCAACATCCTTTCGAATTGCTGCATTGTTAGTTACATGAACCCGTTTCAAAATGGCTGACTGCATTATTAACAGCCAGTAAGTCACCTTTTCACCGTTTGTCATCTGATATTCGTGTGTTTAAATTTGGGCTCCAACTATTGGGAGGAGTTACTGTGAGCAAGCCACAGGAATGTGGCGAAATGCGTCAGCTCGCATCTTTTATCTTGGGAAGCCTTTCCTTTTTTAAAAAAACTGCTACTATTAAAAACAATCTTTTTGTACTTTGATACGCCATTGCGCAGTGCGGTTTCTTTTGAATTTTGAAGTTTCCGAAGTTTTCACTGGCGGCAATTGGTGCCGCGGTTTGGTACCACTGCAGCAGATGGGAGTGCAGCTCCACACAAGAAAGGCTTCACCGGCTTATTTTTGAAACACACACATATATATATATATATATATATATATAGATATATAAAATGTTGTTCTTCTTTTCTCTCTCCCTCTCTCTCTCCCTCCCTCCCTCCCTCTCCGTCACCCTGTCCCTCTCCCTCTCCCTCCATCCCGTAAATATAATGAAAACAGCCAGTCCCTCTTCGCTACCAGAGGATGATTTTGTACCTCTCCCCTTTCATGTTCAGGGCTCTTACATCGAGGATCAACATGACTTTCTATGAGGGTTTCTGGGACTAGAATCACCAGAGAGTATAACCCCAGACCCTGCTCATCCCAGGGACACCTTAGATTCACCCTCCTCTCCAGCCATACCAAGATGGCACTGGACCTGGCTCTCCTCTTGAGTCTGTTTTTTGGAATAGGAGCACAAGCCATATTTGTTTATTTAGGAGGCTAAAAACGACTTGGTATCCCCTTTGAATAGTCTGAAATACCCAGATGTCTGCAGACATCCTTTTCCAGACTGTAAAAAAAAGGACTCAAGTCTTCCACCCGCTGATCTTCAGTAGTTGTCAGGACTTCTGTGTTTTCAAGGGCGATTTAGATGCCCCCCAGAATGGTTTGAAACCCCTGCATCTTGAAAAGGGGTTTGGAGCTGCCTCCTGAAGCATATGTCTGGGTCTTGACCCCTGACGGCCTATGCCTGGATCTCAACAAGGTACTTTTCTTCCTCAACTCATTTGTGTTCGTCAGTACATAAAACCTTATCGATCTTGTCCTCTAATGAATCTCTTCAATATTTCCCTGCTCTTAAAGGAGATCTCCTAGGGATCAGATTCTTGAGACCCTTCTGTCTTCCAATCTCTCAAGTGCTGCCGGGATGAGATGCCTGCCTCCCCCACCCATCAGTCATAGCTGTACCCTGGACACCGTCATAGGACAAACCAGAAGAAGTTCCACCTACTTCTGCACATCAGCAAGGATATCTACGCAGTTGTATCCATCTTTCATGGTATTGAAACCTCCAAGGACTGTTTCAGCAGTGAAATATATATTGTGATATATTCAGGTAAGGATTGAACTAGATTCCAGGTCCCTAGGATAGGTGATAACAGATGTTATAAAGTCAGCCAGTCTGTCTATAACTGTTTGACTTAGGATTTCCTAAAACGACGCAGGAGTTTGCCACGCGACATTGCTATACCCCGAACAGAACACCATTCCGTATCGGGAGAAATTAAATTTATTTAGGTTAGGATTGGACTTGTTTCTAGGTACCAAGCTCAGATGTTAACAGAATGTATATAGTCAGATTGTTTGGATGTAACTATTTCACTTATAAGGTTTAACTTGGCTTGTTCACAGACGTTGATAAAAATCATCCAGTTACTTAGGATTATCTAAGGAGACGCTTGAACATAATTATAAAGACTGCTATACAGTTTGAATCAGGGGTGAGAATAAATTAACTGTTTCTTAATATATTGATTCTATTATGAATAATCATCAAGTTGTGCAACGATATGAACCATTTGTCCATATATATTCAGGAACACACAAGTCTGATCATAGGACAATCGTTGAGAAGGATACTTAAGGGGAGGGCAAAAGAAATACTAACCCTACAATAACACACCCTTGCTACTAATGAGGTGTGGGATATATTATATTCTCAAAAATATGAACACCTTGTTACTATAATTAATTAATTAGAACAATTCGTTATACTATACCAAAAAGCTAATATCATTGAATATAAATTGTCTTTTATTAACAAAAGATGGCACAGGGGTGGGTAAGCCACTTTTCTTTAGCTCAATTATTTGGTGATTCAGAAAAAATGGAAAAAAAGATAAGACGAAAAAAAGAAATTGTGTTAAGTCTTCAGAAGGATTCCCTATATCTATAAAGGCATTATGATATTTAGTTGGAATCAAATAAACCAATGTAACTAATTAACCATAAATAATTTCATATTAGAAATCAGAGCAGGAATAACAGATAACTAATGGAGTTCTATACTTTTTTCTTTATTATTTTATTATTTTTGCTTTGCTTCCACTTCTCAACCTCATCTGAACACCTGTGAATTAATAAAATTGGGATATGGATTGGTAATGAACGTTTATTTGTGTTATATTTTCATTTTATGAATTAATCTGATTATATTAAAATATGCAAATTGACTGTATATAGTAATTGTGATGCTGGAAATGCATCGGAGGGACAGGGCCTCCGTATCCTTGTCCTTTACTGTTTTTTATCGTGTGTTCTGTCGTGTTTTCCGCGCAGGCGTTCATGTGGGACTCCTGGCGGTGCAGCTCCTTCTCTTTTGGTTTGGTGAACAGACCCATGGGATACCCTTATGGCACCCATGGGTAGGGGTGCAACACTGTGCCCCTAGTGTATGTTTTTGGGCACCTGTGTGTGACCCACAGAGCAGGGTACGGGCTGGTGGCAGCTACGTCCTCCATTTTGGGATGCCCAGGCCCTGTCATTGGAATCGGTAGATTCCGGATGGAGACAAAATGGCCCTCATGGCCTCTTGCCTTCCATCACCCGTTACCTTGATCTTCCCAAAGTCCCGGGAAGCCCTGCCTCTGTCCCTTCTCCCCGACTTGCTGTTGGGTGGAAGTTCTGTATATGGTAGTGTGGGGAAGTGCCGACCAGACTGGCTGGAGCCTTCTCAACGACCGTAAGTTGTGGGAACGCCTGTGGGTGGGACCTGGGTGAATGGAGTGTGTGACGAATATACATTCTATGTTGTGGCAGTCTAGTATCTGGTGGTTGACACAATGGTTGAGACAGCCCTGCCCGAAACCGGTATGAATGCAGCTTGGAGTGTTGAATGGTTCGGTAATTGTCCCAATACACATAACTTGTTGCGAGTGTCTGTAGAGAAGTGAATGGCCTGAATGCCCCGTGTGTCAAATTGGCTGCCTGCCTGCATGAATGACCGTAGTCGTGATTGGATGCTTGAGTGTGACCCAGCGGAATGAATGGGAGATCAACAGTATATCTGGGGACCTCTCACTGCTAGGAAAAGTGTTCCGAAGCTGAAGTCCACTACGACGAGTAACTGGAGTAACTGAAGCTTGATCCTGAAGCCCTGCTGGACGAGAGGAATTGCTGTTGCTCTCCTTCGCAATCTGAAAGCGGCTGTGCTTCAAGAACTGACCCAGAGAGGACCTGGTAAGGCACCCTCTTCCTGAGCTACGAGGGACCATCGTGCACAGCTGATCTCTGCCTAAGCTCCCTGGTAGACAGACCTTCGACAGGCTGCCGACCCGATACAGGGATTACTGCGGAACTCCAAGGAGAAGCGCCCGGATTGTTGTCCACCACTGTCGACGACCGCCGTCACCGACTGGAGCTGCCGTGCTCCCGTTGCCTAAGAACTTCATTGATCCAAGGACGCTCTCGTCCGCATCGTCGCCGCTGTATCCTGCTGGAGAAGGCCTGACCGTCGACGCACCGAGGAGAATCCACCGGTGGGTTTCCCGCCACCCAAAGACCACAGAGAAGCCGACGACTCGACGCCCTTGCTGGGCCACAGTTCTTCAACTCTTTGCAGTCCAGAACTATCGACACCGAGGTGCCCCGCACGCCTCTTCCTGGCAGGACGTTTACGCTTCCCCGTCAACGAGCACCGCTAGGAATGACGCGGCCACTTCACCGGTGTAGCTCAACCTGTTCTCTGTCAGACATTCGACGACCCGTGACTCCTGCCTGAAAGGGTGGACACTCAAGAAGGGCCATTGATTCCCCCGACGTTGAACGCTACAACACCACGTACTTTGGGGTTGCAGAAGTATTGGAAAGTTTAGTGTGAACACTATATGGACTGGGCTTGTATCTTTCTTCTGCAGGTTGCCCAGGAGGAGGGGATCTACACACGGAACTGTGTCTCGTGGTACAGGGCCAGTATTCTGCCAATTGCTCAACCAGCTTGCTTTCCTTCCTCTCTCTACTGCTGGTTTCCTCTTTATTCTGATCTGTGTGTCATTCTGACCATATGCACTTTAATGAGATCTAATAACGTTAGTGGTACCACTTTAGAAACTGTTGATATTTACCATTGCTGAGTTTCGGAGTACAAAGTGAGTTATTGTGATATTGTATATACCTTTGAACATTAATTATATAAAGACTGTGTTGTAACCGATATAGTGTGTGGACCTTCCTTTGTGGGTGCTTGGGGACTACACTGTACTTAAGAACCAGCTTGCATCACCTCCTGAGAAGCTAGGCATTGATTGCTCGACTATGTTACCAATAATAGAGAATCTTGGCAGGGGTCTCTGTGCCTCCCCTCTACCATATAGAGAGCGGAAGTGCAGAGCCCCCTCCGGTCTTTACAGTAATACCTTGAAGATGACCTTTGGTCGAAACACCTGTCGGCAAGAGTGAACAGTCAAGCAATTAATAAAATTGTAACACAAATAATTATTTTGATAAATCTTGAATAAGCTGTGTGTTGGACTAATTGAAAGGATAAGCACATAACCTAGAAAGTGTGGAGAGATTATGGGGTCAATCTCTACTTTTATATGTGCGCAGCTGCCCAATCCATTTATCTCTGGTCTAATTCAAATTAAACACATAAGTGCATCTACTATCCATTTTTCACCCCAGTTTACCTTACTTACTGTTTCAGCAGGATAGGACCTGTAGGCATTGGCACAATGGGGCAGATGATCACCCAGATGAACCTTAGCCAGGTCCATCTTTGATTTACTGTCCATGGAGGATCTTCTTATGTACTTAATTTCGACCGCTTTTGGCAGGAAGTGTTCTGTATGATTTTGCCATTTAGAGGAAGGTGAGGAGGCAGAAGGGGACCTCTTTCTCTTCATGTTATATAGGAACAGATCCTTAATACTTGATAAGTGTGTGTGACGTAATCCGAGTGCTATTTCTTTGTTTTCGTGGCCGTTGGGCCTTATGTCGTGAGCGCATCTGAACTAAACTGCATTTCCAAGCCATCGCTGTAGGTGCTCCTTGATCCAGTCATTTTCACGGGCCGAAAGGCTCATAAAGAAAAAGCCTGTTTGGCCTGTTAGGGTTGTTCGACGGTCGGCGTGACCGTCTTGCTTGTTAATCGCAAAATATATGGCCTATGCGGATGATACAAAAATCTATGTAAGATTAAAATCATCACCTGAAGCCACTGAATGCATTTTGGCCTGGGACAACACAATACAATGTCGGATGCTTGTTAGTAATCTCCACCCCAATCTCTCTAAAACTGGGGTTATTGTGTTTGGCCCAAAAAATCCATTAAGAGACTTCTATGGTACTCTTGTCCTGACATTTTGGATGTTAAAGGATATTTGTGCCTCGCACTATCGCCACCGGAGTGCCCCCTGGCGCTCTGGCGGCTCTGAAAAAGGGAAGGGGGTAGGTGAGTTAGTGGGAATAAGCTGGAAAAGTGCAAGAGAGCAGTGATGTGCTGTTGGCAGCCTCAGCCTGGTGGGTCCAGTGGCTGGGTTTGGGGTTGTCGTGTGTTGTTGTGCGAGCCTACGTGTGGTTTGTTTTGTTGTTGCAGTGTAGTGAAGTTTGTGCGGGTTGTTGTGTTGTGGGCTTGTGGTAGTGTTTGGTTAGTGTTTGAGGAGTGTATGCAGAGGGGAGAAATTGTTAGTGGATTGGTTAATTGGCATTGCTGTCCTTGCAATTATGTCTAGGTGTGATGCTCGCTATCATTCACTAATCCATCTGAGTGTGGCACTTTCTTATCTTCAATATCCTATCTAGATGTGAGGCAGGGTAGCGCTCATGATTCCATCTAAATGTGGCACTTGGTGACATTCCCAGTTTCATTTAAGTGTGGTGTATGCTAACATTCACATTTCTATCTAGATGCGGCGCAAGCTAAAGTTAAGAATTGCATCTAAGTGCGTGGCACATGCTAACATTGATGTCTCAACTACTTTCTCTAGTAAGGTAAAACACTTAGGATGTATATGGCAGGCAACCCTGGGCTGTAATGCTCATGTTTCTGAAGTCATTACATCTGTGTTCATCAACTTAGGCTTTTGAAACCTGTTTTGCAACCTATTTCCGAACAAGACTGTGCCGTGGTTGTGGGAACAATGGTTAATTCCAGACTTGATTATTGTTAAGATGGATTTCTGAACTCTGACCTGGTGGGCAGAGGTTCAGAAGCCCAGCCTAGGGTAACCCTCTGGACAAGTCAGACACTCAAGGTAGCATAGACAGTGGTCAAAACTAGGTCTCAGGAGGGGTGAGGATGATCGAAGTCCACAATGACACACACAGTAAACACAACAAATTACTCTCAGTCAGGTGTAGATATCAAAAATACATATACATGTATTAAAGGCCTTTTAAGTCAAACACAAGATGAAACCACAGCAATATTAACAATACTAACACAACCTTATACTAGGGAACATATATACATTAACTATTGGCCTAAAGCAATATTAAACAAGTAAGGATCCGCAACCTGTAACAGAAGAGAGTCAAGACAGTGCAAATATACTTTAGGCCATTCTTCAGCAACCCAAACTCTAATAGGCAGTTCAATCCATACGAAGTATGGAGCCTTGGGCTCAAATGTACGTAGCGCGGCAGTGCTCAATCGTGTGCTAAAGTACAAAACGGGTCTCTTCAAGGGGCTGTAGTGGCTCAGGAAGCGGGGGGGTAAGGTGATGAAGAATAGAGTTCCACTATTCGAGGAGGGTCTCCACAAGGGCGCAGAGCTATTCCCAGGAATCGGGAATAGGATGGTAGTTCAGACTATCCTTACAACGGCGAGTGGCCCTTGGGGGAAAATCGTGCGTAAAAGTCTATGGATGCGGCAGGAGCCACCGTTAAGTGTTGCAAGTACTCACCAACCCTCGACCCAGTCCGGACCAAACTTTGCCAGTCAAGTCCAGTTCGCTTGCAGGTTCGAGTCCAGCAGTTGTGCGCCTCTCTAGCTTTCCGTGGCTGCGTACCGGGACCTGAGTCCGTGGCGGGACAGTGACCTTTTCTCCGATTCTGGGGAAGGGATTGGGCCAGTTCCACTGCAGGTTGTCCCAGGGCACAGGAGGGCACAGCAGCAAGGAACCCACGAAGCTAGTCACCACAGCGGGCGACACGGGTACTGCGTAGGCTCGGGTTCAGGTGGACTCTCCCAATGCCAGACCTAGGAATGCTAGGTGTACGTAACTCAGCGTGAGAGTGCCTTCTACCAAGAGTTTACGGTTCCCAAAGTCGCAAGTCAAAACTCGAGACAGCGGCGATTCCAGATCAAAGGTCCCATACAACCTTGTCAGTTCACTAGCCAGTCCAGGAAAACTAACGAAGGGGCTTGTTTGCAGGTTAAGCAGGAGGTGCCGAGAGTAGTTAGTCCCACTATTCCAACGGGTCGAAGTGCCCTTGCATGCCGTCTGTGATTGGTGAGAAACAGGGGCTCTGATGGGACGACAGCAGGGTCAGGGTGCCAAACCTTCCAGCGGTTGCACGGATCTGTTTCTCCGGTTCAGGATACTAGGCTGCTTTACTAAGTTAGGTGTGAACTCAGATGATCGACAAGGAATAGGTCTAGAGTGCCTTCTCTTATCCAAAATCTCGTTTGCGTCAAAACGAAGAGAAACCAATAAGTGATCTGCTCACATTCAACCATTACAGACATGCACCAATCACAGACCTCGGCGGTCCTAATCATCCCAGCACACCAGATGTCCTGGCACCCAGGATGTGCATTGGAACTAGACAGCTCCAGCCCACATCCTGGGCGCACACTCCCAAGGCATGCAGAAGCCTGCGAAAGCTTCGGTTTGCACAGGGATCTGCACGACCAAAGAAAGACCTTATTGGGAAAGGCAAAGGGACAAAATGGCCAAAGGACAGAACAAAGGACTTCGTGGCATGGCCATTTTAAGCACTCACCACTGTCCTGGGCCAAAAACGCGGCAAACAGGGTTTGGACCATTGAAAAGAGTCAAAAATGCTTTAAAAGTAACAGCTTCCACCGGCTCCATCCTGAGCACACCTGTACATTCACCAAAAATCCTTCCTTAAAAATGAAAATGAGACGGTATATTGTGCACTGATAAAATTTTGCCAAGAAAAGTGAAAGACAAAGGGAAACAAATCTTCCAGTACTGACAGTCTTGAAGGGCATGTCAGTATCCCCTTAACAATATGAGCAAAAGCCCAGTGGAGGACAGCAGAAGGCTGGGCTCCACTGGTAAAAGTAAGGCTGGGATGGTCAGATAAAAGCAAAAGGTGTGGCTGGTTCACAACTGGAGGGAACATTACAAATAAATGGAAATCTTTCCTAACAATTATTGCAGCAATTTCCTCTTGAGTGCACCAGCGAGCCAGATACACAGAGTCCAGGTGGCTTAGAATGACACCGTCAGACTGGCAGATACATTTCCCAAAATGGTATCCATATCTGTGTATCGGAGAAAACTGCACTGGCTCCCTGTCCAGGAACGGATTGAATTCAGATTGCTGTGCCTAATACTAGTGCTCCAGATAAGATTTGGAAGTGGGAGTATTTTACTCCCTATTTTTTAAAGTTGGGATTAAAATGATTTTCATGTGAGTAAAAATGTAAATCCAATTCCCAATCAAAGTATTTTATAAGCGAGTAAAAATATGTTTTGACTGAAAAACAGAATTTTTTGGTAATATTTATTTCTTTGCATCTAGTTATTCATGCACATTAAAACATACATGTTTACTTCTTACAATCAGGCAGTTAAAATAGTTTCTTCCTGTGGTACTACGAGCACTACTGGTCCAAACATATGCATGGAGCTGTGAGGGTGAAAGCAGAGGCGCAAGATTCTACATGTTTTTGGGAGTATTTTTACTCCCCGTTTTTCTGGGGGAGTATTTGCCAATTTTTAGAGAGTAAAAGTGGCCGATACACCCCTTATCTGTAGGGCTGCCTAATACATTAAGGTATTAATGCTTTGGCACCCAGCTATCTGGTCTCTAGAGTCAGGCTCTCACAGCCGTCCTGTTCGCTTCATTCGATCGCTCAAGGTCTGTTGGTTGAGCCACTCTCTCACTTTGTCTCCCAGGATGACCGATGCTTTTCAATTAGAGGCCCTCGTCTCTGGAATGGACTGCTAGCGAATTACAGAAAATATCTTCTATTGCCCCTTTTAGAAAAAACCTGAAGACCCATTTGTTTCAATAATCTTTGTTCTGGTAATGTTCCAATTGTCAACGGAATTGAACATCTGCATCTAGATGCATGTTTTCTGCTTGGTTCTGTAATGATATCCGCAATATAAATTCCAAATCAAATCATGTTCCCAGACTGCCTGTTTCACTATGTCCTTAATTCCTTTCTGAGAGAGGGAACATTTTTTCTTTTCTTAGTGGATTTCTTTCCTGAGCTAGAAGAGTCTATAGTGCGCTCAATGTGTTACCATATATCTCCAGGAATCAGCCACAGGATGGAGGGGAACAATTTCCTGCAAAACACCCCTTTTGCCAGAAAACCCCATCAGAACAGTGAACTGTGGCAGGGAGTGTTTTTTCGCTGGAGATGCAGCGACCCGGTAACCGTAACAACCAGGTTCTGCGTCTCTTTTAGGCTACGGCGCCTTCTATTTATAATAACCATACTCCGGGTTGCACTAGGAGGATATAGGGCAGAGGGAGAGACCCACACAGCAAACTGGTACCATGACCACATGTTACCACAACATATTGCGGCTCCCAATGCTGCCAACCATGGGGCCTGCCAGCTACTGGGCCGTGCTGGAAAGAGAACCCATACTGGGAGGGCTACCCGGCAATGTCCCAGCTCGTCAAAACCACATTGGGGCTACATGTGGATGGTCACAGGCCCTCCATTGGGCTCCAACTTCCCGCGAGGGATCCAAGAGCCTGCCTACCTCGTAAAACTCTGCTGCCCCTGGAGTAGGAACCAGGGATGCCCTACTACGTTGCTCACCAGAACCTGCACCAGGAAGATGCTGGTTCCTGGCCGGAGGACAGGACATTTTTTAAATGAGTAATATGGGCAATTATGCAGAGGAGGTGGGATGCAGAGGTAATAGGTTATAGCACGTCATGACAAAAGAAAGATCCGTAACAATGAATCTCTCTCTCCCCAGACTTGTAGAACAAATTTATACAGCCCGTTGTAAACATATATCAGTACACTAGCTTCTTACCATCACCACAAATCCAGGCGCCGACCCAAGCTACAGCAATGACCCAAGCTACAGCAATGATCACTGGCTATTTCACCGACTGTTATAATGGCCTTAAAAACTGTTGGCGCCTTCCTGTTTTCCCTCCCCTTTTCCCTACTTAAGCAGCATTCCGGCCTCTTTCCTTTGCAGTTGGTGAGCAAGTCCAAGTGGATCTAGGTCACTTGGCCTAAGCCCCACCCACCTTCTTTGCACTGACTCTTCCTTTCTGCTCTTAACATGTGAGCTCTTAGCACTTAACACTAGAAACACTAATGTAGAGGTGCGATACAAATACCAAATCATAACATATCATATCATTAACCCTTAGATCAAGGGGCGTCACTCGCTAAGGCATCCGAAGTGAAGGGCAGATGATGAAAAGGGCAATTCCTGTTTGGACCTGTTCAGATCGGGAGGACCCAAAGCCCGAACCCATGCTCAGACAACAGGTAAGCGCGCGTGTTTTCTCCATCCGTCCCCACAGACCATCCCCACCATCACCAGGCAACACCAACATCGCCCCCCCCTCTAAGGCATGGACTCCACAATGCAGCAACCTCACCCACGTCCGCCTCAAGCCCATCAACACCCCCTCACCGTCCACAACACGGACGTTGATGCTCACCTACATCCGCTCAGCTATCACCCATGCAGCAGACATCGCCAACCTCATCATTACACACGACCTTTACGCCATCATCATCGAGACCTGGCCAACACCCACATCCTAGACGTCCTTGTCCCCAACGGTTACAGCTCCCAACACAAAGACTGGACAAACAAGACAGGCGTAGGCCTTGCATTCATACACAAGACACCGGGCTCTGCACCAGACTTGACATTAACAACATTGGCTCCTTCGAAGGCCTCTCCTGCCTCTCCTGCCACTTCCCGCTCTCCCCAACGGACACATGCACCTTCCATCTCATCTACAGACCACCCAAACCCAAAACCGCATTCATCAGAGACTTCACCGACCTGGTCACTGCCATGTCCCTCACGCACACAAACAACATCTTCCTAGTAGACTTCAATCTCCCAGGCAACAAGGCCACTAAACTGTTGAAGGAAGCTCTCCTCAGCCTTCTCGACACCCTAAGCCTCAAAGAACACACAAAAGACCCAACACATGACAAAGGTAACATCCTCAACCTAATCATCACCGCACTGTCTTCCCTCCACTACAGCTCTCCTCTCCCACTTGACTGGTCTGACCACCTAGCATTGCCTTTCAACATCCTGCACCCCACCCCAGTCAATCATTCTCAGCAGAAACCCAGCAGACAAACCTTCAGGCTCCATCAAGAACTTCTTAGAGGAAGCCCTCACAGAGGAACTCGCCAACCTTCACCCTTAATGGACCGAACACCCCCAACCAAACTGACTCAACTGGAAGCACTGAACGCCACCCTCTCAGCCTCCATCAACCAACACGTGGCTTTGAAACAACGCACCTGCAAACCAAAACCGTCAGCACCCTGGTACATGCAAGAACTCAACCTGAGAAAAAGAGTAATCAGGAAACAAGAGAAAACCGGGCACTGCTCCAGGATCGCATCCGACCTGCCGCTCCTCACGGAACTCACAGCAACCCGCTGACTACTAATCAACACAGCCAAGGCTTCCTACTATCAGTATACCATAGCAGAAGCCGGAAACAAACAAAAGCAGGGCCATCTTCAAAGCAGTCAAGCAGTGTGTCAACTCGCTACCCAACCCTGCCACATCACACTCCAGTGACAAATCAACCGCCATCAACACCTTCTTCATCAACACAATCAGCACGATTTACTAGCACAGACCCACCTCACGTCCCTCCTTGCAAAATCTCCACATCCTGGGCAACATTCAAGACACTCTCGACAGACAACCTAGTAGAAACCCTGGCCGCTCTCAAAGCCACATCATATACAGATGGCATCCTCCCAGAATCCATCCTCAAGACCCTCCCCGCAGAAGCTCTCCTTCCCTACCTGGAGATCATCAACAGCTCCATAACTTAAGGTACCTTCTCATCAACGTTAAAACAGGACAAATCCCCCCTTTACTAAAAAACCCTCTCTGGATTCAGGAACAATAGGTAACTATCACTCCATCACCCATCTTCCCTTCCTAGGTAAGATCATTGTGAAAGCAGTAGCTGCACAACTGCAGCAACACATTGACACCAACAATCTCCTCCAAACCTACCAATCCGGCTTCAGACCTAGATGCAACACGGAGACAGCAACCATACAGGCGGTCGACGATGCCCTCAACATCCATGACGACGGCCACCCCTGCCTCCTGGTTCTACTCAACTTCTCTGTCACTTTCAATACAGTAGACTACCAGGCACTTATGGACTGCCTACACTGATGCATGGGGATCAGCACCCTTGTCCTACGCTGGTCTGATACACTCTGCTGGACACACCTTGGATGTTCTCATCTCCTCAGACATCCCCCTCTCTAACCCCCTCACCACTCCTCTCTCTTGGACCGACCACATCCTGCTTTCCTCTCATCTGAAACTCTCTGTGCCTCAGGCTACGCCCACCACAGTACTGCCACCCACCTTCTCAGTCATTCGGCCCATGAAGCATTTGTCAGTGGATGTCTTTGCCTGAACTTCCTCTGCTCCTCCTACTCCTGCGGCCGACACACACTCCGCTATGGCGTCTCTCTAACCTGCATCTTTCTATCTCTGGACATTATTGCTCCTGCCATGAGTATCTGTGTGAACAGTAACTCCAAGTGCAACTCTTAGTATGACACCGCCCTTGCCACCCTGAGTACCTTCAAGTGCAGGGTGGATGAGAGGAAGTGGAGGGCTTCGGCGCATCAAACTGGCCTGCCGCACGTCGCAATAAAATACAGACTCTGTCCTGTCCAAGAAGAGATTCCACATCCAAAACCGCGTCTCTGTGGCCTCTAATAACACAACCAAACTCTTAAAAATCTGCAAGGGCTGGCAAATCCTTCTGCAGTCTCCACCTCTCCTGTTCCCTCCCAGACCCTCTGTATGGCTCTGGCTTCTCACTTCACCACTAAAACTCAGGACATCCGGTCCTCTCTCTCCTCCTCCTCTCCCTCTAACTCTCTCTGCCCCGCTCTGGCCGCATCTCCCTCTCCTCCTTCTGTCTTCTCTTTCTCTCCAACAACACCCAACAATGTTTCTAGACAAGTCTGAAATATGACAGTGTTGTCCAAAGAGGAGCTCCCCTGCTCCTCCAGAACTATCAAGAACTACTTCGACACCCTCGGTCCAGCCTTGGTCAATTTCTGCAATCACTCTTTTGCCACTGGATCCTTAGCATCTCTCCTCAAGCACTCCCTTGTGCACACCCTACTTAAAAAGCCTTCAGCAAAATGCTGGAGACAATGTGGAATGGAGGCCAACTATTGGCACATGTGGTGGGACTGCCCCAGAGTTTGTATATACTGGAACGAAGTGCTGGGATAGATCAAAGAAATAGACGGCATCGAGAGGGAACCATCTCCCCTCCTAACGTTATTCGGCCTGGATGAGGAAGGAGATGAACTAGCCAGGATAAAGGGGCTGGCATCCCGACTCCTACTGGCAGCGAGGGCCGCCCTAGTCATCAAATGGAAATCTCTGCACCTCCAAGCTAAAAAGAAATGGACCACCATTGCAACAAATATATACACAATGGAGAAAATCATGGCGGCCCGCCACGGAAAGGCAGCTCGCCACGAGGAAACCTGGTGTGACTTTGCTAACATACATATCCCGAAGATCCAGAGTCACAGTGAACAACACCTGAGGATGAGATCCGGACTCTGCCCAGCAGCCCCGACACGCCCAGACCTGTCGCCCCAAACGAAAACATACACACAAACTGAGATCAACACCCCATCTTACGCTAAGTACAGACTAAGTTCTTGCCAACAAAATGGATAAACTTGCCAGACCGTCTTGGGGAGGGAGGGGGGTAAGGGACTAACAACACCTAACGTAAAATGGAAAATGGAAGTTAATTATGTTAACAACATGACCTTTGTTCAATTCCAACAATATACCGATGTACCTATGTGAAATTAACATGACTGTACTCGTATATACTACCTTTATGTTTCAAAACCAATAAAAGTTCAATTTAAAAAAACAAAAAGCCTTCAGCAGATCCTGCCTGCTCGGCAAACTACAGCTTGATCTCCGTCACTCCTTTCCTGGGCAAACTCCTGGAAAATCTGGCCATCTCCCAGCTTACTCTCCGCACCGGATCTGTTTGTTGCTTCCACGGCCATCAGTCTGGCTTCTAAGCAGCCAGAGGCACGGAAACTGCTCTCCTGACCACAAGTGAAGATCTGCTCTCTAATCCCGACTCCAGCCTTCCTTCTGTCCTCATCCTCCTTGACCTGTCATCTGCTTTTGACATGGTCAATCACGCATCCTGATCGACTGTGCGAAAACCTGGGCATCACGGATCAGACCCTGGAGTGTTTAACCTCCTTCCTTCTGGACCGACCCTCCCAAGTTCAACTTGGGTACTTTCTCTCCACCACCTCTCTTTCCACATGTGGTGTTCTACCTCTCACCCTGGCCCTTCAATGTTTTCTTGGCCCCTTTGGCCCACCCGATCTCTACCTTCTCCTCTATCTTTCAGTGTTATGCGGATGACACTCAGCTCTCTTTCAGGCCCCCCTCAGCCTCCTCTCCTCTCGCGCTCATGCCTGACTGTCTATCCGCGATTTATGATTGGTGCACCTCTAACGATTTCTGCCTTAATGCCAGTAAGATGGAGATCCTTCTCATTGGGACGCCTGCGCTCGCTTTCCCTCTCACTCTGGCTGCCCTCCTTGGGCCTTCTTCCTTCGCCTTTCTGTGAGGCAAAAACCTTGGTGTCATCTTTGACACCATTCTCTCCTCACATCACAGACCTTGCCAAGAAGGCCCACTACCAGCTGCACCTCCTCAGAGATATTCTTGCTTTTCTCACTGTCTCCAGAGAACTGGTTCTCTCTAGGCTGCACTACTGCAACAGCCTCTTTCTCAATCTGCCTTCCTCCACTCTCTTCAACTAATCCAGAACAGGACTGCAAGACTTATCTTTGGCCTCAAGCCCAGGGACCGTTATCTCTCCAGCCCTGAAATCTCTACACTGTCAACTGGTGGCTGCAAGGATCAAGTTCAAGACCCTCTGCATTGTCCACAAGGCTTTCTGGGTCCGGGGCCCGCATTACATCCAACTCTCTCTACCAAAATAACTTCCTTCCCGAGCCCTTTGTTCAGCTACCTCCAACTCTCCAAGGGTCAGAAGCTTCTCCAGGCAGAGAGTGGGGGGTAGGATCTCTCTCCCCTGCAGGTGCCTCCCTCTGGAATGGTCTCCCTGCCCCTCGCAAACCTAAGCCGGACCCCTGAAGTTCCGGAAGCAGCTCAAGAACTTCCTTTTCTCCTCTGCTTTCTCTCTCTCCCTCCCGACCTTCCCGTCTGCTGTGCCGTCCGGTTGCATGGCTACCCTAAGAGCCTCAATGGGTACCAGGCTCCTCCAAAATGAGTCGCCACTGCATTGCCTCCAGGCCTATCACGCACTTAGGGGCTGTAACTGTAACTCCTGCAGTCCGCTCCCTCCTCACACTTACCCAGAGCCATGCTGTACTGGCTGCACTTACTCAGAGCAATTTCTGCCCTGATTGCACTTCCCACCCACCTCCTTCCCCCTGGCACTTCCCCTCCCCCCACTTTGCTCTGTCGCACTTCCACGTTCTGAAAGACACAAGACCTAGTAAGATCTTTGTTTTGTCCTCCCTCGGTCTTCCCTACCTTGTCTTGTCGCTCCTTGAAGCACTTGTGTATAGGCGCATTATAAATGACATGATATCATATCATATGCTGGTTCCTCACCAATCACAAGCAGTTTGTTCTCCTCTAGATTGCCAATGCTGCCCGTCACCTGCGACGTCCTGCAGGGTTCCATCCTCTCCCCAGTGATCTTCAATCTATGCATGGAGCTGCTTGTAACCCTCCTAGCCACACACAACATCCACAGCCAACAATACGCCGATAACATGCAGCTGTACCTCAAGATCGACTCCATCAAAGACATTCATAGGCTCAAAACCTGCCTCTCGCTGATCCAGTGTTGGATGCCCAGTGCATACCTGAAACTCAACCCCTCCAAGACTGAATTCCTACTCCTCACTAAAAACACTGAACATCCAGACCTACAGACCTGGCTATCAACCATGAACTCTGAGGGCTTCACACCCGAGCTCACTTCTTGCGCCAAGTTCCTAGGGTTCCACATCGACAAACAACTCTCCTTTAAGACACACATACCTAAGAAAACTCAGACAACCAGGTATCAGCTCTCCCTCCTGCAAAAAAGTAAAGTCCCTTCTCCATCCGGACAGCTTTAGATCCACTGTTCAAGCACCAGTCCTATCCCACCTGGAGGGGGGCAATGCACTCCTCAAAGGTCTCCCGTCATACTTCCTTGTCCCCCTACGTAGCGTCCTACATGCTGCTGCACGCCTCATCGAGGGTCTACGCAGATACAAACCCATCACTCTGGCCCTCATCGACCTTCACTGGCTCCCACTGCACACACAAATCACCTTCAAGTCTTGCAGCATCATCTAAAAGGCAACTGCCCTCAAGTCACCCAGCTACCTCGCAGAGAAACTCTGCATTTCTCAGGCAGACAGCGCACCACCAAAACCCTGGACATGTGCAGACTTGAAATCCACTGCTGCAAAAAGGAAAGGACCAGAAAACAAGCCTTCTCTGCCTACACCCAAGACTATGGAACCTCCTCCCCGTCGGCATCAGACTCGCCCCCACAATACTACAATTCAGAAAATAACTCAAGACCCACCCCATGAAGGAGTCTCTCCTCCTCAACACCTAGGCCATCACGTTGCCCCTTGTGCCACCTGATTCGCTGGACGCCGCCCGCAACTCTCCTCCCCGCCATCCAGTACAGCTGTACCCCTCCTCTGTATCCTTTGCCTGCTGTATATCTGTTCTGTTGTTACCACTGAAACGCGCTACGTTATGCATCTGTGATGTTGTACACCTCTGTAAAGCGCTGTTATGTATCTGTATTGGTGTATACCTCTATAAAGCACTCTGTTGCTTCTCGAAGCTAGGTCTGCGGCATATAAAAAACATAATAATTCTCTTGTCCCCCACTGTTCAACCGATACGCGAACTACTAAGTTCCTTATTCCGCGCCTAACACATGCATGGGTTTTGTAAATTGCTTTAAATGAGCTATGCCATACTTATCCACGGCTCACTTGAGACTACATCCCCCTTGTACCCTTGACCACTCCCTTGAATTAGCCATGTCAGCATTGAGTTCTTAGCCACTTCAACCGTGTCCTAGGCTCATCACCTAACCGTTCATTTCCGCTAGAACCGACTACGACTGGTTTATCACTCCCGGCAGTCTGCATACAGTTTGTGTAACTTGTAGGACTTATTTGTAATGTTTAACAATAATGCTATGTTGTCAACTTGAGAATTTTGTTTGTTTTTGTGTGGTTCTCATTTACTTCTAGAACAATTAATAAAAAATATCTGAGCATTAAAAAAAAAACGTTTGTATTGTTCTTCAGAAGTCTGTGCCGGCGACTCTTAGACCGTAATATTTGCACGGACCACCTGCAGCAGCAATTATCGAGACCAATGACGGCACTGGCACTGGCGTTGATGCATATACAGTACAGAAATGGTCCTTTTAATTAAAACTGAAGGTAAACTATACATAATCCATTACTCACCTAATTAAGAGAAAGTAAACTTGATCTGTAATTGTTCATACAGAGTCGGGTACAGAGTGCGGAACAGCTACTACGGGACACTAACACAAAAGAGGGGACTGAGGGCCCTCCAACCTTTCACTCTCCTGCTGTTTTGGACTACAACTCCCGTCATGATAGTGAACATTGAGGGATCGTGGGAGTTGTAGTTGAAAAGCCCTAGTGGCGGGTTACATCGTGAAAATGGGCACTGCGGTCTTACGTCGGTGACGTGTAACACGTTGCATAGCAGGGGGCTACCTAGCCAAGCTAAAGTAGCCTACAGGACCCTAGGCTAGAACCAACCAGACTAGTCAGGTCCTGAAAACGTCCTGAAAACCGACCACTCTGCCACACATCGGCGTAGACATAAAAAAGCCTACAGGGCATTAACATGAAGGAGAGACTCGATTCTGTTCAGTGAACGGTGTGGCCATGTTAGAATGGAAAATGTCTCGAAAGGTTTAATCCGAGCCAAAGCGGCCGGGGAGATTGGAGGCAGGGAGGTTCCATTCCTCTCGAGCCTGCCTAAATCTAGGACGAGTTTACGGTCAAATGTATTTGGAGGTAGTGATGCGCATTGTGTTGTAGGGGATTAATTTAAACACCACCCTGATGTGGTTTCAATGGGAGAGAACATAATTGCATTGTCATTTTCCACTCCACCAGTGGTTGCTAAGTCATAGCTCTCAACATACCTGCCTACATTTGAAAATTAAAAACCGATATTTATGCCCGCCCATAGCCACACAAGACTCCGCCCACATGCCCTGCCCACATGTCAAAAAGGTTAACCATATTGATTGTGTGATCGGCTATGTGCACACAACTGCATCAAATGAAACTGTCCTCAAAAAACGCATTTACCATTTTTACAATGCCCCTTTGCATTTATAAACCTTGCACTACTCCACCAGATAAAGGCATTTCTGCCAACTTGCAGGGAGGTCTTCTCCACTGAATGCAACTGGGCTTCCAAACATCATTTTGAAATGCGCACCCACACACCATTCTATTCGGAGACAGCCTTAAAGCCTCTTTAAGTTGATTCTGGGAATATACCCCTTGTTTCCCCATTATAACTACAAAGACTACGAGTCCCACAATGCAAAACTAAAAAAGGCATTGGCTCTCTTTAAACTGTATGGTTGGCATGCACACAAGACCATAACAGGGAAGGGAAACTACAGCACTGAACATGAAAAAAGTGCAAGTGAAAACTACCCATAGTTATCCCTATGTATTAACGTCCGCAAGATACCAGTATGTAGGGCGCAAAAAATGACATCAGAGATATGGTGTCGTCATCCACTCACAGGGACAAGATGCAGGGTGGGTAACCACTAAGGAAACCCCCACACACGAGAAAAAAGAAGAAATCAAGCACTGGTAAGACTGCCTAGATGCAATATGAATATTGATGTTTTGATAGAATGGATAGAGGACAACTCAGTGATGGTTCCCCTTTTTACATTCCCCTTGTAGGGTGTTTCGAGACTAAGACGCTTGCATAGGAAATAAGAGACAAACTCCCCCGACTACAAGAAGGAGATTTAGACACAAATTAATAATGTTGTGTGTTTTAAGTTCGAACCCTGACCAGTTACGTCAGGTTTAAGTCATGAAGAAAGCGGATATTTCCTGCTGAAACCGTTCGACTATACAGAAAAGGCTCAGGGTGATGACCTGAACCCCCGAGACAGGTATATATTTGGCAAGCTCGGAAAAACCCATATCATTTTAGTGAACAGTCCAATCCTGCAAAAATCCTTGTGGAAATAGATCCAAAAAAGAAGAAAAAAACGATTTAAATTTTTTTAAAAAATAAAAAAGATTGTTTTAAATTTTGTTCTAGTTTATAAGACACACTATGAGGAAGAATTAAAAGGTATATTTGACTTCCAAGGGTGTGCACTTATTTTTTGTCAGTAAAAGTAGTGAGAGAGGGAAGGGACAGTCTCTTTTCTATCCCCTAACCTAGACAGGCGGCACACCAGCGCTGACTAGGGAGACAGTATCCAACTGAGGGATACTTAGTCTCTTTTGAACAGTGATATGTAGTAATCAATATGATACTATAGATGTAGAAGCTACAATTTATTAACTCAAAGATTTTCTGTCTGTTTTGTGTGAAAAAGATATATGGCCCCAATTTGCTTGCCCTTAGACTTCTGTGTTTATTACTTCTCTGGTTTCAAGCCAGTGGTGCCACTCTCTGACTAAAACACCCATGCGCATCCTAATTTGTGTAAAGCACCCTGTTGCAGTGTTTCTGACATTCATTTTACTGTTTCCCCTTCATAATCAAAACCTATGAACTAGTGAAGTCGATTACACAACTATATGCTTGAAAATGCAGATAGTCTCCAAGATTACGCCTTCTTTCTTATGAAATGTTTGGTTTCAGAAAAAGACATACTGTTGTATAATAACGGTCAGACCCTCAGTGAAGTTGTAACTTTAGGTTTATTGGTAAGTACCAGTGGCAGCATAAATAAAGGTAATAGTAAAGTACAGTTGTATTCACACCAGGTAGTGTCTAAGTGTCTGGGTTTTAACCTAGTGTTTATGGCTATGGTGAGTTTCTAACTCCCCATGTAGGAGGAGCACAAGGAGCTGCTGCTGCTCTGTGGCTCTCTAGCCTCGTAAATGCAGATGCCGCTTCCTCCATCGTTCTGCGCATCTTGCGTGCAGATCTCGTGGGATTTCAGCATTGCCAAGTCTCGCGAGAAGTCCTACATACCTCCCTTTGGCAACACAACAAAGGTTTTAATTCATAACTTAGTAGTTATACTTCACCTTGAGTAGCCCCTCTCTCTGGAACACATTTGTCAGTACTTATATGACAGTTGACGTTTTGATATTTGACACAAATTCGGCTTCCAACAACGTTGATTAGTAGTCGACCATGACTACTCTATACCAGTGCTCGGCCGACATTGCCTCCAGGGGGCCGATAAAATCTAGCCCTACTTTATGCCACACTCCTTCAGGGACTTCTGTGGGTATGAGTGGTGCTTGTCTCGTCTTTAACCTCTTATCGCTGTTCAAGCATTCATAACATCTGTCGATCATCATACAGATGTCCTGATCCGTGGCCGGCCACCAGTTGGCCTCTGTCACTCGACGTTGTGTCATGGTGTTACCTAAATGTCCTGAGTGGGCCCTACACAGAATGACTTTCTTCATGCCCACTGGCGGAATCACCTGGTCGCCCTTGATGATCAGCCCTTCGCTTCAAATATTTCCTGCGCTGCTTTCCAATACGGCCTGTAAGAGGATTCAATTCAGCACTACAGCCAAGTCAACGCCTAGTCTAAAATACTGAATGAAAACCCTTATTGATATATCTTTATGTCCAGTTCATGCGTTCTGGATGACTACCCCTATATAACACCCCTCCCTTGGAATCCCCCTGACCCCACTGAGCCAAGAAGTAGTTCTGTTTTGCAAGTTAAAAGGTTTAATTGATAATTTAAACAATATATATATATATATATATATATCACGCTTTATAATAAATTAATAATTGAATAGCACACTTAATCTGATATGATAAAGATTAACAACGGAGAATCTGGCACTAGCACACTTCTTTATAATCAATGATGAGTGGTTATAGGATGGATAAGATAGCAACAATACTTTTATGGTTTCAAATGGATGCAATGTGGAATGAAATGCGGTACATAAAATAACTTGATAGGATTTCAGCAAAGACAATGTAATCACTTTCTTGGACAATTCACCCCCCCCTTTTATGCAATGCAAGAAAATGGAAGGAAGCACACAGTTCTCAGAAATGCAATTAAATGTGATTCAGTTCACCCAGCAACTTAGACTACAGAAGTTTAAAACACAGGCCCAAATGCTTTTAAATGTGCTGGAAATGAAGAAAGAAAATATGCTAAAATGCTTTTAATTCCCTCTAGAGGTTCAGGGTGAGTGGTATCTAGTTAATATTAGTCCAGGCTCACACTAGCAATGATGCAGGGATGGTTTTTATGAGGCAAACGAATTCCTTTCAAGGAAAGCAAAAGCAGCTATCTTTTTGCAAGTGGAGAAATTTGCAAATCGCGGTAAAATTCGCGAATGCGTCTGGTGCGATTACAGAGGAACTACAAGGGCTAGCAATATCGTTTTGGGGTCCTAGGAAAGCCTAGGATCCCAGCTTCCAGATGAAAGTTACTGCAAGTCTCTAGCACAAACGGTCACGGAGATATGAGCGATTAAATAAAGGTCGTTTTTCAGATTTGAAATTTTAAAGTTCAAAAAGACAAGTGCAGCTTGCAACTAGAAAATGACAGGTGACAGCTTTGCAAATGACAGTTGACAGTTAGGAGACAGTTCTACTTAGATTAAAATAGGATTGAATTATATTATTTTAACTAAGAGATTGGTTCTGCACAGTTTTGCTAGGTACTCACACTATATTCTTGAGTGAAATGGGCCTCGCCATGGATCTGGTCAGGTTTTAGACGGGACTCTGGTCTCTGCACTTCCCAGTGATCTGGGTCTGCTCTCTCTCTGGATTCTGAAGATTGAGGGATTTAAAGTCTGGATCTTTCTGCACAGCTTTCTCTGGAGATTGATGGAGGTAAAGTATGGATTTTCCCGGCAGAGCTTCCAGCTGCAAATGGATTTGAAAGTCCCTATCTGTCCTGTCTGTCTGCTTTTATGTGTTTTCAAAATGGGTGTGTGTGAGCAGCATCACTAGCCAGCCCCTCTCCACTTGTCATTGGCCAAGCTTTCATTTCTCCCCTGATTGGGGGAGCTAAGTTGTGTCAGAGTGATGTCATTTTACAGCCTGCAGAGAATCCACTCCTCCTGTCAACTTGCACACAAATCTAGATTTGAACCAAATACATATTTGCAGAGGTACATGTTGTTTTAAAATCATCTGCACCCCTCACATATCACAGGAGGTATCTCCTGTTCAAACTCTGCTCTTCCTGGGAGCTTGCATTCAGAAATGGCAATATTTTGCACTTTTTAACTGATTTGCAATACCGGACATTACCCCAAATTTACACACATGTGCGCAAGGAGTATGGACATTAGTTGATGAAGTGTCAGATTTTTCACATGCACACATTTTGAGTAATATCCTCTTTTCCGCTAAAACCCCCCTGAACATGCCACCGGTTCTAAAAACCTCTTAAAATGTGGGCAGAAAAATCACAAGAATTATGGTGTCATTTATACAATTTTCACATGTCCGCTCTATGAGTTATTCATCTTTTTAGAGTTATGTTCTGGCCCCAAAGGGGTGTGGTTTTCCTCCAGCACAAGGTTGAATTTCTGGTTTTTCCAGTTCTGCCAAGCCAGCTTGCTCACACAGGCAGTGCCCCTCCCCTTTGCTTCAGGAGGAAGCTACTTTTACGATATCTGCAATAAACCATCTGCCTGAGTCAGGAGAGGGCTTTGTTCAGAGCTCCTGTATTCTGTGGGGGCTTCCCTTAATTCAATTATCAGAGAGATGGCATATCCTTAGTGTGGCCAGCAAAAGGCAGATAGGCCTGGGAACACAGCTGTGACTCAAGTTTCACTCCTGATGGGGGTAGTTGCCAGGCAAAGTTCAGTTCTTTAAGCCAGTTTCAGATAAAATGTCACTTTTTGTTCCCCAGTTTCTGCATTCAAATAAAACTAAACATCTTCACATATGCAGCTATAATGCGGATTCTAAGTTTAAAACTATGACATTTAAACAATTGCAACCTATGTGACATTCAAAAGTAGGTCACTCATTTCTTTTGAACATTGAGATTTTTAGTGTCTTTCAGTCCACATTTACTTAAACTGCTGAAATCCACAGCTCAGCCAGTCTTGTTATCAACCTTCAAGTCACTTCAGAATATGACTTTAGATTGTATCCACCTATCAGTAAGTCTTTCTTTGGCCTGTTTTGGGTTCATTTATTCAGTTTTGCAAAAGTAAAATCTGGTGTTGTTTTAAAACGCCGGCTTTTGGATAGTGGTGAGTACTGGTACTGCACCCCTTTTTGGGATTTAAGAAAATGAATTCCCAACAGTTATGGGTTTGCTTTTGGCAATCAGCATTGCCATTCCCAATGGTTTCAGACTACTGTGTGGGTAGTCCAATGGTGGCTTTAGGCAGTGTCCTTCTGTGCCCACAACATCGGCAAAAATGAGTGGCAGCCTATTCTTCATGCATTTCCCTGTGCATTTTCTGGGAAGCTCTGGCCATCATGATGTTTTCCATGTCAGTACTGCACAGTTTTGAGGTAGGGCTCGGATGCATTGGTAAATACATCCCACAAGCCCCCCTCTTGCGATGGCCATTCGGTTTCACTGATGGGACTCGCAAGACCTGGGATGTTTCCTCATCTTCTTCCAATAGATGGCACAGTTCAGCATCTTTTCCTCCATCCGGTCGGATCGATCGGTTCTCCTCGCCGGTCCTGATGGGAATATGGGGCGGTACTCTGGGCCCGTCGCGTCTCTGCTCCCGGTCTCCGAATCGTCCTCCTTGTCCCGTCTCCAGGTTTTCTTTCTCCTAGGACGACAAAGGAAGAGCGGCAATACCTATTCATAGACATTTTTCCACCACTGTTGAGATAGTGGGGCAGCATATGCATTTCATCATAACAAACATTACATTCTTATTTTGAAAAAAAAACAGTATAACTAAGAGACAGTTTCATGCAAATCACAATATTTTAGAGACAAGATGTGGTATGTTTTATGGTTGGAACTGAATTAGTCTGAGACAGTACCCGCTAGGATTCCATAGGATTCCTCCAGTTGTTGCAGAGTGTGCCTGGGATGGCAACATTTCAACTGGTTTATGTGGACCCACTTGTCTTCCCCCGCTGCCAAAGGACCTTTGGGGATGTGGATTTTGTAGGACACAGGGGAGATCTTGTCGATGATCTCAAAGGGTCCCTTCCATGTAGGCAAAAATTTGCGCTGCGTGGCCTGGTTCCTTTGGAAGTTGTATAGATAGACCCGGTCTCCCACCTGATATTCCTTCCTGGAAGTTTTCAGGTCATAATGGGTCTTCATGCTATCAGCCGATCTTTCTAGATTCCGATGAGCGTAAGCAAAAGCATGTTGGAGGTGTTTCCTTAAATTCTCCACATACTCATGAGTAGTGTAGGCATTTATCAGTGTCTGCTCTTGGGTCCTGTAGAGCAAATGCTGGGGAAGCACCACCTTGCGCCCAGTCATCAACTCAAATGGTGACATTTTGGTGGCAGATGAAGGGGTAGATCTGATGGCCATTAGGACCAGAGGTAATCGGATATCCCAACTTGGCCCAGAATCTGCCACAAACTTCTTTAACATGCTCACAATGGTTCGGTTATATCTCTCTACTGCCCCAGAAGAAGCTGGCCTGTAAGCAATATGCAACTTCCTTTTGACCCCCAGTATCTCCCACATCTTTGTCATTACTTCACTGGTGAAGTGGCTACCCCTGTCTGACTCAATCCTTTGAGGTAGACCAAAACGGGAAAAGATATGGTTAATCATCAGGGCAGCTGCGGTTTCTGCCTTGCAATTTGGGGCTGGGAGACATTCCACCCACTAGGTAAACAAGCATGTCACAGTAAACATGTACTTATTCCCCCTAGCAGAGCGAATCACAGGGCCTACAAAGTCGATTTGTAAATCTGACCATGGCAGTGTCATCCCCCTCTTTTGGAGAGGCGCACGGTGCGTGAGGGATGATGGCTGAAATTGTGCACACACAAGACACCCCTTCAAGTATTGGTCGAGGTCCTGCCCCATGTGTGGCCAGTATGCAACCTCTCTTAAGATTTACAGTGTTGTGTGAAACCCCCTATGACCGGCGGTGGCCGCATCATGGGCGTGACTTAACATCAGGCTTCGGAATGAGGTAGGAACCACCCACTGATCGTGGCCAGCTTTGGATTTCCTTACCAACAAACCGTCTTGGATTCGGAACATTTTTGGACATTTCATCAACACTCTTAGGTCCTCTTTCCCAATGTAATCGGTATATGTCAGGGGAAAGTTCTCAGGGTCCTCAAGGTGTTGGTAAAATTTACCAATTATTGGATCCCCCTTCTGAGCTGTAATCAAATCAGCATCAGGAGTCTCCTTGCTCCATTGTGCAATTGAAAGGTCGTTGTGAGCATTTGTCTGGGACCTAGTGATAGCAGTGACCTGGATTTCCCCCAACAGGGACTCAATCTCAATTAGATCCCCTTGGATGGCCCCGGTTTTGGCCAGCTGATCAGCTAAGTCATTTCCAGTTTTGTCTGGTCCCTCTACTTTGGAATGACCCTTGATCTTTTTCCAATAGATGGTCATCTCATTCGAGGTGACCAGATCATCAATGTTTTGGATCAACTTCCCATGTTTCAAGGGTTTGTTGTTAGCACATAACATGCCTCTGGTTTTCCAATTAACCAGGTGCTCCACGAACCCGTTCCGTACATAATCCGAATCTGTGATTATGACCAGTTCGCGGAGTTGATGCTGGACAGCAGTGAGGATGGCCTGATGCACAGCCATCAATTCTGCCACCTGACTACTTCGGGGACCAATTTTGTATCCAGCGGAGGGTTCTGGGGACTCATTCACCCATGCATTCCCTACGCCGGCCACCAGTTCTTTCTCCCCGTTGTTGTCAACATGGTAAGAGCATCCATCCACATAGACAGTGGGCATTCCCTCACACTTGTCTTCTTCAAAGACTTTGTGTGGGGAATTAAGGTATGCCTCCATGTTGTCCTTGATTTTTAGACTTTCGTCCTCGAGACAGTTTTCTCTGGCACAATCATGCAAGTCAGCCAGACCTTGCGCGAGGGTACTCTTCTTGTTTTGGCCATATCTGACCACCACAGGAAAGCCTTGCATTGACAGAATCCAGGAAGTAATTCGGGAATTACTCACATTTCCGGCCCGGATTCTGTCACTTTGGAGATATTGCAGAGGCTGGTGTGGAGTCTCCACTATGATGTGTTCCCCCTGGATAAACGGGTGGTAATTCTTCAATGCCCACACCGTTGCCAGGAGTGCCTTCTCACAATCGTTGAATTTTTCCTCCACAGAGGATAAAGTTTTGCTCGCATAGGAGATTACTTTATTGACCTTGTCATGCTTTTGGTATAATACTGCCGTCAAGCACGTATTAGAGAACCCCGTCTCCAGGAAGAACTCCTTGTTTCTGACAGGGTAAGCCAGGCAAGGCGCTTGTGAGAGGCTTCTCTTGAGTTGTCTTACTGCCTCGGCTTGTTCTGGACCCCATTCCCACTTGACCCCCCCCTTTCAGGAGATGAATCAGGGGTCTGGTGATCTCTGTGTAGCCCTCAATGAACTTTCTGCTGTAATTAGTCAGTCCAAGGAGGCTCCTTAGTTCTCGCAGAGTTGTGGGGTCTTTCAGTTTCTGAAGTGCTTCCACTTTCTTTTCCTGGGGACAGAGACCCTGAGGAGTAATCTCATGCCCCAAGAAATTAACACGGGTTCTGCACCACTGTGCTTTTTGAAAGGAAAGTTTTGCTCCGGCGGCCCTCAACTGTGTCAGAACATAACGGATCTCCGCTATGTGTTCCTCTACAGATGAACTTTTAATGAGGACATCATCTACATAAGCCAGGTTACCCCTCGCACCCAGGTCGGGCATGGCCTTATGTAGGAAAATGTTGAACTCATTACCGGAGTTAAGGTATCCGAAGGGAGTCCGGGTCCATGTGTACTGCTGGTCCCCAAAGGTAAAAGCCAGCTTGTATTGGTCCTCCCTACTGACAGGCACAGTCCAGTATCCATTGGTCAGGTCTATTGCAGTGAATACCTGTGACCCCTGGATCTGGGCCAGCCCTTGGTCAATGTAGGGAAGAGGCCATCGGGAAGTATGGACCCGTTTGTTGAGCTCCCTGAGGTCGGCGCAGAGTCTCCACTGGCCATTTGGCTTCAATAATCCCAGCACCGGATTATTGAAAGTGCTGTGGACTGGACGGATTATTCCCCTGGACTCAAGGTTCTTAATTATTTCAGTAAGGGACTCCATTGATGCGAGAGGCAAGCGATATTGCTTCACAAACACAGGAGTCATGCCAGGGTCCGTGGGGATTGTTGTTGTGTGGATGTCAGTGCGACCACAGTCATATGAGTCTACCGCAAAGAGATCTTGGAAATCCAAGTAAACTTGTTTCAACTTTTGCTTTTGTTCCGGAGTCACACAGGCATCAGCTAGGTTGACTCTCTCTTCCACCATCTGCCTGAAGCCTGGAAAGACTTCTGGTTTGGCTATTTCAGCGGCCTCCTCCAGCTGGGCGGAGAAGTCCCTGGTCAGAGTGCTGATTTGGACTGGAGGCTTCAGGTGGGAAAGGCAGCCCTCATGGACTTGGAAAATCACCTCATCCCTCCTGAAGTCACAAGTCACATCTTCCTTACCATAGGGGCAGGAAGTGTACACCAGGAAGTTCCCCCCATGCCGGGTAAAAATCCTGTCTGGTGTTGTATTGTCCTCACTGTCACTGTCAAAACAGTCCTTGGGGATTGGTCCTAACAGTTCATTTACTAAGTCGATGGAAAAATGTCGGTCATCAACCGCCATTCCAATAATGGTGCCTGCGGCTAGGGTAATACTCTTTAAGTCGCTGTTATCCACCTCTATTAGAATGGTGTCATGTTCTATGTTGACTAATGGAGTTGGGTTTACCCCCAACCCTTGCTGTTGGAGAGAAGCATTTAGATGTATGTAAGCATCAGGGTTTTTCAACTCTTGTCCCCTTTTAACTTTCACTTCCAGGGAGAATTGTCGGGTCCTTTCTGGGATGGTGACTTCCTCTTTGATCTGAATCTCAACTGCATAAGGTAGCAATTGAGCTGACCTAAATGCTTTTTCTGGATCATCAAAGCCCATGGGATTATCCGCTAATCGGGACCAAGCTTTGAAGTTTATTAGGTCCAAACTAATGGCAAAGCGATTGAGAATGTCACTGCCTAAGTAAAAGGCGGCAGGGACGTCTCGCACGACCCAACAATTGTGGACTATGCTCTTGTTGCCAATGGAGATTTTGAGCATACACCTGCTTGGCAGGAGATGTTTGGAATTAGGTGCTTCCAGGTCCATTTCCCATTTGTCTATCAGTTTGAATGTGGGAACGGCTGGGTCTTTTGGGAGTTGGCGGAACATGGCTTCGCTGATGAAGCTCTTACCATTGTTCACGCACACTCGAGCGAGAACAGAGTCCTTCCCATCATTTAATTGGACAGGGATGAACAACTGCTCTCCAATTTGCTGAATATCAGCCAGGCTCTGAGCTGATTTCACATCTTTCTGGACTATAGGAGTGGGCGTTTCTGATTGTGGATTAGTATAGAATCTCAGAGTGTTTCCTTCCAGCGTGGAGTACCACTTTAGACTGGAAGGAAGGTTGATTTTCAGAAATAGAGAGGACCCCCCATCACCAGTCTGTTGCCCTACTGCTATTACTGTCACGTCTGGAATTTGGCTATTCTGGAAGTGAAATTCTACTTGGTCAGGTTTTTGTTCAACCATGTGGCAGGTGCTGTTTAAACTAACATAGTTGACACTCTGTTTTAATTTTATTGGTCGGCCAGTCTGGGTCCAGAGGACCTTGTTTACGCAATCTATTAGGGGTGACAACCTTCTCAGGAGGTCATTCCCTAGTAAACAAGGGGTGCCCTCTGGGGTCACAACTATGACCGGGTGTTTCAACTTGTGTCGCCCAATTTTAATGTCCAAGTCTGCCGTCCCCTCGACGGGAATTTCCTTCCCGTCAAAGTTCTGCAGTTGTCCAGGAAGAGAGGTGAGAGGAATTTGGTAATTCTCTCCCCTTCCTGCATTCAGTTCATCAAAGGCCCTTCTGGACAGAAGGGTAGCTTGAGATCCCGTGTCCACCAGCGCTAAAATTGTACCCTGCCCCTGTACTTGTACCGGGGCACAATATCTTCCCTCCTTCTCCTCAAGGGGGCACAGATAATGCACATTTTTGGACAACTGGTGGGCTAGCTTTCTGGTTTTGGACATCGCTAGCGAAGAGATTTGGGCAGAATTCTGTGGAGAGCCTTGGGAATCTGAAAGAAAAATTTGGCAACTGGAGATCAGAGCCATTGTGGGTTCCCCTGGCTCCGGTTCCGGGCCGCCCCCCCCTTTTTGGAGGCAGTCACCAGGATGGGTTTGAACCAGGGGATTTTCTTGCTGTTGGTTCTGGGATGAGATGGTGGGCGGCGGGAGCTCAGTCTCCACATCTCCCCAGTCTGGATTTGCATCCCTAGGGACCCATTTTTCTTTGGGAGGAGTTCCCCCCTCTCTGAAGGAGAAGATCCTTTTCCCAGGATCCTCTGAGGATCCCTCTCCCTCAAATTGGAAGATCTGTACCTCCTCCTCAAACTGGGTCTGTTTGGGTCTTTTGTTTCTCCTACCCCCCCCTCTGCTCCTTAGGAGGCAGACTTTCAGGGGCAAGAGATTTTGTTTCCGGTTCCTGGGTTTCCAGGGGCTGTTTACAAGTGAGGAAGGAAGCTTCCTCCAAGGCTTTACACCCCCCTTCCCCTTGTGCCTCCTCCCTGGGAACCGGTGAGTTATCGGGGTGCTGCCCCCGTCATTGTTCTGGAGCACCAGGTCCAGAGTTGGGTGCGTTCTGCGCCGGCACACCCATCTGAGGGTTCTGATGAGCCCTCAGTATGTGACCCAGATCCCGCGCCATGTTTTGAACCTGGAGCTCTAACTGGGAAACCCGCTCAGGCTGATATGGGGCCCTGTTTTCTCCCCTGGGCTGATCCCGGGAAGGGTAGCTGTCCCTCCTCTGGTAATACCCCGGGTTGGGAAGATTTGGGTACCCCTCCACCCTTGGCCTCCCCTCTCCCGGATTAGGTTGTCTGGGCTCAGGGAATTGGGGAAAGAAGGGTGGAGGATTTTGGGGCTGGAAATTGGGTGGATACCTGGGGAAAAAGTTCTGCCCAGGATTTGGAGAATTTCTGCCCTCCGGTGGGAAGTTAGGAGGAAAGTTCCCTGGATTAGGTTCTTGGCTGGATCTCCCCCCTTGGGCTGGAGGAGTCCACACATAACCCAGGATGGGTCTGTTTCCCTTGTACCGGGGGCTTACGTAATCAGGAGAGCGAGGGACCCCATTTGTGGGGCTGCCTCCCTGGCTCCCTGTCTGTGACTGGCCCGAGGACCTTCTGGGCCTAGCATTATTAGGTGCAGGTAGGTTTTTAGGCCCCCCCATCTCCAAATCCAAAACGGGGGTGACCTTTACCTCTGCCACCTTTGCAGCAGCAGGGGTGCTGTTGGCTTTGGGGTTTTTCTGGGCATTACTTTTGCTATCTACCGGTTTCTGCACCTCATAGATCCGGGTAGCCTGTTCAATGACCCAGTCTAAAGATCTTTTCTCGTGAAAATCCCTCACGAGCTGGGTCATTATGTATTTGAGCAAGGCATCAAAAAATGTATTGATGAATTCTCTACTGTCTGTGCGCACCCTTCTGGTGGTCTGTGCAAAAGCACGTTTTAGTTCTTGCACAAATTCTTGTGGGGCCTGATCCTCCCCACATTGCAAATTGTAGGCTGCCTTGCGAGCCTCTTGAGGATTTCTATGAATGGAAAAATGTTTCAAGATGGCCGCCTTATAGGTGGACCATCTTAAATGATTTTGGTCCTCCAGCCCCGCAAAGAAACTGGAGTATTCCGGGGAGAAGGTCCACTTTACATATTGAATACAGCTTTGGCTGTCCTTCAAATGGAAAGTCTCCATCATTTGCTCAAACAACTCTAAGTGCTCCCAAACAGAATACTTAGCGTTCTTATGGTAAGGCGTGATGACGCTCCTGATCGCCTTAATCTGCTTTAAGGGGTCCTTAAGCAAGGCCCTTTTTGCCTTACTGGCCCTTTTGGTTCGGGTAACCCTGGTCCATTCATCCTCTGACTCAGAGGCACTGCTCCCAGAGGCTCCCGTCAGATCTTCCAGGTTTTCCCGGATTCTGCGAGCCTGGGAATGGCTGGCAGAATGTGGGGACCTGGTCTCCTGTTTCCTGTGGTGCTCAGAGGAGTCCTCAGATCCCTCCTTGCTGCCAGGATTTGCTGGGTACCCCCCCACTGACCTAACTGGGCAGAGGTTTTCAGGATGCCCTTAAGGGGCCTACTCTCCTTGGGTTCCCCATTAAATTGCACTGTGCTGGGGTGCCCATACCCGGATGCCCGCCCCTCCATTCCTGGGTGGTACTGGCCTATGAGCCCCATGCTTCTGGCTGGATAGTAATCTGCCATCCCTGTGGCCCTGTGCTCATGTGCGCCAGGGGACATGGGGGTGGCAGAGTCCAGGGACCGAGAGAGATAAAGGCCTCTGGTACTAGGGCTCCTGGGGTTATGTTCAGGAGTTTCTCTTTCCCAGCGAACCTCATCTCTATCCGCCCCTGCTCCCTGTTGCAATGCAAGAGCCTGCGCCTTCAGTTCCTCAGTTAAGGCCTTACTAGACTCTATCAGTCTCTCCTGCATCGCTACCTGTTGTTGGAGCCTATCATTGTGTTGACAGAGGGCCTCATTTTCCCTCTGTGCTTCCTGGTTGGTCCTGGAGAACTGGGCCAGTCTTTGCTGCAGGAGGTTTACCTCCTGAGTCCCATCCCTACTGGCCTGCTCCTTTCTTGCCAGAGCATCTTCCACCCTTCTGGTGTGCTCTACCAAGTTCTGGTTTTCTTTTTTGGAGGTCACCCAGCCCCTGGAGGGCCAGGTGATTTTCTTCAATTTCCTTTTTTAAGTGGCAGACTTCCTGGCCTAAAGTGTCTCTTTCCTGACTGAGAGCCTGCATCTGCGCTGCCAGGTCATCCCTCTGCCTTTGAAGGGCACCAGCTTTCCGGCGCTCTTCATCAAACTCTGCCTGGTTATCCAGGTCTTTCAGAATCATTTTGTTGCTTTCTGCCTTTTCCCTATCTAGGTGGCCTTGCAGGGTGACTACCTGCTCAGCACATACCCTGTTGAAGTCCAGTTGTTGCTCCAGCTTTTTCTGGCTTTGCAGTAGGGAGTCCAAACCTTCTTGGTGTTCCTTCTGCAAGGCCCGAAATCTGGTATCCTGTTCTGACTTTTCCTTTTGCAGCACATCCATATCCTCCTTTATTTTAGTGATGTACTGTCTGGTCTCATTTTCTGACTCCTGGCTTCTGTGCAGCCTTTGCTCAGAAGAGTCCAGATCAGATTGGGCCTTCTCTAACGCCATCTGTTGCCTTTTTGCCGGATCATGGCCTTCAGCACATTTATTCTGTATGGCTCCCATATATAAATATAAATATGCCGCTATCCTAACAATCTTGTCGTGTTCATCTTTGGCCTTAGGAGCCATATATAGTTCACTCAGGGCCACATGTAATGGACCCTGATCTCTCCATAAGTCTGACCCTGTTTTAGTGGCCTGTCGCGTGATGGCCTGCAACCAGGCCTCCTGGCCCTGCTCAGCCCATTCACCTCTCACAAATAGTTTATGTAAGAAGTGCTCTCTGGCTATTTTCATATCTACCAAGGTCGTCATTCTAGAGATTGGTCTCTGTCCTGACTTACAGAAGTTAGTATTTTATTTTTGCAGAACAGAACTTTTCTTGGAGTGTCCCTTTTGAGGATTGCTTCACAGCGTAATGCAGCGTGGTGATCCGACTGGATGTATGTATCCCGTCAGTTAGCACACTGTATTAAGCTGCACAAGTGGTATTCTAACCCAGAATCCCGGCTACGAGCCCCCAATTTGTAAGAGGATTCAATTCAGCACTACAGCCAAGTCAACGCCTAGTCTAAAATACTGAATGAAAACCCTTATTGATATATCTTTATGTCCAGTTCATGCGTTCTGGATGACTACCCCTATATAACACCCCTCCCTTGGAATCCCCCTGACCCCACTGAGCCAAGAAGTAGTTCTGTTTTGCAAGTTAAAAGGTTTAATTGATAATTTAAACAATATATATATATATATATATATCACGCTTTATAATAAATTAATAATTGAATAGCACACTTAATCTGATATGATAAAGATTAACAACGGAGAATCTGGCACTAGCACACTTCTTTATAATCAATGATGAGTGGTTATAGGATGGATAAGATAGCAACAATACTTTTATGGTTTCAAATGGATGCAATGTGGAATGAAATGCAGTACAGAAAATAACTTGATAGGATTTCAGCAAAGACAATGTAATCACTTTCTTGGACAATTCACCCCCCCCCCTTTTATGCAATGCAAGAAAATGGAAGGAAGCACACAGTTCTCAGAAATGCAATTAAATGTGATTCAGTTCACCCAGCAACTTAGACTACAGAAGTTTAAAACACAGGCCCAAATGCTTTTAAATGTGCTGGAAATGAAGAAATAAAATATGCTAAAATGCTTTTAATTCCCTCTAGAGGTAGAGGGTGGTATCTAGTTAATATTAGTCCAGGCTCACACTAGCAATGATGCAGGGATGGTTTTTATGAGGCAAACAAATTCCTTTCAAGGAAAGCAAAAGCAGCTATCTTTTTGCAAGTGGAGAAATTTGCAAATCGCGGTAAAATTCGCGAATGCGTCTGGTGCGATTACAGAGGAACTGCAAAAAGTTACTGCAAGTCTCTAGCACAAACGGTCACGGAGATATGAGCGATTAAATAAAGGTCGTTTTTCAGATTTGAAATTTTAAAGTTCAAAAAGACAAGTGCAGCTTGCAACTAGAAAATGACAGGTGACAGCTTTGCAAATGACAGTTGACAGTTAGGAGACAGTTCTACTTAGATTAAAATAGGATTGAATTATATTATTTTAACTAAGAGATTGGTTCTGCACAGTTTTGCTAGGTACTCACACTATATTCTTGAGTGAAATGGGCCTCGCCATGGATCTGGTCAGGTTTTAGACGGGACTCTGGTCTCTGCACTTCCCAGTGATCTGGGTCTGCTCTCTCTCTGGATTCTGAAGATTGAGGGATTTAAAGTCTGGATCTTTCTGCACAGCTTTCTCTGGAGATTGATGGAGGTAAAGTATGGATTTTCCCGGCAGAGCTTCCAGCTGCAAATGGATTTGAAAGTCCCTATCTGTCCTGTCTGTCTGCTTTTATGTGTTTTCAAAATGGGTGTGTGTGAGCAGCATCACTAGCCAGCCCCTCTCCACTTGTCATTGGCCAAGCTTTCATTTCTCCCCTGATTGGGGGAGCTAAGTTGTGTCAGAGTGATGTCATTTTACAGCCTGCAGAGAGTCCACTCCTCCTGTCAACTTGCACACAAATCTAGATTCGAACCAAATACATATTTGCAGAGGTACATGTTGTTTTAAAATCATCTGCACCCCTCACATATCACAGGAGGTATCTCCTGTTCAAACTCTGCTCTTCCTGGGAGCTTGCATTCAGAAATGGCAATATTTTGCACTTTTTAACTGATTTGCAATACCGGACATTACCCCAAATTTACACACATGTGCGCAAGGAGTATGGACATTAGTTGATGAAGTGTCAGATTTTTCACATGCACACATTTTGAGTAATATCCTCTTTTCCGCTAAAACCCCCCTGAACATGCCACCGGTTCTAAAAACCTCTTAAAATGTGGGCAGAAAAATCACAAGAATTATGGTGTCATTTATACAATTTTCACATGTCCGCTCTATGAGTTATTCATCTTTTTAGAGTTATGTTCTGGCCCCAAAGGGGTGTGGTTTTCCTCCAGCACAAGGTTGAATTTCTGGTTTTTCCAGTTCTGCCAAGCCAGCTTGCTCTCACAGGCAGTGCCCCTCCCCTTTGCTTCAGGAGGAAGCTACTTTTACGATATCTGCAATAAACCATCTGCCTGAGTCAGGAGAGGGCTTTGTTCAGAGCTCCTGTATTCTGTGGGGGCTTCCCTTAATTCAATTATCAGAGAGATGGCATATCCTTAGTGTGGCCAGCAAAAGGCAGATAGGCCTGGGAACACAGCTGTGACTCAAGTTTCACTCCTGATGGGGGTAGTTGCCAGGCAAAGTTCAGTTCCTTAAGCCAGTTTCAGATAAAATGTCACTTTTTGTTCCCCAGTTTCTGCATTCAAATAAAACTAAACATCTTCACATATGCAGCTATAATGCTGATTCTAAGTTTAAAACTATGACATTTAAACAATTGCAACCTATGTGACACTCAAAAGTAGGTCACTCATTTCTTTTGAACATTGAGATTTTTAGTGTCTTTCAGTCCACATTTACTTAAACTGCTGAAATCCACAGCTCAGCCAGTCTTGTTATCAACCTTCAAGTCACTTCAGAATATGACTTTAGATTGTATCCACCTATCAGTAAGTCTTTCTTTGGCCTGTTTTGGGTTCATTTATTCAGTTTTGCAAAAAGTAAAATCTGGTGTTGTTTTAAAACGCCGGCTTTTGGATAGTGGTGAGTACTGGTACTGCACCCCTTTTTGGGATTTAAGAAAATGAATTCCCAACAGTTATGGGTTTGCTTTTGGCAATCAGCATTGCCATTCCCAATGGTTTCAGACTACTGTGTGGGTAGTCCAATGGTGGTTTTAGGCAGTGTCCTTCTGTGCCCACAACATCGGCAAAAATGAGTGGCAGCCTATTCTTCATGCATTTCCCTGTGCATTTTCTGGGAAGCTCTGGCCATCATGATGTTTTCCATGTCAGTACTGCACAGTTTTGAGGTAGGGCTCGGATGCATGGGTAAATACATCCCACAGGCCTCATGCCGTCTGGGATAGCTCTTTCCTCGGGCCAACCTTTCCTGATCCATTCTCTGTGTCGCCATTTCTTGTATCCTAGGTATTCGACTTCCTTAGCCCTCAGCACACACTTGTCATACCTGAGCTTGACGCCAGCTTCTTGTAGCTTGTTGAGGACCTCTCTTAGTATTTTGTCATGCGTGTGATCGTCTTCTGTGTATACCAATATGCCGTCTTGAACATACGAGACATTACCCATGTCCCGTAGCAGCAAATCCATCATTTGCTGAATGGCGGAGGCCGCTGATGATAGGCCGAAGGGCATCTTGGTGAACTGATAGGTGCTGGCCGGGGTGATTAACACAGTTAGGGGTCAAGATTCCGTATGTAAGTGTATCTGGTGATAGGCATCCCTCATATCCAACTTCAAGAATATTTTGGCCTCCTTCATCATTAGTATGAGTTTGTTTATGCTGTGGAGGGGATAGCTGTCCGTAATGACCTCTAGGTTTCGGCTGCATAGGTCTATACATACTTTCAAGGCCTCAGAGTTCTGTTTTTTTATTAGCACCACTGGACTTAGCGACTCAGACGCTTCCACTTCTTCGATGGTACCTTATTTCACCATTTTTTCCAGTTTCACTTTGAGTATGTTTCTGGCCGTCGTCGGCATGGTACGTACTTTGTGCTTCACCGGGACTGCATTGGATTTGAGCATTAGCATATGTACATACTTCTTAATTCTTCCCGGCCCTTCAGAAAATAGTTTGGGGAAATCTTCTTTCGACGCCGGTACTCCTCCTGCATTGACTGCCAATACTTGATCCTCCGTGCTGGTATCCAACTTTATCTTTAGTCTGACTTGATCATCCCACCCCAGTACGGCTGGACCTTCGCTGGCCAAATGCACTCTGGTCCTGGTTTCCCTTTCTTTGAACTCGACAACGTTGTTAATGTAACCCAGCAAATGCACTGTGGTGCCTCCAAACACTGTGGGTTTGTGTTTGGTACTGAGTATTTCTACTTTATCGCTTCCCATCATCTCCTTATATGTGTGTATAAGCAGTATTGTTAAGTTGGAACCTGAGTCGACCATTACCTTCGTTTCCATCTGGTCCACTCTGATGATACAATGAGGTTTTTCTCTTCTGGCCCTCAAACTGTTGGCCATTATAACAGTGGGTCTTCCTTTCTCTTCAGACGACGTGTCTCCTTCCTCGCCTTCTTCCACCTGTACAGTGTTCATTTCCTTGTTGCGCCACCTGCATGCAATCGCAAAGTGGCCAATCCTTTTGCAGACAAAACATTCTTTGTCCCTCGCAGGACATTCCTGTCTTTGGCCAAGTGCTTTGTGCTGGTGCATCTTTGACATTTGAGGGGTTCTTTCCTCCCCCACCATCCTTCTCCGGGTTCAGCTGATTGTTTTTCTTTCTTTCCTTCTAAACGTTAGGTCCTGTACTTCGATAGCAACCGAGTTTCCAGCAAACTCTTTACGCCTTCCTGCCGTTTCTTCAATGGCTCTTGCGATCTCAACGGCTTTGTCCAGCTGGAGTTCCTTCTTCATGATGGACTTGTCTTGCACCTTCCTGCTGTTTGTGTGTACTGTCAACATGTTGCAAATCATGCTTTCTGAATTATTCCCAAAGTTGTACAGGGCCGCCGATTAGTGTAGCTACGTAACATAGTCATCCACAGGTTCAGAAGCCTCTTGTTTGCGACCATAGTATCTAATTCTGTGCAATACTCTGTTTTGTTTGCTGGCGAATTGTCTTACGATCCTCCATACGCCTTCCTTGTATGCATCATCATCGTCCCCCGCCACTGCTTCTGGTGTGAAACTGGCAAACACGCTTTGTTCTTCTACTCCTAATGCATTTAGGACCATTGCCCTGCGCTTCATAGCTGTGTAGTCCGCACCTCCCAGCGCATCAACATATGTTGTAAATAACGGTTCCCATTGAGGGCATGGAATTGTGGGCCTACCTGAAGTTTGTATAAAAGGCGGGGGTTGCGTTGCACCTTGCATGGTGGGTCACAAGGTCTCCATCCGCTCCTCGTCGCCAGTTATGTTGTATAATAATTGGTCAGACCCTGCAGGTAGTGTTCAAGTCTCAGGGGTTTATCCTAGTCTTTAGGGCTGTGGTGAGTCTCTAACTCCCAATGCAGGAGGAGTGCCAGGAGCTGCTGCTGCTGCTCCGTGGCTCTCTAGCCTCGTAAATGGAGATGCCGCTTCCTCCAGCATTCCGCGCCTCTCGCGTGCAGATTTCACAGGATCTCTGCGTTGCCGGGTTCTGACGAGTAGTCCTACACATACAGGTTTCCTTTCTGTGATCCCTTTAATTGGAAAGTAACATTTGTGCCTGGTCTTCCTGGTCTGCTCTCTCTCTGTCTCTGTACCACAAGCTGTGGTCAAGAGTTACTGCAGTGAAACAAAAATGTGCAGAGAGCACCTTTCCATCAGCCTTTTAACAAATTCTAGAAATGCAGATAAAGTCCTGCACACTTTTCTTCCCTATCACTTACGTTGGTCTCAGTGCTATTCAAAAGAAAATATTCAGAATCAAAGCTCTTAAGTCCTGTTCTGTAAGTCCATCTCCAGTGCATGTCATTTTGCATTCAGGTATATTTGTAGTACGCCACATTATAAAGTTGTGCGTATCAAAATGCAATATGATGCAATCCTGAAACCCCGGATTGGCTGATTATTACAAATCTCAGATGAGACAACAGCGGGGGCAGTTCAGTCATTTCACACTGGCATGTATCTTGTGATGCAGGATGTAAATAAAATGTGCAATGCCTCATGAAGGGTAAAAACATTGTTTTCATGTCAGCCAAGCAGGCACGGTACAGACTATTTAGTATGCGTTGGGTTTTACTTCAGTGTAGATGCAGATTATGGGGCTTTTAAATGCTAAGCAGCCCATCTCAGTGAGCTATGGCTGACAGAGAAATGAGCCATTCCCACACAAGTGTCTGCTAATGCCTGCAATAAGACATGCCAAATGGGTTACTTAAAAGCAACAAAGAGAATGAGGGAAAAATGCCTACAGCCTGTGAAGTCCTGCTGAGACATTTCTTAAACATTTTATCGAAGCCCTTGATCAGCGCTTCCCTGGCAGGAACAAATACAAGTAACTCTTAATTAGAAAATCACGGAAGCAGAGTCTGCTTCCTGGACTTTCTCAGACCTCCATGATTCACAATTTAAAAAACACCCTTTTCTGAGTTTTCAGGGATGCAGGAGCGGCAAGTGCCGTCATAGCCGCTTCAAGGTTCACCGCTCCAGCCCCATACCCACAGCAACTCAAGGCCTGCCCTGCAGCGGAAAACCCGAAGTCTCCAAACTGTTCCTCGGAGAAGAGCATAAAAACCCAGAGTCTCTGGGCTAGAGCCAGAGCTTAGGCAGTGTGGTGTGTGACCCTCCCAGCTGTGTTGCCCCTTAAAGGGGATGTGTCCCTCCCCTGTGTGTTACCCTTTTAACATGGGCCATGACTGAGTCATGGCCCAAGCTAATAAAAGGAGCTTCTACAGACACGCCCAACAGAACGACTGGGAACTCCTGTGTCTATGTCTCATCTTATGTAGGCTTCAGGCCTACACGTGGGGCCACGGACCTGCGTATCCTGATGTCGTGGGACCCTCGTGCCAACACGGTGGCAGAGGTCCGCATGGTCAGGGGCACGGCAGGCGCAGCTCCCACCCCTGATGGTGCTGGTGTCACCTAGCACCATGGGGCCTGCCGGATGACCAGGGCAGGCCCCAACCTCCACAGGCACTGGGCTTGTCATGTGATCACGGTTACAGCACTATGGGGGCCTGCCGGATGTCCATGGCAGGCCACTCACAACATTGGCGACGAGGACGGAATCCAGGGGGGCTCCCTATCACCCCTTCTTCGCAAGTCTTTGTTCACTTCCTTTGGTTGGTGTTCCTGCTTCCCTTTGTTTGAAGGTGGCGGGGGAGGTGCAGTCGGCTGTCACCTGCTGCGGGGAAGTGAGATGTGTGCTGCGTCCATCGCCGCAGATGAAGGAGGAGGAGTGGCAACAAAGAACGATTTAGGAGCCCTGCAGGCTAGACATCCCCGGCCACGGTCCTCTGAGGAGGGTGCTTGCGCGGCCGGGGTGGGAATTTCACCTGCGGCATCCGCCAGATAAGAACTGTTCCGGTGGGGCAAATTAAGTGAATACCCACCCTGCCCCACCAGAAGCAGCAGTGGTTCCAAGGTTTGGCCGCGCGTGCTCCGGCGCATCCAGGGGAAACAAGAAAGAAGAAGTTGCGAGGCGGGGAGTTTTCACCTATAGCCTTTTGCGGTATTCGCTTCTAAAGAACGATAGTCAATGCTTGCTCCGGTGCAGAGCCAGGGCAGTTTGGAACTCTCACCCCCCCTCTGGAGGCAACCTTGGGTGCACAGGCTGCCCACGCTGTAACAAGTGGCACCCACCACAAAGAGAATGGCGAGGAATGCCTGAGCAAACCAACGTGAAAACGGATGCGATGTAGTCGTTTTTACCATGTCCTATTTTGCATCCAGGGCTCACTCTTCAACTGGCTCTCAAATTCACAATTCAAAAATCACCTGAGTAGAATTAATATGTACGTCAATCTCACCAGTCGCATTTTACCAGGACTCATGGATCTCCCTACTTTCACCACCCGCACCACTGAAATTCGACCATGGCACTAGGTCAATGACTCTCTTATTGAGATCTCAGAGAGTAAATTACTTCCCTTCGAGTGAGCACCCACATGGTCGTGAACGTCCCGTATCAGACGATGCTGGATGAACTAGATTCGCCAAGATGCATCAGAGTGCTACCGGTCCGCCCGCCCAAGGAGGACATGTAGAGAATGCAAATGAATAAAAGAAGTGAACTAATTCCATATCCAGGCCTGCATCGCCTGTAATTCAAAAGGAGAAGAATGGGGAAGTTGTCGTGCAACTAATCATACTCGCCGTTTCTACACTCAAAAGAAGGAAAGACAGAGAGCGCCTGCCTTAACTGAGGCAGCAGAGCTAGCAGCACGCGCTGCTCGAAATAAGGAGGGTGTGTGCACCTCCCAAGGGGAAGCCCCGCCGGCATGAAGGAAGGAAAAGGGGAGGGCCCGATTGCCCTCCCATATCAAAGGAACAAAGCGGCCCCAGCCGCGACAACAGTAAATGGACGAGTGTCACACTCACCTGTGTCTCTGCAGGAGCGATGGACAAGCCACCCTTGACCCCGAATTTTCACTTCCCCTGTCAAATACAAGGTGTACACTCAGACCTGAATTCACCCAATTCCCCTGGGCCCTTCCCTTCCTTTACTGTGTGCTGTAATGTCCCCCTATGGGCTTACCTTGATCTTTACTAGGGTGTGCACCCCATCCTGCATTTGCAGGGGCGCAATTCACTCATGTGATTGGTGCCAATGTCTGTAGGCTGAGTTCAAATGCCAAACGCTGTTTTATGCCTTCACAGCAAGGCCGAGAGTTCAAGGCGCCAGTTTCTTCACTGGCTAGAAAGGCCTTCCCACAAATGAACGTTGCACGGAGAATGTTGAGTGTCCAAAATTGGCCGTATTGTCTTTGTTTGCCGGTATTTTTGTGGGTGAGTAGCACTGCATGTAGAAGCTAGCTGCTGGTAGGTTTGCGCAGCGCCTTCAATTCGAGCGCACCTGGTAATGTCTCTCCCTTTGCCTTGCAGGAGAAATTATGTGGTATTAGAACCCCGAGTCCGGGTTCAGCGCTACTAGAGACTTGGTGGTTAGGTAAGTTTTGCACAGAGGATTTTGGTTAGTATGCACCACGTAGAGAGAGAGCGCATTGAAATAAGTGTCCGCGTTATTGGAGTGAGCGCAATGAATAATGTCTCTTCTTTCTTACAGGGGTTTGTGCGCTCGTGCAACTAACCTGGATTCCTGCGTCGCTGTAAGATATGGTGAGTATGCGCAGCGTTACTGATGTGCGCGTGTTAACGCTGTTCTTCTTTGTTCTTACAAGTGCCAGTGTAGAAGTCCCCTCTTGACTCGAGATAGCTGCGGCGTGGATTAAGAACCAGGTAAACTAAAACTGAATGATTCAGAGCGGGTAAGCAGAAGTAGGATGATCCGGAACAGGTAAGCAGAAACAGGATGATCAAGAGCAGGTAAGCAGAAGCAGGATGATCCGGAACAGGTAAGCAGAAACAGGATGGTCCGGAGCAGGTAAGCAGATGCTGGCTGATCCAGAGCACGGCAAGTGTGTTGCTGATACAGCTCACAGTAAGCAACACGAAGCACTGGAAGAATCTTGGGTGTGGCTTATATAGCCAGCCACACCCAAACACTAGAGAGCTCATGAGTTATCATGCACTTCCTGTTTGGCAACAGGAAGTGGTAACCAGGAAGTTACTACAAACACTAGGAAGGAATGAAAGGAGGGATTTGTTATGGGTTCTTTGTGTGCCTGTGCCAGGCCTGCCAAGCCTCCACCCAGCTTGCCCCAACTACCTGCCTGATACCCATGACACGAGTGCCTGCTGCCCCGCCCTTGCTCCACACCGAGCGTGTCGGGAGCGGTAGTGGTGTCTCAGGCCGGGTGGTGAGGTGAAGGACAGAGGCTGCCTGCTTTCAGCAATGGTGCGGGCAGCACTCAGCGGTACCGGCAGCCCCAGCTGCTGCAAGACCGGGCCGCTGGTGGTGAAACCCATAGCTCCAGGTCGGAGCAAGGAAATGGAGAGTCCTGGGGCCCCACTGGCGCTGAATGATGAAGGGCTCCAGGTCGAAGCATGAAATAAAAAGAAGAACAAAAGATGGGCATGTCTCAGCGATCCCGAGCCCATCAGGGGTGAGGTGGCTGCAAGAGAAGGAAGACACCATCAGGAAGGGGAGGATGGAACATAGCTGTCTGCGCTTTGGGTGCAAAATAACAATAGTGTAGCAGGTGCGCGTGGCACACTTGCACCGGGGCAGACTCCAAAGTGAGAGGGACTGGTCAATGTGCCCCGTGATCAGAGCTGTTAAAGGAAAGCATGCATGCAGTGCGGAACACCATACATAAAGACACTTTGCCTTGGAGGTGGAGGTGATGAGAGCCTGCTGCGGTGGTTTGCCCCCCCTAACTGCAAGTCCCAGTTTCCCCTACACTGCCTTTCAACGGTAAATCACAGCGGTATACTGCCACTGCATGAAGTGTCACAGACAATGTCCCCATTCACATCCGAACAGAAACACCGGCAGAGGCCTCGTAGGAGATGCTCTATTTAGAGCCTGGAGTTTCCAGGGCTGGTGCCCACCATCTCCACCCCCTCCACAGTATCTAGACCTGTGGGTGGCCGGCACTGTAAGAGCTAATAAGGGGCATAATAAGGGGCAGAGCCAGTGGGGTAACAACATGTCTCAGGCCCATATCCTGTCTCAGATCTTTCATGTGAGAGCGGTGGAGCATGGTAGAGGGGAGGTAACAGCATGGACACGAAGTTGTAATGAACGGAAGATCAGCACTCGCTCCCTATTGTTATCCAGGGGTAAAAATAGCACAGAATTGGGTCATTATGGCTCCATCTGAGTAAGTAGAATAAGTGCAGCCAGTTAACCTGGCACTCAGAGGAAGCCTTCAGTGCCCTTGGCATGGAGCGAGTAAAGGCTGGAAGCGTTAACATAGGAAGAGGGGGAGAGAAGAAGGTGCTGGCAAAAGTGTGCAATGTATGAGGGCACTGCCAGAGCAATCCGGACCTCTATGCCTGGAGCAGGCAAGAGGAAAGAGGTGTGCCATGTGGGGCACGTGACAGCAGACCAACATGTATATACTTTGAAGAGGAAACACCCAGTGTCAGGGGACATTGTGCACCAGGGAGGAAGATCCTATCTCGGCACACCAGGCATTAATGGCTAATGCTCCTGTCTTTGCACACCCAGCCGTAACAGCTGGGGGTCTTCTTCCCCGAGCTAGCCTGGACACTTTGATAACGTTAACAGGTTTGCAATCCCAGTTGCCCACCAATGTACTGCACGTACAACGTGGGCTAACAACAAAAGGAAAATAATAACTTCCAGACAAGTCGTGCACCTCAAGGTGAAAGGGCCAGCGGGCAGTCAGAATTTAGGGGGCCGAGAGAGTATTTACAGAAGAAGTGGGACTGAGACTGCAACAACAAATTCATCCTTCAATTGGTGTGCGCCCTGCTGGACACACCATCTAGGGACCAGACCGGTGTGGCCATGGGCGCAAGACTTTCCCCACCCTGAGCTGGGACATCGCCAGACCTATTGTCTAGCCTGGAGGAAGGGGGAGACTGGCCAGGAATGCAGTTCCCCGTTAGCAACAGGAACTCCTATCTCAAGAAGTGGCTTGGACACTCTGTCACCCAGGCATCCTGTCAAACCCCGTCATCTGTCCGGCCAATGCAGACCTCGAGCTCATTGCCCAGAAGAAGAGCTAGGATCAAGAGAGGGTTGCAGCACCTCACGAGTGCTTGTGCGCCCTCCTGCGACATCCTGCCACCACAGACCCAGTCGACATCGTGTGGGGCAGCCTACATGCCCTCCGGCCCGTGTTTCGCTGCATACCCTAAAATCCAGGGACAAAGCCGATGTGGCCCCTGGAGCCCCCAGGTGCTGCTTTCCCGGCCTGTGAACTGTAACATCAACGGACCTGGACTGGTGGAAATGGCTATCCGGAACGGACGCTGGTGGAAGGTGAACTGGTCTCCTGTAGTCCGGCAATTGCTTAAAGAGGACTCTGTAAATACATGTTGTGGAGTGGTGAACCCGCAGTTGGTGGGTCTGTGCTATAGGGTGCCAGCGGCCAACAATGGCGTCAGTCAGTGGTTGCAGTTTCCACACCCCAGGTTAATAAAGGGTTTTTGAAACATGTGGTCGAACTGCCAATGTTACACCGGTGGTTCGCCAACCGTGGCTGTCACCGCGGGCTCATGTGTAGTATGTTTATGTGTGTTTTATGCCTATGGCCATGTGAGCCCATGGGTGTGGCCTATCCTATTTGTTGTGTGATTTTATGATTCTAAAGTAGCCTAAGTAATGTTCTGTAACAGGGGGAGGAGATTGTTTATATTTCAATATTTGTTTGTTATGGAAAAGGAGGAGTGTGGTGTGTGACCCTCCCAGGTGTGCTGCCCCTTTAAGGGGATGTGTCCCTTCCCTGTGTGTTGCCCTTTTAACATGGGCCATGACTGGGTCATCAATCTAATAAAAGGAGCTTCTGCAGACATTCCCAACAGGACGGCTGCAGACTCCAGAAGAGGAACTCCTGAGCCCATGTCTCATTTCATGTAGGCTTCAGGACTACACGTGGGGGCACCGGCCTGCGTGCCCTGATGCCGTGGGACCCTCGTGCCAGCACAGTGGCAGAGGTCCGCATGTTCAGGGGCACGGCAGGCGCAGCTCCCACCCCTGATGGTGCTGGTGTCATCTAGCACCATGGGGCCTGCCGGATGACCAGGGCAGGCCCCAACCCCCACAGGCACTGTGCCTGTCGTGTGAACACGATTGTAGCACTATGGTGGCCTGCCAGATGTCCATGGGAGGCCACCCACAACAGGCAGGTATGGCTCTCAACCTATTGTGGCCCCTTGGCGGGTGAATACACACGATTTTATATTTGGTGGTTGATAGCCCATTGATTTATATGGGGTATAAGTGGCTTTGTGGGTGAGAGAGCTGCCTGTTGTGTATTAAGGCACTGCAGAGTGCTGCACGCTCTCTGGAGGGAGAGTGTACAGAGCTGCGTGGCGCGGGTTTTAGCCCAGTGTCGCAGCGGTATTATAACTGGAGCCGGAGACCATGTGTATGGTGCAGCGTACGCTCTCTCCATCTGACCAGGAACCCCCTGGCCATGCCTCCTTTATTTGTGCATCATTGACGAGCATGGTGTTTGGGGAATGGGGTACAAACGTGACAGGGTCATAACATCCCTCCTTTTTTCCCAAACGAACAAAACATTTACTTAACTGCATCTTAACACTGTCCTGAAGAAAAATTCTCTGAGATTCACCAACGGTGCAGGGGCTTCCCTCAGCTGGTACCAGCCATGGTGATGTGTTGTAGCTGGGGCAGGTGTTGCTTATTCTGGGGGTGTTTCTGCCTCTGCTCCTGGTGTGGCCCTGGTTCTCTCTGTTGACTCTTGAAGTGCAGATTCCCCATCTTCTGTTAGTTCTAGGGGTGCTCCTGGATCAACGCTACTTTCAGAAAGCAGGTCCCTGGTCAATGCTCTTGGACCTTCAGTCCACACTCGTTTCGGCAATCGCTTGAACCACAATGCATTCGCATTGATGAACCCACCCATATTAAGGGCAGAACGCTCGACTGGATTACTGATCTTAATTGCAACACCACCATAAGCTCCAACTACGCCTGCACTTGGTCTGACCACCACATCATCATCTTCCACTTACCAGCAACTAACCCACACACCATCCCTTTGATAGCTCCCGCCATTCCCACAAGGAACAAAAAAGACATCACCAGGGACAAACTACTCCCACTTATCCTTCCCATCCTGGATAACAGCATGACTCAGCATAACGACCCCACAGTCTTAGTAGATACCTTCAATCAAACTCTGCTTAAAGCCATCGATAATAATAGCACCGCTCAAACTACGGAAAGCCAAACAACAAGCCCATCTGAACTCCTGGTTCACCCCGCAATTAAGAATTCTATGCAAAGAAAAACGTAAGGCAGAATCCCTCTGGAGGAGCCACCCTTGCGACTCTAACAAGGAACACCTTATCTTCACCACGCATAATTATAAGGAAGTGATCTTACAAGCCAAAAAGGAGACTTACAACCAATGTATTACCCAAGCGGAATCCAACACTAAGGAGCTATTTAAAATCCTTAAAGAACTGGAATCCCCCGCTTCAGCACCTGATACCTGCATTAAAGACAGTAAATGGTGCAATAATATCCAAAATGCCCTCCTCAATAAAATCACCACATTGCAATCTAAAATTAACGCCAAACAAACCTCCTTACTCACTAACCTTTCCACCAAATCATCCATCACTCCGATGGCATCCTTTTCTCACACCCCTTTCAGCTTCACCCCACTCTCCATCCCTGAGGTCGAAAACATCATTCGCAACCTCAAACCATCTAATTGCCAAGGCGACTCCTGCCCAGCACCCGTCATCAAGGAAGCGGCACATGACCTCGCCCCCTTCATAACAACCTTCATTAACTCGTTATTCTTAACTGGAACGGTACCTAACAACTTAAAGGACGCCTGGGTTTTCCCTCTCCTAAAAAAAACAACCTTAGACCCGGAAACACCAACAAACTACAGACCTATCACGACTATACCATTTTTACTCAAAATACTGGACAGAGCAGCATACCTGCAGATTCAGAACTACTTGGAAACTCATAACCTCCTCGGCTCAAGACAATCTGGCTTCAGACCCAAGCACGGGACTGAAACAGCTCTTCTTGATCTGAAAACACAAATCGAGGACATTAAAGACAACGGCAAACTGGCCCTCTTACTACTACTGGACGTATCCGCTGCCTTTAATTTGGTCAATCACCAAATACTATGTCGGCATCTGAAGTCCGCTGCCCATTTCTCGGATAAGGCCTCCAACTGGATCAGGTCTTTCCTCAACAACAGGCACATGAGAGTTTTTTCACCAACCTCATCGGCCAATCCTGCACCAGTCCCCTGTGGAGTCCCGCAAGGGTCCTGTGTCTCTCCAACCCTCTACAATGTCTTCACCAAACCTCTATTTGATGTGCTTGATTATCTGGGTGTCACCTTAACGAATTATGCTGATGACACCCAGATACTCATACCTATCACTGGTGATTACATTGCTGACTCTAAAGCCCTTAATGACATTTACCTTGTCATCCAAGCCTGGATGGCTCAGCACGAATTGTGTCTTAATGATGACAAGACCGAGCTCCTCATCTTAGGGACACTACAGAGACTCAACAAACTGAGCCCCCTGTTCGGCTCCTTTAATATTGACGGTAATCTAATTAAAGTTTCCAAAGACACCCAAACCTTGGGTATTTACCTTGACTCCTCCCTGACCCTTACTAGACAAACCAATGCAGTGGCTGCTGCATCCGCCTACACTTGCAAACTGATCGCAGCCTGTCGCCCATTCCTCTCCACGCAGAACTGCATTGCCTTGGCTAGAACCCTGATTATGTCCAAATTGGACTATTGTAATGCATTTTACCAAGGTACTAACCAAGGTAATCTAAACAAACTTCAGACTACCCAAAATAACGCCATTAGAGTGGCCCTCAATATCCCCCGATCTGCCCACATCTCAGATACTAGGAAGAACCTCAACTGGCTTTCTGTCGCCCAAAGGATCTCCTTGAAAGTCCTGGCCCTCACTTATAAATGTGTAAACCATCAGGCCCCCATATATCAAGCTGTTCGATTCACCCAGTACATACCATCATGAGCTCTCAGATCTGCACAAGCACAAGGTGTTGTGATCCCGAGATTCAAACTTCAAACTGCTCGGGGCACCAGCTTCCCAGTCCTGGCAGCCAAGCTTTGGAACACTGTACCACTCTCTATCAGAACTTTACCGTCATTCAACTTATTTAAACACAAAGCCAAGCTCTGGCTAGCTACAACTCACCAATAACAGCTTTTCTGTACCTTTCAGGCCACCCTTGAGACCCTGCCTTGTTATACTCTGTATTTACTGCGTCTGTTTGCCACCTTGACCTGTAATCGTATACTCTTGGGACAATTTTGTTGATCACTGTGATTGTATATCATGCTTGTAATGTTCTACTAAGATATGCGCCTGGTTGCCCTTGGGCCTGGTTGCGCTGTATAAATAAAACAAATACAAATACAAATTCCTTGCCATTACATCTCAGCTTTGATCTGCTCTTACGATGGTGCACTGCTTCTCCACTACTGTCCAGGGATTGCTGTCGAATGGAAGTGTCAGTTTGGTTCAGCTCATATTGTTGAGCACTATCACGTGGTCCCCCATGTGCAGTTTCGTCTTCTTTGGGTGTCACTGGATGCTCATCCTCTCGTTTGTGCTAACGCTGTTGGACTGAACTTGCTGGTCATTGATAGCTCTACCCACCATGGGCCTGTGATGAGGTATTGGCATCCGCAGCACCATTTTGTACATGAGGTCGGAGGGGTGCTTTGGGAGTTCCAGTGGATGCATGTGGGGTAAGTTGTTAGTTCCGCAGGAACCAATATAGTTCAAACTTCCATGGGAGATCTTGTGCTTTTGAAATGCGGAATATCATGTTTAGTGTTCGCTTTAAAAATGCTTGGTGTCTCAAGTCGCATGGTGCCAGCGGAGTGTGATGCGATTATGGTATATTTGGAGCTCCTCCAGGTACTTTTTTAACTCTTTCTCTTGAAAGGGTGGGCAATTGTCACTCCTTAGCGATGAGGCAGGCTGTGCGTGGCAAACATATTTTCGAGGACCAGTAGCACTGTGTCAGCAGCAGTGTATTGCACTACTTCTACTTTGGGGCATCTTGAATAGTTTTCGATGGCGGCTAGGTATATGCCTTCCTGCAAGGTGCAGAAATCCACGCTTATTGCTTCCCATTGGGATCTTCCTTTCAGCGCTGAACAGATAGGCTCTGGGCTCGGAGGTGCTCCTGCTGCTTGGCAGGAGGAAACAATGGGCCTCATTATGACCATGCCGGTTCGGTAACAACGGTGCCGGTAAGCCTACCAGCACCATTGTTACCGGACCTGCATAGTAAGACTTTGCGGGCGGGTGCCGTCCCGCCCGTCAGGGTCAGACCTGGGAGACGGACCGGCACCCACCCGCAGAGTTTCACGGAAGCTTCCATGGTCCCTATTCCCATTAGGAATGGGAATTAACATTTACTGGTGCCTTTCATTTTTTTCCGGAACGCCGGGGTCATAATCCCCTGGTGTTTCCGGCAAGCCAGGCACCAGTAAATATTGCAAGTCCGGCGGCAACACGCGGTACCACCGGCAGGTTTACCGCAGGACTTGTAATGAGGCCCAATATCTTCAACATTTCCATCAATGTGTGGACCCATATTCTGCTTCTCATTTGGGATTTGGTGCAGAACATGCCATGCTGACCCTTTTGTGCGAGGGTGACGATTCGGTCCTGTGGGCTGTCAGGGATAACTATTCTTTCTCCTCGGAGGAAGAGGCCATCTGATGTTATTGAGAGTTAGTGGTGGACTGCAAACATTCCTGTTACAAATTCTTGAGCGCCTTCGTGCAGTTCTGGTTGTGCCTTTAAAACTGGTTCCCCATGCCCAACAGTATTGCGTTCTTTATAATTTTGCTGCCTTGATCCTCGATAGTTTGGTGATGCTAATTGTCTTTGGCTTTTCCGGTGTGGGGGCAACTCAGCAACAAATTACTGGTCACGCCACACTCTGGGCCACCATAGGTCATCACGCTTGTGCAATACCCACGAATGTGCTTCTGAAGGTATATACCGCACACTGCACTAGCAGAACGATATAAATATGTGTTTTAATGCAGACACCCTCCCTCCAGCATTGGCCGATTTCTGTAATCACACTTTCACCACTGGCGCGTTCCCCTCTCCCCTTAAGCACTCCCTTATGCATCCACTCCTCAAGAAGCTGTCTGCCGATCCTGCCTGCCTGGCAATCTATCGCCCAATCTCCATCACCCCTTTCACGGGCAAACTGTTGGAAAAGCTGTCCATCTCCCAGCTTACTCTCCACACTGAATCTGTTGGTTGTGCTGCATGACCTTCAGTCTGGCCTCAGAGCTGCCAGAGTCACGGAAACTGCTCTCCTGAACACCTTTGAAGATCTGCTCTCTAACCTTGATTCCAGCATTCCTTCTATCCTCATCCTCCTTGATCTTTCCTCTGCTTTCGACACGGTCAACCACGCCATCCTGATCAATCTTGATCAATCGACACCATGAGAACATGGGCATCACGGATCAGGCCCTTGAGTGGCTGACCTTCTTCCACTTGGACAGCCCCTCCCAGGTCCAACTTGGTCCCTTTCTCTCTGCTCCATCCTCTCACGCTGGTTTTTAAACCTCTACTTGGCCCCTTTGGCCCACCTGATTTCTACCTTCGCCTCTAACTTTCAGTGTTATGCGGATGACACTCCGCTTTCCTTCAGGCTCCTCTCAGACTCCTCTCCTCTCTCGCTCATTCCTGACTGTCTATCTGCGATTCAGGATTGGTGTGCCTCTAATGATCTCTGTCTTAATGTCAGTAAGATGGAGATGTTTCTCACTTGGACTCCTGCCCCTGCTTTCCCTCTCTCACTCTGGCCGCCTGACTTCAGCCCTATTCCTTCGACATTCTGTGAGGCAAACAACCTTGGTGTCATCTTTGACTCCACCCTCTCATTCTCTCCTCACATCTCGGACGTCGCCAGGAAGTCCCACTACCAGCTGCTCCTCCTCAAAGGTACTCTTCCCTTTCTCACTTTCCCCCAGAAGCTCACTGTCTCCAGAGCCTTGGTTCTCTCTAGGCTGGACTACTGCAACAGCCGCTTTCTCAATCTGACTTCTTCTACTCTCACCTTCTGCAACTAATCCAGAACAGGACTCAAGCCCAGGGAATCATATCTCTCCAGCCCTGAAATCTCTCCACTGGCTCCCAGTTGCTGCAAGGATCAAGTTCAAGACCCTTTGCATTGTCCACAAGGCTTTCTGGGCCTGGGGCCCACACTACATCCAACGCTCTCCTCCAAAATATCTTCCTTCTTAAGCCCTTTCCTCTGTTACCTACAACTCTCAAAGGGTTAAACACTTTTCCAGGCAGAGAGTGGGTGGTAGATCTCTCTCCTCTGCAGGCACCTCCCTCTGGAATAGCCTCCCTGCCCCTCTCAAACTTGAGCCGGACCACCTGAATTTCCGGAAGCAGCTCAAACCTTTCCTCTCTCTTCTGCTTTTTCTCTCTCCCTCCCCTGCTGGCCTACCTGACCTACCTGTTTGCTCTACCGACTGGTTGCTTGGCTACCCTCAGAGTCTCACTGAGTCCAGATTCTTTCTTGACAGTCACCCTTGCACTGCCTCTGGGCCTACCACAAACTTAGGGACTGTAACTGTAACACTACAGTCCCTTGTTCTCCTTGCACTACCCAGAGCCGCGCTGCACTTACTCAGAGCATTGCTGCCCTGTTTTTCCCTCTCCTCTCCCTTGCACTTCCCCCCTCGCTTTCCCCTTGCACTTCTCATTCTTGCACTTGCACGATCTGAATGACACAAGGCCTAGTAAGATTTTTTGTCTTGTCCTCCCTCTATTTTCTCGCCCTTTTCTTGTTGCGCCTAGAAACACTTGTGTACAGGCGTGTTATAAATGTCTTATATCATATCATTTGATCACAGATGCCAAGAAAAATATACAAAGCCACAGTAAGAAGCGGCTAGACTGGCAGCACCCAAATGGCAGTCTAGCCAGGTAATTCGCTTAGCAGGACTGCTTTATTAGAAATGCCCAGTAAAAAAATATCATACCAAACTGAGGAATGACTAGACTGGCTACACCAAAATGCCTCTCTAGCCACTAATACCACACATCATGCCTGATTAGCCTGGAAATGGACAGCCTTTATGATGTGTTGCACAAGCCTGCACCTCCCACACCTCCCTTCTCCCTCCCAACCCTACCTCAACCTCCAAACTCAGCTTCTGTGCCCAGAATTACCTCCACGTCCCTCTTCCTTGTCCCAGAGCTTATGGATGAGGCTCTTTGCCTCATAGGTAAGTACTGGGATGAGGAAAAGTGGGACTAGGAGTAATGATGATTACAGGTAGTTAAGTCAGGCTTTACCTCCATGTACCTCTACCTCATCCCAGTACTTGTGTATAAGGCACTCTGCCTCTTACACAAGTGATGTCTCATACACACTGGGACTAGGAAGAATAGGGCTAGGAGTAATGAGTAATCAAGGCATCAAACGCAAGTATTGGTGCAACACCATTGAGTTGACTGGGATTCAGCACTCCCTCCCCCTTTCCCCTGAAATGTTGGGCTATGATGACTCAACCTGGTCGACCTTCACAGCAGTTGCAGACAGAACAGTACACAGATTTTAAATGGCACCTGGGTTTTGCTGTTAACAAGAGCCCAGCAATAACTAACATAAAGCATTTCACTGTTAGCACCTGCATTCAAATGCCACATTTTTTAGGCAATTGAAATCGTGATGTGGGTTTAATACTTGCATGCCAGCGGAGTGATTGGAAGGGTAGGAAGGCAGCAGGAGACCGCTCATTCTCACAGCAGTCCATAAGTGGGTGCTTTCAAACTTAAAGGAGCGAGTTAACTGCTTGTAACATTGAAGCTGCACTAGAATTGTCTCATTAAAATGCATAAAGAAATGAGAGGCCCCAAACAAATAAGTTTTCCCCTCCCTCACCGCCCATGAAGTTAGCGCCTCTCCCAACATTTGAAGGGTTAGCCCCCGAAATGTAGATTTGTTGAGCCCCTGAACGCAAGCACACACACCATTCACCATATACACACACGCGCACCTAGCAATCCATATATTTAAGTGTGCATTCTTTCACCATACAGGGACACCCAAGCAGCTATCCATACATTTAAATGTGCACCCTTTCACCATACAGGCACACCCAGGCAGCTACCCGTACATTTAAGTGTGCAGCCTTTCACCATAGAGGCACACACTACCAGTCACCCACCCATGCATTTAAGTGTGCACCCTTTCACCATATGCTCATACAGGCAGCCACCTATACATTTAAGTGTGCACCCTTTTACCATACAGGCACACTCAGACAGACACCCGTACATTAAAGTGTGCACCCTTTCACCATACACTCACACAGGCAGCCACCTATACATTTAATTGTGAAGCCTTTGACCATACACTCATACACACACACACACACATGTCATGGGGTTGAGGGGAGCTCTAATACTTCCTAAAAAATTGGGCCTCATTACAACTATATTACAGCTCTGCGGCCGGTTGCTATCCCGCCCGGCAGGTTAGACCAGACTTGCCAGGCGGAACGACACCCACCCGGGTATCATTTGCCGGTGCCTGACTCCCCAGACTGACGGGCTTGTAATCTCCCTGTGTTCCCGGGAAGTCATTACGGGTCCGGCGGCAACCTGCCGGTAGCACTGGCACAGTTACCGACAAACCCTTTATGAGACCCATTGTTTCTTTTTGAAGTCACTCTAACTTCATAAAGAAATTATTTGAGTTAAAGACCGAACCATAACGGCAGTAATTTCTTTGGGAAGGTAGAGTCACTTCAAAAATAAACTATTTATTTTTTAAGTCATAGGGCTCCCCCCACCCCATGACATGGAGGCCTCCAGACCATGGGGGGGCAGAGCCCTCAGAGTTCAAAAAGAACATTTCCTTTTCTAGTCACTACCTTCATAAAGAAATTATTTCTGTTACGGAAATCATTTCTTTATTAATGCAGATTAAATTGAAAAAGAAAAAAAAAAATTTGGGAAAACAAATATTTTTCTTTTTTTTTATCCAGGGGTCCCCCCCACACAACATGTGCTGACGGGGCCCCCCACACCGCGGGGCTGCAGGAGCCCCTGTTACGCCAGTGCCTTCACTTCCGCTGTGGTTGCTGGCCACGGGTGTCTCTAGAGGAAGTCAGCAGTTTTATGGGTCCCAATTTGGGATTTCAGGTTGAAGTCATATTGTTGCAGGTGTAGGAGCCACTTCTCAATCCTTGCTCGGGGATGTGGTACTGATGCTGTAAGGATGGGGATTAATGTCTTGTGGTCAGTGTATGCAGTGAACCTCCACCTGTAGAGGTATATGTGGAAGTGGCGGATGCCCACAATGCTGCAATTGCCTCCTTCTCTAGGTGGGAATACCTTTGCTTGGTCGGGGTGAGTGCCCTGGAGGCATAGGCAATGGGCCTCACGACTCCCGTTTGAGCCTTCTGCACCATTATGGCTCCCAATCCCAGTGTTCTGGTGTCTACGTAAAGCTCGGTCTTCATGGCCGTGTCATAATATGCCATTGTGGTCTACGCCTATAAGGAATCTTTAATGCTTTGTAAGGATTCCTGACACCTATTGTCCCATTCCCACTTTGCGTTTGTTTTTGTCAATTCCTACAAGGGTTCCGATAGAGTATCCAGATTGTTAATGAACCAGCCACAGTAGGTCGCCATACCTAATAATCCCTTGACCTCCATGGGCGTCGGTGGGGGGCAACACTGCAAACTTTTGGGGTCCTCTGCTGATACTCCCCTGCTGTTAAAGACATATCCAAAGAACATGAGTTCTTCCTTCAAGAAATCACATTTGTCTTTATGTAGAGTGAGGCCTACGTCATCTAGCCAATCCAGTCCTGCTGCTAATCGCATCGAGTTGTTTGGTCTTGTCTGCAGTGAATATCAGGATGTCATTGCTGGCATTAAGGATCCCCGGCGGACCTTGTAGCACCGTTTGTATGGTATGATATGATATGATAGGTTATTTATAACGCGCTTAATATCCAGAGGTTTCTAAGCGTGGATCCGGGGATCAAACCTGTGTTGCTCTGTGTCATCTTGCTTCCAAGACACGCACGTTGCCCCTGAGCTATTCTCCCAGGGCCAAGATGGTACGGTGTACTGGAACAAACAATTCAGCTGCAGACGAGATGCCAAAATTCAAGCTTTTGTACCTCCGTAGTCTGAGGTGTGTTGAGAATGTGGTAATGTACCTTGATTCTTCATGGAGCTTCACCTGGTGATATCTGACTTTGAGGTCCAGCGTGGAGAATATTTACGAGCCCTTTAGGTCTGTGATAATCTCGTCCAGCATAGGGATTATGTGTTGTTCCCTTATTATCGCTGTGTTGGGGAGGCGCATGTCGATGCACAGTCTCACTGTACTGGGTCGCTTGGGTTTGTGCACGACTACCATGGTGTGGCATTGGTACTTTTTCTATTATGCCTGCTTTGTCAAGGTCCTGTAGCTCTTTAGCTACCTGATCCCGCATGTGGAAAGGCATTCTTTGGTGTCTCATAGCCCTGTGCTGGACTGACGTGGCTATGTGGATTTTCACTGGCCGCCCTTTTAGTCATCTGATGTCCTCAACAGCTCTGGGTGTTTGGCGAGAACAGCTTGGATCTCCTCTGTTGTGGATACTTCACAGATGAATTGAATTAGGCCCAGGTCTTCTGCCGCTTCCTAGCACAGCAAACATTCTAACCCAGTGTCAACGACTTATATTTTTGACTTTATCATTTTGTCCCCTTTCTTAAGTTTGGTCTGAAATCGTCCCATGACTGGCAGGGGTTTCTTGAACCTGTATGCTTAGAGTAGGGTGTCGGTCATTTTTTGTTCTGGTATGGGCTTCATTCGAGAGTATGTCGTATGTGGCATGGCATTCACTGATGCACCAGTGTCTATCGTGATGATCACTGCTTGTCGTGCTATCGCTTTGGTGCACCTGGGACACTTCCATGTGGATAACTTGCTTCCACGGTTCAAAGCAGAGATCATGTGCATCTTCCCTCTTTTTTTGTTGTGATCCTGGTTTGCATTGCTGCTGCCGTTGGCTCATCTTGGTCTTGTGACTCATCCATCGATGAGTTACCACTTGCCTCCACCTACCGAGCTTTCGCTTGTTTCTTCTTCTGCTTGGTCCTCGGTGAGGTGTGGTGCCTATATGTTGCTGACGCAGAAGCCGATGATCGGCATACCTTTGCATAGTGGTCCAAAAGGCTGCACGCACTGCAAGTAGTGCCTTGTGCTCGACAGTCTCTTCTTCCGTGGTGTTTTCCTCCGCAGCGCCCGTACTCATTTGGGCCTGATATCGTGAGCTCCACAGTGGGGGTTTGCCCAGGTCTCTTTCTTGCCTTGCCTGTGCATTTCAGCCCAATACCATTGCGATGGTTGGCGAGGGGGTATATTTAATTCTCTGTAGGCTGTTCCCCATGTGTGCTGCTCTGATGTGGGCAAGTTCATTTTGGCGTCCATATTCTACTATGCGGTGGAGAGGGATCCCTTTTTCACCGAGTATGATTCGCTGTAGTTTCTCAGATTGCATTCCATTGATCATTTGGTGCTGTATTTCCTTTTCGTCATCCTCAAATTTGCAGGACAAGGCCAATCGATGCAGGTGTGTGTGATATGCATCTGTAGTCTCCAACCTCTCTTCAATCCTTGTGCAGAAGATGAAAACCACATAATATGGGTTCAGCTGTGGCATGAAGTGGTTGGTTAAGGCTTCTATGGTGAAATCATAGTCGTCTGCACCTTTGGCGGCGGTTAATTAATTGAATATGCATAGAGCTACATCACCCACGTTGAGCAGGTGGCGTGACCTCATCTTTCTGGCGGCCGCAATGTCCCGGCTGTCCATTAACATCTCAATATTTTGTATCAATATGGCTCATGTGGGTCCTACAGATTATGGGTCTGTATATTGGTCAAATGGTGATAGTTATGTCCCTGACCTGCTTTGGCTTCGTGGTGTAGTTCTGGGGTTGATGGTGGTCACTAACCTATTGGGTGTTGTTGAACCTGTCGCTGGTCTGGCGGGTTGCTCGTCCCTGCGGTGGCCCTTATTATCCATGTGTGTTGCCTTGCTGCGACATTCCGTGCTTGAGATTTTTTTTTCTTTTCTTTTCCTTTTGATATGGCCTGGTGTGTGCTCCTTTCCTTGTGTTGCCGTGGTTTTATTTATTTAATTATTTATTTATATATACTATTTTCTTGTGGTGATGTGGATCGATCCCACTTCGTCGCCAATGTTGTGTTCTATGGCACTGCGGGCTGCCACACGCTTTCCCAAGGGAGGTCGTACAGAGCCGCGTGGCGCGGAGCGATGCCCAGAGTCGCAGTGGGATAATAACTGGAGCCGGAGACAATGGGCCTCATTACAAATCAGGCGGTCCGGAAATAACGGTGGCGGTAAACCCGCCGCCACCGTTGTATCCGGACCACCTGATCCCGACTCCTGCAGGCGGGAGGTGATGTTCCCGCCAGGTTTGACCTGGCGGGTTTAACACTGCCCGCCTGCAGGCGGACGAGGAAACACCGGCAGCATTACGAGGTGCTGCCGGTGTTTCCATGATCCCCATTCCCATTGAGTCCTATAGGACTCAATGGGAATGGGGATTAACACCATTCCGCCTCCGTGATTCCCGGAAAACCGGGGTTGTAATGCCCCGGGAATCACGGAGGCGGAATGGTAATACGAGTCCGGCGGTAACCAGGCAGTTTTACCACCTCGTTACCGCCAGACTCGTAATGAGGCCCAGTGTGTGTTGCCGCGTGCGCTCGCTCCATCTGACTCGGAGACCCCGGGCACGCCTCCTTTATGCGTGTGTCACCGCTCGTGCTCAGTGACTTGCAGGGTGTGTTCGGGGAATGGGGTACAAACGTGTCAGGGACATAACACTGCCTAAGTGGCGGGTGACACCCGCCAAAAGCGTGTGAGTTGAGAGGTATCAGAAGTACAAATCGGGCGTAATTGTTACCACAGCTCTCAATTTACCGAATTCCATGCCTGAGGATGCCACCTAGGCCTGTTTTTATGGGGAACTGAAGGATCATTTGTCAATTTTAAAACGGAAAAATTCAAAACTACAAACTCCAGAATTCCAATGAAAAAAACAGGACTGAATGGCTTTCTCTGGAAGGGAATCTAAACCACATCAGAAGCCGCCTGCAGTGCTTGCGGTTCCATACAGTATCATTTGTTTCAACGGCCCCCCTTATCAACTTTTCGGTAAAATTAGTGGTAGATGTCTTTTTAACACATACACTGCACACAAAAATAGAACCAGGGTGAATGTTACCTCCACGTCCCTCTTCCTCGCCACAGTACTTACTTGTGAGGTTTTCAACCTACATCCCAGGAATCCAATCCATCTATCTTTTAACTAACATCCCTCAGCACTCCAGAGAGGACAATACTCCTCCACCCCCACAGCATGTTAGTTATTTTTTCCTACCTACTTGTCAGGATCTTGGGTGGGTGGGTGGCTGGCCAGCTGCTACTCTGTTGTTTCCTCTCCCTTGGGCTTGGAGGGGCACGTGTGACTTTACCTGCCCCCCTGCACTCCCTGCTGGGCTTTGGGGTGCTTGGCAGCGGAATGTTGGTCTTCCAGGACTCTTTGCTGAGCAGGGAGCCTAGTTGAGCTGTCTCCTGTCCTGCGGGCCCTACTGGGTGGGACGGCGTGGATGGCCTCATTGGTTTCATCTGTCCGGGCCGGAGAGTCGCTCCGGGCGTCAGTGAGTGGAGGGCTGGTGGTGGTGCCCTTAGCACTCGTACGAGGTATGAGGGGTGGGGCTTCCAGACCCTCTTTGGTGCTTGGCCGCTCCAGTCCCCGCCTCTGTCCGTCGTTGCTTTCAATTGCCCGGAGACAGGACGGGGCTCATGTGAGCGCGACCACCTCGACAGGCGTTTGCATTGTTTCATGACCTCGAGGAGATCCAGGCAGGGCCTGGTGTCTCTGCAAGGTCCTTGCTTTTTAAATGTATATGTGCAGTGTGCGTGGGGACAGCAATGTTTTTGTTAACCAAATTTCCAAAAACAACAAAGCTCTTCTTTTTGGTGAAATCAAGACCTTCCACTTCCTCAACATAGCACCAATGGTTTTCCAAGCCCCAATGCTTTGCCATCACTTCCAGCTATCCAAGAAGACTTTGCACGGTTAGAAAGAAATACAACTTCTAGAAATGTTAGTGGAACACAAGTCTTGGTTAAAAGTTATTACATCTTCATTCACAAGATTAGGATTCACAATAGGACTATTTGTCTAGATGACTTCACAGTGCTGGTGTTTCTTTCTTCTTCAACACTTCATTTCTACTAAGGTTTACCATGAGGACATTCTCCTTTGCCTCCTAGCACTCGACTGTACTTGTACCATGCAAGTCTTGCATCTACCGACAACCAAATAGATCAGCACAGCTTCAGTACTTTGTGATTCAAGACAGAGGGCCTCATTACGAGTTTGGAGGTAGCCATGGTGCTATTAGCACCATGGTTGCCTCCAAACGGGGCTCCATTACCGGGTTCCTTCAATGAGGAATAGCTGGGTCATTCCAACATTGGAGGACCCGGTAATTCCTCCTTGAAGGAACCATTCCCCATTCCCACTTGAACCCCCATAGGGCTCAATGGGAATGGGGAGGGGGAGGGAGGTAATAACGGGCACATTACAAGTGACCCGTTATTACCTCCCTCTTCCCCTCGCAGGACCCGGAAAAGACGTCTGGTATTACCAGACTTCTGGTCCGGGTCCCGCAAAGGGAACCTCGTAATCGGCGCTCACGTAATGAAGGGTGCCGGTCCCGGTCCCGTACCGGCACCCTTCATTACCTGAGTGCCAGGGTCGTAATGAGGCTCAGAGTCTGGAAACATTCACTTTAATTTATTTATATGTATTTATTTATTGGACATTTGTATGGCGCCTATACAGCAGAAGGGGATGAGGGAACAGAGGAGGATTACCAACAGTAAACAATCCTACTAAGATTTGTGACATTCGGATTGTGCAAGTGCAGCAAGCAGGAAGTGCAGGGAGGGGCAATCAGGGCGAATGGGAAGGTAAGGGAAAAGGGGAGGAAGAAGAGGGGGCCCCAATAGCTGGGTAAGTGATAAGGGGAGCCAGGAGGGCAAGTGCTCTGGCTAATGGGATGAGGGTCAGGTGCGAGGAGGGGGGATGGGCCAGGCTCAGTAGTCTAGCAGTGCGCAGGGGGAACGGGATGAGGATCTGTTAGTACAAGGAAGGGGGGTAGACCAGATTCACTCTAGTCAGGAAAGGGTGCCCAAGGGCAAATGCTGGTAAGGTGGTACTGAGGCAACTGGGCAAGGTGGGACCCGGCCCCTGTATGACTCAAAAGGGACCAGGAAGCTAGTTGCAGCAGCACAGGAGCATTACCAAGGAAGGGGGAGAGGGAAGGAGGAGGAGGAGGACAGGTCTGAGGGTGGGAGGCCCTTCCAGAGAGAGGCTCCTGTTGAAAAAAGAGGTCACCCCCCCACTCTTTGCTTTGAGAAATGTTTGACCTGCAGAGAGCTAGAGCTACAGGAATAAAGAGATCTAGCACTGAGGTATTTAGGGAGAGAAAGTTGGATGTAGCGCTGATTGTGGATGATGCAGAGGGTCTTGAATTTGATTCTTGCAGCCAGTGGAGATATATATTAGGGCTGGAGAGATGCGGTGCCTGGGCTTGAGGCCAAGGATTTTTTTTTAAATATATTTTATTAGTTTCATAACATAAGATAACAAAACTGGCATCAGTGGCGATAGGTCAGGCATATCAAAAAGTAAAGTCCCCAACTCCCCACTACCCATCCCTCCCCTCCCCTTCCAAGACCACGGTTAGTTCTTTGTTCATCATGAGTCCATGCCCGGGCCTGGGTCGCCTTCCCCGATTGTCTCACCCTCCAGCGACTCTGGATGGAGCAGGGGTACTGTTAAGGCCACCCAACGGTGTAGCTCCTCGCTAGAATCAAGTCTCTGTACTTGGATCGCCGTCTCCCATGCCGCGGTTTCGGCTGTGATGCACTTCGCAAGATCTCCCCGCCATATGGGCATAAGCGGGCCTCTGGGGCTTTTCCACCCCATGGCTATGAGCCTTTTGTCCGTTATATATATAAGGTCTCTAAGCTTATTGAGGGATTTATTCTTCCTGCTGCACCTATACCCGCCCAGGATACATGCCGAGGGTTCGTCCACTTCAATGTCAATGTCTGCACCAGCCACTCTTTCCTTCACTTGTGTCCAGAACTCTCTAATCACTGGGCATCCCCAGAACATGTGGGTCATACCAACCTTGGGCTCACTGCATTTGGGACATGATTGGGTGCCTGCGCCGGTAAACCTTGATATAGCTTCCGGGGTGAGGTACGCTCTGTTCATAATATACAGTTGGATGAGCTGTAAGTGGGCGTTTCGGGAGATTTTTTTGTGGTAGTGGGTTATATCACCCCAGGCTTTGTCTTCAAAAACAAGGTTTAATTCGGTCTCCCATTTGTCCCGGCATTTGAGGTCATCTTTGGTGGAGCCCCATAGTAGGGCCTCGTAGATACGTGAGGTTTTGTGGCCCCGCTCAGCAGCGTTCAGTATTGTTTCGATACATTTGTTTTCATCAGTCTGGTCGATAGCGACCGGCCATCTACTATTCAAGGCCTGTATGACCGCTCTGTGCAACAGAAATTGCCCGGCCGGGAGGCCCATGGCATCGCAGAGATCCGGGAAGGCCAAAACCGCCTGTTCTTGGATCAGGTCCCCCAGGGTGGCCACCCCAAAGGGCTCCCATTGTTTACGAGTCTCGAGTTGCCCCCAGGAATGATTGGACATGAGTGCTGCAATGGGGATCTGTGGGGAGTACGGATCCTCAGACCCGACTAGCTTGCAGGCCCTTTTCCAGAGTCGGATCCCCAACTTAACGAGGTAAGGGCAATGTTCGAGGGCACTCTTTCTGGTCCACAGCAAATCCCTAAGTAACAGCTGGGGGAGGGCCGGCTGGAGGAGGCGAATGTCTGTTGTGCTTTCATCGGCCATCCACCGCACAATGTGTGTTAACTGGCTAGCAAGGAAGTAGAATTCGAAATTGGGAATCTTCAGCCCACCCCTCTCGTAAGGTCTCTGGGGAGTTTCCAATGCCACCCTGTGCCTGTCTCCCTGCCAGAGGAAGCCCCTACAGCGTTTGTTGAGGTCTTTAAAGAACGCGGAGGGATGTAGAAGGGAATGTTAGTGAAGTTATGCAATAGGTGGGGTAGAGCGACCATCTTAAGGAGGCCCGCCCTCCCGGACACCGAAAGCGGGAGCCGCCCCCAAAACTCCATGGATTTTAAGAGGGAGTCTTTGGCCCTTACGGTGTTAAGAATATGTTCCGTGCCGGGGTTTCGATGTATAGTTATCCCCAAATATTTGAATGATGTCGCCTGCCATTCGAGGTCTAGGGGAGGGAGAGATCCATAATCTTCACTGTGTAGTGCAGCTAGGGGTAGAGGCAAGATTTACTCTTATTAATCTGGATCCTGGTGTGCTTGTGAAAGCTGTCCAGGGTTTCAAGTATGTAGGGTAGGAGGTTTCAGGGTCCTGTAAGTACAAGAGGGTGTCATCAGCATACATAGAGACGAGGTGAGTCGTTCCATCTATTTCAATGCCCCCATCTCCATATTCCTGTCTCAGGTAGGCTGCTACAGGCTCAGCGGCAATAATGTATAACATGGGGGACAGAGGGCAACCCTGACGGGTGCCTCTGTGTAGGGACCATTTCGCGGAAAAGGTTCTATTGGTTCGTACCCTTGCAGTGGGGTTAGCATAAACCCGCTGAGTCCATTTCAGAAATACGGGCCCTATTCCCATCTTTGCCATGGTAGCATATAGCCATTCCCACCTCACGGAATCAAAAGCTTTGGTGGCGTCCAGTGACGCCACTGCAAGTTTCTGTGGTCTTCCCTCGGTACTATAAATGACGTGATGTAACACGCAGGTTCTCAGTGATGGATCGTCCGGGGACATATCTGGTTTGGTCTTGGTGAATCAACAGTGGGATCACTCTGCGTAGTCTGTTAGCAAGCAGTGCTGTGAGGATCTTGCAGAGGCCAAGGATAAAACTTGCACTCCTATTCTGAATTAGTTGGAGAAGGCAGAGGGAGGAAAGAGGCAGATTGAGGAAGAGGCTGTTACAGTAGTCCAGCCTGGATATAGCCATAGCCCTAGAGATGTTGTGTTTCTGGGGGAAGGTGAGGAAGGGGAGAACGCCTCTGAGGAGGTGAATTTGAAAGTGAGCCTTCTAGGCAAGGTCAGCGATATGAGGTGAGAAGGAGAGAGAGGAGTCAAAGATGACCCCCAGGCTTTTTGCCTCACAAGAGAGTTAGAGGAGGGGGCCCAAGGAGAATGGCTAGAAAGTAGGGGGGAAGGAAGTGAGATGAGTTCCAATAAGAAGGATCTCAGTCTTACTGGTGTTAAGACAGAGAGCATTAGCAGCACACCATGCCGGAATGATAGTCAGACAATCAGGATTGAGTGATGAAGGAGAGGAGGTAGGGGAGGGACGTTTAAAGGAAAGCTGAGTGTCATCTGCATAACACTGGAAATGAGGAGAGAAGGTAGAGATCAAGAGAAGCAAGGTAGATGTTGAAGAGCCACTGTGAGAGGATATAGCCCAGAGGGACACCGCAGGTAGAGAGTGAGGTAGAGGAGAGAAAAGGGCCCAGTTGTAGCCGGGAGGACTGATTCGAAAGGGAAGAGGTCAGCAAAAGCATTGCCTGGTCTGTGATGCCCAGAGTATCACAGAGCCGATTTAAAAAGGTGGCATGATTGACAGTATCGGAGGCAGAGGACAGATCAAGGAGGATGAGGACAGATGGAGTGTTGAAGTCGAGGTTAGAGAGCAAGTCTTTATTGATGTTCAGGAGAGCAGTTTCCATGCACCTTGCTGCTCTGAAGCCAGACTAGTGGTCGTGGAGACAGCCAAAAGATTCAGTGTCGTGGATTAATTGGGAGATGACCAACTTCTCCAAAAGTTTGCCCAAGAAGGGGGTAGTTGAGTTAGCCCAGCAGGAAGGGTCCGTAGACAGCTTGTCTATGAGGGGGTGCACAAGGGAGTACTTGAGAGGTAGTGGGAAGGAGCCAGTGGCAAAAGATTGGTTGCAGAACTCAGCCAGAGAGGGAGCGAGGGCAGCAATATTGTCCTTGAAATTTCTGAAGGAGCAGGGAAGCACCTGTTTAGAGGAGACTTTCATAGAGCACATCTTGGAGACCTCATCAGGTGAAATGGGTTAAAAGGAGAACAGTAGGAGAGGTGGCGAAAGAGGGGCCAAGGGAGTCCTAGGGGAATGTAGAGGAGGGGGGGGAGTAGAGGAGAGTGAGGACATAATGTCCTGAGTTTTGTTTGTGAAGTGGGAGGCCAGCGCTGTGCAAAGGGACTGGAAAGGAAGAGGAGAAGTAGAGACTGTAGAAGGATTGGTGAGTTCCTTGCAGATTTTGAAAAGTTCAGCCGTGCTCTTGGTGGGCCCAGAGATGCCGGCTTGAATATGGGCCCGCTTCTTGGACTGGATGGAGAGTCTGTAATGCCTTTGGAGCAGGCGGCAGGCCAGTTTGTCAGAGGAAGTGTGAGAAGCCAAACATTTCCCTTCTGCAACTCTACACTTGCTTTTCAGCAAGGCTATGTCAGAATCGTACCAATTGTTGCACTTGGAGGCAGGCTTCATGCAGATCCTCATGGCAGATGGCAAGGATGTTGAGGGTGTTGGAGATGGAAAGTTGAAAGTTAACAAGGGTTGCGTCAGAATGAGAGCCGGGAGTAGAACTAGGGGGAAAGGATAAAAGAGGAGGCAAAGGCAGCAACTGACACTCGCTTCATAGGTCGGATAACGGAGAAGGAGGCTGACAGTGCAGATAGAGGCTTAGCCGGGGAGCCCATGAGCTCCAGGTGAGAGGAGAGAATGATCAGACCAAGAGACAGGTGTACTGAGGGGGTTAGAGAGAGAGAGAGGTCAACTGAGATGAACGCATTCAGAGTGTGCCCGGCTGAGTGAGTCAGACCTGAGAGAAGAATGGTGAGGGAAAAAGAGTCACAGAGGTTCCGGAAGGGGAGAGGCACATTGGGGCAATCAAGATGAATATTAAAGTCTGTGAGGAGGAGAAGCTTAGAGGTAGAGGTCAGGAGATATGACAGGAGGTCGGCCCACTCCGATAGGAAGAGGGAGACTGGCCATGGGGTCCTGTAGATGGAAGTGAGAGTGATCGATAAGGTAGGGGAGATGCAAAGTTTGCAGTACAGGCATTCAAAGGAGGAGTAGGATTGAATGGGTGTGATAGAAGCAGGGATCCATTGAGGGAAGACTAGGGCCATGCCTCTTCCAGGTTACCCTTAAGGCACTGCAACACCTTCAAATATGCAAGACACTCTTCCTCTGAATATCTCTCTTCAAAAGGAGCAGCCTCTTTGCCTCTCTTGTCTGTCTGCCACAGCAGCAACCTATGTTTGCCTTTATGACCCACTTCACTCCTTCTCCTACAGTCTTTGGCAACATAGATTATGTCCACTTCAATTAATCTGTATAAGCAGCAAGGTTTCCCCTCCCGAACCTTGTCATCACCTCTTTGCCAACTGTTAGCCAAATAATTACCCAGAAGTCTTGGAGCCATTCTCTTGGCTTCAGGTAATGCTTGCACATGTGTAACATATGCAAGGTTGAACTTCTATTGAGCTCAGAGTACTTGTTACACCATTTTCTGTATTTGAGAAAGGCTGCTTTCAATCTTAATAAGGGAATGCTCTTGGCTTATGCACTGCTTGCGTACACTCCAACTGAATATACAATGTTTAAACATTCAACATCTTTTATGTACAAGGATTGTTCATGTGAATAAAGAGGTAAAGTTCACTCATCACTTAGAAATCGGAATTAGGCACATGCAACCACTTCTTGAGTTTAAGAAGGTTTAAATGTTCAACAATGGTTTCCGCAATGTTCGTTCTGCTTAATGGGAGACATGCAACCACTTCCTCTTAAAGTTAAATGGTTTAACAATTGCTCTCAGTAACGTTTGCTTTCACATGAGTAAAAGAGACATTTCCAATCACACGCAAGTGTTACATTCCATTGCTCCCTAGTTAGGAACTTCAACGAACAACTTAAGCTCACTTCTGCTTTACGTGAGTGAACAGTTAAGCTGGATACTGTTACTGGCCATGCTCGTGCAAAGGACCAGAATGCCAGTTTGACCCACCAGCTTCTGTGATCCTCTTTCTACGTGTTGCACAACTTTTACTGCTTCTGGCTCACTTGGGACCCACACCCTTCCTGGCTGAAGGTGTCTCTGGCCCGGCCATTCGATTAAGGTGCCTCTCTTGCTTCTGAGAGCCATGGGTTGACAACAGCTGCTTCTCACCTCAGTCTCCAACATGTTTCCTGCATGGTAACCATGGCAATCAGGTTCACATGGGTAAAGGCAGTCTTCTTGCACGCCTTCCGTTGCACAGCCTCTGCACTTCAGAGTTTGGGGGAACAGGACCCTCTCGAACAAGCAGCTGAAATCTGCTGCATCCATGTTCCGGCGTCCCTCTAGTTCTCCCACTTTTGTTTGGTTTGCCAACGCTGTGCCTTCTTCTTTCTGCCTCTGCTACTGCATGCACTCCATTCACAGTTCCAGCTCCTTCTAATTGCCTGCACCTGAGGGGCCTTTTATGCCTCTCAGGATCCTTCATGTGTGGGCTGTAAGGCTTAATTGCCTGACTACTGCTACAGCATAACTCTTCAGTCGTCTTCCTCATACCAATACTTATGGAATTATGGGACTTGTAGTCCTTTACAACAAAATCTGTTTTTTTAAGCCACTTCTTGATTTTAAGGGGAGTTTTATTTCCCTTAAAATCATTAAAGGATGAGAGTAAACAGGATTTTTATCCTGAAGTACCTTACGTGGGTGTTGTGGTGTTAAGGTTTGCTCAGGCTTTAAGGTATTTGTGCCCAGAGCCACAGATATTATAAGTGGTTCAGATCCGTTATAATGAGAATAAGCAATGACATGCTTTGCAACCTTAAAAGGTTCTCCCTTTTAAAGGACAAATACCGCGTCTCATCCCACGGGAACTTCTCTCCACCCTGGGCTTTGTCTCCTCCGAGGTAGTGATCTCGCAATACACCATGCCCAAGGTCAGGATCAGGAAGCGTCTGCCTTTCCTTGGCCACCTGGGAGGAGACTTTAGGCAGGGATACAGTGAGGGATACATAGGATTCTTCACACCAGTCTATAAAAAGGTGGATTCAGTACTGAAGAGGTCTAACAAAGGGGCTCACATGGCCTTTCGGGCTGCGACATACGCCTCCTACACGGCTGGGACTGCTTTGGGTGGTTTCTTGGCTTGTGATGGAAGGAGCAGACTGTTCTCCCCTGCTGCAAGCTATGCAGGTGGAGCTCCTGTCGGATTTGGTCTATGATGGGGTTTCTGCTGTGGCAGTTGCTATGGGTGCTGATGTGTCAGCCCAACATCACTTGCACCTCTGGGACTGGTATTCTGATCGGCATCAGAAGGCGGTGGCCTTGAAAATACAATTTGATGGCAAGATGTTTGGTGATTCAGGGAGCATTGTGTCTTCAAGGCGGATAAACACACTAACAAACTTTGTCATTGCTCTAACGTTAAGCCCTGTGCTGGGGCTTTTCGGGGGCGTAAGATAATGTGGTGTCCAGCAGAAATTTTCGTATGACTCTTGGTGGACATCAGTCCAGGGGGCCGCAGTCTGGCAAATGTTTTGTTCTGGCGACTTCACAAAAGTCCTGACGCCAAATGTGTTGGGGCCAGGCTGCATTGTTTCTTGCCAGCCTGGAGGGCCATATCTTCCACTCTGTAGGTGAACACGATTGTTCGGTGGGGGTACCTGATCGAATATGACTCTTCCCCACGCCACATAGGTTGGTTATTCCGATACCCAGGAGGGCAGAGTGCGTTTTGGTCATGACCGAGAGTATCTTGAAAACTTTGAAGAAAAGGGCAATCCAGGAGGTTCCCAGGACGGAGAGTGCCAGGTGATACTACTCTGTTATATTTGTGGTGCCCAAACCCAATGGCAAGTTCCATTTGATTATGGACCTCAAGAGGCTGAACAAATTTGTGCAGCTGGAAAATCTGCAAAGGATCAACCCACTAATCGAGGATTTGGACTTTTGGCATCCCTGAATCTCCAGGACGTGTACTTTCACGTGCCTAATTGGAAATTGCATCAGAAGTGTCTTTAATTTCTCTTTCTGGGCAGGCATTTCAAGTTCCGGGGCCCTTCCCCCTCGGTCTGAAGATGGCTCCCAGGGCATTTATGAAGGTGTTGGATCTGGTGGTGGCACTCCTTCATGCCAGTGGGATACAGATGTTTCCGTACCTGGATGACTGGTTGCTCAAGGCTTCCTCCAGGGAGGGATTGATAGGGCAGATAACCATAATCTGTGGAGTGTTACAATATCTGGGGTTCCTGATAAATTGGGACAAATCTTGTTTGGAACCTTCTCAGGATCTGCAATATATATGGGCCCATTTCTGGACCAAGCAGGTGTGGGTTCTGGTCTGCCTGCAGCATCTTGTGGGGCTTCTGCTGTGCAAGGACTGGGTTACAGCCAGAGAAGTTCTCAAGGTACAGGGTCACATGGCAGCATGTGTCTTTGTAGTCCCATGGGCACGTCTCCAAATGCGACCACTGGTGTCCAATTTACACCGCTCTTGGAGGACAGATGTATGAGTCACAGATTGCCCTTCTCCCAGATCTGTGGGTCCAGATCCAGTGGTGGATGGATTTGAACAATCTGTTACAGGGTTTTCCGTTGGTTCACCCCTTACTGAACATTATTATTCCAACGCCAGTGGCCTCGGGTGGGGGTGCAGTGTTTGGGGGCCAGAGTGCTCAGGGGCATTGGATGCTGATGTAGGTATCACAATCGTCTAATTGGAGGGAGCTGGAGGTGATATTCCTGGCTCTACAAACATTTCCTGTGCCATCCGGGGGTCAGCTGTTCTGGTCCAGACAGGCTGTACGTCGGCATTGGTGTATGTCAATCGGCAGGGTGGTATGAAGTAGCATTGCCTGGAGTCTCTGGCCTTCCAGTTGGGATGTTGGGCGGAGAGCAACCTACTGTCTTTCTGAGAAGTTCATATTAAGGTGGTGGACAACGTCCAGGCTGATGGCATTAGTCGGATTTTCCTGTTGTCCGATTGTATCTTGTGCAGGTCGATGTTTCTCATGATCTGTCAGAAGTTTGGGTCACCGGTGCTGAACCTGTTTGCATCGCTGATGGATGCTCAACTGCTCTGGTTTTGCTCCAGATTCCATCTCTGGGGGCTTGGGGTGTGGATACCTTGATCGACACTGCATGGCCGCAGGGGCTTCTTTATGCCTTTCCTGCAAACCCAATGCTTCCCAATGTGCTGTTTAAGATTCAGGACTCTGGGTCAGAGGTGATTCTGGTGGCGCCAGTGTGGCCTGGGTGCTCTTGGAACCCTCTTCTTCTCAAACCGGTTGAGGCTCCGGGATGGTTCCTGCCCTCGTAACGATGCCCACTCTGGATGGGGCGGTGCACTCCTGCATCACAGATTATGACTTGGGGTTTGGAGTTTGAGAGGCAGAGATTACGTAGACAAGGCTTAACTCCATAATTTGTGTTTGCTATTCAGAAGTACAGGCATCTCTCCTTTTCTGAAGGTGTATGAGGGGCATTGGTTGAACGTTTCAAAGTGGTGAGCTTGAAAGTCGATACGTGCCCTCGACTGTTACATACCTTTGATTTAGCAGTTTCTACAGGATGGCAGGGACTTGGGTCTCGCAGTGTCCTCTCTTAGGGCCTAGTGGGTGGCTATCTGAGCTTTCCGGGAGCCATGGGTTCTCACTTCCGGGAGCGAGACGTTGGTCTCCCGGCTGTTAAAAAGATTCCTCTTGTCTAAACCCACACTGTGTGCTGGTGTTCCTCCTTGGGACATTCCCTTGGTTTTGCGTGCTTTGCAGGACTATCCTTTTGAACCAGTGGAGTCCATTGATATCCGCTTTCTCACATGGAAAACAGTGTTCTTGGTGGACATTACCTCAGCAATGAGGCTGGGTGAAATTGGAGCATTGTTACGCAGGGCTCAATTCCTGCTAGTTCTCCAGGATTCTCTGGTTCTTAGATGTGATCCAAGTTTCCTTCCTAAAGTCCGGTCAAAGTACCATCAGACGCAGGATATTGTGTTGCTGTTGTTCTTTTCCAGTCCCTCCTCACCCGAAAAAGAGCCATGGCATAAATGGGATGTGAAACTGGCTGTCTTGGCCTACCTAGCTAGAACGGCATCTTTTTGACAGTCTGACAGTCTGTGTGTGACATTTGGGTGTTTGAAGCCTGGCCTGAAGGCGTTGGTGCCTATGATTAGCCGTTGGATTAGGCAGGCCATTGCCTTAGCCTATTCTGGGGCACGGGTCCCTTTGCCGGCTTCTGTTCAGGGTCGATCTACAAGGGGCATGGTGGCATCTTGGGCAGAGGCGAGGGGAGTGCCAATTCAGGAGATTTGCAGGGCCTTTACGTGGGCAAACCCAAATATGTTTACCAGACACTATTGCCTCAGTTTGCACATGCAAGGATCTTACTTCTTTGGGGAGAGGGCGTTGAGTGCTGGTACTGCGAGTCAGGGGTGATTTGTTATGCTGTTCTGAAACAACGTTGGTGATAAGGTGTTGCAATTGCACGCTGGTTGGTCTCTATTTGTTCATCGATCAGTTTTTCACTGCTGTCAGTATGGCTCACAAGTAAGTACTGGGACAAGGAAGAGGGACATGGAGGTAATGACCCGGTTACTTACCACGAATCTTCATTACTTCTAGTGCTCTTCTTCCTCGTCACAGTACTTATGACCCCCTGCCCCCCTCCGGCCCCACCCTGACTCCTCGGCCACTCTGGTGTGCGTGGAAAACCTTCCATGATGTGTTAGGGGGTATTGCAACTAACATGTTGTGGGGGAGTATTGTATTCTCTGGAGGGGTGGCTCAGGTATGGGTGTAAGTTAAAAGATGGAGTGGATTCCTGGGATGGAGGTTGGAAATGTCACAAGTAGGTACTGCGACGAGGAAGAGTATGACTAGGAGTAATGCAGATTACCAGTAAGTAACCAGGTCATTATGCATGCAGGACACTGATCTGCCAAGGACCTGTGAGGGCAAAAGACAGCAAACCTAACTTGCCTATGTATTCACACCAACAGAAGTGACTTCATAGAAAAGGGCATTGCGAGGAGCAGCATCAATCTTTTATCCTTAGTGGGGTGTGCAGTGAAAAAGTCGAAAACATTAGGTCGAATGCCAAAAATGTCGAAAAAAGTGTCGAACTTTTTTTTGCCAAATTTTTTCTTTTTTTATTTACATGTTTTTTTTGGGTTCCGCAAGTAAAAAAAAAGGGATAAAACAAAAAAAAAATGACAAAAAGGGGGGCTAGGGTGAGATCCCCCCATTTCGAACAAAAAACAAACAAAAATCGACATTCGAAAAAAAATCGACATAACATAATTCGAAAATATCACTATAAACCACTTAGTGGCACTATGGAAACTGGAAATTGCCATCAGTAAGCTGAGAGACAAATCACATGGTGGTGTGAAATGCATGACTTCATCTATTATTATTATAATATATGAAGCAACTCTATAGTCAAGTAAACCATGATTAAGGATTTCTTTTACAAGAGCATATAATCACACAATATAATAAAAGGCCAGATGGAGGTTTGTTTGATGCAGTTATTTGCAGTAGAGACTGCCTGCTTTGCCTGTCGTTCTGCTGCCCTGAGCTCTAATTTTCTGGTGGGGGAATGGAGAGGAAGTAGACGGGGTGGGGCAGGGAGACAGTCCCACAGTTCATTTTTTGTTTTAGCAATTTGATCACTGGTGCTGGACCTATCAGTTTGGGACAGTGGGCCTCATTATGAGTTTGCCGGTACAGTAACAACGGTACTGGTAAGCTTGCCGGTACCTTTGTTACCGGACCGTCAAACTCTGAGGTCTGCTCGCAGGTGCCTTTACACCCTCCAGGTCTGATCTGGTGGGCGGACCAGCACCCGCGAGCATACCATGTTGGATGCACCGGCACCATTCATGAATGGTGCCTGTGCATCCAGCCTCCACATTGGGACTGAAATGGGAACGGGGAGTCATTTTTTCCAGCACCCGGTAATTGCCCATTCCCGGGCTACCGTTGGTCTCATAATGAGGCCCAGTCTCTCAAAATACAGGATGGTTGGCCACACCAGACATATCTTAGACGTAGCTGCATAGCTAGCAGCAATAACAGGCAGAAACAACAGTACGCGGAGCCAAGACGAGGAGGAGCTAGGTGATCACAATTTTCAGTCCAGTAACCAGTGTTATTTTTCAGTGAAAGGAAGAAATACTTTTTCGAGAATTTTGATTTGATGTATTTATTTATTGTTCATTTGTAAAGCGTGCTATACAGCAAAAATTGTGTTTTTCGGGCACATCAAGATAAGGTGAGAGGTAGGGGGAGGAAGAGGAACAGGGGATAAAATAAAAAACAAAAAAGTTCTTAAAAGGTCTTGAAACATTTGGAACGTGCAAGTTCTAAAGCATGAATACAGGGGAGGGAGGAGCAGGGGTTACAGGAGAGGGGGGAGGAGTGGGTGCAGGAGGAGGCGGGTAGTGGGGAAGAAGACAAACAAAACATTCTGACTAGGTCGTGAGACGGTTTGGAACGTACAAGTGCTGAACATAGTGGGGGATGGGGAGAGAGGAACATTAAAAACAAAACTAGTTAACAAAGTGCAGGAACAAGTAGGTAAACTGCAATAAAGGGGGGACCAATATGCAATTGTGAGAAGCAGGTACGGCTGTCTGTAGCCTGGAAAAGCTGTGCCTCAAGGAATGAAGGGCAACATCAGGGATATGGGCAAGTGAATAAGAGAAGCGATATTGGCAAGGATGGTAAATGCAGCATAGAATATCTTGCCTCAGGGGCAAGAATACAATTATGGCAAGGCATGCATGAAAGAACCACGGCTGGGAAACCAAGTCTCTGGGTAAAAGTCACGCCTTGGTTGTAGGTAGGTAAAGTAGAACATTGCACGATGCAAGCCCATCAGGTTGCAGATGGTAACAACACAGCAGGACGCAAAGTCCATCAGGCTGCAGATGGTAAGCAACAACACAGCAGGATGCAAAGTCAATCAGGTTGCAGATGGTGAGTAACAACAAAGCAGGATGGAAGTCCATCAGGTTGCAGATGGTAACAACACAGCAGGACGCAAAGTCCACCAGGTTGCGGATGGTAACAACACAGCAGGACGCAAAGTCCACCAGGTTGCAGATGTTAAGCAACAACACAGCAGGATGCAAAGTCAATCAGGTTGCAGATGTTAAGCAACAACACAGCAGGATGCAAAGTCAATCAGGTTGAAGATGGTAAGAAAAAACAGAGCAGGATGGAAGTCCATCAGGTTGCATATGGTAACAACACGACAGGATGCAAAGTCTATCAGGTTGCAGATGGTGAGTAACAACACAGCAGGACACAAAGTCCATCAGGTTGAACATGGTAAGTTAAAACAGAGCAGGACACAAAGTCCATCAGATTGCAGATGGTAAGTAACAACACAGCAGGACACAAAGTCCATCAGGTTGCAGATAATGAGTAACAACATAGCAGGACGCAAAGTCCATCAGGTTTGAGATGGTAAGTAAAAACAGAGTAGGACGCAAAGTCCATCAGGTTGCAGATGGTGAGTAACAACACAGCAGGATGCAAAGTCCATCAGGTTTGAGATGGTAAGTAAAAACAGAGTAGGACGCAAAGTCCATCAGGTTGCAGATGGTAAGTAACAACACAGCAGGACGCAAAGTCCATCAGGTTGCAGATGGTAAGTAACAACACAGCAGGACTCAAAGTCCATCAGGTTGCAGATGGTAAGTAAAAACAGAGCAGGATGCAAAGTCCATCAGGTTGCAGATGGTAAGTAACAACACAGCAGGACACAAAGTCCATCAGGTTGCAGATGGTAAGTAACAACACAGCAGGACGCAAAGTCCATCAGGTTGCAGATTTTAAGTAACACCACAGCAGGACGCAAAGTCCATCAGGTTGCTGATTTGTAAGTAACAACACAACAGGACGCAAAGTCCATCAGGTTGCAGATGGTAAGTAACAACACAGCAGGACGCAAAGTCCATCAGGTTGCAGATGGTGAGTAATAACACAGCAGGACACAAAGTCCATCAGGTTGCAGATGGTAACAACACAGAAGGACGCAAAGTCCATCAAGCTGCAGATGGTAACAACACAGAAGGACACAAAGTCCATCAGGTTGCAGATGGTGAGTTACAGCACAGCAGGACGCAAAGTCCATCAGGATGCATATGGTAAGTAAAAGCAGAGCAGGACGCAAAGTCCATCAGGTTGCAGATGGTAAGTAAAAACAGAGCAGGATGCAAAGTCCATCAGGATGCAGATGGTAAGTAAAAACAGAGCAGGACGCAAAGTCCATCAGGTTGCAGATGCTAAGTAAAAACAGAGCAGGACGCAAAGTCCATCAGGTTGCAGATGGTAAGTAAAAACAGAGCAGGATGCAAAGTGACACTGTGGGTTGGCAGGGGATGGAGGGGGGGAGGGGTAAGATGAGGCAACAGCAGGGTGCAAGGCCAGAAGTGGTCAAGTTGGAGAAGGAGTGCCAGACAGCACAGGAAGGGGAACAGACCAAGAGGGGGCAGGGGACAAAGAGGATGAGAGCAAAACGAGACGATACTTAAAGTGGGTGAGGGCTGCTAAAGGCAGGAAAACAGGAGGGAGACCATGGAATAGACAAGAACCATAAACAGTGAAAATAGTGGCCAAGCCTGGTGAAGGAAGAATGAAACCAGCATTGTCTGCAGGGGGGGGGAGCAATGGCGGGACAGGCATGAGGATTAGAGAGACAGTGGGGCGGGGGGGGGCACCGGATGGTTGCGCCAGGCAACGAGCAAAGGAGGGGAGGATGACATGAGAGGGGCCATGGAAAGGCAGAGGCGGGCCATGGGAGACAGCTCCAGATTAGAAGGGAACAAAGGTAGGGGGCAATGGGAGGAGGCAAGGGCGAAGGAAGCAGGAGCAGTGGAGAGGAAGGGTAGTGGGGGTGATTTACCTGCTAAAGGAGAGGTAATTGGCAGGATGTTTCTGCTAGCTGGAATCTCTGTAAAAATACAAGAATGAAGCTACACACACAGACCCATTCCTTCAGCTGTGAGATGCTCTACCATCATTCTGAGGAGAAAGGCTTCCTGTCAGAGGTGTTGCTAGGTCTGGAAAAGATCTGGGGCTACGCTAATGTCGGTAATGTCTGGACTCTGGGCTAGCTAGACATTTGGTTGTAGCCCCTGAGTTTCTATCCGGGGCTACAACCAAAAGACCTGGGGCTATATCACCCCCACATCCCTCATAGCAATGTCTCTGCTTCCTCTTGCTCTGCAACCAGTGCAACACCGGTTTCTGAATTCCCAGTGCAGCTTACTGTCTATCAAACTAAGTTACAGAACTTGAACTTCTTAACCGTAAAAACAAGAGACAGGGTTAATGATTATTTAAAACAACGTTGGGGCATACTTCTCAGCCTTCTCAATCCCCAGGCCCGTTGAACACAGACGATTTCCATTTTGGCTGGTCAGACCCAATTGAAACACATGGATGAGTAAGGAGCTTGGCAGGGTAGTGAACTACTTCTGTTATGGGGGACACTCACGAAAAGCATGTGAATGGAGTGGTATGCTTCTGGGTGAGGAGCATGGAAAGGGAATAAGGGAACATGTAAGAGCTTGCCAGAGGACGTGGCTGAGGGACCGCTGAGGTGTACCAAAAGAAGCCTTAATCCCCTATGACACAAAACATGAAATCCTATCCATTTTGTTATCAACCTCAGAAACATGAACTTATTTGACGGGTCGTCCAGCATTCATAATTGTGAACTGCAACGTCCTACCTCTAAAATTACGCACTTTTAGTGGGTGTCTGACACCCACCAGCCGATACCTCTCAACGACTCTCCAAGACGGGTGAAATCAGGTGTTCTTGGCAGGTGTGTAGCAGGTGAGCCCATTGATCTAATGCATTTGTGAATGTTGGTGAAAGGTTTCTTAGGTAGGGAAGCCTATTGAAGTATAAGGAATACAGTTGTGTGTTGGGACAGTGAAAATATGTCCAAGGCGGCTTACATCGTCCAAATGTGGTTGAGTTAAGAGGTATGTAAATTCCTTACGTGTCCATATATTTCAATGGGCTCTCACACGTCAAAAACAAAATCCTCTCTTTTAACACACCTGGCATCTCAAATTGTTGCGTTATAGGAAAATGGGTCCCACCAGCATGTTGGTCAACCAACTGCGATAGCTAACATATCATATTTAAATCTCTGATTCTGTGGGTTTACAGCACAAGTGAAAAACGTGCAAATTGGTACATGTGAGACATGATCCCCCAAGGAGAAAGCAATGCAATTTCATAAATTAGGCCTAGCCATTGTGTTGACCACTTACACAAGCCTGTGTTGTGGCTAACTGGGAAGTCACAGTAGTGTGCCTTCCACTTAGGTCACCGCGCGTCAACGACAATGCCTGAAGGCTCATCCCTTCCATACTCCCAATAAAATATAAAAGTTGGCATAACTGCACATACTTGGTTCAATGAGTTAGTCAGAACTACAATGCAAGTACCCTGGATTCATAGATAAGAGATCAGTCAGTTGTGAAGGCATCGGGAATCAGACACAGACAGCTGAGTAAAGATTGGGTCACAAACTTTATTAAAGTAAAAAGAAAGGTGGAAAAGGCCTATCTTGCCCTATGCTAAGGTGGGGTTTCCCTACCTAACTGCAACTAATGATAGTCTGTGTCAGGAAGTCCAAAGCAAATGTCTGTCTGTGTCCAAAACCTTTACTTGCCATTACTACTACTTGAATATAAGGTGTAGGGATGTCAGCATCAAAATGAGAAGTGTTCAAATAAAAGTTCAGAGCTTCTTACAGCTCTTTATTGGAAAAGGTGTTTTCCCTTCCCCCAAGATTCAGGATAGTTCACTTTGTCAAATAGAGGGGATCCTTTCCCCAAGCCTTCAAATCTTCAATGTTCCAAAACAACACAATTCCTTTGGACACTTCCCAGCCTTTCTGGCAGAGTTGTCTTTTATCATTTTCGCAAAGTTCGCTTCTTAATTTCAGCTCACCCAAGTTCTCCTTGATAGTTAAACATGTATTCTGTCTGGGCGCAGTTGTCGGACCACGCGGTCCATCCATTACAGGTCACGCAACCGACACACCCTGCTTGATTCTTTTCCACAGTTTCATTGCCACTGTTCATCTTCACAGTGGTATGGGATTTTTCCTCTTGGAGATTTCTCACTCTTTGGTTTGCCACCATTCACTTGTTAACTCAAAGCTTTTTCCACTGCTTAGGCTTAGGCTTTCAGTACACACAGTTCATCAAATCTGTATGGCACTTGCTAATGCTTCTTTTCCTCATTTTATACAATTCACAGTTCCTTCGTATCAGGGAATATCAACAACTGCTTTCAACCCAATTGGTATTCAATCACACTTGTTTTATTTTGTTTCGGTATTCAAAACACAAGGTTTCATCTCACTCCTTTCAGTCACTTTCAATCCATTAACATTAAATTCCCAGTTTACTCTCCTGCTGGGAATGTACACCCTGCTCACTGGCGTTTTCACAAATTTGAAACTTCTATTTTCTTTGGCCATCTCTTGACAGCTTCAATTTCGTCTTACTCACCATCGGTATTCATCGGAAAACCATTTCATTCAATTGTCTCTGCATTTTGCTTAGAGTATTGTCAAAAGTCTTTAATTCAATCCTGGACTGGCATTCACACTGCCTACCCGGTCCTTCGCTCACTCGCGAGTGGTCTGGCCTGCCCGAGCCATGCGGTGTACCCCACAGCTTCCCGCAGTCATTCAAACTCCATTGACTCATTGGGTACAGTGTTTCCGGGTGCTGCACTCTGTGTCGGCAGGCTCTCTGTTGCTGCTACTGCTCCCGGATCGGCGTACCTCGGTTCCAGGATCTCTGCCACCTCGAATGAACAGAGAAGCAGTCCCTCCGACTCCAGGACAACTGTAGACCAGCTCTGCTCTTGGAGACCTCCTGAAGGCTCCCACCACAATCCACTTCCGCTGCAACAACTCACCAGCTTCTGGGTGCTTCAGACATTCATCTCCCTGGTCTCTGCTCTGACTTCTCCTGCCAGTGTTCCACAGGTAGTCTCCCTGGTGATCTCTTGGGCAAACTCCCAGACAACCTCCTTAGCCTCAACTGAGCTGGCTTTTTATACCACCTCCTGGGCCCCAGGTGCAGGCAATGTTCCTGGATTGCATAAAGGTCTTGGTACTCGGCATCCCTCTTCCTCGTCTCAGTAGCAGAGTGGTGTTTGTGTATGTCTGTGTTAATAAAGAGTGGATGTTTGACTCTGGACTGTCTCTTCCTCGTCTCAGTACCAGAGTGGTGTGCATTGGGAGAGTGTTTCCTAGCAAAATAGAGACTAGAGTGGTAATACCCAATAAAAGCCTGGTTGACATTAGACTCCTTACTAAAGGGAAATGGGGGATACTGTGTCTCACCCAACGATGCCTCATCCCCGCTCCCCAAGTCTCCTCCAGCCAGGTAATCCTCCTTTGCATATCCACCCCCAGGGTCAGGATCCAAAAGCGCCAGCCTTCCCCTGGCCACCTGGGAGGAGGGTATATTGGGGAAAGAAGTGAGGACGTCCTCGGATTATTCACACTGTACAGTGATTGGTGATGATTATATTGTATCAATGGCTTTTCCATTGAACGTACCTGCTTTTCGGCAGCTGTACGGAGAATCTGGTCCCCTCGCTGCTTTGGACCATATTCCTTGGAGGCAATCACAGTTGGGCTGGTGAGCCCTTTGAGCGGTCCTCCACCCCTAAAACAGCAACAACCAGCTCTGAAGTGAGATCCTTATATCAGAAATGGCTTAGAGCTCACTAATGCCAACTCAACTTAGACTAGTGGCCTTCCCTTGCAACATGCGCCAACGTGAAAAATGATCGAGCCTTCTAGACGATCATGAATAACAAGAAAACCACTGGTACTATAATTAGTGAGGTCTCCCAGGCTAGCTGGAATACCCACATTAACAGCACAATCGTTGTGAAGGACCACGAAAGTAGCCATTTTGTTACAGATAAATATAAATGGGATTACCTGCTGACTGTAGACCAATTTGAACTTATTATCAAAAGCTGCAAACCCTCCTGGGTTGCTGGCCCTGATGGTATTTCTAATCTGTTACTGAGAATGAACTCCCTCCTTATCAGCTCATAAATTGCATCGACTATTTATATTGGTTAGTCGCACAGGAATTTTTCCTTGCTCTTGTACAGATAGCACTATTGTGCCAGTTTACAAAAATGGTCCCCGAGATCAACCCTAAAAATTACAGAATTCTTGCAATGTTGGACACACCTGCTAAAGTATACGCACACATGTTCTTGAACGAACTGAATAATTGGATCGAGGCATCAAGCATTATTCCCTAGCATCAAACATGCATCCTCAGGAACTTTAGTCCACTTGATGATCTGCTGACCTTGGTGACCGTTGTTGAGACTGCATGGAAAATCCGCAATCGGCCCATTTATACAGCCTCTATTGTGTTCATTTCTGCATTTGATACAGTAATCCGGATCAAACTCTGGACTAAATTCCAGATCTGGACTATTCGCTCAGGGTTATAGGTAATATGACCGAAAACAAAGGACCGAAAAACAAAAGTATCGAATCAAAAGGATTGAAAGTCAATTGTTTGACGTCAGGTAAAAATCATCTAAAGGGTTATTTGATCGAAACAAAAGGATCGAAGATGCTCGATAAAGGGTTAAAACAATACGTCTGAACGAAGAGTAAAGAACCTTGTGTAGAAAGCATATGCACAGCTGAGAGTTGGAAACAAACTGTCAGTGCGTGAGGGAAGGAGACAAGGAAACACCAGCTGACACTATAGAACGAGACGATAACGTATTACCTGACTGGAATACTCATCTGGTAAGTGACACACATGAAATTCATGAAATACTAGTAAAACTAGCACATTAGAGTCAGCAAACGATAAATAACGATAAAATTCACTATTTCAGATACTTATTGATAAGAAAATGGAGTACATAAAATCACAAATGGGAGGAACCCAACTAGTATTTGAAGGCTATATATATATAATAAAGAAACGACACGAAAAGAAACCAGTTACTGGAAATGTACAGAATATAAAAAATTACAGTGTGCAGGAAGAGCGATAACTGAAAATGAAAACATAAAGTGTACAGGGGAACACAATCATATGCCTGACACTACCACTGTATTAATTAAACAATCGATAAATTAAATTTAAAAAAATGTAGAGGAAAATCGAAATGAAGCGACCAGCTCGCTAGTAAACAAAACATATGAGAAAATGCCACTCCATGTAGCAGCCCAAATGCCAAACACGAAACTAATGAAAAGAAATGTAAATAGACAAAAGCAACAAAAGGAAAACCTGCCAATGGCACCACAAACATATAAATACATGCATGTACTGGAAAGTTTACAAAAAACTGACAAAGGGGAACAGTTTCTGTGGGCAACAATGGATATAAAAAATGAGAAAATGTTGATTTTTACTACTTCGACTAATTTATCATACCTAGAAGATTCATCAATATGGCACGGAGATGCAACTTTCAAATCATGTCCAGCACCATTTTATCAGTTTTATAGTATTCACGGAACAATCAATGGAACAGTAATACCTTTAATTTATGTTTTAATGCCAGGGAAAACAGAGAAACTATATAGATGTGTATATACAAAAATCAAGGAATCATTGCCAGACAAATCACCGAAAACAATAATCATGGATTTTGAGCAAGGACAACTGAAAGCTTTTGAAAAAACCGTACCCGGACACTCACATACATGGGTGTTTTTTTCATTTCAGACAAACAATATGGAGTAAAATACAAAAAATAGGGCTGAGAACAAAATACATAGAGGACAGTGACTTTCAACATCAAATCAAGAAAATATATGCATTGGCATTTGTGCAAGAGGACAGTGTAATAACTTATTATGAGACATTGATTACAACACAGTAATTCACCAATCTTGAGGAAGAATGATCTGATTTAATGGATTATTTGGAAAATACATGGATTGGCCAACTAACAAGATAAGGCACAAGAAGAAGAGCAAAATACCCAATTAAAATTTGGAACAGTCACAAATCAGTAAAAGAAAACTGGCCAAGAACAAACAACATCCAGGAAGGATGGGATAGCAAAATAAACAAGGAATTCAATGTAAACAATCCGAATTTATGGTATTTCATAAATCACCTTAAAACAGAACAAACCTCGCAAGAAATAAAAATAGCACAAACAATTTCACTGGAAAACACCCCTAAACACAAAATAAATACAGAGATTACGAGGAAAGAATAACCAGCATAGTCAACAGTTTTGAATGAATGGAAGCAATGCAGTACTTAGAAGCCATTTGGTACAACTTAAAATGCTAGAATAAATAAAGAGAAACTCACCAAAAATCACAAAATCTGTAGTCCAAATGATGTCACCAAAACCAGGAAACTGATAAAACACACATCCGCAACAGGTACAAACGATAATCCAAGTCCGAAATCCATAGAAAAGTTAAAAAAACACCAATCCATGGGAAAAAAAACATACGAAAACAAACAAAAATCCGAATACAAACTCCAGGGGAAAGTTAAAAAAAACAGCAATCGAGGGGAAAAAAAACATACAAAAATGAAATCCAGGAAGAATGTCTCTAATCCAAAGCATCAATCCAGCGTAGAAATAATCCATTCCGGAAGAAAAAAAATCCAAAAAACGGTCACCATAAAAATAAATAATCCATTAAAAAAAGGGAGCGCGTACGGAAAGCAACCAGTCCAGGAAAAAGGAACTCGCAAAATGGCGACCACGCAAGTTTACGTAACGTGGGACGTCATACGTTAGACGCAATTGAATAAATATACAAAACTTGGAGTTACGAAAAGTAATCCAACAGTGCCATCAACTGTTACAAAAGTGAACATGTTTAACCAAGTTTACAAACGTTCAATATATTTATTTATTTAACAAATGCGCAATTTCAATATATTTATTTATTTAAAACATGCAACATTAACGTTTATATTACATTGTGAAATGTTATAAATTATATTTTACTGTATGTTATTTAACAAAACATGTAAAACATATAAAAACATTATTAAAAACATTGTTAATAATACACAACAGAGAGTAAGTCATTTTATTAATAAATGTATTGTTCGAAAATGATCGAAAATAATTCTCAAAAATGACTATTCGACTGTATTGTAATTCGACCAAATGTCTTCTCAACTATTGTAGTCGATCCTTTTGATTTCGATACTATGGGCCTCATTACAAGTACTCCGGTCCGGAATTAACACTGCCGATAAAACCATACCAGCACCGTTTCCATGTCCGCGCAATCATGACCCGCGGCCCCGGTAATAGCACCACCCTAAACCGCCACCGCGGAAATAGGGTTCCCCTTAAGTCCGTCTGCACGGAAACCCCTCCGTTACCGGCAACACTAAACACCGTGAGCATCACAACTAGCACGGACACGGAAATACAGGGAAAAAAATGGCATAAAGACCGTGATCACGGTGGCGGAACCGCCGCCACCGCGAACATGGCGTTATACACTGCCTGCTGAACTGAATCAGGGCACAGGTGCACCAAATCATCCCAGCTGGATTTAGCAGGCCACTGGGAGCCTACAAAAGGGCCACACCCAGCCCAACACAACACAGAACCATGCAGGCAGCAGGTCTAGTAGCACTGGGACTGGGCCTACTCAACCAACAGGCAGTACTGCACATGGTGGCAGTAATGGTGCAGAGGAGGAGGCGTAGGCGGAGGAGGCGCAGGCGGCAACCAGCCAACCCTGCAGCTATGGCAAACCCCATTGCCCAGCCAGGCCGACCCCGCCGCCAGCCACCAATACCACGCATCAGGGCCTCACCCTGGAACCTCACCCCAGGACAGATCCACACCCTATACCGGCTGGACCGTGCAACAATCCTGCACATCACCGCCATGATTGAGGACAACATCAGCAGCCTAATTGACACCCCCACCGCCATCCCCCCCCTCTTGAAGGTTGTCTCAGTTCTGCATTTCCTTGGCACTGGCACCTATCAACACACGGTTGGTGAGCTGCACGGCATATCACAACCGTGTTTCTCAAACATCCTGGTACAGGTACTGGATGCCCTGTTGCGCCATGTGTCGGAACACATAGCCCTACCCCGCACCCTCCCCGAGGTCATTGCCACCAAGTTGGCCTTCCATGCCATAGCAGGCATGCCAAATTGCATAGGCGCAGTTGACTGCACCCACGTCGAGCTGACAGTACCACATGCAATTGAGGCGGTGTTCCGCAATAGGAAACAGTATCACTCTTTGAATGTCCAGATGGTTTGTGATGCCATGCAACTGATTACACACTGCTGTGCACGTTTCCCAGGCTCATCACATGACTCAATGGTACTGCGGAATTCCACGTTGCCACGGTACATGGAACGCTATGCCGGACAAAACACGTGGCTATTGGGTGAGTACAGCTGACGATGCTACAACCCTGTCGGAGTGGTGTGTGTGTGTCCAGGCCAATGAGCATTGTGAGTGTGCCGCTGTGACCGCACATGCATCACCCCCCTTCCATCTACCAAATACACAGCGGATGCCAAACATCATGAAGGAAGACATGACAGGGCACCACAATGTGCCCGTGCACACGCTGCCACAGCCAATCCCGTCACTGTCCCATTAACCCTGTGCCACTGCAGACACCCACCCTCAATTGAAACACTGCCCCAAAAAGCACGGGAGGCGTGTAAATGAGACGACGTATATTTACTACTTCCGTACATTGGAGTCACTCTGCCATGTGTGGACAGCACTGCACCATGACATGCACACAATCACATTTCACCCGCAGGGCACAGTAAACATGCAAGTTAATGTGTAGGCCCATATGCAGTCAGCGACATACCTCGTGATGCCCAAGACATACCTCCATACACTGCATGGTACATATGCATGAATGAATGATGATACAAGAATGCACAGCAGCAGATGAGGACATGATGCCACAAACACTGACATGTTCCCCCATCTACATCCCATGTAGGTGATGCGGGATATGCACTCACGCCATGGATGATGACACCTGTACGGAGACCAAGGAACAGGCATGAAGAGGCATACAATAGGGCACATATCCGCACACGTGGAATGATTGAGAGGACATTTGGACTGCTGAAGGCCCGTTTCCGCTGTCTGAGCAGATCTGGCGGATCACTGCTGTACAGCCCAGTGAAGACAGGCAAAATCACGCTTGTATGTGCCATGCTGCACAATATATGCCTGCGCAGGAACATCCCTATGCCACCAGACGCAGATGAGGAAGATGGGGATGGGGATGGGGATGGAGATGGGGATGGGATGGCACCGCCTCCCCCTGGGGGTCCACATGATGGCCAGAGAGCACGGGATGCCCTGATTGGCATTTACTTTTGAGTCACAGCACATTCACAGAAATGCACAAACATGGTGACGACAATGAATTAATAGTTGCACTGCTAAATAAATGATCAATGTCCACACATGTATGTCTTGATTTGAAATGGTGATGTATTGATGTGATAACAACAGGGAAGAAGGTGCATTGGTTAGGGAAGCTGTACACCCGGGGCCACCCACCACCCAAACGTGCCCACCCCTCTCACACCCTTGTAGTCCACATGTGTCCTGCACTGCCCCACACACATGCCATCACTTCCGCGTGCGCTTCTGTGCCTGTGCAACCTTGCCCGAAGGAGCCGTTAGCCTACTCGAGCGCCTCCTTGGACTGGCAGTAGTGGAGCTGGATGGGGTGGTAGTGTTTGATGGGCCAGAATCTGGGATTGAGGGCATCCGTGCCAGATTTGCCTGTTGGCCAACCAACATGGCCTCCACAAGCCTGGAGGTGTGGTCGTTGCCCTCCCGCACATGGCGTGCAAGGGTCACTATGGTGCTCGCAAAGCGTCCAATGGACCTCGACAGGCGACGCACTGAGGCGCTGTAGCTCTTCCTCTGCAGCCTGGATTCCTCTAGCTGCCTCTCCACCAGCTGGGTGAGGGTAGCCTGCTGGTCCTCCATCCGCTGCATGCGGGCATTCAGTTCGGCCATGGATGGGGTGGGCGACCTCATGGGACTCCCCAGTGAAGTGGGGCTGAACCCCAGCTCATGGAAGGAGCACAGGTCTTCCAATGTGGGCATCTCCCTGGCCCCGTTTCCGAGTGCTCTTGCGGGGCACTGTTATCACTGCAGGCCGCCCCCTCTGCAGTGCTGCTGCCTTCGGTGTTGTGTTGGGTGTCCATGATAGGTTCCCGTGGCACCTGTCTAGACTCAGCCAGTGTGGAGACGGTGGGGATGTCGGTGGTGGTGGTGTGCCGCACATCTGTAGTGGCTGGTAATGTGGCCAGAGGTGCAGAACTGACGGCAGCATCCTCCTGTGTGGTGGCGGTGGCTAGTGTACTTGCCGATGCAGATTGGCTGGCCTGTTGTGCAGTATCACTGTCACTTGAAACGGCTGTGGGGACACAAAGGGCATGCAATTAGTGTTGTTGTGGTGGCAGATGGGTGCATCACATGCGTCATTGAGATTGTACATTGAATAGTGTTAGTCACATGCCATACGGATCATGATGGGTCCTTTGGCCCACACATGCACTGCCTGGGGGGGGGTTGTTAATGGGTCCTTTGGCCCACACATGCACTGCCTGGGGGGGGGTTGTTAATGGGTCCTTTGGCCCAGTACTCACAACTGCATATTTAGAAGTGGCATTAATGTTTGTGCACTTACCGGCATCTGCAGGTGGGCTCACTCCTGCCTCAGCCTGCCCGATCCCATGGATTCCCTCTAGGTGGAGGACGCTGCTGCAACGCTCCTCCCATACTTGCAGCCTCAGTGGGGAAGGGGGTCCTCCGCCTGTTCCACTGCTGCGTTGGCGGTGCGTGGAAATGAGGTTGCGTACCCTCAGCCTCAGGTCGTCCCAACGCTTGTGGCAGTCCTTCACGCTCCTCACTGCCACGCCCACGGCGGTGCACTTGCGTGCAGCTTCGGCCCACACCTCCTTCCTCCGCTGCTGTGTGGCACGCCGTTGGTCGGCGCTGAACAGCATCTCAGCATTGTCCACAATGTGCTCCACCAAGACGGTTAGCTCCGCCTCGCTGAAGCGCTGTTTGCGCTGCCTCTGAGCAGGAATCCTGGCAGACATGCTGGTGGTCCCTTTTGCCTTCTCAGAGTTAGGATTGTGCTTGTGCTGGCTCTGGATGGCAATGGTTTGTGCTTTTATATGATGGCCGCCTCTCTGTTTCCTGTTTTGGCGATCATGGTATTTCCGGTTCCGTGTCCGTGGTGGCGGAGGCGGAAACGGGTTTAGCGCCACTTGTGGCTTCGTTATTTCCATTTCCGTGGGGTTTTCCGTGGCGGCGGTGACAACGTTTACGAGTCCGTGTGGTGCGCGCGACCGACAGCGTGTAATCGGACGGTTTTTCCGCAACCTTGCGGACACGGAAACGTTTTTACCGCCGTCACGGATTTTGCACGGTCCCGGACTGGCAGGTTGTAATGAGGCCCTATGACTGGACACCTTCGCTCAGCATGATCATTGCCCTCCACAACCAACTGGGTGCAGACGTGCACGGTATTAATACTGGGGTGCATTTTAGACCCCACTCTTTTTAATCTTTATTTGGCAGACCTCAAGCCAGGACTTGTCTAGAATAATGCTTGCCCATCCAAAATAAGAGAAATGATAGTACAATGACTGGGGTATGCGGATGGCACCGTAATCATGGATTACACTCCAAATGGTCGGCAAGCCCAACTTGTTCTACTGAGCAGCTAGCTATGCGTTATGATAATGGCCTCAAGATTAATATCGAAAAATCCAAAATCATGATTTTCCATTCCGCTAAAACTAACGTTAAGGGATTCAAGACGATTCTTCACAAGAGCACTGTGGACATTATGAAAGAATATACATATCTGGGGCTAATAATTGAGAATAGGCTAAGTTGGTGGCCACAACTTCAAAACACTGAGCTTGAAGTGCTACAGCTAATGGGGGTGGACCATGCCAATATCCTCCCAGTTATTACATATAGAGCTGACATGTGGCCCCCTACATATCGCAAACAACTCGGTGATATAACACCATTTTCCTAAACATCGGATAATGATGGAAAATATTCTGGAAGAGATTGTTAAAGTCACCGGAAATCATTTGAACTGTTGGCCATGTTATGACTCTATTATTATCTCTCTCCGTCACACCTTATGCTTAGAGACTCCCTGTTTGTTGATTTTAATTACTGTACTAAACGATAAAAAAAAGTGTAATTGACTAAAATAATGTACCAATAAGCCAATGCCGCTAAAAAATACAAACACATTCAATTTGCGGTGGAAGGGAGCTGTGTCGTTTCAGGTCCAGATGGAGGGCACAGCTGTGAAAAGGAAGCAAGAGCCAGCGCCAGTCTTGGCATCTCTGAGCGGGCCATTTTCCCGCCGGCGGTAAAGCATTGGCTTCCTCTGCAATCCATTGTAAATGCTGCCATCCTCGCTGGGAGGGATTGACACATCCTTTCTGTGCATAAGGGCAAGTAAATGCGGGTCCGCCCGCATCATTTACTTGTTACTTTGCCACCGTGTACGGGCATGGCTTAAGGTTGAATGGAGGATTGGCTGCCCCTCTGTGCACGTACCTCAGGGGTCAGCATCCTGCAGCTCTCCAGATGTTTTGGACTACGACCCCCCCCCCCACCCCCCGCCTGATGAACCATGACTGAAAATGTTTGTTGGGGCTGATGGCGGAACTCTGGCATGGTTCAGTCTCCGAGGCGGGCGAAGTCAGACTTTATTTTTGCAGAGGGTGACCCTATTGAAATCACTGGGCATGCAGGCAATGTTTTGGAGGTTGATGAAGACAGGCTGAGAGGGTGATCACATTGAAGTCTACTGGGTTTCACAGCTCAGCCTCAGCATGATATATATACCTTCTTTTGAACCTCCAGCGGGGGTGTGGGGAGGGGCAGGGGGGCACAGCCAGATAGTTTGGGCAGGTGATTACACTGGAGTGGATTGAGGTGCATTTTCTTTTTGGGAGGCAGGGGATTTGTTCAAATGTTGACCCACGTGATGTCGCAGGAGACATTCAGCTTTTTTGTGGGGCGAACTTGAGTATTGCAATGAGGAAGGCACCCTCTGAATTAGGGGGATACATATACATTGAACTCCCTATTCCCAGTAGCAATGTGGTTCTGAGCAGCTTATTAAGAAAGGGTAGAGCTACACAAATAAAGTTCTCTTGTTTTTATTCTTTGCATATTGAAGCTGTCCTAGAATACAAAGAAAACAAGCATTGGCAAAACCAACTGTTTGGGCTTTTGTGTAGGCATGGGAAAGGCACTTGCCAGGCACTGCCATAGTGGTATTATATGGGTATTGATGGTAGCAGGTGCAAAATGGTGCGAGTACATGGGCATCTAATAGCAGTGCCTGGCAAATGCCTAATACTTATACACAAGCAAAAACTGTTGGCTTTGCCAATGCTTGTTTTTAACATGACTTCAGTGAAGTACTAGCATAGTGCTTATAAATAGAGTGGTTGAAGCCAGACCTGTTTAAGGCATTTTTATTACACCAGTAGCACGTTTACAACTCTAATGACGTGATTCACTTTCAGAAGTCTGCTTTGAACAAAACGCTGGCAGGTACTTTGACAGCAAAGTTTGATGGTAAGGCTTGATTAAGGCAAGGTCAAAGAGGAGGCGTTTTGGGCAGGAGGGATGGAGGGGGTTAGGTAGGGGAAGTTCCCGGTAGGATTGGCCAAAGGGAGGAGCATGGCCATGGGCAGTCAATGGGTGGGCAACTAACCAAACACCACCTGCAAGCTTTGTATCCCACCTTATATGCCATTTCTCCCAATCTCCACTCTGATGCAATAGTTTCGGTTTATTGGTGGTGCTAAAGCACCACTAGAAGACCAAACTCAAAAGAGGACTGGGTGATGTTTAAATGCTTGACAGCACAACTTGAGAGCTCCTGCTGATTTCATTGAAATATTAGGTAGACTGGCCTAGAACCATAAAAAAATTAAAACACTATAATCAAGGTATATGAAACCATATACCTTGATTTAGAGATGAACAGTAACAGATTCAATGTAATTTAATGGCATGCACACACCAATAGAATTTCTTCTTCATCTGCTTGCCTTCCCCGAAGAACGGTCTCTCAGAGTACCGAGGCTGTCATTCCAGCAGTGCTAATATGTAGTTAGTCTATTGAACACATATTTGTATAAATGATAAAATGGGACTGTAACCTGCGGTAACACGTGAAATGTTTGGTTTTGCTATATTCTGGTGCTTTTGCGCCATCTTGTGGCCAATACGATACATCCTGGCGGAGACAGAAGGGCAGCAGGCCTTGGCACGTGACATTTATTGGTCGAAACACTGATTGCTAATGCGGGTGTGTTTTCTGCCATGTAATCCAAAGAGGGCCTTGGGTCCAGTGAGTTTTAAGCCAACGACTGGAATTTTAGCTTGCACTACTGAACTTGTATGTATTTTTAAATGTATTACATTCCTGGCTATGAAAATGCCTGATTGCATTGTATGTATTTTAGGATGACTGTATATATGTTTCTCTAGCAATGTAATGAACTGGCGCTAATAGGCTCGGACTGGCCTATAGGACAATGCCCGAATTGCATCCCCAACACGATAGTGTGAGCCCCTTTTTTTGGGCAAAAGTCGGACAGTTTTGTGTGTTACTTGATGTGCAGCTAGTAGTCTTGACCAGTGTTACTGAATACATTTTTTTTTAAATGCACAATTTGCAACACATTTTATTAATAAAACTCCCCTGTGAGTCAAGTAGTCTGTCAAAAATGGAAATAATTGATATTGTCATTGGTGCTCGGGTCAATTTCATGCACTCGTCCGACCCTGCTTATAGTCCAACTGTCTCCTTACATTTGGTGGCCTGTGTGTGTACTTGAGTGTTTCCCCCCTTCTTGTCCCTCTAGACCAGAGGTATTCAAACTGTGGGGGCGTGGCCGCCCTGGGGGAACGCATCCTGAAATTACAAAATGTCAAAAGCACCTTTTTTACATTTTTTTGTTGTTTTTGTTTTAAAAGGGAGGATTGAAATAGCGGTGCAGGGGGAGCCCTGGGCAGGGGCAGTTCGCCCATAATGGGCGCGAGGGCGTTGACCCAGTGGCACCCTCACCCAGTATGAAGGAGCAGAGGAGCCAGCCCAGGGAAACACTTTGATTGTGCGAGTGTGTTAGGCACTTTGGAGCCCAGGGGACAGAGCTGAAATGTTTTTACTGGACACCATGCCTGCCCCCTGGAATCCCAGTGCCAATTCCAAACTGTTTGGCTCTTTACACAAGTTTTATTTTTAAAGTATGCAATAAAATGCAACACTTTAACCCACTGTTGTAAAAAAAGTCCCATGGGGAGATCCCCAAACCTCCCCTTGGTTGTCCAGGCACCCTCGCTACGATTGGTCGCTATGGCATATCTGGGAGAAATATTTATACCCCTCTGCTTAAAAAAATCACCAGCCGCCACTGGCCCTGGGATTTGGGAGCAGGATGGGGGAGCCATGGGTTAGCGGTTGGAGCAGGCTGGGGGCGAGCCCAGGGTCTGTGGTGGGAACAGGGTGGGGACAGCCAATGGTCTGTGGTGGGCTGGGGAGAGTCCAGGGACTGGGCTAGGAGTGGGAGGAGAGGGCCTAGAGTCTGTGATGGGAGCAGGTGGGGGAGCCCAGGGACTATTCTGAGTAGAGTGTGGTGACAGCACGCGATTGTACATAGCCATTTGGACTTACTGTCCATTTGTCATTTTGGGGGGGGGGGCGGCCTGCCCACATTTTGCTCAGGGTGGTCCCAGGCCAAAAAAGTTTGAAGACCACTTCTCTAGATACTTCATTTACTAAAAGGTGGACATTTGTATTATGTATATATATATTTTTTTTTTTAAAACATCTTTTTATTTTGTCATACAGATTGAAAGCATCAACAGTGGGATGTGTTACATATCCCCTTCCACCACTGATAACTAATACATTAAACACAAACTCAACGGTCTAACAGCACTTGCCAATGCCACTTTGCAATAACCCAGAATGCCTCCTCCTTGGGGCAACCAATGTCTATGCTCTTCTCCGTACAGCTTGTGCACTCCAACCAGTTAATGCAAGGTAATACTTCCATTCTCTTAGTCTGAATTCTCAAGTCGGCATTTCATCTGAGGGGGCAAACACTGTCTGCAGCAGCGTCTGCCAGGCTACAATATTATCTCTCACTTCCTTCCGCCCTTCGTATACTGCCCTATGCCATAGCACTGTGTCTGCCATAGTCCATCTCTGTAGATCCCTCCACCAGTCTCCAGTCTGTGGGCCATTTGCTGACTTCCATGCCATTGCTATCCTAAGCTTTGCCGATATGCAGGCTAGGTCTATCATTCTAGTGAGGTGTGCAGCTGTGTGCCGACAGGGGAACATTCCCAATAGGCAGGCTTCAGGGGTCCGTACGTACTTGCCCACACTCCCCGGTTTCATCTTGTCTGCGATCCCTGCCCTGAATGTTTGACTAAGCGGGCACTTCCAGAACATATGTATCCTATTTGCTTCTTTGCCTGCACATCGCGGGCAGCCTTGCGGAGTCGCATCTGTGAACTTCAGTATCTTGTGTGGTGTCATATATGCCCTGTGTGTGACGTACAGCTGTGTAAGCTTGAACCTTGCGTTCCTGGATACTTTGCGTGTGTATATCAATGCGTCCGTCCCTTCTACCTCAGTGCGTTCTCTGCCTAGGTCGGCTTCCCACTATGATTTCACTTTCAGCTCCCTTGTGTCGAGTCTGCGCAGCATCTCACCATATAATCTGGAGACCCCATGGCCCCCCTCTGCCAGGTCGTACAACAGACGCAAAGTGGAGTCCTCTTCATGGTTCTCCAGGAGCCCTGGCCAGTTCAATTGTGTGTGGTTAAGGTGAACTGGCCACTTGTGAGGTCCCTTTGGGAGTTTATTATTTATACATAATATTATGCCCTAGAGGTTTAGGAATGCTCAAATGGTGCCCCGGATAGTGAGTACACATTTTAATATAGGAGTGGGTGGTGTCTTCATGTTAAACGTACTATTTTTCTACATATTGATATTTTTACTGTGTGTCTAATGTCTACCTAAAGTACGTATTTCACTAATGTATACCTGTGACTTGTTGATGGTGTATATTTTTCAGTACACCAGTGTGGTGGGACTTCTTTGGTTGTCTGTGTGTAGAGTAACTGCACTTCAGTGCCAGCCTTCTTCCTTATCCTTGAGTTAAGCTTGACTGCTCTGCTTCCGATACCTACTGTGGATGGCGTTTGGTTTCCCTTTTATGGTTAGTCGACTGCCCCAGCGTTTGGTTAGATGGTCATACAGCCCCCACCAGAGGGTTGTAGGAAAAATCTCTGTAGCATTTATATCTGCCTGTCCACCACCATCCCTCCCTTCTGACTAACCCTCTACCCACCCACTCTAGCAAACACTTGCGCCCACAAACCTTAACATACCCGTGCCTGCTGCCACCTACCCACCAATACTGTCAACCTGTCTATCAATAGCTCACCCACCCTAGCACACCACTGCCTACCCCGAGACCACTGTCGCGTCCTCAAAAGCACCCATCAACCACAGCTCACTCCTGCATTGCCACATAGTTCTTCTCTGCCTGCCTTCAACCAGGCTCGTATTTCTTTGTATCCACTAAAATGATTTTATTAAAAAAAATGTATTTTACCCTAATAGCATTTATGTTCCTCCTGCACCTGGGGCACATTCTGAAACAATGATAAACTTCCTTGTAAACTGTAGTGATGCTTAATATTGTAATTTTGTATGTGGAAATCCCACTTTACTTCTTGGGAACAGTAGTTCACCCCAAGAAATAATAAGAGAATTAAAAAGGAAGCCACTGCATTTAAAATGCTGTGTGCTGCCATAGCACATTACAGTCAGTCAAAAGTTATAGGAAACTATAACTCCAATCACACACTATGGAGAGACATAAAAAGGTCACCCATAAAAAGGGTAAGAGAATAGGCGAGAGGGGAAAAAACATTCCCACTCATCTAGGGGCATGGGGAAATAATTACCAAGTCCAAGCAAAAGGTTCGGGGGTTGACCCAGGTCAGGAAGACTATTCACCAAAATTAAAATCGTACCTAACATGCATACACAAACAGAATAGTCTATATAACTATGTGTTTGGTATGCAGTCAAAAACACAACAGGGTCAGGCCAGATTGTATGTCAGATGTGGGCTGCAGTATAATGAACTATACATACGTGTGGCTAGCACAGGAGCCCCTGTTCCCACAGGGGGCCCTACTGGAGACACAGGAGAGAGATGAGACCGACCTAAGTTGAACCACAGAGAGCATTAGAATGAAAGGGGAAAAAGTGGTGATGGAACAGATGGCCCACCGGGCCCAGGGAGATCAAGAGCACAGAAAAGAGGTTCCCCCGCCCTCAAAACGCCCACAGAGGCAACACACCAGGATGTGCCAGCGGACAAATACATCCATTAGTCTGAACATGGGGGTGGGGTGGGAGGGTGAAGGAGGAGGTATCACCTCTAAATAGCCTTACTAACAACCCACACCCTGCCCAGAAAATATGACACCTGAATGCAAGAGACTGCCAGGGATATATGCCACAGGTGGCCAAAACTGAGGGGGTATGATATAGTATCACCACTAATCAACGCCACTAAAAACGTATCCCTCTGCTCACACCTCTCAAACTCTCTAAACTAAACACAACCATAGCTCTACAGCACAACAGGCCGCACGCACTTCACTTCACCGCAACAATGAAACAAACCTCACTTAGCCTTGCACACCGGCACATGACAACTACCAACCGAAGATTCACACCTATGATCAGCGAACGGTGTAAACCGAACTGAAGCTACCAACAGCACATAACAGCACTCTTGTGCTTTTTTCCCACCCAGTCCTACTAGCTTACCCCCCCCTCACACCTTACCCTTTTGCTTTCCAGATCCGCCAGGGGACCACTCAGGTGGTGTGGTGATAGTGCACGCTATAAATATGCTTTAATATACCAAAACATGTTTAAATAGTACTCCTGTTTAGTTTGAAGCACTTATCTCCCTAGGTTAATGTTACCTTTGAAAGTCACCTGTTTTATTATATATATATTGTTCTGTTTGTTTTTTCCCTGGTATTTTTTTTCACTTTTTTAACGCCCTCATAAACTGGGTCATCAGTTGTTCTCATATCTTTGTCCTATTTTACAGGCACCCTTAGTGGGAATGCCACCACCCTCTTTAAATATTCTAGTGTTAGTACTTTCCGTTCGAAATTGACACCCGTGTTCTTCAAATAAATACAAATCAATTCAGATTGTACCATTCTTACTCTAAATGTTCCAAACATGAATGCAAGTTAGCGTATGCTGACACTTATCATTAGTAATAGGCTCAGGCATGTGCTGCGCGTTTGTGGGTAAGTCTCAGTAAGGATGACGTAGGGCGATGCCTGATGATTGGCCCCACAGCAAGCCAGGAGGAGGTCGTCTTTACTTTTGCATGCACCTGGACATTGTAGTGGGTGACAGCTGGTGAGATGCTCATAGGGTGTTGTGTCTGTTAAATGTGTGATTGCTTTGTTAAGGAATGGAGGTGTGTATTATCTGGCTTCCCCTGTTCCAGTCTGTGTGCTTCGGTGCATGTGTGTGGAATGTGGCTGTGTGTGGAATGTCCCTACCCCTCGTGTCCATCATTGACTGTTGGGAGAGTTCTCTAGGGTGGTGGGCACCAGTGGCTCCTTTTACATGTCCTTTGATCTTACTTAACATGTAACTAATAAAGGGACTTACCTGAAGAACCTACCTGCTGCTCAAGTACATCTTCATTACTACACAGGCAATGAGTTGGTCTTCTGAAAGCCTGCAGAAACATGCATGCGTTTTTAACCAAGGCTGTCTAAGCCTGGTCCCGCGCATAGAGGCTGGAATCGGCATTAAAGGCACAGTTCGCTCAAAATTTATATTGTCCCGATCGTTCGGGCATGTATTTTTAAGCATACTGTAATCGATCTTAACATTTTTTTCTATGCATCTTACCTTAGTTTTCCGCACTTTTACACAAACAATGGGTTGGGCACAGCCTTCTTGTGCTAATCTTATCCGTTGATGCATCGTCCTAAATTCAAGTGCCCTTGCGGCAAGAATACAGATCACCCGCCCTTCAAACTGACATCACTAGACGCATACGCCCCTTTTCACAACACCAATTCACGTCTTGTGTCAACGTTCTCTGTGTGCAAACTAGTGACGTGTCTTCATGGAAATGCCAGGACACTTCTTTCCTCAACAAGTATAAACAGACCCTTTCTGAGCAGACAAAATTGCTTTTTCAATCATTTCACTGTATTTAGTTTCGATCGCCCATGACTCGTTCCTGCTCTGTTATGTTATATTATTTTGCATTCATATAGCGCTCTATATATCATGGGTATGACATCAAAGAGCTGGTCGCTGGTTGGTTGAACGCCCTTGGGGACGGCAGTCCAGGTCAGTAGAGAGAGTAGAGAGGGTTAGAGTTGTAGGGTGCATGGGTGCACCAGTTATGTGTGCAGCTGATGTAATAGCATTATGGTAGATGCATCCTAGCCTTAGGTGTGGTGGTGGAGATGTCAGTTGAATGTGTGCAGTCTGGTGGGTGGACACTGGCTGCGTTAGACCTGTAGGACGCATATGCGGGCAGCTATGCCGGTTTGTCATGGGATATAGCTGCGTATTATCAGAGTGATGAGGTGTTTATGGGGTAGTGTTCGTATGTGGGCAGCTAGGCCGAATTTATCGAGGTGTATAGCTGTACTCTAATTGAGTGATGGTGTAGAGTAGAGAGTAAGCGTAGTGATATGATAAGGTGTGATATGATAGTTCATTCACAAAGCTTCCTGTCAGAGGTGTTGCTAGGTCTGGAAAAGATCTGGGGCTACGCTAATGTCGGGAATGTCTGGACTCTGGGCTAGCTAGATATTTGGTTGTAGCCCCTGAGTTTCTATCCGGGGCTACAACCAAAAGACCTGGGGCTATATCACCCCCACATCCCTCATAGCAATGTCTCTGCTTCCTCTTGCTCTGCAACCAGTGCAACACCGTTTTCTGAATTCCCAGTGCAGCTTACTGTCTATCAAACTAAGTTACAGAACTTGAACTTCTTAACCGTAAAAACAAGAGACAGGGTTAATGATTATTTAAAACAACGTTGGGGCATACTTCTCAGCCTTCTCAATCCCCAGGCCCGTTGAACACAGACGATTTCCATTTTGGCTGGTCAGACCCAATTGAAACACATGGACGAGTAAGGAGCTTGGCAGGGTAGTGAACTACTTCTGTTATGGGGGACACCCACGAAAAGCATGTGAATGGAGTGGTATGCTTCTGGGTGAGGAGCATGGAAAGTGAATAAGGGAAGATGTAAGAGCTTGCCAGAGGACGTGGCTGAGGGGCCGCTGAGGTGTACCAAAAGAAGCCTTAATCCCCTATGACACAAAACATGAAATCCTATCCATTTTGTTATCAACCTCAGAAACATGAACTTATTTGACGGGTCGTCCAGCATTCATAATTGTGAACTGCAACGTCCTACCTCTAAAATTACGCACTTTTAGTGGGTGTCTGACACCCACCAGCCGATACCTCTCAATGACTCTCCAAGACGGGTGAAATCAGGTGTTCTTGGCAGGTGTGTAGCAGGTGAGCCCATTGATCTAATGCATTTGTGAATGTTGGTGAAAGGTTTCTTAGGTAGGGAAGCCTATTGAAGTATAAGGAATACAGTTGTGTGTTGGGACAGTGAAAATATGTCCAAGGCGGCTTACATCGTCCAAATGTGGTTGAGTTAAGCGGTATGTAAATTCCTTGCATGTCCATATATTTCAATGGGCTCTCACACGTCAAAAACAAAAACCTCTCTTTTAACACACCTGGCATCTCAAATTGTTGTGTTATAGGAAAATGGGTCCCACCAGCATGTTGGTCAACCAACTGCGATAGCTAACATATCATATTTAAATCTCTGATTCTGTGGGTGAAAAACGTGCAAATTGGTACATGTGAGACATGATCCCCCAAGGAGAAAGCAATGCAATTTCATAAATTAGGCCTAGCCATTGTGTTGACCACTTACACAAGCCTGTGTTGTGGCTAACTGGGAAGTCACAGTAGTGTGCCTTCCACTTAGGTCACCGCGCGTCAACGACAATGCCTGAAGGCTCATCCCTTCGATACTCCCAATAAAATATAAAAGTTGGCATAACTGCACATACTTGGTTCAATGAATTAGTCAGAACTACAATGCAAGTACCCTGGATTCATAGATAAGAGATCAGTCAGTTGTAAAGGCATCGGGAATCAGACGCAGACAGCTGAGTAAATATTGGGTCACAAACTTTATTAAAGTAAAAAGAAAGGTGGAAAAGGCCTATCTTGCCCTATGCTAAGGTGGGGTTTCCCTACCTAACTGCAACTAATGATAGTCTATGTCAGGAAGTCCAAAGCAAATGTCTGTCTGTGTCCAAAACCTTTACTTGCCATTACTACTACTTGAATATAAGGTGTAGGGATGTCAGCATCAAAATGAGAAGTGTTCAAATAAAAGTTCAGAGCTTCTTACAGCTCTTTATTGGAAAAGGTGTTTTCCCTTCCCCTAAGATTCAGGATAGTTCACTTTGTCAAATAGAGGGGATCCTTTCCCCAAGCTTTCAAATCTTCAATGTTCCAAAACAACACAATTCCTTTGGACACTTCCCAGCCTTTCTGGCAGAGTTGTCTTTTATCAATTTCACAAAGTTCGCTTCTTAATTTCAGCTCACCCAAGTTCTCCTTGACAGTTAAACATGTATTCGGTCTGGGCGCAGTTGTCGGACCACGCGGTCCATCCATTACAGGTCACGCAACCGACACACCCTGCTTGATTCTTTTCCACAGTTTCATTGCCACTGTTCATCTTCACAGTGGTATGGGATTTTTCCTCTTGGAGATTTCTCACTCTTTGGTTTGCCACCATTCACTTGTTAACTCAAAGCTTTTTCCACTGCTTAGGCTTAGGCTTTCAGTACACACAGTTCATCAAATCTCTATGGCACTTGCTAATGCTTCTTTTCCTCATTTTATACAATTCACAGTTCCTTCGTATCAGGGAATATCAACAACTGCTTTCAACCCAATTGGTATTCAATCACACTTGTTTTATTTTGTTTCGGTATTCAAAACACAAGGTTTCATCTCACTCCTTTCAGTCACTTTCAATCCATTAACATTAAATGCCCAGTTTACTCTCCTGCTGGGAATGTACACCCTGCTCACTGGCGTTTTCACAAATTCGAAACTTCTATTTTCTTTGGCCATCTCTTGACAGCTTCAATTTCGTCTTACTCACCGTCGGTATTCATCGGAAAACCATTTCATTCAATTGTCTCTGCATTTTGCTTAGAGTATTGTCAAAAGTCTTTAATTCAATCCTGGACTGGCATTCACACTGCCTACCCGGTCCTTCGCTCACTCGCGAGTGGTCTGGCCTGCCCGAGCCATGTGGTGCACCCCACAGCTTCCCGCAGTCATTCAAACTCCATTGACTCACTGGGTACAGTGTTTCCGGGTGCTGCACTCTGTGTCGGAAGGCTCTCTGTTGCTGCTACTGCTCCCGGATCGGCGCACCTCGGTTCCAGGATCTCTGCCACCTCGAATGAACAGAGAAGCAGTCCCTCCGACTCCAGGACAACTGTAGACCAGCTCTGCTCTTGGAGACCTCCTGAAGGCTCCCACCACAATCCACTTCCGCTGCAACAACTCACCAGCTTCTGGGTGCTTCAGACATTCATCTCCCTGGTCTCTGCTCTGACTTCTCCTGCCAGTGTTCCACAGGTAGTCTCTCTGGTGATCTCTTGGGCAAACTCCCAGACAACCTCCTTAGCCTCAACTGAGATGGCTTTTTATACCACCTCCTGGGCCCCAGGTGCAGGCAATGTTCCTGGATTGTATAACGGTCTTGGTACTCGGCATCCCTCTTCCTCGTCTCAGTAGCAGAGTGGTGTTTGTGTATGTCTGTGTTAATAAAGAGTGGATGTTTGACTCTGGACTGTCTCTTCCTCATCTCAGTACCAGAATGGTGTGCATTGGGAGAGTGTTTCCTAGCAAAATAGGGACTACAGTGGTAATACCCAATAAAAGCCTGCGCATTAGACTCCTTACTAAAGGGAAATGGGGGATACTGTGTCTCACCCAACAATGCCTCATCCCCGCTCCCCAAGTCTCCTCCAGCCAGGTAATCCTCCTTTGCATAATCACCCCCAGGGTCAGGATCCAAAAGCGCCAGCCTTCCCCTGGCCATCTGGGAGGAGGGTATATTGGGGAAAGAAGTGAGGACGTCCTCGGATTATTCACACTGTACAGTGATTGGTGATGATTATATTGTATCAATGGCTTTTCCATTGAACGTACCTGCTTTTCGGCAGCTGTACGGAGAATCTGGTCCCCTCACTGCTTTGGACCATATTCCTTGGAGGCAATCACAGTTGGGCTGGTGAGCCCTTTGAGCGGTCCTCCACCCCTAAAACAGCAACAACCAGCTCTGAAGTGAGATCCTTATATCAGAAATGGCTTAGAGCTCACTAATGCCAACTCAACTTAGACTAGTGGCCTTCCCTTGCAACATGCGCCAACGTGAAAAATGATCGAGCCTTCTAGACGATCATGAATAACAAGAAAACCACTGGTACTATAATTAGTGAGGTCTCCCAGGCTAGCTGGAATACCCACATTAACAGCACAATCGTTTTGAAGGACCACGAAAGTAGCCATTTTGTTACAGATAAATATAAATGGGATTACCTGCTGACTGTAGACCAATTTGAACTTATTATCAAAAGCTGCAAACCCTCCTGGGTTTCTGGCCCTGATGGTATTTCTAATCTGTTACTGAGAATGAACTCCCTCCTTATCGGCTCATAAATTGCATCGACTATTTATATTGATTAGTCGCACAGGAATTTTTCCTTGCTCTTGTACAGATAGCACTATTGTGCCAGTTTACAAAAATGGTCCCCGAGATCAACCCTAAAAATTACAGAATTCTTGCAATGTTGGACACACCTGCTAAAGTATACGCACACGTGTTCTTGAACGAACTGAATAATTGGATCGAGGCATCAAGCATTATTCCCTAGCATCAAACATGCATCCTCAGGAACTTTAGTCCACTTGATGATCTGCTGACCTTGGTGACCGTTGTTGAGACTGCATGGAAAATCCGCAATCGGCCCATTTATACAGCCTCTATTGTGTTCAGTTCTGCATTTGATACAGTAGTCCGGATCAAACTCTGGACTAAATTCCAGATCTGGACTATTCGCTCAGGGTTATAGGTAATATGACCGAAAACAAAGGACCGAAAAACAAAAGTATCGAATCAAAAGGATTGAAAGTCAACTGTTTGACGTCAGGTAAAAATCATCTAAAGGGTTATTTGATCAAAACAAAAGGATCGAAGATTCGACAACAAATTATATGAAGATTTGCTCGATAAAGGGTTAAAACAATACGTCTGAACGAAGAGTAAAGAACCTTGTGTAGAAAGCATATGCACAGCTGACAGTTGGAAACAAACTGTCAGTGCGTGAGGGAAGGAGACAAGGAAACACCAGCTGACACTATAGAACGAGACGATAACGTATTACCTGACTGGAATACTCATCTGGTAAGTGACACACATGAAATTCATGAAATACTAGTAAAATTAGCACATTAGAGTCAGCAAACGATAAATAACGATAAAATTGACTATTTCAGATACTTATTGATAAGAAAATGGAGTACATAAAATCGCAAATGGGAGGAACCCAACTAGTATTTGAAGGCTATATATATAATAAAGAAACGACACGAAAAGAAACCAGTTACTGGAAATGTACAGAATATAAAAAATTACAGTGTGCAGGAAGAGCGATAACGGAAAATGAAAACATAAAGTGTACAGGGGAACACAATCATATGCCTGACACTACCACTGTATTAATTAAACAATCGATAAATTAAATTTAAAAAAATGTAGAGGAAAATCGAAATGAAGCGACCAGCTCGCTAGTAAACAAAACATATGAGAAAATGCCACTCCATGTAGCAGCCCAAATGCCAAACACGAAACTAATGAAAAGAAACGTAAATAGACAAAAGCAACAAAAGGAAAACCTGCCAATGGCACCACAAACATATAAATACATGCATGTACTGGAAAGTTTACAAAAAACTGACAAAGGGGAACAGTTTCTGTGGGCAACAATGGATATAAAAAATGAGAAAATGTTGATTTTTACTACTTCGACTAATTTATCATACCTAGAAGATTCATCAATATGGCACGGAGATGCAACTTTCAAATCATGTCCAGCACCATTTTATCAGTTTTATAGTATTCACGGAACAATCAATGGAACAGTAATACCTTTAATTTATGTTTTAATGCCAGGGAAAACAGAGAAACTATATAGATGTGTATATACAAAAATCAAGGAATCATTGCCAGACAAATCACCGAAAACAATAATCATGGATTTTGAGCAAGGACAACTGAAAGCTTTTGAAAAAACCGTACCCGGACACTCACATACATGGGTGTTGTTTTCATTTTAGATAAACAATATGGAGTAAAATACAAAAAATAGGGCTGAGAACAAAATACATAGAGGACAGTGACTTTCAACATCAAATCAAGAAAATATATGCATTGGCATTTGTGCAAGAGGACAGTGTAATAACGTATTATGAGACATTGATTACAACACAGTAATTCACCAATCTTGAGGAAGAATGATCTGATTTAATGGATTATTTGGAAAATACATGGATTGGCCAACTAACAAGATAAGGCACAAGAAGAAGAGCAAAATACCCAATTAAAATTTGGAACAGTCACAAATCAGTAAAAGAAAACTGGCCAAGAACAAACAACATCCAGGAAGGATGGGATAGCAAAATAAACAAGGAATTCAATGTAAACAATCCGAATTTATGGTATTTCATAAATCACCTTAAAACAGAACAAACCTCGCAAGAAATAAAAATAGCACAAACAATTTCACTGGAAAACACCCCTAAACACAAAATAAATACAGAGATTACGAGGAAAGAATAACCAGCATAGTCAACAGTTTTGAATGAATGGAAGCAATGCAGTACTTAGAAGCCATTTCGTACAACTTAAAATGCTAGAATAAATAAAGAGAAATTCACCAAAAATCACTAAATCTGTAGTCCAAATGATGTCACCAAAACCAGGAAACTGATAAAACACACATCCGCAACAGGTACAAACGATAATCCAAGTCCGAAATCCATAGAAAAGTTAAAAAAAACACCAATCCATGGGAAAAAAACATACGAAAACAAACAAAAATCCGAATCCAAACTCCATGAGAAAGTTAAAAAAAACAGCAATCGAGGGGAAAAAAACCATACAAAAATGAAATCCAGGAAGAATGTCTCCAATCCAAAGCATCAATCCAGCGTAGAAATAATCCATTCCGGAAGAAAAAACATCCAAAAAACGGTCACCATAAAAATAAATAATCCATTAAAAAAAGGGAGCGCGTATGGAAAGCAACCAGTCCAGGAAAAAGGAACTTGCAAAATGGCGACCACGCAAGTTTACGTAACGTGGGACGTCATACGTTAGACGCAATTGAATAAATATACAAAACTTGGAGTTACGAAAAGTAATCCAACAGCGCCATCAACTGTTACAAAAGTGAACATGTTTAACCAAGTTTACAAACGTTCAATATATTTATTTATTTAACAAGTGCGCAATTTCAATATATTTATTTATTTAAAAAATGCAACATTAACGTTTATATTACATTGTGAAATGTTATAAATTATATTTTACTGTATGTTATTTAACAAAACATGTAAAACATATAAAAACATTATTAAAAACATTGTTAATGATACACAACAGAGAGTAAGTCATTTTATTAATAAATGTATTGTTCGAAAATGATCGAAAATAATTCTCAAAAATGACTATTCGACTGTATTGTAATTCGACCAAATGTCTTCTCAACTATTGTAGTCGATCCTTTTGATTTCAATACTATGACTGGACACCTTCGCTCAGCATGATCATTGCTCTCAACAACCAACTGGGTGCAGACGTGCACGGTATTAATACTGGGGTGCATTTTAGACCCCACTCTTTTTCATCTTTATTTGGCAGACCTCAAGGCAGGACTTTTCTAGAATAATGCTTGCCCATCCAAAATAAGAGAAATGATAGTACAATGACTGGGGTATGCGGATGGCACCGTAATCATGGATTACACTCCAAATGGTCTGCAAGCCCAACTTGATCTACTGAGCAGCTAGCTATGCGTTATGATAATGGCCTCAAGATTAATATCGAAAAATCCAAAATCATGATTTTCCATTCCGCTAAAACTAACGTTAAGGGATTCAAGACGATTCTTCACAAGAGCACTGTGGACATTATCAAATAATATACATATCTGGGGCTAATAATTGAGAATAGGCTAAGTTGGAGGCCACAACTTCAAAACACTGAGCTTGAAGTGCTACAGCTAATGGGGGTGGATCATGCATCATGCCAATATCCTGCCAGTTATTACATGTAGAGCTGACATGTGGCCCCCTACATATCGCAAACAACTCGGTGATATAACACCATTTCCCTAAACATCGGATAATGATGGAAAATATTCTGGAAGAGATTGTTAAAGTCACCGGAAATCATTTGAACTGTTGGCCATGTTATGACTCTATTATTATATCTCTCCGTCACACCTTATGCTTAGAGACTCCCTGTTTGTTGATTTTAATTACTGTACTAAACGATAAAAAAAGTGTAATTGACTAAAATAATGTACCAATAAGCCAATGCCGCTAAAAAATACAAACACATTCAATTTGCGGTGGAAGGGAGCTGTGTCGTTTCAGGTCAAGATGGAGGGCACAGCTGTGAAAAGGAAGCAAGAGCCAGCGCCAGTCTTGGCATCTCTGAGCGGGCCATTTTCCCGCCGGCGGTAAAGCATTGGCTTCCTCTGCAATCCATTGTAAATGCTACCATCCCCGCTGGGAGGGATTGACACATCCTTTCTGTGCATAAGGGCAAGTAAATGCGGGTCCGCCCGGATCATTTACTTGTTACTTTGCCACCGTGCACGGGCATGGCTTAAGGTTGAATGGAGGATTGGCTGCCCCTCTGTGCACATACCTCAGGGGTCAGCATCCTGCAGCTCTCCAGATGTTTTGGACTACGACCCCCTCCCCCCCCGCCTGATCAACCATAACTGAAAATGTTTGTTGGGGCTGATGGCGGAACTCTGGCATGGTTCAGTCTCCGAGGCGGGCGAAGTCAGACTTTGTTTTTGCAGAGGGTGACCCTATTGAAATCACTGGGCATGCAGGCAATGTTTTGGAGGTTGATGAAGACAGGCTGAGAGGGTGATCACATTGAAGTCTACTGGGTTTCACAGCTCAGCCTCAGCATGATATATATACCTTCTTTTGAACCTCCAGCGGGGGGTGTGGGGAGGGGCAGGGGGGCACAGCCGTGTGGCGTTGGCCCTTTAAGGGTACGCACGCGACGGAGTGACGTTCACTCCGTCGCGTGCGCTGTTAAATAAACGGGGCGTTCCCGGTGACATCAGTATCACCGGGGAGCCCACACCGACAACACCGCTGTCTCCGTGTCTTATTATCACGGGGGTGGGGGGCTCACGGAGGCGGTCATCGGAGACCACCAACAGTGGCGACGAGGCCCGGATCGCTTCCTGGGACAGGCGGGGGAGTTTCGTCGGGAGCGCAGATGATCGAATGTGAACGCTCCGACGAACTCCGACCGCAGAGAAGGAAGCGACGCACGCGGCCGGCGGCCATTTTGATCAATAGGCCTCGGAGACTCACGGCTTCATAACGAAGCGTCGGTGAGCCATCCGGACACAATTTTTGGAAATTTCAGAGGCGGATGGTCGCTGAAAACAGCACATGTCGGTTCCAAAGGAAAATTTCGCCATTTTCACTGTTATTGCCGAGCAGAGACACGGAGACTCCATGGGAAGCCTGCTGTTTGCACTAGGGGTCTCTTCCTCTACTCAATTTTCGGACACCTCATTGTCTGCATGCTGGCTGGAGTGACACTTCCACGAAGAGCACGGCTGGTGGTGAGTTGCGGCCCCATTCTTCTCAATCCTTTGGGGTGCCTGTGCGCTTTCCACCATGAATCAGGCTGCTGCTCCTGCTGCTGCTCCTGTGGCTCCTGCGCCTCCGCCTGTTCCCCTGCCGAAACCACCGAGGTCCCTGCAGCCAATGCCTGAGTTTGATATCTCGGGTGCTCCTTCAGGCCTGGGACAGAGGTGGAAGATGTGGATGGATAGGCTGGAGATGTATTTCAGGGCCACAATGGAGACAAGTGACGACGGCAAGCTGGCCACTCTCCTGTACTCCGCTGGTCCAGCGGTGCATGAGGTATTTATGTCCCTGCAGCCGGTTGACGGATCGTTTGCGGCGGCGAAGGAGGCACTCCACAATCATTTTCTGCCGATGGCCAATGCGGACTATGAACGTTTTCTCATGGGAACGGCTCGACAAAAAGATGATGAGACTCTGGATGTGTTCTTTGGGCGGCTGCGGCGATTGGCAGCGCCGTGTGCCTGGAACGACCCTGAAGTTATGATTCGTAACCAACTCATTCAGGGGTGTAGCTTTGGGAAACTAAGGCGCCAGATATTGCGAGAGCCTGGCATCACCCTCCCTCGCATCCTAGAGCTGGGAAGGTGCCACGAGGTCTCGGAATTGCGGGCAACCAGGACGGAAGCGGGTGCTCGCCCAGCCAAGATGGAGGAGGTCTGCGCGGTCGGAAGAGGCCGCGGGTTGAGGCGCCCCATAAACGCTCAGAGCCCGCGCACGCAGGGGTCGAATGCCTCATGCCCGAAGTGTGGGTACGATCTCCCGCACCCCGCGGAATGCCCTGCAACGGGGGTCAAGTGTGGTAGATGCGGAGGCGCTGACCACTTCGCCAGAATGTGCAGGTCTGCTACTCCCAAGATTGTGCCGAGGGGGCCAGTTCGAGCCGGCTTCTTCCGGCCCCAAAGGGCGTCCAACGTTGCCCAGGTGGACCAGGGTGACGAAGGGGCCCCTCAGGATGAGGAGGAGGAGGAAGAGGACGAGGAGAACGTGTTTTTCGTGTCCAGTGTGAGCGTGCTAAAGTCCCGCTCCAAAAGACAGCCCAGGTGCAACGTGCTGGTTAATGGGGACTCTGTGCCGATGCTAGTAGACACTGGCGCATCCGTGAATGTAATGGCCCGCCAGCATTAGACGGAGTGTTCGTGGCTGATGTGCAATATGGTGACTCACACATACGGGCTAGGTTCTATGTCACACCGGTGAGCGACAACACCCTGCTCTGCTGTGCCGCGGCGGAGGCACTGGGTATCGTCATGTTCGCTTACTCAGTGTACTTAGATGACATTCAGGTCCTCCTGGCCAAACATGGATCCCTGTTTGAGGGCATTGGACAGCTGGTGGGTGAGCCGGTCCGGCTCCATATCGACGAATCTATCCAACCAGTGGCGCTGAAGCACCAACGGGTTCCCTTCCATCTCAGGGATCTGGTGGATCGCGAACTTGACAACCTCGTGGGGCTGGACATAATAGAAAAGGTTGAAGGCCCCACCCCCTGGGTGTCCCCCATCATCATCGCACGCAAGCCCAAACAGCCAGATGCTGTGAGAATCTGTGTGGACATGCGGCTCCCCAATAAGGCCATAAAGAGGGAGCGACACCTCACCCCCACCATCGATGACATCATTGCGGAACTGCAAGGGGCGAGGTTCTTTTCCAAGCTCGACCTGAGATCAGGTTATCATCAGGTGGTCCTGCACCCAGAGTCCCGCTACATTACTACATTTACCACACATCGGGGTCTCTATCGATACAAGAGACTGAGCTTTGGGGTGTCCTCCGCAGCGGAGGTTTTTCAAAACATCATAAGGGGAGCATTGGCGGATCTTGATGGAGTCCTTAATATTAGCGATGACATTTTGGTGTACGCCAAATCGGAGACGGAGCATCTCTCACGCCTGTCCAAGACTTTTGAACGGCTACGCTTGCTGGGCCTCACCCTGCACAAGGACAAGTGCGAATTTCTGAAGACAACGATCGAGTTCTTTGGGTTCGTATTTAAGGCGGATGGGGTGTCCCCGGATCCCCGCAAAGTGAGGGACATTAAAGAGGCGCGCCCGCCTGAGAATGTTGCAGAGGTGAGGAGCTTCTTGGGGATGGTCACTTACTGTGGCCGCTTCATCAGGAATCTTGCATCCCGCTCTGAGCAACTGAGGTCGCTCACCAAGAAGGATGTTACCTGGCAGTGGGGCCCTCTGGAACAGGCGGCATTTGACGATATCCGAGGGGCTTTGGCGGCGCATGACACCATGGCGTTTTTCGACCCGAGCCTACAGACGGAGATCGTGGTGGACGCCAGCCCGTATGGACTGGGGGCGGTGCTTACGCAAGTGGGGAAAGACCAGGAGGTTCGACCCATAGCATACGCCAGTAAGGCCCTTTCCGACACTGAGCAACGATATTCCCAAATCGAGAGGGAAGCCCTGGCAGTGCTGTGGGGCTGTCGGCACTTCCGCCTCTATATTCTGGGGCGTCCAGTAACTGTGGTCACGGACCACAAGCCGTTGTTGCCGATCATGGCGGGCTCGTCATCTCGCCCGCCGGTGAGAATTGAGCGCTGGATGCTCGCCCTGCTCGAATATGGAGTGTCGTTGATCTATCGCCCAGGTGCTAACAATGCGGCGGACTACCTATCTCGATACCCCAGAAACGACTCGCAGGAGTCGGCATCGGCGGAGGAAGCCGACGAGCACGTCTGCCTGGTCGTGGAGACTGCTACACCCAACTCCATGCAGGTGGAGGAGCTCGAGGCTGCGTCGAGAGGCGACGAATGTTTCGCCATCCTGAAGGAGGCCATGCAGAAAGGAACCTGGAAGACAGTGCTGGAGGCTGTGGAACGAAGGACATGTGAGGCCCGGATTGCCCTCGAGCAATTGTGGAGAGTGAGGGAGGAACTAACATTCTCGGAGTCGGGGCTACTGCTGAGAGGGGAAAGGATCGTGGTACCCCAGACCAAAGTAGCACAGGTCATCGCACTGGCGCACCAGGGTCATCAAGGGGCCCCCAAGACCAAAGCTCGCCTCCGTCAGAAGGTGTGGTTCCCTGAACTAGAGCGGAAGGTGGAAGCGTTTGTGGCCTCGTGCGTATGGTGCCAGGCTGCAGCACCGGCCCAGAAGGAACCATCCATTGAAGCAATGCCCCGAGGGACTCGACCGTGGGAGGTGGTGCACGCTGACTCTGGATCCACGTCGAGAGGTACGCATTTTCTAGTGGTGGTCGACGAGTGGTCGAGGTACCCGGAAGTTGAGTTTATAGACTCAGTGGCGTTTGAGAACGTCGTGGTGGCGCTGGAGAAAATCTTTGCCACTCATGGCCTCCCCTCTGTGCTGTGCTCCGACAACGGAGCCCCATTCCAAGGCGAGAGTTTTGCCGAGCTCATGAAGGAGTATGGCATTCAACACCGGCGGGTCACCCCACTGTGGCCTCGCGCCAACGGGGAGGCCGAGCGCATGATGCGCACTCTCAACAAGGTATTCAGGATTGCTCATGGAAAAGGAGAGTGTTTGCAGAGGGCTTTGTACGTCTTCCTGCGGGGTTACCGGACCACCCCTCACTCGTCAACGGGGGTGGCCCCGGCGGAAGCACTCTTCCAGCGGTGCCCGAGAGATGTCATACCGGAAGTGGGGGAGAGAGACCCTGCTGTAATCGACAATGAGCAGGTCGAAGAGGACAGACAGGTCAGGACACAGATGGAGAACATCCGGAGGGGCCTCAGACCCCCACACATCGCGCTGGGAGATGAGGTGCTGGTGAGAAATCATCACCCACATGGAAAACTGTCTCTCACGTATGAACCCGCTCCCTTAGATGGGGTGGCAGTCAAGGGGTCGATGGTAACAGCCTCGGACGGAACGTCATCGGTAACCAGGAATGCGTCATTCTTCTGGAAGATCGGCGACCCCCGAGTGGACAGCTCGGACAGCCGAGAAGGAGAGGGCGCTCTGGATGAAGGTGGGGGAGAAAATCCCGCAGTGGAATCTCCGGCTCGAGGCGGACCCGGTCCAGGGACACCAGCCAGGGACGGTGGCAGGAGGTACCCCCTGAGAACAGGGCGTGGGAAACCTGCCCGTCTCACTGACTATGTTACGGACTGAGTCGGCGAGGCTGACCGGGGGTTAATGGTCAGGCCAAGACAGGTACCCACGGGGGATCCGGGGTGGCTGTCAATAAATGGGGGTTTGTGTTGAAACTGCCAGGGTTATGTGTTTTATAGATGTGTGCTAGTTAGGTACTCCTGTTTCCAATTTGTTGTTATGGAAAAGGAGGAGTGTGGCGTTGGCCCTTTAAGGGTACGCACGCGACGGAGTGACGTTCACTCCGTCGTGTGCGCTGTTAAATAAACGGGGCGTTCCCGGTGACATCAGTATCACCGGGGAGCCCACACCGACAACACCGCTGTCTCTGTGTCTTATTATCACGGGGGTGGGGGGCTCACGGAGGCGGTCATCGGAGACCGCCAACAAGCCAGATAGTTTGGGCAGGTGATTACACTGGAGTGGATTGAGGTGCATTTTCTTTTTGGGAGGCAGGGGATTTGTTCAAATGTTGACCCACGTGATGTCGCAGGAGACATTCAGCTTATTTGTGGGGCGAACTTGAGTATTGCAATGAGGAAGGCACCCTCTGAATTAGGGGGATACATATACATTGAACTCCCTATTCCCAGTAGCAATGTGGTTCTGAGCAGCTTATTAAGAAAGGGTAGAGCTACACAAATAAAGTTCTCTTGTTTTTATTCTTTGCATATTGAAGCTGTCCTAGAATACAAAGAAAACAAGCATTGGCAAAACCAACTGTTTGGGCTTTTGTGTAGGCATGGGAAAGGCACTTGCCAGGCACTGCCATAGTGGTATTATATGGGTATTGAGGGTAGCAGGTGCAAAATGGTGCGAGTACATGGGCATCTAATAGCAGTGCCTGGCAAATGCCTAATACTTATACACAAGCGAAAACTGTTGGCTTTGCCAATGCTTGTTTTTAACATGACTTCAGTGAAGTACTAGCATAGTGCTTATAAATAGAGTGGTTGAAGCCAGACCTGTTTAAGGCATTTTTATTACACCAGTAGCACGTTTACAACTCTAATGACGTGATTCACTTTCAGAAGTCTGCTTTGAACAAAACGCTGGCAGGTACTTTGACAGCAAAGTTTGATGGTAAGGCTTGATTAAGGCAAGGTCAAAGAGGAGGCGTTTTGGGCAGGAGGGATGGAGGGGGTTAGGTAGGGGAAGTTCCCGGGTAGGATTGGCCAAAGGGAGGAGCATGGCCATGGGCAGTCAATGGGTGGGCAACTAACCAAACACCACCTGCAAGCTTTGTATCCCACCTTATATGCCATTTCTCCCAATCTCCACTCTGATGCAATAGTTTCGGTTTATTGGTGGTGCTAAAGCACCACTAGAAGACCAAACTCAAAAGAGGACTGGGTGATGTTTAAATGGTTGACAGCACAACTTGAGAGCTCCTGCTGATTTCATTGAAATATTAGGTAGACTGGCCTAGAACCATAAAAAAATTAAAACACTATAATCAAGGTATATGAAACCATATACCTTGATTTAGAGATGAACAGTAACAGATTCAATGTAATTTAATGGCATGCACACACCAATAGAATTTCTTCTTCATCTGCTTGCCTTCCCCGAAGAACGGTCTCTCAGAGTACCGAGGCTGTCATTCCAGCAGTGCTAATATGTAGTTAGTCTATTGAACACACATTTGTATAAATGATAAAATGGGACTGTAACCTGCGGTAACACGTGAAATGTTTGGTTTTGCTATATTCTGGTGCTTTTGCGCCATCTTGTGGCCAATACGATACATCCTGGCGGAGACAGAAGGGCAGCAGGCCTTGGCACGTGACATTTATTGGTCGAAACACTGATTGCTAATGCGGGTGTGTTTTCTGCCATATAATCCAAAGAGGGCCTTGGGTCCAGTGAGTTTTAAGCCAACGACTGGAATTTTAGCTTGCACTACTGAACTTGTATGCATTTTTAAATGTATTACATTCCTGGCTATGAAAATGCCTGATTGCACTGTATGTATTTTAGGGTGACTGTATATATGTTTCTCTAGCAATGTAATGAACTGGCGCTAATAGGCTCGGACTGGCCTATAGGACAATGCCCGAATTGCATCCCCAACACGATAGTGTGGGCCCCTTTTTTTGGTGAAAGTGGGCCATTTTTTTGGGCAAAAGTCGGACAGTTTTGTGTGTTACTTGCTGTGCAGCTAGTAGTTTTGACCAGTGTTACTGAATAAATGTTTTTTTTAAATGCACAAATTGCAACACATTTTATTAATAAAACTCCCCTGTGAGTCAAGTAGTCGGTCAAAAATGGAAAGAATTGATATTGTCATTGGTGCTCGGGTCAATTTCATGCACTCGTCCGACCCTGCTTATAGTCCAACTGTCTCCTTACATTTGGTGGCCTGTGTGTGTACTTGAGTGTTTCCCCCCTTCTTGTCCCTCTAGACCAGAGGTATTCAAACTGTGGGGGCGTGGCCGCCCTGGGGGAACCCATCCTGAAATTACAAAATTTCAAAAGCACTTTTTTACATTTTTTTTTGTTTTTGTTTTAAAAGGGAGGATTGAAATAGCGGTGCAGGGAGAGCCCTGGGCAGGGGCAGCTCGCCCATAATGGGCGCGAGGGCGTTGACCCAGTGGCACCCTCACCCAGTATGAAGGAGCAGAGGAGCCAGCCCAGGGAAACACTTTGATTGTGCGAGTGTGTTAGGCACTTTGGAGCCCAGGGGACAGAGCTGGAATGTTTTTACTGGACACCATGCCTGCCCCCTGGAACCCCAGTGCCAATTCCAAACTGTTTGGCTCTTTACACAAGTTTTATTTTTAAAGTATGCAATAAAATGCAACACTTTAACCCACTGTTGTAAAAAAAGTCCCACGGGGAGATCCCCGAACCTCCCCTTGGTTGGTCCAGGCACCCTCGCTATGATTGGTCGCTATGGCATATCTGGGAGAAATATTTATACCCCTCTGCTTAAAAAAATCACCAGCCGCCACTGGCCCTGGGAGTTGGGAGCAGGATGGGGGAGCCATGGGTTAGCGGTTGGAGCAGGCTGGGGGCGAGCCCAGGGTCTGTGGTGGGAACAGGGTGGGGACAGCCAATGGTCTGTGGTGGGCTGGGGAGAGTCCAGGGACTGGGCTACGAGTGGGAGGAGAGGGCCTAGAGACTGTGATGGGAGCAGGTGGGGGAGCCCAGGGACTATTCTGAGAGTAGAGTGTGGTGACAGCACGCGATTGTACATAGCCATTTGGACTTACTGTCCATTTGTCATTTTGGGGGGGCGCCGGCCTGCCCACATTTTGCTCAGGGTGGTCCCAGGCCAAAAAAGTTTGAAGACCACTTCTCTAGATACTTCATTTACTAATAGGTGTACATTTGTATTATGTATATATATATATATATATTTTTTAAAACATCTTTTTATTTTGTCATACAGATTGAAAGCATCAACAGTGGGATGTGTTACATATCCCCTTCCACCACTGATAACTAATACATTAAACACAAACTCAACGGTCTAACAGCACTTGCCAATGCCACTTTGCAATAACCCAGAGTGCCTCCTCCTTCGAGCAACCAATTTCTATGCTCTTCTCCGTACAACCAGTTAATGCAAGGTAATACTTCCAGTCTCTTTATCTGAATTCTCAAGTCGGCATTTCATCTGAGGGGGCAAACACTGTCTGCAGCAGCGCGTGCCAGGCTACGATATTAGCTCTCACTTCCTTCCGCCCTTCGTATACTGCCCTATGCCATAGCACTGTGTCTGCCATAGTCCATCTCTGTAGATCCCTCCACCAGTCTCCAGTCTGTGGGCCATTTGCTGACTTCCATGCCATTGCTATCCTAAGCTTTGCCGATATGCAGGCTAGGTCTATCATTCTAGTGAGGTGTGCAGCTGTGTGCCGACAGGGGAACATTCCCAATAGGCAGTCTTCAGGGTTCCGTACGTACTTGCCCAAACTCCCCGGTTTCATCTTGTCTGCGATCCCTGCCCAGAATGTGTGACTAAGCGGGCACTTCCAGAACATATGTATCCTATTTGCTTCTTTGCCTGCACATCGCGGGCAGCCTTGCGGAGTCGCATCTGTGAACTTCAGTATCTTGTGTGGTGTCATATATGCCCTGTGTGTGACGTACAGCTGTGTAAGCTTGAACCTTGCGTTCCTGGATACTTTGCGTGTGTATATCAATGCGTCCGTCCCTTCTACCTCGGTGCGTTCTCTGCCTAGGTCGGCTTCCCACTATGATTTCACTTTCAGCTCCCTTGTGTCGAGTCTGCGCAGCATCTCACCATATAATCTGGAGACCCCATGGCCCCCCTCTGCCAGGTCGTACAACAGACGCAAAGTGGAGTCCTCTTCATGGTTCTCCAGGAGCCCTGGCCAGTTCACTTGTGTGTGGTTAAGTTGAGCTGGGCACTTGTGTGGTCCCTTTGGGAGTTTATTATTTATACATAATATTATGCCCTAGAGGTTTAGGAATGCTCAAATGGTGCCCCGGATAGTGAGTACACATTTTAATATAGGAGTGGGTGGTGTCTTCATGTTAAACGTACTATTTTTCTACATATTGATATTTTTACTGTGTGTCTAATGTCTACCTAAAGTACGTATTTCACTAATATATACCTGTGACTTGTTGATGGTGTATATTTTTCAGTACACCAGTGTGGTGGGACTTCTTTGGTTGTCTGTGTGTAGACTAACTGCACTTCAGTGCCAGCCTTCTTCCTTATCCTTGAGTTAAGCTTGACTGCTCTGCTTCCGATACCTACTGTGGATGGCGTTTGGTTTCCCTTTTATGGTTAGTCGACTGCCCCAGCGTTTGGTTAGATGGTCATACAGCCCCCACCAGAGGGTTGTAGGAAAAATCTCTGTAGCATTCATATCTGCCTGTCCACCACCATCCCTCCCTTCTGACTAACCCTCTACCCACACACTCTAGCAAACACTTGCGCCCACAAACCTTAACATACCCGTGCCTGCTGCCACCTACCCACCAATACTGTCAACCTGTCTATCAATAGCTCACCCACCCTAGCACACCACTGCCTACCCCGAGACCACTGTCGCGTCCTCAAAAGCACCCATCAACCACAGCTCACTCTTGCATTGCCACATAGTTCTTCTCTGCCTGCCTTCAACCAGGCTCGCATTTCTTTGTATCCACTAAAATGATTTTATTAAAAAAAATGTATTTTACCCTAATAGCATTTATGTTCCTCCTGCACCTGGGGCACATTCTGAAACAATGATAAACTTCCTTGTAAACTGTAGTGATGCTTAATATTGTAATTTTGTATGTGGAAATCCCACTTTACTTCTTGGGAACAGTAGTTCACCCCAAGAAATAATAAGAGAATTAAAAAGGAAGCCACTGCATTTAAAATGCTGTGTGCTCCCATAGCACATTACAGTCAGTCAAAAGTTATAGGAAACTATAACTCCAATCACACACTATGGAGAGACATAAAAAGGTCACCCATAAAAAGAGTAAGAGACTAGGCGAGAGGGGGAAAAACATTCCCACTCATCTAGGGGCATGGGGAAATAATTACCAAGTCCAAGCAAAAGGTTCGGGGGTTGACCCAGGTCAGGAAGACTATTCACCAAAATTAAAATCGTACCTAACATGCATACACAAACAGAATAGTCTATATAACTATGTGTTTGGTATGCAGTCACTTAGCCTTGCAGACCGGCACATGACAACTACCAACCGAAGATTCACACCTATGATCAGCGAACGGTGTAAACCGAACAGAAGCTACCAACAGCACATAACAGCACTCTTGTGCTTTTTTCCCACCCAGTCCTACTAGCTTACCACTAGCTTACCACCCCCCCCTCACACCTTACCCTTTTGCTTTCCAGATCCGCCAGGGGACCACTCAGGTGGTGTGGTGATAGTGCACGCTATAAATATGCTTTAATATACCAAAACATGTTTAAATAGTACTCCTGTTTAGTTTGAAGCACTTATCTCCCTAGGTTAATGTTACCTTTGAAAGTCACCTGTTTTATTATGTATATATTGTTCTGTTTGTTTTTTCCCTGGTATTTCTTTTCACTTTTTTAACGCCCTCATAAACTGGGTCATCAGTTGTTCTCATATCTTTGTGCTATTTTACAGGCACCCTTAGTGGGAATGCCACCACCCTCTTTAAATATTCTAGTGTTAGTACTTTCCGTTCGAAATTGACACCTCTGTTCTTCAAATAAATACAAATCAATTCAGATTGTACCATTCTTACTCTAAATGTTCCAAACATGAATGCAAGTTAGCGTTTGCTGACACTTATCATTAGTAATAGGCTCAGGCATGTGCTGCGCGTTTGTGGGTAAGTCTCAGTAAGGATGACGTAGGGCGATGCCTGATGATTGGCCCCACAGCAAGCCAGGAGGAGGTCGTCTTTACTTTTGCATGCACCTGGACATTGTAGTGGGTGACAGCTGGTGAGATGCTCATAGGGTGTTGTGTCTGTTAAATGTGTGATTGCTTTGTTAAGGAATGGAGGTGTGTATTATCTGGCTTCCCCTGTTCCAGTCTGTGTGCTTCGGTGCATGTGTGTGGAATGTGGCTGTGTGTGGAATGTCCCTACCCCTCGTGTCCATCATTGACTGTTGGGAGAGTTCTCTAGGGTGGTGGGTACCAGTGGCTCCTTTTACATGTCCTTTGATCTTACTTAACATGTAACTAATAAAGGGACTTACCTGAAGAACCTACCTGCTGCTCAAGTACATCTTCATTACTACACAGGCAATGAGTTGGTCTTCTGAAAGCCTGCAGAAACATGCATGCGTTTTTAACCAAGGCTGTCTAAGCCTGGTCCCGCGCATAGAGGCTGGAATCGGCATTAAAGGCACAGTTCGCTCAAAATTTATATTGTCCCGATCGTTCGGGCATGTATTTTTAAGCATACTGTAATCGATCTTAACATTTTTTTCTATGCATCTTACCTTAGTTTTCCGCACTTTTACACAAACAATGGGTTGGGCACAGCCATCTTGTGCTAATCTTATCCGTTGATGCATCGTCCTAAATTCAAGTGCCCTTGCGGCAAGAATACAGATCACCCGCCCTTCAAACTGACATCACTAGACGCATACGCCCCTTTTCACAACACCAATTCACGTCCTGTGTCAACGTTCTCTGTGTGCAAACTATTGACGTGTCTTCATGGAAATGCCAGGACACTTCTTTCCTCAACAAGTATAAACAGACCCTTTCTGAGCAGACAAAATTGCTTTTTCAATCATTTCCCTGTATTTAGTTTCGATTGCCCATGACTCGTTCCTGCTCTGTTATGTTATATTATTTTGCATTCATATAGCGCTCTATATATCATGGGTATGACATCAAAGAGCTGGTCGCTGGTTGGTTGAACGCCCTTGGGGACGGCAGTCCAGGTCAGTAGAGAGAGTAGAGAGGGTTAGAGTTGTAGGGTGCATGGGTGCACCAGTTATGTGTGCAGCTGATGTAATAGCATTATGGTAGATGCATCCTAGCCTTAGGTGTGGTGGTGGGGATGTCAGTTGAATGTGTGCAGTCTGGTGGGTGGACACTGGCTGCGTTAGACCTGTAGGACGCATATGCGGGCAGCTATGCCGGTTTGTCATGGGATATAGCTGTGTATTATCAGAGTGATGAGGTGTTTATGGGGTAGTGTTCGTCTGTGAGCAGCTAGGCCGAATTTATCGAGGTGTATAGCTGTACTCTAATTGAGTGATGGTGTAGAGTAGAGAGTAAGCGTAGTGATATGATAAGGTGTGATATGATAGTTCATTCACAAAGCTTCCTGTCAGAGGTGTTGCTAGGTCTGGAAAAGATCTGGGGCTACGCTAATGTCGGGAATGTCTGGACTCTGGGCTAGCTAGACATTTGGTTGTAGCCCCTGAGTTTCTATTCGGGGCTACAACCAAAAGACCTGGGGCTATATCACCCCCACATCCCTCATAGCAATGTCTCTGCTTCCTCTTGCTCTGCAACCAGTGCAACACCGGTTTCTGAATTCCCAGTGCAGCTTACTGTCTATCAAACTAAGTTACAGAACTTGAACTTCTTAACCGTAAAAACAAGAGACAGGGTTAATGATAATTTAAAACAACGTTGGGGCATACTTCTCAGCCTTCTCAATCCCCAGGCCCGTTGAACACAGACGATTTCCATTTTGGCTGGTCAGACCCAATTGAAACACATGGACGAGTAAGGAGCTTGGCAGGGTAGTGAACTACTTCTGTTATGGGGGACACCCACGAAAAGCATGTGAATGGAGTGGTATGCTTCTGGGTGAGGAGCATGGAAAGTGAATAAGGGAACATGTAAGAGCTTGCCAGAGGACGTGGCTGAGGGGCCGCTGAGGTGTACCAAAAGAAGCCTTAATCCCCTATGACACAAAACATGAAATCCTATCCATTTTGTTATCAACCTCAGAAACATGAACTTATTTGACGGGTCGTCCAGCATTCATAATTGTGAACTGCAACGTCCTACCTCTAAAATTACGCACTTTTAGTGGGTGTCTGACACCCACCAGCCGATACCTCTCAATGACTCTCCAAGACGGGTGAAATCAGGTGTTCTTGGCAGGTGTGTAGCAGGTGAGCCCATTGATCTAATGCATTTGTGAATGTTGGTGAAAGGTTTCTTAGGTAGGGAAGCCTATTGAAGTATAAGGAATACAGTTGTGTGTTGGGACAGTGAAAATATGTCCAAGGCGGCTTACATCGTCCAAATGTGGTTGAGTTAAGAGGTATGTAAATTCCTTGCGTGTCCATATATTTCAATGGGCTCTCACACGTCAAAAACAAAAACCTCTCTTTTAACACACCTGGCATCTCAAATTGTTGTGTTATAGGAAAATGGGTCCCACCAGCATGTTGGTCAACCAACTGCGATAGCTAACATATCATATTTAAATCTCTGATTCTGTGGGTGAAAAACGTGCAAATTGGTACATGTGAGACATGATCCCCCAAGGAGAAAGCAATGCAATTTCATAAATTAGGCCTAGCCATTGTGTTGACCACTTACACAAGCCTGTGTTGTGGCTAACTGGGAAGTCACAGTAGTGTGCCTTCCACTTAGGTCACCGCGCGTCAACGACAATGCCTGAAGGCTCATCCCTTCGATACTCCCAATAAAATATAAAAGTTGGCATAACTGCACATACTTGGTTCAATGAATTAGTCAGAACTACAATGCAAGTACCCTGGATTCATAGATAAGAGATCAGTCAGTTGTAAAGGCATCGGGAATCAGACGCAGACAGCTGAGTAAAGATTGGGTCACAAACTTTATTAAAGTAAAAAGAAAGGTGGAAAAGGCCTATCTTGCCCTATGCTAAGGTGGGGTTTCCCTACCTAACTGCAACTAATGATAGTCTATGTCAGGAAGTCCAAAGCAAATGTCTGTCTGTGTCCAAAACCTTTACTTGCCATTACTACTACTTGAATATAAGGTGTAGGGATGTCAGCATCAAAATGAGAAGTGTTCAAATAAAAGTTCAGAGCTTCTTACAGCTCTTTATTGGAAAAGGTGTTTTCCCTTCCCCTAAAATTCAGGATAGTTCACTTTGTCAAATAGAGGGGATCCTTTCCCCAAGCTTTCAAATCTTCAATGTTCCAAAACAACACAATTCCTTTGGACACTTCCCAGCCTTTCTGGCAGAGTTGTCTTTTATCAATTTCGCAAAGTTCGCTTCTTAATTTCAGCTCACCCAAGTTCTCCTTGACAGTTAAACATGTATTCGGTCTGGGCGCAGTTGTCGGACCACGCGGTCCATCCATTACAGGTCACGCAACCGACACACGTTGCTTGAATCTTTTCCACAGTTTCATTGCCGCTGTTCATCTTCACAGTGGTATGGGATTTTTCCTCTTGGAGATTTCTCACTCTTTGGTTTGCCACCATTCACTTGTTAACTCAAAGCTTTTTCCACTGCTTAGGCTTAGGCTTTCAGTACACACAGTTCATCAAATATGTATGGCACTTGCTAATGCTTCTTTTCCTCAGTTTATACAATTCACAGTTCCTTCGTATCAGGGAATATCAACAACTGCTTTCAACCCAATTGGTATTCAATCACACTTGTTTTATTTTGTTTCGGTATTCAAAACACAAGGTTTCATCTCACTCCTTTCAGTCACTTTCAATCCATTAACATTAAATTCCCAGTTTACTCTCCTGCTGGGAATGTACACCCTGCTCACTGGCGTTTTCACAAATTCGAAACTTCTATTTTCTTTGGCCATCTCTTGACAGCTTCAATTTCGTCTTACTCACCGTCGGTATTCATCGGAAAACCATTTCATTCAATTGTCTCTGCATTTTGCTTAGAGTATTGTCAAAAGTCTTTAATTCAATCCTGGACTGGCATTCACACTGCCTACCCGGTCCTTCACTCACTCGCGAGTGGTCTGGCCTGCCCGAGCCATGTGGTGCACCCCACAGCTTCCCGCAGTCATTCAAACTCCATTGACTCACTGGGTACAGTGTTTCCGGGTGCTGCACTCTGTGCGGCAGGCTCTCTGTTGCTGCTACTGCTCCCGGATCGGCGCACCTCGGTTCCAGGATCTCTGCCACCTCGAATGAACAGAGAAGCAGTCCCTCCGACTCCAGGACAACTGTAGACCAGCTCTGCTCTTGGAGACCTCCTGAAGGCTCCCACCACAATCCACTTCCGCTGCAACAACTCACCAGCTTCTGGGTGCTTCAGACATTCATCTCCCTGGTCTCTGCTCTGACTTCTCCTGCCAGTGTTCCACAGGTAGTCTCTCTGGTGATCTCTTGGGCAAACTCCCAGACAACCTCCTTATCCTCAACTGAGCTGGCTTTTTATACCACCTCCTGGGCCCCAGGTGCAGGCAATGTTCCTGGATTGCATAACGGTCTTGGTACTCGGCATCCCTCTTCCTCGTCTCAGTAGCAGAGTGGTGTTTGTGTATGTCTGTGTTAATAAAGAGTGGATGTTTGACTCTGGACTGTCTCTTCCTCGTCTCAGTACCAGAGTGGTGTGCATTGGGAGAGTGTTTCCTAGCAAAATAGGGACTAGAGTGGTAATACCCAATAAAAGCCTGGTTGACATTAGACTCCTTACTAAAGGGAAATGGGGGATACTGTGTCTCACCCAACGATGCCTCATCCCCGCTCCCCAAGTCTCCTCCAGCCAGTTAATCCTCCTTTGCATATCCACCCCCAGGGTCAGGATCCAAAAGCGCCAGCCTTCTCATGGCCACCTGGGAGGAGGGTATATTGGGGAAAGAAGTGAGGACGTCCTTGGATTATTCACGCTGTACAGTGATTGGTGATGATTATATTGTATCAATGGCTTTTCCATTGAACGTACCTGCTTTTTGGCAGCTGTACGGAGAATCTGGTCCCCTCCCTGCTTTGGACCATATTCCTTGGAGGCAATCACAGTTGGGCTGGTGAGCCCTTTGAGCGGTCCTCCACCCCTAAAACAGCAACAACCAGCTCTGAAGTGAGATCCTTATATCAGAAATGGCTTAGAGCTCACTAATGCCAACTCAACTTAGACTAGTGGCCTTCCCTTGCAACATGCGCCAACGTGAAAAATGATCGAGCCTTCTAGACGATCATGAATAACAAGAAAACCACTGGTACTATAATTAGTGAGGTCTCCCAGGCTAGCTGGAATACCCACATTAACAGCACAATCGTTTTGAAGGACCACGAAAGTAGCCATTTTGTTACAGATAAATATAAATGGGATTACCTGCTGACTGTAGACCAATTTGAACTTATTATCAAAAGCTGCAAACCCTCCTGGGTTGCTGGCCCTGATGGTATTTCTAATCTGTTACTGAGAATGAACTCCCTCCTTATCGGCTCATAAATTGCATCGACTATTTATATTGATTAGTCGCACAGGAATTTTTCCTTGCTCTTGTACAGATAGCACTATTGTGCCAGTTTACAAAAATGGTCCCCGAGATCAACCCTAAAAATTACAGAATTCTTGCAATGTCGGACACACCTGCTAAAGTATACGCACACGTGTTCTTGAACGAACTGAATAATTGGATCGAGGCATCAAGCATTATTCCCTAGCATCAAACATGCATCCTCAGGAACTTTAGTCCACTTGATGATCTGCTGACCTTGGTGACCGTTGTTGAGACTGCATGGAAAATCCGCAATCGGCCCATTTATACAGCCTCTATTGTGTTCAGTTCTGCATTTGATACACAAGTCCGGATCAAACTAAATTCCAGATCTGGACTATTCGCTCAGGGTTATAGGTAATATGACCGAAAACAAAGGACCGAAAAACAAAAGTATCGAATCAAAAGGATTGAATGTCAAATGTTTGACGTCAGGTAAAAATCATCTAAAGGGTTATTTGATCGAAACAAAAGGATCGAAGATTCGACAACATATTATATGAAGATTTGCTCGATAAAGGGTTAAAACAATACGTCTGAACGAAGAGTAAAGAACCTTGTGTAGAAAGCATATGCACAGCTGACAGTTGGAAACAAACTGTCAGTGCGTGAGGGAAGGAGACAAGGAAACACCAGCTGACACTATAGAACGAGACGATAACGTATTACCTGACTGGAATACTCATCTGGTAAGTGACACACATGAAATTCATGAAATACTAGTAAAATTAGCACATTAGAGTCAGCAAACGATAAATAACGATAAAATTCACTATTTCAGATACTTATTGATAAGAAAATGGAGTACATAAAATAGCAAATGGGAGGAACCCAACTAGTATTTGAAGGCTATATATATAATAAAAAAACAACACGAAAAGAAATCAGTTACTGGAAATGTACAGAATATAAAAAATTACAGTGTGCAGGAAGAGCGATAACGGAAAATGAAAACATAAAGTGTACAGGGAACACAATCATATGCCTGACACTACCACTGTATTAATTAAACAATCGATAAATTAAATTTAAAAAAATGTCGAGGAAAATCGAAATGAAGCGACCAGCTCGCTAGTAAACAAAACATATGAGAAAATGCCACTCCATGTAGCAGCCCAAATGCCAAACACGAAACTAATGAAAAGAAACGTAAATAGACAAAAGCAACAAAAGGAAAACCTGCCGATGGCACCACAAACATATAAATACATGCATGTACTGGAAAGTTTACAAAAAACTGACAAAGGGGAACAGTTTCTGTGGGCAACAATGGATATAAAAAATGAGAAAATGTTGATTTTTACTACTTCGACTAATTTATCATACCTAGAAGATTCATCAATATGGCATGGAGATGCAACTTTCAAATCATGTCCAGCACCATTTTATCAGTTTGATAGTATTCACGGAACAATCAATGGAACAGTAATACCTTTAATTTATGTTTTAATGCCAGGGAAAACAGAGAAACTATATAGATGTGTATATACAAAAATCAAGGAATCATTGCCAGACAAATCACTGAAAACAATAATCATGGATTTTGAGCAAGGACAACTGAAAGCTTTTGAAAAAAACGTACCCGGACACTCACATACATGGTTTTTTTTTTCATTTCAGACAAACAATATGGAGTAAAATACAAAAAATAGGGCTGAGAACAAAATACATGGAGGACAGTGACTTTCAACATCAAATCAAGAAAATATATGCATTGGCATTTGTGCAAGAGGACAGTGTAATAACGTATTATGAGACATTGATTACAACACAGTAATTCACCAATCTTGAGGAAGAATGATCTGATTTAATGGATTATTTGGAAAATACATGGATTGGCCAACTAACAAGACAAGGCACAAGAAGAAGAGCAAAATACCCAATTAAAATTTGGAACAGTCACAAATCAGTAAAAGAAAACTGGCCAAGAACAAAAAACATCCAGGAAGGATGGGATAGCAAAATAAACAAGGAATTCAATGTAAACAATCCGAATGTATGGTATTTCATAAATCACCTTAAAACAGAACAAACCTCGCAAGAAATAAAAATAGCACAAACAATTTCACTGGAAAACACCCCTAAACACAAAATAAATACAGAGATTACGAGGAAAGAATAACCAGCATAGTCAACAGTTTTGAATCAATGGAAGCAATGCAGTACTTAGAAGCCATTTGGTACAACTTAAAATGCTAGAATAAATAAAGAGAAACTCACCAAAAATCACCAAATCTGTAGTCCAAATGATGTCACCAAAACCAGCAAACTGATAAAACACACATCCGCAACAGGTACAAACGATAATCCAAGTCCGAAATCCATAGAAAAATTAAAAAAACACCAATCCATGGGAAGAAAAACATACGAAAACAAACGAAAATCCGAATCCAAACTCCATGGGAAAGTTAAAAAAAACAGCAATCGAGGGGAAAAAAAACATACAAAAATGAAATCCAGGAAGAATGTCTCCAATCCAAAGCATCAATCCAGCGTAGAAATTATCCATTCCGGAAGAAAAAAAATCCAAAAAACGGTCACCATAAAAATAAATAATCCATTAAAAAAAGGGAGCGTGTACGGAAAACAACCAGTCCAGGAAAAAGGAACTCGCAAAATGGCGACCACGCAAGTTTACGTAACGTGGGACGTCATACGTTAGACGCAATTGAATAAATATACAAAACTTGGAGTTACGAAAAGTAATCCAACAGCGCCATCAACTGTTACAAAAGTGAACATGTTTAACCAAGTTTACAAACGTTCAATATATTTATTTATTTAACAAATGCGCAATTTCAATATATTTATTTATTTAAAAAATGCAACATTAACGTTTATATTACATTGTGAAATGTTATAAATTATATTTTACTGTATGTTATTTAACAAAACATGTAAAACATATAAAAACATTATTAAAAACATTCTTAATGATACACAACAGAGAGTAAGTCATTTTATTAATAAATGTATTGTTCGAAAATGATCGAAAATAATTCTCAAAAATGACATTCGACTGTATTGTAATTCGACCAAATGTCTTCTCAACTATTGTAGTCGATACTTTTGATTTCGATACTATGACTGGACACCTTCGCTCAGCATGATCATTGCCCTCCACAACCAACTGGGTGCAGACGTGCACGGTATTAATACTGGGGTGCATTTTAGACCCCACCCTTTTTAATCTTTATTTGGCAGACCTCAAGGCAGGACTTGTCTAGAATAATGCTTGCCCATCCAAAATAAGAGAAATGATAGTACAATGACTGGGGTATGCGGATGGCACCGTAATCATGGATTACACTCCAAATGGTCGGCAAGCCCAACTTGATCTACTGAGCAGCTAGCTATGCGTTATGATAATGGCCTCAAGATTAATATCGAAAAATCCAAAATCATGATTTTCCATTCCGCTAAAACTAACGTTAAGGGATTCAAGACGATTCTTCACAAGAGCACTGTGGACATTATCAAAGAATATACATATCTGGGGCTAATAATTGAGAATAGTCTAAGTTGGTGGCCACAACTTCAAAACACTGAGCTTGAAGTGCTACAGCTAATGGGGCTGGATCATGCATCATGCCAATATCCTCCCAGTTATTACATGTAGAGCTGACATGTGCCCCCCTACATATCGCAAACAACTCGGTGATATAACACCATTTCCCTAAATATCGGATAATGATGGACAATATTCTGGAAGAGATTGTTAAAGTCACCGGAAATCATTTGAACTGTTGGCCATGTTATGACTCGATTATTATCTCTCTCCGTCACACCTTATGCTTAGAGACTCCCTGTTTGTTGATTTTAATTACTGTACTAAACGATAAAAAAAAGTGTAATTGACTAAAATAATGTACCAATAAGCCAATGCCGCTAAAAAATACAAACACATTCAATTTGCGGTGGAAGGGAGCTGTGTCGTTTCAGGTCCAGATGGAGGGCACAGCTCTGAAAAGGAAGCAAGAGCCAGCGCCAGTCTTGGCATCTCTGAGCGGGCCATTTTCCCGCCGGCGGTAAAGCATTGGCTTCCTCTGCAATCCATTGTAAATGCTGCCATCCTCGCTGGGAGGGATTGACACATCCTTTCTGTGCATAAGGGCAAGTAAATGCGGGTCCGCCAGCATCATTTACTTGTTACTTTGCCACCGTGCACGGGCGTGGCTTAAGGTTGAATGGAGGATTGGCTGCCCCTCTGTGCACATACCTCAGGGGTCAGCATCCTGCAGCTCTCCAGATGTTTTGGACTACGACCTCCCCTCCTCCCCCCGCCTGATCAACCATGACTGAAAATGTTTGTTGGGGCTGATGGCGGAACTCTGGCATGGTTCAGTCTCCGAGGCGGGCGAAGTCAGACTTTGTTTTTGCAGAGGGTGACCCTATTGAAATCACTGGGCATGCAGGCAATGTTTTGGAGGTTGATGAAGACAGGCTGAGAGGGTGATCACATTGAAGTCTACTGGGTTTCACAGCTCAGCCTCAGCATGATATATATACCTTCTTTTGAACCTCCAGCGGGGGGTGTGGGGAGGGGCAGGGGGGCACAGCCAGATAGTTTGGGCAGATGATTACACTGGAGTGGATTGAGGTGCATTTTCTTTTTGGGAGGGGATTTGTTCAAATGTTGACCCACGTGATGTCGCAGGAGACATTCAGCTTTTTTGTGCGGCAAACTTGAGTATTGCAATGAGGAAGGCACCCTCTGAATTAGGGGGATACATATACATTGAACTCCCTATTCCCAGTAGCAATGTGGTTCTGAGCAGCTTATTAAGAAAGGGTAGAGCTACACAAATAAAGTTCTCTTGTTTTTATTCTTTGCATATTGAAGCTGTCCTAGAATACAAAGAAAACAAGCATTGGCAAAACCAACTGTTTGGGCTTTTGTGTAGGCATGGGAAAGGCACTTGCCAGGCACTGCCATAGTGGTATTATATTGGTATTGATGGTAGCAGGTGCAAAATGGTGCGAGTACATGGGCATCTAATAGCAGTGCCTGGCAAATGCCTAATACTTACACACAAGCGAAAACTGTTGGCTTTGCCAATGCTTGTTTTTAACATGACTTCAGTGAAGTACTAGCATAGTGCTTATAAATAGAGTGGTTGAAGCCAGACCTGTTTAAGGCATTTTTATTACACCAGTAGCACGTTTACAACTCTAATGACGTGATTCACTTTCACAAGTCTGCTTTGAACAAAACGCTGGCAGGTACTTTGACAGCAAAGTTTGATCGTAAGGCTTGATTAAGGCAAGGTCAAAGAGGAGGCGTTTTGGGCAGGAGGGATGTAGGGGGTTAGGTAGGGGAAGTTCCCGGGTAGGATTGGCCAAAGGGAGGAGCATGGCCATGGGCAGTCAATGGGTGGGCAACTAACCAAACACCACCTGCAAGCTTTGTATCCCACCTTATATGCCATTTCTCCCAATCTCCACTCTGATGCAATAGTTTCGGTTTATTGGTGGTGCTAAAGCACCACTAGAAGACCAAACTCAAAAGAGGACTGGGTGATGTTTAAATGCTTGACAGCACAACTTGAGAGCTCCTGCTGATTTCATTGAAATATTAGGTAGACTGGCCTAGAACCATAAAAAAATTAAAACACTATAATCAAGGTATATGAAACCATATACCTTGATTTAGAGATGAACAGTAACAGATTCAATGTAATTTAATGGCATGCACACACCAATAGAATTTCTTCTTCATCTGCTTGCCTTCCCCGAAGAACGGTCTCTCAGAGTACCGAGGCTGTCAATCCAGCAGTGCTAATATGTAGTTAGTCTATTGAACACACATTTGTATAAATGATAAAATGGGACTGTAACCTGCGGTAACACGTGAAATGTTTGGTTTTGCTATATTCTGGTGCTTTTGCGCCATCTTGTGGCCAATACGATACATCCTGGCGGAGACAGAAGGGCAGCAGGCCTTGGCACGTGACATTTATTGGTCGAAACACTGATTGCTAATGCGGGTGTGTTTTCTGCCATATAATCCAAAGAGGGCCTTGGGTCCAGTGAGTTTTAAGCCAACGACTGGAATTTTAGCTTGCACTACTGAACTTGTATGCATTTTTAAATGTATTACATTCCTGGCTATGAAAATGCCTGATTGCACTGTATGTATTTTGGGGTGACTGTATATATGTTTCTCTAGCAATGTAATGAACTGGCGCTAATAGGCTCGGACTGGCCTATAGGACAATGCCCGAATTGCATCCCCAACACGATAGTGTGGGCCCCTTTTTTTGGTGAAAGTGGGCTATTTTTTTGGGCAAAAGTCGGACAGTTTTGTGTGTTACTTGCTGTGCAGCTAGTAGTTTTGACCAGTGTTACTGAATAAATGTTTTTTTTAAATGCACAAATTGCAACACATTTTATTAATAAAACTCCCCTGTGAGTCAAGTAGTCGGTCAAAAATGGAAAGAATTGATATTGTCATTGGTGCTCGGGTCAATTTCATGCACTCGTCCGACCCTGCTTATAGTCCAACTGTCTCCTTACATTTGGTGGCCTGTGTGTGTACTTGAGTGTTTCCCCCCTTCTTGTCCCTCTAGACCAGAGGTATTCAAACTGTGGGGGCGTGGCCGCCCTGGGGGAACCCATCCTGAAATTACAAAATTTCAAAAGCACTTTTTTACATTTTTTTTTGTTTTTGTTTTAAAAGGGAGGATTGAAATAGCGGTGCAGGGAGAGCCCTGGGCAGGGGCAGCTCGCCCATAATGGGCGCGAGGGCGTTGACCCAGTGGCACCCTCACCCAGTATGAAGGAGCAGAGGAGCCAGCCCAGGGAAACACTTTGATTGTGCGAGTGTGTTAGGCACTTTGGAGCCCAGGGGACAGAGCTGGAATGTTTTTACTGGACACCATGCCTGCCCCCTGGAACCCCAGTGCCAATTCCAAACTGTTTGGCTCTTTACACAAGTTTTATTTTTAAAGTATGCAATAAAATGCAACACTTTAACCCACTGTTGTAAAAAAAGTCCCACGGGGAGATCCCCGAACCTCCCCTTGGTTGGTCCAGGCACCCTCGCTATGATTGGTCGCTATGGCATATCTGGGAGAAATATTTATACCCCTCTGCTTAAAAAAATCACCAGCCGCCACTGGCCCTGGGAGTTGGGAGCAGGATGGGGGAGCCATGGGTAAGCGGTTGGAGCAGGCTGGGGGCGAGCCCAGGGTCTGTGGTGGGAACAGGGTGGGGACAGCCAATGGTCTGTGGTGGGCTGGGGAGAGTCCAGGGACTGGGCTAGGAGTGGGAGGAGAGGGCCTAGAGACTGTGATGGGAGCAGGTGGGGGAGCCCAGGGACTATTCTGAGAGTAGAGTGTGGTGACAGCACGCGATTGTACATAGCCATTTGGACTTACTGTCCATTTGTCATTTTGGGGGGGCGGCGGCCTGCCCACATTTTGCTCAGGGTGGTCCCAGGCCAAAAAAGTTTGAAGACCACTTCTCTAGATACTTCATTTACTAATAGGTGTACATTTGTATTATGTATATATATATATATATTTTTTAAAACATCTTTTTATTTTGTCATACAGATTGAAAGCATCAACAGTGGGATGTGTTACATATCCCCTTCCACCACTGATAACTAATACATTAAACACAAACTCAACGGTCTAACAGCACTTGCCAATGCCACTTTGCAATAACCCAGAGTGCCTCCTCCTTCGAGCAACCAATTTCTATGCTCTTCTCCGTACAACCAGTTAATGCAAGGTAATACTTCCAGTCTCTTTATCTGAATTCTCAAGTCGGCATTTCATCTGAGGGGGCAAACACTGTCTGCAGCAGCGCGTGCCAGGCTACGATATTAGCTCTCACTTCCTTCCGCCCTTCGTATACTGCCCTATGCCATAGCACTGTGTCTGCCATAGTCCATCTCTGTAGATCCCTCCACCAGTCTCCAGTCTGTGGGCCATTTGCTGACTTCCATGCCATTGCTATCCTAAGCTTTGCCGATATGCAGGCTAGGTCTATCATTCTAGTGAGGTGTGCAGCTGTGTGCCAACAGGGGAACATTCCCAATAGGCAGTCTTCAGGGTTCCATACGTACTTGCCCAAACTCCCCGGTTTCATCTTGTCTGCGATCCCTGCCCAGAATGTGTGACTAAGCGGGCACTTCCAGAACATATGTATCCTATTTGCTTCTTTGCCTGCACATCGCGGGCAGCCTTGCGGAGTCGCATCTGTGAACTTCAGTATCTTGTGTGGTGTCATATATGCCCTGTGTGTGACGTACAGCTTTGTAAGCTTGAACCTTGCGTTCCTGGATACTTTGCGTGTGTATATCAATGCGTCCGTCCCTTCTACCTCGGTGCGTTCTCTGCCTAGGTCGGCTTCCCACTATGATTTCACTTTCAGCTCCCTTGTGTCGAGTCTGCGCAGCATCTCACCATATAATCTGGAGACCCCATGACCCCCCTCTGCCAGGTCGTACAACAGACGCAAAGTGGAGTCCTCTTCATGGTTCTCCAGGAGCCCTGGCCAGTTCACTTGTGTGTGGTTAAGTTGAGCTGGGCACTTGTTTGGTCCCTTTGGGAGTTTATTATTTATACATAATATTATGCCCTAGAGGTTTAGGAATGCTCAAATGGTGCCCCGGATAGTGAGTACACATTTTAATATAGGAGTGGGTGGTGTCTTCATGTTAAACGTACTATTTTTCTACATATTGATATTTTTACTGTGTGTCTAATGTCTACCTAAAGTACGTATTTCACTAATATATACCTGTGACTTGTTGATGGTGTATATTTTTCAGTACACCAGTGTGGTGGGACTTCTTTGGTTGTCTGTGTGTAGACTAACTGCACTTCAGTGCCAGCCTTCTTCCTTATCCTTGAGTTAAGCTTGACTGCTCTGCTTCCGATACCTACTGTGGATGGCGTTTGGTTTCCCTTTTATGGTTAGTCGACTGCCCCAGCGTTTGGTTAGATGGTCATACAGCCCCCATCAGAGGGTTGTAGAAAAATCTCTGTAGCATTCATATCTGCCTGTCCACCACCATCTCTCCCTTCTGACTAACCCTCTACCCACCCACTCTAGCAAACACTTGCGCCCACAAACCTTAACATACCCGTGCCTGCTGCCACCTACCCACCAATACTGTCAACCTGTCTATCAATAGCTCACCCACCCTAGCACACCACTGCCTACCCCGAGACCACTGTCGCGTCCTCAAAAGCACCCATCAACCACAGCTCACTCCTGCATTGCCACATAGTTCTTCTCTGCCTGCCTTCAACCAGGCTCGTATTTCTTTGTATCCACTAAAATTATTTTATTAAAAAAATGTATTTTACCCTAATAGCATTTATGTTCCTCCTGCACCTGGGGCACATTCTGAAACAATGATAAACTTCCTTGTAAACTGTAGTGATGCTTAATATTGTAATTTTGTATGTGGAAATCCCACTTTACTTCTTGGGAACAGTAGTTCACCCCAAGAAATAATAAGAGAATTAAAAAGGAAGCCACTGCATTTAAAATGCTGTGTGCTGCCATAGCACATTACAGTCAGTCAAAAGTTATAGGAAACTATAACTCCAATCACACACTATGGAAAGACATAAAAAGGTCACCCATAAAAAGGGTAAGAGAGTAGGCGAGAGGGGAAAAAACATTCCCACTCATCTAGGGGCATGGGGAAATAATTACCAAGTCCAAGCAAAAGGTTCGGGGGTTGACCCAGGTCAGGAAGACTATTCACCGAAATTAAAATCGTTCCTAACATGATATGATATGGCATTTGTAACGCGCCTATACACAAGTGTTTCAAGGCGCGACGAGGCAGGGAGGGGGGAACAAAGGGAAGACAGACAACGATCCTACTAGGCCAGGTGTCATTCAGACCGCGCAAGTGCAGGGGTAGGGGGAAGGGAAAAATGCAAGGGGAAGGGGGAGGGAGGAGTGCAATACAAATAGTAGAATAGAAATAAAATAATAAAGAAATAGGGCCAGCTGGTGGCAAGTGCAAGGTAAGTGCAGACAATTGCTGGGGAGGGGGTGGGGGGGCTGTAGTGATACAGAGACAGTCCCGCAGTGCAGGGGTTGCCAGGGAGGCAGTGCAAGTGAAGAGTGACTGGGTCCAGGACCGAGGTCGGTGAGAGTGGCCCAGTTGCAGGATCAGTGCAGTTTTGGTGAAGAATTTAGCAGGGGAGAGGGAGAGAGAAAGCAGAAGCGAAGAGGAAGGTTTTGAGGTGCTTCCAGAACCGGAGATGGTTCTCCTCAAGTTTCAGGGAGGCAGGAAGACTGTTCCAGAGGGAGGCACCTGCCGCGGAGAGAGATCTACCCCCAGCTTGTTGCTTCGAGAAGCGGATGACCCTGAGGGAGTTGGAGACGGATGAGCGTAGGGCTCGGGAAGGAAGATATTTAGGAAGCGAGAGTTGAAGGTATTTAGGCCCCAGGCCCCAGAAGGCCTTGTGGACAATGCAGAAGGTTTTGAACTTAATCCTTGCAGCCACTGGGAGCCAGTGTAGAGATTTCAGTCCTGGAGAGATACGGTCCCTGGGCTTGAGGCCAAGGACAAGTCTCGCATGCATACACAAACAGAATAGTCTATATGGCTATGTGTTTGGTATGCAGTCAAAAACACAACAGGGTCAGGCCAGATTGTATGTCAGATGTGGGCTGCAGTATAATGAACTATACATACGTGTGGCTAGCACAGGAGCCCCTGTTCCCACAGGGGGCCCTACTGGAGACAAAGGAGAGAGATGAGACCGACCTAAGTTGAACCACAGAGAGCATTAGAATGAAAGGGGAAAAAGTGGTGATGGAACAGATGGCCCACCGGGCCCAGGGAGCTCAAGAGCACAGAAAAGAGGTTCCCCCGCCCTCAAAACGCCCACGGAGGCAACACACCAGGATGTGCTGGGGACAAATACATCCATTAGTCTGAACATGGGGGGGGGTGGGAGGGTGGGAGGGTGAAGGAGGAGGTATCCCCTCTAAATAGCCTTGCTAACAACCCACACCCTGCCCAGAAAATATGACACCTGAATGCAAGAGACTGCCAGGGATATATGCCACAGGTGGCCAAAACTGAGGGGGTATGATAAAGTATCACCACTAATCAACCCCACTAAAAACGCATCCCTCTGCTCACACCTCTCAAACTCTCTAAACTAAACACAACCATACCTCTACAGCACAACAGGCCGCACGCACTTCACTTCACCGCAACAATGAAACAAACCTCACTTAGCCTTGCACACCGGCACATGACAACTACCAACCGAAGATTCACACCTATGATCAGCGAACGGTGTAAACCGAACTGAAGCTACCAACAGCACATAACAGCACTCTTGTGCTTTCTTCCCACCCAGTCCTACTAGCTTACCCCCCCCTCACACCTTACCCTTTTGCTTTCCAGATCCGCCAGGGGACCACTGAGGTGGTGTGGTGATAGTGCACGCTATAAATATGCTTTAATATACCAAAACATGTTTAAATGGTACTCCTGTTTAGTTTGAAGCACTTATCTCCCTAGGTTAATGTTACCTTTGCAAGTCACCTGTTTTACTATATATATATTGTTCTGTTTGTTTTTTCCCTGGTATTTTTTTTCACTTTTTTAACACCCTCATAAACTGGGTCATAAGTTGTTCTTATATCTTTGTGCTATTTTACAGGCACCCTTAGTGGGAATGCCACCACCCTCTTTAAATATTCTAGTGTTAGTACTTTCCGTTCGAAATTGACACCCCTGTTCTTTAAATAAATATAAATCAATTCAGATTGTACCATTCTTACTCTAAATGTTCCAAACATGAATGCAAGTTAGCGTTTGCTGACACTTATCATTAGTAATAGGCTCAGGCATGTGCTGCGTGTTTGTGGGTGAGTCTCAGTAAGGATGACTTAGGGCGATGCCTGATGATTGGCCCCACAGCAAGCCAGGAGGAGGTCGTCTTTACTTTTGCATGCACCTGGTCATTGTAGTGGGTGACAGCTGGTGAGATGCTCATAGGGTGATGTGTCTGTTAAATGTGTGATTGCTTTGTTAAGGAATGGAGGTGTGTATTATCTGGCTTCCCCTGTTCCAGTCTGTGTGCGTCGGTGCATGTGTGTGGAATGTGGCTGTGTGTGGAATGTCCCTACCCCTCGTGTCCATCATTGACTGTTGGGAGAGTTCTCTAGGGTGGTGGGCACCAGTGGCTCCTTTTACATGTCCTTTGATCTTACTTAACATGTAACTAATAAAGGGACTTACCTGAAGAACCTACCTGCTGCTCAAGTACATCTTCATTACTACACAGGCAATGAGTTGGTCTTCTGGAAGCCTGCAGAAACATGCATGCGTTTTTAACCAAGGCTGTCTAAGCCTGGTCCCGCGCATAGAGGCTGGAATCGGCATTAAAGGCACAGTTCGCTCAAAATTTATATTGTCCCGATCGTTCGGGCATATATTTTTAAGCATACTGTAATCGATCTTAACATTTTTTTCTATGCATCTTACCTTAGTTTTCCGCACTTTCACACAAACAATGGGTTGGCACAGCCATCTTGTGCAAATCTTATCCGTTGATGCATCGCCCTAAATTCAAGTGCCCTTGCGGCAAGAATACAGATCACCCGCCCTTCAAACTGACATCACTAGACGCATATGCCCCTTTTCACAACACCAATTCACGTCTTGTGTCAACGTTCTCTGTGTGCAAACTATTGACGTGTCTTCATGGAAATGCCAGGACACTTCTTTCCTCAACAAGTATAAACAGACCCTTTCTGAGCAGACAAAATTGCTTTTTCAATCATTTCACTGTATTTAGTTTCGATCGCCCATGACTCCTTCCTGCTCTGTTATGTTATATTATTTTGCATTCCTATAGCGCTCTATATATCATGGGTATGACATCAAAGAGCTGGTCGCTGGTCGATTGAACGCCCTTGGGGACCGCAGTCCAGGTCAGTAGAGAGAGTAGAGAGGGTTAGAGTTGTAGGGTGCATGGGTGCACCAGTTATGTGTGCAGCTGATGTAATAGCATTATGGTAGATGCATCCTAGCCTTAGGTGTGGTGGTGGAGATGTCAGTTGAATGTGTGCAGTCTGGTGGGTGGACACTGGCTGCGTTAGACCTGTAGGACGCATATGCGGGCAGCTATGCCGGTTTGTCATGGGATATAGCTGCGTATTATCAGAGTGATGAGGTGTTTATGGGGTAGTGTTCGTATGTGAGCAGCTAGGCCGAATTTATCGAGGTGTATAGCTGTACTCTAATTGAGTGATGGTGTAGAGTAGAGAGTAAGCGTAGTGATATAAGGTGTGATATGATAGTTCATCCACAAAGCTCGTATGCTTTGTGGATGGGGACAAAGCGGACAGAGAGAGAGGGCTCGGCATACAGTGACAGGACAGGTGGTTGAGGGATACATAGCGACATCAGGTGGAATGGGGAGGCAGGGATTACACAGCAACACAACGGGCACAAGGGGCACAGGGCGACAGAAGGCTGTTCAGCTATCTTCCTAGTACGAACCCCCGTTAACAGGCCCTACCAGTACGAGCCTGAGTATTCCAAAGAGGAACTAATGGAAAGAGAAAGAAGCAGAAACGATGGGGAATCGGACGATAGTTGGGAAGATGAGTCACAGGAGCATGAGCCTGAGCCTAGTCGCATGGAAGACGTTTCCACCTGGTGTACCTGCAATAGTTGCGAGGTCATGCCAACCGAGGTGGGGAAATGCTGCTGCCAAGAAAACTCTGGATGCTTGGCCTACATAGCCGAAGAAGACACACCACCGCTATGCATTACCGAGCTGCATGACTTCAGGGCAGCCTGGCTCACAAGGTCCGTGTTGAGGATTATGATGGTGCTTATGCACGAACCTCGCGGAACAGTTCGCCCTCACAATCCAAGTAACGAGTAAGTATACTCTAGATGTGAAGTAATTTTGAATACTGTGACGACTAACATTTCATGTTGTTCTCCTACATTGTTGTAACTTCGATCGATCACTGACAAATTAATTTAGTATGTAAACTGAATACATTTCTCTCGCTTATTGCAAATCAGAGTGTTCATCGCTTCCGTGTCTTTCACTTTCAGCTAAAAAACAATATTTCTGTATGTCCCAAACTATTCTGACTTGGATGGGTGTTCACTTTTGTAATGTATCGATACTTCAAAGGCCAAGTACATTTTTCCAGAAAGTTACTTTTCTAAGGGCAACTATGCCATAGAATTTAGGATGCATTTTCGAATAAGGTGGTACACTTATCTGGTTCATTCAATATTTATATTTCTCTTTCACAGGTGGTACAGGCTGGTGGCCTACCTTTAGTTTACATGGTGGCTTCTTGGGAGGCTTGGATTCCGTGTTCGACGAGTAATACCCACCTGTGTCGTTCGAGCCATTTGTGCCAAATTCCCCAATGACAGCAGAGAGTACAGGGGATTTTCACACACTATGCTGCAACCACAAGTATACAATTTGTAGTTTGTTTGCGCAATCAACATTACCAGACTAAATAAAATACAAATGAGCATATACGAATAGTAGTTTGAATTTTTCAGTGAGTCAAGAACACGCTCAATCGTCTATGAGGGTCTTGAAAGAATGGTTGGTGCCCTTTTGCGATCGCCTCGTTCCCATCCACCCCACCCTCCAGTAGGGGTAGGTGGAAACCCTCAAGGTGCCAAACACCATGTAAAACTCAAAGGGATCCTCCAGACTCCAGACTCCCCTATCAAGAACCCGCCCCAGCAATCAACATAAGTTTGTGTCCCTTCAGCAGTGTTAGGGTTCTTTTGCGCTCGCCTCATGCCCATCCATCCCCACTCCAGTATCAATGGCAGTTCACACCTATGACCATGTGATCCGAAGGGGGCTGGGTGGTTGGGAACACTCAAGTTGCCAAACACCATGTACACCTTAAAGGGATCGTCCCGCAGTGACCATTGTTCACATGGCCTCCCCAGACCCAGTGTCTCCAGACTCCCCTATCAAGACCCTGCCCCAGCAATCAATATAAGTGTGTGTTCCTTCAGCAGTGATTGAGCCTTTTTTGCTCGCCTCATGCCCATCCATCCCCCTCCAGTATCAACGGCAGTTCACACCTATGACCATGCGCTCCCAAGGTGCTGGGTGTGTGGGAACACTCACGTAGCCAATCACCATGTGCACCTTAAAGGGATCTTCCGCATGGTGACCATTGTTCACATGGCCGCCCCAGACCCATTGTCTCCAGACTCCCTTCTTCAAGACCCCGCCCCAGCAGTCAACATAAGTTTGTGTCCCTTCAGCAGTGTTCAGGGCCTTTTGCGCTTGCCTCATACCCATCCATCCCCCCTCCAGTATCAATGGCAGTTCACACCTATGACTGCGCGTCACCAAAGGGGCTGGCTGGGTGGGAACACTGAAGTAGCCAAACACCATGTGCACCTCAAAAGGATATTCCGCACAGTGACCATTGTTCACATGGCCTCCCCAGACCCAGTGTCTCCAGACTCCACCTGTTCAAGTCCATCCATCCCCCTCCCTCCCTATCCAGTATCGATGGCAGTTTGCATCTAGGACCATGCGCTCACAAGGCATCTGGGTGGGTGTGAACGCTCAAGGTGCCACAAGCTGTGGATTCGCTAGTCTCTGTGTAGCATTGAAAATATACATTACACATCATATAAAATTATGCAGACTTTTTGTTTTTGTGTTGGCAATAAAAAACTGTGACTTTTATTAAACATAACTGTCAGGTCCAGCCTCTGAATTCCTGCAGGAGTGATGATAGCCCACCAGACCCCCCCCTAGCCTGCCAATCCGACAGTCTTCGGATTACAACTAACAAACTGGCAAACTCAAGGGGAAAGGGGAAGTGGAGAAAATAACAAACACAGGTTTTCTTCTAGGTCTAGACATCTCAACCTGATCACCTCTGGACTGGATAGCTCAGATGATACCTAGAAAGCAATTACACACACATTACTTTAGCCTTGTATTTCCCTTATCTCCTGTGATAAACTTGTTGAGATGCCTTGCTGAAGAGCAGGCAGCATTTCAAGCAATGTTCATGTTGAGCAATGTAGGGGAACCTTTGTTAGTCATCATTCCAATGTGATGTCATTAGTGGAATGATGACCTACTGCATCTTCTAAGTGTGTTCTGTTTTTGTCAGTTGGCTAAGTCTTGAAAGGAGGGGAGCATCTTGAGTTGGGGGTTCTCTCCTTCCCATATATTACTTAATAAATACCCTTTATAAATCTTACTTGCCTCCGTCTGCATCGTTACAACAATATCATCCACAAAAACTACTATCATACCCAAACCCAAACAGTAACCGTTTTCTCATTGCGTGGTCCCTACTTCAGACCAAATCAGCATAACGTCTATACTCATTAAAACCTTTAGCCTTCCAGGTGCATAAAAAGGCACAATTACGCTTAATTGGCATGGAAATTACACTTCCCCTTTTTAAATAATGCTGGCATAGTCACTCAGGAAATGGTAGCACACTTGGGCAGCCTCATGCAACCCTGCTAATGTCTCCTCATGTACCAGGGGGCCTGCTCCTGGCAGACTCCAACAGGCCATTCTTGCCCCAGGCTCCATGGGGCAGGGTGCTTCTGACACCCCTGGGTGGGCTCCTCCAACAGCCCTGGGGGCTGACTAAAGCAGTACTGGGTGGCTGATTCAAACAGCCCTGGGTGCTTTCCATTTCTCCAGACTCTTGGACAGCCTCTAATGATTCCTGACCTCAAACAGGGCACTCTCCTTTCTTCCCAGGGATCTCATCTGACAGGATATCCCTTCCAGCCCTGGGTGCTTTCCATTTTTCCAGACTCTTGGACAGCCTCTAATGACTCCTGGCCTCAAACAGGGCACTCTCCTTTCTTCCCAGGGGTCTCCTCTGACAGGCTGTCCCTTCCAGCCCTGGGTGGTGGGCACTGAACAGTCCATCGGGGGCAGTGGGCTCTCCCTCACTTCCAACAGTCACTTTTCATCCCCTTGCCTGCACCCCCCGCAGCAGAGTCTTTCCTCCTCTCACATGACATCACACAGGTACCTGCTTCCCTTTGCTTCACTTGCTGTCCACATGAAGGCCCTCCTTCACCATACCTTGGACCATCCTCGTCGCCAATTATTATGACTGGCTCTTGGTCATAGGGTTCACTCCAAGGGACAATCAGGATACACAGGCCAGGTACGCATAGTGGTTACTTTATTAGGGTTCTTCTGTTACAAGGATCAGATGTCATCATAGTTATTAGGAGATAAAGAGGAAAGGGACAGTCCATATTGCCTTAAATCAGGCAACTCTAAATGCTGAAATTGCTCAATAGTTAATAAACCCTGTTAGACGTTTATTTAAGTGATTCCTGTGTAGTTTTATCGTTGTGAAATGATACATTTGAATTAAAAAAAAAGGGGAAGATGTGTTGAGAATCCTAGCTGAAGAGCAGGCAGCATTTCAAGCAATTTTCATGTTGAGCAATGTAGGGGAACCTTTGTTAGTCATCATTCCAATGTGATGTCATTAGTGGAATGATGACCTACTGCATCTTCTAAGTGTGTTCTGTTTTTGTCAGTTGGCTAAGTCTTGAAAGGAGGGGAGCATCTTGAGTTGGGGGTTCTCTCCTTCCCATATATTACTTAATAAATACCCTTTATACACACTGGAACAACGCGGGAACATGAATACATCTTATTATGGAGCGATGAAAACTTACATAAATCCTCATTGTTATGCTTGGAAACGCTACCTCCCAACTCACATACATTCTCACTGCTATGCTTGAAAGGGAAGTAGAGTATGCTTTGAGGCGCCACCTCCCAGCAACACCTGTGGTATTCCGCAACACCTGTGGTATTGCTAACCACACACACCTCTAACATACCCAAATGGTCACGCAGGCTCTCCACCTTTACCATGCACAACTGGATGCACTACAGTCCAGACCGCTGTGGCACATTCACCACATTTTTCTAGTTTACCACCCATACAGCTGTGGTTTCACTCAACCACACTCATACTTACATATACACTGGAGTTGCTACCTCCAAACCCGTGTGGTACTTTCACCCACATACAATACATATTCTGGGTGCTACCCAACACTCGACCTCTTTGACTCTTAGCAAAACACATGTTTTACCCATGTGCAACCATTTCATACATGAGTCACATAAAACAACACATCTATTTGATGTATCTGTGTGGGTGCAGTGTGAATCAGTAAAGGAAGGAGATGTGTTATATCGTGCCTGAGTGTGTTTGTAATGTTTATCAGTAAAGGAAGGAGATGTGTTATATCGTGCCTGAGTGTGTTTGTAATGTTTATCAGTAAAGGAAGGAGATGTGTTGTGATGTGCTTGTCTCTGTATGTGAAAGCTGGTGATGTCATGTGGAGTGTTGCCTTGTGAATGTCGGAATGTTTACCAAAGGATTCCACACCCAGCCAGTTGGAGCTCCCCAGCCTGGGTGATGGGAGCCAGTGTTATGTCCTGTTCACTTATGTATATAACTTCATGTAACTGTGACTTAAGTACTTGTAATAAACATGTAAGGAATCTCAAGAAGCCTGGAAGTCACTTTATAACATTGAGGCACCTCCTCCAACTACACTGGCGGAGGCACTACCTTCAAACCCGTGTGGTACTTTCACCCACATACAATACATATTCTGGGTGCTACCCAACACTCGACCTCTTTGACTCTTAGCAAAACACATGTTTTACCCATGTGCAACCATTTCATACATGAGTCACATAAAACAACATTTTGCATTACCATTTTGCAAAAATTTCCATCCTAATAATCCATGTTGCACAATATATATACTTATTTAGTCACCATTAAAGCAATAGCAAACTATATAATTACATTTCCTAAAATAGATGGCCAGTTTATGTACCACCATGCATCTTTGTGGCACCCACCCACAATCACTCTGATACACTACGTCCTTACACCTCTGTGGCACTCACCCACAAACACTTGTGTCTACACTGCCTAACAACTCAACTTCAGAGTGACATTTGCGTACAAAGCCCTTATGGCGTAACAAAGAAATATGCGCATTTATTCCTACATGTCCATATTGCGCTGCAGCCTACCCTGCAATCCCTCAAAGGTTACTCTATCATCTCTCACACCATGCTACTGACTCACACACATTTACGCATATTGTGCATGTTCAGAAGGTTCACGCCTTCCGGTAATGAAGTAAGTGAAGTATGTGGTTAAAGTATCCCATGATTACAGGGTTGCACTCTCTGATGATATATAGTGTGGTCATGTCGTCACAAGGGTCTGGATGGTCGTGCCTCCAGTCAGAGAAGTGAGTGGGAGTGTGACTGTGTGTGTGACAGGGTCTGGATGGTCGTGCCTCCGGTCAGAGAAGTGAGTGTGCAGAAAATATCTGTACTTGTTAGTTATCAATTCTGGATGGTCGCGCCTCCGGTCGGAGAAGTGAATGTGCAGAATGTATCTGTACCTGGAATCGCTAGTCTCTGTGTAGCATTGAAAATATACATTACACATCATATAAAATTATGCAGACTCTTTGTTTTTGTGTTGGCAATATAAAACTGTGACTTTTATTAAACATAACTGTCAGGTCCAGCCTCTGAATTCCTGCAGGAGTGATGATAGCCCACCAGACCCCCCTAGCCTGCCAATCCGACAGTCTTCGGATTACAACAAACTGGCAAACTCAAGGGGAAAGGGGAAGTGGAGAAAATAACAAACACAGGTTTTCTTCTAGGTCTAGACATCTGAACCTGATCACCTCTGGACTGGATAGCTCAGATGATACCTAGAAAGCAATTACACACACATTACTTTAGCCTTGTATTTCCCTTATCTCCTGTGATAAACTCTTCTCCCAAATCTCTCTCCATACTTGCTGTCTATGCTGCTTTAGTTGATAGGCCCCTTATGTTTGACTTAAGTTTGAAGATTAGAAGATCAGTCAACTTGTAATACTCATTGTATTCTTACTGCTTGGTACTTGAGCTGTGCTGAGTCTCCTCCTGCCCTCAAACGAAATTATCTTGTCTTTTTCCAAAAGTATTTATCTTTTTATCTTTTCAGTTTTCTCCTACACTAAGTGAATATACAATGGTTTCCTGCTTGAGTTCAGACCCCTATAGGAGACTTCCTAAAGACTACTACTATCTTGAGATGATATTTTTCAAGAGTACTTTCTCTTCTAACTTTTGAAATGACTAAATTTGCAGCACTGATAAACTGAACAGCGCCTTTCCCTTTGACTGCAGCAGTTTGTTGAGTTGATTCGCTCCCTAGCAGATTTTATGACCAGCAACTGCAACTGACTTACAGACTCGACTGCGCACACCGTGAAGCTGACCACGACGCCCCCTTCAACAAAAGTTTAGTTTACCTTTTCAGTTCGGAAGGCAAGCAGACGTCTTCATCTCCGCCGCGCACCGTGACTTGCGCACTGACCGTGTAATCGACACGACTTGCAATTCACTGCGCATGTGTGCTTGCCGACTTCGAAGGTCCTTTCCTCTGTAGAGCCAACAATACAGACTCTTTGCGTAAGACGCAACTATTAAACGCAATTAATTTACTTTAAACATGCAAGCGCCGCAAAGTTTTACTGTTAGAATAATAGTAATGAAACTGCAACGCTGCTTTTTACCCGCGCGCAATATTAGTATATCCAAATTACAAGTTGCTTCACTCGGTAGTCCTTGTCAACAACCTTTTAACTATATACAAGCGTTTGCGCTAAAGTGATACCCTAACTAGTTACTTTCAGTTCTTTACTGTTTAAACATTCACAAAAACGTTATTCCTTAAATGCCAGAAAATGATAAGTTGATTTCACTTAGCTTTCTTCTTCTGTAAGTGGAATTCCGGACTTCCTCTACTCTTCAGTTCTTAGAGGAATTTCTTCAGTGACCCACTAGTTTCACAGGAACTGAGTCTAAGGATCGCTCTTCTTTAGCTGCTAGGGTTATTATCACAAACTCTGGTCTTTGGCCTCTGGTTACTGGAGCTTCTAGACTGCGACCTGCTCAGATGGTGGCTTAAATGAAAGGCAGTTTAGAACTCCTTCAAGAATTCCAAATTACCTCACTCTCTGCCTCAACCAATCAATGCTACTGTTCAGAGCCTTCATCTTGCCCTGCACAAACAAAGGCTTCCCGAGGGAAACATTAAGGAAAAAAATGACAACCACTGACCCCAGCCATTCCACTTCCAATCACTCCCTGAAGTACAAACCTAAAACCTATACAACTACCCCTTCATTAAGAGTGTCCAAAGTGTGAATGGTATGGGACCCTGACAGTAAAAGAGTGTCTGAAGCGTGAATAGCATGGGACCCTGACAACCAAACAAGATTACTGTGTTTATGTCACAAATCAACAGACGTGCAATGTTATCATAGTTCTGAAAGTTTTGGGCACTTGGACTGTGAAACAGGAACTGGGCCTCCTTGGCTCACCAACTGCCCCCATTGTGGGCTCTCAGGTCCATGTGTTGGGGACCTACATCTTATCAGGTGAGCACTCTTGCGCTTGCTGACAGCTTCTTTCTAGGCCAGTGGTCTTCAAACTCTTTTAGCCTGGGCCCCCCTAAGCAAAATGTGGGCAGGATCGGACCCCCAGAAATCCCAAATGGACAGTATGTATTGCGCGCCGTCACCTGCTCCCATCAAAGTAGCTGGGCTCCCTCATCCCACTCCTAACCAGTCCCTGGTCTCTCCCCACCCCATCACATACCCTGGGCTCTCCCCACTCTGCCCCATCACAGTCCCTGGGCTCCCCATCCCGTTTCCAATACAGTCCGAGGGCCAGTGGCGGCTGGTAATTTTTTTAAGTGGAGGGGCATAACTATTTCCCCCAAAAATGCCATAGCGACCGAGCACAGTGAGGGAGCCGAACCAATAAAGGGAGGTTCGAGGGGGTTTACACCAGTGAATTATTTTGAAATAATGGGTTAAAATGTTACATTGTAGAGCATACTTTAAAAAAATTATAATGGGTAAATAGCCAAACAGTTTGCAATTAGTGCTGGCGGGCATAGGGGGCAGACAGGAAATGTTTTACTGGACATCTATGGTAGATGTCCAGTAAAAAGATACCATCCCTGTCCCCTGGACCCCACTGGGCCCAACACAATCAACATGATTGTGTGTATGCAAGGCGCTGCACATTCATACAGCAATCACTCTATCATTCACACGAGCATCCATCACCATACACTCAATCATAACACAAGCATACACGCATCCATACACATATTTAAATAAAAAAAAATGAACATAAACGTACCTTCTGCATTGGCTTGCATGTGGGTGCTGAAACACCATGCTCCAGGCCCTCTGTCCGTATGGGGGAGGAGGCGCAGGAGCACCCACTCGCACATACAGACATGCTGTGCCCCAGCCAGCATTACCAATGAGCTATCCAATGCTGGCGAAGCAAAACGCCCCAGCCTTGCGTTGCTCAGTGAGCATGTGCGGCTGGGGAACTGAACTGAACAGTCAAAGGGAAACAGCGTTTCCCTTTGACAGTTCAGCCAGCCCAGGAGCACTGCCTCAGCTGAAAAAAGCAGTTGAGGGAGTGCTCACCGTTTCACTGGGCTGGCGCCTTAGCTCCTCCATAATGGGTGAGGGGGCCACTGGGTGGGTGCCCCTTCGCCATTATGGATGACCTGTTAGGCTCGGTCTGGCCTACAGGGCAATAGGGCAATGCCTGTACCAAAAATGCAAAATGCTAGTGTGGGCCAGTCAAAATGGGCCAGCATTTTGGCCAATGTGGGACAGTTTGATGAGTTACTTCCCTGTGCAATTAGTAATTTTGACCATTGTTGCTGAATAAATATTCTTTAAATATCACAATCTACTTACATTTTAACAAAAAGCACTTGGGTACTATTGAAACAGTCTGTGACTAAAGGAATGAATATTCATTTACAACTGCAGGCCACTTTTTCATTATTGCCTGAGACAGTTTCATGCTTCAGCCGGACCATGTGACCCGCCCCTGCCCATTTCTTCCAATCGAAAAAAAAAGAAAAAAAAATATATTTTTTTTTCCTTTCATGCTAATCTCTCAGGGCACCCTAGGGATGCACCACCGGACCCCTGTACAGGCACGCCCCACAGTTTGAATACCGCTTTTCTAGGCCCATGCTGCCACACCTGAGTGGGTCTAGGGCAACTCGGGTTCATCCAAAAGACCCATGCTCTCCTAAAGCTCTATTCGCACACCTTTGTTGCTAGTATGTTTAAAACCCCTGTAGGAAATAATTCCATCCTATAGGTGTGTTCCATTTTTGTGGAAACACTCTGGGTCAGAATGGACTGCTCCCACCAGGATGTTATTGTGTTTTTAAATGATAGTTTGCTTCTTGACTCTTTGGTCCACTTTCCTGTCCTACCCACAAAGGAATGTCCCAGGACACATGCTGTTTTGCAGGGTTTCTCTTATCTGTTAAAATATATTCCTTATGTTAGCTCTGGTCTTATACATTTTGTGAAACAGTGTGATTTCCAACCTCCTATCTTGTTGACTACTTATGACCCCATGCCGCCATGCCATGATGATGTGGCTGCGACTATCCTCAAAGAATGCGTCCCATATTCTGTGATATCCGTTGTCCACATGGCCAGGCCAGACCCAGTGTCTCCTGACACCCCTCTTCAAGACCCCGTCCCTGCAATCAACATATGTTTTGTCCGTTGAGCAGTGTTCCAGGACTTTTGCGCTCACCTTGTCCTCCTCCATTCCCCTCCCAAGTATCAATGACAGTTGCCACCTATGAACAGGGTCGTCCTGTGCCATATGTTTGTCTCGGGAACCAATGAAAACGTGGCACACAGTTCGACATCACTATTCATTCCATTTAAGACACGGTTTGGATATTATCGAAAGGTGAGTATTTTGATGAAAAGGTGATGCAAATTGTGCATTTAAAAAAAAGATATATTCAGCAACAGTATTCACTACTACTAGCTGCATATTGAAGTAACTCATCAAACTGGCCCACAAGGCCCAAAATGTTGGCCACTTTCATTTTAAAAAAAGGACCCACACAAGCATTTTCCGTTTGTGGTTCAACCCTAGCCTTATTGCCCTATAGGCAGTACGAGCAGGCCTATGCCTGTGCGCTCGCAAGGGGGATGCGTGGGTGTTTATGGCAGATGTGAAACATTGGGATCGAGGCTGAGTGGGTGCCAAAAAACATGTCGCACATTAACGTACACACATAAGCCTTTATAAACACCTTGACATTTACCAGGAGAACATCTCTGAGATCTACAAGGTGTATCGTCATCAAGCTACCTGTTCCCCGAATACATGTTCCATGACTACTTGTTCCCCTGCTTGCTGAATTGGCTCATTTGTCCATCCAAGTAAGGATAGGTCACCTATTTGCTTCTCTATGTTCATCGATCACTGCTCTGCAAGTATCTATCGATTTCGACCTCCTGTACCCAGTATTCTAATCTTCATTTATCTCAAAGACTTCACCATTATTGAATGTTTGATGTATCTTGATCTCTGTTAATAGCACATTGCATCACTGTGCATTGTAATAGAATAAAATGTTTCCTGGTCCGTGTTTGCAAACATGTTATCTTTTGATGCTTGAAAGTTCATTACATGGATGAGTAAACAATATGATTTGCGGTGTAACAATCAATTCTGTAAGACAGTTATTGCCATGTTCATTCGACTATGTTACACAGGTATTCTTTCTTTCTATAAAACAAACTTTACAGACAAAGTTGTGTAATAATTGCTTTATTCACATTCATACAGTATTATTTGTAATGATTCATTATATCTTTTTATACAGATCTTACAGACTTTTCAAGAATGCCTTCATGTATTGTTATTGGTTGCCCTTCTGTGAGCCATGCCAAAACACAGGACACAGTCTTGCGTATATTTCCGAAGGATATTGATTTAATAAGAAGATGGATTACAAATTGCAGTTTTCCAGTGGAAGAGATTAAAAGTAGAGCCCAGGCTGTCTTGGGAGACGTGAGGGCCAATCGTTCCGTGTCTGCAGCCTGCATTTTACTGACCATATGTACGAATAATCAAAGTGCACAAAAAAGCGTTGACCCAGAATTCTTCGTAAATTGCTTCCAAATGCAATTCTAACTCAATTTCGGCACACACTGGCTCAGGTGAGTAGTGGACGATGAATTTGTTATGTTTGTTGGTATGTTGGATGATGGTCTGTATAAATATGTATTCTCTATGATCTCTCGATTTATTTAAAGCAGTGTATTGAAAATGTAACTTCATGAATGGTTTAGAGTTTTCTGTGTTTTATTTCCATCAAAGTTGTATTAATCAAGTTTCCACAGTTATCGAGAAACACCAGGATTTTAAATTGTTTCACTTTAGTATACTTTATACCCGCTTTCGGGAGCCTCCAATAAATCAGCAAAATGTGACCTTCACTAAAAACTTCCATAGTGCCCTTTAAAAGTTGCATAATGTTTTTGAAATGTATTGGTTGACATGTCCTTCTTTACGTAGAGCACACTGATGGAAGCACAGACCCTCACCAGTGATGAAAGCACCGACACGTCTAGTATCCCAATGGTGAGCCCTACTGACTTGCACAAAGTGATATTTTAGAGCATTGGATATGGCCACATTTCTAATACTAATTTACCTTTTCCATTGTACTATTTTCTGACAATGTACTGAAAAGGAAGGAGCAATATTCTGCATCAATTACTTTTCCGGAGTCAACATTAACCTCACTCGTCTATCAAGTAATTATATTGTACCAGTCCTGTATATGCGAATGAACAATATGTGCATGTGTTATGCTTGGAATTTAAACATATTGAAAATGAGTATGTATAGTATTGGTTATTTACACAAACTGGCAGATATGGGTGTCTCTCTGAATGTGCCATTGTCTGCATCTCATTTTTTCAGTTTCATTTAGCTTTTTCATCAATATTAAAACAACAACTATGTTATAGGGGGATGTTGGAACTTTGACTACAATCACTTCCTCCTTTTCAACAGGCCCAGAGTATGAGGAATGCGTACTTACAGTTTCCTGGCTAGAAAGAAAGTAAATCCTACAAAGGATATACTTTGAAACTGAAATGCATGTTACCTTGCACTGTTTCAAACCTTTCTGATTTTGGTTCTAACTTTACACTTCCTCCCTAATGCAGAATAGTTTACAAAGGAGACATTACTAAGCAAACTACTTTTGAAGGCGACATTATAATCACTATGTTTTGCAGGGTGACCTCAGATAAAGTCCATGTGTCATCTCGCAAGATTATCAGGTGAAATCTGAAATGTATATTACGACCAAATCACGTACACTGTTTTCAAGGGTATGTTCATATGAATGTTCTATTTGTGATGCAACAACAATCTTTATAGTATATGGTTTGTAATCAATTTAAACTACTTTGTGCAGAAGTGCTCTGTGCGATGAAACATTTAACATTTCAGTACGGTTGACATTTCATTTATTTAAATGATTTTTCTCTCCAAGAAATATACTCAAGATGTGGAATTAGAGGAGGCACATGGAACATATACTTAACCTAATATGAAATACAATTGGGCATCACATTGGATTGGGAATAGATTTTTATAATGTTGTAACGATTTGAAGTCCGTCAAGTTGGTTCTGTTTGTATGTATGCATATATATATATATATATATATATATATACACATATGTTTGTTTGAGTGAAAATTACATTTGCTTGATTTAAACCGTATAAAAACGCTCTTTTTTCAGATTCATGTTGCAGTCGTCAAAGAGAAGGCCTCGGTTTCGAAGTGAATAAAGAAAACAAGGCTAAAGAACAAAGCAGTTTGTTTTGGAGAAATATTGAAGCAGATGTTTTTGTCATATTATGTTTTTAGTTGGAAAATCATATCTTTTGTATGTGTGCTATAAATCTGTTAGAGGCCCAGAAGGAAGAGGAGTATAAAGACTCAGACAACAATGGAAACCAAAGTCGTTTGCCAAATGGATTTCATAATGGAGCAACTACTATTTGAAGCACATCGTGGTCCAGTCAATATTCAAAAGCGTGATGCATATATCCAGTGGCCGGAAAATGAATGGAATCTCACCTGCAAACCTTACAAAGTTACCATGGACCATTGCTACTTTGTGCAAACTCGTCCAGATGAAACTGAAGACATTGAAGATGCATTGTAATTGCTCGCAGACCCTTTGACACGATCTACACTCTCTAAAAATGTGCCCCTAACAAACATTCAATGTTACCTGTTTCTCCAATTCACACAGACATATCACAACCTGAACTAACAGAGGCTGAAGCTTCAACGCAATTGACTGAGGAATTTGCTCAAGATCTCGACTTCAGTTTGCCTAGTTTGGGGCAATTGTCCACCACCGTCGAGTCACAAAACACAGTACTGCAGGACGATTGGCTACTAAAGGAGCAAAAATGCATTGTATTCGACAGCTGCTTGTTAGCGATTGTACAAATGCTGAAATGTGATCATAAATTAAGATGGAACATATGCTGGGAGACATTGGTGAATGTGTCTCGTGTGTTACAAGGCACCAACCTGAAAATCCAGGGCAGCGGTGTCCACCTCCATAATACATTATCATGGCCTGCTCAACCGATGCTCGGCAAAGTGCTTACTGGAATCTTTGTTCAGCAGCTTTACTCTTCAGCGGATAGACTTTCATTAAGATTTCCAGTTTCTGTCAATTTGTGGGACTTGAGTTCCTTGCTAAAAAACAGTTTTACAAATATCAGAGGGAATATTCCCCACTATTAGTCATGCCTGGAAAACTCAAACAGATGCCAATGGACAGTACATTCTCTGGCAAACGTTTCTGGCTAGCTGGTGACGGACATGGTGACAGTCCAGGATTTTCCACTAAGTACTGCACATACCACTTTTAAGACATGGAAGGTAAACAAATTGTGTGTTTGGTCATCATGCAGGTGTCTGTACATCGTCTGCGGCCATGGAAAAACAAGGTTTAATTAAATCCATCGAACATCTGGAATCCAGGGAAATGCAAATAGACCTGATAGCCACTGACAGGCACGTTTCAATAGCAAGGCTATGCGAGTTCAGTTTCCAAACAATCAGCATCAATTTGATGTATGGCTCATTGCCAAATCAATCAATAAAATAATTACAGCTGCTGGTAAATAAAAGGGTTCGGAAAACCTTTTAAAGTGATTTCAGTCTATCAATTACCATCTTTAGTGGAGCTCCAAAACGTGTGATGGATCTCTAGAAATTCTACTTGAATGGCGTTCATTGATGCACCATTGTTTTAACGTACACTCATGGACTGAAAACCAACATTTCCATGAATGTGCACATGGACCTTTATCGAAGGAGCAGGAACGCAAGAAGAAGTGGTTGGTGGCATGTTCCCCCCACACAAAGCACATGAGAAGATCGTGTACAATAAAATGCTTTCAAGAGACCTGAAGGGACTCGCCGAATTCTATCATACTGGAGATTTGGATGTGTTCCATAATATGTGCTTAAAGTACAGGGCCAAATGGTTGCATTTTGGCATAGACGGAATGGAGGCCAGAACAAGAATAGCTTTACTTGCACACAATGAGAATGTTGGGAGGGAACAAGCGAAAACTGCAGCAACATTCGGGATGCTTTGTTACCTCATACCCTTTAAAAAACAAAGCAAACAATGGGTGGCCAAACAAATATACCACAAAATGGATTTTGAAATTGTGAAAGATCTATCATTGGCTGTGTTGGTCATGCAAACTCACAGAATGGATCCTGATTTTGTTCCCAGGACACATACAATGGGCCTCATTACGACCAAGGCGGTAAGTTACCGCCTGGGCCGTGACTTTACCACCATGGCGTAAACTACGTTTACGCCATGGTGGTTGGTGGACTTACCGCCCCATTCCGACCTTGGCGGGGCGGTAAGTCCCCAATCCCCATTTACCCTTCCCCATTCCCATTTTTGCCCCATAGGGCATAATGGGAGTGGGGAAGGCGTTAATTACGCCACCGTAAATTACGGTGGCGTAATTAACTCCATGGTCCCTTAGCGCCATGGATTTTAACACCTGCTAAAAGCAGGTGTTAAGTCCGCCATGGCGCTAAGGGACCTCGTACTCAGGCGGTAAGGGTCGGCGCTGTTTACGGCGCCGTAAAACCCTTACCGCCTGAGTTGTAATGAGGCCCAATGCCACAAAACATTGCAAACAAGCCTTGTCCTCCAAAAGCAGAAACTTGTTGAAAGGTTGACTTCCAGATTTAAATTATTTGTATAAGTCTTCAAAATCTGCTCACAATAACATTTTAGATATGTTCTCCAATGTTTGGACATTGTACAGAAACAATCTAATGCTATTACACTTGCAATTTCAATTCTAGATAGTGTATTACAAAGTATTTATTTACACTGATATAATCAGGTTTATGATGCATTAATGTAGATATTTTAACTTTCCTTCATTTATATTGCTTATCCTCTGTCTAGAAGACATGTGTCTGGGGTAGTGTCAGGAATACACCACATTCTCACTCTCGTGCGCACCGTACACCATTGCAACACAGGTGCTCACTCCGTACCTCAAATTGTCTGTTGAGATCTCAGGTGGCTTCGAGTGCTCAGCGTGGTATTCCTTCGCATGCAGGTAAAGCCCATACGCGCTGCGTTTTGTTCCGGGAACGCTGGGGGTTGTCATGGAAATGTTGTCAGCCTATCCATAGACGCCTATTGGTTCGGGCACAGCGAGATGTTTACGTCAAGTCAGCTGATGCCTTTAAGACTCTGCCACACATTCAACACGCTGCTTCTGAATCTCGTTTTCAAGTGGCGTATTTTGCTGTTTACTCACCTTGTTCTTGTATTCTACGACCCTCCTTTGCATTTGGACTGTTCTACTTCTACGAATCTACGGTACTTTGACCCGGAACGCTTAACGGACTGCTTGCTTACTCCTGTTCGGTCATTTCTGCATCTGGTCTGCGATTTTCACAATTGGATTGCTTATGTCTCACCCTCAATCTGTTACCTTGCATTTACGGAACTTTCCATGGACTACCTTTGAACTTGTTTGGATACAGGACTTTGGTTACTGTCAGGGGCAGACCCAAGGTAACACAGACAAAACATGCAATTAGACCCCCAAGAGGTAAATATGTGTGTGCCTTGTACCATATTAATAAAATTAACACAGTAAAATCCAGGAGAGGAAAGGTGCTACCCTACAGGAGACTGCTTCGTCCTCCCCGTAGGCTAAAGGCACGCCAGGACTACATTGCCCAGCGTGCTTTGCGCATGGGCAACCAATCGGGAGCCAGACCGGGCGTGGCGCACATCAACATGCATGCGCGAAACCTCCAGCACGGGGCTTGTGCTCGAGAACACCAAAGAGGAAGACGTATGCGAGAGAACTCTGCCGAAAAACACGTGCGAGGGGCCCCGCCCCACCAGATTGAGAATCCGTCCCCTCGTCAGGCTACAGATAAGTCTGGTACGCACTGCAAGGGGAGTGGGAACGTGCAGTATAGAGTTCCAAGGAAGCCGTAGAGGGAGTTGGGCGAAGCGCAGGGGGCTCAGTGTCCCAGCTCATACCGGTCGTCCCTGCGCCGGCATACAAGATAAGGAGCAGTGTCGGGGATTGGTAATCAGTTACTGTGGTAGCCCCCCATGCTCCGGAGGGCTTTAGACCTGGGAGGAAGCACGCGCAGCAACACGTGTAACGTATATTTACGGAACGCAACACTGACATTACAGAAAACAGGAATAGCCTAACGCTACAAGCCACGCGAAGCGAAGTTAGCGCTGGCATGCATAGTGAACGACTTGTTTACTAAAGACAAGTGCAGCGAGTGACACAGTTCGTGGGAAGGCAAGTTATCGATCTTGGAATGGAAGCATGAATGCGGCATGGAATGAATGACCGTGTGAGTGTATGACAAAGAATAACTTGATATTCTTTCTTTGTAGCTGAAACCAGCCCTGCAAATCTTCGAGACGAAGCATAAACTGACAGCTTGCGACAGTGACTCCGAGGACCGTGCAATCGGACAGGACAATGAACAGAGCTAAGTGTTGCATGCATGACTAACTATGTCAGTGGTAACCCACTGCCAAATTGTATAACCAAGTTGTATTAGGTGTTTAGCCTATGTCCATGTGATTTTATAAACATAGTGTAAGGTTTCTTGGAGGGTGCTACTGGGACACAATTGGCCAGTCTGCAGGCAGTGAAGGAACTATCATATCTGGCGACTAAAGAAGGAGTGCAGCAGTTGAACTTCACCCAATCTCCCCCTACCTGTCCATAACCTCTTCCTAACCCTTTTTCCGGTTTCCCTAACTACCCCAACCCATCCAACCAACAAAACCCTAACCCTCTTTCCCTGCCCTGGTCGTGAATGCCTGCGCAAGCTTCGACTTGCAGGTATCAAGACCAGTGTGGGGGTGGTTGGTTAAATCCACTCCTGTGCCTGGGATCAGTGTGCCTTTGACAGTTACAGGCATCCTCGTTTTGTCGGGTGGTAGGTGGATTCAGCACTCTAACAGGCGTCCTTGTTTCGTTGGGAATGGTCTGTTGCAGGACTTGCTCTCGGACTTCCACCTCCGTCGCATGGACTCCTCCGCCATAAGGACACCGGAACTCTATCCAGGAGATATCGCTCCATTATCTTACGGTAAAATTGGCATTGAACTCTAGTAATTTCTTTTGCCCGATATTGATTCTTAGCTTACTATTGTTGGTTATTGTTCCAGGGGTACACCTCTCATCTTTTGACAATATCCTTGGCAGAGATCATTAACACTTTGTTAGTGAGTATTACTACTGCCAGTTTCATTGCTAAATTCAGGTCTGTATTCTCTGTTAACCATTGTTTCATTTTTTATTGCAGCCAGCTGTGTACCAGGGCGTACTCATTTTCGGCAATACTCATCTCAATCTGTCCTTTCGTACTCTTGAGGGGTATATTGTCAGAAAGACCAAATAGCTTCACGACGTGTCAAAGACTGCCGTTTTCTTCTGTTTTTAGACGCACGTCTAACAGGTTGCTATTGGTACTATTGTTCAGAAGAGAATTTCCCTAGAATTTCAGTGCTGGACTGCACATTTGGGTGTGAGAAAGACTGATCTGCAAATGGATATTTCCCATCTGTGAAAGGTACACTGAGTCTGGGTGGCTGTCAAACCTCCTTTTAGACCCAACCCCCATGCACACATGCAATTCATGGCACTTGCGCTGATAATCTCTTTTAGGTAAGATTTTCATGGTAATGATAAATCTTCCCGACCTGTGTCAACCCCAGAACTTTTTGCTTTACTGGTGGATTATTTTTTCTTATACCTCTGTGAGTGGGAACCTTTTTCTACACTCACAGAATATTTGACTCTTTTTATGGGTTTGATGTTTTGGGCTCTCCATAGTGTCTTTAAAAACCAAACTTCTTTGCCAATAAGTTCCTGTTGTTGCTGGGTTGCCCCAGGCACTCTATTTTTTACTTTCTCTTGTTAACCTTGAGGGAACTACATATCTTTGGATCCCTTTTACATTTTATTAAGTGAGACCAGCACCCCCACCTTATGTTGAGTGCTGGGGAGATACCGAGTATTCCCTTTCTCATTTTAAATAAATGTAACATTTATGTTACAAGGACAAACTTACCATTAATGGCTGGTGGCAGTAATTTGCTGAACACTTTTACTGATATGAGAGGCTTACCTTGACTTCATTAGAGGATTCAAACTGTCTTCACATTATAAGAAATTATGTTCTAACCTTTCTGCAAAGTCTATAAAAGGTTAGTTTAATTACCTTAGAAATGTTGTGCCATTCTGGAAAGTAGATATAAGGCAATTTGACTGACCTGTAAATTGGTTGTTGCTCTTCCACACAAGTAATGCTGTTGGTTTCACTTTCTTATTAATTGTATAAGTGTCCCCCAACTGGGGGTTGCTTCCCTAGAATACGTCTGTCTTATGTATTACCTACCTAGAATAACTTTGGGTCATTCATAAAGTGTAACACAGGGTTTTGCTTTCCCTGGTCTGTCTTAGACAGACACAAAAAGAGTCTTAGGTTACAAATTGTATAGGTTTTACTTACCTTGAGTGGAACTGTGTTATTCTAAAATAAGTTATAGTTATTGTTTCCCTTAGTTTGTGAACTGAAAAGCAACTGTAATTGAACATTAGACCCCAAGGCCAAACTCCCCTAGAATAACTGTGTTATCCTGAATCAGAGTTAGAGGTTATACTGTGCCTAGTATCTGTGTTTCACTAGAACAGAAAAGTATATTGTCCAGTTGAAATGACTATGTGATTGCTTGCTGAGCGTCACGGTACAACTGATAGGGTCTACTACCCTGGTATTACTGAAAGTAATCTAAAAGTAACTATTTGTTTTGTTAGGTGTTCCAAATAAGGTTATATGCTTTGGTCTGTGTACCTTCAAGCATAGTGGATTGGACAGCCCTGGTTCTGAAACGTCAATTGTTTTTTAATTAACTATTTTGCCTATATGGAACTGTAGATTCTAACGAGATCTAGCAAATTATCTTAGATCCTTAATTTCCTAGACCCCAGTCATAGGGCCAACTGATGCCTGTCCAAATATATAGATGTGACATTAACTTTGAGTGAACATGTTAATAAAGAAGAATTAGAGCACATCTATACACATTTAAACACAACAGTTCCTACAAAATGGACACAAAGTTAAAAGTGCATCTCTGCTAGCTCCTGGTTCCCCTGTGGTAGCTCCTGCCTGCAGGGTGCTGCCCGACACCCAGGAGCTGGTTTTAGCTCCTACTCATTGAATCTCAATTTCGAACCCTGCACCGGGTTAACATTTTAACCCCTTAAGTGCCAGGCTATTATGTACGTCTATGCAAAAAGGACGAGCATACTTGTCCTTGGCACTTAAGTCAAGATGACCCAATTAAGTAAAAAACAGCGGCCACCATGAAGCCAGATTATGTAAGTCTGGTCAATAAGGTATTTATGTTAACTTTAAATGTTCACTTAGAGAGGAACATATGAGGATCCCTAAATATTGAATTGAATTTCAGCACCATTTCAGTCCAAAGGCATCAACCATCTACTTCACATTTTTCAGTGAATTAGATATATTTAATAAGATTCTCCAACATTCCCAATAGCATGTTCTACTATGCTAATGGGAATAAGGGACAATTGTATACTAGAGAAAACTAAAAAAGCAGAGAAACAGTTTTCTGTCCGAAATTCTTCTCTCTAGTATACAATAAAGACCCTATTCCATTGCCCTTTATGACTATTCACAGCCTCTGTATTCCCCTGTCTTGCACATGCCTTATGAGAAAACCTGGATTGTACATGCACACCATCACATAAGACTGCCCTTCTACTCTTTTTACTGTTATATTTGTAATAGTCCCTCAGTGCCTGCTTTAAACCATTCACACATATATCTATCAATCAGTTAAAAAAAACTCTACATATAGCCTATCAACATATTAAACTTCCACACACCAACTGCCACTTAACAATGTTCTACAAATCTTTTGCATCTGCATTTCTTATACTTATACCAAAATATTGTACATAGTGCTCCTATAAATGCGCATGTGCATTGTACAGTGAGAGAAGTGCATAATAAAAGGGGCAGTACGGATGGGCAAGTGCTTATGGGAGTCCACATCAACCGAAGCTGGGTAAATGTTTGAACTTTATCTAAGCTTGCCCCCTTAAACATGTTACTACTCTGGTGCTCATGGGAGAAGAGACCAGTAAGAGTGCTTTATTGCTTTATAGGTGAGACTTTTGTATGAGCCCATTGGGAACCATTTGAGGTTATTCTTCTTTTTTACTAAAATGTAACTTGTAATTTAATACCAGTAGAGGTATTTAGAAGTAATTTGTGATTGTTTATGTGCTAAAGGTGAACAGATGAACAGTAGTAGGAATAGTTTTACCACGAAAGACAGGTCAAAGCCCTGAAGATGGACATTAAATATCTGAAACGTGTTGGCTAAGTGGAAAAATACCATGCTTTAGTTGACTGTATATAAAAAGAACACATTTGTATTTTTTGTTAAGGACAAGTGACCTGATACTCACTTCTTTATTTGTTAAAAAAATTGAGTTTAATATTTGTAAATTGTCTGATGTACAGGTAGAAGGCATGTTGGGTTTCCAAAAATAAAGAGAAATACTGTTTTTTTAGCAGGTTTTCTGAATATGTGTTCAATGAACATGTTATGAAGATTTGTTTTTGTGAAATGTTTAACTGTTCTAGAATTACCAGGGAGGACAAAGTCTTTCTGTTTAGAGTGCAAGTGGGTTACCTGTTTGACACAACAGGTTTTTCTGTGCATTGCTTGTTTTGAGTCTCTTGAGGCCTGGGAACTATGCCCATATGCACCAGGAGTGTTAAACGAATCTTAGAAGAAATACAAGAGTAAGTTTCAAGTTTAAAATATATAAAATACATTGGGCCTCATTACACGGTAGGCGGAGGACCAAGGTGCTATTAGCACCTTGGTCCATGCCGGTAAAATACCGGCACTGCCTTGGTGGAAAGGGGAATTACCGCCCTATTCCAAGGTTGGCAGGGTGGTAATTCCCCCTTCCCCCATTGCCCTTCCCCATTCCCATTTTTGCCCCATAGGGCTCTATGGGAATGGGGAAGGCGCTAATTACGGTGCCGCAAATTGCGGTACCGTAATTAGCACCCTGGTCCCTTTGTGGGTTGGTTTTTAACGCCTGCTAAATAGCAGGCGTTAAAGTACCTACCCGCAAAGGGACCTCGTAGTAAGGCAGTAAGGGTTTACCGGTACCGGTGTCCTTACCGGTACCGGTAAACCCTTACCGCCGTCCGTGTAATGAGGCCCATTGACTTTGTTAGTGCTCCTCCCATCACATTTTTTGTATATACAAGTGCTCATGGGAGCCCAGCAGGGAAGTGCCAAGGGATGCAAAGGTGGGAGGCCACGAGCTAACGGCTGGGGCAGAGAAGTCCAAAGGTGAGGTACATCTTAACCGTCACATCCCATTAACAAAGTTTTTTCTGTGAATTAAATAGGTTTTTTTATAAGTGAACATTTTTCATAATGTTACCTCACTGTATATAAGTTATTAATAATTCCTCTTTTAACATATATGAAAGAACTATAAACCTCCTTTAACAAACTTTTTTGCAACGCATGCTCATTATTAGCACTGCATGCTCGGGTTGCAAGTCATTGTTCAATTGTCTAGGGCATGAGGCTCACTCATGACCCCAGCCCCACCAAACCAACCCTTTATCCACTGCATCCTAGTTCAGTGTCCACTATTGCCTCATAATGTGACCAATGGCCACTGCTCATAGCTTGCATGACCAGTCTCCACAATCCATGGGGCATGGGCTTCGGCCATGCTGCATGCCCCAATAGGCAAATCAGAGTAGACATTTGTCCTTGCCGAGGACCAGGCCCACTGCACACAGCTGCAAAGTTTTATCAATATTTTTTGTACTTACATTTCGACACTTTTAAAAAAAAGTAAAACGCAGGACCTATTTGTAAAAGCATGCCTTCTTTGCTCAGGGCCAGGCCCCAATGTTATATCATGATTTTTTGTACTTAAACTTTCACACTTTAGAAAAAATAAAACGCAGGACAGATTTGCAAAACCATGCTTTCAGATCCTTGCTAATGCTGCTCACGAATGTTTGCTGCAATCCTGTCCAACAGTTCAGGCTGTAGCCACGAGCAGAATTTTGTTCCCATTCAAAACTATCCCGATTTTGAAAACCTTTACCACATAGCTGATCCCTGGTGGCCGTGTCCACTTTAATCCCATTTTCAGTCCCTCATAATCACGGCAAGTAGTCAGATTGTCCGGGTCTTGCCTTTGGCCATGACTCGAACAATCTGGCCACTGCCCATGACCACACACTATACCTCAGTCACCAAAGGTATATTACTATTTTTTAGGCCTACATTATGACACTTTTCAAAAAATAAAACACTGACACATTTGCAAAGCCATGCTTTCACATCCTTGCCAATGCTTCTTGCAAGAGTTTTCTGCAAGTCTGTCCATGTTTTATTTTCTGAAATCTGTCAAAATGTACATAAAATAGTCATATAACTTAGCCCCCACTTGACAAAATTCATTCAGACTTTGCAGAAACATTCAAGGTTGGATGTATAATCTTTCTAAAATCTTTTGTGCACATTCGTCAAACAGCAACAAGTTATAAGCCATCTAAAAATGTTGGGATCCCCCTCTAAGTTTGCCCCCTGACAGAATCCCACCAAACTTTGCAATATCATTCACATCTGGGTGTTAAATCTTTTTGCAAACTTGTGTGCACATTCGTAAAGAACGGCACCTAATGTATAAGCCTTTCAAATATTTTGGGACCCCCCTCTAATTTTGTTCCCTCTTGGCAAAACAGCACCAAACTTTGTAGAACCATTCAAAGTCAAGTCTAGAATGATATCACAATAGTTCATGTAGTTTCATTGAGTGGCGCCAAAGTTATAAGCCATCCAAAAACAGCTTTTCACCAACCCAGTGATACAAAAATATGCATGGATGCCCTGAACATTTGACATGTTCGCAGACTTCATAGAAGAAAAAAACACCTGTTTTTTGGCCTTTTGTGGCCATATCCCATCCTCATCACCCCTCACCTCCTCAGACATTGTTTAATTAGTTTGACAAGTGCAATGGTGTGTATTTTAATATGTTTTTACCGCAATGACTGGGGACAATGCAACAGTCAGTGGATCCAACATGCCGCCCATTTCAAAATATCTGATGCACCTCACGTTTTTAAACATCCGATCAGCGGGCATGTCCGCTATCTGTGGACATCATGTCGCCCCCTGAATGGCCCGGAGGCCTGCCCGTATAGCGAATAGTGAAGTGAGTCCGTGGACCGAACCCAGATATCACTAATTCTATTTCACATACTTTTTGCCCGTTTTTTAAAAGAACTACTGGACGGATTTACACCAAATTTACAGAAGCATGATTTTGGGACCAACCCGCCGATCCTGGTGAAAATACATCCATGGGTTCGGCTGTAGGCGTGAGCAAAATTAATTTTCCATTGCATCTACATAGAAAACCACACATTTTGGGGCCCCCCCTATAACTTTGCCCCCACTGGACAAAACCTCACCAGACTTCACACAATTAATCCATGGAGGCCATATGTTTTTATTTGCAAAGTTTGGCGAGGATTCATCCAGGGCGGGCAAAGTAATGAGCTGCTCATAAAGAGCTCTTCGATGGGTTGAGCAACTTAACCATAACTACACGGCTGCTAAATATATGGTTAAGTACGCTTGTACCGTTTTAGCCAAGGGTTGTGAAGAGTAGGGCCCAATGCCCTCTTTAGGCCTCTGCCATCTCTGGATCAGGGAGGACAGGCTGGGCAGCAAGCAGGAAGGCACCAAGACACTCAAGCTGGAGATCAAAAACATCTTTTATTCTTCTCAGGAGACAGCAGACAGCATACAGCAGAAAAACCAACAGCAACTCTGAGCTCTCTCTTGACTTAAGTTCCTTATATATTGTTTTAAAGATGATGTAATTTAATAATTTATGAAACAAAACATTCGAATTGGCTCTGACAACTAAAGACAACCCCTTCTCCAGTTCACGGTTGGTTACCTTGGTTGCCAATCAACAGTTCCACAAAAAAAGTTTGGGCATGTCTCAGAATCATTTATTTATATCAGCATGACTTGCAAGATTCCACCATCTTAGAATCTGCCTGACCATGTCTCATTCTAATGCCTGGTTATTACAAAATGGTTGCCCAATCTGTTTTGCTCAGTTTTAAGCCTAGATTTCTGGTCTAGATTTTTGTTACCTATAATAAATGTATGCTATCCAACATGCCCTCCTCTGCGTGAGGCATTCTGACCCTATAAAATACATGTCGTCCTGAAATGTTCTTGTTTGGCCTACAAGGCGCTATAATTCTGAATTTTACAACACTGGAACGATTAATCAGCTTGACAAGTTCTCTGCATTCAGTTTGAGGGGGTGGGGGTTAGCCCTTTAGCACCTCCTCTACACACCCCTCTCCCCCTCTGGTCTGTCTTAAACCCTTATGTAATACATACCACTACACCCAATGTCCACCCTCCCCCATATTCAGTGTACCCACACATCTCTATCCTAATCACCCCCTGTATGAGTTGATATGTTTCAATTTGGGAGGTATCATAAAAACATTTCTACAAAGGCAGTACTAACATATTATATTCTTCTAGTCTAAACATGTATGTATCCCTAAAGAACATCTGTGTTTGCTTCTATTTGAGTACCACCTTTATTAACCAATTAATTTTGAACTAACTATATACCTCAGATCATTTTACAGCCACTATGAGAATCGAGAGAAAATCATTTCTTGAGGAAATCCACCAGCCCTTTTCACAAACTACTTGCGTGTGGCTTTTACTCCACATTTCTTTTGTTACTCCCATTTCACAACATTTCCTGGTTCCCCTTTGTCTTCCCCATGCATATTCTTTCAAGTTCAGTTTTCTTTTCTTCTTCATTCATCGTTTATCAACACATCTTCCACCTGAATCATCTTGGTTTAGAATCCATGGACCATCTTTGTGCAGTTGAATTTGTCCTTTTTTGGGCTGCCTTGCAGCAAGTTCCTGGGCCCTTTTCATTTGAAGGCCAGTTCTTTCGCATTTTAATGTCACTTTCATGACAAAATACTTGAACAGTTGCAAAGAACAATTTAAGCATGGCAGTATTTGGTTCCTTCTTCTGGGGGGCAAAAGGATAGGGGAGCCTTTGCCGGAAAAATGTTTGCTGTCACAATTGCACAGCAAAACGTCTGTGTACGGGCACCTGGCTGGGTCTCTCAACCTTTCTCTTTGCTCATAGGTTCGAATGCTGCCAATTCTCCAAGTATATAGGTCTTTTCTGTCTACTTGTAATATAAAACTGAATAAGTTTCCTTTGAAAAAATAAATATGTCTCTATCATCAGTACTTTTCTTCTCAACTCAACCCTTAAAAAACGATTCATATACTTCTTTTTCAAACACTCCTGCCTCCTGCACAAACTACATCGTGTTTTTTCTTTCACTATTCCTATATATCATAACAACGACTTTTCTCTTTCTCTGTGTACATGTTTGCTTTCCCTCATATTCATGCTGTCTGATGCCAGGGTCTGGATTTTATACAATAAACACGTTCACTTGTGTCTAATCTTGTCCTTGTTTTTTCATGGGCTTTTCTTTCTATCACAAAACTGTATATATCCTTTCAAAGGAAACATTTATCCTTAGGTCAACATTTGCAGACCAAGGAGTCAAAAATAACAGACTAACAGACAAACAAACAAACAACATAAAAAACATAACAAGACTAGACGTCTTCTTCTTGGGTTTTTCTCCTGTCTTCTAGGTGCGTCCGTAGCAGAAGAGGACAACGTTGGTAGGGATCCCTGTTCTCTGTAGAAAATCAAAATAGAGGCAAAGGTCATTCAGGGACTGGCAAGGGGGTCAGGTTTCTCCCTAACAGAAACCCTAGAGGTTTATTACGATCGCCTCTCTGCCATTTTCAGCCTACTAAACTATAGGCTATCTTTTAGTAGGTTGTTGGTGCACATTTTGTATCACACTCAGGCTTGTACTCTGCTTTTTCCTGCTTAGCTGAACGTTCTTCTCCTGCTTTCGCTGTCTTACGTTTGGTCATGTAGGACTGCAATCATCTCCTTTCCTCGCTGTGTTTTTATCCTGTTTGAAACACAATAAACATATTTCGCTGCACGCTGCTTTCACTTAATGCTTATCGCTCATTGCTTGCCCTACACTAATCTAACATACCCCCGTTTTCTGGAATCCGGCACTGATTTTACTAAGTGCCTATAAGTTTTATCATAAAAATACATTTGCCTATTCTAAACATTTTCTACACTTCTGAAAAATCTACCCTTTTGGCATCTTGCCAGTTGCCAAAATTTAAAAGCAGTTACTCTACCATTTATTTGACGTCTTCTATGTCATGTGTTGTCAGAAGTGGTCATGCTTGTATCTATGTGTTAGTCTATGCTCACACCTGTTTTCCCCTATCTTGGGACAAGGGCTACTTAATTGAAAAGATTGCATCCCTTACTGCCTTTTTTCTGTACTGACCTGGGTCCTCTTACTTTTAATTATGATCAATCGTGTGTCCACACACTACGGTGTGAACCAGTACTCACCTCTTTCTTCTCTCCCTATTCACTAATAGTCACCCTTATCATGGTATAATGTCTCTTCCCCTATTAAGGCCATGTAGATATTCCTCCCGTGTTAAAAAAAGATCAATAATCTTCATCTAGAAAATATAAATCAATACCATTATAGTCATTCAAGAATAATGTTGTTTTACTTACCCTTGTATTTTTTTTCATACAGTTCTACTAGAGGTTTTTCCCCTATAATCAAAATGACTGTGGCCCATCATACTCTTGTGGTCCTTCATCATTCCCATTAGCTTTTTTATTGGAATACATAACATTTTTCAATTACAGCCAGTAACCCTCTGGTGCGCTTTATTTCATACATTTTGATATTTTACTCTCTTTATGCTTCTTGTTGCTTTAATATCCAATCGTTCATTCATGCAATCATTTATTCATTCCTTCATTTTTTATTTATTTCACCCAATTGACGTCAATTTTTTTGCACTGAGCTTCTTATTCCTATACTGGTTGAAGTCAATTGTTTATTTTCATCTTCTCCTAATTCATTTTACTGGACCCATGCCATAAGGTCCCGTAGTCCACAGGACATTTGGCACTCTCTCCAAGCCTTTCTGAAATTATGCTGAATGCTGCTCCATGCAATAAGATTTTTCCCTTTTTCAGTGTATGATGCTCCTAAAGAAACACCACTTCATTCTCTGCTGAGCCCTCTCTAGATATGTCATCATCAATGACGTCAATCAACCTGGACTCTTTCTGGAGGACCATCACTGGCCCCCGTGGTCTGCTCTTATTGTCTATTCCCTTGATCACTGTCATTTTCTTTTATACTCATTGCTGCTTCTAATCCTAGAGGGGCGACCTGTCCCCCCCGCTTTGTCCCTAGATATCCATAGTTTAAACAAAAATTCATCAAATGTTCTCACCACTTTTCTCTACTTGACCAATTAACCATGTGTAGCACTATACTTCACTGTATAATACCAAAACCCCCTGTTATCCTGAATACCTCGCAGAGCACCTTGCCCTTTATATACCAATATAAATTCATCTGCACTCAAATGGTGCATTCCAAAAGTGGAGCACACTGTCCCTTGATCCAATAGGTAAAATCCTCATGTTGGACCTTGCCATCCAATCCCTTCTCAAACCATTAACAAGTGTCTGTCACCAATATAACAAAGACCCATCATATCACCCTCTTCTTCAAAGACTGATAATTCATCAACAAAGACACCCCATTTATAACTTCAAAAGAAAACCTCAATCTTCTGATAATCAATCAACATCTTTCTGCCTTTCATAATGGCACCTCCTACCCTAGGTGTCAATATTTATCCTGTGTTTGCATATTGCTGAATCTGCATGCGGGCTCACTGCATTTGCGCTCTGCAGAGAATCCGTTTTGCATCTTTCCTAGCTGCTGTACCTGTTGTACTCTCAGCACTCATGACTGATACACTGTCTGATACTGGGCACATCCTTCCCTAGTGCATGAGCTATATACAGGGGGATAATTGTTCCCTCTTTCACTAAGAGATCTTCCTTTAGGTTAATCTGGCCGTGCCAGAGACTCTGGCATTCTGTGTTTAGGCAGGACCAGAGCCACCCATCTCACTTCTTTGTCTGTCTAAGAACACCCCTCGGGATCACACGCACCAGCGCCCTCATCCCCATGGAAGGTTTCCCTTTATTTATCTGACATATCTTGTCCCCAATCAGTATGGCTGTCATCTTTCTTGCCCCTATTTAGAGTCACCCTGTCCAAAGGCAAAACTCTATGTTCTGGGCAAAACAGACCCCCATCTTGAGTTTTGTTCATCCTGCATATTCTTGGCTTTTACATGCGCGCGATGTGGCTTTTCATGCCACATACCAATCATACAAGAGGTGATTTTTCTTATATGCCTTCCCTGTCATGCCTTGATTATTATTTGACATATTCTGAAAACAGTTATGTTTCTTTTTGAATAACCACCCCTTCCTCTGTAGATCATATGTTTATCGTATGGCATGAATCCATTCCTTTTTTGGCCACCTGGTGCTTAATTATTCACCTACGGTGCACCCACTTCTTGCTGCATTCCCAATTCTTCCTTCATTGGTCAGCAGCGCCCTTTCTATGGCATAATCTTGACATTTTCTCTTTGAAGCAGCTTGGCTGTTGCAAGCTTTCCCTGTTATTTTTTTCTCTGGCAGAAGCCTGCACAATGTCAGGTTTCTGGGTAAATGCAGGTCCCTAAGAAAGTAATATTTTATCTTCTAATTGGTTTGTGCTTCATTTTTAATATTTAATTTCTGGTTTGGTTAAACCTTAACTTTATTTCGCAGAATGCAGCTGGGAGCCCAAGCCAAGATGGTGGAAAGGAGCAGGAGCCATGATTGGTTGAGAGGGAAACAAAGGTGTAATCCTAACATTCTAAACTGCCTTTCATTTAGTAATCTCTGTGAGTAGGTAGTGTTTTTGTGTTCCCCTGAATTTTAGGCCAAGATTCATCTGAGAAGAAATTCGGAACTCAGAAGAATTCTGATTAAAGTTCCAGTTTTGTCTCTGAAGCAAGAATACTGAGTAAAGAGTTTTTGAAGATTCAATTCAGTTCTTTTAAAGAAGAAATTTCAGCGTACTTATTTTAGAAAAACAAAGATGTTCCCAGTCTCACTGCGCCAAGAAATTATAATTAGTTGTTTGTGCAAAGAAAAGCCTTTATTGTTTGTGCGAAGAGAAGCCTGACACGTGTTTCAAGCTGTGTACAGCTTTTCATCAGAGGCTTAAATTGCATAGTACATCATTTCCATACAAATTGGGTAAAGTTAAAAATAAAACATACACATGATTGTTTTGTGAAAAGAATTATTACATAAAGAACGTGGGCACAAGTTGTGAGCAAGCAGTCCAGGGCGTGATGCAACCACAAAAAATATAACACATGTACATCACATGTAGGAAGAGTAAAAAAGTAGAAATGAAGTTACCACAAATTAACCAATTTCATTCGTAGTAGTCCGTTGACAGACAAACAAAAAAAGAAGAAAAAGAAACATGATTTTAGAAACAAAAGTTGGCCATAGCAGCGCAATCAAGTTCCACTTAGTAAGCTAAGTCTTAAATCAAAGACTGTAATGTATTCCAAAAATAAGTACCTTAGGTTGCAGCAATAAGAACTCCACATTTAGAGTAGGACAATGCCAGATACAGTTCTGTAGGCAGATAGATTAAGTAATTACTGTATTTTGTATTTGTATTTGTATTTATTCATTTGTATTGCGCACCAGACCCGAGGGTATGAGGGCGCATGAGCAGCAAGGTGATTCAAAGCTTGGTTACAGGTTGCTTATACTTTACATTACATAATTATACTTTACATTACATAATTACAGTGTGACGATGAAGGAACATGTGTACAGTTTGGCAGGAGAGAATGCAGTAAATGTATTTAAAGAATTACAAATATATACAAGTTTAGTATTACAAATTTACAGATTCACTTAAAGCATGCAACGCGGGGAGCAGCCGTGCGGTGTTAGAGGTGTTAGTGGTTCGTGTTCTTTATCCAATGGATGTAGTTGCGTCTAAAAAGTGAGTAAGGTTGGGGAGTTCTGAGCGATGGTGGTAGGGAGTTCCAGTGTTGAGGTGCTTTCACCTGGAAGCTGTTGCCACCCATTTTGGTGCGTTTAAACCTGGGGACGGTGAGCAGATTAGCATTGGAGGTTCTGGTGGGTCTGATGGGGGTGTGTTTGCATATTCTGTCTGCCAGATAGCGTGGGGCAGCATTATTCAGGCATTTGTGGGTGAGCGATGCTACTTTAAGCAGGATTTTGTCTGTTGTGCTGAGCCAGTTATGGGATTTCCTGATATTGGAAATGTGTTCCCTCCTGGGAATATTGAGTGCTGCCCTAAGGGCGTTGTTTTGAAGTGTCTGAATTTTGTTGGTGATTTGCTTGGTGGCTTCTATGTAGAGGGTGTTACAATAGTCCAGTTTGGATAATACCAATGCTCTGGCTAGTGTAGTGCAGCTGTGAGTGGAGAGGAAGGGTTTGGCTGCTCTTATGAGCTTACATGTGTAGGCCGTAGAGGATGCCATCGAGCTAACCTGTTTGTGGAAGGTTAGGGAGGAGTCAAGGTATATTCCTAGGGTTTTTACTTCTTTCGAGACCTTGATTAGGTTCCCATCTATGATGAAGTTGGCATAATTGTGGTCGAGTTTGGTTAGGTTGGACGTGGAACCAAGGATGATGAGTTCAGTTTTGTCATCATTCAGGCATAGACTGTGCGAAGCCATCCATGCCTGGATGATGAGATACACCCTGTTCACCAAGGCCAAAACCTGGTTGTAATCTCCCGTCAACGGGATGAGGATCTGTGTATCATCGGCGTAGTTAGTGTAGGTGATACCCAGGCCATCTAGATCATCAAACAGGGGCTTTGTGAACACGTTGTACAGAGTGGGGGAGACGCACGAGCCCTGTGGGACTCCACATGTAATGGGGATGGGTTCGGCGGCGGCAGAGGAGGAGAAGACTCGCATGGATCTGTTGTTGAGGAATGACTCAATCCAACTGATGGCTTCTTGTGAGAAGTGGGCAGCTGAGTCTAAATGATTACATAGGATTTTATGGTCAACTAGGTCAAACGCCGCAGAGAGGTCTAGCAGGAGTAGTAATGCAGTTTTCCCGTTATCTCTAAGGACGTCTATTTGGGCTTTCAGATCTATTAGGGCTGTTTCAGTTCCATGTTGGGGTCTGAAGCCGGATTGTCTTATTCCTAGAAGGTGGTTTGTTTCAAGATACTTTTGGATTTGTTGGTATGCTGTCTTGTCTAGTATCTTGAGCAGGAATGGGACGGTGGTAATCGGTCTGTAGTTGGTTGGGATGGACGGGTCAAGGGAGGGTTTTTTGAGGAGAGGGAGGACCCAGGACTCTTTTTAAGGTTACTGGGGACTGTTCCTGAGGAAAAAGAGGCATTGATGAGTCTGGTGATGAATGGCGAGAGGTCTCGTGCCGCGTCTTTAATGATTTGTGGGGGGCAGAGGTCACCTTTGCAGTTGGAGGGTTTAAGGCCAAGAATTATTTTTTCTACTTCGAGAGAAGAGACTTTGGAAAAGCTGAAGCGAGCAGTGTTAGGTGTGTGGTGTGAGGGTGGAGGGCTCGAGTGGGCGTTGATGGGGTTGGTAAGATTGGTGAGGGAGTCTTTCTTATTTTTAATTTTTGTTTGAAGGCCAGTGACTTTGTTGTTTAGTGCATTTTGGACACTGGTGCACCATTGTTTGTTTTTAACGCAAGTATCTGGGATAGTTACCGGGGTTTCCAATTCTTTCAGGATAGTAAATAATTCTCTGGAGCTGGAGTTGGATTGGGAGATTCTCTGGTTATAGGATTCTTGTTTGGACGCTATGATTTCTTTTTTATAGTTGGCCGTTATTTTGTTAAGCAATAGTTTGTTGTGGTCAGTCGGAGATTGTCTCCAGACTTGTTCCAGTTTACTCTTTTCCAATCTAAGGGTTTTAAGATGGCTGGAGAACCATTGGTTGAGGTGCTTTTTTGGTTTGGATTTTCTAAGTTTTAATGGTGCAATGGCGTCTAAGGCTATGCGCATGGTGTTGTTATAGCCTTCTACGAGGTCATAGGGATTAGAGTCTTGGAGTTGGCTTAGTGTAGGAAGAATGAGCGGGATCAGTTTTTCTACTGTAATATTTTTTTTGCTTCTCGTGTGGATGGCTGGGGCTAGTGCCATGTTGGTTGTAGGGCTTGAGGCCTCAAGTGAGAAGGAGAGGAGGTGGTGGTCGGTCCAGGATTGGGGAGTGTTGTTAGTGATTGATACGGCACAGTTATAGTCTGCTATCCAATCAAGGGTTCTCCCTTTGTTGTGGGTGGGGCTGGTTACTTTTTGTGTGAAGCCTAGTTCAGACAGGGTGTTACTGATGAGAGTGGCTTGATTGTCTTTGGGGTCTTTGTAGCCTAAATTGAAGTCTCCTAAGAGAAGGCATTGTGAGGAGTTTTTTAGGTTGTCGGTAAGGATGGCATTGAGGTCTTCCTCGAAAGATCCCGGGGGTCCGGGCGGTCTGTATAGTAAGTGAATGGATATTGTTTGGGAGTTAGCGATGGGTAGCTTGGCTGTAAGTGATTCACATGATGGGAGGTGTGTGGCGGAGTTGAGTCTGATGTTAAGGTGGGTCTTGGCAATGATGGCCAAACCACCGCCTTTAGCTTCAGTTCTGTCCGCTCGGATGATGGTGTAGTCAGTGGGGATGGCTAGCGAGAGGACTGGGCCTGCGGCTGCATGAAGCCAGGACTCTGTTATGGCTAGGAAGTCTAGATCTTCAGCTAAAATGAGATCAGCGATGTCCGTGGCATGGGCAATCATGGAGCGTGCGTTGATCAGGGCACCTTTTATAGGTAGGGTTTTGGCTTTGGCAGGGGTGGGGGTGGTAGCTGTGCTGAGCGCTCTATTGTTGGTTATAGTGGAGTTGATGGGTTTAGGTTTGGTTTTTTTTAGCGTAAGGTTAGCGCAGGAGCTAATGGATGTTCGGTGTGTGAGTATGGATTGTGTGGAGTCCCTGGCTCTAGGCTCGTGTACTTTGGGAAGTCTGGCTCGTAATCTGGTCAGCCTGTCCGAAAGGCATGGGGGAGCGAGTAGGGTAAGCATGATTGTGGTGCTGGGCTCTGTGAGGGTGGGTGATGCGGTGCCTAGGCTGGTCAAGTTAAGGGGTGAGCTGTGCAGGCATGCGGAATTGGTGATGTGGAGAATGGTTCTCAGTAGTATAGAGTAAAGGCCCGGGAGGAACATTGTGTGAGGGGGGTAAGGTGCAGTGTGTGTCCTGTCTAGGGTCGAAATCTAGCAGTAGACAGTGCGGCCTGCTTGGAGTAGCAGAATACTACCTAATCCATGTAGCGCAAGGTTAGCACAGCATTAGGTTTAGAATTGTGCCAGTGTACCAATTAACATCTTGGATCAGAGTAGCATGTATTCAGAATAGCGCCTGGATTGGGAATAGCACCTAGGTTCAGAGTAACACTAGTTCAAGATAACACCTAGATTTGGAACAACCCCTAAATTCAGAATAGCACTTAGAGCAGATTAAGCACAGCATTGAGTTTAGTGGCTATGAAAGTATGTTGCGCGGGGACACATTGGGCAGCAGGTCAACAGATCTAGAGGCAATTGGTGAGCAGATCAGCAGAGCAGAGCAGATGGTCACAATGCGGTTAAAAATGGCAACTAGAATTGCATAGGGTAGCCGAGCAGCAGTGAGGCACAGTGCAGTTATATGTTACAGGGATGACTAGCGACACAATAGTCTAAATACGACTGGAAAGCCAATTGCAGAAAAATATTACGTAAGTTACCAAAACAAACCGTAATGCTGTCAATAAAATCAATAAAAACATACCTCAAAATGCCTCGCAGTTGTGGAAAGCTAGTTTAGCCAAAGAAACCAGAAAAAGAAAATAAATCTCAAATTAGTATTAAAAAAACCACCAAAGTACCCATTAGATTAACTCCAATTAACTCGTGATTCAAAAGGACTGCGGACAATTCCTGACTGGTTAACCAAAAAAGCCAATTAAAAGTTAAAACTACAACATGGGGAGAGCAAAATAAACAGACCTACCTCAATGACCGCTTGTTTCAGTCTACTCGTGTTACCATTGCACAATGCACGAAAGAAAGGTAGGACTAAATATACTGGAATGCAGTATAGCACAATGCATGGCCTTCCAAGTAAGACAAACAGAAAGGGGCAAAAAGGATCGCCATGTTGGGTGAACTAAACACACCTTTAGAAAAGCCTAACTTAGTGAAACCGGTCCATAAGCCCAAATTAGCCAAAAAATAAAAAGGAGAATTTAGCAAACAATTATTACTCATGTTTTGCTGATGAAATTATTTTTTTGTTTTTTGTTTAAATGTATTTATTTATTTAAATATATTTATAATTTTATTTATTTTTATTTTTTTATTTGTTTTATATTTTTTGATATATATATTTTTTTTTGTATTTTTTTTTTTTAGAGACAAAATTAATTTAAAAGTAACAAGCCACCGCTACTCATGAATAATTGAAGTGGTATTTAAATAAGCCAACAATTCCAATGCACTAAAAAAAGTGTGGGGCCTGAGTGCGCTGCTATTGAACAACATTACAAATAAAGGCACATTGCACAGTAATAATACACGTGGAACAAGAATATAATTACAGGAGGGGCCCCCCCCAAGAGGATAATTAAAGGCACTTGTCAACCCCAACAGAGGAAATATGAATTATAAAAATATGGCAAACTCATGATCTGAATTAAGTCCTTCAGAAACAGTGCGATATTTACAAATTAATTTGGCCTCCAATTGTCGTAATTTTAGTGTAAGGTTACCACCCCGTGTGGGCAATGACACTTTGCACAGCCCCACAAAACGAATGTCATTTTTGCAGTCCATTTGATGAGATTTTTGCCAATGATAGGCAAGGGGGTATTTAGCATCTTGGCTCCCAATGGAAGCCAGATGTTCACGAATTCTAATTTTAAGTGGGCGAATAGTGCTCCCTATATATTTCAGGCCACATGTGCATATAATGCAATACACTACAAACTTAGAATTGCAATTGATGAAAGACTTGATTTCATGATTACCTCGTAGCCCAAAAGAGACTGCGGATGTTTCAAATGTAAAGTTGTACATATTGCAAACACCACATTTATGAAAGCCAAGGACTCTGGCGGAATTGAGCCAAGTCTTGGGTATAGATAAGGGGCTCATAAATGATGGACTCAATACATTTTTAAGGGATGTACCTTTGCTGTAAGTCACACTGACATTAGTGTCCAACCAATTTGAGATGTCTTTGTCGAGATGTAACAAGTGCCAATGTTTACTTAAAATAGCATGTATTTTGTGACTATCAGAGTTATATCTTGTGATAAACCTGATATTTTCAGAGTTTAATGATTTAGACCGAGTTTTCAGCACCAATAGATCCGCTCTCTTAACCTGACGTACTGTGGCTGATGCTTGTTCGACACACTTCTTATGGTAACCTCTATTCAAAAACCGGGATTTGATAAGAGCACATTCTTGATCATAATCCACTGATTGGGAGCAATTTCTCTTAGCACGAATTAATTCCCCTTTGGGAATATTGGCAATGACATGTTTTTTATGGCATGATTCTGCATGTAACGTGGCATTCACTGAGGTCGATTAGCGAAAGGTTTTGGTAATTAGGCCGTTAGGGGTTAGTTCTATGGAAAGGTCCAAAAAGTCAATGTGAGATTGACTAAAGGTTGAGGTAAATTGTAATCCCCAATCATTATCATTTAAACAGGATACAAATTCAACAAGAAGATCTTTTGTACCAGTCCACACTGAAATAACATCATCGACATAACGTTTCCACAAATAAATAAAAGGTGAATACATGGATTTAGAAAACACACATGTTTGCTCGAAACAATGCATAAAAGCATTCGCCAGTGCAGGTGCAAAGCTTGCACCCATGGCTATACCAATCAATTGCTTAAAGTACATCTGATTGAAAACAAAAACATTGTTTTGCAAAGTAAATAATAATAATTCCTTGACCATATCTAGATGCTCAAAATAAGAAGCAGAAAATTCTCGAAACAAAAAATCAACACTTTGTAATGCTTTGTGGTGAGCTATTGACGTGTACAGAGCTTTGACGTCTAAGGTAACCAACCAACAGTCTTGGTTAAATTTGAGGTGATCTAACATTTCCAAAATGTGCATGGTATCTCTAATAAATGCTGGGGTCCGCAATACCTCTGGTAGTAAAAATTCATTAATGTAGATGGATATTGGCTCAAGTACCCCACCGCCTCCACTAACTGTCGGTCTCCCCTCAGGTATATCTGAGACAGCCTTATGGATTTTCGGAAGAAAATATACAGTGGGCATGATGGGCCCGTCAACTGTGAGGAAATTCCTTTCAACATCAGTTAAACAACCTAATTTATGCCATTTCAAAATAAGTGCAAAGAACTGTAACTTTAAATGAACTTTCTCTTGTGCAGCACTTTCAACTTGAGTACATTTTGAAGCAAAAGATGCAAAAGAACTGTAACTTTAAATGAACTTTCTCTTGTGCAGCACTTTCAACTTGAGTACACTTTGAAGCAAAAGATGCAAAAGAACTGTAACTTTAAATGAACTTTCACTTGTGCAGCACTTTCAACTTGAGTACGATTTGAATTAAAGATGCAAATATCTCTGGTGAACTATTAAGAGAAAGCAGATATGAATCATTTTGAAAGGAATCTAATATATCCTTGTTCCATTGTTTTGATGATCCCTTTGTGTATCTAAAAGAACAGAACTATTGCTAAACAAGTATTTAAGTTATCTCTAAAGAAAGGAAGTACTTTTTACTAATAACAAATCCATCTTCTCAAGAGAACAGAGTCCAAGGAGAAAACTGATGAACTCACTAATTCTTATGAGTCTCAAATTATGTCAGCATTTGGAGGAGTTCTCATTTAGAATTAAAGGGTGCACACTTTAATTCAAAAGAGAATTTGAACTCATTTTAGAACTTTCTACATCTTTATCTCTCGAAAGAAGTTAAACTATGGTTAAAAAAACAATAAGAGACCTAGAGATATTTCCTCTAGGCATTTGCAGAGGATTTTCAGGTAACCTGTCAATGTTAGTTTGATACAAGAACTTGAAATGTGTGTTTAAATGCATACTTATTTAGGTTAAACTTGTTGATCTCTCATTCAGGCAGATACTGTCCTCCAGCAGGAAATTCAAGTTCCAGTGTCTGAATTTGTTATTTTATCCAAATTCCCCTTTTCTCCCGGGGTGTCACGAGCTCAACTGGTTTTGAAGTTAGTTGAGAACTCTACGCTTTGGTGGGTCTGTGGGTTTCAGCAGCTCCTGCGTTGGATTAGAAGAATAGACATGACACACAAAATGCACGGTAGTCGCTGCATTCATGTCCCATGACCTTGCCTTTGCTCTCCTGTCTACTTCAAACAGTCTCTGACATAAGCTGTGGTGAAATATAATTACTATTTTCACCCTCGCTTTTCGTACTGCAAGAATCTCAGTGATTCTTAATATAAACACGCAAATCTCTATCCTTTATATTTCTTCAAAAAGGACCAACTACTCTTATGTCCAGTGTCAACTATCATTCTAAATGTAAAACAAAGAAACATCCTGTGTGTGCGTGTGTGTGCTTGTATGTGTGTGTGTGTTTTTTAAATGCATTGTGCAAGGTGCACTGATCACCTATACTTCCATACAATCTCATGTGCATCTGTGTACTTGTGTGTGGGCTTGCATTTGCATGCATTCCCGTGTGCATACATCTGTGTATGCATGCCCTACCATCTCAGTGCACCTTCATTGTTCACTCATTCCTTAACTAAATACACATTTTCCATTTTTTTACATGTATTCCCAAAAATGTTTTCTCATAAAGTGTTTTTATTTCATTTATCCTTGTCATCCCCTATAGATATTCACTGTGCCTAGTTCAATAACATCCACCAATATATGAGCCTGCTTTTTACTGTAATTTGCACTCATAATTTTATTTTAGATCTCGGAGACACTTGTGACACTGGACACTTTTAATTTTAATTTTGTCTCTAAGTCTTCATACTTTACAGACATGATGTACAGCAAGGGAAACATAGTTTTGCTGCTTGGCATCTCTCCACGGTGCTTTTAATTTTCTGGTGCACATTTTTTTGAAACTTGCATGCATTGCACCTTGTGCTACCTCTCTTATGCTGTCTCTCTATGCCATACTCCCAGCATTATCATCATTCTGGTTACCTGAAGAACTCCTCTTGTGCTTCTATTTGGCAATCTGCCTTTTTTCGTCTTTTCATTGCACATTAAAAACCATTTTAATAAAAGAATAAATGCCTCATTCCCTTCTCATTTGCAGTCGACCTGTGCATATCTCAATAACCCATGTCCATTCTAAATGTCCCATTGCTTTCGCAACAAGGGACAGCTATTTGCCACACATAAAATCAAAAAATCAGGGCCACTCCTAATGTGTGCCATCAAGAAAGCCTCCATCATTATTTCATCAAATGACCAGCCAATCTCTTTATACTGAGAAACAGCTCATGCAATTTTTTAAACAGTGTCTCATTGAAACTTTCTCTAGCTCACACTCTAGCTCTAACTCTGCCCCACCGCCGTGGACAGCCTTCAACCACAAAAACAATATATTTCAAAACAAGTTTTCACTCACCTCATGCTTCAGTCTAAAGCACCAACTCTTCAAAATGCCCACCACTAAGGAGTTAAAATTGCCTTATACATCTCAATTAAAAATCAAATGCTTTGCTCAACATCTGTTTTTTATTTTACAACAGTGCACTGCTGTTTTCTCCTGCGCAAGTTTGTCTAAATTTTCATTGGGCTCAAAGAATTATCTCTGCAATTATAAATTACCCTCTAAAATTTGCTATCTTATCTCTTAGCCATTGAACGGGGCATCGTAGCTTTGTCCAGCAGCGAGTGAATCATTATTTACCGTGTATGTTCTGCACTGGCTGGCTGCCAAGCTACGCACTTTGCACTAAGAAAATATCTCTATTTCTGTAAAGTTTTACTTTCAAGACATATACTGCATCTCATTAGCTCTGCTTTTCTAAACAAAAAAGGAATGTAATGACAGATGTACTCCCTTTGCTTTGCAACTACGTAGCTGACTGTTAAAAGCCAAGTCAACATTTTTAATTTCTGTGCAAACTTCTGCCTCCTTTGTTCCTTTGAAGAAGGATGCAGTTTTCTATGGTATAAAACATTTTGAGAAGCTAAGAATGTTTACTGTTCATGAATACAAAAATTAACCCTGTGTCTACAATGGTCTGGCTACTGCAAGGATTTAAAGACACTGCATTTTTCAGGCTATTTTCTTCATTATCTCACCTAGTGTTTCTTTCTACCGTAATTTAAATGGCACACATAAGTGCACTCTTATCATCAGCTCACTCTTACATATTTTATTTTTCACATATCCTTCACTTTATTTTTTGGATTGGTGCCAACGTTTTTCTTAAATAAATAATGTATTTTCTTTACCTTTTTTAATTTATTTACACCTCATTTTTACTTCTCTTTACATAAAATACATACAATACACACACAGACAAACTGGCCGGACCCAACACAAATCTCAGCCTACGCTCCTCAAGGCTCTTCTGCCCCTTAATGTCTCTGATCAGAGTGTGAATTGTTCTCTTTAACGATCCTTGATTGTTCGTAGCCTAGGAATGTCCACTTGGACTCTAGAACACCTCCTTCTTGATGCCCCTTGGCAAAGGTTACAGGCTTATCATATGGATCAATCCACATCTATAGACCTTAAACTATGACACTCTCTGTCTCACCGTCTAACATCATTACTTCATTAATGAAACACTAAATCAACCTTCCTGTTACATTTCTAAAATTAATACAAAAAAGAAAACCCATTGATTACCTCTAAATTACCCTTAAAGAATACCTCCCCTCATTTTCTTCCTTCCTACCACCCCACCCATACATACCCCAATCAATAGGTGCCAAAGTGCCCTGCGCCCTGCCATGCTGTGAGTTCTGGGAGCCCCCTCCTGGCAAGGATGTGTGGGCATACTGCAGCTTACCGCCTCATCCTTACCAGGTCTCCTCTCCCAGCCCTGCCAGCACATACCTGTCTGGATCCATGACCCTGGAGAGAAGGACAGTCTTCAAGCAGGGCGCATCATCTCAGGGTCACTACGTGGTCAGCCAAGTGAAGAGTAGGGCCCAGTGCCCTCTTTAGGCCTCTGGCATCTCTGGATCAGGGAGGACAGGCTGGTCAGCAAGCAGGAAGGCACCAAGCCACTCAAGCTGGATTGCAAAAACATATTTTATTATTCTCAGGAGACAGCAGACAGCATACAGCTGAAAACCCAACAGCAACTCTGAGCCCTCTCTTAACTTCAGTACCTTACATACTGTTTCAAGGATGACGTAATTTAATAATGTATGTAATAAAACATTCTGATTCGCTCTGGCAACTAAAGACAACCTCTTCTCCAGTCCAGGGCTGGTTGCTAGGCTGCCACTCATCAGTTCCACAAAACAAGTCTGGACATATCTCACTTAGCTTAGCACAGAGCAGTGAACTTTCTATGAACTGCTATGAAAGAATTATTTATTTATATCAGCATGACTTGCAAGATTCCACCATCTTAGAATCTGCCTGACCATGTCTCATTCTAATGCCCGGTTATTTAAAAATGGTTGCCCAATCTTCTTTTTTAAGTAAAACAACTTTTTTGCTCAGATTCAAGCCTAGATTTTTGGTACCTATAATAAAGGTATGCTACCCAACATGCCCTCCGCTGCGTGTGGCATTCTGACCCTAAAAATACATGTCCTGAAATGTGCTTGTTTGGCCTAACAGGCGCTATAATTCTGATTTTTACAACACTGGAACTATTGATCAGCTTGACAAGTTATCTGCATTCAGTATGAGGAGGTTGGGGTCTAGCCCTTTAGCACCTCCTATACAGTTGAATAGAATGTTGCTCCAAAATCCAAAAGAAAACGAGTTGATACCTTAATTGGGCTAAGAAAGTAATTAATGTGCTTATTTGCGAGCTTTCGTGGAATTCCTCTACTTCCTCAGGCAAGGGTGGGATACTTGTCTGCGTACCTGATTTGTATTTTTGCTCAGAGAGGCATGTATTAGATGATTAACTCCCCCAGAGATTGCAGTCTTCAAGATTTAACTGGCACACTGTGTAAAGTGGGGCAAGGTTCAGTGGAACTGAAGAGCAGGGAAAGGAAACACATCCCAACCAGTTACAGTGCTCTTAGGAAGGCAGGAGGGGGTGGGCTAGTATCAATCATAGTAGGTGCAGTCTGGTTGAAGTTCAGTATGACAGGCCAGTCCCTTTGCAAGATCAGTGGTAGCACAATCATCAACATATCAGGCTTGTGCCTCTAGATAGCTGCTGAAAGAGGGGCTACGCAACCAGTTATGTGTTAGGCCTGTGACTCATGGAGCCCAGTGTGGCAACCTTGTGTCAAATACCATATCGGGATTGTGTTGCATCTATTTTTTCTTTCCCTGCTCTTCAGTTCCACTGACCCTTTCCCCACTTAATGCAGTGTATCATTTAGATCTTGAAGACAGCAATGTGAGGGGTTGTTCAACATCTAATACATGCGTCTCTGACCAAAAGACTATAACTCAGGTACACAGACAGGCACAGATGACAGGGTATTTCCAGGAGGGGGCATGCAAGGTGTAATGCTGTAATGTTTTTCAAAGGCTTCATTCCGTCCCTGCCTGAGGAAGTGGAGGAATTCCACAAAAGCTTTCAAATGAGCAAAATAAATGACTTTGTTAGCCTAATCAAGGTATCAGCTTGTTCTTTCATATACATCTTTAAACATTTACACACGTGTATATTGATAGCAATGTGGATTCAGCTGCGACCAGGTACAAGTACCACTCTATTTGTGAGAGACATGTTTTCCGGTTAGTTACTGTAGTCTACAAAAGGGTGCGGGGACTCGAATCTTCACTAATGGTCATTACCACATGCTTTATTTACCCATAAATTGAAATATAATGCATGTGAAAATTGACAAGGTTGCAAATTAAGCATTCATGTAAGTATCTTACTCATTGCAGATTGCACACCCCTAATTCAATACCGTTGTGAATCTGCTTCACTTTGTACTAAAAGACTATTTTGTGACTTTTGTGTAGAGGAGGTGTCACTTTCTGTCTTCAGACACCTTTACAAGGAATGGTCGAATTGGCACAGGGTTGGGTCCTGTGAGCAGTAACGCCACGTCAAGGCTTCGACCCAGTTACTGTCCATTCATACATCAGTCATATCACAGGCACAGAGGAATTCATTCACTCTTCATGCTTGGGCCGTGTGAGCAGTAATGCCCTGTCAAGCCTTTAACCATGCAACTGTCCATTCGTACAACAGCCATGGTTCCATGGTATTTTGCCGACGGTAATTACTTTGAAAGATCACTTTGAATGTATTTGTTTTTTAATTTGAGGGCTTCCCCACAAGCCTCTCCTTCCCCGACACTAGTACCCCTACCCCCTCCCCAGCACTTTTAAACACATAATCTACAAACCTCTACATAATTCGAAGTGTTTTCTAAATAATTACTTCAAAGTAATTACTGTCAGAAACAAAACATTGGATGCCAACAGCCATATCACAGGCACTCGGGAATACACTCACGTTTGAGCCCTGCCAGGTGTGATGCCACGTCAAGGCTTCACCCTTGTTATTGCCCATTTACATACCAGTCATACAACAGGCACTCGGGTATACACACCCCCTTCGGCCCTGTGAGCTGTATTGACAGCCCCGTTACTGCCTACTCGCCAACCAGCCATATCACAGGCACTCAGGAATGCACTCACGCTTCATGGTTGAGCCCTGTGAGCAGTAATGCCTTGTCAAAGCATCAGCCTTGCCTGGCCATTCAGACAACAGTCATAACGCAGGCTTTCAGGAATTAACTCACGCTTCACTTTCTCCTCACATTCCTAGTAACATTCTAGCATTCTATAGGCCTCTTGCGGGCGGAAGGATTGACAGTGGCCACTGGCACAGTATCTATTTTCAGACATTCACCGCAGCCATTTTATCACCTCCTTCCAGCCATTTCAGGACTGCTTCAGCGCACTCCTCTTCTGGCAGACACAAGCACTTCTCAAACACACATAGGTAAGAAGTGTTTCTGGATCAGGCGTGAATCGTCAATAATGCTTTCGTGTTTTTATTTTTCTATGCGCGGGGCACCATTGGAATGTGTGCTGTATTCAACAATGCATCCCGCACACAGAAGCAGCAGTGCTTCGCGAAGAAAATGAGAAAAATATGATGTTGCAGTCGTGCACACACATCTACACACACCAGTGTGAAGTTTCGAGATGGCTCACACAAGAGTACGCGCGCGCGCTCACACACACACACACGCGCACACAGACGTCATTCTGAAGGTAAAACATGGATCCACTGTTTTCTCTTTCCATGCACGCGTAGAAACCCGTGATGTTTAGAATACGCAACGATTGCAGTGGCCTTCGGATATGAATGCGCAAATATGATTTCACTGCACATGCATAATGTGGCATTTTACTTCGCATATGCACACTTGCGCGGTGTGAATTTATGCACACAGTACTTAACCTTCCATGTGCGTGCTTGAAGGGGGGGTTGTTTCATTTTCCACATGCACATGTATGCATGACAGTGAACTTCATAAATATTGTATACCCAGTGTTTCGTCCCGAATGGATGTATTTTACACCCGTGTTTTTCTCTCCTTTTCACTCGCGCGTTTTTTTCTTTCACAACGCCCTGTGTGATATGATCCTCGTTTTCACACGCATCATTAAGCGGGTCCCACTTGTAGCGCATTATGATTAGGGAATACCTACAGTGTTTGCTCAATATAGTAGCTTTGTAGGTACACAAGTACTCTTTTTGTGTGCAAAACTGTGTACGCATTTTGCGCAAACCAAGGCCAGTACACCCTTTCATTTCCATCAGGATATACTCGTACGTCCTAATTTCCATAGGAAAGCATCAAGGTTCCGGCAGTGAAAGGGTTAAAATACAAATCACTTACACTTGTGTGAACTGCAGAGGTCCAGCGGTCATTCACTCAACATGTCATGGACAAATGGACAATCACAGAACTGCAGCTGCCACAGATTAAACATGTTGTCATTCCAACTTTGACCAGGGGTGGGATGGTCACTTGGGAAACAGTGAGGTTCCCAGAGAGGCTGGTTCCTCTGGCAGTGACGTTTCTGAGGCAGGAGGACTGGTTTCTCTAGCCTCAGTGGTCTTTTACATGTTTGCCAATAGGCCAGCCCACCCCTGGCTTCCCTCTCTGAACTACTGCTATCACTAACAACTTTTAACATATGCATCCAAAATGCTGGCAATGCTGAAATAATGCATGACTTACCTCGGAGGCTGCTCACTTACCTGACCCTGAGTCTAACATCCTAGATACTGGAGTCTGCAGTGCAGGAGCAGTGTTGCAGTGTTGGCCCAGGCCAGGCTTGCATCGTGTCTACCTAGGCTTGAGTTTCTGGGCAGTGGGAAAACTATGAAACAGCATCAGCCAAAGAGTGCAAACTCGGAGCACACAGAGAGGATCACGCCTTGCAGGGCGACGCCACAATAATGGGGGTTGGCGCTATGAGGGGACACCGGAAACACTCATCCCATGTTGACGTGTTTTCAGAAATAGTGCTGTAAATGTCCCTGTGACAGTTTGTCAAGTGTCACACAGACCGATAATCATTCATTATAATTCAAAATGAACGATCTAAAGTGATTTAAAATGCCCTAAAAGTCTTTGAAAGTGTACCCCTGGGCAATTCTTTTGTGTATGTTTATGGTTCAGTTTGGGTGCTGCTGTTATAGATCCAGTGTGTTCCAACACATGCGAAAACAGCCTCGCTGATGTAGGGGTGTGGAGTACCCAGATGCAAGGGTCACTCACAAATCTACACTCATCTCATTTAAAGAGGACTTTTCACATATTTTGTTAAAAATGTAAAGATGATTTTGCCTGGTTTTACTCTTCAGTTTTGCACTACGCTTTGTAAATGTTTACATTGGTGGATTCCTGCATCCAATTAGCATTTTATTAAAAATGACCGAGAGAGAGAGAGAGAGATAGAGAGGGGTGGAGGCCCTGGAAATAATTACTGGGGACCAAAAGAGGCCCTGGAAATAAAGTTCAAAGGGGCCCCATGTGACACATTTTCAGCAAGCCCAATGCTTTTCCTATGAGAAAAATAGGAAATACCACACAAAAGAGGCCCAGGGTGCAGAGGCCCACCGGGAAAACTCCAGAGTTCCCTACAGGCCAGTCCATCCCTGGAGGTGTGTGTGTGTGTGTGTGTGTATATAGTGGGTGAAAATAGCTGGCCTTGATGTTGGTAGGCTCTTTATTGGGGAGCCATTGTGCAGTGAATGGCTATGCTACTCAGAAATGGAGATGCAGCGTGCAGGACAAGAGGGCACTTGATATGATACGCTATCAACAGGGGTTCAGGCCTGAGGGTCGTAGACTATGGTAGACACATGCATCCTCGCAGGACGGTCCGCCACCTCCACTGCAGGAAGGCTTGTGAAACAGCACACATTATACTGCAAGGAAAGAGGCAAAAAGCAGATCAGTGCAGCCCCTCCACAACGCACAACTGAGGTATGTTTAAAGAGGCAGCATTTTGCTAACAAGAGTTTTAAAAAAAAAATGTTGTTCGGGTTTCACAATTAACAGTAAATAAAATACAATACAAAGGATTAAATATAAAAAGAGCTTAACATTTCCTCGACAAAAGTTTAAAAACTTCAACATTGTACTTACATAAGTCATTAATAAAACACGCATCTACGCATGACAGAACAAAATTCATAGCATCTGAGACTTGCCTGATGTTATTAGCTTTAAAGTGGTTTTTCCACCTTAGTCGTCTCAGGTCCACCAATTTTGGGCAAATAAATAAACATGAGTTAAGTCCTCCGTAGTCCCACAACCAGACGCACAGAGCTTTGAGTTAAACAGCCACTTCATCCGCGCCGTCAGAGGCAAGACATTCAGCCGGATCATCGCAATGATGCGTCTTTGTGTCGATGAGCGGATAGCACTCAAAGGAAATGTTCATGGTAGGTCTGACGGGCCCTCCTCAAATGCCCCAACAAGCTTAACTTGTCCATACTATTTGTTGTAAGGACAAGGTTTCTCCTTCTGGCTTTCTTGGATAGTCGTTTAGAAATGATGCCACTCCTCAGCTCATCAAAACCAATTTCCCACTTTTTGCACAGGATGGAGCCACCCTTACACCAGGCATACATGGCAAACGGCTCTGCCTTCGCTAGTTCTTCTCTTGCATTCAAGACATTGGGATTCAGCAATGGATCAGAATGTAGTCTACAGAAATATTGTGAAAACCTTGATTCAGCCTGTACGCCTATGTTAGAAAACCCCAATCTCTAATGCAAGGGGATTTCCCAGATTGCTGGGCATCGCACCTAACAGCTTTCTTAGACAGATACAAAGTATATGGTCCAAGGAGGTACACCTCACACTTCTCCACATCTCACTTCCATATGATATGGCAGAATAGATCTTAGCCTCAAGGGCCTGAATGCATTTATCAAAGCAAAATGCGCCAAATTCTTTGTAAAATGACCTGAGCCCACCTAGACTAATGCTTAGTTGGTTTTCCACCATTACTAGATGTGCAGACCACTCGCAGTTGCTTGCGAACGTAACACCCAAATAGCAATATGAATCCTCCACATTTAGAATCGCCTCGTCTATAGACCAATAATATTTCTTTTCTTTTTTAGAACCAAACACAACAATCTTGGTTTTCTTTAGATTTAATTTTAGACCGTTGATTTTAAAATAGTTAGATGCATAGGCCAGGCTGCAGGCCAGCCCCTTAGGGGTCAGATCTAGTAATACTGCATCATCTGCATAGAGTAGAAAAGGGTATAGCACTCCATTCAAACTTGGTGGAAAAGAGCCCATCAGACACGAAGGCGGTATAAAATCAGATCAAAAGATAATAAACAAAAGCAGAGCCAGCGGGCAGCCTTGACGCACTCCTTTATTCGTAGAAAACTCACTTGCGGACCCTGTTACAAGGGTAACCGGGATCTAGGGCGTGTCCCCCTTAAGCCTGTTTCAACATGCTTGTGTTGACTGATTTCCCCAAACCTTCTACCACACTTCACCTCAAGTGGAAGAGAGTGACAGAAGGGCGCTACACAGGACCACTGACATAATAAGATATTAAGATGCCATTACATTATGCTAGCCTACAACCCCCATCCGCCATAGCCAGTATAGTCAATGGTGAGGGATCATGGGAACTGTCGACCAAAACATCTGCTGCAGGCTACCTACCCATGCTCTAGGACCTACTGAGCCTTCCAATTGTCCCTGGTGAGTTCACCTCTAAGCACTATTTTTTGTAAACAACATCAAGAGATTTCTAGTTATGTCAGGATTAGACAAGCTTTTACTACTCAGTTCCTCTATCCTCAATTTCTTGCTTCATATTTTTCTGTTTTGCCTTCCACTCACCCTATTTTTAAAGCTGTCGAGAGTGGTGAAGTGGTCCAGGTCAGGAGCTTTCTGATACACTATCTCCACGTGCCTCTTCCTTGTCCCAGTACTTACCTTTCAGTATGTCCTTGCTCACAGGAACTCCTTTTCAACCTGACTTTATCAGACCCCTCTGCTCCCAGGAGGTATAACCTCCCACTTACCCAAAACAGCAGTTCTTTTGTTCCTACCAGAACTTCTGAATCCTCTCCATAGTGGGGTGTGTCAGATGGCCAACTGGATTGGTTGTCTCCTGCTCCTGCTTCTGGGCCTGGCGCTGGGGGGCTCTGTGCTCTGCCCTGGATCTCAGGTGAGTGTGGATGCTGGGGAGAGGGGGGCAGTTGTGGGGCTCCAGCCCCCTCCCCGTCCATTGCCCGGCTTCGGGTGTTATCTGGCTGGGCCACCAACACTGCTGCAGTGCGGCGGCCCGGCCTGTGTTGTACCCGCTGGCTTGAGCCTCTGTTGTGTCGGCTCCTTGTTGCTGGTTGTTCCGGCTAGCATTTGTCTGCTGGGGCGAAGAGACCCCTAAGGCGCAGGCTCTTCCTGTTTGCCAGTGTCGGACCTGCACCTTCCTGCTGATTCTCAGCTGTGGTTGCCAGGCTGCTGCAGGCATGGAGCTTCCTTGTTGCAGGACTCCCGCATCGCCCTGACAACGCTTCGTTGTCTGCTGGGAGGGGCTTGGGGCACAGACACGTTGGCCACTGCCCTTTGTAGCTCTGCACTGCCTTCCCCCTTTGCCAATGTTTGTGGGGTTCTGGCGGCCTGAGACTCCTTGGATTGGTGGGTTATGCCCCTCGGGACCCCTCTGTAGAGGGGGTCGACGTGCTGGATGTCAGTGCAAGTATCGCTGTGGTGAAGGAAGTGCAGCCTGGCTTTCCCAATCAAAGTGGAGCCAGGCACTGCAGTGTTTGCGCACAGTGGCTGTGTGATCTCTGTTGTGGTGCCGGCTCCTTTTTGGAAGAGTTCAAGGTTTTCTGGTGGGTCATGGTCCTCGGCTGTGAGTTTGCTACATGGTCATTCCCCTGATGTTTCCCATTGCCTAAGGGGCTATGTGTGCACATTATGGGTCGGGTGAAGGATCCATAGGGAGGACCATTTTGGTGGCTGTCGGTAGAGCTGGGGCTATGATTGCAGGAATGGTCAGCCTACACTGGGTGCGCACCTACCTCCAGCTTGCTCGTTGAGTTCCTTAGTGCTGGGTTAAGAATGTGCTCCGACTCAATATGATGGTGTTGCTGGAGGAGGTTGCCCTACGGTATCTTCCTCTTTGGTGATGCCTGATGGGGCTTTATGGGCTAATGTTGCGGGGCGCTTGCAGGCCTTGGCGGCTTGGTGGCCAGTGTAGCTATGTCTCTGGGGCACACCATATGCAGATAACAAACAGAAATTCTAAAAAGATATTGATGACTTTTACATATGGCAGATCTATATGGGGTTTCTGTGGTTTCTGCTTCCTTCTGCCTGGGGGAGACATTTGGCTAAGTTGCTTCATGTGGTGGTGGCTTCTTCTTCTGCCTCCCGGTCTGTGAAACATAGGAGATTTTCTGCCCAGTGTCCTGGTGTTTCCAGGGGTGTTTCAGGGCTCTTTTTGTGGAGTTTCTGTCCCACCGAGCTGCTGGTCTTGGTATTTCATGGCCTACTACCATTTCTTCTTTTTCTTCCTACACTTCTGCTGCGGCTGTCCCCTCTATCCAGGGAAGTCCGTTGCTGGGTGGCCTTGTGCTCTGCCCTCAAGGACCTTCTTCGCTAGTGGCACGTTGTTCCGGTGGCATCAGGCCAAGGTGTCTGTCTCTGTTGATGTTTATTTCTGGTGCCCAGGACAGTCGGGGTTCTCTCCTTTTGCCTCTTCCTCAACCTTCGGTTCCTGAATGCCTTGGTTTGGACCCAGCTCTTTGTAGTGATGACCCTGCAGTTGGTCATCCTGGCACAGTTGCAGGGGGGCTTGGTTGGTTTCTCTCGAACTGCAGGTCGCTTATTGCCATATCCCCGTCTTCTGGTGTCATCTTCGTTTCCTGCGGTTCTCGTGGGGCAGGTTCTCTTCTGGTTCCGGGTTCAGCCCTTCAGTCTCGAGTTTGCCACGCAGGTCGTCGCAAGGCTGTTGGCTCCCCTGGTGGCGTCTTTGCACCTGATCGTTATTTCAGAGTCCCCCTTCTTCGATGTTTGGTTGATCCGGACCGGGTCCCGGCTCCGGATAATGGCACTTCTTCGTCTTGTCTGTCGTGCCCTGGTCCGGTGGATCTTTGTGTTTGATCTTCCGAGGTCTCCTGTCTCCATCTCAGGATCTTCGATTGCTCAGTGCCCAGTTCTGCATCCAGGAGGGATTGGTTCGGTTCCTGGTGGTCGGGTCTACCAGCTCCTGTGGCTCCTGTTTTTTCTCTTGCTCAGGACTTAAGACTTCAGCCAGGGTTCATTTGTGTCCCCAAGGTCTCGTGGGTTCCTGTTCTTTGTGGTTCCCTGGGCACGACTGCTCTTGAGACTGTTGGTGCGTCGCCTGCTGTCACATTGGCCCCCGGCATCCCTTTGTTCCAACTCTTTGTTCCTGATCGCCTCCACCCTCAGGGCATCTCTTCGCTGGTGGTAGGTCTGGTCCCATCTCTGGGGGTGGGGGTTATCCTTGTCCCAGGCCTTGATGGTGTGTCCTGAATTGGGAGGTGACTCTTCTGGCATTGTGTAATCTGGAGTAGGGGGGCTTCTTTGGCCTTGGGGAGGTCCTCCAATTGGTAGGTGTTGGCTGCCAATGTGCGGGCCCTGGAGGTCTTTTCTGCCTTCAACTCAGGGGGGAATGTTATTGTTGGGGCGGATGGTACTGCTCCTCTGGCTTGTATCCAGCGTGGCCAGTGCTGGCCTTGTCTGGCCTGGGTCTGGCCTTTTTTGTCGTGGCCTGATTGGAGGCTCTCCTGGTCTCGTTGGGGCTGTCCATGTCCGGGGTGGGCGATGTGCCTGTGGTCCATCTCAGCTGTATGTTTCCAGTCTCAGATATGTTTCCCCTTCACTCTGTGGTTTTTCTGGTGGTGTGCTAGTGATTCGGCCTCTCTGGTCGGTCCTCTTTGCCTCCCCCTGCAACGCTTGGCTTACCCGGTGTTGTTCATGGTCTCTGTCACCAGGGGGCTGGGGGTCGGGGAATGGTTCCTCTTCCTTAGCTCTGCCACCAGGGCTTCTTTGTGCCTTTCCTCCAATCCCCCTGATTACTTCGGTCCTCAGTAGGTTCAGGGTTTCCCCGGGGGTGTTTGTGATGTTCACCCATTTCTGGCCTTGTAGGGAATGGTTCCTGTGTCTTCTGGAGTTGCAGCTGGCTCCTCTGTGGTTGTTGCCCAGTTTTCCGTCTCCCTTGTGGGTGGATGCCCCCCTCTCTTCTCTCATCTATTGGGGGGGTCTAGAACATGAGTGGAGGGGTCTGCAGGTGTTAGGCGTCTCGCCGCTGTGGCTGGGCGGTCAAAGGGCTTGTCAGTCCTCTACGCTTATGTCTTCTGAACAGCATTTTGTGGCTTCTCCATGAAGGGGCTGAGATGGGGTTGGCTGTCCCTACTGTCCATTCTCAGTGGGTGGCCATTCTGCTTTCCTGGTCCCCTCCAGCTCAGAGGGAAGTTCTGGTCTTGTGGCTTTTGGAATGGGTGGCGGACTCTCGCCTTTTGGTCCCGGTTGCGGATCCCCCTTCGGACCTTCCGTGGCTGTCGGGCTGCAGTGGTTGACGCTGCCGCTACCTTTGGTTGTAGTTACTTCAGCTCGGCATCTGGGGGTAATTGTGACCCTCCTGTGTCGGCCTCTGTTTCTGGTGGTCATGGGGGTGGCTCTGGTCCTGCAGTGGGTCCCTTCCTTTATGCCTATGGTCTCCTTGCGGTTCCGTATGTGTCTAGTAGTGGTCCTTCTGGCTTTCTTTCCTGCTCCGTCCTCTCCTGAGGTGGTGGATTGGCTTCACTTGGATGTTGGATGGTTGAGCGGTGGTCTTGCACTTCTTTTCTGGATAGTGTCCTTTCGTCTCCCTGTTCATCTTTGATCACCTTTGGGGTGGTAGGTGTGGCCGCAGGGATTCCTCTCCTCCTTTCAGCTGGTGGATTGCGTCCTTGTTTTTCCTGCCATCTGAGTTTGAGTGCCTCTGCCCGGCGTGGTGGTCCACTAGGGGATGGCCACCTCCTGGGCTAACTTGCAAGGGGTGCCCTTATTGGTCTTTTGTCAGGCGGCCGCCTGGCTTCTCATAACTCTTTCGTTTGTATTTCCAACTCAACCTAGTGGGGCCCCAATATGCTTCCTTTGGTGTGGGGGTTCTGGGGGCTGTTTCTGGTTGGTGTGGTGGCAGGGGCCTGGTTGTTCCTGCTTGTTTTTTTCTGTTCCTGGAATTGATTGGTTTTGACTTGATTTCTCTTGACTCGTGTCTTTTGTGGTGTGCATGGGCATCCTTCCTGTTTCTGCTTTGGTACGACTCAAAGGTGAGTACTGGGACGAGGAAGGGGGAAGTGGAGGTAAAGCTCAAAAGACTTACCAGTAATCTACATTACTCCTAGTTGTTCTCTTCCACGTCCCAGTACAACTACCCTTCACTCTCACCCGTGGGTGGAAGTTGCCCATGACTTGGCTTTGGATTTATTGCTGTGGGTTGGGTAAGCGGGAGGTTATACCTCCTGGGAGGGGAGGTGCCTGATGAGGTTAGATTGAAAAAGGAGTTCCTGTGAGCATGGACACACTCAAAGGTAACTACTGGGAAGAGGAAGAGGTGGACTAGGAGTAATGAAGATTGTTGGTAAGTAATCCGAGGAAATGGGGGACAACTGAGAAAAGGCCTCAGATGTCATCACTGAGCCCCAATGTGCTCACACAGAATAATTTAACATGGCAGTCTAGTGGCTCCAGGTCTGGCTTCCCATTCAGCAACACTTTGCTTTCTGGGACTTGTGGTTCTGTTTTCCCTTTCATAAGTATTGACTTACAAGTTCCAGCATGCAATGTGCTGTTGGCTAAAATTCCAGGATTGGCTGAATGGGTCTCACATGACTTGATTTCCCTGGCCCGCTATGGTTACAGCATTTCACGCCCCGTTTGATCTTCTGGACACAGTTCTCGGTGAGGGGGTGGCAATCCCAGGATGTTGGCTCATTTTCTGACTCGAATGAGGTACCCCTCAGTATATGATTAGCAGGCACACTTAACCATTACTGATTCCCCAGCCCCAATAAATCCTTAGACATGGCAATTGGAGTCGGCCGGGTGAGGGAGTATGTGAGTCATCAACTCCTCATATGGAAAAAGGCAGATTTCACCCTTAGTTCTACGAAAGTAGTTCTTATAGCTACCCTGGTGTGGGCTAACCACCATAAATGGCTACTTCTCATCTTGTCCTATCTCAGCCACGAGTGGCTTATCTAGTCCTGTTTTTTCTTTGCATTCTGCAACTTCTAGTTTGACAAGCAGAACAGGAAAAGCACAACGACAACTACCAGGATGCAACGAATAACAGGAATAATCTCTTCTGGAACACATTGTGTATAGGCACATTATACAAACCCAATAAATAAATAAAATAATCTGATTTGAGGCATCTCCAGAGTTCTGAATCTGACACACATGCAGAGAGGAAAGTGGTGAGGGCCTGGCAAGTGTTCTTATATCATTCGTGACACCGCCAGCTAGTCCTGGCTTTTTAATTTACATGCTGTTGCGTCCCAGAATGTATAATCCCATGCTGCTGTAACTAGCTGCATGTCCCAGAATGCAAGGTGCTGTTGGCTGAAAAGGTTACCTGGAGTCAAAAGGCTCCTGGGTTTTCATTGTGTCATAATTTGCATTCTGGGAGTTGTGGTCTTGACTCGCTGCAATTGAATTGAATGGACTCAAGTAAAACTCAAGTAAAAGCAAAGCCCCAGGGTGTTTCTCATGAACCAGAGTCATCTGGAAACCTTATACACGGCCTAACTCGTAAGCTACGGACACACACAGAGCAGAGCGACATTTTAGCGCATTGTTCCTCACCTTACTGCGGCAGTTTTCCTCTGCGGTGTCGCAAAGTCTGGAGTCGCAGAAGATGAACACTTTATTCTGATCCACAAATCTGAACATCCCGAGCTGAAACTTCACCTGAGCGGACATTCCATTCTCTGTCACCCAGGTGTCAATTCCCTGGTCGGCCGCGTGCCTGCAAGAAACAGAGGCCCCGATCAGAGGCTTCCAGACGCACTCACAGCCCCAACATGCAAGTGAATAGGTAATGTGGGCACAGGGTTCCTGTCTCCGCACATTCCCTCCTAGGAATGCACCTCCCAGCCCTACATTCCAAACTATGCACTGCAGCCCAACACCGACATTACACAAGTATTGCAATATGAACAAACTCTGGTTTAATTCGCGTGTCCTTAAAGGACTGAAAACTCATAAGAACATGCAGCAAAGTAGACAATAACGTTGCAAAAAATAATCAACTTCATTATCCAACGCTTATGCCCATTGGGTAAAACTCTCAGATGTTGCTTCTGCAAAAGTATCCATTGCTGTTGCATAATATATTTATTTAAGTAATTTTGCTATTGAAAGTATATTTATATGTTTGTTTTATTGAATTGATAAAGGGCTATCACCGAAGTGCTGTATAAGATGATAAGCAGTACAATACCAATAGTAGAGAAAATTACAACCGAGGTAACATTTTATTGCAGTGATAGAGAAAGAAAGTGTTGCTTAAGGTGTAAGCGAAAGATAGAATAGGAAGAAGACCATCTACCAGAAAGAGGCAACTTGGCCCAGGGCTTAAGTGCCAGAAGGGAAAGGGCCGGAAACAAGACTGGGCACAAGGGGGTTTAGGAACTGTAAGAAGGAATTAGATTTAGCGGGCAGAGCACAAGATGTTCTGTAGAGTGGGCCAAGAGAAGAAAGCAGGGAGTCCTTTCACCAAAATGCCAGGGGTAGCGGAAGTGACATCACACGACCCTCGACCTCTGATGGCATCACAGGAAGCGATGTCATTTGACACCACCCCAAAGTGACATCACGAGAAGCGATGGAACGCGATCTTTCACACCTTGACAAAACAGGAAGTGGCATCACATAGCATTGTTGAATTCACTACGAAAAATATGGTTATGATATCACCATAATGTTATATACATGTCAAACAAGAATGGATCGCCATATGTATCATTAAGATCACTGTGTACAGGCCCATATTACTAAATTACTGTGAAGGCAAGCAGACGTCCAAGGTCAAATGATAATGATGTGTTATTATAAAGCACTTACGCGCTAGCGCTTTATATAGAATAAATATACACCCAGCCTGTGTTCGTACTCATTTATCGACCTCAGAAGGATGAAAGGCTGAGTTGAGGTCTTTAAGAACAGACTAAGGGCCTCATCACGAGTTTGACCTGAGCCCTTAAATGCGGCAGTAACGGTATTACTGCCGCATTTAAGGGCTGGCCAAATCACAAGTTGGGCGGAAAATGTCATTTTTACCTCCAGCTTTTAGCTGGAGGTAAAAATTACCATTTTGGGCCGTTTTCGGCAGTGTTACAGCCGCCGTAGGACCCAATGAGGAATTGGGGATTTACTGCCCCCCCACAACTCGTGATCCACCGGACCGAGTTGCGGTTGCTCTATTAGCGTTGGTCGGTCTCCCCGCGGTATTACCGCTGCCATACCACCCGACTCATGATGAGGTCCCAAATCAGTTACTCACCCACTGAAATGTGCCCAAAATCCCTTTAATGAGTCTAGCAATTATTGTATAGAATTCCAGAAAGACACATTATTTGTTATTCCTATTCTTTCTTATTTAGGGTCACCGCCCAAGGTGTCACACTTGTGGAACCCCCTTTGTTTTTAAGAAGCTTGAAAAAGAAATCCAGCCACTCCAGACACAAGGATCCACAAATGGAGCTGGATGCAGCCCAGGAGCTTATATTTAAAAACAAACCCCACCCCCTTTTTTAGGGGTAGCAAGGGAGCCCATAGGGGTAGCACGGGAGACATCAGGGGTCTCAGTTGCGAGTCCTGGCGACCCCCAAATGACGTCCCTTGAAGAAAGATGGCGGGAAAGCCATGAATGCAATTAGAAACAATGCAAAGACAATTAAAAAGATGACGAGAATCAAAGTGCTGCCAAATAAGAGAAAGAGATCGAATCATAAGGGAAAGACAAAAGAGCACACAAACAGAAGATTTACAGAGCGCGATTGATGCGATGCAAGTTTATAGACAGAAAGGCCTATCAAGGGAGCTGAACACAATAGGCAATACGAGAGGAAATCAAAGAGGAAATGGATTTTGGGAGAAAGGGACAGGTTTTTACGAATATGATAAAGGTGGAAACGACAGAATCAGGGCATTATTAGAGATATGAAGACCGAAGGAAAGTGAAGGATCAAAAGTAACGCCAAGATTGTGTGCAGATGAAGAGGGGGGAGGATTTAAATGAAGGAAAGGGGAAGGAGAAGGAATGGAAGACGCAGGGATTAATAAAACTTCAGGAGGAAATAGAAAGATCTGAGACTCGTCAGCATAGAAATGACATGAAAGATTAAAGGGAAACATGGCAGCAGGCAATGGAATAATATAAAGGGTATAACTAGAGTCAGTGGCGTATAATGCAGCCACTAAAAACCTTAACATTGTTTTGATCAGTTTTACTTTACCGAAACGCCTGTCAACAATCAGCAGCGGAAACCAAGATCCTCATGGTGACACCCACTTTTGCAAACAACTAACATTGAATTATTTCTGAATATGTTGCAAGAAACAACACATTTTCACAATCCACAGGAGATAATTGTCGGCTCAGTCAATGCTGCTAGAAAACAGAAAGCAATGACTGAGGCTTTATGTTTTGTTGCATACACTGCAAGCTGAAGCCCTTTTAGGGACTCTCACTTTTGGCAGATGAGGCGCATTGAGAATACATTGTTTGTCCACGATCACACGCTTTGGTAAAGCAATGAAGCTGGGATTTGATGCCAATCTCCAATTTAGGCACTTGGCCACATATGCTTCCTGCTTTATTTGTCACAGATATGTGTTAATGGGCACCTAAAAATTCCCTCTGGGTCTTACAACAGCACTATGGAGGCATTAAGACAAACACATCGCAGTAGGTGGGTATTTGGTAAGAATCCCGCTCACCCGTGCTCTGGAATACTGGTAATTTTGGTTGTGACTTGACCTAAATTGTCAAGCAATAAATGAGGAGTCTTGTCACTTGTTTCTAGTGTATAACAGTGATTTATTGCACACTTAAAGCCGACACATTTTTATACCAGACATGGGTCTTTTTCAAGGCGTGTGTGTTATACGTGTTATTGTTGTTGTGGGTGTGAGCTCTTGAGCAAGGACTCTTGTTGAGTATCCTGGCAGGCCTGGGGGTCCTCTGCACAAAGATGAACGATCACAGCGATCTTTCGATATCTGGTACATCGTAGTAGGGTCACCTGTTTGTAGTAATTATTTCACAGTGTGAAACTTGTTATGCATCCCGCTAACTACCAGTCACCGAACAAACATTTGCATTTCTTAAGGGACATCCAACTAACAATAGCCTGTCTCAATTGTCTGCCCACTGTTGTGTTTGAGCAATCTAATGTTAATTGTTTCCCCTTTTAAATGATCTGCAGAAACAAAAAAGCATTTTAAACCAGACCATTTGCCACCATGTGTTTTTTTCTTTGTACTTGAAATGCAACATAAAAAACAGGCACAAATGGAGACCTTCTGTCTCGCTTAGCCCCCATTAAGAAACAGCACTGGTCCCTTCTGCCATCGATGTTGTTGTGGAAAAAACGCAGCAATACCTCTGCTAGTCTGTGAAGCTAAGGGTCTCTTTACCTAATCCCATTGCACATTCTAGTGGAGTGGTGAACTTCTTACCTTAGCAAGCCACCACTTCCCTTTGCATTTGGAAAATGCTCATCCAAGTCTGTTTTTTTCTTTGCATTCTGGGACTAGTGGTTTTGCTTTTATCATAAATAACCCAGGCCTACAAGTCCCTGAAAGCCAAAGAATTGGATGAGAAACCCCCAAATGGAATGGGAAATGTCAGCATGTATGTGTTGGGGCATTAGTGACTTACAGGCATACGTGACTACCTGAAGGCTTTTAAAGAGTCTTTTTACTGTTTATATTCAGAACCCCTTAATTGAAGGGAAAGCCTCTTCTCTTAAGGTGCTGGATCGCAGCCAGAACAGAGGCACTCACATAGGTACTGATTCCAAGGTGCATATTAAAATAGGAAAGTGTTCTTCCATGAAGGAAGAACACTTTTCTTAAAAACACTGTAGTATGTCAAAGTGAAAATGTGGTGGCCTAGCATCAAGGCCTTAACTTTTGCATGTGCACGATTAGCTGCGTGACAACAGCCTTAGCAACCACCAGGAAGCCACAGGGAGGGGATTCTCCTTTGAAAAGCCCTGATTTTGCACATCCAAATAAAGGAGTTAATACAGCACCGAAACTCTACTATACACTTTTCCCTTTATATAAACAGCACTTTTCTAGTTTACTGAAAGCTTAAGAAAACGTTATTTAATGTGGCAGTCTTTCTAGAAATCCTTGCAGTGGCACTGGTGCACATGTTGCTATCAAAAGGATAGATTTTAGCAGCTTTTGCTGCTGGAAAACATAGCATCTCCCCTCCAATTCTTCTCTGAGAATGGCAGTGCCGGAAACTGGATAGGTGAATGTCTGCTTTCCTCACTACTTTCATCACAAGCTCTGAATCGGGCACTGAGTTGAGGTTAGAGAAACATGGCTCGTATTATGAATGTCCTCTCAACCCCTTTCTGTGGTATTCAATCATGTTTGCTACCATATGTCGGGTCCTCTAATAGTTTTTGAATGCCATATACCTCAAAGGGCCTAGTAGTCACCTGATATAGAGCTGACACCAGCCACACCATGTAAAATACCAGAGCGATGCAATCTAGCAACTCTGAACAAAAAGCACTTGGGGGCCTTCTCATGTACTTAAAGGGGCGGATGCCAAGCGGGAACCTAAAATAGCTCCCTCCCCTTGTGGGAGGAGGAAACCTCCAAATCTGACCTATGTGTTTCCACTTCAGATACCAACTTAGAGTTCCCCTACCCACATCTCACCTGCCACACTTTGTCATTCGCCCCAATGTTCTATATACACCTGTTGGTACATTTTGATGCTACTCATTTCTTTAATAAAACAGGTCTATTCTGCTTAATCCAATAGAACGTTACCATATAGATTTTGTTTTACTGCACAAATAATAGACAGCATGCATCAATAACTGATATGAAAGGGTAACTGTGGGAATATTCTAGGGTGTGTATGACAGGAGTGAGCGAGAAATGGGTTCGGATCTGCTGTTCAATCCTAGAGTTCCACAAGTGGGCATCCTTTTAGTTCTTCAAGAACCTGAGACTGGTGCTCTACACGATCAAATCAAACCATGCCAGAATACAGCACTGTTGATTTGATTCGGGGCCTTGCTGTCATGTTATCCACCGATAACCCAAACAATGTGTTGAGAGGGAGGTTATGAATTAATCTTAACGGTAGGCAGTGAATAAGTCGGAAACATTATGTCCAAAGACATAATGTCGAAAAAAAAAATGTTTAATTTTTTTTCTCCAATTTGTCATTGTTTATTTTACATGTTTTTTTTTTGCTTTCGTGCATTTAAAAAAAAGGGGGTGGGTTGGGGGCAGAAACCCCCCATTTCGAACAGAACATTTTAAAAAAAGGACATTGGAAGAAAAAATATTCGGACATTTTTTTTCGACATTTTGACTTTCAACATTTTGTGATTCGACTTTATCACTATAAACCAATCTTAGCCACCAGGCAGAAGGGGCTATGCCATATGCAAATCAGTGTTGGTCCTGCCACCAGTGTGAGCAGTCCAGACCAAACTACTAGGCCACATCCCCTCTCCAGGGAAATGCAAGCAACTCAGACATGTTTCAGCTTTGTTGGGGCTGATCAGTTAGGTGCAGTTTGGTTCCCTGTGGTGCAGTGGGCAGGGACCCACATCTGGCCATACCTTCTCTGACTTAGGGAGACAAACTAAAACCCCAAAATGTGAATCGGGAAAGTTATGAATTCATTTTAGCCATTCCTCTGAACAACCTTGTACACCATTGTTTTTTAGTCCTTTAACATCAATGCAGAAAGGGATCAGCCTTATGCAAACCTGTATTGGTCCTGCCACCAATGGGAGCAGTCCAGCCAGAACAGCTATGCCATGCCCCTTCTGCGCAGAAACACAAGCAACCGCAAACCTGTTTCTGCCTTGTTGGGCCTGATCTGTGAGCTGCAGCTTGGATCCCTATGTCTTTATCCCTCTACACCCTGGCACAGCTCCACTACCAGTTTTGCGTCTTACCCATTCGTGATGAGCTCCAAACTGTTGGGAAGGCTGGGGTCGCCGGTTGGATTCGAAAAGCAATGCTCTGTCCGTAGAGAGAACCTCGGCATGTCAACGAAGGCTGTACTGATCCCCACGTAGAGAGGAGACGCAGAATTCAGAGGCACGAATGGGCTGCTTGAAAAATGTGTTTGGAGGTCCAAAGGCGGCGTGGTGGTAAAGCCGAGGTCACTGAGTCCTGACGAGCTGGACGGGAAAGCAAGGCGGTGTTAAAACGAGGAAATATACCAACATTCCATACCGCGTCATGTCTATTCATCGGTTTCCATTTTTTTGCTGCGTCTTTTCATAGGAGGCCAACTTGAAGCAGAAAAATGGAGGGTGTGGATGGCCGCCTATATTATTACAAAAATGAAAATGCTAAACATCAAAATAAAGCATGAAGTAAATACTCAGTAAAAAGACGCACAATGAAAAGACCACTGATGAACAGTGCCTAATCTTTAGGTGTAGGACCAAGTACCCCATTTCCTCGCAGACCCATTTGATTGGGGCACGTTTGGTCGTATGATTTTTACCACATTTTTCTGGAATGCAGATGGCAGGTAGGTTTAGGTATTTAGAAAGGAGGGGGGATGCGCTGGTGTCGCAGAGGTTCTCTCCCCGCATTTTTTGCAGTGAAATGTGGTTCAAAAGAAATTCGACCAAATGGGGCACAAGCACATTTCTGTGAGGAAACCTCATAGATCGCTAACATGAGACCGCCTCCCTGACTTGCTATACCAGGGGTCTGCAAACTGTGGCCCTCCAGATGTTTTGGACTACAACTCCCGTTATCTTGCACTATTCACTATGCTGGTTGGGGCTGATGGGAATTGTAGTACAAGGCATGTGCAGAGCCAAAGGTTGCAGCCCTCTGTCCTATACCTAGATGTGGACCTTTCAACTTGCAATCACTTCCCAGAGCATACTTCCTATTATCTAGGCATCCATTTTGTTATATGGCTTCACAGTTCCCTATAGGGTAACCAGGAACCCTTACACATATGTCTACTTGCACTTCCACCCTATGGGGTTTCATTTGAACACTGAAGATCAACATATTCTTCACAGCACTAAGTGTACAACCATCAGACCAGTTCATATCATGCCTACTTATTTTGCTCGTCTTGTTTACTGCCCTTAGGTCCATTTCCATCCCCTACTTTGATCTGTTTAGTTTGACTGACCTACTTACTAGCAAACCTTCACAATACCTTTTTCATAAAAAAATGTTGTACTGGCATCTGGCTATGATCAATTCTGCCGTCACCTTCAACCGTCTATAGATGTAAACCTATGCGGGAGAGTTCAATTTACCAGGACACACAGAACAGGAAAACAGCTTTCAGGCACACTTCCTACCTCCAGCTGAGGTTTCCCTAATTGCTTACGGAAGAAAGATACACTCTGCAAACACTGGATTTAGGGATAATGGCTAAACTGACATTTCTTCTGAGGGAAGACACAGCCTAGCACAGCTATGATATGCCAATACACAAGTGTTTCAAGGCGCGATACCTTTTCAAGGTACTCATTTTTGTGCACAGGGTGGCTAAAATTGAGTATATTTTAAAGTCCTGTTACTCCGCTACATACAGACCCTGTTTTAGATTAAACGTATGGGACTTGGTTAGGGAAAATCTGTGATACAGATCCTTGAGACTGCTTTGTGGATCATTATCTGCGGACTGTAGCAGAGTGCCCACTGATATTTAACACTTGGGGAACTCTCTGTCTCTCTTCCTCTCCTATTTCAGTCTTGCATTACGTCCTTTTTTCTGTCTATACCGCTTCTCTCATCAGTCCTCTTCTATAGTCCTTGAACCGTCATGGTGCCCTCAAGAGACTCACACAGGTATATGACCAGTCAGGAACTCTCCTAGTAGGCTCTCCACAAAGGCTCAAGCCATACTCATTTTCATAAAGAAGCATGGGAAGAACCCCTCTCAGCTCTTACAAGGAAGGGGGCCTGGTACTTGATAATGAGGAGCACCGCTGTCACAGGATATTGTATGGACTGCTTACTTATTTCCTCAGGAGTCCAGACTAGAGGAACATTGACCTGACCCAAGAGAACTCAGGTGCAGTAAAGGACACACCAGGCTCAGGGAGTAGGTGGACATGGATTATGCTCAGGAGAGTCCAGAGACCAAGGAGGATACACCAGACTCACTAGAATCTCAAACAGGGGGATACCAGAATGTAGTCATGACAGTCTACATCCAGGGAAGGATACATCGAACTTAGGGGAGACCAGATTCTGAAGAGGATATATATAGGCTGAGTGTAGCCCATCGGCAAATGAGAATAAACCCGGACTATCAAGGGAAAGAAACTTGAGGGAATCCTGTCTAATAGAAAAATAGCACAAACTCTGGGGAGCCCAGATTCAGGGGAGGAGGACAGATCAGATTCTGAAGAGTCCAGACCTATTGGACATACATCACACTCAGGAGAGATCAGGCAGAAGCAAACACGAGTCTGGGGAGTCAATACTTGAGAGAGGATAAGGCATGCAGGCCTCAAGAACAACAAACATGCGTTTAGCCAATCAAGAATTAAAGAGAGATAGTTCCTGCTTTAAGAGTTCAGGACTGGAGGAACATAGACCAAACTCATAAGAGTCCAGATTTGGAAGCACGTACACCAGCGTAGATCCCAGACTGGGTGAGTCGAGATAAGACTCTGGCGAGGTCCACATTGTGAGAAGATAGATCCGACTTGTAGTCCAGATTCAGGGAAGGACAGACCACTCAAGTTAGCCTGGATGCAGATGGGGATAGACTAGCGTAAAAAGAGCCTAGAGCAGAGGGAATGATAAACTAGGCATGTGGAGGACATAGACCAGAGGAATTTATGGATGCAGAAGAGAAGATTTCTGGGAGGTGGATGGTACTCAAAGGTGCACCAGTAAGTGGAAAGACACCAACGACTTCAGGTAGTCAAGTCCGACTCCTAAGAGGCAAGGCCAGGAGACCATAGACCAGCATACACTTTGGCTGGATTATTTCTTCAAGGGGGACAGTATCTAGGATGGTTCATTCATTTTCAAGTTTTGCCAAAAGAATCGTGGGTGGGGAATTGTAACAGATACTCTGTTGATGGGGTCCCTTTTACATTGGGGTTGTGTTGCACTGTTTCTGACAGAATATGGGTACATGCACTATCAGATCCAAGTCTTTGAACCAAATTCTACAGCACAGGAGTGGTAGAGAACATTGTCATCCTTCAAGTCAAATCCCCCACTGATAAAGCATATGTGTTAAACAGAGTCACCCTTGAGAGTCATGGTGATCCATCCAGGCAGTGGATACATACAAAGGTCCAGACTGAGGATAGCTTGAGAAGCAAATCATTTCAAGCTGTGGTTTTGAGCTAATTATCAGCAATGAGGACTAGCGATGGGCCAGAACTTTAAGGAAGCACATAACCACAAACAAAGGAATCTCTTCATCAGTGGTCCTGGTGTACTAGGATGCCTGCTGGATGGACAGGTCATGTCATTCACAAGGTCTTGAGGACCAAGGCTGTCATCTGGTAGGACATCTATTTTAACATTCACCAAGCCTCTTTACCTCGGCTGTCCACGGGGTAGACAGCTCCTTTATCATTCACCAAGCATCATGGCTCACACTGCCACAAGCCGGACAACACTTGTATCATTCACCATGCGTCATGAGCCGGGCTGGCCAATGGCTAGGTAGTTCTTTTATCATTCACAAGGCTGCATGATGTAGGTTGCACGCAGGTTAAACAGCTGCTTGCTTAGCAACTCTCATCATTCACTATGGCTCGGAACCCAGGCGGCCTGCTGGTTGGACACCACTTTTGGCCTTCTCTTGGTCTCATGACCCAGGCTGTCCTCATGTTGGACTGCTCTTTTGCGGTTACTAGCTATGATGGCCCAGGCTCATCAGGGGTCATCTAAATCACTGATGATCTTCTAGTTCTTATGCCATTTGGACATGCTTTTTGCAATCACTGACATTGCAAAAACAAGGGTGATAACGTGCTGGTTCTGGATCATTGATAAGCCAGGCAGATCACCAGCTGGTTCTTGATAACTGTTAAGCCATGACTAGCTGGTTCTCGACCATTACTAAGCCGGGTTAATCTCCAATTATTGATATGCGGGGCCCCCAGCTAGATGTTTTTTTTACCACTTGCAATGATGATGTAGACTGTCCACAATTTGGAATGATCTTTCTGAATCCCAGGCACTGAGGATCAGATTGCTCCCTTGCTGGACTGCTCCTTGCACAGATAATTCAGCTGGAATTGATTTACAATCTACCTGCTGTCATGCACAGAGAGAAAGTTCTATTCCCGCGTAGAAACGGTTCTACGTGATTTCGCCAACCTATTTTTGGTTGTGGTACTTTTCATCGCCGGATTTTACATCGCCAGAAACCCTGTTTTTGTTTTTTGTTATTCTTTTTATTTTTATTTTATTATTTTTTATTCCACCCCCAGACCCCCTCCTTACTATTATAATAATACCCCAACCTCAACAAAACACCCCAAAAAATAAAAAAAAAGGATTTCTGGCGATGTAAAATCTGGCGATGAAAAGTACCACGACCAAAAATAGGTCGGCGAAATGCGTGTATACCGTAGAAACATATCAAAACCTAAAAAAACATATCTGTGCTGCATCTACCCAACTGGGCTTTTGTGCTCAGAAGAATGTGCCCCATTGGTTAAAGAGCTACATAAGTTCAGGTAACATTATTTTGCTGGGTGTGTCTGAGCAGGGTCTATTTTTCCTCCTGTCTGCAGCGCGCCGATCCATGTTGTGATTGAGGTACGAACAGGCAGGGTGGCTGGTGAGTTTGGCCAATTCAGTTGATCAACCAAACCCACTGATCAGAAGGAGGTTCAATGACCAGAAGTAAGCTCATTGGCCACAAGCTCGTCCACTGGCCGAGTGCGAGACACTGGCTGGAAGCAGGCAACTAACCAGAAGCAAGACCATTGACTTTAAGCAAGACCATTGATCATACTCAGGCCCTTGACTATACAGTCAACCCAAAACCCACCTGTTAATCGCAGGCTGTAGGTCAAGCTCCAGCCTGGTCTGCACGGCCCGGGCAATGCTGCAGGAGAAGCTCAGGTTCAGGGGGTTCACTCGCACGATTTCAGTCAAAAGAGGGTGCACCTGGAGAACATTGGAGTACCTCACATAAGAAGTGTTCACCTGGAAGGAGAGATTGAGAGTAAGACCCCTGGCCTCTTCCGTGTGTTGCATGGGTACAGAAGTGGCATACAATGTATTGTCTTTCAAAATGCAAAACAGAAGGTGTCTCCCACTTGTTCCTCACCCCTATGGTCACCTAAGCGCTTTGAGGTAGCCACACGCCGGCCATGGGCGCTCTGCAGATAACCACAAATGAATTTTAAAAGAAGGAAATTATAAAGGCCTCCCCCCAAAAGCAAGAATCTTTCCAAAGTATATACAAATGTGAAATGCTGAGAGCAAATGTTTAATTCAGCTTTTGCTCCATCTCAGTAGCGAAGAACGTCTATGATTACAAGTGACACTAAACAGTAACAAGAAAGGGCAGGTGAACATCCAAATGCATGTTTTGAAGGATATTGCGATCAGGTAATAACTTGAGTGCAGTTAGGTGGGAGGGGGCACACACAAGGCTTAACTGCCCTTAGCCTTTGTTAGCACCCTTTGCTTTTCTCAGGACTATTAATAATGGTTGAAAGCACTTAAGCCACTTTAATGCCCTCACCCGTGGACATGGTGCTGAAGTGGGCAGCATTTTACCATGCACAATTGGATGACAACAGTTTGAGCATTTAAAAGGTCAAATGGGAGAATACATTTTTCTTTCTCCATGTAATGTTGGTGCATCATTAAGAATAACAGCCAAATAGTGCAACTCCGCATTCCAGCTGTGAAGGTGAACTTTAAAACAGGGAGGAGGCGTCCAGTCCTCTTCGGTTCCATGTGTTAATTACTCCGCAAATTGCCACACAAAAATATTGCCGTATTGTTGCGGCGATATTAAGGCATGGAACCTGCGGGGGACACCCCCGCAACCCCTGTATTCTTTTAAAAGGGGCGGGGGTCACCCTTGTAACCCCTTCTCCTAATATTATGCCCACCAAAAATATCGCCTATGGCCGCTCCCGACCACCGTACATACGCCGATATTTTTGGTGGGGATAATATTACCTGATACGGTCTTCTTCACGCTCTCACCTACTCTTGCTGCCAGAAGTGTTCCTCTTTTTTGTTTTATGATATGATATGTTATTTAAAACGCACTTAATACCTAGAGGTTTTTAAGCAGGGACCCGGGTATCGAACCTGCATTGCTCCGTGTTGTCTTATTTCCAAGGCCAGCCCATTGCCCCTGGGCTATCCTCCCGAGATGACCCTTTTGGTTTTTATTTGTACTGAATGAGGGAGTGAATGAGACAATTTATATTTCATTTCTATAGCTCCCATTGGGAAGACTTAATTGCCTCCTGGTTATTTTTGCTTTTTTTCATTTTAGTTTTGGTATTTTCAGTAAGCATGATTCTTACAGCTTTATTTTCAGTAGTGCTTATTTTTGCTGAGCTATTTTTACTGTGTTGTTATATTATGTTATTTTATTTATAAAGCGCCAAAGCCCTAGGAACCTATTTCCTAGCTGTGTCAGAGGTTTCTTTGTTAAGTTTATGCTTAAGGTATTGAGTTCATGCCTGTATTATATATTTCATTTTCAATTGTCTCTCTATTATCTTCGACCACCACCGCCTGTGCATCTTAATATATAATGCCTGGAACCCTGGTGTTTTTAGGTCCACGATCAATGCTGGTCTCTTACCGAGATCTCATTACCACACCATCCGACCATTAGCAGGACCTCGAGCGTTAAGACAGACTTGTTGTCCTTGATGCCCTGGGACCAGAGGTTGCAGCTTTCGTTGGAGTTCCTCAGGGCCATGCTGGAGCCATTGTAGCCAAAGCTCTCGAGCAGGCACCTACTGATGGAAATATTCATCGTGGCACCCCGACATGTGACCACGGGCTGGAGGTCTCGGCGATCTGGAAAAAAAACAAGTAGTAAGTAAGCATTACCCCGATTATCTTTTACAAACCATCATCTTTTTGGCATGACCTCCGCAATGAACAGAGAAGGTTTCAAGCATCTGTTGGTAACCAGCAACTGGTGAAGGTTAGATTCGTACCTGAAATTGCCACTGCAAACTAGTGGTCTGTGGCTTTCTGAATTATTTCTGAGATATCGAACGTGCTGTCCCCCAAACTCTAGGAGCGAGTTATAAATAGTGAAGCCTGTGATACCCCCAAAGGTCAGACCAGGGTGGGATGAGAAGAGCAGACAGACAGGTGGAGTGGGAATATGGGGTGCCTCTGAATCATCATGTCTAAACCACAGAAAAGGGAGTCCCGGAAAGAGGTAAAGGAATCCGCAGTCACAGACACATTTGGGGCCAGGCCATCATAGATGAATCTGAAATCAGACTGTTGCAAACTCCCCTGAGATCCAATGGTCGAGATTGGACTGCCACGCCCTTACCTTAGACCAGTCTGGTACAGCCGCACCTCAGATCCCTTTGCCATAAACTCACATGAACTCAAAGTGCCAGGTTATAAACTGAGATCAGGTGGTCACAGATTCCCCCCATGATCAGATGTCACAAACGCCCCAGGGTATGCAGTTTTATAACGAAAATGTTATAAAGAATGAACATATATTGAATCCTTTATAACAGAACATTTTATGAAGAATGCACTTGGGGGTGGGGTATTGTGGGGAAACGTTTGGGGTGGGTTTATAGGGGTGTTTCGAAATGGGAATTTGGGGGATCCCCCAAAAAAGAAAAAAGAAATGTGTTATATTTTTTGTTATAAAAGTTTCTTTATAAGTGCATTCTTCATAAAATGTTTTGATATAAAGACATGTAACCACTCCCCAGAGATTCAACATCATAGGATCACACAAGCAGGTGACTCCAGGGCAGAGCCTCCTCCAATACCCCCAGGAATCACTAGTTCAATCAGAGATGGCCGGCCCCCCATCGCCTAGAGAGATCATAAGGTGACATATGACAGGTTGGAACCTCAAGATCCCGAGGTCTCATTGGGTGACATCAGAAAGGGCCAGGCCCGCAATATCCAGAGGCAGTGCTTAATTTATGAAAAAGGTAGTGCCACAGCCCAAATATATTTCAGCACACCTGTTACGATATGGGGCCGGGCAAGCTACAAGTCCACTGCTGCCACCACCCGCACATGCATCCCACCGTGTCAGCATATTTGGGGTTAAAGCTGAAACTCTCAGCGGCTCATTCTGGATGATGGATGCACTACCCAAGGAAAAGGTGCATTTTACAACATAACACAAAATACAGCCCACTAGGAATGTCTTGAAATAAGAGAAATAGATGAGTGTTTCTTTAAACACAACATCATTGTCAACATTTTGCTTTGATTCTACAAGTTTCAAGTGGAACATGTTGACCATCTACCCACAGAAAAAAAGAGCAAACATGATTTATTCCTTTAGAAAATTGACGAACAAATTCAGGAAAAATCATTACTGAACTGATGAACTTGCCTGTCAAACACTGCAGCTAGATGATCTTGTCTGGGCTGGCACTCATGACAAGCACTTCTCTTTGGCAGTGCCTTTACCCAGGCACTGTCCCTGTGTTGGTGCTGCTGAACGTTGACTGTCCTGCTATTGCCATCTCACACTGCTGTGGCAATGTTGCTGGTTATCTCAGTAGCAGAGCCCCATTAATGCCATGCAGGCTGACTGAGGCACTGTTGCCATGCCCAGCACAATCACCTAGCACCAATTGCCATCTTCCAACTCATGGTTATCCATAGAAATTGATAACTAGTTCTGCCCTACCCACTTGGGTCATCAGGTTCATGAATAACAAGTAACTCGCCCGGGAGGCTGTTGCTTGTGAGACTATGACTGACTGACAGTTAAAATATGTAAGCTGCCAAAACACTATCTCATAATCAAAATGAGTCTGAGGCAACAAGTGTCAGGGCTTAGAAATAAGTGCTGGGGCTGAGCAGGGCCGGCCTTAAGGGCAGCAGCGCCCTGGGCGAATTGGTGCCCCCCCTCGCCCACTGCGCGCCCCTGGTTAACAGGGGGCGGGGCAGAAGGGGGAGGGGCCAGGATGAGGCACTTTTTTTTTACCTCCTCGCTCCGGCGAGGAGATTAAATAGGGCGCGTTAGCACCCCATTGTCATTAAATGAGCCCGCCGCCGCGGGTTCTTTCAGTGACAATGAGGCGCCTGCCATGCCTTCTGCCACCACACCAGCTTGGGGGAGCCCTTGAAAGACTCCCCGAGCTGGCGTGGTGTGGGGCTAATGGTGCCTTTTCTTATGAAAAGTGCCCGCGGCGGAGAGGCGCATTTAACACCCGCCGCCGCGGGCACATTTTACAGTAAAAGACTGCCTGCTGCGCCTTCCCCCGCAACGCCAGCTCGGGGAGCCCTTGGAAAGACTCCCCCGAGCTGGCGTGGTGGGGGCTAATGGTACCCTGAGGGGTTGACACCCATGCCAGTCGCCCGGCTCACCCCCCCAAGGCCGGCTTTGGGGCTGAATCCCGGAAAACACCACCACAAATGAAGCACTGTGCAGAGATGATATGTGGAGACATCAGAAAAAATCTGGACTCTCGGGTATGATTAGGTGACATCTGAAAGGACTGAACCCCAATATTCCCAGGTATTCCCTGACACCAGAAAAGGACTGCACCCCAAAACCCTCATCATTCGGAGACATCAGAAAGGGGCTGGACACTTTCTGATGTCATACTAATGATAAGCCTCAGTTATCAGTAGGTGACATCAGAAAGGGCTGTAGCCCAACACCATCACGTATTATTAGATGCCATGAGAAAGGGTATGGGCTCCAACAACCGAGGTGCAGCACTATGTGACCTCAGAAAGGGCCTGGTCCCTAACATTCTAGGTAACTTTATGAGACACCAAAAAGGTGATGACCACCAAAAGGCCCCTGGTATGAGCATGTGACACCAGGCAAGACCTGATTCCCAACATACCAAGGGTTGGCATTTGGCAGAAAGAAGGACATGACTTCCTGCAGGTGGCATGAAAAAGATGTGACCCAATAATTACCAGGGAAGTGCATGTGGCACCAGATACAACCTGACCACAACACTGGCAAGTAAAAGTAGTAGCGGCGAGTAGACTTACCCAAGAGTCGGTACATGGTCCGATTACAGCGACACTCTGATACGCCATTGATGTCCGTACAGATCTCATCACTTAGACACTCTGGGGAGCACGATGGTTCCACTGCAAGAGAGAAGAGGCAGCAGGATAATGGCAAGAGGGAAGAGACTGTAGGATAAGGCGGAGATCTCTCTGTGGCATGAGAGAAGAGGCAGCAGGATAATGGCAAGAGGGAAGAGACTGTAGGATAAGGCGGCGATCTCTCTGTGGCATGAGAGAAGAGGCAGCAGGATAATGGCAAGAGGGAAGAGACTGTAGGATAAGGCGGAGATCTCTCTGTGGCATGAGAGAAGAGGCAGCAGGATAATGGCAAGAGGGAAGAGACTGTAGGATAAGGCGGAGATCTCTCTGTGGCAAGAGGGAAGAGGCAGCAGGATAATGGCAAGAGGGAAGAGACTGTAGGATAAGGGGGCGATCTCTCTGTGGCAAGAGAGAAGAGGCAGCAGGATAATGGCAAGAGGGAAGAGACTGTAGGATAAGGGGGCGATCTCTCTGTGGCAAGAGAGAAGAGGCAGCAGGATAATGGCAAGAGGGAAGAGACTGTAGGATAAGGCGGAGATCTCTCTGTGGTATGAGAGAAGAGACTGTAGGATAATGGCAAGAGGGAAGAGACTGTAGGATAAGGCGCAGATCTCTCTGCGGCAAGAGAGAAGAGGCAGCAGGATAATGGCAAGAGGGAAGAGACTGTAGGATAAGGCGGAGATCTCTCTGTGGTATGAGAGAAGAGACTGTAGGACAAGGCAGAGATCTCTCTGTGGCAAGAGAGAAGAGGCAGCAGGATAATGGCAAGAGGGAAGAGACTGTAGGATAAGGCGGAGATCTCTCTGTGGCAAGAGGGAAGAGGCAGCAGGATAATGGCAAGAGGGAAGAGACTGTAGGATAAGGGGGGGATCTCTCTGTGGCAAGAGAGACGAGGCAGCAGGATAATGGCAAGAGGGAAGAGACTGTAGGATAAGGGGGCGATCTCTCTGTGGCAAGAGAGAAGAGGCAGCAGGATAATGGCAAGAGGGAAGAGACTGTAGGATAAGGCAGAGATCTCTCTGTGGCAAGAGGGAAGAGACTGTAGGATAATGGCAAGAGGGAAGAGACTGTAGGATAAGGCAGAGATCTCTCTGTGGCAAGAGGGAAGAGACTGTAGGATAAGGCAGAGATCTCTCTGTGGCAAGAGAGAAGAGGCAGCAGGATAATGGCAAGAGGGAAGAGACTGTAGGATAAGGGGGAGATCTCTCTGTGGCAAGAGAGAAGAGGCAGCAGGATAATGGCAAGAGGGAAGAGACTGTAGGATAAGGCAGAGATCTCTCTGTGGCAAGAGGGAAGAGACTGTAGGATAAGGGGGAGATCTCTCTGTGGCAAGAGAGACGAGGCAGCAGGATAATGGCAAGAGGGAAGAGACTAGGATAAGGCGGCGATCTCTCTGTGGCATGAGAGAAGAGGCAGCAGGATAATGGCAAGAGGGAAGAGACTGTAGGATAAGGCGGAGATCTCTCTGTGGCATGAGAGAAGAGGCAGCAGGATAATGGCAAGAGGGAGGGAAGAGACTGTAGGATAAGGCAGAGATCTCTCTGTGACATGAGAGAAGAGGCAGCAGGATAATGGCAAGAGGGAAGAGACTGCAGGATAAGGGGGCGATCTCTCTGTGGCAAGAGAGAAGAGGCAGCAGGATAATGGCAAGAGGGAAGAGACTGTAGGATAAGGCAGAGATCTCTCTGTGGCAAGAGGGAAGAGACTGTAGGATAAGGGGGGATCTCTCTGTGGCAAGAGAGACGAGGCAGCAGGATAATGGCAAGAGGAAAGAGACTGTAGGATAAGGGGGGATCTCTCTGTGGCAAGAGAGAAGAGGCAGCAGGATACTGGCAAGAGGGAAGAGACTGTAGGATAAGGCAGAAATCTCTCTGTGGCAAGAGGGAAGAGACTGTAGGATAAGGGGGAGATCTCTCTGTGGCAAGAGAGAAGAGGCAGCAGGATAATGGCAAGAGGGAGGGAAGAGACTGTAGGATAAGGCGGAGATCTCTCTGTGGCAAGAGAGAAGAGGCAGCAGGATAATGGCAAGAGGGAAGAGACTGTAGGGTAAGGCGGAGATCTCTCTGTGGCATGAGAGAAGAGGCAGCAGGATAATGGCAAGAGGGAAGAGACTGTAGGATAAGGCAGAGATCTCTCTGTGGCAAGAGAGTAGATGCAGTATGATAAAGCAGAGACAACCTGTTGCAACTGCGGGAGAGAATTCACAGCAGGATAAAGCACCAGGCAGCAGGGTAGGAAAAGAGACAGCAGGAGTGCGAGACAACCCCAGTTGAAGAGAGAAGAAACAGCACAATGAAGCCACTTGGATCAGAGATCTCAGAGACAGTAGAGCAAGAGTCAACTCCAGTGGTATAGAGAGCAGATGAGGAACCCAGGCCAACTCCACCAGTTGAGAGCACAGATAGAAGTGTGAAGAGACCGCTCCTGGAAGTGGGGCGAGACAGCTGGACAACACATGCACTGGATCAGATGCAGCTGCCCTGAAAGAGGTGGGACAGTGGGAAGAGACAGCGGGACTAATCATTGTGTGGCAGGAGAGAAAGATCCTCTGGAAGAGAGCACAAACAGAATGAGGAGATGGTGCCCATGGGTGAATGGCGTGGCAGTGGGAGGACACAGCTACCCCGAATGAGAAGAGACAGCGGGATGCGGCATAGGCACCTCTGGAAGAGCAAGGAGACAGGAATGCACATCGGGTCCTGGTAGAAGAGAGAGCTGTTCTGGAAGAGAGCATAGACAACGCAATGAAGAGGCAGAACCACTAGAGGAAGACAGTTGGAAGGAAGGCCCTTTGGAACATAGACCTGGTATCCAGAAGAGAGGAGACGATGAGACAGTTCCACTAGAACAGAGAAGATGCTGCAGGATGGGAAAGAGACAGCTGCCTGACAGGCAGAGCTGCAGAGGAAGCAAGTCATCAAAACAGAGACTGTTTCACTGTGAGGCCGGGAATGGAGAGGAGGGGATTCACTGAATGAGTGTTGAACATGGTGTCTGTGAGAGCTAGCACACATTGCCCAAGTGTCAGGAGAGAGGAGCAGCTGGCAGTAAAACCTCACAAGATGAATTGAAAACAGCGGTGAGCACTGAACTCTGACCACGTGTTGTCATCACGCCTGCGTCAGCCGCTTCTCTTACGTTACATTACGTGGATTATAGTGCGCATACTTCTGACTCTTCTCTTGGTGGCCTTCTATGCTAGGGGTGGGCTTATTAGAGGAAATGGTTGCTCTGGGCGTGGCTGACACCTCTGGGGCATTCATGAAGGAAATAAGGAGCGCCGGGCAGACAGAAACGCATGTAGATTACATTATGTTACATTTTGAAGTGCAGTCTGTAAAAAGGGTAGTTCTTGATAAAAGTGTGTGTTAAACATTGCATAATGCCACAGATCTGCGCCATTTCACTTTACTATAATGCATCTCATAGAAATGCAACAAGCAACTTATCAAATGCACTGCCCCACAGGACAAAGGCAATTTTCTAGAGCAACAATCTTGTGTTTGAGAAACCTTGGTTATCCGCAATGGGCCTCATTAGGAGTTTGCCGGCACCCTTGTTTCCGGATTGGCAAACTCTGAGTCTGCCTGCCATGGCCGCTGTGCCCGACAGGTTGGACCCTGCCGGACACAGCGGCCATGATAGGCAGACCGGCCACAGAAGCACCAGCACCGTTAGCAAAAGCGCTTGTGCTTCTGTGTCCCCACTCCCATAGAATGGGGACTTACATTTTACCAGTGCCTGACTTCCCACCCCGCCGGAGTTGTAATCTCCCAGTGATGGCGGCCTGGTGGTGCAGCAGCATGGTTGGAACTGAGGTGAGCTTCCAGTGATGGCGGCCTGGTTGCGCCTGCGGCATGTGAGGAACTGGAGGTGAGTTTCCAGTGATGGCAGCCTGGTGGCGCTGCAGCATGTGTGGAACTGGAGGTGAGCTTCCAGTGATGGCGGCCTGGTGGCGCTGCGGCATGCGTGGAACTGGAGGTGAGCTTCCAGTGATGGCGACCTGGTGGCGCTGCGGCATGCGTGGAACTGGATGTGAGCTTCCAGTGATGGCGGCCTGGTGGCGCTGCGGCATGTGTGGAACTGGAGGTGAGCTTCCAGTGATGGCGCCCTGGTGCTGGTGGTGCTGCGGCATGTGTGGAACTGGAGGTGAGCTTCCAGTGATGGCGGCCTGGTGGCACTGTGGCATGCGTGGAACTGGTGGTGAGCTTCCAGTGATGACGGCCTGGTGGGGCTGCGGCATGCGTGGAACTGGAGGTGAGCTTCCAGTGATGGCGGCCTGGTGGGGCTGGGGCATGCGTGGAACTGGAGGTGAGCTTCCAGTGATGGCGGCCTGGTGGGGCTGCAGCATGCGTGGAACTGGTGGTGAGCTTCCAGTGATGGCCGCCTGGTGGGGCTGCGGCATGCGTGGAACTGGAGGTGAGCTTCCAGTGATGGCGCCTGATGGGGATGCGGCATGCTTGGAACTGGAGGTGAGCTTCCAGTGATGGCGGCTTGGTGGCGCTGCGGCATGCGTGGAACTGGATGTGAGCTTCCAGTGATGGCGGCCTGGTGGCGCTGTGGCATGTGTGGAACTGGAGGTGAGCTTCCAGTGATGGCGCCCTGGTGCTTGTGGCGCTGCGGCATGTGTGGAACTGGAGGTGAGCTTCCAGTGATGGCGGCCTGGTGGCACTATGGCATGCGTGGAACTGGAGGTGAGCTTCCAGTGATGATGGCCTGGTGGGGCTGCGGCATGCGTGGAACTGGAGGTCAGCTTCCAGTGATGGCGGCCTGGTGGGGCTGGGGCATGCGTGGAACTGGAGGTGAGCTTCCAGTGATGGCGGCCTGGTGGGGCTGCGGCATGCGTGGAACTGGAGGTGAGCTTCCAGTGATGGCGGTCTGGTGGGGCTGCGGCATGCGTGGAACTGGAGGTGAGCTTCCAGTGATGGCCGCCTGGTGGGGCTGCGGCATGCGTGGAACTGGAGGTCAGCTTCCAGTGATGGCGGCCTGGTGGGGCTGGGGCATGCGTGGAACTGGAGGTGAGCTTCCAGTGATGCCGGTCTGGTGGGGCTGCGGCATGCGTGGAACTGGAGGTGAGCGTCCAGTGATGGCTGCCTGATGGGGCTGCGGCATGCGAGGAACTGGATGTGAGCTTCCAGTGATGGCGGCCTGGTGGCGCTGCGGCATGTGTGGAACTGGAGGTGAGCTTCCAGTGATGGCGCCCTGTTGCTGGTGCTGCTGCGGCATGTGTGGAATTGGAGGTGAGCTTCCAGTGATGGCGGCCTGGTGGCACTGTGGCATGCATGGAACTGGAGGTAAGCTTCCAGTGATGATGGCCTGGTGGGGCTGCGGCATGCGTGGAACTGGAGGTCAGCTTCCAGTGATGGCGGCCTGGTGGGGCTGGGGCATGCGTGAACCTGGAGGTGAGCTTCCAGTGATGGCGGCCTGGTGGGGCTGCGGCATGCGTGGAACTGGAGGTGAGCTTCCAGTGATGGCGGTCTGGTGGGGCTGCGGCATGCGTGGAACTGGAGGTGAGCTTCCAGTGATGGCCGCCTGGTGGCGCTGCGGCATGTGTGGAACTGGAGGTGAGCTTCCAGTGATGGCGCCCTTGTGCTGGTGGCGCTGCGGCATGTGTGGAATTGGAGGTGAGCTTCCAGTGATGGCGGCCTGGTGGCGCTGTGGCATATGTGACTTGGGTGACATAGCTTATTCTACTTTCACATTTCAGGTGGCAGTCACTTTGCTGGTGTTTGCTAAACATGCCTCAATGCTCTGACCACCAGGATGTTAGACTGTGCGGCACTGTTACCTCCTAGCACGGGTGAAATGCACATGCAGCTGTCTGCATCTTGGAGAGTTGTCTGAACAGGAGGTGAACTCCAGGTGAGGGCCACACGATGGCGCTGTAGCATGTGTGATTTAGCTGACATGGATTATTCTACTTTCACATTTCAAAAGGGAGTTTTTTACCCAGCCTTTTATAGACCCAGCATAACGTTGCTGGTATTTTCTAAATAGGCCCTAACGCTCCAACTACAAGGATGTGTGACTGCACTGCACTGATGGCCCCTACTAAGGGGGAACAAACATTGAAGTGTTTGGGCTTGACATACTGCCCTCTTCAGTAACAGGTTATATTGTAACACAGTGGATGAGCGGTGCTTTTGCTTAGGTACTGTGACTATATTTCCATGTTAAACAGTCTTGATCGCTGCATTATTTGCATAACACACAAGCTCGGTACTGAACTCATGCCTCAATTCTCCCGTGACAGCGCTCGCTCTTCATCCTGCAGGACGGCTGCAAGAACAGCGCAGGATGTGGCAGGGAGAGCTGTGCACCAGTCTCGTCCGTGTGAGAAAGAGCGTGAAGGTGGCCGGCACTATTACTGCAGTGCACACCTGCTGTAAACCCGCAGCACTGCGCCAAGCTGGGTTCTATTTGAAAATGATCCTTTTGTGCAAACCTGATATTTTGGAGATGAAACCTCGCATTGAAGCCGTCAGAATCATTGGAGGCTGCAAAGTTGAGAGCAGAGAGACGTTTAAAATCCGAGATTAGGAGCGCGTCTTAAAAGCGCCCATGTGTGTGTTTGTTTCCTGTGGGAGGTCGGGCGACAACCATAAGAGTCACTCGCTCACTCTAGAAGTGTTATCACCTTCATGTCTTTTCACAGCGGATCCTCCACAGCAGGCACTTGTTCAAATAGAAGGATTTAGAGCTTTTCCGTGGGTATTTTGTGTTTCAGCTCCCTGTTGGCTGGCCATCTCGTGATTATCAGCAGGTATGTTTGAAGAGGAAAACATGTGTCAATGAGGAAGAAGCTGGTCACACTGCCCACAGCTCACTTATTTGGTACATTTTTTTCTAATGATGGGTCAGAGGATTTTTAGTTAGGCCACACCAGGCAGTTTTTTCCTGTGACCTCTTCAAGGCCATATATCACTTCAGGTCATTTTCTGTGGTGACTGAAGACCAAAGTTCATGTGACATCATTTCATGGGATATCGTCATCATGCTAGTTCTATTTTTGAAACTTTAAGATTCCTACAGATTTCTGGTCACAGAATGTTGGCATGTATGTGTGATGCCAGCACTTGAATACTGAAGGCTGCATCTTCCTTGTGATGACGAACAGTGGCATGCCAGGTTTCAGCATTTGCAGCTGCACTTAGCATCTGATGCCAGTACCTCTGTCTGTCACATTGCACCTTGCATACAGTAGTTATGCCTGGGTTATAAGGCATCGCGTGACATGAACCGGCAGTACTCTGGCATTTGATGCTGCATGTAACCACGGCGAGGGTGTATTTTGCAGGCAGTAACCGCACCTGGCTTATGGGACTTGGCCTGGTTTAGAATGGCAGCAACTGTGCATGTCAGCCGGAACTGGCTTAAGATGACTTTGCCTCTTGCAAATAATTGCTGCACCTCTGGCACCACAAGGCCTCAACCATGTATTCACATGGGCACTAATTAAAATAACCTTTTGTCTGCTCATATAACCTTTGTATTGTATTAAGTTTACAAAAACTCAGTAAATGTTTACATCAGTGATGTTTCTTCCTGCTACTCCACGGGAACCAGCATTCGTGTTACATCATTATCTGAGATGTTGGGGGTCAAAAGGTCATTTCACGTCACTTCCTGTGATATGATCAGATTCATGATGTCAGTTCCCCTGGCATTTTGTTGAAATCATGTCCCTGCTGTGTATGTGAAGAATATGTTATTGTCTGTAAAAAGAGCTTGTCAGGGTTAGAGGTGAAGTATTTATAAATGGCATGAATTGTTCATGGTGTTTTGAATAGTTATGGCTTGCGAATATTTTTTGGGCTTTGAACAAGGCCATGTTTCTTTGGACTTCTCCAATTTCAGATTGTCTGTTTCTAATTTTCTTAATTTCATTAGGCCACCAAAGGCCAGAAAACAAGCAGACTTTAAAGAGCCACGAGTCTCTGTAGAATCCTGTGGGCAGTTGGATCTTAGGAGCGGCTAAGAGATGCAGATCGACCACCTCCTCATACGCTCTGAGGGTAATTTTCTTGCATATCTGGGACCTCTTACCCATTTTACGATGTCTTACTGGGACTTAATGAGCGTGTGTCAGTTTCATCTTTGAGATCAAAGGTATGTAGTTACACATACTTTCAGAGCAGGAACACAGTTGCAGAACAGGTAGGGCCTGCTTCTGACAACAGGCATAAACATGGGCACTCGAGGTGGGCCTGGCTGCTCTTTTCGACTGTCAATATCTGTTTATTTTATATCTTTGTATCACATGTGTATATTAAGAAAAGTACCAATCTTAAAAACAATGATTAAGAAAACAAGCTTCTGATCAACACAATCCTACCATGAACAAATCCTGTTTTTTTGATTGAGGATACAATTTTAAGCTAGATTGGTGCTAGGTGATATATTTAATGTGCTGTTAAGTGTACATGTCTGCTTGGTTGTAGGGTTTATATATGTCTTGTAATTATTGATAAGGTGTAGAGTGATCTTAGAGGACGGTGAGGCATTAGAGTAGGCCTGGTGCTCGAGTTGGGTTACGGTTAGAGTCTTGGCTCAGACTTACCTGAGCAGCAGGATTGGGCCGGGTGCCAGAAGAGCCCACTTGGACAGCAGGCGCTGGAGTTCAGGACACACCCGGTGGTCTCATCTGGAACGCAGATGGTGTTGTTGTCACTGCACAGGCATCCGCTGCCAGAGGTGCAGTTTCCAGCACAGTAGACTTCAGCGCAGAGGGGGGGAAAGGCATCGCCATCTGCAGAGGCAAGCAAGAGCAGGGTCAGCATCTGAAACATCAGATAATATGGAGGCAAATATGGGCTCCGAACCCATGCAGGTCATTGGCTGCCTGCTCTTAACACACATATCTTACAAGGCCTCAGGCTTTAAGCTTACATGCCAGCAGGAATCATCTTGAAGGAAGGAGAAGAGGACTCCTCGAGTGTTATGACCTTCTCCATTTCTTTAGCAGGGACTTGGCTTTTTGGCTGACTACAACCTCTAAAAAGGCGTTCGAACATGGGGTTAAAGTGTTCCTCATTAACCATTTCAGGGAGTACAGATAAATCTGCAATGAAAATATGAATCTGTTTTCTTTACAGTGCTAAACCCCTCCCCACCTTTAAGTCAACAGAGAAGAAGCTCATTTTTGGGAGAGTAGTGAATGCTTCTTGAAATGACGACCCCACTGAAGACAATGGGTGACATTTGACCTTCTGGGGGAATGAACATGAATCCAGACAGGGTGACACACCACATATGAGGAAGAGTTATGATATTAAATGATAGGTTATTTAAACCACGCTTAATACCCAGACGTTTCTAAGCGTGGACCCGGGGATCAAACCTGAGTTGCTCCGTGTCGTCTTGCTTCCAAGGCGAGCATGTTGCCCCTGAGCTATCCCCCGAAACACCTGTGCTATCCTCCCGAGAGTTGCAATGTATGTATGTATTCTCGACTAAAGCCTCGGTTACTGGTGGTAATGGGGTTATATTTTCTCCTTATTTTCGGCAAATATTTAAGGTTCAAATCAGTCTTGTTGGGAGTATTTTTGTTGGCGATTGCGCCCGTGCTCACGTTGGATTCATCAATGTGCTTTAATGCTTGCGCCCTGCCCGGCTTTGGAGAAAAGGAGAGTGTGGAGTCGAAGACGACACCAGGGTTCTTAGCCTCGCAGGTGGGAGCAGGAAGAGTGCAAGGGAGGCAGGCCAGAGAGTGGCAGGAAAGAAGGGTGCAGGTGTGCCGATGAGGAGAATCTCTGTCTCACTGGCATTAAGGTAGAGATCATTGGTGGCACACCACTCATGGATAGCAGACAATCAGAGATGAGAAGGTGAAAAGGTGGCAGAGGGAAGCCTCAAAACGAGCTGAGCGTCATCCGCGTAGCACTGAAAATTAGAGCAGAGAGCAGCAATGCGGTGCCCAAGGGGTGCCAGGTACTGGTTGAAGAGCCAGGGAGAGAGGGTAGACCCCTGGGCAACACCACAGGTAGAGAGTGAGATAGATGAAAGGAAGGAGCCAAGTTGGGCCTGGGAGGGTCAATCAGAGAGGAAAGAGGTCAGCCAGGCCATGGCCTGATCGTTGATTCCAAGGTTATCACTGAGACGGTTGAGCAGGGTGGCATGGTTGACAGTGTCAAAGGCAGAAGGGAGATCAAGTAGAATGAGGACAGAAGGGATGTTAGAGTCAAGGTTGGAGAGCAGGTCTTCACGGATGGTCAGGAGAGCAGTTTCCTCCGTGCTTCTGTCAGCTCTAAAGCCAGACTGATGGTCTTGGAGACAACCAACAGTATCAGTGTGAAGGTTAAGCTGGGAGATGGTAAGCTTTTCCAGGAGTTTGCCCTTGAAAAGAGTGATGGAGATCGGGCGATAGTTAGCCAAGCATGAGGGGTCGGCTATGGGTTTTTTGAGAAACTCACAGCTGACATTTCAGTACATAATGTATAGATTTCAGTATGCAGTACATGCATATATGAATCTTGAATTATGTCCCAACGCCCCCCCCCATACCTGTTCCTCTACCTCTTCTTCTGGTTTCGAGACGAGGAAGGGAATCGTTAACGTTTCTATGTCCCCAGTCACACCAGTCCTTCCTGAAAGACTGCTCCGGAGTTCAGCTCTCACGGGGTCAGAGGGTGCTCGGATTGTCTTGTTTGTTACGGCGTCTTTGAGTAACCTGGCAACCCACACGCGTGACGCATACTCTCGGAAGTGCTGTGCTGCTGTTACCGTGGACTGTGACTGCAGATTCTATGTTCGTAGAAAGCCCGTCTTGTATCTGCTTATAGGTACGCCTTCTGCGTGGACCCTAATGTTAGTTTTAAGGCTTTCTCTGGAAAGCTCAGCTTGTAACAGGCTGGGAAGTCTGTGTCAAACTAGAATAGGTATTTTTGTCTTTTTTTGCCCTTTTTTGTACTTGTACATTTCATGCAGTGCATTTGACCCGAATATTGACCTTTGGAAATGTACCATACATGTTCTAAACAAATAACCATATGACTGCCATTGTCCCACCTTTCTCTCCAAAAATTCTTTAAAAAATGTACTTACCAAAGCAGGGGGCGGCTCCTGCAGAGAAGAAGCAAAGGAACAACTTTAGAATTTCAGAGCGAAGACATTTTTTAAAGGGGACGTAAGTGCTTGGCACACCTTCCCCTATTTATGAATAACATGACACACACATAATAGCTGAATATCGTTTGAAATTAATGCAACTTGTGCTATCATCCACATGAAGGATACCAGGCTGAGTCGACCCTGCTGAGATTCAAACTGCCTACCGGAAGGTTAACCAAACAATATCCCTGCAGCAGTCACTCAACCCACCGAGTTTCATTTAGCCACCTTATTTCTGGCTCCAGTGGGTGGGGCTTACTTCTAGGCGGGAAAGAGTGCAAGTAGGCAGCGTCATAGCTCCATGCTTTAATATCTTGTAGCAAAATAATGATAAAGTAAGTTATTGATTACAAAATAATGCAAGACAAAATATTGCCTTTCAGATTGGATAAGGGGCTGAGGTACATGGAGGCGCAAACCGCGCACCTGTAGGGGCTCTCTCTGGGCATAGAGGCAAGCTGTGCCCGTGTGAGGGAGGCCATGGCATATGAGGAGTAGGGCAGGGGCCTATAGCTCAGGGACGGGGCGAGGGTGGTGCTACACGCACAGGCAGCCGTGGGAGCTCTGAGAACACGGACAGGCTGGTGGAGTGACCTTGAGGATTGTAAACTCCCATTCACTAACAAGCAGCGCGAGGTGCAGCTCTACTGGGCACACACTGCTAGCTCGCGCTGCCCCCCACTCTAGTTTCTGCAGCCTGTCATGCTGCCATGATGACTTGATAACAGTGCTACATACATCCACGAACAGATAACCGCACCCCAATAGCCTCTTGTGTATTTGCCCCCCCTTCATTGACACCTCGCCCCACAACTTCCTAAGGCCGTGCCTTGCAGTCACACAGTACAAGTTCAACGCAGCATAACCATATCCTGGACCCCAGCCCCTCCTCACCTGCGCCTCCCAGCAGCGCGGCCAGCACCACTCCAAGCACGGGATTCATCGGGGAGCGCGTCTCATCCCAAGCCCGGGAGCTGGGGGAAACGCCACCGCGAAGGCTGGGTGCCTGGGAGGGTCAGCAGTAGGGCCTGCAGTTCAGCTGGGGTTCAGCCCCCTCCTGTCTCCAGCACAGCAGCCCGCTTCCAGGCTCACCGCGAGCTGCTCACTGAGTATCCACGCAGCAGTGTCAGCCTGTTAGTGACTTTTCGCCTGCATAGATGACAGCTGCCCCGCCCCCACTCACCTGTTCTACAACATAGCGAGCCAGGAGGGCTTCCTGCTACCTGGATCACCCGGTTTTATGGTATGTATGTGTTTTTTTTACTTTTGAGTATCTGTTTCACCTTATTGGCTTGATTTTCAACTTATAGTATTGCTATGTTTTTCTTAAAACAGGCCAAGGCAAGGCTACATTTTAGTTTTGGCTGAAAGGTTGCAAAAAGCAACTTTGCCAGAGTATTCCCCTGTTCATGGGCTCTAGGTTTGGTGTAAGGATGCTTTTTAGTTCAGCTCCTTTTTACTTTGGTCTATCGAAACTATAGCATTAGAGTACAGATAGGGAGGAATCGCATATGAGAGGGACACACAGCTTGGAGGTGCTGCTTGGTTATTTGCCCACCCATTGACTGCCCATGGCTATGTTAAACCCTATGGCCATTCCCACCCAGTTCCTGCCCCTCCCTGCCCAAAACACCTCCTCATGGGAACTCTTTGAGCTCGCTTTAATCAAGCCTTACTCTCAAACTTTGCACTCAAAGGGCCTGCCACTGATTTTTCAAAGCAGTCTTTTGAGAATTAATGGGCCTCATTATAAGTATGCTTGTCCAGAATTGTGCCAGTAATTCCATTTGCCAGTATGTTTCCGGACCAGCATACTTCACGTTTGCTGGTGAGGAGACTGATTTACCTCCAGCCAAAAACTGGAGGTAAGGCAGGCACCCCACTGGCAAAAAACAGCTGGTATTACCAGCACTGGTATTACGAGTCGATACTACCTTAAATCTCCCCATGGAGTCCTATAATAATAATAATTTGGCATTTATATAGCGCTACGACCCCTCAGGTATCTGAGCGCTGCTTATTATTACCCACGGTGTGTGGTGCACGGATGTCAACGCAAGCGCTCTCCTCGCTGTGCCACTTGACCGGCTTAATGGACCTCATGGGAATGGGGATTAACAGCCCTTCCTGCCATTTGTAATCCGCCGGTAATTCCGGGAGACCAAGTGGCGGGAACAGTAATACAGTTTGGGGGTATCCCGGCAGGATGCCACCAAACTTAATTGGAATTATAAACCTGCTACTGGTGTAATACAAATACCCAACCTGCCTACAGCCACTCGATTTATAAGCACTCTGCGTGCCCTTCAAGAAGTCCTGTTGAAACCAATCAATGGCAAAGCCAACAGTTTTGACTTGTTGTGTACAAGTATTAGACATTTGCCAGGCACTTCTGTTAAATGCCCAAGGACTCACACCATTTTGCACCTGCTACCATCAATGGGCAGTTAATACCACTACGCAAGTGCCTGACAAGCGCCTTTCACATGCCTACACAAAAGCCGAAACTGTTGGCATTTACAATGCTTGTGTCGTTCCTGATGTGCATGCATCCAAGCTTAGCATCAGTGGCAGCTGGTGATTTTTTTAATTGTAGGAACGTAAATGTTTTTTCTGAAAATGCAGCAATGACCGCACATAATGATGGAGCCTGAACCAACCAAGTGGGGATTCGGGGGCTTCTCTACAGAAAATTTTATTTTAAATCATGGCCTAAAATGGTGCATTTTACAGCCTACTTTCTGTGAAAAGCCACATAGTCAGCATTCGATTCTGTAGGGTAACACTTCAAAAAATCCAATAGATGCAAGTCACCAACAATGTACTGGAGCATTTCCAACTCATTTCTATGATGCCATTGCCCACAATATATGCCAGTATAAAACACATTTTCATGCTGGTTGTGCCCTAACAAGTCCATGCAGGCTGCACAAATACATGCCAGTATTACCATAAAAGAACAAACTCCTATTGGTTTTGCCAGTAAAAAATGCCATGCCACAGTTAGAAAATATATCCAGACTAGCTACACCAATGTAGGCCGGTCTAGCCACATATACCATCATCATGTTTAGTTTACCCTTGATACTCAGTAAAACATGCCATGTCACAGGAAGAAAATGTAATCGGACTGATTACAGTAATGCAGGCCACTCTAGCCATGTCACCAACTAACAGGAGTGGCATGGGATATCAGGATTATCTCAGTTCTATGATCTGGCCTGGGTAGAACCAATATATTTATTTTAACATCAAAGATCACAGTACTAGTGTTTCTATGTGGGGAGCTATAACATAATGTATACATCTAGACAGGCATTATCTCGTCATAACACCAAAAATAATAAAGAAGAAGGTGTCCTTGTGTAACCAATCAATGAGATGAAAGCATTCAATTCAAATCAATGGACACTGTCAAGTAATTCAACATTTTTATTTGCATATAGAAAAAGCATTATAAAAAACGGATCTCTTTATTCTAAAAATCATCATGTGTGTCACTATCAGTGTACTTTTCAACCAATTCGGAGAGTCAATGACTCAACTGGTATGGCACAACATTCTCATCTATTCCCATAACACACCACACGCCAGACGTACCTCATTCATACTCAATCACACAACCTAATATCATTCGTTATTTCATTCAATTATAACATTTAAATCACCAATCTAAAAAAACATACTAAAATGTTACAATACAACCTCTGTTCATTACAAATATGAACTGTAAGATCTTCACAATTGAGCCACCGTAAATTATACGGTCTAATACAAAAAACGCTCAATGCAATATTTATCCGTGCTGTCAAAAGCAGCATCAAATTCCCCAACCCAACATGTTTCTTTCTGTGCAAGTAATATTCAACAGAAATTCTTCAGGGGCATGTAGGTCCAGCGTTGTCAGGGGAATGTGAGTGGGAGTATAGACATGTAGAAAACATCAGAGACTCGCCTATAAATATAAACACAGAAACACAATCAATTGAACTTTATGTACAAATCTATCAATTAATCATTGCTACCACCGCACCATTAATGAACGGAGTGCAGAAAGACGTGTCATGATGCCCGCTCCCAGGGAGCCGGTTCAAGCCCTGCGTCCCCGAAAGCGGACATCCAGTCCCCAAGGAAGGACCCAGCAACCCCATATAGGGGCCCTTTGGACAGTGTCCTGGCGCCTATGGCACCAGGCTCATAAAAGACACCAGTCCTGGCGCCATAGGCGCCAGGCTCATTATGGAAGTTCTTGGGTGCACTCACCTGATGCAGACCATGCTGCAGGATCCCGGCCTCCTTGAGGCCCGAAAGGAACTACTTTACCTGTGGGACTAATTTACCATCCGGGCATGGTCGGGGAAGGATACATACCTGATTGGAGGAAGGATACATACCTGGAACTTCTTCCAAGGCTATTTAAACCCCACCCGAACAGCCACACGTGCTTCGCGTTGTTCTGCATCTAGCAGCTGGATGCTCACTGTGTCTGCTCCTGCATCCTGACTTCTGCCACGCCTGCCAGCATCCTGCATCACCTGCAAAGGAAGAGAAGAAGAGAACAGAAGAAGGAAAAGTCCTTACCTGCTAAATCCGCATCCCGGAGACATCTCACCGACAATCCTGAAAAGGAAGACTTTTATTTAAAAGCTCATCACGTCGATCGCTGCAGCACTGCATTCCACTCACCTTTACAGGGCGCCTCCATGTTCAGCAGCGATCATCCGGATTCGCAGTCCCGCCCCAGCGCCTAGGGAGAAAAAGACCAGAACAAAAGGTGAGAGAGAGAAGGGAATAAGGAAAGCTAAATCTCCATGTTAAGACTTACCTGTTGATTCATTCCCTCTTCATTTCGGGTCCGCGCCACATCCTGGCATTTCCGGACCCCGGCCCCTAAGGGGAAAAAGAGACATCAGCGTTAATGAGCAAATGAAAAGACATTACCAAAAAACGCTCATTAAAGACTTACCTGATTTCTACAAGGATTTCACCTCTCATCTCGGGTCGGTGCCTGTTCCCCGGCATTCCGTACCCCGGCCCCTATGGGGAAAAAGACACTAGCATTAGTACATTAATGCATGGACACAAGGGGAACCTCTTATCAAAAAACTTACCTGGAAGCCAAGCAAGTTTGGTTCTCACCAATCCGAAAATCCAGTGAAGTAACTGGATACCAACGCGCCCCTGCATCAGAAGCAGGATGGAGAGCTCGTCCTTCCAGACCCTAAGGTGAGACGCTACGAGGAATCACAGAAGGGTTTCGAGGAGGGTGAGAGGGGAAAGTGGGAGGCTGATTGCATTACCCCCCAGACAGTTAATCCCCTATTTTCGCCTACAGAAGGATACTTCTGCGAGCCAGACAAGCCAGATTTGGGGGCCCGGTCCAGTCCGTCTTCCGAACCCTGCGCATCACCTTAGAAGAGGTCACAGCAGCGTGAACCAGGCCAGCGCCTCCGTGGGAGTCAGGTGAGCGTTACAAGAAGGTTGTTAATACCCCTTTACTTCCTTCACCATTAAAAGGATCATGACTGGGAAACCATATGAATTGGTACATTCCAAGAAACACCACCACCACTGACACCGTGTGACACACCAATACAACCGAGAATAGGATTCTTAAACCGCAAGGACATATTGTAACAAACCCACTTCAGGCACTGGGATTGTACAAAGATCTCAAGCGGTTATAATCATGCGTTATATCACTCTAGCCATGTAACAACACTTTTCATGTTTTCTTTAACATTGATACCCAGTAGAAAATGGCATGCCAGACAGAAAACATCACCAGACTGACTGCAGTGAAGGCCAGTCTAGCCATGTAATAATACACATTATGTTTGCTTTAACCATAATGCACAGTAAAGAATGCCATGCCAGAGTTAGAAAACATAACCAGACTGGCTGCAGTAATGTAGGCCAGTCTCGCCATGTAACAACACTGCATCATGTTGGTTTGCTTTATCCTTGATGGCCAGTAAAAATGCCCCCTCAACTCTTGAATCAGAGGCTCGCTCCCCAGCGCGCTTGTAACCAACCACATGCGTTCATTCAGAATTCATACACATTCACTTGCGCACCCATAGACATTCACAGAATTCATAACTCTGTCACCCGTGCACCCATAACATAGTCTGTCTCATTCATATGTGCACCAAAACAACACACACTCATTCATTCACACATGCAGCCAAGCACACAAACACATTTTTGTTTTCTTTACCTTCTGCCCCAGCCCAGAATCCGCTCCCGCCACTGTCAGGGCAGGCTCCCACCATAGCTCTCAGGCTCTCCGGCACCCGCGCAACATGAGCAGGAGCCAGGAAGTAGGGAGAGCTTTCCGATTCCTGCACATGTGTGGAGGAGTCGCTCTGATTTTGCAGGCAGACACAGGAGCACCCCTACATACCTTCACAGCTCCAGTACCCCATCATGCAAACCCAACTGGCCATGCAAGACTGGGGAAGCAATACACCCCTGGCCTTGCATAGCCCATTGGACAAGCGCCCTAAGATACACAAACTACGAAAGGGAAACCTTGTTCCTTTTGACACTTCAAGTTCGACCAGGAGCACTCCCTCGGCTGCTTAATTCAGCTGAGAGAGTGCTTAGTGTTTTCACTGGGCTTGTTTGGTGGCTAGTCAAAAACAGGTGACTCTGCGCCTCATTGCCCATTATGGATGAACCACCTTTGTTTAGCATATGCATCCTTTCTTGCTTATGTTGGTGTTGACACGTATAAGTGCCAGCTTGTGGCTAAAAGCTAAAAGGCTAAAAATGGCTACAGGGAAAGAGAGAAAATACAAAGCAGTCCTTCTGCTTCATCGCTGTCCTTTGTCACAGTTCTTCCTTCTCCTTGAACAAAGTTTACAGTCCCTTTGCACAGCTCTCTGTTGACAGTACGTCCAGTGTCAGCCCTTATCCTTGAATCTTTTGTCACAGTCCTTCTCTATCATTCAAGTCTTTCACCTTCCCCTATGTTGCAGCCATTTTTCACAGTCCTTGTCCTTCATCCAACTCACTCATTACAGTCATTCTTCTGCACAGTACTTCATCACATTCCTCCGTTGTCAAAGACATTCTTCATAACAGACCTTTATTATAGCCCTTCTCCTTCGTTAAAGTCTTTCCATCTCCTTTGTCATAGTCCTCTAACGCCATAGTCATTTATTTGTTCATTACATTCCTTTTCCTTCATCATAGTCCTTCCCTCTTGTAAATCCCCATCCTTTGTCTCAGTTCTCCTCTTTCACAGTCCTTTTCCTTCATCACAGTCCTTTGCAAAACGTATTTCTCTTTCATCACAGTCTTTCATCCACCACCCTCGTCCCATTCCTTTCTCATTGTCAATCCTTTGCCACAGTACTTCCTCTTCATCACAAACCTTCTCGTTCATCACAGTACTTCTCCTTCACCACAGTCCCAAATCATAGTCCTTCTACTTCGTCATATTCCTTAATCATAGTCCTTATACTTCACCATAGTCCTGCTACAGACATCTCCCTCTTCACATTTTCTTCTATTCACAGTCCTTCAGCAGTCTTTCTTCTTCATCTCACATCTTCATCAAAGTCCTGCTCCTCCATCAAAGGCCTTCTACTTCGCTGCAGTCTTTCCCATTTTTTCACAGTCATTCACCAGAGTCCTTTTCCTTCATCAATCTTCCATCAGTGCCCTCACCTTCATCACAGTACTTTGGGCCTCATTACACGGTAGGCGGAGAACCATGGCGCAATTAGCGCCATGGTTCATGCCGGTAAAATACCGGCACCGCCTTGGTGGAAAGGGGAATTACCGCCCCATTCCAAGGTTGGTGGGGCAGTAATTCCCCCTTCCACCATTGCCCTTCCCCATTCCCATTTTTGCCCCATAGGGAATAATGGGAAAGGGGAAGGTGCTAATTACGGCACCGCAAATTGCGGTACCGTAATTAGCTCCCTGGGTCCCTTTGCGGGTTGGTTTTTAACGCCTGCAAAAATCAGCCGTTAAATTCCCCAACCCGCAAAGGGACCTCGTAGTAAGGCGGTAAGGATTTACCGGCATCGGTAAAATACCGGTACCGGTAAACCCTTACTGCCTACCGTGTAATGAGGTCCTTTGTCTTCATTGCAGCCTTGCTCCTTCATCACAGTCCTTTATCATAATCCTTCTCCTCCATCAGACTTTCTCATAGTTGTGTTACTCCATCACAATCCTTAATCATAGCCCTTCTCCTTAACCATTAGTCCATCTGCCTCGTCACATTCGTTTTTCTCCACGGTCCTCCATCAGTCTTTCTTCTTCATCTCAGTTCTTCATCAAAGTCCTTCTCCTTCCCCACAGGACTTCTACTTCAACACAGACTTTTCTATTTGTGCCAGTCCTTCACCATAGTCCTTTTCCTTGATCAGTCTTTTCATTATAGTCCTTCATCAAAGTATTTGTCCTTCATCAGAGTTATTCAGCAATTAATCTCCTTCTTCACATTCCTTGCCCATTGTCACATTTTCTTCGTCATCACAGTCCACTTTATAACAGCCCTTCATCACATTCCTTGTTCACAGTTATTCTTATTCATCAAATTTCTCGAAGTAGCTCTGGTAAAAGCTAGCGACATTGGCTCATCGCCTGCAACCTCAGTAAGAGACCTCCAAGGAAATTGTGTGGTGTCGTGAGTCTTGGGTCAACTTCCAACTTCCAAAAGTAGCACAAACACAGTTCGCCACAACACAGTTTTGTAAAAAACCCTAACAGGTTAATAAACAAAAAAAAAAAAAAATTCTTATTCATCATAGTTTTGCTCCTTAATCACAGTCCATCATAGTCTGTATCCTTCACGATAGTCCTTCTCCTTCTACACAGTTCTTCACCTTTGTAATAGTTGTTTACTATCATCATAGCCTGTCTGTCTCAGGCACAGTCTCTCAGTCACAGAATCCCCTTATATGCACCTTTTCAATATCTCCTTATCTATCTTTTCTTCTTTTACTCTCTATTTGTCTTTCTTTGTCTCTCTCACTCTCTGTCACACTTTTTTGCTTGCTATCTTGTTCTTTCATCGTCATCATCATGTGTAGCACAAGCCCTCACAATATAACACTAAACAATCTCATCATAGAAATATGCTCTAAAATATAATGGTTCATACACAATCCATAAACTAAGGCATAACCATACAAATACACAAGCAAGACACATTGAAAAGTCCATACATCATGACCCACTTCCCTTTCTCACCGTTCTTTCTGCATCTGCCTTAGCAAGGCCTTCAAGTCTGTGAAGCAGAGGCACTTCTTTCCTGCCAGATTGCAGAGATAGCAGACCACTACTTCTAATTCCAAAGCCTCTTAACTCGTTTTAATATTGCTTTGACATAAAGAGGGATAGGGGCTCCTTACGCCTCCATCAGCGATAAACGAGAGAGGCATAAGAGTAGGAAGTGCACCACAGTCGCGAAAGGTTTATTTTGCTTAAGTTATTTATTTGTTTATTTGTATTGATTCATAAAAGAACTTTTGCAAAATCATTCACATACAAATCTTTCGCATAAAAGCTTTACATACTACATCACGTCACATCACATCTTTGATCGTAGCCACATACATTCTTTATAAGTCTAAAAACACGCTGATAACGTACATACATAAATACTAACAACACATATCTCTTAACCATATAAAACTCATTCGTAAGATCCGACGAACCAAGCAGATCATGACATAATTTCATTTGATAAATTGCACAAAGGTTTATTATCACATTCACAGTCGCCAGCCCTCGGTGCCGCACCCCACTTCCCAGTTAGATAGGCCAGAGGGAGGCATCCCAATCTAAACTGCAGGAACTAAATACATACCTGCAAAGTGTCACACATCTAGCGTGGCACACACATTTGGTATGCACTCTATCACATTCCAACAAGCCAAGGAAAATGTCTGCGCATGTCGGTTCATGGTGCCCTTCCATAGCCCGGCTCTCTTCTCCTGACCCCAACATCCGGAAAAAACAGCTGCTCTCTGCTGCCCAGCACATTCGGTTCAGCTTTTGCCATCATGCTTTTCCGGCACAATGCCCTTCGTGTGTCCCTCAAATTCTCATACAAAAAAACATGGCGATGCCATTATAATCATATTGGGCACATGGAATTATCAAACATACACAAGCTGAAAACCAGCTCTGCCACCGATTTGCAATGTTGGCACATACTGTCCACTGTTCAGCCTTTCTAGTGCTGACAATTACGTGCATAGGGAGGGCTTTTCTATTTAATTCAGGTTCCAGAGTCCTCCAGTAGTCCATTTCTGCAGGCCCTATGCCCAGTGATTGGTCGCAGGAGGATTACTCAGACTCAGGGTTAGTCACCTTAGAGAGGCCTCTTACTGGGTGGTCTTTCTCCACACGTGGCCTTCATTTGCTGAGGTCAAAAGAATGTCTTCTTTCTGTCACTATAGAGCAGGTTTTGCCATCTGTGAGCTGATCGAGGGGCACAAGCTAAGAGGGCAGGGTGTTCATCACCCAAACTCAGAACTGCCAATTGCCAGACATCTAGTATCTGTGTGACACTCAAGTATTTAATTGCACTCTACCACAACCCATTCAGCCAAGGAGAATGCCACACATAGGGGAGGTGCCAGAGGAGGGGTACAGGAATGCCTTGATGTAATGCTCTGCTGTTTATTAGTAATCTTTTCTTGTCCAAGATGTCCTTTCATAATTCATGGTTGTAGACCATCTTGATTGTAATACATTCTGGAGAACAGGTTATTTGAACCATGTTCGTTCCCAGTAGAGGTGCATCCAGCGACGGTATCAAAGGCCTGTGGAGGGGAATTCCCCCCTAAACCTCCTTTTGAACATCAGAACCCTGCCAGAAGATTATTATTAAATCAGACGACTAGTTAGGAAAAGTGACTCCCTCTAGAAATCCGCCATTTACACAAAAACATGTCCTGCGGCATTCAACTGGGCCCATCGCCATTGCCTTTGTTTTGCTTTTGTTAAGACCAGCTTTTTGTGAATGTAGTAATTTCAAAAGGCACCCAGTAGTTTATGCATTGTTAGTTCTATGGAAGCGAGTAGCACAGTGTCCTCTTCAAATAGTAGGATGGGAATGTCCTGGCCTCTTACCCTGGGCACGTCCATTTCGCTACTAACCAGAAATTCCTCTAAATCATTTTGGAAAAGGCGATTTGGGTGGGACCTAGGTACACCGCTGTCTGACGCCTATCCTTACAGAGAATTGACATTTCCGTTCTTCATTCACACCATATCTGACTCTTAACATATAACAATCATAAAGCACCTGTAGTATCTCCATGTACCCTTCTTTGAGGCCTTCCCTCCTGAGTAAAACCCACAACAACTTCTTGTTATTTATGCACGGCTTCACTATTGGGCGTGTCAGTGCAATCTCACATCAATGCTGCAAGGCAGCTTTGGAGGAAATAAAGGTAATATTGAACATTGGGCCTCATTACGGGGTTGGCGGTAAACTCTATTACTGTTACCGCCACTTGGTCCCCTGGGGTTACCATGGTCCCTTGTGGTGGTAATTCGCCATTTTTTGAGTCCATATAGCTCCATGTGCATTTTTGGAGGAAATGAAACCGGTGGAATTACTGCGCTGTAAATCTACCGATTTTGGCATTAGAGGGGCAGATTCGCATTCAGCTTTTTGCTGGATGTAAATCCCCCACTTCACCTCCAAAGTTATAGTTTAGTGCAGTGGCGTAACACAACATTTGGGGGCCCCTCTGAGGGCTTTGCTGAGGGTCCCCCCAACTCGGCAACAAATCACAGGTCTCGCCACACTCTGGGCCTGCCTAGTTTACCATGCTTGCGCAATATGCACAAACGTGCTGCTGCAGATGTACGCCGCACACTGCACTAGGAGAAAGATATAAATATGTGTTTTAAATGCATTATACAGCACACTTTCTGAGAAGAATTGGCTAAAAGGCCAGAGCATTTGCAATTGTTTTACAGGGTAACACCAATCCAAAAACCCAATACATGTAAGTCATCAACAGTGCACAAGAACATTAATGCTTTAATTAATATAATGCTTTGCTATTTAAAATGCAATGCCACACTGAAAACATATCCAACTGGCTGCACAATGTAGACCAGTCTAGACACGTAATAACATATTACAGTAAAGCATGCCAAGCTACATTTCGACATACCTAGACTGGTTGCACCAAAAGGGCAGTCCAAGCAATGACACTTATCATGGTTATTGTATCACAGATACCCAGAAAAATATACAATGCAGAAGTTAGAAACGTCTAGACTGGCAGCACCCAAATGCCACTCTAGCCAGGTAATTACACTTAGCAGGACTGCTTTTTCAGAGATGCCCAGTTAAACACATGTCAAGCCAAACTAAGAAATGACTAGATTGGCTGCACCAAAATGTCTCTCTAGCCACTAATACCACATATATTATGCCTGCTTCGGTTGGGCATGAATGACTATTATGATTTATTTCACAATATCCGTCTTACCCCCCACCCCCCACCTTGCTCCACACATCCCCTCTCCCTCCCACCTCCTGCCCCAACCCCCAAAATCAGCTTCTCGGCCCAGGATTACCTCAACGTCCCTTTTCCTTGTCGAGTAATGAAGATTACCAATAAGTAACCAACGGATTAAACACAAGTAGTGATGCAACACCATTGAGCTGACTGGACTTCAGCCCTCCCCCCCAACCGCAGCCTAACATTTTGGGCTATGTTGACTCGACCGGGCTGACTTACAGAGTTGTTACCATACAGAACAGGACACAGATGTTAAACAGCACCTGGGGTTCGCTGTTAACAAAGGCCCGGCAATTACTAACGTAAAGCATTTCACTATTAGTACCTGCATTCAAATGCATAATTCTTTAGGCAATTGAAATCTTGATGTGGGTTTAGTACTTGCATGCCAGGGATGTGATTGGAAGGGTAGAGAGGACAGGAGACCACTTATTCTCACAGCAGTCCATAAGCAGGGGCTTTCAGACTTAAATGAGAGAGTTAACTACTTGAAACATTGAAGCTGCACTGGAATAGTCTCATTAGAATGCATAAAGAAGTTAGATGCCCCCACACAAATAAGTTTGCCCCTTCCCCACCACCTGTGAAGTTAGTACCTCTCGCAACATTTGAAGGGTTATCACCCCCCAAAATGTTGGTTTTGTTGCGCCCCTGAAAGAAAAAAACACACACACACACACACACACACACACACACACACACACACACACACACACACACACACACACACACACACACACACACACACACACACACACACACACACACACACACACACACACACACACACACACACACACACACACACACACACACACACACACACACACACACACACACACACACACACACACACACACACACACACACACACACACACACACACACACACACACACACACTTTAAGTGTGCACCCTTTCACCATACACTCACACAGGCAGCCTCTATGCATGTACTTGTGCACCCTTTCACCACTCACTCACATAGGCAGCCACCTATACATTTAAGTGTGCAGCCTTTCACCATACACTCACACACGCACACGTCATGGGGTTGAGGGGAGCCCCATTACTTAGAAAAGAAATTGTTCTTTTTGAAGTCACTCCGACTGCATAAAGAAATTATTTCCATTAAGGACCGAACCATAATGGAAATAATTTCTTATATGGAGGACTCCAGCCTAGAGGCTTTCATGACATGGGGTGGGGCAGTCCTCAGACACTATTATGTATCAAGTCTAGGCATTTTCTTGTTGATACTGTGCCACAAATACATTATTCACTTACTCCCGCTAGCCAGGTATCTCAAAACTAGGTGTTTCTCCCTGATCACCCCCAAGCCAGACCCTAACACAACCATGACTGCCAACACATACACAAGCTGGGCACATCAACAACCAAGACCACCACCCTGCACACACTCATCAGAACCACACCCGCCCAGAGTCACACTCCTGCACACAGCCTTACACCACACACCCTCCAACTCACAAACAAGAGGAGCTCCCTGGCAATCCAAAATACACCCCTCACACTCTGCCTGATTTACCCTCGCATCCTCATTCATGAACCCTCCATACACGCCACAAAACCTTTTAATCTCAAACCCTACCCACAGACTGAACCCCACCTCCTCCTCTTACCACACAAGCTCTGACTCTCGGACCAGAGGAACCCTCTGGCACTCCATAAAACACCCCATTCCTGCCCCTTAGCCAACTTCCTTTGACTACCCCCTTATCTCCAACCCCCCCTCTCCCACCTACCCTACCGGAAGGCATACACGCACCCTCCTCCACACACCGCACAGCTTCCAACTTGCAGACCAGAGAGCTCCCTGGTGCACCAAAAATCACCCCTTCCATGCCCCTTATTCAACTATCTCCACCCACCACCTCCTCATTTCCAACCCTCTTTCCCACCCACCCTACTGGAAAACCTACACCCTCCCATTTCCACATACCAGAAAGCTTCAAACTCCAAAACTTTCCGGCGCTCACAGAAACACCCTAACCATGTCCCTTTCCCAGCTACCTCCACCTGCACCCTCTCCATCTTGCACCCCCAGATCCCACCTACATGGCTGGAAGCCCTACAACTACCCACAGCCGCACACCACGCAGCGTCCAACTCCCAGACCAGAGGAACCGCCTGGCAGTCCAAAAGACATGAACGCCAACCAACAGCACAATCCTTGCACCAACTTTCAGGAACTCACCCTCCACCTCAGTCCCCCGGTCCTTGGCCCTCTCCTCCACAGCCAGAACTGTAGGGACCTCCTTGCATCACACCTCATCCAACTCTCATACAAAGGGATCTCCCCTGCATCCCAAAAGCCTCACCACCTCTGCAACCCACCAACCTCATGGCCACTTTCCTATCCACTTCTGACCAATCCCACTCCTTCTCCAACCCACTCCCTCTGCTACCCACCTCAGCCCCCACCAACACAACTAACATCCCTGCATTGGTCTACCCATCACACCTTTCCTAGCCCCACTTTCATGCCCCCTCTGTTACCTATGCCACCCACTTCCCTCTTTGTACACAGCCTTTCCCCCTCCATCTCCAACCACCTACCACAATTTTGCCTCACCCATCCTCTGGGCACCAAACCCAAACACCACCTAGCCCGACACCACCAAACACCTCTGCTCCACTTCTCACCCCCCCACTAACCTCCGAGCCAACCACTACCAACCTACCCTCTGATCTCACGCCAGTCCTCTCTCAAAGGCGTACAACGGCGTGCTCCATCTTCCCACTCCTGATCCACCACCAACACTCTCCTCTCCCATCAACAGAATACCTTGGGTGAACAATGCTGTCCCTCCAGTCACACTGATCAACCCAATCCAAATGATCACATCGTCCCTCCCAGTGACCAACTTCATCCCACCGGCCACACTCACCACCCCAGTCCTGACATCCCTGGACACCCGGAGTAGCACAGTCCCCACAACTTTCCATAAACTCTCCTGCCTCCTTATCAATGCCCACTCCGTGGCTAAAAACAGACACAGCATCTATGACCTCCTAACTTATGACAATTCCAATCTCATTTTCATCATTGAAACATGGTACTCTGACGATTACAAACCAATCGAATACAAAGCATTCCCACCCGACTACTCACTCATCACCCACAACAGACCCTCTAGAGGAGGCGGAATAGTCATCCTCCACAAACCACGCATTTCCATCCCCTTCCCTGAAACACAGCCCTGCACAGCAAACTGCAAATCCCTACTAGTCAAACTTTCTCTCCTGCCCACTATCTTGCACAGCTTTCTACTCATCTAGAGGCCCCCCGGATACAACATACGTTTCGCCAGCAGCCTAGGCGACTCGCTAGCTGCCACATTAGTTAACCACCCATCACTCACCCTACTGGGGGACTTCAATATCTGGTTTGATGTGCCCTACACCTCCATGACTCAACCCATGGTCGACAGCCTAGAGGCACTCAACTTTACCCAGCATATCACAGGACCCACCCACACTGCCAGCCACACTCTGGATGCCATTTTCAGCTCCTCCAACCTCATTTCCACGTGGGCCCCTAAGCCCCTCATCTGGACTGACCACTCAGACATATCTTTCTCTCTCTGCACATCACTCCGCACCCCCCACCCCCAAGGATTCCTCTGCCCCTCCAAACTAGCTCAAGTGCTGGAACAAGTCAAGATATTACCTGACCTTGCAGAAGCCCTGACCCACACCCATCAAGCTCTTTGACTCCTGGATAAATAACTCACTCCTTCCTCTCACCCCCTTCAGCTCCGCTCCCACTGCAAAGGACCAAACCCCAAATAGTCCACCCTCAACCTGAAGGCATTCAAAATCCAAAACCGTTCCTCGAGTGCAAATGGCAAGCCTTCCGAACCCCTCAAAGCAGATCAGAGTACGCCCACCATCACCGAAACAACAAATCAGAAATCAAAAAGGCCAAAAAAGTCTATTACAACAAAAGAATCCTGAACTGCTGCCGCAGCAAGGAGCTCCACAGGATCATCACTGAATTATTGAACCGTTCTTGCACCTCTGCCTCAACCACCTACTCACAAACGCTCTTCAACACCCTCTCTGAACACTTCCACAAAGCAGTCGTAGGCAGGATGGCAATCCTCAACGCCAAACATTCCTACTGCACCGCCCTCCCAACACCGCCATGCAAGAATCAAACCCTCCTGCCATCCTAGAACCCTTATTTTTGCTCTTTCAACCCTATCTCTAGAGAGGAGTTCACAAAAGCTACTATCCGACAGCTGATCTTCCGGCTCCCCCCTTGACCCGTTTCCCACATCTCTCCTCAAATAAAACTTCACAGCCACATGTGCAGGAGAACTGGCAAGGTCCATCCTTAGTGACTTCCTCACCTCTGGCATCTTCCCAGAACCTTTCAAAATCATGCATGTCAAACCCCTTCTAAAGAAAGCATCCCTCGACCTTCTCCAACCAATCAACTACAGGCCCATTTCCAACACCGGATTCTTGCCAAAGCTCATCGACTGCACTGCATAATCTCAGCTCAACTGATTCGTGGAATCCAACAACCTCCTAGACCGCGCGCAATCAGGTTTCCATTTTTGCCAGGGAACAGAAACCACACTAATCTCTATCTGGATTGACGTTAACGTCACTGCAGACTCAGAAGGATGCTCAGCACTTGTTTTTCTTGACCTCTCTGCAGTGTTCGACACCGTTAACCACACAATCCTCCTTGACAGATTACACTCTCTAGGAATTCGACATTCAGTGCTCAAATGGATTGCTTCATTCCTCACTAACAGACACTAACCCCTTTCCTCTCCACCTCAAGCCCAGTGAGCACTGAAGTACCCCAAGGCGCCTGCCTCTCACCCCTTCTCTTCAAACTTTACATGACCCACCCACCTGGGCTTATCAGCGCTAACAATCTCAACTGATATAATTACGTGGGTGACACACAAATCATTCTGAGATTCCTTAAATCGACCTCCGATCCTCGCCCTGACCTAGCAGCTTGTCAGACTGACATTGACCTCTGGATGACGAGTAACCATCGCCTTCTGAACCCAGGGAAAACGGAGATCATGGTGTGCGACAAAACCGTTCTCTTCCTGCAACTGTCTCCCTGGCCACCTTTTCTTGGTCCTCCCCCCTACCTCCACCACTTTCAGAAACCTTGGCTGCACAATGGACTCGGACCTAACTCTGTCACACCACATTAACAATGTATCAAAAACCTGTCACTATCACCTTAGGATTCTGAAACGCATCTTCCCTTTCTTCTCCTACCCTAGTAAACTGGCTTCAATTATGTCCATTGTCATTTTCAGACTTGACTATGCGAACTACCTTTAACAGGCTGCACTGGCTTACCAACTAAAGAAATTGCAAAGAAACCAAAACTCAGCAGCCAGACTGCTTCTTACACTGGGACGAAGGGATCACATCCCACCTGCTCTCTGCACCCTGCATTGGCTCCCAATTGGACAAAGGGCTGCTTTCAAAATCCTGTGCATCACTCACTGAGCGGTGTACCAGGCCGGCCCCAAATACAAGAAAAGAGTATGGCTTACCTCTCAACTCGCACACCCAGGTCAAGCACAGCCCTCCTCGTAGTGGTTCCCCCTCCAATTCAGCCAGGATTGGAGGCTCTGCCTTCTCTATCTGGGCGCCAACATTGTGGAACTCAGTGCCTCCGCACATTCGACATAGTCAAGACATTAAGGCTTTACGGAAAGCACTCAAAACCTGGTTCTTCACCTAAAATCATTTGTACCACTCGACCGGCCACCCACAACTAAGAAATGGCCTGGAACCCCATCATTATGGGCAGGTAAGAACAACTGGGAGATGGAAGTGGCCCCAGTGATCCCTTAAATCCAACGCTATGGACCTGCTGTCCCCCTTAATGCCCAGTCGCTCTCATGCACCAACACGTTGATTGTGTTACCTTAAACTTGTCTACAATTTATTGCCCAGGAAACAAACCCAAGGCATAGTAGCACTTATGTCCTTACACTAGGACTGCCCTAGTCCATAGTCTCCCATCAGGTACGCACTGACCAAAAGATGTTCATCTCTATGTTAGGGAGAATTCTCACTTATGGCTAATTTCACTTACCTATTGAGTGCCCCAGCAGCTTTGCTGGATTTGAAGGGTTTATTTCTTTTTACCTGCTAAGAGTGAGACTCTTTTTCCCACTCTTAGGCATCTTTGCTATGTGTGCTCTATGCTATTTTTGTGTTTAATGCCTATGGGATCTTTTCTCTCACCCATAGGAACCATCTTTATGCACATGTGTTACACAGCACCCTCCGTGCAGTGACACAGGGGTGTCGTAGCGACCCCCAAACATAGACTCCATACCCTGGGGCTGCCTACTGTCTCCCAGGGCATGTAAAGTCCCCATTGACTTTACTAGTCAATCCCTATGAACTAAACCAGTACACCCCATCTTAAAATGGAAGTGCTGGAATGGGTTAATAGTTTTTCCCCTATGTTCATTTTCGAGAGGGTACCCTACAGTCCCTCTCTCAAAAGTTTCTGGCTGGTGGCAGTGGTTACTACCTTTTATATTCGAGCGCAAATATTTTCCTATGGGATTTTTCCATTGTTCGAGGCTAATACTTTTACTGACAGCCTCTAACATACCGCCGGTTTATTTTATTATTAACTTTACTCTGGTAGGTTTTATTTGCCAGAATTTTGATATAATTTCTTTCTCGTGTCTTACTCTAAACTCCTAACCCATGTCGGGGATCTTTTGTTCGCTCGTTTGGCGGGCTTCTGCCAAGAGGCCCTCCTTTCGGCGCCTCTAGGTCTGGGGTGGGTCTGTTGTTTGGGAGGGGGAGTAGAACCCCTGGACAGAGTGCCGCAGCAACTCACGTCTCACCACTTTTCTTCCACACGACAAGAGGAGATCTTCAGCGAAAGAGCCTCCTTCCCTTGAGCTGGTGGGGCCAACCAGTTCACCTATCGCTTCCTCGGACCTGCCTTGGTCGAATCGACAGTGCCCAGCACTTGGAGACCGGATAACCAGGCAGCTATCGACCCGGACCACGATTAAAAGGAGCGTACCTTTTAAACTTCGTTTGGCAGCACCGCGGCTGGCTTCATCCCTGGGTAGTGCAGCGACTCGAACCTTCCTCCACGACGAGAGCCTCTCTTCCTCTGTTGGATCCCTCGACCTGCAGGGACTACCAGGAACAACCGCCACCGCAGGAGCCACTTCTTCACGTTTAAGGTACATTGTTCCGCCAGGCTGCCCTTTTTCGGTGGTAGCCCTAAAGGTGTTTTAAATCCTTTAACTACTTGTGGGGTCGGCCGCCCTCTCTCTTAACATTGTCTTTCGCCTCGCATCTACCTCTTCAATATTTTTCTACTAAAGTCTTGACTGCAGCTACAAGAACATTTTTGCTCCTAAACTCTTGGTCCTGTACCACTGACTCTGGCTCAGGCCTATTGACTCTGGCTGATTTGTTATATCTGATCTCACTAGATTGGTTTTCAATGAGAAATGTGTTGATGCACCTAAATCCTCTAAACCCCTGTTCCTTCCTACTGTTTTAACTTGTGGAGTGCCATTTTGCTCAGTTTTCATTCACTTATCTTTTGGCTAAAGTGTTACTGTGCATTACTTGTTCACAAAACGTCCGGGAAGTGTTGCTAGGGGGTGTCTGAAGATATTTCGGTTTGACTTGTGCTTTCCCTCCCTTTTGTTTAATTGCTAGAGTGCCATTTGTAGTTGGTTTTCACTGTGCGGGTTTTGCTCATTTTTCACTCTACCGCAGACTTGTCTACAATTGAATAGGGAGTTGTATTTACTTTTCCTTGACTGAATTTTTAACTTACTTTACCAATTGTGATTATGTGTTGATTTAGAAGTGTATAAAATAAATATATATTCTCTTTTTAATACAAAGCTTTGGTCAGTGTTTCCTTGCTCCATAGTACTGTACTATCTATTGTGTAAACCCTGAATACTGCTCATCTCCCTCTTGAGATAAGTCTGACTGCTCAGCCACAGCTACCAACTAAATCTTTGTGGTACAGACCGATACCAAAGGGGATTTATTGCTCTCACCTTTAGTCCTAATCTGGTGTAGTGCTCCCTAAGGGAACTGCACTGGATTCTGCCTAACACTGGTGTACAGCGGTGAGGATCAAAGTATTGGATTTACATTTTAGTGTGTTACTAGTACCTTGGTGCAACTAACCACAAGGATAACAATCACAAAAAGTAATTTTTACAAAATCAAGTATGGAAAGTTATAGTCAGGAGACCCTCCTTGCAAAAACTGCTGATTATCTTAAAGATTTGTGCAGACAGAAAGGCCTTCCTGTCAAAGGCAAGAAAACAGAAATGATTGATAGACTGTTAGAGAAACAAAGGGCCTCATTACAACCCAGGCGTTAAGGGTTTAACAGCGCCGTCGGCGCCGTTAATACTTAACGCCTGATTACCATTTTAACGCCTGCTTTTAGCAGCCGTTAAAATGCAAGGCGCTAACCCGCCTTGGTGCTAATTACGGCACCGTAATTTACGGTGCCGTAATTAGCGCCTTCCCCACTCCCATTATGCCCTATGGGGCAAAAATGGGAATGGGGAAGGGTAAATGGGGAATGGGGATTTACCGCCCCACTCACCTTGGAATGGGGCGGTAAATCCGCCATCCACCATGGTGTAAACAGAGTTTACACCATGGTGGTAAAGTAGGGAACTTACCGCCTGGGTTGTAATGAGGCCCAAAGTCTGGATAGTGGTGCTGTAGGCCCTACTACTCCAGCAAATGTGGCAAACAGTAATGAGGATAATGTTGAGCATGTTATTGTTGAGTCAGATGAGGAAGAGGAGGATAACAATGTCACCCCCTCTGGTCCTCTGCCTGCTCAAGGACCTCAACCTGTAGCTACTGGACCCTTACCAGGTCCCACATTAAGTCCTGAATTTATATCCCTAGAAAAAATGAGACTTGAACTTGAATTCAAAAGAGTTAGTGCCCAAACTGAACAGAGACATCAGGAGCTAAGGCTCAAAGAAATGGAGCTCAACCATGAGCTAGAGATGAAGAAATTGTCTTTGGAAAATGCTTCTCTCCCCGAATCTTCTAGATCTTACAGTCCAAAAAGACCTTGGATGCCTAAAGAGATTGTGGGTATGTATGAACCTAAGTTGGATGTATTAGATTGGCTTGCTATGTTTGAATACAATCATGGGCTCCAGGATATCACAGGGAATCAGTTGATCCCCTGGTTATTCTCTAGGCTCCCTCCTGTTGCATCTGATGTGGTAATGGAGTTGGGGGAGGTGGATAGGATGGATTATGAATGTGTAAAGCTAGCCTTAATAGCTAGATTTGGGAAGACTCCTTCCCAGTACCTTAAGAGGTTTAGGACCCTCAAAAAGCATGATAGTACCCCTTGGGCTACTTGGGTGAATGAGTGTTTGAAGAATTTAGAGGGCTGGATTAAGGGTTATAGAGTTAACACTTATGAAGGAATGAGAAATCTTGTTATGATGGAGTCTATCTATGATGCATGCTCTCCTGAGCTCAGACAGCACTTGGCTGATTCAAAGGAATTGGATTCCAAGAAACTAGCTAAGGCTGCTGACTTGTGGGTTGCCAACAGGGCTACTCACAAGGATTCAGGGGTAACTCAGAAAAAGGATGAGGGAAGGCAGCCTAAGAAAGACACCAAAGAGAATTCAAATAATTCCAATTCCAAAGAGGGGCACAAACAAAATTCTAAGGGTAAACCACATGGGAAACCTAATCAGGCTAGTGTACCTTCTGGTCCCAGACCGGAAGGAGGTCAGAACAAACCACCATTCATAAAGACATTTGGGAAATGTTATGTCTGTGGCTCAACTGAAATGTGAAAGGGGATCCCAGATGTAAGGGTAAACCTTCAGGGGTCCACACTGTCTCCTTAGCCTTCGCTCCAGAGGAGGAAGTACATATGGTCAGTGGAAACTTTCAATTGCTAGCTGATGACCCCATTGGAGTCTCACCTAGTGTATCCTTAGTATCTCTTGGGTTGTGGGAACAACAGAATTTAGATGTGTATAATTCTATCCCTCCTAATACTAAAGAGTATTATAAAGACAGTGTCCTAGTCAATGGTCAGGAGACTCCTGCCATTAGAGACACTGGGGCCAGCATAACTGTGGTGGACAAATCTTTTTTCAAGGTGGAGGATGTTGCTAAGGCACCCAAACGCCTCACCAAGTTAGCTGGAGGGCCTGTGCAGATGCTTCCCCAATTACCAGCTCTCATCCAGTGCAATGAATGTCAGGATACCTGTGAGTGTACAATCTGAAGTACCAGGAAGGGTGCCGTTGGGCAATGATCTGAAAGATCTGGGAGTAGTGTCAAGTACCCCCAGACCTCCTAGTAAGAGATTACAGGAGCTTACCAGACCTGCAAGGGAGAGGACCTTAAGAGGCTCTCCTGAGGAGATGATAGAAAAAGAAATCACTCCTACTCCACTGAAGTTACTAACTGCTATTTCAAAGCAACCAGAAGCAAAGGGGAAACCCAAGACTTCCAAGAAGAAACCAGCAGAAAGCACTCCAGTGCTGCCAACCAGGAAATCTCCTAGGTTAGCAAAAATCACACCTGTGATTCCTCCTCCAGCGGAGGCTGAGAGTGAGGTACAACCCTGTGTGGTTGAACTAGAGCCCGAGGGCTCAGATCTAGTAGGAGGCCAGGAACTCATTGGAGATCTTGACCCTGTGGACCATCCTGAGCTGCAGTCGTTACTGGCAGAAGGGGTACCCCAAAGGGCAGACTTCAGTAAGGGACAAAGAGAATGTCCAACTCTGGAAGGTCTTCGCCACCAGGCAGCTTCTCAGCTTGAAGGGCAAGAGCCTGGGAAGTATAGGTTACACTGGGAAGATGGCCTCTTCTATAGTGAACCGACAGAGTCAACTCCTGGGGACTACAAAAGATTTGTAGTACCCCAAGCAAACAGACTCCAATTCCTGCAACTAGCCCATGAGATACCTTTGGCTGGTCACTTGAGCTTCAAGAAGACCAAGGAAAAGCTCTCTCTCTCTACTTTTATTGGCCTAAAATGGGGCCTGAGGTAGATAAGTATTGCAAGAGTTGCCACACTTGCTAAACCTCTGGTAAAAGTGGCTCCAAGAACGTGGCACCTCTAGTGCCTCTCCCTGTGGTGGGAGTACCATTTGAGAGGGTATGAATCGACATTTTTGGTCCCCTTGATCATCCAACTTCTTCAGGCAACAGGTTCATACTTGTTGTAGTAGACCATGCTAGGTTCCCTGAAGCAATTCCTATGAGGACTGTTACAGTTCCAGCTGTAGCTAAGGCCCTCCTTGGTATTTTTACCATGGTTGGGTTTCCTAAGGAGGTAATATCTGACAGGGGGTCAAATTGTATGTCCCACTACATTAAGGCCATGTGGAAAAACTGTGGAGTTACCTACAAGTTCTCAACCGCATACCACCCTCAGACAAACGGATGGTAGAAAGGTTTAACAGAACCATGAAGAGCATGATAGGAGCTTTAGAAGACCATCTTAAGAAAAAGTGGGATCTTTTACTGCCATGCCTTCTCTTTGCATATAGAGAAGTCCCTCAGGAGGGAGTGGGTTACAGTCCCTTTGAACTTCTCTATGGCCATCCGGTTAGAGGTCCATTGGCCCTGATCAAGGAGGGGTTGGAGAGTGCTCCTTCCCCCACCCCAGTCAGAGTCACTGACTATGTGATAGGACTCCGGAGGAGAATGTCACACATGATGGCTGAGGCAAGTGATAACTTCAAAGCAGGTCAGGCTCTGGTCAAGCATTGGTATGACCAGAAGGCCAACATGGTTCAGCTGGCTCAAAACCAGCTAGTTCTTGTTATGGTACCAACAAGGCAGAGGACCTTACAGGACAAATGGATGGGGCCCTTCAAGGTTGTGGGAAAACTTAGAGAGGTAAACTATCTGGTGGACTTAGGCAATCCTAAGGAGGCTCCTAGAGTCTTTCACATCAACTGTCTAAAAGCTTATGTCTCGAGACCAGAACTGGGAGCTTTGCTTCTAGCTTCAGCTCAGAAGGAGGAAGAGAGTGAACCTCTGCCTGACCTCCTCAGAGGCAAACCTTTAGATGAGAAAATAGAAGGAGTCAATCTCTCTTCTAATCTGACACCTGAGCAACAGAAGGAGTGCAAACGTTTGTTAAATCAATTTTCCCCTCTGTTCTCTCTGACACCAGGTTTGACCCCTTGGGGCCAACATGATATCCAAACTGGTGACTGTTTACCTGTCAAAAGCAGGGGCTACAGGATGTCAGAAAATGTAAGAACCCACATCAAAGGAGAGGTCAACAAGATGCTTGATCTCAGGGTAATAGAGCCCTCTACTAGTCCATGGTCTAGCCCAGTTGTGTTAGTACCAAAGGCAGGATCCAAAGAGTTGAGATTCTGTGTGGACTATAGAGCTCTAAATGCAGTCACTAAGACTGATGCCCATCCTTTGCCAAGGACAGATGAGCTGGTGGATAAGCTTGTTTCAGCCAAGTTCCTCAGCACATTTGATCTCACGTCAGGCTATTGGCAAATAGCCCTGACTGACCATGCCAAGGAGAAAACTGCATTCTCCACCCCAGTTAGCTTATACCAGTTTAAGGTTATGCCTTTTGTTTTAAAGAATGCACCTGCTACATTCCAAAGGATGGTTAATCAGGTTCTGAATGGGATGGAGGACTTCTGCATGGCATACTTGGATGACATTGCAGTGTTCAGCCCTACTTGGAAAGAACATGTTGACCACCTAGGATATGTTTTGCGGGATCTGGAACAGGCCCATCTGACCATAAAGGCTAGCAAATGTCAAATTGGTCAGAGTAAAGTGGTCTACCTTGGGCATGAGGTAGGAGGTGGTGAAATAAGGCCTTTGCTCAGCAAGATTGAAGCTGTGCAAAATTGGGCAACCCCTTCTACTCAAACCCAGGTGAGAGCCTTCCCAGGCCTCACTGGGTATTACAGGAATTTCATTGAGAACTATGGGTCCATAACTTCTCCACTGAAAGTAATCTCCTTTTCTAAGTTCCCTAAAAAGATCAAATGGAATGAGGAGTGCAATCAGGCCTTTGAAAGCCTGAAGAAAGCCCTTTGTCAAGCTCCAGTTCTCAGAGCTCCTGACTACCACCAACCCTTCATTGTACAGACAGATGCTTCCAATATAGGTATAGGTGCAGTACTCAGTCAACTGGATGAGAAAGGTAGGGAGCACCCCATTTGCTTCATCAGTAGGAAACTGAAGGAACCTGAAACAAGGTGGGCAACTATTGAGAGAGAATGTTTTGCCATTGTGTGGGCTTTGAAGAAGTTTAGACCATACATATATGGATCTACTTTCACCATTCAAACAGACCACCAACCCTTGAGATGGATGATGCAAATGAAAGGGGAAAACCCAAAACTGCTAAGATGGTCAATCTGCCTCCAAGGGTTTGATTTTACCATTGAGCACAGGTCAGGATGTCACCACCAAAATGCTGATGGTCTCTCTAGGATGTTTATAACCGACTAGAGGTATGAGACTCATCCAGGAGTGGATTAGATCCTCCTGTCCCTTAGTCTGGGGGGAGGAGGGGCGAGTGTTAGGGAGAATTCTGATTTATGGCTAATTTCCCTTATCTATAGAGTCCCCCAGCAGCTTTGCTGGATTTGAAGGGTTTATGTATTTTTACCTGCTAAGAGTGAGACTCTTTTTCCCACTCTTAGGCATCTTTGCTATGTGTGTTCGAGGCTATTTTTGTGTTTAATGTCTATGGGATCTTTTCTCTCACCCATAGGAACCATCTTTATGCACATGTGTTACACAGCACCCTCCGTGCAGTGACACAGGGGTGTCGTAGCGACCCCCAAACATAGACTCCATACCCTGGGGCTGACTACTGTCTCCCAGGGCATGTAAAGTCCCCATTGACTTTACTAGTCAATCTCTATGAACTAAACCAGTACACCCCATCTTAAAATGGAAGTACTGGAAGGGGTTAATAGTTTTTCCCCTATGTTCATTTTCGAGAGGGTACCTTAAAGTCCCCCTCTACAAAGTTTCTGGCTGGTGGCAGTGGTTACTACCTTTTATATTCGACCGCGAATATTTTCCTATGGGATTTTCCCATTGTTCGAGGCTAATACTTTTACTGACAGCCTCTAACATACCGCTGGGTTATTTTATTATTAACTTTACTCCGGTAGGTTTTATTTGCCAGAACTTTGATCATTTCTTTCTCGTGTCTTACTCTAAACTCCTAACCCAGGTCGGGGATCCTTTGTTCGCTCTTTAGGCGGGCTTCTGCCAAGAAGCCCTCCTTTCGGTGCCTCTGAGTCTGGGGTGGGTCTTTTGTTTGGGAGGGGGAGTAGAACCCCTGGACAGAGTTGCCGCAGCAACTCAGGTCACACTCTAACTTGATAGGCTGGAGGGTCTCCCGCCAAGAAGACCACTCCACTGTGTGAGTGACAGCTAGGCTGTATGAATGGGTCTCTTTCTGCATAAAAGCAGAGTCCTGAGGACTGGAAGAGCAAGACGTCACCACTGGAACTACGGAACCGAAGGGGAGAGAAGCCACAGACATCTTCAGCATCTACACCACCGGTGAAGCCCTGCCGGATCGCCTCACCACTTTTCTTCCACACGACGAGAGGAGATCTTCAGGGAAAGAGCCTCCTTCCCTTGAGCTGGTGGGGCCAACCAGTTCACCTATCGCTTCCTCGGACCTGCCTTGGTCGAATCGACAGTGCCCAGCACTTGGATACCGGATAACCAGGCAGCTATCAACCCGGACCGCGATTAAAAGGAGCGTACCTTTTAAACTTCGTTTGGCAGCACCGTGGCAGGCTTAATCCCTGGGTAGTGCAGCGACTCAAACCTTCCTCCACGACGAGAGCCTCTCTTCCTCTGTTGGATCCCTCGACCTGCAGGAACTACCAGGAACAACCGCCACTGCCAGGGCTGTCACAAGGTGTGGTGAGGCCCGGGGCAAACATTCTGGTGAGGCCCCCTTATGATTGTTTGCACTGGGCCAGCGGAGGCACCGCCACAAACAGGAGACATGAGAAATATCCCCTTGAGTTTTTGTTTGGAGGAACCTAAATATAGTGTATTCCTACAACTGTGAATCAACTACAGCAAAGTTAGGTTTCTCTAATGAAGAAAGGTTTATGTCAGACTAACAATATGTATAGGATGGTATGCCAACGTGTGGAGCAAGGCGCCAGCATTAAGGATGGTCCAGCCCCTGCATGCATATTACACCACACATCATACAAAGTGACATGTACAGTGGAGGCTGGTGAGGGAGCCCAAACCAAACAAGGGGCGCTTGAGAGGGGTTCTCACTCCCGAGAAAATGTTTGAAACATTGGGTTAAAATGGTGTATTTTACAGCACTTCCTTTAAAAAATTGGGTTGCAATTGGGTACATATGCCAGTATAAAAATATGTTAATGCTGGCTGTTCCCATGCATGTCCATGCAGGCTGCACCAATATATGCCAGTATTACCGCATAAGGACTCTTAGAATGTATATCCAAGCTGGCTGCACATCAGTGTTATTACTGGCTAGATTGGCCTACGTTCAATGTGGTCCAGATTAGCCATGTAGTACCATTTAAATTTGCTCTACCCTTGATTCATGGTCCTGTGCATCAAGGGTAAAGCAAGTCAAGCATTTGCAATGGCAACAGTTCAGGCTTTCGTGTAGGCATGGGAAAGGGACTGCTGTATTGGAATGAATTGACCATCAATGGCAGCAAGTGCAACATGGTTCGAGAACCTTCCCAACTAATACCAGTGCCTGGAAAATATCTAATACTTGTGCACACGCCAAAACTGATGGCTTTGCCAATGCGTGTTTTTAACAGGACTTCAGAAAAGGACACGCATGGTACTTTTAAATAAAGTGGCTGAAGACCGACCTGGTCAAGACATTTTTATTACACCAATGGTGTGTTTACAGCCCTCATTACAAGTCAGGCGTTAAGGGTTTAACGGCGCCGTCGGCGCCGTTAACCCTTAAGGCCTGATTCACACTTTAACGCCTGCTTTTTGCAGGCGTTAAAGTCCAAGGCGCTAAGCGACCTTGGTGCTAATTACGGCACCGTAATTTACGGTGCCGTAATTAGCGCCTTCCCCCTCCCCATTATGCCCTATGGGGCAAAAATGGGAATGGGGAAGGGCAAATGGTGAATGGGGAATTACCGCCCCACTCACCTTGGAATGGGGCGGTAATTCCGCCATCCACCATGGCGGAATCCGGCATGGACCATGGTGCTAATAGCACCATGGTCCACCGCCTGAGTTGTAATGTGGGCCCTTGTCCATTAAGTCATTCACCCTAAGAAGACTCTTGAGAAAACACTGGCAGGCACTTCGAGTGTAAAGTTTGACAGTAAGGCTTGATTAAATCTAGCTCAACGTGCTGCCATGAGGCTGTGTTTTTTTGGGGGATTGGTGGGGTCAGGGACTGGGTGGGAATTGCCATAGGTATTAGCATGGCCATAGGCAGTCAATGGGGGGTAGAGGGAGGTAACCAGACAACACTTACAAGCTTTGTGCTATTTCCCCCTATCTGTACTCTAATGCAGTAGTTTTGACTTATAAGTGGCGCACCTAATAGCTAAAACTAAAAAGGTTGTCACAGTCTATCACTTGGCTGATTAATATAGTGGCTGTATATGTCTGCATTATTGAGAGTTGCCTGCCTTAGGTTAAAAAAAGCACTGCCCTATAAGAAAAAAACAAGTGTCTTGGCCTTAAAGTCAAAAGCACTTTGCAGTTTGAACTTAAATTTGTACTGTTCATGTGGGTATTTTAAGTCAGATGTATGCAGCTGTGTTAGCTAAAAAGTACAGCTACGTGGAAATGTCACACATGAGCATAGGCTGTTGCAACAGGACATGTTCAAGGCAGGCTTAATTACTAGCCCTATGGTGCCTTTGCAGTGTTTTCATTTCATCAAAACAAAACTTGCTGCTGGTTGCAGTGGATACTCACTTTTATTTTTTGTCAGAATAAACACAATCGGACTGGTCGGGCGGAAGGAGGATTTATGGACAACAATCCCTGCTCTCAAACTTCGCAGCTGGAAATGCTGGGAATGCGAGAACCTCACACAGCAACCTTGATGAGGCTGAAGATGTTTCTGTGCTTCTGGCAGCCGCAAGGACCCCCTAGGTGCGAGGCCCGGGGCAGTTTGCCCCTCCTGCACCCCCCTCGTGATGGCCCTGACCACCGAAGGAGCCACTTCTTCACGTTTAAGGTACATTGTTCCGCCAGGCCGCCCTTTTTCCGTGGTAGCCCTAAAGGTGTTTTAAATCCTTTAACTACTTGTGGGGTCGGCCGCCCTCTCTCTCGTAACATTGTCTTTCGCCTCGCACCTACCTCTTCAATATGTTTCTACTAAAGACTTGACTGCAGCTACAAGAACATTTTTGCTACTAAGCTCTTGGTCCTGTACCACTGACTCTGGCTCAGGCCTATTGACTCTGGCTGATTTGTTAGATCTGCTGTCACTAGATTGGTTTTCAATGAGAAATGTGTTGATGCACCTAAATCTTCTAAACCCCTCTTCCTTCCTACTGTTTTAACTTGTGGAGTGCCATTTTGATCAGTTTTCATTCACTTATCTTTTGGCTAAAGTGTTACTGTGCATTACTTGTTCACAAAACGTCAGGGAAGTGTTGCTAGGGGGTGTCTGAAGATATTTCGGTTTAACTTGTGCTTTCCCTCCCTTTCGTTGAATTGCTAGAGTGCCATTTGTAGTTGGTTTTCACTGTGCCGTTTTGCTCAGGTTTCACTCTACCGCAGGCTTGTCTACAATTGAATAGGGACTTGTATTTACTTTTCCTTGACTGAATTTTTAACTTACTTTACCAATTGTGATTATGTGTTGACTTAGAAGTGTATAAAATAAATATATATTCTCTTTTTAATACAAAGCTTTGGTCAGTGTTTCCTTGCTCCATAGTACCGTACTACCTATTGTGTAAATCCCTGAATACTGCTCATCTCCCTCTTGAGATAAGTCTGACTGCTCAGCCACAGCTACCAACTAAATCTTTGTGGTACAGACTGATACCAAAGGGGATTTATTGCTCTCACCTGTAGTCCTAATCTGGTGTAGTACTCCCTAAGGGAACTGCACTGGATTCTGCCTAACACTCTACTTACATGGAAACTAATGCCCAGCAATACCAACCAGAGTCCGAGTAGCACTTATGATCTTTCACCATGACTGGGCTCGATCATTGCCTCCTTCGGGTTTGCACTGCATTCTCAGTCCAGGAGATGTCTATCTTTGTTAATCTTTACTTATCTGGAAATTAATGTGCAGAACTACAAACCCAGGACCTAGTAGCACTTATGTTCTAACAATATCATTGGGCCTGATCTTGTTGTCCTCCAGTTATGCAATGTGATCTCTGATCAGGCGATGCTTACCCTGATCTGTCTGGGAATCAATGCCTGAACCCTTTCGCCGGGAACCCAGTAGAGCCTATGTTCTGAAGCTCTGATAGGGCTTGCCTTTGGCTCTTTCTCTCTTCCGGATATGCACTTCACTCTCCCATCAGATGAGACTTCTAGCACACTCAGCTCTTTCACGAGACAATGATGCAGTGTAATTTCACAATTCAAACCATTGTCATGGGTATCAGGCAGGTAGTTGCGGCAAGCTGGGTGGAGGCTTGGCAGGCTTGGCATGGCACACGAAGAACCCATAACAAATCCCTCCTTTCATTCCTTTGTAGTGTTTGTAGTAACTTCCTGGGTACCACTTCCTGTTGCCAAACAGGAAGTGCATGATAACTCAGGAGCTCTCGAGTGTTTGGGTGTGGCTGGCTATATAAAACACACCCAAGATTCTTCCAGTGCTTCGTGTTGCTTACTGTGAGCTGTATCAGCAATACACTTGCTGTGCCCTGGATCAGCCAGCAACTGCTTACCTTCTCCGGATCATCCTGCTTCTGCTTACCTGCTACGGATCATCCTGCTTCTGCTTACCTGCTCCGGATCATCCTGCTTCTGCTTACCTGCTCCGGATCATCCTGCTTCTGCTTACCTGCTCCGGATCATCCTACTTCTGCTTACCCGCTCTGGATCATTCAGCTTCAGCTTACCTGGTTCTTACTCCACGGCGCCGCTATCTCCAGTCAAGAGGGGACTTCTACACCGGCACCTGCAAGAACAAAGAAGAACAGCGTTAACACGCGCACATCAGTAACGCTGCGCATACTCACTGAATCTTCCCGCAATGCTGGAATCCAGGTTAGTTGCACGAGTGCACAAACCCCTGTAAGAAAGAAGAGACATTATTCATTGTGCTTGCTCCATTAACACAGACACTTATTTCACTGCTCTCTCTCTCTCTCTACGCGGTGCATACTTACCAAAAGCCTCCGTGCAAACTTACCTAACCACCAAGTCTCCAGTAGCGCTGAACCCGGACTCGAGGTGCTAATACCACATAATTGCTCCTGCAAGGGAAAGGGAGAGACATTACCAGGTGCGCTCGAATTGAAGGCGCTGCGCAAACCTACCAGCAGCTAGCTTCTACACGCAGTGCTACTCACTCACAAAAATACTGGCAAACAAAGACAGTACGGACAATTTTGGACACTCAACATTCTGCGCGCAACGTTCACTTGTGGGAAGGACATTCTAGCCAGTGAAGAAACCGGCGCCTTGAACTCTCGGCCTTGCTGTGAAGGCATAAAACTGCGTTTGGCATCTGGACCCAGCCTACAGACATTGGCACCAATCACATGAGTGAATCGCGCCCCTGCAAATGCAGGATGGAGTGCACACCCTACTAAAGATCAAGGTATTCCTCCGGGTGAAACAGGGGAAGTGAAGACTCGGGGTCAAGGGAGGCTCGTCCATCGCTCCTGCAGAGACACAGGTGAGTATGACAACCATAAACCAGGACGGGAATACTCATCCTCTCCCTGTAAACAAATAGCCGGGACACGGAAAAATTGGCCTATTAGCAATTATGCTCTTACATTAGAAATGGATTGACTCTGCTACACCTTCAAGGAAATACGCTCTAAAATCAGGTGAGGAATCTGGCATGGAAAGCTCCTACAAGTAACAACGATGTGCTGTCACCTGTTTTTAATACTAAAACCACACATTAGACCAGGTACACTCACACCGCTGCTGCATGTAAGAATGTCAGTCAGACTAAGCACCAACAACACAGCCTGGTGTGATGCTGTACCTTCGGGTTCACTGTGTACCACTCATCATATTTAGGATGTACTCGCAAGTTTGATAGAACAGAACTGATTGCAACTACACAATGAGAAGGTGTTACCGAACAAGCAACCGCAGACTCAACAAGACTCAAGGATGACCACAGACCGACAATCTCTTAGCCCAGTAATGGTCTGGTATAGGGCAACTCAACACTGATGACACTGTCAAGCTGGGAAGACACACTTTGGCATGATAAACAGAGTAAACTCCACACTAGACCGAGAATGTCTCTCAGAGAACTAAAGCTCCGAACCTCTAAAAACAGGGAGTTACGGTCCCACGGCAGGCACTGAAGGTAATCAGGAACAGGGGACTCCCCCTAGTCTGCATAGATACTCACTCGTACCAATTTGTTGATTCTCTCCTCTGCACCAACAAACAATAGAATGCAGCTACATCCCTCGATTAAGTTGGCCTAGCTGCACACATACTTTCACACCTCCATGAACACCTCAACAGTCTTTAGAACGCAGCTATCCCCCACGTAAAATCAGACTAGGTGCACACATAATCTCACACACAAGCTTACCTTCGACCAGAATTCAGCCAATCATGTCAATCAGCCTTGCTGCACACATTCCACTGACCTCACGCAACCACCGCACCATGCCTAGCTACCCACCGCGTAAACCGCCCTGGCTGCACACATACTGAGTGCACCCAAGCACTATTTACTACCCGACTCTCTCCAAATGCCGTGGACTACGGTCACTGAGGGCGTTCATCACACAGTGCTTTCTGATCACACCAATATTGCCCACTAACATTACATAACATAACTTAACCCACAGGTAAAGGATAAGGCATGAATGCTGCTCAAATGTTTCCCAGTCAGAAATCGGTATATGGCCTCTCACAATCTGACCTTCCTTACATCAGAAAACTAATGCTCTCCTTGAATGGGAATGACTCGTAAACTGGTGCTGTGTCTTGGTGCAGCAAAATATTTTCATATTGCTTCAAACCATAGTTATCAAGCAGTACATGCCTTCCTACATGTGGTCTCATATATCATGTATGCCTGTATTCTATTTCAGAATAGTACACTCATCTTTTTGTCCCTGTACTAAACTGAGATTTTTTGCGCAGTTCTGCTGTACATCATTTGCAGCCCAGGTAAAAGGGACTTATAGATGTGTTGATGCCATGATGTATGGTACAGAGATCACAAACCTTGTTCCTGTGATATTTAGGCCTCAGGAGGCTCAAACGGCCCAGCTTTGCTGTGCTGGTTTACCTCAGAATTACATCAAAACACAAGGCGAGAACTGATAACTGACCTGCCAGGTGTAATTAATGTGATTAATGCATCCGCTCCCAAGCTACACCTGAGAGACAACACCACGATTACCTGTGAGGCTGCAAGATTGAGAATTGATAGTGCACAAGACCAAGTGTGAGATTACTAGGACAGGCAAGAATTATATGCGCTATATTTTAAACACATCCAGGGACTGATTCACAACACGATTTCTTATGGGATTGCCCCATTATAAAACGCTTATGTGAATCAGGACCATAGTGTCAGCAGACCAACTCAAGGTACAAGCATCTCGACCTTTTAATGTCCAAAATATACATGGCTTTCTGGGCTTGCTAATGTACTACAGGCAAATAATACCAAACCTAACAACCCCTCACCTAACAGCTAAGAGTCCTCAATAACGAATTCAACATCATGGTGCCTTTCAGCACATCAAAAAAGCCCTGTCAGATGAGACCACAATGGCATACTTTGACCGCCAATGAGAAACGTGGCTGACGCAAGCCTATGTGGTCTGGGGCCTGTGTTACTACAAAAGAGCAAGGGCCAGGAGACACAGTCAGTGGCATATGCCAGCAGAGAGCTCACTCCGACTGAGCAGGCATATTCACAGACTGAAAAAGAAGCCATAACCATCCGCTCTGGGCATTTTTATCTGTACCTCTATGCAAATGTATTCCCTCTAGGATCAGATCACAAGTGTCTGGTCACACTGTTCAAAGGCTCCATTCTCAAAGTACCACGTGCTATAAAAAAGTGGGTCCTCCAGCTAAAGAGCTAACAGTATGACACTGAAAATAGACTGGAAGCCAACAGCTCGGCTGTCTATGTTTCACAAATATGAGACCTGCCATGAAAACTGAGCGAAAGAACTAGAATGCACTGTGCAGCACGCACATCTAATAGTTGAAAGCGCCAAGCCAATGGTCATTATCCTTCACGAAATGCTTCTAAGTGGCTACACAAGTGGCACAAAGCATGCAGCGGACAACTCCTGAATCCAGGAAGACCATTTAGACACTCTTCAGGGTACGCAGCGAGCCGCCACTAGCCCAGGAAGACCTCCTACTGAGAGATACATAGTGCTTTACCTAGATCCCTGACCACGGGATCTTGGTTACATGTGATTTCATCGAATCCCAAAACAACTAATGACATTTCAACGAATACAAAACAACTAATACCAAGATAACGAATGTCTTTTACGTTCATTTTGGTTGTTTTTGTATTCATTGTAATTTCATTAGTTATTTTATATTCGATATATTCACTGCATACCGGGATCTTTACAACTCGGTCAATGCAGGGCAACAAGGTGTTGCCGGAAAATCAAGGCAGAATAGGGAAACACATTGTTCCCCAGGCTTGAGGCACTGGCGGAAAGCAACATAGCAAAACGAATACTATGTAGAGTGTAGGCAGGAAGGATGTCCCAATGGAGAACATCGCACACTGTATGGATCCCTGGGAGAAGATCAGTGCAGACCTGTGCAGCCTGCCAGTTGGCTTTGAAGATTGCAGAATCCATAGCAGCAAGAGCATTGCTAACCAAACTGGAGAAAATACTGTACGCCCATTGAAAGTATATCTGCAGGATGCGAACATCCACCATCACAAAAGTCGCAAGGGTGGCCTCAGGGAAGACGTGAAGCAGAACGCTTCATGAGAACCATAATAAAACACTAATGATAGAGCTAGTGGCATTTTGTTTGCCATCTACCAGTTCCCGGGTGTCGTAGATGAGCAGGCCCCATTCCTCAACAGGTTGTGCTCCAGCAGAATTTTTATATGGCCGCACAGCCACAGGAACCTCCCAGACATACCCATGCTGGTCACCGGAAGCACGCTGTCAAGGACACCATGCACTCATTAACACCACAAGAAAAGTTCCAAAAATTCTTTGAAACCCAGGACCTGTCACCGAGACAAAAAGCACTAGGTTAAGGGCAACTGATGAACATCTGTTGATAACCAGGATCGTAACATCGTTCAAGAATTGCTTTAGCTCATCCACACCACACCACGCAGAGCAAAAAGCAGGAATCACAAAGTCAGTGACTAGTTTTGCAGGGCCAGGGGCCAGACCCTTTCAGGGTGACCCGGGATCACTCCTGACCTGGGACTAGGGGGCAACCTGGGCTAAGTCAGAGCCAGCCCAGTGCCAGAGGCCTAGATCCCTGTGCCAAAGTCCCAGAGGTGGGGGTGTTAGGCAGAATCATATGCAGTACCCTTTGGGAACACCACACACAATTAAGACTACACGTGACATTACAAATTCACCTTTGGTACAAACCTGTACTACACAGTAAAGTGGTAGCGATGGCTGAGCAGCCAGACGTATCTCAAGAGTAAAGTGAGCAGTATCAAAAGTTACACAAAGGAGAGCAATTTACTATGGTTCAAGCAAGCACTGACTCAAGGTTTCTGAGTAAACGAATATACATTTATTTACACATCATTTAGAAAACAATTCACTAAAGTAAAGCAGTTGAAAAATCACACTCTTAATACACTACACCACACCCAATAGATTCTGGACAAGTTAGGATCAAAATGAAGTGAGAGCAAAATGGCACTCCAGTAATTTAAAAGGGAGGGAAAGACAAGGTTTAGACAAAAGTTAAGCAGCACCAACAAGTAAGTCAGCAGGGCAATCTAGAAAAGGCAACTACGGTGAGGGAATCAAATCAAGAGGCTTGGGCCAAAGTCAATGGACCAGAGTCTTTGCAGAGGATCACACAGTTCAGAGTAGTTCGCGGTTAAGTCTTTGCCAAGAGTTCAGAACGAAGTTGGTTGGACGAAAAGTTACTTTAAAGAATAGGGAAGGACAAGCCCTCGGTTTGGCGAAAGATTTCACACACTTTCACCACGGTTGGACGGAATGAACAACCGGGTTAGCACTGTACCTTAAAAGCAGAAGAATGCTGTAGCTGAGGCAGACGTTCCTGGCAGGTCCTGCAGGCTTACTGTTCCTGAAGCGACTGTCGGACTGACATGAAGGAGGAAGACTGTCGGGTCCTGCACCGCTCTGGGAAGAAACCAGCAGCGGAGCAAAACGGCTAATAAAAGGTGTGCTCCTTAAAATCCAAGCAGGGTCCGATCCTCCTGGCTATCCGGTTCACTGCAGCTGTGCACAGCATATTTGACCAGAGGAGAGAGCCTGGCTTGCATTTTGGCAAACTGGTTGGTCCCACCAGCTCAAGGGGAGAAGATTCCTTGCAGATCTTCCCTGTCGTCGAAGTTGAAGATTCAGACCCGCAGCAGGGCTTCACCGGGAGGTTCAGTCATGGTAGAGGTCCTCTTCGGTCAGCTTATCTTTGGTTCTCTCGTTCCAGTGGCGACTCTGAATTCCAAGCCCAAGAGACCTGCTTTTTATGCAGTTTTCCCCCATTCACCCAGCATGGCTGTCAATCACACAGCAGGGTGGTTGTCCCGCTGGGACAGCCACCCCAGCCAATCATACCAGAGTGCGACATGGGTCTCCAAGGAGACCCTGTGCAGGGAGTCTTAACCCCCTCCCTCACATCCTGTCCCCCTCAGACATTCAGGCGCCTAAGGAGGGCTTCTGTGCAGAAGCCCACCAAAGGATGGCGAACAAAGGAACCAAGCCTGGTTTGGCGCGCAGAGTAAATCACGAGAAAGACCTTTACAAAAAGAAATGGCGAATAAACCCAGCCGGAACCCAAATAAAATAAAAGGGGTCCAGCGGGTTTATAGTTCGAGGCTACTAACTTAGCCTAAAACAGTACAACGGCTATGTAAATAGACCACGGTAGGAAAAATAGGGTATATACCACTGCCACCAGCCTAATCTTAAAGAAAGGGGAACGAAACAATGTTCCATGAAAGGCATACAAAAAGGGATAAATATGAACCCTTTCCAGGACTCTATGTAGGATAGTTTGGACTGGGTCTGTGTTTTAAAAAAGACGAATAAAGTCAATGGTAACTTTTCATGTTTCTGGGAGACAGTAGTCAGTCCCAGAAAAATTGAGCTTCAGTGGGAAGTCTGAAAAAGACAACCCTGTGTCACTGCACTGAAGGTGCTGTGTAACACACAGTAACAAGATGATGCCTATGGAGTAGGTGAAGCTCCACAGTCCATGAACACATAAACATGTACAACACATAGCAGAAAACACATGTAAGAGTGGAAGAAAAGGCTCACACTCTTACCAGGTGAAAAGAATAAATACTAGAAATCCAGAAAAGCTGCTGAGGGACTCAGTAGGTGTTAGGACACTTTTTCTGAAGTCCAACTAAGTGCTTAGTAAAACCATTCAACTGAGGCAGTGCAAGACTCCACTCTTAGTATAAGGCTGTACCACCTGAGTATAGGGTAGCGTAGACAGAGCAGCCAGGTTTATCTTAGTAGGGATAGAGGGCTGTAGAATCAGTACAAAGACATTTTAAAAGAAATGATCCAAATAAACACTGAAACACTATGGGCCTCATTACGAGTCCGGCAGTAACCGCGGCGGTAAAACCGCCTGGTTACCGCCAGACTCATATTACCAATCCGCCTCCGTGATTACCAGAATTACCAGGGCATTACAGCCCTGGTGTCCCGGGAGTCACGGAGGCGGAATGGTGTTAATCCCCATTCCCGGGAAGTGGAAACACTGGCACCATCTTGTGATGGTGCTGGTATTTCCATGCCCGCCTGCAGGACTTGGGAGGTGTTAAACCTGCCAGGTGGGCCTGGCGGGAAGATCACCTCCCGCCTGCAGTACTCGGGATTGGGCGGTCCAGAATTAACAGTGGCGGCGGATTTACCGCCACTGTTAATTCCGGACCGCCCGACCTGTAATGAGGCCCTATGTATTGTAATAATAAAGGATTTAGTCCCAGATAAATCTAAGGGTTAAGTACGTACTAACACATTATATGAAATCACAATATAAAACACAACACTATACTTGAAAGCACACAGACCCAAGTATAAACCTTATTTGGAACACCTAACAGTAGTTCTAGGGAACTCAAACCTTGTTATACACATTTTGTATAGGTCAAGCCTATTCTTTGGGAGTAAAAGACCAATAGTTACTTTCAGATTACATTCAGTAATACAAGGGCAGTAGGCCCTTCCAGTTATATAGTGACTCTTGGAACAAATCACATACACAGTCAACTGGACAATATACTTTTGGTGAATAGTGAAACACTTATCCTAGGTGCAGTAAAAACCTATAACTAACTTTGTCATAACACACAGTTATACCAGGTAAGTAAAACCTAAGGATGTAATATACAATTACAGATGCTTTTGAAATCAGGGAACCCCAGATTGAGGTAAGCAATAACTCTGGTAACTTGTTTTGGATGGCACACAGCTAGCACAAGGTAAGTAAAACCCACATACTTTAACTTCACAATGAAGGGGAAAGTAAAACCCAATGTCACACTTAACTGAATAGTTATTCTAGGTAGGCAACAACCTAACGTAGACTTATTAAGGACAGGCTAGCAGCAAGTCAGGAGAAGGAAGACCCAGTTGGGGGAAACTCATACAGTTATCCTAACAGTTTTAACCTGGTGATACCAACAGTTGAAGGACACTCATACAATTACCCTACAGGAATAATCTGGTGAAACCAACACATTACTTTTGTAAAGAGGCACAACCCAATCACAGGAGAGTAAAATACCTTCACATCTACTTTCTATTAGACTGGCAATACAGTGGCTAAGGAAGAAAAGATGTTAACCATACTTTTAAGAATAGTGCATCCCACATTCAAGATCAGTAAGAACTTTTCTAACTGTTCACTCTTAGAATTACAGTTACCAACCAACTCTTCACAAGTAAGTAAAACACTTGATTTCTTTTCTAGGCAGAAGTCCCAATCCCTTCAAAGTATTTTCCTTATTCTTGGAGCATGAGTGTTCTCAGTGGCAGAAGGGCGGTCACTAGGACTAATGGCAGTGTTAGAAGAAGTTATTTAGTAGCAAAGGTCAGAGTTTCCTTAGGAAAACTGGCAAACAGGTGAGTACTTTACTTTTAAAGTTAGAAGCGGGTGCAGGGGCTTCACAGAAGACACCCCAGCAGGACTCTATCAGTGGGACTAGGTGCACTGGACGAGGGACCTCCCAATCACAGAAAACACCCCAGGACTACACAGAAATTCCAAAAGGCTTAAGGTAAGTATATACCCAAGCCAACACAGTACCTCAGCAATGAAGAAGAGATTGCAGCAGGAGAACTTCAGGGACTGCAGCCAAATACCCGGTCAGTGGATTCCTTGTCCTGGAGACTGAACACAAGACTTCAGAAGGGACTTTGCAGCAGGGATCAATGAAGAAGTCTCTAGGCAAGATTTCTCTAGCGGCTGAATGCGGTTCTGTGGTTTTGGCTCCTTTTCAAGGAGCACAGAAGAAGATAGAAAATTGCGGTTGAATTCTCGTTGTTTTAATGGTCCAGCACTCTTGTGAGAAGACTTTTCGGACTCGATTCATGTCTCTGGAGATACACTAAGATGTCCACTAAGCTGCAGTGAGATTCGGAATTCGGAAGACCGTGCACTGCACAGTGGCTGGAGGTCCCAGGGTATTGGGGAATTGCAAGAACGCAAGGTCGCAGCAACCCGTGGGATGGCTCAAAATGTAGATCTTCTTGAGTCTAGTGGGTCTTACCAGGCTCTGGGTTCGGGTTGTCGTTTTCGGAGTCCCCAGGTCGATTGGAAGGAAGGGCTGCAGCAGGCTCGGGTTACACAGCAGGCTCTCCGGTCGCTGGAAATCGTCTCTGCCGCTTTTCCTTTATCATCCTCTTTGGTTTCATGTTCCAGTGGTTGACATGACTTTAGCTTCCAGGTTTCCAGTATTTATCAGGACCTACAGCACAACCTCTGCATTCTCTCCCCGCATTTTACAAGAAAGGGGCGTCTGGTTGTCCAATCAGGACAGCCAGCCACCCACTGGGATTTGTCCCAGTGAAAGCAAGGCGTAAGACAAAGGAGGGGGAAGTTTTGGACTCCCCCACTTCCTGTGCTTACAGACAGACTGGAGCCTGGGCGGGGTGTCCAGAGGACTCCTGCCGAAGACAAAACTCACACAAAGAAATTTCCCACCCTGGATATCAGGGGAAGGAACGAGAAACTACAAGAAACACTAAAATGGCAGAAAAAGAAGACAGGGGCCATTTTGGTAAAATGAGCACCCCTACGTGCCTTTACTGCAGCTGTGATCACAGCCCGCGGTAAAGGTTCACCAAATTAGTAAAAGGTATCATTGCCACCAGCCATTAAAAGTAAGCCTATCACTGTAACATAATTGTTACAGTTTTAATGGAAAAGGGGAAACATTGTATCTCCCCAGCACTCCACATAAGGTGGGGTGTGCTGGTTTCACAGAATAAAATGTAAAAGGGATCCAAAGATCCTTTCTACCCTTGGGAACTTTTTCACTCAAGGTTAGCACAAGAAAGTTAAATGGCGAGCCCCTAGGGCAACCCAGCAACAACAGGCACTTATTGCCAATACGTTGTTAAATATGATAACTTTAAAAAGGCACTATGGAGAGTCTTAAAAATGACACCCATAAAAGGAGTTAAAGATTTGGTTAGTGTTGAAAAAGGTTTCCACTCACTGAGGTATTAATGAAAAATATCCCACTAGAAAAGCAAAAAGTTCTGGAGTTGAACCAGGAAAGGAAGATTTACCAGCTCTGTGGAAATCTTACCTAACAGTAGGTAAGGGAAATTAGCCATTCTGGAGAATTCTCCCTAACACTCACCCCCTCCACCCACAGACAAAGGGACAGGAGGATCTTATCCACTCCTGGATGAGTCTCATACCTCTAGTCGGTTATAAACATCCTAGAGAGACCATCAGCATTTTGGTGATGACATCCTGACCTGTGCTCAATGGTGAAATCAAAGCCTTGCAGGCAGATTGATCATCTTAGTAGTTTTGGGTTCTCCCTTTTCATTTGCATTAACCATCTCAAGGGTTTGTGGTCTGTCTGAATCACAAAAGTAGATCCATACAAGTATGGTCTAAACTTCTTCAGAGACCACACAATGGCAAAACATTCACGCTCTATGGTTGCCCACCTTGTTTCTGGTTCCTTCAGTTTCCTACTGATGAAGCACATGGAATGCTCCCTACCTTACTCATCCAGTTGACTAAGGACTGCACCTAGACCTGTATTGGATGCATCGGTCTGCACAATGAAGGGTTGGTGATAATCAGGTGATCTTAGGACTGGAGCTTGACAAAGGGCTTTCTTCAGGTTTGCAGTGCACTCCTCATTCCATCTAACCTTTTTAGGGAATTTTTGAGAGGAGACTACATTCAAAGGAGAAGCAATGGTCCCATAATTCTCAATGAAATTCCTGTAGTACCCAGTGAGACCTAGGAAGGCTCTCACTTGGGTTTGAGTAGTAGGGGTGGCTCAGTTTTGTACAGCTTTTACTTTGGTAGGCAATGGCCTTATTTTACCACCTCCTACCTCATGACCAAGGTAGACCACTTTTCTATAACCAATTTCACATTTGCTTGCCTTTATGGCCAGATGGGCCTGCGCAAGAGCCTGCAAAACATATCCTAAGTGATCAATATGTTCTTTCCAAGTAGGGCTAAACACTGCAATGTCAGCCAAGTATGCCATGCAGAAGTCCTCCATCCCATTCAGAACTTGATTGACCATCCTTTGGAATGTAGCAGGTGCATTCTTTAGTCCAAAAGGCATAACCTTAAACTGGTAGAGGCCTTCTGGGGTTGAAAATGCAGTTTTCTCCTTGGCATGGTCTGTCAGGGCTATTTGCCAAAAGCCTGATGTTAGGTCAAATGTACTGAGGTACTTCGCTGGACCAAGTTTATCCACCAGTTCATCTGTCCTGGGTAAAGGATGGGCATAAGTCTTAGTGACTGCATTGATAGCTCTAAAGTCCACACAGAATCTCAACTCCTTGGATCCTGCCTTTGGTACTAGAACAACTGGACTAGACCATGGACTTGTAGATGGCTCTATAATCCCGAGATCAAGCATCTTGTTGACCTCATCCTTTATGCGGGATCTCACATGTTCTGACATTCTGTAACTTCTGCCTTTCACAGGTAAACAGTCACTAGTGAGAATATTATGCTGGCCCCAAGGGGTCAAGCCTGGGGAAAGTGAAAACAGGGAGGCAAACTGATTCAACAGAAACTTGCACTCATCCTGCTGTTCAGATGTCAAGTTAGAAGAGGGATTAACACCTTCTATGTTCTCATCTAAAGGTTGGTCTCTGAGAAAGTTAGGTAGAGGTTCACTCTCCTCCTCCACTTGAGCTGAAGCTAGAAGCAAAGCTCCCTCTTCTGGTCTCGAGACATATGCCTTCAAACGGTTGGTGTAAAAGAATATGGGAGCCTCCTTAGGTCTGCCTAAGTCCACCAGATAGTTCACCTCTCCAAGTTTGCCCACAACCTTGAATGGTCCTATCCATTTGCCCTGCAAGGCCCTCTGCCTTGTTGGCACCATAACTAATAGAAGCTGGTCTTGAGTAAACTCAACCATGCTGGCTTTCTGGTCATGCCAATTTTTAACCAGAGCATGACCTGCTTTTAAGTTATCACTAGCTTCTGCCATCATGTGTGACATTCTCCTCCGGAGACCCATCACGTAGTCAGTCACTCTGACTGGCTTTGGGGAAGGAGCACTCTCCAACCCCTCCTTGATCAGGGCCAACAGACCTCTGACTTTATGGCCATAGAGAAGTTCAAAGGGACTGTAACCTACTCCCTCCTGAGGGACTTCTCTATAAGCAAAGAGAAGACATGGCAGTAGAAGGACCCACTTTCCTTTAAGGGGTTCCTCTAAAGCACCTATCATGCTCTTCATAGTATGATTAAACCTCTCTACCAGTCTATTTGTCTGTGGATGGTAGGCTGTAGAGAACATGTAAGTGACACTAAGGTTTTTCCACATGGCTTGCATGTAGTGGGACATGAAATTGGATCCCCTGTCAGATATAACTTCCTTAGGAAACCCTACTCTGGTAAAAATACCAAGTAGAGCCTTAGCCACAGCCTGAGCTGTAACAGTCCTCATAGATATTGCTTCAGGATACCTAGTAGCATGGTCTACTACAAACAGGATAAACCTGTTTCCTGAAGATGTGGGAGGGTCAAGGGGACCAACAATGTTGATGCTCACCCTCTCAAAAGGAACTCCCACCACTGGGAGAGGCACCTAGGGTGCCACATTATTGGCTTCACTCTTGCCAGACGTTTGGCAAGTGTGACAGCTCCTACAGAATTTGTTAACTTCTGAACCCATCTTAGGCCAGTAGGAGAGCTTTTCCTTGGTCCTTTTGAAACTCAAATGACCAGCCAACGGTATCTCATGGGCTAACTGTAGGAACTGGAGTCTGTTTTCTAGGGGCACTACAAGTCTTTTGCAGTCCCCAGGGATAGACTCAGTCGGTTCACTGTAGAAGAGGTAATCTTCCCAGTGCAACCTATGCTTCCCAGGCTCTTGCCCATCGAGCTGAGAAGCTACCTGTAGGTGAAGACCTTTGAGAGTAGGACACTCTCTTTGTCCTCTGCTGAAGTCTGCCCTGTTGGGTCCACCTTCTGCCAGTAAAGACTGCAGGCAGCTCAGGATGGTCAACAGGGTCCAGATCTCCAACTAAAACAATGTCTTCTTCCAGGTCTGACTCTTCAGAAACTGGATCAACCATGCAGGGTTGTACCTCACACTCTGCCTCAGCAGGTGGAGGAGTCACAGGTGTGACTTTGGACAATCTTGGGGATGTTCATCTTGGTAGCACAGGGGTGCTGTCTGTCTTTTTCTTGGAGGTCTTGGGTTTCCCCTTTGCCTCTTTCTTTCCAGAAAAAATAGTGAGCAACTCCTGTGGAGTGGGGGTGATAGCTTCCTCTATCTCTTCCCCTGGAGAGCCTCTCAAGGTCCTCTCCCTTGCAGGCCTAGTGAGCTCCTGTTTCCTTTTACTGGGAGGCCTGGGGGTACTAGACACAACTCCAAGAGTTTCCAGGTCATTACCCAACAGGACTCTCCCAGGCACTTCATTACACTGGATGAGAGCTGGTAACTGGGGAAACATTTGCACAGGCCCTCTAGCTAACTTGGTTAGGCGTTTGGGAACCTTGAACCTCCTCCACCTTGAAAAATGATTCATCAACCACAGTTCAACTGGCTCCAGTGTCTCTGATAGCAGGGGTCTCCTGGCCATTCACAAGAACACTATCTTTGTAATACTCTTTAGGATTATCTGGGATGGAATTATAGACATCTAAATTCTGTTGTTTCCACAAACCCAGGGACACTAAAGAAACACTAGCTGCGACTCTCATGGGTTAATCAGCCAGTAGGTTAAAGTTTGCGCTTACCATAGGTACTTCTTCCTCTGGGGAGAAGGCTAAGAAGACAGTGTGGACCACTAAAGTTTTACCCTTACATCTGGGCTCCCCTTTCACATGATCAGTTGACCCACAAACATAACATTTCCCAAATATTTTGATGAATGGGAGTTTGTTCTGACCTCCATCTGGTTTGGGTCCAGATGGTGCACTAGCCTGATTCGGTTTCCCTTGTGGTTTACCCTTATGTTGCTGTTTGTGGCCCCCTTTTGAATGGGAGGTATTAGAATTCTCCTTGTTATCTTTCTTTGGCTGCTTTCCCTCATCCTTCTTATAAATTGCCCCAGAATCCTTGTGAGTAGCCCTGTTGGCAACCCACAAGTCAGCAGCCGTAGCTAACTTCTTTGGATCTATCTCCTTGATATCAGTCAAGTGCTGTCTGAGCTCAGGTGAGCAGGCATCATAAATTGACTCCAACGTAACAAGATTTCTCATATCTTCATAAGTGTTCACTCTGTAACCCTTAATCCAACCATCTAAGTTTTTCAAACATTCACTTACCCAGGTAGCCCAAGGGGTACCATCATGCTTTTTAAGGGTCCTAAACCTCTTAAGGTATTGGGAAGGGGTCCTCCCAAATCTAAAAATTAAAGCTAGCTTCACACACTCATAATCTATCCTATTCACCTCCCCCAACTCCATCACAACATCAGATGCAACAGTGGGTAGCCTTGAGAAGAGCCAAGGAAGCAACTGATTCCCTGTAATGTCTTGAATCACATGGTTATATTCAAACATTGCCAACCAATCCAAAATATCAAGCTTAGTCTCGTGCAGACCAACAATTTCTTTAGGCATACGGGGTCTCTTAGGGCTGGAAGACCTAGAAGACTCTGGGAGAGAAGCATTTTCCAAAGACAACTTTTTCATTTCTAAGGCATGATTTAGCTCCATTTCTCTGAGCTTAAGTTCTTGATGCTTTTGTTCAGTTTGAGCATTTATACGTTTAAATTCCAATTCAGGCCTCATCTTTTCTAGAGCAATGAATTCAGGATTGAGTGTAGGACCTAGTAGGGTCTCAGTGGACAAAGGTTGAGGTTGCCGAGCAGGCAGAGGAGCAGTGAGGCCTACATTGTGAGACACATCTGCCTAATCTAACTCATCAATAACAGGCACATTATCATACTTAGGTATTTCAGACCCACTCTCCAGACTTTGTTTCTCTAACAACCTTTCAATTAATTCTGACTTTTTGCCTTTAACAGAGAGATTCCTATCTCTACACAGATTTTTCAGATAATCCACAGTGTAACTAAGGAGGGTCTCCTGACTACAGCTTTCCATAGCAGATATGATTAAAACTGCCTTTTAGTTTTAGTGATGTTTAGCCTTGTGGTTAGTTGATTTAAGGTAATAGCAGCACTTTAAGTGTAATCACTATACTTGACCCTCACTGCTGTACACCAGTGTTAGGCGGAATCATCTGCAGTACCCTTTGGGAACACCACACACAATTAAGACTACAAGTGACAGTACAAATTCACCTTTGGTACAAGCCTGTTCTACACAGTAAAGTGTTAGCGATGGCTGAGCAGCCCGACTTAGCTCAAGAGTAAAGTGAGCAGTATCAATAGTTACACAAAGGACAGCAATTTACTATGGTTCAAGCAAACACTGACTCAAGGTTTCTGAGTAAAAGAATATACATTTATTTACACCTCATTTATAAAATAATTCACTAAAGTAAAGCAGTTGAAAAATCACACTCTTAATACACTACACTACACACAATAGATTCTGGACAAGTTAGGCTCAAAATGAAGTGAGAGCAAACTGGCACACCAGTAATTTAAAAGGGAGGGAAAGACAAGGTTTAGACACAAGTTAAGCAGGCACCAACAAGTAAGCCAGCAGGGCAATCTAGAAAAGGCAACTACGGTGAGGAAATCAAATCAAGAGGTCTGGGCCAAAGTCAATGGACCAGAGTCTTTGCAGAGGATCACAGAGTTCAGAGTAGTTTGCGGTTAAGTCTTTGCCAATAGTTCAGAACGAAGTTGGTCGTAATAAAAGTTACTTTAAAGAATAGGGAAGGAGAAGCCCTCGGTTTGGCAAAAGATTTCACACACTTTCACCACGTTTGGACGGAACGAACAACTGGGTTAGCACTGTACCTTAAAAGCAGAAGAATGCTGTAGCTGAGGCAGACGTTCCTGGCAGATCCTGTAGGCTCACTGTTCCTGAAGCGACTGTCGGACTGACACGAAGGAGGAAGACTGGAGGTTCCTGCACTGCTCAGGGAAGAAACCAGCAGCGGACAAAACGACTAATAAAAGGTGCGCTCCTTAAAACCCAAGCAGGGTCCGATCCTCCTGGCTATCCGGTTCACTGTAGCTGTGCACAGCAAATTCCACCAGTGGAGGGAGGCCTGGCTTGCAGTTTGGCGAACTGGTTGGTCCCACCAGCTCAAGGGGAGAAGATTCCTTGCAGATCTTCCCTGTCGTCGAAGTTGAAGATTCGGACCCGCAGCAGGGCTTCACCGGGAGGTTCAGTCGTGGTAGAGGTCCTCTTCTGTCAGTTTCTCTTCGGTTCTCTCGTTCCAGTGGCGACTCTGACTTCCAAGCCCAAGAGACCTGCTTTTTAGGCAGTTTTCCCCATTCACCCAGCCTGGCTGTCAATCACACAGCAGGGTGGCTGTCCCGCTGGGACAGTCACCACAGCCAATCATACCAGAGTATGACATGGGTCTCCAAGGAGACCCTGTGCAGGAAGTCTCAAACCCCTCCCTCACATCCTGTCCCCCTCAGACATTCAGGCACCTAAGGAGGGCTTCTGTGCAGAAGCCCGCCAAAAGACGGCGAACAAAGGAACCAAACCTGGTTTGGCACGCAGAGTAAAACACGAGAAATACCTTTACAAAAAAAATGGTGAATAAATCCAGCCGGAACCGAAATAAAATAAAAGGGGTCCACCGGGTTTATAGTTTGAGGCTATTAACTTAGCCTAAAACAGTACCAAGGCTATATAAATAGACAGCGGTAGGAAAAATAGGGTAGATACCACTGCCACCAGCCAAATCTTAAAGAAAGGGGAACGAAACAATGTTCCATGAGAGACAGACAAAAAGGGATAACTATTAACCCTTTCCAGGACTCTATGCAGCATAGTGTGGACTGGGTCTGTGTTTTAAAAAAGACTAATAAAGTCAATGGTAACTTTACATGTTTCTGGGAGACACTAGTCAGTCCCAGAAAAATTGAGTTTCAGTGGGAAGTCTAAAAAAGACAAGCCTGTGTCACTGCACTGAAGGTGCTATGTAACACAGTAAAAAGATGATGCCTACGGAGCAGGTGAGGCTCCACAGTCCACATACAAATGTACAACACATAGCAGAAAACAAATGTAAGAGTGGAAAAAAAGGCTCACACTCTTACCAGGTGAAAAAAATAAATCCTAGAAATCCAGCAAAGCTGCTGAGGGACTCAATAGGTAAGGGAAATTAGCCATTCTGGAGAATTCTCCCTAACAGGGGATGGGCCTCAGTCCTTGGCCCACCTCAAATGCCACGATTGCTTATGCTGGTACTGCCCGATACCTTCCAGTACTGTTTCTGGCCAGCGTTTTCTCCTTTCTGTTTCAGAACCACAACTCCCAGAATGCACATGGGAGCAACCGAGAAAACCCAGACTGGTGCCAGGAGAGCAGCATCAAGAACAGACATACAAAGGACTGGAAATCATATAGTCAAACAGAGATGAGACACCCACACCTGCCAAACCAAAGCCAAAAAGTCCCCAGGGGCATAGAGGGGCAGCAGAAAACGAACTGGTTAGTTAAAAGAGACTCCAGGGAACAAGAGAGATTCTCCCCAAACCGAATTTGAAACAAAACTCTCCACCCCAGGAAGGAGCTCACCAGAAAAATGAGCAACCTGAACACCCGACTGTTACATTGCCCTCAGAGACTGCATACAGAACAGTGCTGGAATAGAGGCAGTGGCTTAGAGGTTTTTATTAAAGTAAAGTGAGCCCTGGGGTTAGGGGGAGTTAGAATCAGGAAACACACTGTAATCAATGGGAGTGAATGAGTGGCAAAGTGGAGGTTGTATGGGTGAGGTAGGAGGCATGAAGGTGGATGAAGAGACCAGATGGAGGACGGACGCCAGAGCAGAAAGCTGAGAGGTTGATGGCAGAGATTGGAGCAGAAGTGTAGGTGAGGTATTGGTAGTGAGAGAGAGTGGCTGTGGTAACAGTTAGTGAGAGTGAAACAGTGAGTGAAAGAGGGTTTGTGAAAGTGAGGGTACTAGTCAGGTAAGGAGGGAAATAGAAGTAGGGGTGTGCGGTGTCACAGATGTCACAGAAACACTCAGAGTCTTTGAGACAGTTCATGGGGTTTTATTTGTATTTGCCAGGGGCTAGGGATATCCCTCTCTCACTAGTCTGCCCACAAACCTCCTCCCTAACCCAGGCATCCGTAACCCCTGGGTCGTTCTACCCATTGATAACCCCTACTGTCTATGATCTTCCCTTCTCCTATTGATGGCTTTCCTGCATGCAGGCTACTTCAGGGACTCCTAACTATCTCTACTCGAACAATAGGTGAGCATTCTAATGGGAGTTTTGATAGTGCGGAGCACTTGCTCGTGTATTCAGGCTAGATCAGTCACACCCACTCACCTCTTCTCATCTACTCTTATTACCACTCCCCTCATCTTCCTCCTCCCACTGGTTCTACATCCCTCCAATGTTTCAATTCTTCTATTCCTTGTCTCCACCCTTTGATGTAACCACTCCTCTCAATCCACTTCACGACTTCCTCTCTTTGCCCCTACTCTTCTTCATGATATTACTCCCCTCCTCTGACTATTAATCTTGTCCTCTCTCTTCGGGCCTGCACTTGCCTCAGCACTACTGCACTTGGTCAATGACCCATGAGAGTGGCATTTTGCAGCACTTACTCCAGTTTCTGACTGACTGGGCGCACTTGGCCTCCCCCTCCCTCCCCTCTCCTGCACCGTATGTGCACATACACAATCTGAACGTACCATGCCTTGAAGATCATCTATCTATCTTCCCTGTCACCCTCCTTGCATGGTGGCATCACAATGCACTTGGAAAAACTGCTGAATCGTCGTCCGACCTATTTGCTGTTATCTACACTGTTAATTTTATTATATGCACTTACTCTGCCTGTGCAGACTTGTATCGTTCGGAAATTCAAGGGCTCTGAATGACTGTTATTTGTTTCCCCTTGTTCCCTCCCTACATGAGCCTTTTGAAACACTTGCCGTGTGTATTTCTGCTTTACAAATAAACACTAACATACCATCCTCTTCCTACTGCTACACCCCTCCTTCCACTACTACACGCTTTCTCCACATCTCCCTCTACTGGTCTCCTCTCACTCATATACTCCTCCTCCAACTACTACACACCTGTTCCCACTACTAACCTCTTCCGCACACTACTACACTCCCTATCCTACTACTACACACCTCCCTCCTTACTACACAAACATTCTTTAATTTTCCCTACTCATACGCCACACAACCACACACACTCAAATTGCAGAACCACTTTCACTCTTAAACCAATAACTTGTTTGCTCCAACAATCTCCTACACAATCCACCACTCCTGGATAAAGGGGTATGGATAAAGGCCTAACTTTCCCTATCCTAATAAGTGTCTCTTCCTATGAAATTAAACCTAAAGCAGGATGACCATGTGTCCAAACTCAATCTGACCCTCATATTCACATATATATAATTAAACAGTGCAAGTTAAATGTTTCAAGGTTCAGTTAAATAGAAAACTGCAACAACTCAATGTAACCCCTGGCCCAAATGGGGCCCTGTTAGGGGTTAATAATCAAATATAGAGAGACCAAATCAAATATAGAGAGACCACAAGACACAAGGGGAGTTTAAAAATAAGTATTTAATGTGTGTGCTTACTAATGGACTTACCTGACTGTACCATGTTCCCCACCATTTGGGGGGACACATAGAACACTGGAGGCTGAAGGACAATGGCAGGTCTCCCCTGTCAACCAACAGAGACATGGACTGAGAGAAGAAAAGAACCGTTAAAAGTGACAGTTGCCTTTCACCTAATATGAATTGTGTATTATTGTAGAGTATTCCATTGAATTTACTCTGTTGTTTATTACTTGTTCTTGAAAATGTAAATAAAATATTAATAAATAAATACATTTAAAAAAGTGACAGTTGAAAGGAGAGCCAGGGGAAAGAAAGGCAGTGAAAGAAAAGTAGAGTGTAAAAAGACAGAAGGACAGAAAGAAAAAGAAAGAACTGTGTTCCCTGAAAGTCACAGCCTTGAGTGGCCCCCGGGGCCCTTTGATGGGGTCAAGCCAGGCTTTGTCTACCATCTGCAGTCGGGCGTGAAGGTAAGCCCTGGGCCGCATGCGTGGTGTTGCCCGGGTGAAAGGTGAAAGTGACCACAGCCCCTATGGTCAATCATTTTCTGATGATGGACCATAAAGAAAATGAGTTAAGGTGGACTGTGCTTCTTCATATTGATCGTGGGTCAGATGGTGATTCTGCAGTTAAGAGACTACAAACAAAGGAAACTTGGCTTATCTTTTTGTGTAAAACAACAGAGCTAGGGCTGAACGAAGCTATAGATTGGAATAGCTTAGGCTGAAAAATACATTACCCACTTTTGTGGTTAGTATTACCTGTAGGCTGTATAAGTTCATTAAGATACAGTTGTTTTACATACAGTCATGGTCCTTTACTTGTGCAGTTGCTCGCAGTACCTGCTGGTGTATTGGCGCGTGCGCGGTTGTTGACTGATGCCTGCTGTATGTGAGTGAACTTTGTGGACGGTCGATTGCTTACAGGGCGTACCGTGCCGAGTTCAGGTTAGTTGCTGTGTAAAAACACCCGGGTTCAGGTGTTAACGGTAACCTAATGACCACTAGCGTCAACCTATAAAAACGCTGTGGCTGAGCGTACAGTGATCAGATGATTGATCACGTGGTTTTGGTCTTCGCGAGAGAGACGGCGTCCAATTCCCTTGTTCAGAGCGTTGCTCCGGAGTCAGGTTGACAGTTTGTTTTGTTTTCTCTGTCGTTGAGGCGAGCTTGGAGTGACCTGTGTTTTTATTACACAGGCTTGCACTTTCCGGGTTAAACGCGTACGGGAGCAACGGCCGTGGTAATAAGCTTTTGCTGACAACACGGATCCTGCAGACATGATTCATTTCGGCTGAGAAGTGCGCTGTTTGGAGGATTAACTCTCTGTTGACTGCGGCTTTACTAAGAGTAAGCCTGATATATTTTGATAATTGTATACAGGCACATAAGAACACTATGAGATATCTTTCGTTAAGAGCACAGCCACAACAATTACAGCACTTATTAACATTGGCCCAGATGGGCAGCGTCAGTAGAGAGGTTTCATGCCCAAGATTTTACAACCATGTTAATAATGTTTGTTAGGTAGGACACACAGGTTGGTGAGCAAGAAACCACTGGCAGTAAAGTGCTAGCACCGCCAGGCGAAGTGCGATTGTAACATCTAGATGGTGCGACCCAGGGTGACATCTGTGAAAATATGGGATGGAGTTGAGCCTTAATTAGGCTTGCTCTGTTGTTGTAGTGTAAAATGAATTATACGGTTTGGTTTTCCTCAATTCGTGTGTTTGTTTTGTTGTTTTCAGATCTGCTAGTGTCTACTAAGAAGACAAGTTTACCCACCCGTCCATACACAGTAAATGAGAACGTGTGCTCTCAGTGGGGCAGTTTTTATCCCTATCTGATTCAGAGCTTGATGAAATGAGTGTGCAGCTTAAATTTACAGCTGTCTTTTTCCATGTTGTTCCTTCTTAGGTATATGGAATTTACCACAAAGAAATCAGTTAAGTTTGGAATTTTTAGAATCATGACCTGTGATGTTTTTGATAAATTACCATGTTCTACCCCTGAAGAAGTTCTCACAGCATACCAACTTTTGTTAGAGAATGAAACATGTTGGGTTCATTAAGGTGTTGTACAATAGCCAACACTTATTAATGTCATATTGAATTGTTTAGAACCTCATACCATGATTTAGGCGGATTCACTGAACAAGGACATAAGGTGTAGAGAGAGAGTATCCTAGAGAGTAGGGACTGTCTTGTGGTTTACATCAGGAGTTTTTTTCATCACTGTTCAGGGTCTTTGTCATTGTGTGTACACAACCAACCTTTGACGGCAGTAGGTTGTGGCGTAGGTTTTTAGTGCTTACATTGTTGGGTTTAATAGCACTGCGATAATGTATGAAATACAAATGAAATTAAATGTGTGTTTTTAATAGTTCAGTGCTACACACTGAATTTTATAATTAGATACATTTGTTCATTTAAATGTCAATTTATTAAAATATTATATTGTATGTATCACCCAGTGGTTTTAATGTTTTTTTGCCAAGGTGTTCTTGAATTTGGTGATTTTCACTCCTAAGGAGGCCCCACATGGAAGCCACGAGTTTCTCTAGTCCAGAAACAGTCGTAAGCCTTGCTAGGGGGATGAATCTCGTGGCGTATTAAACATTTCCCCTGAGTCTTTCATGTGTTATATGTTGTCCGGGTGAAGGCAAATGCCCGCGCCCGTGGCGCATGTGCTGGGCAGTTCCCGAGCGAGAGCGTGACCTCGGAGGCACTGACCCACCTGGTGGCCCACCTGGTTGGGCCAAAAGATGGGAAAAGACCCAGACCGCATGCGCAGTGCTGTCCGGGTGAAGATAACGCCCCAGCCAGGGGCTGTGTGTCACCGCAGCCCGAACCGGAGCGTGGCCTGGTGGCCAGTCCGGGCAGCCTGCGTGGTGCAGCCTGGGTAAAGAGTATGGCCATGTGGGAGTAAGCCTGCCCGCCCTGCAGGTGGGGCAGGCAGTGAAGAAATGAAGATCCCTGATGGCACTGGCGGGGAGCCAGAGAGACCGCCAGCACTGCTGGGGCCCTGCAGGAAATCCGCTCTCCCCAGGGCCAGACGGGGGGAGCGGAGAAAGAAGAACTTACCCAGAGTCCCGGGCGCAACTCCCTATGCGCCCGATGCTCAGCGCTGATGTGCGCTGGGAACGCGGACTCCGCCCATGTGGGCAGGCATGGGTGGAGTCCAACAAGGACATGCGCCGCCATGGAGGAAATCAAACAGGGCTCCCGAAGCCCTAGGACAGACTGGGCTCATAAGCCCAAAAGACACATTCAGGGCTGCCAGAGCCATATTAAAGTTGAAACCACTGCCACAGAGGACAAATAATGAAATAAAGGGGAGGGCTCCCTAAGCCCTGAAAACAATGTCCCTGCCAGTGCCATCACAGGGGAAAAGGGCTTATGAAGCCCCATCAGTTTCAAACCACTGCCACAGAGGAAAATAAAGGGCTCACAAAGCGCTCTACAATGAAAGCACTACCACAGAGGAGATACGGGCTTCCAAAGCCCCATGAAGCCCAGGAGCACCACAGCATGTGTACCAGTGGTAGCCACCCGCGGCAGAGCAGGGAGTTGGAGGTACACTTTGGGGGGCACCGCAGCGCAGGTGCTGCAACTAAAAGATACTGTGCACTATTAATATGTTTTTGTGACTGTGACTGACAAGCGGGACTGAAAGTTAAATACAAGTAAGGGCAGTCTGCAGCTGGCAAGTTGTTTTTTTTTTTTTTTTAAAAAAAGGGAAATACATGAAATGTTTGTAAGGAGCTCATGGAAGGGTTGGCATGGGAGTGTGAAGCCCAGGGTATGTTCAGTTAGGAACTTGGTTAAAGTTCATATGATCCAGGGCTGTGTTCCATGGTATCTTCTACCTTGTTTTTAGCACAGTGAGTGAATGGGAAAAATGAAAGGGGTGCACTCTCATGGGAAATGGTCGCAGAGAAGTGATGTTTTTATATAAAGGTCTGCAAGGACACTAAAACTCCCCTCCGGTGTACTGTGCCTTATTTACAAGCTGGAACTCTGCATTGTGGCCCATCTCCTGAGTTACTAACCTTGTCATTTGCAGGGTGCTTAGCGCACCCCACCAGAGCAAATGGTCTGGGATAGTGAGGTGGTATCCATGGAAGCTGTCTCTGCTCCTGGGAAGGGAAGAGTACACCCTTGCCCGGACCAGGGCCGGTTAACCAGGTGACATCTGTAGGTCTGTTCCTGGTCTGGAGTATTTATAATACCCTGCTTCCCTGTCCATGGAAAACAAAAGTAAGTTAAGATCTCAGGGTGCTTGGTCAGTACATTCCCAGGATGGGAAGGATCCCGGAGGGGGGGGAGGCTGAGTGTGTAACCCTCAGCTCAAATGGGGTCCTGTTAGGGGTTAATAATAAAATATAGAAACTCCCCAAAATATAAAGATAGACCACAAGACACAAGCAGGAGTTAAAACGTTGTATTTAATGTGTGTACTTACTAATGGACTTACCTGACTGTACCATGTTCCCCACCATGGGGGACACATGTAACACTTGAGGCTGAAGGACAAGAGCAGGTCTACCCTGCCATCCAACAGAGACATGGACTGAACTCACCTGGGAGAACAAAAGAACCGTTAAAAGTAACAGCTGAAAAGAGAGCCAGGGGAACGAAAGGCATTGAAAGAAAAGGATAGTGTAAAAAGACAGAAGGACAGAAAAATATAAAGAGCTGTGTTCTTTGGGGGGTAGCAGCCTCGAGCGGCCCCCTGGAGCCCTTTGATGGGGTTGAGCTTGGCTACGTCTGCCAGCTGCAGTCCGGCATGAAGATAAGCCCTGTGACGCGTGCCTGGTGCAGCCTGGGTGAATACTAGGCTTCCCGGGCCAGGAAAAAAAACAGGGCTGCATCAAACATATAACTTAAACCAAAAAAACCTCTTGTATCCAGGGTTGGCTCCCTTCCCCTGGATTACTTCAGGTACATTATTTACAATGTTCTTGTATCAAGACCAGTCTCTTAAAGGCATTAGAAATGTCTCTTTCACCTTATACTTTCCTCAGAATGACAAAACAAATGTTCCTTTCGAAACGCTGGTTCGGATAAGTCAAGCAAAAGTCTTTACTACTTTTCAAGATGGCAAAACAAATGTCTTTTTCATAACAGTGATTCAAGTATGGCAAAAGGCATGTCTTTTCAAAGCTTCTGGTTGACAATACGTTCAATGAAACAAGAACTTAATATGACTAAGTTTCTTTTCAAAACACCAATTCAAAGTAAGTTTCCCGGTACACTCTCCTGCCAGAAAACCTCTCAACTTCAACTGAAAAAAGCTCTTGATATCCTGGTTTGTGCCCCTGTTCCTTTGGCAATGTCCTTTGGCTTAGACAATGCTGGTCACAAATTTCCCCCAACTGACATCTCATGTCAGGAGAATTGCACCATATTTGCATTTTCCTTTCAATTATATTTGGTCGGTATTCCAAAGTACTTTCACCATGCTGTTTAGCATATTTGCACATCTCAGGGCCCCCTCCGATACCAGGCTGACTAACTGGATCGCTGAGCCTCTTATGGACAGAGTCTCTCTGGGTCTCCGCGTTGGCTCTCCTTACCTTCGCCACCAAAACCTGTGCAGCTCTGCAGGACTGCGTCTCCTCTTCCAGCCCTGCTGCATGCCGTCTGCTCTTTCTAGCTCTGAGCAACACAAACCTGCTTCTGGCAGGCGTCTCTCGTTCTCCCCACGGCCCTCTGTAGGTCTTCCTCTGCCAACAGTCATGCTTACCACACTCTGCAGCTTTCTTTGTTCTTCTTGTTCCTGATATTCTCCTGGTCGTTCCCCTTTCCATAGCTGATCAGAGATTTAAATACCCTGTGTAATTGATTGGGCTGACAACTCGACTGCATATTTGTTTTCAAAGTCACAATTCTTTCACATGAACTCCTTGTGCCTCCTCCTCATCACAGTACTTAGAGCTTTCTGTGACTTGGAGTTTCAATAACTTTCAAATGATTTTAGATCACATTGTTGAACAGTTGTGTTTGAAAGACAATCACCAAAAACATCAGATGTTTCACAACAATATGCCATTAAAAACTCTGGTATCAGGGTTTCCGCCTCATAAAAAAGGGGGAGAATACTGCGTCCCTCCCGTCAGAGCCAGCATTTCCCCCTGGTCTTCTCCTCCCCATGATCCTCCCTCCTGACACCACCACCAGAGTCGGGATGAGGTAGCGGCTGCCATTCACTGGCCATGCAACAGGAGACCAACACCGGGGAATCAGTGATGACTACAGAGAATTCATCACAGCCTCCATCTCTGACTTCACCGTGTAAATCCACATATTTCCATTAATTTTCCTGCCTTTAATCGCCCCTCCTCTCTCAGGATTGGTTCCCTTTCTGTATCCAATAGTTTCCTGTCTTAGCCAATAGTTGTGTGTATGTGCGAGCAAAAGGCATAAATTGGGAAGTATACCCTGCCCACTTTTTCAGTCTTGGTGGGTCCATGTCCAAGCTCGTATGTGGGGGCTGATTTCCCCTGCCCTTAAAGGTTAGTCTTTGAATTGGGAGGGTCACAGCTGCCTTAGTTTGTGCCTGGTTGTCTAGGGTGTCCAAAGAAACAATACCGGCGCACATGCCAGTCTACTGGAGTGAACTGCTCTATGTGCAGCAACCACGTGAGTCCTGCAGCTCCCTTCCCTCCTGCTGCGTCTTCTGGTTGCTGGTGCAGGATGCCGAGTATATGGCGCTCAAGAGGGTTGCTGGTGTTTCCGGGAGTCTTGATCTCGGATGCTTGACTGGGGTGGCTGTGGGGTGTTAGTTGGTCTCTCACACAAGGTGATCTTCTGATGCGCTGAAAAAAAAAAAAAAAGACTAGCGAGCATCAAGGAAAAGAGGCATGGTTCGAGATGGGTCTACAGATATACATACTGTCACCAGAGAGGCAGGTACTCTTGTTCAGAGGAAAATTGGGAAATTTGCCTAGCATTTCGGTGCTGGACTGCCCCAGGGCAGAACAAAGACTGATATGTTTGGGATATTTCTTCTCTGTGAAAGATAGTGAGCTAAAGACTCTGGGTAAGTCTCTCGTAACCAGGACTAATGTCTGGCAGAGGGACTCCCAGGAACCCCCTTGTTAATTTCCAGAGAGGCAGGGGCAGGCATTTGGGCCATCTCTGGGATCATCGTCCATGGCTAGGACTGGCTCTGCATTACTCTCTGGTAGGCCTCCCACCCTCGAGCGAGGGCCTGATGAGTGACCTTGTCCAGGGGGTAATAGGTAGAGTGGGAGGGAGTGGGTGCTGGAAGAGAGTAACGATAGCGGAGACGGGCGTGAGGACAAGGCTGCAGGAGAGAAGTGAGAGAGGGAGGGAATAGTAACAGTGAGTGTATTAGGAGGGTGAGCAGGGCACCACATGCCTTGGGGGGTGAGCAGGACCCTATATCCCTAAGTAAGGAAGGGAGTGAGAAAAGAGGATAGGAGAGGAGTGAAATTAGCATAGTGAGGAGAGGGGTGAGAGTAGCGGGAGTGAGAAGGGAGTGAGAGTAGAGGAGTGAGAAGAGTGTGCGAGTAGCAGAGCGATGAGGTGCTAAGAGTAGCAGAGTGAGGAGGGTGTCAGACTATCAGAATAAAAAGGGGATGCGACTAACCAAATAAGGAGGGGGTGAGAGTACTAGAGTGAGGAGGGGGTGAGAGTAGCGGAGCGAGCAGGGATGAAAAGTAGTGGAGAGAGTGAGAGTTTGGACCCTGGAAGGGACAGCAGAGAGGGTTGGAAGGTGAGAAGTGGAGAGGTAGAGAGAAGGACAGGAGATGTTGGAATAGAGTAGGAGAACAAGGGGCAGTAAAACCAGGGAATGTGGAGAAAGAGTGATGAGAGTAAAGAGTGTCTATTAGCTGCACAAACAACTCTCATTCTTGTTGAGCAATCTGGGGAAGGGTTACAAGTGAGAGAATACTTAGGAAGTCCAGGAGGGAGTAAGAGAGATACGGTTTTAGCCTAGTCAGCAAGTTTATTTAGATAGTAGGGGTTACCGATCTCTAGTGAACATAATTTGGGGATTAGGGAAGCCTGGCCTATGGTGGTGGGTATCCATGGGAGGGCTAGAGAGATAGGGACGTCCAATAGACGTACCCCCTGCACCATAACCACGAAACCAAGAACCAGAACAGTTTCAAATAAAAACCCTTGAAATGTCTTTGAGCTTCTGTGGATTATTAAGGCCAGCTGTGGCACCAGCATGAAGAAGAGGAATGGTGGCTGGCATCCTCTCAACCACCCCAAGGCAATCGCAAGAGATGTTGGGTAGAACATGGAGTGGCTTCCTCCAGGACTCATCGGAACCTTACAGGTAATTGGCCTTCCCACACCCATGTCAAGTGAGGAGCTTGCGATACCAGCTATGCCCCGAACCAAATTAATCCGTTAGGGTAAGAGACTATGAAACCAGAACAATGAAGGCCCTGAAAATGGTCAGTGCGCAAGAGAAACGGACTTGAGATCTGCATTATGTGAGCCTGGGATAATGCCATCGGCACATAAGCAAGCCTGCAAGCACATGGCTCCCGTCAGAGGTGAAGTATGCTGGCTAATAAAGAGGAGGTCTTCAGGCGTAATCTGGACTCCAGTCCAACGACCGTAGCGGCCCCTTATTTAGAGTGCTCCTGCGCTCTCCCAATTGCAATAGCAGCGATGCACCACCGGAGACACAACACAGACCATGGTAGAAACCTCCATGTCCAAGGAGGTGGAATTACAGCTACTAAATTTGTCTTGTTCCAGAGGTGCTACCGATCTTTGATTTTCCGATCTTTGATTTTCAGGGACTATTTCCCACAACATCCTGCCTGCATGGGCCCTTGAAGGTGACAACCACATTTATGTCACTTTGAAGGTGGGTGGTGGCATATGAAAAGTTGGGTGAAGAAAATAAAATCTGTAATAAACAAATTCACTTGTTAATACAGCTTTCCCTCCCCTGCAAATCCTTATTCTGTTTGCTCTTTTTTATTGTATTGAAACCAACAATCAGTGAGTCTGAATTACAGTTACACTTTGAATTGTGGCCTTTGATTCTGTCGTGGAATTGCTGTTATCTGTCATTAAATCAGAGCAGTATTACGCCAGTAAACAAATGCTCTCCAATACATGGCAACCTGAAATATCTATATAAATGCTTGTATATAATGTTCTTATTACAGGCTAGTTGTGACATCACTACTCATCTGCAATAAGACAATGACATCACCACCACAACTGTAATATGGATTACAGTTAGGTCGTGACATTGCAATGTCGCTTGTTGAGACAGGACAGAGCTGAAATCCAGCTGTTACTGTAGCACTTAAATAAAGCTGCCACTAGCTTTCAAATTCCTTTCTTGTAAAATAGCTTTCTGTGACACTTTACAGCCATTCATTGTTAATGAACTGTTTATGGTAGTGTGCTCATTTTCTTCAACACTGGAGTGTAACACAGGCCAGCAAAAAACTATCTGCATGTAACGACTTCATGCTTTAAATTCTCTTAAACCGCTTAAAATAGTCGTTGGGAACAAGTTGCAAGTTACATATGGGTATTTTTTTCATTCAAACAGATTATAAATTGATTATCAACAAATGATGGATAGCTCACATTAGAGTAAGTAAGCGACCAGATATTAAAGTGGGTGACCTTATGTGGTCATGTATTATAGAAAATAAAGTACGAGGTACAGAACCATATTCTTGCGCTTTCGACTCACTCTATGCAACACTAGAGAAATTCAATTGAGACGACATGAAATCTCTAAGAACGAGAACATTTGTAGATTTAGTTGTAGTCAAAATCAGTGTGAAAACCTCCAACATCTCATGACAGAGTTCCCAGTTCTATCGAGCTTACGAAATAGGCTCTTTCAACCGCACTTCAAAGAATTTAGATTCCTCACATCAGGGGATCTATGGCACAAACTCTTTCACACTCGACTAGTGAGGCCCAAATTGCAATTGTGAAATATATTGCCTCAATGAATCTGGAATAGACAATGAATACCCTGCTATCTAGAGAAGGAGCCATGAACCTGAGATACAATTGATCACATGATCAAGGGTCAATAACATGATTTCAAAGTGTTAATTAGGATGTTTTTAGATCTCATAATTCCTTTTTGGAGTTGCATAATTAATATTTCATATGGTTTTCTTTCTTTGTTTTTGAAATCAAGTCAGATGTCACTTTGTAACCAATTTCTTGTAAGCTTTACAGAATATTTTATATGTAATGTTTTGAGATTATTTCACTGATCAACAATTATGTAAAATGAATTTACTTTTGAAAGGTTGAATCATTCAACTGTAACAATATATATATATATATATATTTTTTTTTTAAATACCCCCATATGTAAAAAGGATATTGGCAGTCATTTCGCAGTTCTGTGACCTTATAAAGGAACTTGACCTTTGCACTTGTTCCTCTATTTGGTCCTCAGTGACTTGCAATGTCCTTATAACATACGGATCTGCTAGAATACAATGGAAAGTCGAGATTTTATTAAGGGCCTGGAGAAAAGTATAATGCACTTGTGCTTGCCAAAACGCTGACTGTATTTTCTGCAGTCTTTACTTGCTGCTAACTCTACTGTATTGCAGTACTCCTGCAGAGAACTGTTAGCTTTGGGCCCGTCCTGACGTAGGCTTCCCTACTGTGTTTCTTCAAGGCTATCCTCTGAGGCCTTGTCTTCAAACCAATGCTACAGAAGCAGCAGAGGGTAAAGCTGAGGTTAACTCTTCTAACAAGTCCTATACAGCTCAGAGGTATAGACAGGGTAGGGCCTGAGTGGGCAAGACCCACCCAAAATCTGTAAATGCCCACTCAGCAGCGCTGTGTGGGCATTTACAGATGTCAATGCCACTGCGTGGGTCCAACTACATTAGCTTCAGGCCCCACTTGTTAGACAATTCTGGCTACGCCTCTGATACTACGCCCGTTTCTCCTCTTGCATGCCTCAAAGGCGTGTTGATCAATACCAGATCGGCAGGTGCACATAGCAGCGATATTTACACTCTGTTAGGGGATTTCTGCCAGATCTTATATGCCCCACAGCAACCTGGTTCACGTCCACTTCAGATCCTGATATTATGCAGCTGCTGCCTTTAAAATATTAAATTCTGTGCCTTGATAGATCCCCACCTCTACAGCAGGTGGTCTGGCTTTGATCCATCTAGCATCTATTAATGGTTTCCCGGTCCCTCTGGCACACGATCTACCTTGTGAATGTTATCTAATTCAGCTCCAGCCTGCACCAAATACTTATATACACATTTTATTGGTGCACCGCCCGCCCTCTCAATTACGGGCTTATTTTGTTGGTGCTTTTGCTCAGCTCATTCTTGACCTGTTGCTATCCTACCCAAAGCTCGTTCTTACGGGCGATTTCAACGCGGAGCCTAATAACCCAGCAAACCTCTATGCAAGAAATTTTGTTACCAGTTTATCAGACGCCTCCGTCTATCTGCAGAATCATCTTCCAACTCACTGCCGAGGAAATGTTCTGGATCTGATATTTTCAGATAAATCACTCACGGATACTTTTAATCCATTGCCAATTGCGTGGTCTGATATTCCTTCCGCCTTCCATTTAATATATTTCTTCCGACAACCCTTCACTCCCCTCAAAATGTGCCCAGATACGACGCCATTGGGGTAATGTTCCCCCTTCCACCTTGGCCAAACACCTTCTGGTCAGTACACATCGCTTTATTAAGACAGCTGGGCAAGAGCCTTGCCCTGCTCTGTGCAATGCTCTGACAGATGCAACCGACACTTTGGCTCGTGCCAAGACTTGTATAAGCTGTCCGAAACCCTCAGCTCTTTGGTTTTCCTCCGTCCTTCGTCCCTGTAAGCAGGATTGGCGCCACCTAGAATGAAAATAGCACATTAATTACGACTCGTAATCCAAACGGATCTACAAACATGCCTTTTCTCATTATCATAAAGCCATTAAATCAGCAAAATCTAAATCAATATGAGAATTGCATTATATCTGCATCATGCTCTTCGCGAGAACTGTTTAAGAGTTGCTAGGGAACTAAACTCCCTACCCCTGCCAGTAATTGATTCCTCCTGTTCCCAAGCCCAGTGTGATTCTATCAGCTCGTACTTTGTTGAGACGATCTGTAAGATCCGGCAACCTATCTCTAGCGACAGCTTGACCAGTTTAAATCACACACCACCAGTACAATATTTTAATTCAGAGAACCCCCCTGACCTTTTCCAGTTTTGACCTGTGATGAGGCAGTCTTGGCTGCGTTAGGGAAGCTCAAGTCTGCTTGGCCGGCTGACCCTGTTCCTCTTCATGTTATTCAGTCTCTGCCTCAATAAGTCATTTTCCTGTTCATGGCAGCTTTTTGTCATAATCTGTGCTGGGGCCTGATTATGGCTATGTGTATTATGATGCCACTGACATTCTATGTGGAGTGTTGATGGATGTTTGGAGTGCTGGGTTCTACTGGGTCAGTTGGACCTAATGTGCTGGGCTGGATGGTTGTCCCAGTGCTTTCTCTACTTGCTAACTAGAGAAATAAACCTACATGTAAAATACTTACCTTCTGGTGTTCTAGTTATGTGAAGGAGGCTTAGTTTAGCACACTGGCGACGAGGATGGTTCCTGTGCTGCTGGGAAGGGGCAGCTGGTGAGAAGCGCTGCCTTCCAGGGAGACATCCATCAAGCAGGAAGAGACTGCAGGCCGGGCGGTGCAGTGGAGGTCCAGGTCGGGGTCCAGGTTGTGGATCCTCAAAGTCCAGTTGTCAGGTGGCCAGAGGTGGTGATGACCATGCCTATCCTGCTAGCGGGACGGTGGCAGAAGGCAGCAAAGGTGCGGTATTGGTCCAGTGGTTCCCATTTGGCCAGGTAGGACAGCTGGGATTGCCATTCAAGGCGGGCTGTCATAAGGCTGAGGTTGCCGCTGCTGGCGAGGATAAGGTGAGCCTGTGCGCTGTTGGATGTCCGCCTCGGCACGGGTGGACAACGGGCCGCCCTCAGGTTGTAAAAGGCTGAGAGATGGAGGTTGCAGATCGCCGATCTGGCGTGCCATGGTGCCGGTGGCCGCGTTCCGGAGGCAGTTGGTGGATGCTTCATAGCATCCAGGAGGCAGGCTGCGTTATTGCCGAGTTGCGGGCCCGTTGCATCCAAGTTGCACTTGGTGGCACTGCCGACAGGGCTGAGGTGGTGAAGCGGGAGCAGCGTTCGGAAGGTGCCGGGCTGCTGGGGACTATGCTGGAGAGCGGAGGTGTTTACAACTTTGCGCTGAAGTTGGAAATTATGACATTGGGCAAATGTGTGCGTGCGTGCCAACGTGTAAATTTGGAACATAACGTTGTACGTGGAGGAAGCGTTCAGTCGGACCGCAGCGCGGTCATAGAGAGCGTAGTCCCGTAGGCTTTCCGTACGTTTACTGGGAAGCTGGGTACACTTGCTGGTATGGAGGAGCCTGTAGCAGGAGTGACAGGCATGAGACGTGGCACCCGGAAGTTTAAGGCCGGTTCATACGACAGTGTGAACTGAAGCTCACCACAGTAATGGGGCGAATGGTCGGGACAATGGACAGGGGAGCGGTGTTCAGCAAATAAGTTCGGCAAGCACTAGTGACTGTCTGGTGGATCTTCCGGCGGCGTACAAAAGATTGAGATGTGGCAAGGGTCGGAATCTTCTTTTGAAATGCTGCATCAAATGGCGTGTGTTTGATCTGAATTTGAGGGAGTCGGATTCGGATTTGTGGGGTCTTTACAGGATGAAGGCCTTCAAGGAGGTGGTGGTCTATTCACAGGTAGGCATTGTGGGAGGCCATTGTTGTTATAATGTTGTTGTGAATATGTAGTGGCCTCGGGGTTAGCAGAGGTATGGGTGTGGGCCTGGGTCATGTTAGATTGTTTAAGGCCTGTTATAATGTATGATAGGCTGTTGCCTTCATGTCGTGGCCTGTTATGTTTAGGATTTCCCTCTTGGGGTGTTATATGCACTGGAGGGTGCGGGGTCATGAATTTGCTGTGTACATGGTTATTTTCATTTGTGGGGGTGGGTGGTTTGGACATTTCCACTATTTCTTGCGGGGCAGGCAACTTATTGTTGTGTTTTACTTTTCCTGCAAAGCGGACTTGAGGGTGTGGGGTGCAGCGCTGGACTTTAGCGCAATGGACATATGTTTGGGTATGTTTATTTGCATCCTTTTGTGTCGTTTTATCTGTTGTTTTATACTGCTGTTGTATTTATGGGGTGGCCTGCTGTTTAGGTCATCTCCTCTGGGTTTGTGGTATGGACTCGTGGGTGGGGTCCATGGGCAGAGTTCTTTTTAATGTTACAACGTTTTTTTTCATTTGCAGGTGGGGTTGACTTGGACATGTGGGTGTGGGATGGTGCAGGGACTTAAGCACCATGTTATTTTACTTGTCCTGCACGTATTCGCTTTGAATTTTGTGGTCATATTGGCGCAATAGGACTTCCGCGCCATGTTATCTGCATTGGTTTCGCATTTATTTGCTGAATTTTTCATGGACATGTTGGGGTTGGCGCAGGGACTTTGGCGCCATGTTCTTTATCTGGTTAGGTTTTTGCGGGGTTTTATGTGTTGTCCTGTGATTTTTCATGTTTGTTCGTAGGGGTATGTCCCCTGGTCATATTTTTGGGATGCTGTCTGGTGTTTTAAAGGACAGTGAGGTGCTGTCTGGTTATTTTAAGGGGCAGTGAGGTGCTGCTTGGGTATTTTAAGGGGCAGCGAGGTGCTGTCTGAGGTTTCAAGGGGCAGTAAGGTCCTGTCTAGTCATGTTAAGCGGCAGTGAGGTGTTGTCTGGTCATTTTAGGGGGCAGTGAAATGCTGTTGGCGTTTTAAGGGGCAGTGAGGTGCTGTCTGGCGGGGCAGTGAGGTGATGTCTATGTTTTGGTTAAGGGCAGTGAGGTGCTATTTGGGTATGTTAAGGGGCAGTGAGGTGCGGTCTAGGATTTTAAAAGGGTAGTGAGATGCTACTTGGTGGTTTTAAGGGCCAGTGATGTTGCTGCTCAGGTTTTGGGTTAAGGGGCAGCGGTGCTTTCTATATTTTGGGGTTGAGGGGCAGTGTGGTGCTGTCCATGTTGTAGTTTTATGGGGTAGGGAGGTGCTGTTATTGATTTAATGGCAATGAGGTGCTGTTTGTTTGTTAGGAGGGGTAGCGAGTTGCAGGTGGTGCCAGGGTGGTGACGTGGTACATAGGGAGAGTCATTTTGGGGCAGCGAGGTGCCGCCTGGGAATTTCTTTAAAGGGGTATTGAGATGTTGCCTGGTGGTGTTAAGGGGTAGTGAGGTGCTGCCTGGGATTTTAGAGGTTTAGTGAGGTCCTGCTGTTTTGTTGTTTTAGGAAGGGCATGAGTTGCATATATCCATTTTAGGGAGTTATTTTGGGGTGGTGAAGTGATGTGCTGCCACCTAGTTGTTTTAGGAATAAGGGGCAGTTAGTGCTGTCTATTTTTGTGGTTAAGGGGCAGCGAGGTGCTTCTATGCTGTGGTTAAGGGGCAGCAGGTTTTGTCTAGAGTGCAGTGAGGTGCTGTCTCGTTTTAGGAAGGGCGGTTAGGTGCTGTGTGTTCCAGGAGGTGCAGTGAGGTGCTGTGGTTTTAGGAGGGGCAGAGAGGGGCTGTTGCTAATCTAAGGGTAGTGAGGTGCTGTCTAGGGTCTGGTTAAGGGGCACTTAGTGCTGTCTATATGTGGTGGTTAAGGGGCAGTGAGGTGTTGTCCATGTTGTAGTTTTATGGGTAGGGAGGTGCTGTTATTGATTTAATGGCAATGAGGTGCTGTATGTTTGTTAGGAGGGGTAGCGAGTTGCAGGTGGTGCCAGGGTGGTGACGTGGTAAATAGGGAGAGTCATATGGGGGCAGTGAGGTGCTGTCTGGTCATTTTAAGGGGCAGTTAGGTGCTGTCTGGTGGTTCCAAGGGGCAGTGAGGTGCTGTGTGTCGTTTCAGGAGGGCAGTGAGGGGATGCAGTTGTAAGGGCAGTGAGGTGCTGTTGGTTGTTAGGAAGGGTAGTGAGGTGCTGTTGATGATTTAAGGGCAGTGAGGGGCTGTTTGGTGCTGCTCAGGTTTTGGGTCAAGGGGCAGTGTGGTGCTGCTATATGGTTTGGTTAGGGGCAGTGAGGTGCTGTCTATGTTTTGGTTAAGGGCTAGTTGGTGCTGTCTTGTCATAGGTAAATTCTGGGGATAGCGTGTTGATGTGAGGTCTGATGGTAGGATCAGAGTTTTGCTGATGTTTTCGAGCGGGACACAGTTATGGTGTCCACATGTCTGTGTGGGGGTAGAAGGCGAGTGGGTTCGTTTTGTTGTGTTGTGCGGGGTCTCCTCCGGGAAAGGATGCGTTGTTTTGTTTGGTTCCTTCCATTGTGTTGTTCTTCAGCGGGTTAATAGCTGAGTGGGTGTTCAGGTTTTGGGGTGGGCCTGTGGTTTGTTACTGGTATTGGCTTAGTTGGGAGTTGTTTCTGAGCTGGTATGAGCCATGTATATTTAACTTTTCTTGTAATATGGCATGTGTGATGCATTCCTACTGTGGGTGTAGTGTTATGTCAGTGGAAAGGAGGGAGATGTGTCATAATCTGTGCTGGGGCCTGATTATGGCTACGTGTGTTATGATGTTACTGACATTCTATGTGGAGTGTTGATGGATGTTTGGAGTGCTGGGTTCTACTGGGTCAGTTGAACCTAATGTGCTGGGCTGGATGGGTGTCCCAGTGCTTTCTCTACTTGCTAACTAGAGAAATAAACCTACAAGTAAACTACTTACCTTCTGGTGTTCTAGTTATCTGAAGGAGGCTTAGTTTACCACACTTTTCACCATTCTCTTTCTGCTGGTCTGATCCCTGCTTCTCTAAAACATGCGGTGGTTACCCTACTTCTGAAGAAATCTCAGTTGGATCTGAATTTGGTAGCTAACTATGGACCTATATTTCTCATTTTGTTTCTTATGAAGCTCATGGAAGTTATTGTAACCCCCTCAACTCTCTCAATTCCTTGAATCTAGGCAACTCTTACACTCTTTTCAGTCCAGCTCCAGACATTTTATGAGCACAGCGTCTGTCAAGGTCTCTCTCTTGGACGACCTTGCTATGCTTCAGGACTGTGGCGTGGTCAGAGTGTTGATTCTCATTGACCTCTCTGCAGCCTTTGATACGATTTATCATGGCATTCTCCTTCGCTGCCTTGAACAGGTCGGCATATCTGGTTCCCCTCTTTCCTGGTTTTCTTCTTCTCTCACCGACCGCACACAAATGGTATCTCTTTGTCCTGTTCAATCTGCGCTTACCACTGTTTCGTGTGGTGCTCCTAAGGGGTCTTGCTTATCCCCTCTTCTTTTCAACCTTTACCTTCACTCCCTGGCTGACCTCATCGCTCAACACAAGGCACCATCCAAACTGAGAAATTGTCTATCTGATGTAAGGGATTGGATGGCAAGAAATTGGCAGAAACTAAATTGGGACAAAACCGAGATCCACAAAACTGGTTTTGACAATCTGCAGGCTAAACTGGTGTGCTACCATCCCACTAGACTTGCGTTCGGCCTCTCAAACCCTATTAAGAATTCTGCGCTACCGCAGGGTGCAGGCTGGAGGATGAACCTGCTCTGTCCTAAGCCCCACTCTGTGGAAGTCCCCTGTCCCATTTCAGTGAAATCACTGATCATTTCTGTTTTCACAAGGTTCTTAAAACTCACTTATTTAAAGTCTTCCCATTACTTATAAAATAGCCTCTCGGGTCGCACTATATAAATGTAATACAATACAATACAATACAATGCATAAAACTCTTTTGTTTCTGACAGCTGCAAATAATTTTTAACAATTTCACAAACGCACCTTTTCACAGGATTTCGGGACTCCTGATCCATCTGTCAATAAAAGATCAGCAGCCATACACCCAGTCCTCTTTTATTGCCTGCTCAGACTTTTTATAGGAACCACAGCTTTGATGAGGACTGCAGAGTTCACTGGACCACCGTTACAGCCCGAAGCTGAAAGAAAAATATACCGAAATCAGGGAGGGCAATGTAGAGAAAATATGTTACAATCTCGGGGGGGAATCTACTCACCTTAGTACCTCTCATACAAATTCGATTTTTCATTGGATTCTAGAAGGAATGCAGACAAAGCCTGCAGAGACACATTCTTATTGGGTCCCCAATAAAGAAACATTGCACCAAATTCACAAGCCAAAGAACTGAGTATTGGTTGGGGGCAGAATTATTTCAAAGTAATCAATACTTGCCAAAATTGGCAGAAGGAAAGAGGAATTACTTTTCCAATGGAGGAGGATAGGCGAAGAGAGGGGCATAATAGATTTATAAGGGGCCACACCAACTCACAGACAGTTGTTCTTTGGATTGGAAAGAAGGAGGTTAAAGTGCCACTGAAGAGATCTGAGGTAGAGAGGTGCCGAGACACTGAGTGCACTTGAACCTGAGAGGTTCAGAGAACCATAGAGTATATGCACCTGAAAGGTACTGGGAACCTGAGGCCAAGTGAACCTGATAGGTGAGACCATAATAGCACTTGAACCTGGGAGGCGATGAGAAGCTCAGGGTACTTGAACCTGAGAGGTTCTGAGACCCTGAGTGCAGTTAATCCTGAGAGGTTCTGAAAACCTGAAAACATTTGATCCTAGTACTGGTACCTAATGCACTCAAACCTAAAAAGTGGTGGGAGCCTGAGATCACTTGAACCTAAGAGGTGCTGGGAACCTGAGAGCACTGGTACCCAAGGCACTCAAACCTAAGAAGATGTAAGAACCTGAGATCACTTGAACCTAAGAAGTGCTGAGAACTTGAGAACACTGGTACCTAAGGCACTCAAACCTAAGAAGTGGTGAGAACCTGAGATCACTTGAACCTAAGAGGTGCTGGGAATATGAAAACACTTGAACCTTTAAGGTTCTGAGACCCATAGAGCACTTTAATCTGAGAGATGGAGACAAGCTCGGGGTACAGGAACCCGAGAAGTGTTAAGACCCTGAGAGCACTTGCACAAGAGAGGTCGTGAAAACCACAAAGCATTTCAACCCGACAGAATGAGAAACAGAAAGAATTTGAACCTAAGAGTTGCCGACAACCCAAGAGCACTTGAGCCCAATGCACTTGGAATAAAGAAGTGATGAGATGCTGAGGGTAGCTGAGAACCTCAGAGTGCTCAATTCTTGAGAGGTGTTGGGAATCCGAGAGCACTGGAACCTTGTCGGTCTTGTGAATTGAAGAGGATTTGAACTTGAAGAGACTCAGAGATCTAATAACATAAGAACCCTGAAAGTTGCTGGTAAACTTCATCACTAGAATCCTGGAAGGTCATTAGAATCATATCTACGGAATCTGTAAATGAATCAGCTATCCTTAAAGGAAACCAATCGCACAAAGACTGCATCAAGTCTACAATCATAGGTGAAGATTCTGAAGCACAAAAATAACAATCATTTTGAAAGTTGCGAGAAGCAGGAAATTCATGAAACCCTGTGTGGGACAGGGAAGAAGTAGACAAACTGGAACAATAATGTACATCTTGTATCAAAAATGTAGTTTGGGACTCGATCATGTTGAATAGAAAACCCCTTTGAAAGACTGACATCCTGATAACCTGACCTGAAACAATGAAGACAGAGAAAGCAGAGAATAAGAATCCTGGCTAAAGGTGAAAACAAAATGTTAAAAATAAAAGTCTTGTAATGTTAACATGTTTACTTGTATGGTTGTATGATTAAAAACACTCTGACATTTAAAGAAATTATAAGATATGTGAATGGAAATGCACATTGTTGCTGTGATTTGTGCATGAACCACAATTTAATAACTATTAATGTTTGAGGGGGGGGCATGAAGGTGTTATTTGTGAAGTGATTTCTCCAGGTCACTGAAGGTTGTACTCTAAATGAGTTTATTGTCAAACACTCCAAAGCCACCATAGCCAGAGCCAACTACCCGGTTCATGACCTCAGGATTCCAACCCAACAGGAGCCGAGCAGGTAAGGACATAATCACATTACAAAGAACAAAAACGTGGGTAAAAAAGGAAGACCATTTTGGTGAACACACAGCAGTAAAACATGACATGATTGCTCAACTACTACAATTCTGTAACAAAATGCAACAGAAAAGAGAAAGGAAATATGAAAAGTAACAGTAAGAAGACATAGCACACACAATCACTGCATCGCAAGCATTGACTGCCATTCGAAGCCTTTTGCAAGCTCATATGGACAATTGAGTATGTTAGGGACCAGCTTATGATGAAAGACATTGTGAGAATGACCTTTAAGACATGAATAATACTCAGAGCCAATACGTAGGTTGTTTGGATTATAACGATAATCCAATTCTTTTATTAACTTAATATGTACTTTCTTTCTCTTTCTCTGTAGGTATTGAAAAGGATACAATTTCTCTTGAGGACTTCAAGCTTCAGGTAGATGGAGGTTTAGTCAACAGTTCAGGTAAGAGTCTATAAGTTTTTTCTTTACAAAGTTTCAAACTTCAGTTAAAAGCATATAATTCTCCTTCTTCAGGGTTCCTTTTCTTATTTCTCTTTATTTTTTTTATTTTTCTTTATGATCCCCACTCTTGAATATATATATATATATATTTCTCTTTTCTATGATCTCCTCCTTTGAGTTGTTCTTATCTCTTTTTTTCTTTGTCTTGGTTTTTAACTCTTTATCTTTCCTTTTCTCTCTCTTGCTCAGCTCTTTCGTTTGAATATGTGGCTTCTTGTTAAAGAGTACTGATGCAGCCTTTGACTGTAGTGGGATCCAGCTTCCCCTTTGTGTACAGCTGTTCTCAGATGGGAATGTTCTCTTCCCCTTTCATAACAAATCACTTCTCTTTAGTTTAGTTATGGAACATTTCAGTTCATCGCTTTTTCTTAAACATATGCTCTTCTAGTACACATTGGAGTGCCTGGGTGCTATTTCCCCATACTTGTATAAGCTTTAACCTTTTTCCTTTTTTCTAACAGCTCCCAAACGTTGATTGCGCAACGGCGCGTATTTAAACTTTTATAATCCTTTCAACTTGGTTGATAGTAAAAAAAACAGACGCAACGGCGTCAACTTCATTACTGTCTATAGAGCGACAACGGTCGTATATTCTGTACTCTGCATGCGCGTAAAGCGGTAGAGTTTTTCTTTCTCTCTCTCTCTCTCTCTCACTCGCTCACTCACCTCCGACTGCGTGGTTTCAGTCAGACTTGTTTGTAACAGCTGACGGCTGAAACTGTCTTCGCATCGGGTTCGGCGAAATGTACATCGTGTCAGTTTCCCTTTTTCCTCGTAATTATACGGCCTCGGTTGTCGGGGAACAGTGCTCCGGAATCAAGTGGCGATCTCTCGCTTCGACCAGCTTCACACTCCTGGGCGTTTTCACACAGACACAGGCCCGCTTCCCACTCAGCTGTTCATGGTTTTTTTCTCCCTCTTCAGTACGCCCACGATAAACCGTCCTTCTCGCTCTCGTCCTCACGCTCTCTCGTCTCCTAGGCAACCAACAAGAAAAGTTTGCAGGCATTAGAGGAAAGGCCATACAGTAGGGACTTCCTGGTCCTCAATGCCTTCACTACTCGGTAGTAGTTTCTATAAAACTTACATCAGAACGTCACAGACATGCAATGCCAACATCAGCCAGCGGTTGTAGATTTCAAAGGAACCCACTTTGGAAGAGGCTTCGGACATGTCCGGGGCATTAGATAAATCTTGAAGGTGTAACGGATGGCCTTAATAACGCACCAACTCCCAAATACATTTTACGGGTTTTGATTGATTTTATGAAACAGGCTCTAAGGGCTATCCCCACTCTCTCACTCCCATCTAGATACAGCAAACCCCTCTCTAACCCTGGTGTCTCTACTCCCCAAATTAGTATCTACTGATTGTTAACACCTACTGTCTAGATCTACGTATCTGATTGTGAGGGTCCAAATACAACCGACTTATCTATTTAACTCCCACCAGGTTTTCTTAGCTGTGACTTATTCTATTATCAGGTTAGTTCTAGGGGTCATGATGGTGCCTTCCAGACACTCAAGCCCCACTATGTCTTCTTCCTTTCTCACTCTTATGTTCCTCTCCTTGTAACTCACTCCCTTTCTACACCCACTCTCCTCTCTAAAACTCCACCCATCTCCCTGTGCCATCATCCTTTGTTCCTTTGATTGTCTCCCTCTCCCTCTACAGTGTGCTTCCACCCCCTGATCTTACTCATTGCCACTCTTCTCTCTACGAGTACTCACCCCTCTCTATACTGCTACTACTCGCCCATCTCCACACTAAAACTACTCTCTGCCTCCACACTTCTGTCCACCATCCTTCCTCCTTCTGGTGTCTTGGTCAGCCACCTCCTCTTACCCACACCTTCCTGTTTCCTGTCACCAGATTTATCTCCCCTCCTTCTTCCATTGGTCTCTCCACACTGGTTCTCCAGGACAATCTTACCTGCTCTTACCTGCCCGGGTGGTGCAACAGATTGGAGAACACATAAAAGTGTACTAATCCTACGCCTTTCTGACTCATTGGTCCACTGAGCCTGGTCCATGCTGGCTGTTAAATGATGCCACAGTATGTGTCAGTCAGTAAGGGAGCCAGAGTAGATTGATTATTGATCCCCACTGTATGGTGTCAAACTTGCTGTAAAGTGGGACATAAAGGCAACTGCCTTCTACATCTCGCTCCCTTTGGGACTTTCTAAACTAGACCTACATCCTTGATATTGTTAGTGCTAATAGAGATCAGAGAATGTGCCTTCCAGACACTCTACCTGACTCGGTCGCCTTCCTATCACACCCTGATGTTCCACTCCCTCTTACTGAATGTTATGCTCTCCTCTCTACCCTCCTGCGTCTAATTCCACCCACCTTCTCTCCTTTTTCACCTATGTCTTCCTTCACTGTTCCTCTGATGTTTCTCACTCCTCCTACTACTTGCCTCCACACTCCCTCCTCCACACTACTACTCCCTCCTTCACACTACAACTTCCATTCTAGTACTTCCTCCTCCTCAAAACTATTCCAGCTTCCAAATACTACTTCCACATCCACACTACCACTCCCGCCTCCACACTACTTCCACCTCCACACAACAGCTAATATTTCACCTTCTACTCAGACATCCTCCTTTTACTCTCACAAGAACTTTCCACTCACTCCCTGCACTCCATTTAACTCTCTTATTCACCCACCTGTTACACAGACCTGCCACACAGTACTACATGCACGCACCAACCAATACCTCACCTTTTCTTCAATTCACCTCCACACTCTATTCCACAGTCCTTCCTCCTGCTGGTCTCTTGGTCTACCACCTCCTCCTCTCACCTCACCTGAACAACCCGCAACCTCCTATTTCCTATTGCTCTTCTTATCTTCCCTCTCCTTAAATTGGTTTGCTGGCCCTGTCTTATGAACAAAATAAGTTACAAGTAGGATGGCGAAATAAGCCTCACTAATCTTCTTAGCGTGGGGCAGCTCTGTGACAGCAATGGACAGCAAAATGTCCAAATTAGTGTTAGGGGTTGTTGGCCGGGCTCCTCCGGAGGTAAGCAAAGTTCTTTTCATTAACCTTTGTTCTATCATGAGCCCTGATTGAAGCGTTTTTGCCGTGCCGATCCGGTTACTTGACATGCAGGCGCTGGAGAGAGCGGTGTGTGGCGTCTTTGGCAGCTGCGTAAGCGCTCCAGGTTGTAGCTCACTGGCACTCTCTCTCCATTGGGCTCCATTGAGTGAAGACATGTTAGTGTGGAGCGCTAATTGGTTGTAATCTTGCAGGTGATTTCTTGACACTACTGTTGTCTTGTCTCCAGTTCTAGGAAAGAAAGAAGAATCTTGGTCAACGGTTTCTGTAAGAGGCATGGGTAATGTAAGTTGGTACTGCATATTTTTAAGTAGGCAAGGGCACAGGAATTGGGTCCCTCTCAACTGCCAGTGTCCCAGTTAAATAACATGGCAAACTGAATATAGCACATTTGATGGTAAAAAAATTCCAACTCGACCACTGGACATTACCATTACCTCTCTCTCTCTCTCTCCCTCTCCTACTAAAATAGTATCTGTTTTTCTTCATCTTCCTGCAACTACGACAATACTGCACCAAGGCCAATAGAGGACGCATCTGTATGAAGGGCATGAGTACTAGGATTTTGTAGAGCGACTCCTTTCCTTTAAACTTCAGATAGCAGCCTACTAGGTCAAGGAAGTCCCAGACATGTTTTTTTTTGTAATTCACCTTAGTACTTTCTGAACATCTTCTACTTTGACTCTCTGTGGTCGAACTTTCCCGTTGCTGACTTGTAATCCTAGGTACTTTGTACTGGGCTGAGCCAGTTGGCATTTTGCTGGATTGACGGTTAGATGGACTTCCACAACTGATTACAGATAGATGGCTGTTAGATGCTTGAGATGGTCTTCAATGTGGTGCTGTATACGACTTTGTTGTTGAGAAATACTCCAGCAAAAGATTGACATAAGGCCAACACATGGCCCATTAGTCTCAGGAAGGTTGCTTGGGCGCCGTGAAGTCCAAATAGCAACACAAATAACTGAAATAGGCCCTGTAGAATGGAGAAGACAGTTTTAGGTGTTGCTTCTTTGTCCAGTGCTGCTGGCCAATAGTCCTTATTTAGTGCTAAAGTGGACATTAATTTTGTCTTTCCCAGGGTCTCGACCAGTTCATCTTTCTGGGGCATTGTATAAACATAGAATTGAGAGATTTCATTGATGTGCCAGAAATCAATACAAATTCTACATGTGTTGTTGGGTTTCAGTTCCAGGGATGGATTTTATGCACAATTCCCTTCTCGCGCCCATACTCTGGAGAAAATATGTCTGAGTATTTTACAATGAGTAGACCAACTTCATTGTGACTGGTTGTGGAAAGGCCCACAGGCCTCGTGACTCCATGAACCTCGATGGGCTGTGGAGTTTCTCAGGCGTTATTAAAGTACAGCAAAATGAGTTAGGGATTGCTATTTTCTTTCCATGCATTTGGCTTGTTCACTTGGTATAACTAAGAGGATTTTTGACAATCGACATGTTCAACTTTGCAGGTGAGATGGGAGACCACTTCAGTGACAAGATATGGACTGTGCCATTCTGTCAATACTTTGTTTTGGGGGTTAGGAGGCAAGGAACCATCCCTGTGTCATCTGCTTGGAAAATTTGAAATCTGGCGTCTTTTGTTGTGGGCCTTCTCTTCCCCGTTCTGGGCCTCTTACTGGTGAGTTCACACAAATCAGAACACTTTCTCCATATATTCTTGCATGTTGTGGACCATTGGATGGTGTCACAACCCGTATCCAGAAACCCCCTAGCCAGCCCATGGGCTAGGAGAGGCCTTGGATCGGGTCTCGGTAACCAACTCAGGCATCCTTTGCTGAAGCACTCTTGGGGCCAAATCTGGCGCCGTTGGCGCCAAGCTCATACTTCGTGGGGGACTACTTTGTTTCCAGTGCCAGCCAAAATGTAGGCACTCACATAGCTTAGTTCCCTTGGAACCAAGCTATGCGGTATAGTGTTTTGGTTGTGGAACTACTTTACCTGGACTACTTTTCTGAAGCTATTTAAACTACACCCGACTTGAATGACACGCTACATGTTACTTTGCAATCCTGCAAAGTGACGTTCATCGTGTTCAGCTGTATCTGCGAACCTCGGAAGAACAGCATCTGAAAAACAAAAGGACATTGTTAATAGCAGCAGCTTACCTGTAATTCCATAGCTAGCTGCCCTCCGCTCCTGCAAACAGCATCCAAGGATCAGCAAGCCTCCCGGACCGACGGATCTACAAAAAAGGGAGAAACAGGGCATTGGACATTTTACGATCGTGCCGGAAGCTCACCTCACGAGTCGCCCATCGACCAGCATCGCCTTGGGACTTCTTGCTCCGGGTGAGCACTGCAATCTACGGGAACGAAAAAAAGGCAACAGTTTAGCAAAGACAAGGCATCATAGCGCTGCGCATAGCGCCTACTTACCGCATCAAGGCGCTCTCGATGCACCATTATTTACCGGCGAGTCCCAACTAAGCCAACATTCCATAGTGAACTTACGCGCACCTAAGGAAAGAGAAAAGACATTATTTAAACCAAAGAAAGGCATACAAGCATAACAGTAATAAGACCTACCTGAAAGACTCAAAAGGGCCGGCATCAGTGAAGTAACTAGATCGCACTCGCCCACAAAGGACTACGCGCCCCTGCCAAGAAGGCAGGACAGAGAGCACGCCAAAACCCATAACAAGGTGAGGAAATGTCCGGGGGGGGGCTGCGGGCATACAGGGTGTTGGGAGGCTCTTACCCCAGTTGCCCAGTCTTGAACATTGCCCACCTGCATTCCAGGCAGAACCTCTCTGCTGATCATACCTGGGAGCCGCTGAGAAGGATACCAGAGTCTCCACAGCTGGGTGGCGTCCCCGTGGATACAGGTGAGCATAACAGATGGCCACTGATTTGTCGACTTTGTGCCCTTTTTTTTATTCCACCTGCATGATATCCAACACATCGCAGTCATTTTGATCATACACCAACCCGAACAGCGATAAGCCTCTTTTGACTGGAAAGTTTTCTGAGTGGCAAAAAGAGCCCAAGGGATCAAGTCATCCCAGGTTCATCCATCCTCATCATCCAGCTTACTTAAGATCTGTTTTAAGGTTTGGTTGAATCTTTCCACAAGGCCATCGTTCTGGGGATGGTATTATTTTGATGTCCAGAGGGTCTTTATATTCATCAGCGTCTTCGTGTTGCCCATCAGTTTTTACATGAATCTACTTCCTTGGTTGGCTAAAATCTGAGCCGGAAGCCAACTTTGGTGAGGTAAGGTATAAGGAACTTTCAGGACAGCTTTTGTTGTATTGCTCCTCAGTGGAAACGCTTCAGGATATCGAGTTGCATAGCTAACATTTACCAAGATGCACCAGATCCACGATCTGGAGGGTTCCAAGATGATGAGTATATCCATACTGACCCTAAAGAAGGGACTTCTATAATCAATAGTGGTTGTAGTGAGGCTCAGGGTACATACTCTGGAGAGATATTTTGTCATATAGAACAGTTTGCGCAGAACTGTTGACTGCCTAATATGTCCCAGGCCTGTAGATTCGGCTGAGAAGAGTCTTCTGGTTCTTATCCAACATGATAGGCTCTGCCGTCAGGTTAGAGTGGGCTAATTCTAACACAGCAATCAGAAACATCTTTGGTACCAACACTTGGTGGTAGTTGGTGACTTTGCCCTCGGGATTCAGATCAACTCTGTACAGGAGTTCACTTTTGTCGAGGAAACACGTTATCTTCAAAGTTCAGCTCTCCGTTTCTGATACTAAGTTCTTCAAGGCTTGCTTGAGAAGCAGATTCATCTTTTGAGCTACATCGAACTCCAATAAGGCAGGACCTCTATGTCTTTGGGATGAGGCTATCTTTGTGTGCCTTCATAATTTCTGTGAACCCGGCATCCACTTGTTTGGTTGTCTTCAGAGCTTCTACATTCTCAGTGTCTCGTATAAGGATTCTCTCACACAATAGTTGTGCTGTGGGTTGGCCAGGATAGGCAATTAAAATGTTTTTCCTAGGTTGAACAGGATTAGCTTCATCTCTGCTGTAATCTCTGTCAATGATGCCGGCTCCACATCAAGGGCCAACTCTTCCATAAGTCCACTTTGGTATTTCCGTATTTCCAGCTGTAAAATGGCCCGGGCCAGGACCCTACCCCTTGGTGGAATGTAAAATTGTTGTTTCTTTGTCCATAAAAATATTGCGCACTGCATCTCTGAGGGTTACACTAGTGGGAACTCGGGTCATATTTGTTAGTCTCACTACCATTAATATTTTGAGTGGCAGTGAGTGATCTCTGTCTCGGGCTCCATAGGAACCCACAATGACATCACATGTCACAGATGGCTCAAAGAAAACGCCAAATCCCAGCAAAGGTTTAGGTGTTTTTAATGATTTCTTAGGCAGGGCGCTAGGGCTGTCCCTCATTCTCTTGTCTAGTTTTAGCATTCCCTGTGACGCAGGTGTCCCTAGTCCCCAGTTAAGTAGATATAGACTGTTGTCCCCTACTGTCTAGTGTGACAAGGCCAATAACCTGACCGTGCGGAATTGGGGTAAAAAAACAGTTTCAGCGGTGAATGGCAGGTTTAGAGAGAAGTCCAGAGATTGTCCTATACCCGAGTATGGTGGCAGTTGATAGGGCCCCAATTCCTGTACCCTACCCCCTTGTGCCAGCATGGTTCTGTGCAGAGTACCGTTAACGGAAGCCATGCTTCGATTACCAGATTTTTAGGTACTCACGTAACACAACCTCTCTTCTCTTAGTGAATGTTTAAAAATGGTTTGGTCTGTCCACTGTGCATATCCCTCAATACTTCTATTAACAGTTGAGTTTAAACAGATTGTTACAATAATCTAAAAGTGGATATCTAACGACTTATTGGTACCAAATTAACACTTAAGATATTGGGCCTCATTCTGAGATGGGCGCAAAGGGATACCGGATACCGGTAATGACATCAGTGCCGGTAATCCCTTTGCGCCCTATTCCGAGGTCCCTTAGCGGGTCCCTCCCTTAACGCCTGGTTTTACCAGGCGTTATGGACGGGACCCGTTAAGGGATATCGGGGTCAATAACGGTACCGCAATTTGTAATGAGGCCCATTCTCTTTCAACAAAAACATTTTTTATTTCATATTTATTCAATTGTAGTTATTTTAGTTAATCTTTGAGTTAATCTCTGTCCTTAGCTCTATATATATATATATATATCTACTGGCATCAATCCTCACAGCTGCCACATCAAAGATGGCCAACGAGGCGTACTACTTTAGCTCCATTCCAAGTTGGAGTAAATACTTGACACTTAATATTCATGAATGCAGAGCCTCCCAGGACAATATGCTCGCCCAATTATATCGGACAAAAGAGCTATGCATTCAAGAAAGCAAACCTATAAACCAAAGAGACCGACCCAGCTTCTGTGTCTCACAACTGCTTCTTGGGCCTTGCTAATTCCACCCCCTAAACTATCGCTCAAGTGAAGTAATTATAAAGGTAATGTCACGAGCCTTTCCAAATCTGTGTATTCATTTCACAAACCATTAATGTTATTATTTCAACCCCCCCAGGAGCTGAAAGGGAAGCATTTGTTTAGTTTTATAAATTCGAAGCACTGAGACATTGTAAGCAAGGAAATGAGGTCCCTTTATCTTATGTTAAAATCCTAGCCATCTGCTAAGTCTCTTCTGTCTCATGTTAAGACCTGTGAATCAACAGGCTAATCTGCTGTCCAACTAGTTGGAACAAGGCTCCTAAGGACAACAGGTATTGCATTGTCTTTTCTTTTATTAATGTAAGATAGTGTTTTTGAACCCACAGCTAATTTCGTATACTTTTCTCATCCTGTAGCTCCAGAGCCGTCTACATGCAAAAACTCTTACCAAGGGGGCGAAGATCTTAAGTCTCCCCTGCCTAGTGGTGATACGTACTCTCCCCTGAGAACTTCATACAGTGGAGGGCCTCTTCCCTTCTGGGTTTAAGTGACACTTGTATGATTCATAAGAGGTTACATGCAATTCCATCGGACCTTACAGAGAGGTTCTCCAGTGTTTTTCTGCTTGTTGTAGAAACCATGCATCAGAATGGCAGATCAGCAAAGACCCCAAAGTGAGAGCTGATCCATTACCTTGCCACCTGGAAAAGAAACATAAAGCCCAACCAGCAATAATTGGCAGCAAGCTAGTGCAAAGAAAGAAAAACCCAAAGGGAGACAGAGGCCATGCCAAACCTATGGGCTAGCACCCCACCGTCAAACATGAAGAAATGCAGTGGGAAGCAGTAGTCACAAGTGGGCGACTCAGAGACCATTCAGAGCTGCCAGAGGAAGACTAGTGAGCTCACACTTGGAATCCGATACACCATAGATCAGCAGGGATATTCAAAGACCCTCTACACAGCCATACTTACTTGTAAGCACCAAGAGCCAAACCCTACAATATTAACTTGAACATTTGCCCCCACCAGGATGCCATGGCAGTTCCATGGCACATTGATTTTGATACATTTATAACACGCTTTCGACCGAATGAACTGCACCCAACCACAGGTGTTCCTGTATTCATGATAAAAAGCCATTTAGTGTTCATTACTAGCAGAAAGAAGATCAGTGTTCAATTAAAAAGATGAGTCTTTAAGGCTTTTTGGGAGAAGGTGAGGGGCTTAATGCTTCGAATATGAAGAGGCAACAGGTTCCATAATCTAGGACCATGAGTTGAAAAACACCTGAACTCCCTTGAAACAAATCTAGAGTGTGGGATCACCAATAGATGTTTATCCAAGGATCATAAATGACACTTAGAATAGGCAGCCCACCTTCTGGTTAGAAATTCTGGGGCTAAGTTATTGAGGCACTTGAAAACCAAGCCTAACATTTTAAACTCAATTCTTTGTTTAACTCGTAGTAAGCGTAAGGATGGACATAGGGAGGAAATATGAGTTGATTTGGAGACTCTAAATATGAAACAAACATCTGTGTTCTGTGCCCTCTGAAGTCAATTGATTTCTTTGTCAGGTATCCCCATAAGAAGACCATTTCCATAGTCCAATTTGGAGTGCACCAGTGCTCCCACCACGACTGTGTGGTCTTTCTGATTGATAAATGGGAGGATGTGACGTAGCAGCTGAAGGGAGAATAATATCCACTGTGTCTTATCTCCTGTCTGATGATCGCTGCCCAGATTGGACTGCCATAAACATCCTAGATTATTTTACCTTAGGCACGGAGGATATGGGTAGCCCTAGGATACATGGTGGCGGGGGACAACAGGAGTGATCCACCAACAGGTGTTTGCTAACTCTCATATAGATCTGACTATCATCTGCATAAGAGTGATAACCCAGATCATATTTCCTGAAAATACCCATCAATGGTTGTAAATATAGATTGAACAAAAGTGTTAACAGTGATGATCCCTGAGGAACCTCACATTCTAGCGGAATCATATTTGAAATATCAAATCATATCTGAAGAATGCCCTGCCATTTTTATACATGGATACCAATTAGCTAAAAAAGATTTAAACTAGGACAATGCATGGGTGGAAACTCAGGCCACTATACTCAATCTGGACAATAAGAAGTGGTCGACTGTGTCAAACGCCACAGAAAGATGGAGCATGACTAACAGTGTGAGATCCTCTTCATCTGTTGTTTAAGTCTATCATCCCACATGGAGATCAGAGCAGACTGTGTCATACAGAGGGTGGAATCCTGATTGAAAAGTCTCAAGATATTCTTGAAGTTGGAGGCTGATTATTTTTTTCAGTATTTTGGCTGGCCAGGGAATAACTGCCACGTTCTATAATCCTAAAGATCTATGGGATCCAAAGATTTTTTTTAGTAGGAGGGAGACTGTTGATACTTTCATATCGGTGGGAACTATTTCTTGGATTAAGGACATGTTGACAAATATAGTAATAAATTGAGCTGAAGATGTAGCATGTGTTTGTGCTGTACAAGTGGAAACAACCATAGAGCAGGTCATTAGATTGTTTTAATTTAGATAATATTGACATGGTAAGATCTGAATTAACTGGTGAGAAGTCCAAATGCCCTTCCATCCTAATATCTGTCTGCACCAGTGCTTGCCCGATCTTCTTCGAAATATTTCCAATGTGTTGATAAAGAATCTGTTGAATTAATTTGCTTTAAGTGTATAAGGGGTAATGCTGGGAGAGACACTAATGGGGCTGATAAAATTGGAAATGGTGGAAAAAGGTTCTCGAGGTTTGTTTAATGATATTGGGATTTTACTCTACAGATAGTTGATTTTAGTCTCGAATATGGCTTTTTTGTACAGTTTGATGGAACTTTGTGCTTTCTCTCGGTCGCCAGGCTTTTTGGATTTCCTCTATATTCTTTCCTGTTTATGATATAATCGTTGCAGGTTGGCAAGCAAGGGTGAATACCATGGATTTTACAATTTCTTTGGTGTTCTAGATTTACAGGGGGCTATGGCGGCTTTGCGTTTCTTGCTCCAAAGGCTCTCTGGTGCTCGCCTGCCACCAGAGCCTGCCTTGTTGTGTAGAAGGCTTCTCAATTTCTCGCTTCCCGCCGCATGACCTCTGCAACCAGGATCTTCCGAGGGTAAGCTTTTACAAATAACGCTTCCTGCTGTGCAACCTCTGCAAACAAGGTCTCTGAAGCACGAGACCCTCTCAGAACCGGTATCCATAAGGCAAACAATGGCAGCTCTGGCGGCCCTGCTCTGCAATCACTCCACTTCTCACTACTGCCCTTCTCTATGGCCTGCACCTGAGGAGGCCTTTTATGATTCCCAGTCTCCCTCAGGTGTGGGGCATTAACCCTGTTAGCCTGCAACCTGCAGTCCCAGGCCTCTGCATCCCTCTTTATTTAGTTGTATTTATTTATTTATTTATTTATATTGCGTGAAGCCCACGGGCATCAGGGCGCATACATTTAGACAGAGATAACATTTTTAAGACAAAACACCTAACTGAAATGTACTTATCCTGTAGGTTTCTTAGGTCTATTTAAAAATGGCTGTCTTCAGAGTTTTCCTGAATGTAAGGTAGCTGCTCTCTAATCTGACTGCTTTTGACAGTCTGAACCATGTTTGGGCCGCTTTAACAGGGAATGATTTACCTAATCCACTTGCTATCTTGAACAATGGGCAAACAATCTGCCCCAGTGATTCCGATCTTAGCGAGCGACCTGGGGTATAGTGCAGTATTTGTTTCCTCAAGTATACAGGTGCCTTTCCATGAAGGCATTGATGGACTATTGTCATGGCCTTGAATGTAATACGGTCCTTGATTGCCAACCAATGAAGGGATCTTCCATCTGGGGTGATGTGTTTCCTTTTGGTTTTCTTGCTAACTATTCTTACAGCGCTGTTTTGTATGACCTGACATCTATCTATTGTTGTGACTTGAATGTCGTGTAGACCGAAGAGACCTCCGTCCCCAAGTATCACACAGAGAGAACCAAAGTCACTCCCTGTGCAGTCCTTGAGGCCACAGGTGGGAGAAGAAGAACTCCGGAACCACAAACCTCTGGAGACCCCAAAAACCGCTGCAAAGGAAACAGAAATTAAGTACCAGGCAATAACAGTTGACACTAATGCGGAAAGAACCAGAAATGGTTTACCAGGAAAGGGCAGTGAGGGTGCTGCTAACCCTTGGGGGTCAGGGTTCCGGGACTCACATGGGCAGCGGTCCCGGCGCTGTGATAAGTGATGGTAAACCCCACGGAGCGTGATGAAACTGGTCCCACCTGACAGGAGAACCAAAGCCAGGTAACTGTGGAACCGAACTGTGGAGCAGTTCACAAGGAATCAGGAGAACAAGATGCCAATGGTAAGGTAATCCAAAGAAGTCCAGAAGGCAGTCCGAGGTCATTCATCAGTGGAGCAATCAAAGTACCAATAGCCAGCAAGGGTAATCCAAAGAAGTCAGTGAATTCAAGGCCGAGGTCGAGTTATCCAAAGATCCAAAAACGGGTACGTGACGCCAAACAGAGTTACGGGGAACAGCTGTGAGGCAGCGTTCGTACGGAAGTGCAGCGTTTAAATCGGGCTACTTCCTGGTCACGTGACACGTAACTGCATCACGTGGTCGGGATCCCAAGTCACGTGAGCGGGAGTCAGCGATCACGCGACTCGGAAGCGTCCAAGTGTTTCTCCCGTCTCTCAGTCGCCAAGGGAGCTGCCAATGACGGAAAGGGTGCAGGTAGGAATGCACATTGTTACTGGTGGCAAACAGTGCTCGCACCTTAGGGGCAGCTCGCTGCACACGTGAGTCCCGTAGCACATGTGGGGAGTGTGATGATGACATAGGGCAAGGACGGGCCAGTGGAACCCGGGGTTAATGGCAGGTGCGTGTGTGTGATGTAGAGTGCATGACAGAGCCCCCCCAAAGGCCCATGACCCCGTGGGCAAGATGGATTGTCCAGATGAAAGCGGGCCACAAACCGTGGAACACGGACGTCGGAAGCAGAGACCCAAGAGCGCTCCTCCGGCCCGTAGCCCGACCAATCCAGCAAATATTGCAAACGACCCCTACACACACGGGAACCCAAAATGCCAGAGACCTCAAACACATCAGGAGCATCCAGGGAGACTGGGGCGACAGGGGCACGGAAACGGGAAGAACCGGGACATGACTTGAGCAGGGAGGTATGAAAAACAGAATGAACACGCCAAGACCCCGGGAGCACCATGCGATAAGCCACCGGATTGATCACTTGGGAAACCACGTAAGGACCGACAAAACGTGGCAAAAGCTTGCGACAACCCACCAACCGCAAATGCCAAGTGGACAACCAAACACGGGAACAAACAGAGTGAATCGGGGCCCCCAATCACTTCCTATCCGCCATGGACTTCATGGAAGCCTTTGCCTCACTGAGGTGTGCAGTGGTCTGGGCGTGGACAGTGGATAGGTCCCTAACACAAGCTCCCGCGGCAGGATTGACAGGAAGGGAGAGGTCAGGGATGGGCAAGACACGGGGATGCTGTCCATAGAGAGCATAGAAGGGGGAAAACCCGGTGGTAGCATGAACAGCGTTATTTTAGGCGAACTCTGCGAGGTGTAAGACGCGAAGCCAGGATGCCTGTTGCTGCAGCGTTAGGCAACGTAGGTATTGTTTCATAGTTTGGTTAACTCTCTCGGTCTGACCGTCCGTCTCCGGGTGGTAGGCCGAGGAGTACCTAACATCAACACCAAGCGGCCTGATCAATGCCCGCCAGAATAAGGAAGTGAATTGAGACCCCCTATCAGAGACGAGAACAGACAGCAGCCTAAATAGACAGAAGATGGACTCAAAAAACAGTCTGGCCAATACAGGGGTGGAAGGGATTCCCTTGCAAGGTATCAAGTGAGCCATTTTTGTGAAGGAGTCCACAACCACCCATATGGTATCGAATCCCTGCACTCGGGGTAGGTCTGTCACAATATCCATGGTCAGAGTATGCCAAGGCCTTGGGGGAATGGGGAGAGGTTGCAACAGACCCACAGGACATCCTCTGCAGTGTTTGCACTGAGCGCAAACGGTACACATGTTCACGTATCAGTCCACGTCCCGCTTCATGGACGGCCACCAGCACCAGCGTTGTAACAAGGCCAGAGTTCGGTGCTGGCCTGGGTGACCATTAACAGCGGCATCGTGAGACCATTCCAGGGCCAGGTTGCGGGTGTCAGTGGTGGGCAAAAACAAACCGTTTTGCACGAAAGGCAAACTGTCATGATACACCGGGTCGCACTCTATTGATCGGGATGAAGAGTCACCCAGCTACGTACGGCGTCCAGTAATGGTAAGGATGGAGTACATAGGCAGACAACACTACTCTTGTTTAGGAGAGTGTCAGGGAAGACAGGCAAAGCAACCCCTCCAGGAGGTCGAGACAATGCATCGGCCTTTCCGTGGGCAGAACCAGAACGGTGTTTGATCTGGAAATCAAACGTAGCAAAAAACAGATGCCACCTAACCTGTCTGCTATTGACACATTTAAGGGAAGCTAGGTCCTGTAGATTTTGGTGGTCCGAGAATACAGTAATTCGATGCTTGGCACCCAAAAGGTGGTGTCGCCAAACGTGGAACACGTCCATTACTGCCAGGAGTTCTTTCTCGGTTACTGTGTAATGAGCCTCAGTGATGTCAAACTTGCAAGAATGGAAGGCTACAGGGTGCAAGCGACCCGTGGAGGGACAGGCTTGCAAAAGCACTGCTCCTAATGCAAAGGACGAGGCATCTGCCTCAACAATGAAAGGGAGTTCTGGGTTGGGGTGCTGGAGAACCGGGGCTGTGGTGAAAGCGGTTTTCAAGGTATCAAAGGCGTTCTGGTGTTCCTCCAACCATTGATAGGATGCGTGGGGACTGGTTAGAGCAGTGAGGAGAGCCACAATCGAGGAGAAACCAGAGATGAAACGCCTATAGAAATTTGCGAAACCCAAAAAGGACTGCAGGGCCTTGAGAGAGGTAGGAGTGGGCCATTCCAAGACTGCTCGTACTTTCGAATGGTTCATAGCCAACCCACCAGGCGTGATATGGAACCCCAGAAATTCAACACTATCCACATGAAACTGACATTTTTCGGGCTTTGCAAACAAAGAGTGTTTCTGCAAACTTGAAAGCACCTCCCTGACGTGCCGTACGTGCTCATCCAGATCCTGGGAAAAAACAGGATATCATCCAGGTAACCAACCACAGGATGTCGCTGAAGATGTCATTCATGAATCTTTGAAACGTGGCCGGGGCATTGCACAGGCCGAACGGCATGACCGCATACTCGTACAGACCATATCGAGTACAGAATGCAGTCTTCCATTCGTCCCCACTGCGGACGCAGACTAGATTATACGCCCCGCATAGATCTAGTGGTGTAATGAGGGGTATTGAGTAGCGGTTCTTTTTTGTGATTGCATTAAGCCAGCGATAGTCCACGCATGGACGTAAATCACCCTCTTTTTTAGGAAAAAGCAAATGGGACTAGCAGCCGGTGAGGTGGAGGTGTGTATGTGACCTAATCAGAGGGATTTCTGGACATAATCTTTCAAGGCTTGTTCCTCTGAAGGAGACAGAGAATAGATTCGGCCTGTAGGGACGATGGACTCAGGGATCAGATCAATAGGACAATCATAGGGGTGCTGTGGAGGAAGAACCACGGTCAAACACCTTAGCATAGTCCTGATGCTCAGGAGGAACGCCCGTGGCAAGCAACCCCACTACATGTGATTCTATCAGTGGATTTTCAGTCTCTCCCAGGGTCAGATGAGCGATAGCCCCTAAAGCCTGTGCGGGTGTTTTGGCTCCTGCAATGGTGGGAAGACAGAAATTCTGACACACATCCGACTCGAAATGGACTTGACCCGACTTCCAATCAATAAGCGGATTATGTTGTTGCAGCCAGGGTATCCCCAATATAAGACCGAACTATGGCATGGATATGAGATCAAAACTTATCGTTTCTTTATGGACAGTTTGAATCGTCAAGAGCAATGGTGCCATCTGTTGTTTAAGGGGACCTGAGACTAAGGCAGTACCGTCAACCGCTTGCACGGATTCCGGCTGGGTCTTGGTCAGTAGAGGCAGGTTCATGGAATCGGCCAAGGGAATATCAATGTAATTGCCCGTGGCCCCAGAATCGATTATAATGGTTACGGGGTGAGTGATCCCGGGTGTGGGTTGCAAGACAGCCTGTACATGGATAGGTCGATTGCGACCAAAAGCGGGAATGGGATTTGGGGAATAACATGAGGTGCTCGATCCAGCCCCCGGATCTATGATCGAGCAGTCCGAAAAACCTGTGACTTGGGTTTAAGTCGACGAGGACACTCCTTAACAAAATGGCCGTTTAACCCGCAGTAAAAGCAGGCGTTGTCTACCCTTCTCCGTTCTCTCTCAGTTGATGTGATAGGGCTCCTTATACCCCCGATCTGCATAGGTTTGCCAGAAGGTTCGGAGGGAGACGTAGGGGCAGACAAGGCCGTTGACTGGGTAAACCCAGCCTCTGCTCTGCGTTGGGACTGCCGGGCATCTACCTGGAGGGCCAAGTCTACCAGATCCTGAAACTGTGTTGGTAGCGAGGGGACAACAGAGAGGGCGTCCTTCATGGCATTGCTTAGACCTCTATAGAAGACCACTGCCTTCTTACTTTAGGGCCAGGACGTTTCTGCTGCTAATTGATTGAAGCATGTTATGTATTCAATAAGGGGCCCCCTCCCTTGGTTCAGGTCCAGGAGTTCTAGATCCCGGGACTGTGCTTTGTGTCTTGTGTCGAATACCCGGGACTTCTCTGTCACAAGCAGATTAAAATCGTAAAGGGTAGGGCTGTCATTCTCCAGTAGGGGATTGGCCCATGCTGCGGCCGTGCCTGCTAAATTAGATAACATGAATGCTGCCTTAGTAGTTGAATCGTGAAAGGCCAAAAGTCTGCACAAAAAATGCAACTTGCAATGGTTAAGGAATGCCCTGAATTTTCTAGGATCCCTCTCCGGGGGGTTGCTAAAGGGAACGGAGAGGGGAGTACCACAGGGGCAGGATTCTGGGGGCTTGGAACAAGGGGTGGACGGGGTTGTGGGGCAGGTGTTGCATCCCCAAATTCTGGATCTGCAGGTAGGGGGTGTCGGGCACTTTGTATAGTGTCCAGGCGCTGATAGATAGCTGTGTTAGCAGCGGCCATATCAGCCCGTAGCACTGTGATAGCCTGGACCATAGCGGTCATGGGGTCATCCGTGGCTCCCTCCATTGTATACACGACAATATGGCTTCACAGTCTGTCATGACTTGAATGTTGTGTAGACCGAAGAGACCTCCGTCCCCAAGTACCACACAGAGAGAACCAAGGTCACTCCCTGTGCAGTCCTTGAGGCCACAGGTGGGAGAAGAAGAACTCCGGAACCACGAACCTGTGGAGACCTCAAAAACCACTGCAAAGGAAACAGCAATTAAGTACCAGGCAATAACAGTTGACACTAATGCGGAAAGAACCAGAAATGGCTTACCAGGAAATGGCAGTGAGGGTGCTGCTAGCCCTTGGGGGTCAGGGTTCCCGGACTCACGTGGGCAGCGGTCCCAGCGCTGTGACAAGTGATGGTAAACCCCACGGAGCGTGATGAAACTGGTCCTCCTGACAGGAGAACCAAAGCCAGGTAACTGTGGAGCAGTTCACAAGGAATCAGGAGAACAAGATGCCAATGGTAAGGTAATCCAAAGAAGTCCAGAAGGCAGTCCGAGGTCATTCACCAGTGGAGCAATCAAAGTACCACTAGCCAGCAAGGGTAATCCAAAGAAGTCTGTGAATTCAAGGCCAAGGTCGAGTTATCCAAAGATCTAAAAACAGGTACGTGACACCAAACAGAGTTACGGGGAACAGCTGTGAAGCGGCGTTCGTACAGAAGTGTAGCATTTAAATCGGGCTACTTTCTGGTCACGTGGCGCGTAACCATGTCACGTGGTCGGGGTCCCGAGTCACGTGAGCGGGAGGCAGCAATCACGCGACGCGGAAGCATCCGAGTGTTTCTCCCGTTTCTCAGTCGCCGAGGGAGATGTCAATGACGGAACGGGCGCAGGCAGGAATGCACAATGTTACTGGTGGCAAACCGCGCTCGCACTTTAGGGTCAGCTCGCTGCACACGTGAGTCCCGTAGCACGTGTGAGGATGACATAGGGCAAGGACGGGCCAATGGAACCCCGGGGTTAATGGAAGAGGTGCGTGTGTGTAATGTAGAGTGCATGACATCTATGCACCCATTATTGGCTTCTATCATCAAAGCGTTGCCATAATCTAGCCTATGTAGAATTGTTGGCCTTGCTATGGTGGCACTGTTCTTCTCGTTCAAATAGGGCTTAAGGTGCTTCAGTAGTCGGAGGTAGTATTGGCAGTTTTTGTTTATGTAGTTGACATGAGCTTCGGCACATAATGACACTTCAAGATAAATTCTCAAGGTCTTTACTTTTTCAAAGACCGGAATCTCTCATATTCTTTACCTAGTTTGGCTTGCGAATGCCTTGATCCAAATATCATCAGCTCTGCTCCCGTTCAGACACATCCAATTGGCCTTCGTCCAAGTCTCAATGTTGTTGTAAATGATCTCAAGATTACGTGGATCTGCGTCATAACAACCAGTTAGCTCCTTTACAAGTTGAGTATCGTCACTGTAATTGGTAAAGAAGGCAGCAGTGTCCTCAAGCACTGTGCAAAAATCTCTGAGATATAAGTTGAAAAGCAAGGGGGATAGACATGCCCTCTGTGGGACTGCGTATTTGATGGGTTCAGCGGGTGAGAAGTTTTCCCCCCAGTGTGTCTTAGACTTTCGGTTAGCTAGAAATGAAAGTATCCATCTAGTGGCCTTTGCTGAGCAGCCTCCCATATGTTCCAGCGCCCACTGGAGTTGATTGTGGTCTAATAAATCAAAGACTGCCGGCAAGTTGAGTAATATCAATACACCCAACTTGCCTTTGTCCATAATCTTGAGCATGTGCGACTTAAGATCTAGCATTGCTGTTTCTGTGCTATGAGCACTTCTAAAGCTGGGTTGTTGCTGGTGTAGTAAGTCATTGGCTTCTACAAATGCTTGTAGTTGTATTGCTGCTGCTTTATCCAGAATGCTCAAAATGAAATTACAATTAGTGATTGGATGCAAATTATTTGGGTCTTTCTGGTCCAGACCTGTTTTGTTCACTAGTGGTGTAACTAACTATTTTGATGTCTTCTGGTATGTAACCATCTCTGAATGAAGAGTTTACTAGGCATGTAAGGAAAGGTGTAAAAATATCCCTATGTTCTAGAATCACCTTACAGGGTAATATATTCTCTGCACATGTCATTGGTCTCAAAGTTGTCAGAATAGACTTCATGCGCTCTTCCGTGATGGGTAGAAAATAAAACTGCTCTGCTATTTTGATGGATTTTGTCGAGGCAGGGCCATGGCTTGAGGATTCTTAATTGTTTCACGCACCTTCAGGATTTTAGCTGTAAATGCCTCCTGGACTTTTAAAAATTCTTCCTGAGTTGGTTCAATTGAGGGGGACAGAGCCTTTGGTTTTTTCAAGGATTTCCGGATCTCGAAAAGTTTACTTGTGGAATTAGCTGCTGTTATTATTTGCTCATTGTAGAAGTTATTTTTGGTATCTTTAATATTTTGTTATATTTTAACTGTACTTCCTTCCACTTGTTCTTATTATCCGCAGTAGACTGTTTTATCCATCTGAATTCAAGTCTTCTTTTCTCTCTTTTTAGGCTGGCTAATTCGCTGTTAAACCATTTTTTATGGTTTTTATTTGCTCTAAATTATTTCCATCTGTTAGGGGCCATCTGGTCAACCAATTCTTGCACTTATGTATTGCATGTCAAGACTAATTCTTCGCATGAGTCGGCATCTGTTATCCGCTCCATAAGGTCTTGTATACACTGTGCCAGCTGTTCTGGCATAATTTTGGTAACCTTTCTTTTCTTAATTCGTTTGTGATCATTATTCTTTTTGGACACTGGTTCCTGCGTCATATCAGGAAATGCAACCAAGAACAGTGTAGAACCCATAAGAAATGAGTCCTCCCGTCCCCTGCACCCCTGTTAGTAGTCAATGTTAGTATGATTCATTCTTTTCATAGATACAATGTTAGATAATTTATTAATCACTTTTTATGACAAAATGTGACCATGTAAGAAGCAGCTTTTAAATAAAGTCATTTGAGAGACAACTCATGAATCTGTTTCATCACCAATGTATTAATCTCATACATGTACTTTATACTATGTAGGTGATCAATTCTGCGGAAATATACAATTAAAATCTTCTGAGTTCAAAATTTAACAAACTAGTTTTATCAAACAAAAAAAGGAGGTTGACGCATTTCGAGAGAATATTTCTCTCTTCTTCAGGAGCATATCGTTTTTCAATAAATAAAGTAAACATTTTTCAAACTTTTTCAAATATCCCAGCGATATGAATGCATCTGTGTTCTAGTCTTCAACAGTTGTGTTTTCCATAGCCTTAGTGTTTGCATGTGCCATCTCTATTTCAAATGTTCATCATATGTGGAGTGATGGTTACTCAATTGAAGTGACTGTAATTCCGATATCATCAAAAGTGTCCTGTATGTGATGTAAATGACATCATGTTATTAACTTAGTTCTAGCAAATAGGATCGCTGCATTCTATTAGTCAACTTAGTCTGCTATGGCCGTTTACCTGTAGCTTATTGATGTTCTATTCAATATGGTAATGTTGATGCTGTCAATAAGGTAGATAGTATGGTGCTGTGGTCTTTGAAAACTTCACCATTGAAAAAAGGAAGCTGTGTCCTGAAATGTAGGTAGGTGGGGTTTAGTGTGGATATATATCCATTACCAATGAAAAATAATGAAATGGTACATGAAGGGTACCACTTATATAATGCTACAACTAATTTCTAATGTTTGCTCACCTTATAATCTTGTGCTGTATATGAGGCTAGGTTTCAATGTGGTCTCATGTTATCATCAGGCTGCATTAGAGTCATGTTAATGTTAAATGTTATGTTAAATGTTAAAGCTATTTGTACCGCGCACCGTCACCAACGGAATTGGTCCCCAGGCGCTCTGGCGGATCTGTAAATGAGAAGGTGGGATGGGTTAGTAAGGTGAAGACATAGCTCTCAAGCATTGTGTCGGAAAGGCAGGTGAAATCACCCGATTTTGTTTTTGGCGGGTGAGACGCCCATTGGAATGAATGGGCGTGCATGAGGTTTGGCGGGTGAGTCAGCCCTTAACAAGGCGGGTGACACCCGTCAAAAGCGTGTGAGTTGAGAGCTATGGGTGAAGAGGGAGTAGGATAGTGAGAGGAGTGGTGTTCTGTTGGCAGCTTCAGCTCGGTATACACCAGATGCTGAGCTTTGGTGCGGCATGTGCTTTTGCTCTGGTTTATGTGTTGTTGCAGTCTGTATGTAGTCTTGCCTCATATTCTGTAGAAAATACTGATTGCTTAGTATAGTACTGAAGTCTGGGCATAGGATAACTTCTACACTGTTAAAGCCCGGTGAAAAAGAGGTTTGGTATGGCTTACTTGCACCCGTGTTCTGCAGAGCTTGTTTCTGCTGTTGCAGCCGAGGCCGTGTTTGTCGGACTCACTGTTGCTAGGAGACAGCCGTTCGGTGCGCGGGATGTTTACTTATTGAACGTGCTCACGTATGGTGCAGGGCTTTCTGGGAATTGAAGTACTTAGTGAGCAGGTGAACGTACTCGCGTTTATTATAAAGTATTCTGGGAATTGGAGTTAGTTCAACACGAAGATGAAGTGTACATTCATGAGAATGTTTACTATGCCTGTTCCATATATCTATGTGCTAAACTTATCCATTTGGAAAAAGGTGTGTCAAAGTGCAGACACTGAATATTATGCAGCAATATCTCTGATTGCAGTATGTATGTATTGGTGGCAATACCCACTCAGTAATCTATAATGTGTCACTCTGGACTTAGTATTTTTTAAAAAATAAACAGTAACCATCATTCCATATAGGTGAAAAAGGTAAATGCGTTATTCCAAAAATTATACATTACTCTTTACCGAGGTTTGGAAGCCCGAGTTTGTGTCAATTACTTCAATACATTGTATATGCAGAAGCACAACTCGTTTTCAGAAAAAATGACGTGTATCACATTGCTTAGAACTAGATATCATGATACCTAAATTATTTGTTTTGAATTACAGTCTCCACTGTTCTTAGTTACTTTTTGACTTTCGATACCAGAGTCATATTTCTCTACCCCGCACCCTTGACTTACGTTTCCTACCAGTGAGCCTTAGGAGCTCCAAATATTTGAACTGTTACCGTCTAATACATTTCTTCAAATTGATGGTTTGCTGGTAATCTATTGGATCGAAATAGTTTACTTATCAGGAAATGCACCTTGAAATGATCTGACCATATACATGGTGTGGTCCCTTCCACTGTGACATCCAAGTTGCATGTTGCCACCCAGTCAAGCTAATTTTTATTCAATGTAGTTGGTTTGCATTTGCTCACCCTGAAATCAATATCATTAAGTGCTTTTTCCAATGCTATTGCTTCTTTATCCTTCGGGTCTCCCCTCCAACGATTAAGATCTCCCAGAAATAAGGTTGATGTATTAGGTCCCTTAAGATTACGTAACGTCTGGGATATTTCCTCATTGAATTCTGGCATGGAGGATGGTGGTCTATATATCAATATGACATTTATGCAACTGTTGCTTGTATATTGCTTGCTTATTTCAGGTGGAGGGTTTCACAACCCTGGCAACAGCTTGGGGCTGTGAACATATGAATGTCATTCCTTGCAATGACCACTAATCCTCCTCCCTGACCCAGATCCCTGTTCATTCTTGGGCGTGCTAGTATCAAGTATCCACGTCTCTGTGAGACATAACACATCTATGTTATTATCAGTAATGAGGTCATGTATGTTCTGTGCATGATTGTTCAGTGATCTAGTGTTGAGCAGACATAATTTTATTTCTTTTTTTGTGACCACTTCCTTCGGTGTTGTTATGCCTGGTCCTGCTTATGTGGTGATGATAGGTTCTAGTTGTCCGTGTCCTTTATTTCCTTTAGCCTTATGCGGACTGTATTTTTGAGGCTGTCTAGTTCCACCTATTTTGTCCTCTTTTAGATCTGCTTTACCTATTTCTGTGGTGTTGGTGCTTTGTTCTGTTATGAGGTGGTGTGGTAGTCATATCAGTGACTATAGCCCTAGGTCTCACTTCTTCTATAGTGTTATGTATATATCGATGTGCGCTCGCCATGCACTGTGCATTTTGCAGGTCGAGCAGTACTTTTAGCTGTTTCATGTACCCCATGACTTACTTTCAGTAGATGTGGAGCTGATGCATGCCCAGTTTCCTGGCCTCTAACGCCGATGACAGGAAGGACCGACGATGACCGGCTTGCCCCGGAAGTGCCGGCGCTGAAACGCCTGACGTCTCCTGAAATGCCATGCCGGGATGCTTGGGAAATGTTGTTTTCCTATGCAGAGCGTACCCCGCAGATACCACACAGCTTCTTCGTCCGAGTAATTTTGGCATTGTGGGACTTGAAATCCCCAATGTTCAACTCACTCCTTTTCAGTTTCAACTTTACCATTAGTATAGTGGGGTCCCAAAGAAAAGTTATTAAAGGGGGTTTCCCATTCTTCCTGACCTGCTTCCGCCTCATACGATCCTCCCGCAGAACACCACCCCCAGGGTCAGGGTCAGGATCAGGAAGCATCTGCCTTTCCATGGCCACATGAGAAGAGTCCCAGGGCAGGTTTTCTGGGGGAATCACCTCCGATTTATCAAACTTGCCTCTCCAACCGCTTCTCAGAAATCTGAACTTCAGTCTCTTCTTAGTGACCATGCTCTCCACTCTATCCATAACCTACCTACCCACACAGGGGGTACATCTTTGGATCTCTTATTGATCTCCACCTCTCGATCAACCACTAATGCTACTGTCACACAATCCATATCTGATCACTCATGTTTTTCCACCACTATCTCCCTTTCACCCTCTCACCCTTCCTCACCACTTGCTTCACCTATTACTAAAAGGAAATGTAATCATCCTTGTCCAATCCCCCTTTTCTCTCTGATCCTACAGTTTTCACTCTCTTCCTTCACACCCGATGCCTCCTCCACAAACACTGCCTTCTACAGCTTCCCATGTCTACTATAAGACTTGTTCTTCTCTCACTTCCCACTGCTTACTTTCACACCTAAGTCTCAGCATCCTTAATCATGGATCCCCCAACATATGTTCTCTCCACACAGACATGTGTTGGCTCTGTGCAAATGGAGGTGTACCCACTCACATGAGGACCTACAACTCTACCTCTCTGCCTTGAACACTCTCAAGTCCACTCTTGATAGAGCAAAACTCCTAATCTAATCCTTATTGACCCTCACTTCAACCACCTTCGCCAGCTACAGGGCACCCTAACCTAAGACCTCACAACTCCTAAATCTATGACTATTAACACTACTATCACAGCTAATGACCTTGTTAAATCCTTCGCTGCAATAAATTAAAATATTAAAGATTCTCTCCTGACCTTCCTCACACTCCCTCCTCCTAATTCTGACACTCCGCATACTCTACCATCATCCTCCACTTCTATCTCCCCACTTTAGTCACACTAATACTGACAAAGTCCTATCTCTACTGATGAAGGCTTACCCCTCTCATGCCCCATCAGACCCTCTTGTTCTTCAGATAGTCAAGCCTATTGCCCCTTTAGTGGCCTCTCACTTCGCTGAACTCTTTAACCTGTCCTGTGACACTGCTTACTTTCCCCCTGTTTTCAAAACTGCCACTGTAATCTCTCTCCTAAAAAAGCAAGGGGTTGACACGAGCCTACTTGCTAACTTTCACCCTGTGCCTCTCCTTTCGCACTATTCTACAGTGCTCAAAATGGTTGTGTTGAACCGTTTTACCAATGTCTAAGACATCCACAACCTTCAAGACCTGCTACAAGCAGGTTTCTGCTCCTGTCACGCCACAGAAACTGCTCTCACGAACGTGTCCAACATCCTTGCCTCTACTAAGCACTCCAACCTATCCTCTATGCTAATTCTCCTTGACCTGTCTGCTGCCTTTGACTCTGATCTTCTTAATATTCCCTTTCTTCTTGGGATTCGCAATCAAGCCCTTGCCTTGGGGCACTAATCTCCTCCTTTGCGTTCTCGTACCTACTTTTTGCAGATGACATCCAAAACGTCTTCTCTTTTCCTGAACTCTCCTCTGATCTCTCTATCAGAATTTCCAACTGTCTCTCTGCCATTAAATATTGGATGGATTATCACTCTCTGATGTTAAGCTCTACTGAAACAGATAAACTCTTCTTCCCTGGCAAAAGTTCTCTCTCATCTCTTCCTCTGCCTATCCAGTTCCCGCTTGACACTCTCCCCTATTCTCCTTCAGCTAGAAACCTCAGTGTCATCTGTGACACTTTTCACACCTTCTCTACTTTCACCTTCAGAACTAGAACAACAGCTTGCCTGAACCTTCTAAATAGTAGGAAAATCAGGCACCTCCTTCCTTTCACCACCACCAAGCATCACTTAACCACTCTTGTTTTCTCTAAACTGGACTACTGTGCCAGCATCCACTTTGGTCGCACCAACTATGCTTTCTGTTCTCTCGAATAGATTGAATAGATCATTAACTTCGCTACCAGGACTCTCTTTGAACTCCCTCACTTCACACCTACTTCCTCGTAGCGTCACCAGGCTGGATGCTGATGTTGTCAAACAGGGCCATGTTTACATTTATTCTCCTAGTTCACAAATCTATCCATGGTAAGGCACCACTGTATCTTTCATCCTCTATCCAACTCTACAACCCTTCTCGTCTTTTACCCTCTGCCATCTCGACTACCCTTGTTGCTCCTAACTGTCCCTGAGCTTCCTCATGCTTCCACTCTTACTCTCTTCTTGCTCTGCTTGGATGGAATTATCTTCCCTCGGATATCCGAGAAACACTCCACATCGATGTGTTCAAAACCAAACTAAAAGCCTACCTCCTTGCCTCTGAGTCAGCTTCTTAGGTATATAGCATTGCTGCTGTTACAATTGGTTAGTGTCCTTTGTGTCCACGGAAAATGCCAGCCGATGCCGATAGTTTTGCTCTTGCTTGTGCTTGAGCAAGAGCTACACTGTCCACAGGGTGTGTGTCCAGTTGGTGGTGCTTGGTTCCATATGGTAGCCACTGTTTCACCTTTCGCCTCTTTGTAGGTGTGGATGAGAGCGTCCCGCAGATTCCCTCTTCTCTTGATCGCGAATCTGGGTGTTTCTAAAGTTGCTTCTCCCACATTCAGAATTGGCCACAGCTTCAGGATCTCTTTCTTAAGTTTGTTTTTCATGGGGGAGTAGCTCATTACTGCTGTAATCTTGTCTTGTTTTGCCTCAGTTCTCCTGCCTTGTTGCAGGGTAGTGTCTCACAAGATGTTTTTGGCTCTTTTTTGAGCCTGCTTGATAGTGTTCCTCGAGTAGCCCTGTGCTGTCAGTTTATTCATGAACATCTACAATCATGTAGCCTATGACTAAAGTTGCCCTCCAACATTTCTTCCTAAGCCCTTGTAATTTTACTACCCCTAGGATGCACTGACGAACCGGCTTCCTCGAACATCATCACATCAATATGCACTAAGGCACACGTATATAACATCACGTTTGCCTTCATTGACCCATGTCGTATGACGCGGGCACACAACGCTCCAAGATGGAGTCGCTGCAAACACACAGCTTGTGCTAAGTCTGCCCCCTGTATCCAAATCGTAGTGCGCATGCGCAAATCGCGCATATGAATGTCAACACCGGGTTCTTTCATTGTGTGTAGAACCCGGTGTAACGTCGAAATCTGCTCAGCCGTCGAAAAATGCTTAGGGTGCTACTGCGCATGTGCTGTGTTGGTGCGCATGCGCAGTAACGACTGTCAGGAAAGCATTTTTCGACGGGCAATTTCGCCGAAGATAGCGCATTGATAGCCCATTTTCTGACGTTACACGGGCCTGTTAAGAGATCTCCCTCCCTCCCAGGGAGATGCAGAGTGAGAGGGAGGCAAATCCGAGGGGAAGCCCCTGCCAGTGTCTCCCTGTCCCCTTTCCCCCTGCCAGTGTCTCCCTGACCCCCTTCCCCCTGCCAGTGTCGCCCTGTCCCCCCTTCCCCCTGCCAGTGCCTCCCTGTGCCCCATGCCAGTGTCTCCCTGTGCCCCCTCCCAGTGTCTCCCTGTCCCCCGCCAGTGTCTCCTTGTCTCAACGCCAGTGTCTCCTTGTCTCCCTGTGCCCCCTGCCAGTGTCCCCCCGCCAGTGTCTTCCTGTCCCCCCTGCCCCCTGCCAGTGTCTTCCTGTCCCAACGCCAGTGTCTCCCTTGCCCCCCGCCAGTGACTTCCTGCCCCCGCCAGTGTCTTCCTGTCCCAAAGCCAGTGTCTCCTTGTCCTCCCTGCCCCCCGCCAGTGTCTTCCTGTCTCCTTGTCCCCCCGCCAGTGTCTCCTTGTCCCCCGCCAGTGTTGCCTTGTCCCCCCTGCCCCGCCAGTGTCACCTTGTCCCTCCTGCTTCCCGCCAGTGTCTTCCTGTCCCCCCTGCCCCCGCCAGTATCTCCTTGTCCCCCTGCCAGTGTCTTCCTGTCCCCCCTGCCCCCCGCCAGTGTCTCCTTGTCCCCCCTGCCCCCTGCCAGTGTCTCCTTGTCCCCCCTGCCCACCACCAGTGTCTCCTTGTCACCCCTGCCCACCGCCAGTGTCTTCCTGTCCCCCCTGCCCCCCGCCAGTGTCTCCTTGTCCCCCCTGCGCCCGCCAGTGTCGCCTTGACCTACTGCCCCCGCAAGTGTCTCCCTGTCCCCCCTGCCCTGCCAGTATCTCCTTGTCCCCCCGCCAGTGTCGCCTTGTCCCCCCTGCCCCCCGCCAGTGTCTTCCTTTCCCCTCTGCCCCCCGCCAGTGTCTGCCTGTCCTCCCTGCCCCCGCCAGTGTCTGCCTGTCCCCCATGCCCCCCGCCAGTGTCGCCTTGACCTACTGCCCCCGTGAGTGTCTCCCTGTCCCCCCTGCCGCCGCGAGTGTCTCCTTGTCCCACCTGCCCCCCGCCAGTGTCTTCCTGTCCCCCCTGCCCCCGCCAGTGTCTTCCTTGTTTCCCTTCTTGTCTTCTCCTCCCACTCCCTCCCCTGCACTATCTTGTAGATAGTCACTTGTTTTGTTCCTCTCCTTACCGCTTTCCATTTCCCCCCCCTTACCTCCCCTCCTCCCCCCCTCCTCTTGTCACTCTTGAACTGCAACAATTGTCGTTGGGCATAGTAATGTTACTGCTAGTTTTGTCTCCTTTTTTCCCCCCTCACCTCTCCCTTATTGTTCCATGCACTTGTACTATCTGTTATGATTTGATAGTTATTTTTCACATTCTGACCTGTTTCAAGGACCTGTTTGAATGTAATTTTATTCTCCCATGTTCCCACCCTCCTTGAAGCGCTTTGAAACACATTGTGTATAGGCGCTATACAAATAATCAATCAATCAATATGCTGTCACGTTGAGGGTTCTACTTCCCAGGTGAGGGTAAGCTATGTGATGTTTAACTTTCCTCTCCCCGTGCACATAATTATAGGCTCTCTACATGAGCAATGCTACATAACCGTTTCCTCAGAGGGGGGCTGGCAGACTCTCATAAAATAATAAACTGGCCATCGCCGATGGCTTTTAGAAGTGAAACTATGTCATTTACACTTATACTAACATCATAGCCATTTTAAGACCCCCAGTGACCTCAAAAGGGCACTACTATGTGATACGAACTTTGTTAAAGGTACTTATATAGCGCACCGTCACCAACGGAATTGGTCCCCAGGTGCTCTGGCAGATCTGCAAATGAGAAGGTGGGATGCGTTAGTAAGGTGAAGAGGGACTAGGATAGTGAGGAGTGGTGTACTGTTGGCAGCTTCAACTCGGTATACACCGGGTGCTGAGCTTTGGTGCGGGTCTCAGTCAGTCCGCGTGTGCTGTAGGTGCGGTTTATGTGTTGTTGCAGTCTGGTGAAGTGTGTGCGGCTTGTGCGAGAGATGGTTGTGTGAGTTTTTTTAGAAAGATACGCATGCAGAGAATTTGAGCTTATATTGGTTAGTGGGTTATATGAAATTTAACATGCTAACATTCACGGTTCTGTTTAAGTGTAGTACTTGCTAATCTACATATTCCGTCCAAGTGTGGCACTTGCTAATCTTCCCAATAGTTATCTCGATGTAGGGCAGGATGATGATCTCCATTCTAAGTGTGGCACATGGTAACATTCAAGTTCCATCTATGTGTGGCACGTGCACCTCACTTTTTCTATCTCTATGTGATGCAGGCTGAGGTTAAGAATTCCATATAAGTGTGGTATATGCTAACATTGGGAATTATGTTCGTAAGTAATGCAAAACAACATTTACAGTCCAGTCATGCGTAGATTTAGGTCGGAGGTCATACATTTCTCTAAATGTGCATGGTGTAAGCCTATGGCGGTGTACTTTAGGGAGAGGTATGGTAGAGTGGTGAGGGCTTTCTGGAGTAGAGTAATTGCTATACGCCCTACCCAAGCCACAATTACAGTTTTAGTTGGTGTCTGTTGACTGCTGGCTTCATTGGCTTCCCCTGCTGACACCTGCAGACATGTCTTGGAGCCGCCATTGTAGGAGCCGCCCTTGTCCTTGGGGCCTTTAGCCGAAGGGGCTGCACGGGTAGTGGGCTGCTCTGCGGTGTCCTTGATGAGGGCGTGGTGCGCCAATCAGGGCGGGGGGGCATTTAGGGAGGCGGGTAGAGGGATGTTCAGGAAGCGGGTTGGGAAGGGGAGAGGGACCACGCGCCGAATGCGCTCACCGTGCTTTTAAGCACAGGTGCAAAAACGATTTTGGAGGCCACAAGATGGCGCGGTCAGGGGGCACCTACCTGATCAGCATCTCACGTTCAGAATTAGGAAAAAGATGTTCATGAAAAGATCCTGTATATCAATGGGAAGGCTGTAAACGGCTACCTTTCACCCTGCGATTGAACCCACATTAGCCCTTTATCTCTCCAGCATGGCAAACAGTTTGGAGCAACACAGTGCAGCTAAGTGAAAAGGGGCATCAGCCCTCAGTAAACATTGGGCTGCTCCATGTTCACATTTAGAGATTCTGGAGAATGTTAGTGCAGCTACCGCACGAAGGGATGAAAGAAAGCACTGCTTCAACATGTGCACAGAATCGCCATGTGCAACACAATCTGTGGGGATTTCATACTTTCTATGCATATGTTGACTCAGGCTTTCCTTATGGAGTCAAGTGGGGCCTGGGGGAGCCTATTGCATTTGTCTACTGCTCGTGTTTGTTTTCCTTTCCTCCTGTTTCATGTCTGCATGTATTTTAGTTTCTTTTCCTGGTGTTGTTAGCTTGTGACAATGTTTTTTTTGTGCTAGACTGCAGGTACCAGTGAGTCATTGATCATTTCCACGGGACTGCTGCTGCTGAAGTGTTTTCACATTGTCCCCCCCCTGCCCCCTCTCATGATTAAGTATAGGCTTATATAAAATGGGGACATTGTATTATATATACCAGCACACGAGAGAGAGAGAGAGAGAGAGAGAGTACGTGTGTTCGGAGGGCTCCTGCAGGCTGCGAACCGCAGGGCCATTCCCCGCCTGCGAATACTACAGGCCCTGCATTCAGCAACAGATAAGTGCTTTTATCTAACAAGTCAGACTATTGGTTAATTCCGGAGTGTTTATTTGGATAGAACGCAAGCAGCGTTCAGGCAAGGCAGCGCTCTCGGGAGGAGCATTGTGTTCGGGGAGTAACTGAATAGAACGCAAGCAGTGTTTGGGCAATGTAACTCTTAAAGGCATTGGGAAGTGTATGGAGTACAGAGGTGCTCACAGCTGATAGCAACTTCCGATGCACAGTAGCATGAGTGGCGGAGAACCGGCACCACAAATCGACTGCATTTGCATGCTGTAGACCGCCAGTGGGCAGTTTTGGTAGCTTGTCAAGTTTTCTGTTATACTGTTCCGCAACACAAGCTCACACATGCTTTTGATTTCTTTGTAGCGGCGCTCCGCTGGATCAAAACGGCTTGAACATTGGGACCGCAGCTCATGGCAGACGTACCCCGCTGCACGACACAAAGCTAAGTGCCATCTTGTTTCTTTAGTTAATGTGTATTGGTTGTGAGTTCCAACAACCAACGCATTGCATGTAACCAGTGGGTATATGATTGCAATGTACTAGTGAACCTGTTTAAGGTGTGCCGGTTGTGAGTTCAAACAATCAGCACAATGTGAGTGCGTACCAGTAACGCACCAGAGAATCCTAAAATACAATGTGCCAGGTATCAAAGCAGAATTACTAGGGCCGGAGAAGGCCAGACTAGGCAGGGCTTTGGGGGGCATAGTGTGCTAGTGTGCAGGAGTGGGTGGGCGGAGCATCAGCGATTTCAGGAACCCCAGTAGGGGGGCAACAAGTCAAACCTTTTCCCTGAATCCCCTTACCCATCCATTACCTCTTGATGCTCTATCCGGTTTCCATAATCACCCCTACCTATCCAATCCAGCAGACCCTAACCCTCTTTCCGCGGCGGGTCACGGGGGCCTGAGATTGTGTACAATCCAGGCACCAAGATCCAACGGGGAGGCAGGTGTACGTGCTACCTTCGCCCAAGACCAAGAAACCTGACACCCAGTCACTAAGTAGAGTAACCTGAATAACTCATATGTCCTGTCCCCTTTCCTCCATCCTTGTGGGTGATTCCACCGATCAAGACAACCGGTGGTGCTGTGACAACCTGCCTCAAGATTAAGAAGAAGCAAGAATGTTCACCAGAACCGCCTGACCGAACGCTGCATCCCACCTGGAACTGGTATCGAGGGAATAGTGCTTACAGAAAGCAGACGAAGTGGCTCAAGTAGCCGCCTTGCTAATGACTTCTGGAAAGACCTCGTCCGGGAGAGATACATCTTCAGCGCTCTCCAAGTCTAAGGAATGCAATACCCTTTCAGCACCGACGGCGGGTTTGGAAAGAACGCTGGCCGGCAGATTTCCTGGTTCAAATGGAACAGAGAGACCACCTTGGCCAAGAAGTTTGGATGAGTGCCCAAGATTACCTTGTCATTGTGGAAGGTGGTGAAGGGCTTGCACGACAGAGCCTGCAGCTCGCCGACTCTGCTTGCAGAAGTGAGCGCTACCAACAGTATTGCCTTGAGCGTCACCAGCCTGATGTTGACCAAGGCCATTGGCTTGAAAGGTTTACGCTGTAAAGCCGCCAGAATCACGCTGAGGTCCCAGACCGGGTGTGTGCCCATGAACCAAAGGAAACCGTCTGGACAACCCCTTGAGGTGAGCCTTAAGCACAGGGGTGGCCGCCAAAAAAATGCGCTCTGGGGAGTTCTTGTAGGCCCCAATGGCCACCAAATAGGTGCGACAGGTATCAACCTGGTCTCCATAGCGAGCCAGATGTGTAGAAAAGGCCAGTACGTCGTCCAGGGTGCAGGTGAGTGGGGTCCAGCCCCTTGTCGTGAGCCCAGTGCCAGAACCTGGTCCACCTACTCTTGTACTGAGAACACGTGGAGGGCCTCCTGGATGATTTCCCAGTTGTCGTACGAAAACTGGGAGTGGGGCAGTCTCCGCTGATCAGGAGCCAGGCCAAGCGGGCCAGCTGGCTGGGTCCGGGTGCTCCCAACGCCCTGCTGCGTCAGGAAGCCCCTGCAGGGGTGTGGGAAATGGACAGGCCCCTGGGAGCGCAACTGCAGCAGGTCGGAGAACCAAGCCCTCGACAGCCAGTGGGGGGGGGGGCGATTAGGAGGAGGCTGCAGTCTACTGAGGCTCAAAATGTGCAGAGGGTCCGCTGGAGCAATGGAGGAGGAAACGGATAGCAACTGCCAGCAGAGTTGGAACGTGTCGCCCAGAGACCCCTGGCCCCACCCCGCCCATGAAGCGAAGAGGGGGCACTTGGAATTCAGAGGAGATGCAAATAAGTCCAGATCTGGGAACCTCCATTTCTGGAATAGGGGCAACAAACAGTTGATGTGTAATTCCCATTCGTAGGTGTTTAGCCCCAGGCGGCGGAGATGTTCAGCTTCCGCATTGTTGTCCCCCGGGGGATGGACCGCAGATATCCATGTCCCCTCCAACTGGGTCCCTCCCAGATTGACACTGCCTCCATGCACAGGAGGGGAGAGGGGGTGACGCCCTGCTTGTTCAAGTAGAACATCGTCGTGGAATTGTCGGTCCTGACCAGAACCGCGTCGCCCCTGATGACCAGTAGAAAAGCCAGGCCTACCACTTTGAGATGCAGCAGATTGATATGCAGGAGGGCCTCCGTTCTGGACCATGTGCCATGAATCAAATGGCCATCTAGGGTAGCCCCCAGCCCGAGAGGGAGGAATCCGTCACTACCAGAGTGGGCTCTGGCTGGGTGAACGGGGCTCCCACTGCCACATTGCACTTATTTCTTTTCTTGAGAACTATCCCACACCCTTTTTGTATTAGTTGTGAGGTTTGGCAATAAGTTTCTTAGTATAGGCCCTTTTTATTTTATTAAACTTTATTTATTTAGCTTGACAACACAGAATAGGCAGAAGCCCAACAGGGGCAGACGTGACAATTGCAGTGCATACAGTCCGATTTCAACATTGTACATTGCTTTGCGGGTATGAGCAGAGGGGCGCAACAACACAGGAGCAATTTGGGTAATCAAAAGTTCAGGCCATGGTGGAGGTGGGAGAAGATGAAGTAAGAGATGCACCATAAGAGTCTGTAGCTATGGAGGCCATATAAGAGCAGAATCTCAGCCATATGTTCCTGGACCTGGAATGCGTCGGCTGTTGATTAGCCCAGACCTCTTCCGTGTCAATTGCCCAGGTGACTGCCCTAAGCCATTGCGAGTGTGAGGGTGGACCAGGGCGGAGCCAGCATAGTAAGATGCAGTGGACAGTGAGTAACATACAGAGGCCCGCCAGCTTTTTGGGGTCGCGACTCAAGTCCGGGAAGTCATGAAAGAAACACAATGCAGGGGATGGAGCGACTGTGCAGTCCAAAATGACAGTCATAGTAGTACATATCTCCTCCCAGTACTGCGCTAGTTTAGGACAGGACCAGATCATGTGTATGTATGTGGCGCTGTCGGTTCCGCACCTGGGGCATCTGGGGGAGTGGTCCTTGGACATGCGGTGCAACTGAATTGGAGTGAGGTGATACCTGTGCAGGACTTTGAACTGGATTAATTTGAATCAGGAGTTAAAGGACACATTGTGGGTGCGCGCACACATGAGATTCCAGCGTTGGTCGGACATCACCACCCCCAAGTCCTCTGCCCATTTATGTTTCAGTTTGTCGCAGGGGGTGGTTGATCTGGCCTATACAGGGCATATAGTCTGGATACCTTCCCCCTAAAGGAGTTGAAGCTGCATAGCTCCGCAACTACTGGGTCGTTGGGAAGTAGCGCAGGGAAGTCAGGCTATGTGATTTTAAGAACTCTGCGGAGGGAGGAGTATTGGAGCCACGTGGATGGTTTCTGTCTGAGGATGGGTGGAAGATCCGACCACTCAACAAAACCACCACTCTCAAAGATGTCCCGGATTGCCTCGTAGCCTGTTTCAGCCCACCGGTGTATGATGGATGATGGTAAGTATGGGACCCCTGGGAGGAAATTCCACAGTGGTAGATCGCCGTGGAATGGATAGGATGTTCCTGATAGCACATCCCTAGCCCACTCTAAAATCTGGAAACTAACAGGGTCTAGTGACTCTAACATGATCGGCAATGGGGAGAGAATCAAGGAGTGGACGTCTCGGCCACTGACTGCCATTCTCTCGAGTCTAACATGCGGAGGGGGATCCTGTGTGTTAAACCAGTGCGAGGCGAAGTGGGCCTGCGCCACCAGCCAGTATTTGAGAAAATCTGGGGCACTGAATCCGCCGCTTTACATGGGGGTGGACAATGTTGCAAGTTTTAGTCGGACTGCCCCAGAATGCCACAGATAAAGTGTTAATAGTGCGGGTCAACGCTTGGAAAAAGAAGTCTCCCCGGCAACAGGGGCAGATTGATTAACTTATATAAAAGTTGGAGTACGACCATCTTTAGAACCCCCCAATTCGACCTGCCAGGGAAATTGGAACTCTCACCCAGCCAGAAGCCTTTTCAGAGAGTTTCGTGAGTTACTGATAGTTCTCCTGGAGCAATGTCTCAGGACGGCGAGTCACCTCTATACCGAGGTAAGTAAATTTCGATTGGGACCAAGTGAACCCCATAAGATCGGGAGGGGAACGTGTGCATTCAGTGAGTGGGAACAGGGTGGATTTGGAGCAGTTTACTTTGAGTCCAGAAACACACCCAAAGTGGACAACGTCTTCCAGTATCGGGGCAAGGTTGATAGCGGGAGACCGGATATAGAGCTGGGCATCGTCTGCATTTAAAGAGATGATAACCGCTTGGCCTGCTGTTCGTAACCCTCTGCGAGCGTGCCACTGGCACATCTTATCAGCAAACGGTTCCATAGCTATAGCAAAGATTAAGGGGGGAAAAGGGGCAGCCCTGCCTCGTACCTCTGGCAATTCGAAATAGGGATGAGCATCTGTCCTCAGTACGGACCCTAGCCACCGGGTCTGAGTAAAGTAGCCCGACCCATGAACGAAAACTGGGCCCAATTTTACATTTTCCGAGGACCCGCCAAAGGTACTTCCAGGACACGGAGTCGAATGCTTTTTGCATGTCCAGTGTAGCAACTACAGCTTGCACGTTCGGGTTAATTCTACTAATAATATCAAGTTCAGAGAGGTGGAGCGCCCTGGAATAAATCCTGCTTTATCGGGGTGAATGATGTGTGACATGAAGGGGGCCAAGCGTAAGGCTAGCAATTTGGCAAAAATGTTGACATCGCAGTTGATTAGTGAGAGGGGACGGTACGAGCCACAGGGGTGGGGGCCTTGCTAGGTTTAAGTAGAACCGTTATTATGGCTTCCCGGAGAGAAGGGGGGAGCCTACCCACTACGCATGCTTCTTCCCAAAGGGCCATCAAGTGAGGTATTGGGAGGGATTTGAAGTGTTTGTAAAAATCTACTGGAAGGCTGTCCGAGCCCGGGGATTTACCAGATGACAGCGAATCGATGGCATCTGAGAGCTCCTCCGCAGTAAACGGCCTCTCGAGAGAGCTATTAGTTTCAGAGGAGAGGACCGAAAGGGGAAGGCCGTCTAGGTAAGCATCGATCTCCGCTGTTGGGACGCTCTCATCCTCTGAGTAAAGGGCTTCATAGAATGCCAGGAACTCAGTGTTAATATCCTGTGGGAGTGTGGCTAGAGTGCCGTCTGCTCTCTCGATAGCGGGGATGTTGGGGGATCCAAACTCTCGACGGATGAGTCTGGCTAAGACTCGGCTTGGCCGTTCGCCCTCCCCGTATTTTCTCACGAGCTGGGGGTTGTCAAGGAATTTCACCTTGCGTTCCGCATGAGTATGAGACGCATCAAGTTCCGTACCTAAAGACGCGAGGATCTCAGGAGATGGAAGGAGAGCGTATTGGGACTCGAGGGACGCGAGGGCCGACTCACTTTTCCGGATATCTCCTCAGATCGCTTTCAGAATACCACTTTCCTTGGAGATGGCGATACCCCTGATGTAGGCTTTAAATGGCTCCCAAAGGGTGGATTGTGTAGTGACCGAATTAGTGTTGTTTTCAAAAAGTCTTCAATGGCAGTCTCTAGCTCTGAGCTAAAGGCTGTATCGAGCAAGGAGTGTGATTTCATTTTCCACTGCCGAGTTCCATCGTAGTCTGGACGCCAGCAGAGAGGGAGAGAGAGTCACCGGGGAGTGGTCGGAAAGAGTTCTAGGGAGAATCGATTGCTGTGAAACGTTTCTTATCAGCATGTCTGATATCAGCCATCTGTCAATCCTAGAATGTGAGTCGTGAACCGGGGAATAGAAGTAGTATGTTTGGGAGTCAGGGTATAAGTCTCCATACGTCTACTATAGCCAGTCGGGGAAGCGATGATAGAATGGTGTAGGCTGCTTTTGAGAGTTGGCGGGGTCTGGAGCCCGATCTGTCCAGGTCCACGTCTAGTATTGTATTGAAGTCGCCCCCCACAGTATCGGGACCATAGGGAAGCTGCCTATGAGGGAGGCTAAGTGGAGGTAAAATTCGGGGTTGTCTACATTGGGACCATAGATGTTCAATAACACCAGTTCTTTATTTTGTAGGACACCATGAAGCAATACATATCTACCCAGTGGGTCGACCTGCGAAGACTTACCAGTAAATTTGAGGCTTTTATAGATCAGTGTCATAACCCCCCGACTCTGGGCAGAATAGTTGTTGTAATATCTTTGGGGGCCCCACCCTTTGGCGAATTTTCCACAGTGCTCAGCATATGCGTGTGTTCCTTGTAAAAGAAGGATTTTCACTTCATGGCGTGCAATTGTAACTGTCGCATTTTCCTATAATTCCCCAGCCCCCACACATTCCAACTCATGAGTATCACATTATTGTCGCCCATTGGAATAAGAGCACTGCATAGGTTTTGAAGTTTGGAGAGGTGATAACCTAGGGCCTGAAGGCCGGGCTAGATGAGCGAGCCCCCCCTCAGTACGCGACTGACCTGGCATTGGCCCGCACTCCGCCTTCTTCATGAACATCAAGCCTTTTTTTACCATAACACCCATCCCAACCCACCCCCACCCACATCCCTCCCCCAATCAGAGGAATGACAACCCCATAACCAAATCCAAACCAATGGCATCAACGCCTGGGGGCCTGTGTGCTGGCCTGGCGGCGATACCGTGGGCTGGGGGATCATGAAGGATAGAGAGGTGCATCAAAAACCGTTAACATGTAGTTTAAGAGGTTACTAATGACGGGGAGATCAAGACATCGTAGAGCCAGAGTGAACTGTAGACACATGACAGAAGGATGGATCTCCTGCGCCCATGGGACGGGGGCGCCCCTCCCGATAGGTGATCAAACGTCAACAAAGTGATGAGGCCATGAACTTTCAACCTGGAAAGTGATTGTCTATGAATTTGGAGGCTTCTTCCGGGATTGTGAAAAAGAAAACCTGGTTAGAGTGTTCATTTCGTAGCTTGGTGGGATACAGCATGGAATATTTAACCTCCAGGTCACGCAGCCTCTTCTTGACTGCCAGGAAGGTTTTGCGTTCCTGTTGAACCGCCACTGAGAAGTCTGGGTATAAGTGGATCCTAGAGGACCCCAAGAAAAGATCCCATTTGGCTCTCGCTACCCTAAGGAAGGCATCACGATCCCGAAAGTTTAGCACCCTGGCTATGAGGGTGCGCGGGGGCACGCCAGGTCTGGGTTTTGCTGATAAAGCTTGATGGGCTCTTTCAATTGCGAACTGTGTCGAGAGCCTGGGAGAATCAAGAAGTGTGAGTAGAGTGCGCTCTATGTAGTCTTCCATGGGTTCCTTGATGCCGTCCTCGGGGACCCCAATTATGCGGAGGTGATTGCGTCTAGAGCGCGATTCGAGGTCCTCATTTTTTTTGGCTACCTCCAGCACGCGTCTAGATAATGAGGAGACTTACGCCCGGAGAGAGCCCAAGCAGTCCTCCGTAGCGCCCACCCTCGTTTCAATTTCAGCAACTCGGTTGTCGGTTTTTTCAATGTGCGCTGTGATCAAGGATATGGAGCCATTCATGTCATCCAGTTTGGAGTGCAAAGTGGTGAACCCTTCGCAGATATATTCCAGCATTTTCTGTGATTCTATGGAGTCTGGAGGAGTTGAAGTGGTGGGTTCCGGCTCCGGTGCCTCCTCTGCCTGTTTAGACAGTGTTTTAATAAACATGTTGATGGAGCTCTGTTTTTTCCCTGCGCCCTTAGTCATGATGTGGACTGGGGGAGAGTCTGCAGACTTGGGAGACCAGTATGTGGAGAGAGTGATCGCAAGGGTGAGTGAGGGTGACTGGATGGGGCCTAGCCTGTCCCAGTTGGTCTGAAGGAGCTTGACCCCTTATTAGCTTGTGGGTGTCCAGAGTATACAGCGACGGGCCTGGTCGGCGGCCCGAGTCGCCAGGCCAGTTGGCAAGTATGTAGATGCACAGGGAGCTCGGTGACAGGAATGCCCAGGCAGAACCAACCAGTGATGTTCCAAGTTAGAGCGCAGATCCTGGGGACCTCAGTAGACAAGGGAGCGCTATGGTCCAAGGAGTTTGTGGTCTCTGGCATATCAGGGAGGTTGCCCAGTAAGCAACTGTGAGACGTCAGGTGATCGAGGTGGGAAAGGGGTCGCTGGGTGGCTAGGGTGAAGAGGACTTGCTGGAGCTCAGTTAGAGCATCACAGTTGCTGGTCGGTGGGAGCTCTCAGTATGCGTGGCTCGGCCACACCAGCGACCGTTCCCCGGGTGTCATGATGCCTACCCCCGGGGACCCAGACCATGTCCAGCAACCCCGGAAGCAGGCATCAAGTTACCCCCAAGAAAGCCCAACAACCCCCGCTAGGGGCTATTTGGGTGCAGTCCTGGCGCCTATGGCGCCAAGCTCATATGGAGTCAGTCCTGGCGCCATAGGCGCCAGGCTCATAGATTAAAACTTACCTGATGCAGACCATGCTGCAAACTTACCTGATGCAGACCATGCTGCCTGAGCTCCAAGCCAAACGAGGCTTGGAAGGGACTATTTTACCTAGGGACTATTTTTTATTCGGGTGGGGCTGAGGAGGAATACTTACCTGGGACTACTTTGGAGGCTATTTAAACCACGCTCGAAGAACAGCGCACGCTTCGCGTTATTCTGCATCCAGCAGCGTAACGCTCACCGTGCCTGCAAGTCTGCATCCAGTCTTCTGCCACGCCTGCCTCGAGTTTGGAGCTCCTAGAAAAAGGGAGAAAGAAGGAGAAAAGGTTAGAACAAGAGCAATACCTTTGATCCTTACCTGAATTCCTGATCCATCGCGCCTTCGAGCTGGAAGAAAGAAGTTGTTTTATGCGCGCCGCCTCGCCTGCTGCAGTGCCGCGCTGAACTCACCGGCCTTCGCCGCATCTTCACATTTTACCGCATCCTCCTGCATGTTCCCGCCGCACTCCGGCACGTAAGGAGAAGACAAGAACAGCAAGGTGAGCCAAGGGAATACACAGAGGAATACCCCCTATAGACTTACCCCTGATTTTACCACCGGGGGTATTATTCTTCTTCACGGGTCGGCGCAGCTTCCACTGCATCCTAGCCGAACCCCGGCCCCTAAGGGGAAACAAAAGGACAGCAAGGTGAAACAAGGGACTAACAAGGGAAACCCTCCTCACCACAAAAGACTTACCTGATTTTACTGCCGGAGGCATTATTCCCTGAGACTTCATACTTTCTCTCAGCGCCTGAATAAATGAGAAAGCAACAGGTTACATATGGACATAATTTTTTCGAACTGTGTTGGATAATACAAATCCTTACCAGAACATTACCGGTTGCCACGAGGAACTCTTCAGTAGGGTCAAGCTGCAACCTGCAAGGAATCGGACAAGAGTGAAAGTCAGGCATTTGAACTCTTACGAACTACATACGTACGGCGTCTTGCTAGGAATATCGGAATCAATAGTGTCCTGGATTTCACCAATTCCTTCGAGCCAGTGAAGTAACTGGTTATCTACGCGCCCCTGAGCTCAATGCAGGATGGAGAGCTCATCTTTTCAAATCATCAGGCCAGACTATAAGAGGGGACATCCAAGGTGATCAGTGGGGAGAACAGCGGGGTGGGGGGATTTACGCTCAACTCCTCGGGTGGTTAATTCCCTTTCTCCATTTGCAGAAGAATATTCCTACGGGCCAAGCAAACAAAGCTAAGTGGGCCAGTCCAGTCCGTCATCTCGGCCCTACGCGCCACATTGGTGGAGACCGCAGCAGTCCAGATCGACGCCTCTGTGGGAGCCAGGTGAGCGTAACACCGGGTTGTAGGGCGAGTGGGTGGTGTAGATAGTTTAAGCTTTGTGCAACCTGGCCAGACTCCACACACACTGCATCCGAGTGCCCCCCCCTGTTGAGGTTCGCAAGGCAGGAATTCTGCAGGTGGGCGAGGGTGGAGAAGCCCAGGGATCCAGAGCCCTCTATCAACAAGCTCTATCAGAGCCACCTATTTCTGGGCTATTGCAGAGGGATGGGAGCCTTCACTGTCGCAGCAACATGAACTGGGATGGGGTTGTTGAGGCTCGATCAGCGCCTGAGCAGGGTGTGATCTTCAATGTTGAGTAAGTATAGGGCCGCCCACCATCAGCGCACCCAGAGGCCAATGACCATTCAGTTGTGCCCCCTATGGCCCAAGTTGGCGGCTCGTGGAGCTCGAACTCCTGTGCAGCCGCGGGAGAAACACAGATTGTGGGGGAGTGAATGAGCACCCCTACCGCACAGCAGCACCCCCGGCAGGGGCAGGACAGGCCGCAGCGAGGCTCGCAGTGTCCCCAGGGGGGGGGAGGCCAGCCCAGGGAAAACGAAGCCTCAGCTGTGGTTGCCAGATCCAGGCCCACCCGCCCCCAGGGACTCGCCGTCTGTGTCGTGGGCTCCGGGCTCCACCCGTCCAGGGCCGCAGGAGGGGGGGGGCACCCCACCAAGTGTGTAGATGTTAGGAAGGCTGCGGCGGGCGCCCCCCACCAGCACACCCCAGCCCGGAGAAGCGGCAGAGCAGACCCGCTCAGCGCCAGAAGGGTCGAGTGCGGCAGCAGTCCACGCTGCACACCAGAAGCCGCAGGTTCCAAGGGTCGGGGTTCGATGTCGCTGCAACCGTAGCAGCCCCTAGGGAAGCTCTGTACACCCCCCACACCCTTGGGCGCAGAGGATCCAGCTTGATCAGTGCTGGGGAATCCAATCAGGCGGGCACAGAGCGCCTCCCCCACAGCAGGCCGCAGATGCCCGGCCCTAGCAGACACTGCCACGGAAGCGTCAGTCGGATCAGGCCGATGCCGACTCCCAGTCCACTAACAGCCGCCCAAAGCTCCGTAACGGAGCTGGCTCTCGTCTCCAGACCCGGCTGATAATTAGACAGGGTGCATGGGAGTAATCTGTTGATGTGCCCTCGGTAGACTACGGTGCACCAACGCTGATTTCCACAAGAATAATGCCTCCCAGCACAGAGCCTTCACTTAGGTGGCCATCTTCACCGAGCGCAACAGCGCCGCCCAGGCCCTTTTTATTTGATACAACGCTATTAGGACTGCCTATTTTCATTTGATGGTCGACGCTTACTCCCATTGTAGATTTAGGTTTAGATTAGATGTTTTTCCAACCTGCATACAATTTAATAAACACCCTTGAACTGTGAGCACTTGTCTGTCTTTACTGTTAACACCATGAGTTCCTTACACTACCCTCAAACAAGCCTGGTTGTTCTTGGGTAATGCAAAAATCCTGTAGTAGAGGTCGGAGCCCATATCTGACTGAGGAACCGGCTCCAACACCTGCATGTCCAAAAGAAGAAGGATCTCCCGCAACAGTGCCAGGGACCCTCTCTGAAGCAGAGGAGAAGAGGGTAGAGGAAAAAGAAGAGGAAGACAGAAGCCAGTGCAGCTGCGAAGAGAGCCAGCCGGCCCCCACCAGCGAGCTGTGTTACCTGACCGTCACGTCATTGCTTCTTGGCGTCCGAGGTAGGAGCGGAGGAGGAGGAGCGGAAAAAGCGGTGCAAGGGCCTCTGCTGCTTCCTCCTGTGGTCGCTGTGGGATCAGTCAGGCTGCAGCGTATCATGGTCCCTGAACCCCTTCAAGCTGCTGAAGGAGCAGGGTTTGAAGTCGGACCTGCCCTGGGTTTGAGTGAAGGACTTCTGCCCAGGTTTGGTCAGGATGGCCAGGGACTTGGCAGTTTGCGTTGAGGTCTTCTTTACTGTCAGCTTGTCATCGGTGGTTGAATGAAAGAGGTCCGTCCTTTCGAACTGAAGGTCTAGACTCCTCTCCTTTACATCTAAGGAGAACCTTGTGGCAAGCATCTACGCCATCCACCTCCTCTAGACCCCCAGGCAGAGGCATCTACTGGCTGTGTCGATGTGCGAGACCAAAGACCCCATGAGGTCCTGCGCAACTGCGCAGGTCTCTGTCAGCCTGGCTTTAATAGAGGCCTGTCTCTCCGGGTGTATGTCGGGCAGGAACTCCCCCGATCTCTCGCCACAGCTTCTAGTTCACCGTGGCTAGAAGGGTATCAGCGTTGGCCTGTCGCAAGTGCAGCCCAGCGTTGAGATAACAACATCTCCTGCCGAATAGACTCGAGGGCCCTGTCCTCCTTGGATAGACAGGTAGAGGCGGCCCCTGCTGTGGACGACAACGAGGATGGCTTGGAATACAAAGAGGCTGCCGCCACAACTGAAGAGTGTGGTTGAGGGTGGGAGGCCAGGAGGACTGGTTCCCCATCCAGTAGCCTAAAGCGGCTGTCCAATTTCTTGTTCATCTGGGCTTTGGCCTAGGGCTTCTCACAGAACTTTTTAGCCACGAAAGGACATCTTTCTGAAGGGGAATGCCTGATCGGATTGTGGCGCGTGGGCCAGGACCTCCGCCAACACCCCTGATTCCAATCAGACCAGGAATGAGCAACAGGTATAAGATAGCACCTGCATCCTTAATAGGAATCTGAGCTTCACACACACACACAGACTATAAAAGGGAAAAATCACAATTTTAAAGCAAATGCTGGAGGTACCACGTATGCATTATTCACTACCTGCAAAGCAGAATGCTGGATAAATTGCAATAAGGCACGCAAAAAGGATGTAGCTTAACATTCCAAGTCCTGCAGACAAGCACCGGTCAAAGATCTGTCATTTGCTTACAAATTGCAAGCCCCCCAGCCCCTGCCCACAAGCATCCAGCATGATGAAGGGCAACCCTCTGAAGAGTGGGGCAGGGAACAAAGTATAAATTGGTCCATCCGTCGTCTGATCATAATCCAACAGTCAGTACACCACACAAAGTTTGCGATGAAGAGTAAATCCTGGGTAACAAAGGAGACCGCTTTGCACACTCCCTGAAGAAACACCTGTTGCTCCATAAGTGCTTCAACAAAATTTAGGGCATAATCAGCGTACACCCGGTGAATAGAAATCCAGAACAAAAAAGCAGCCAGTTGAAGCAAAGAACTTTGCCAATTTTCCAACCAGCTCATACATTGTAGACAGATCCAACAATATGAGCCCACTAGGGCAAAGGGCATTCAACAGTCTGAAGAAGCTGGCAAATCAAGGGTTAGTAGGCTACCATGCTTTCCTGAACAGGATAGTGAACCGCAGAGATTGACGTTCTAAGCATTACTGATGCAGTATGCAAAATCACACCAAAAAAGCAAGCCTAATGATTTTACCACAGCAACCACACCGACGGCCATACAAGAAAGATCTCTACATGGACAGCAATACACCCAGAAGACCAGACTGAAGCATACCAATTTCTAGTCCCAGTCCTTGGATCAAATGTTCTTAGGCAAAGGGAGCTCTGTGGCTCAGGTCGGCGACGGCGGACGGCTGTCCGGTGTTTCTCTTTGATCTCCTCGGCAGTCCCCTTCGCCGGTCGGCAGCCTTTCGTAGGTCTGTCTACCAGGGAGCTTTGGCAAAGATCGGCTTGTGCACAATGGCCCCTTGTAGCTCGGGAAGAGATCTCCTAGCCAGGTCCTCTCTTGGATCAGTTCCTTGAAGGCACAGCAGCTTTCAGATTAGCGAAGGACAGCAGCAGCAGTTCTTCTTCCAGTGGGCTTCAAAGGTAAGCATCGGTTTCAACTTCAGCTTCTGAACTGCGTCAGTTTCGATGTCAGTTTCTACTTCAGCTTCTGAGCGATTTCTAGTAGTGAAAGGCCCCCAGATATACTGTTGATCTCCCATTCATTCTGCTGGGCAACCAATCACTCAGAAGGGCAGTCAGGCAGCCAATCAGGCGCACAGTGCATTCAGGCCATTCTTCTCCATCCAGACACTAACAACACAGAATGTGGATTCGGCCAAGTACCATGCCATTCAGCACTACACACTGCATTCATGCCAGTTTTGGGCAGGGCTGTCTCAGTCATTGTGTCAAACGCCAGATACTAGACACCCATAACACAGAGTGCGTATTCGTCACACACTCTATTCACCTAGGTCCCACCCCAAGGGCGTACCCACAACATACAGTGATTGGGAAGGCTCCAGCCAGTCTGGCCTGGACTTCCCGCACAACACCATATATGGAACTAACTTCACCCAACAGCCAGTCAGGGAGAAGGGACAGAGTCAGGGCTTCCTGTGACTTTGGGAAAAGTAAGGTAACAGGCGATAGAAAGCAAGAGGCCACCGGGGCCATCTTGTTTCCTAACAGGAAACCACTGATTCCAATGACAGGGCCTGGGCATCCCAAAATGGACATTCAACCGTAAATATGTACGCCCCCTCACCACCTTTGGTTTGACGGTAGTCCATAGTGCTAAAGTGCCATCTCCGGGCTTCGTTATCCTTGGTGTCATGAGTCAGTGCTGCACTGCGTGCTTCTGTTCAGTCCTCGGGGCACCTCCCCTGTAGTAGCTCGATCAGAGGCTATCCTGCTATACCCAAGAGGCGCATGTTCCTTGGACACCAAGCACCCCTCGATCCTTCCTGTAGGAACTCCAATAACCTTGACCAGTCTGTGCAGAACCCTCTTGTATGCTCTCACAATATCTCTCTATTTTGGGGCAGTCCCACCTATGTGGCGCCACGTTCCCTCCCTTCCACATTCCCTCCAACAGAATTTCGATTCCCCCAGGTCAATTTTGTGGAGTCTTTAGGGCGTTGGGTGCCAATGGAAAAGCAGTTTTACCCAGATTTCCCGAATTTGGAGGGATCTCGTGAGCTTGGGAATGCTCACCCATAGTTTCGACCATTCGCTCTTTTCTATTGAGTGTCCCGTGGATAATTTCAATGTTTTCATATATGGCCTCGGAGGGGGATCTTCAACCACTTTTAGGTGCACGTATATGGAGGTGACCACCCGCCTGTCGCCGGGATCTATATTCAGGTATTTTTCAAAGGGCGTTAGCTAGCATGTCCCTGCTCGTTTCATGGAGGGTTGGAATAACCAGTGCCTTAGTTGTGCATAGCGAAATCTCTCCCTCTCCCCCAGTTCGAAGTCTGCCGTATATTGGTCGAATTGTTTGACCTGGTTCCGCGCAAACATATCTCTGATCTTTTGGCATCCCCCCCTGCTGCCATTTGGTGAATGCAGTGGTTTTGTGTCCCGGGGTGAATTGTGGATTGTCCAATAACGGCGTGAATGGTGATGGGTGAGGGGTGATGTGTCCCCTCTTCATTGCTTCATCCTACGTGTCGCCCACTAGAGCCAGAATCTTGCTACAGTACATTCGGGGTGGTTTATCTGGTTTGGGTTTCCATAGTATCTCTTCCAAGTTTTCCCCTGCTACTGATCGCTCCATTGGCCTCCATCTCTTTCCCCTATCTTCATTCTGCCGATCCCGGATAACTCTCATCTGGGCTGCCAGATAGTAGACTTTAAGGTCCGTTTCCCCCAACCTGCCTTTACAAGTAGGCATTTCCATGACTCTAGCAGCCACTCTCGGTACTCTATTGTTCCATAGGAATCTACTCGTAATTTTTTTGCAGAGACCTGAATAGGGCGGGCGGTACCTGGATAGGGAGGGCTGAGAAGTAGTATAACAGTTGGGGTAGGATGACCATTTTTATAACATTTATTTGGCCTAGCAGTGTTATGGGTAGGGGCCCCCATAATTTTCGTTCTGATCCTTTCTAGGAGGGGCGGATAATTTGCTTGATACCGTTGTTCGACCGATTTGGCAGCAGGTCGTCGGTTTCTTTTCAGGTTTGGGGTTATGGGTGCGTGATCTGAGTGCATGATAGTCTCGACCGAGATCCCTGTAGTGTGGCCCAGCAGACTTCTGGAGAGCCACACGTAATCTATCCTCGAGTGCTTGTGGTGAGCATGCCAGTAGAAGGTGTACCCCTTCTGGTATCCCTTCAAACGCCCTCCACGCGTCTACCAAGGCCAGGGTTTCCCTTGTGCCCCCTGTGCTATTTTGGTTCTGTCCTTAGAGGGGTCCCATGCTATGTTAAAATCCCCTTTTAGGATAATTGGCATTGTAAGTGATATACAATTAGTTCTTCCACTGATTGAATGTCACTGTTCATGCTGTTGCTTTGTTTGTGTTCTGTTTCTTCTGGCTGAGGTCAGGTTCTCACCTCCTGGCCCTCACACACTCCTGGGCTCTTACTCTATGCCCAGGGAAACAAGCAACTCATTAGGCTCACTAAAGGGATTGCAGCGTCTTTGGGCTAGCTTGTCATTACTCTGCCTACCTGGTGTGAAGACTAAACTGCGTGCTAGTGTTGGAAGGGCGTGGCTAGCAGCAGAGTGATGAAGACGTGAGTCTCCGAGCTCTCTCAACCGCCGACAAACATCCTGTAAAATAGCCTGCTATTCTTGTAAACCCTGAGGGGAAAACCATCCCTGTGGAGCGACAAATGAGTGGGGAACATTTGGGCGAAAAACGGAATAAAAAAATCAGACCCGCCAGCAATATATAAGCCGCGGAAGAAATCAGCGTGTATTCGAGGTAGGAATGCCAAGATGGCTTCAGACTGAAGCGCGACCCTCGAGAACCAAGTGTATCAAGGAGGAGCCGCCTGGAAACTCAGTTGCACTATAACAGGTCATCGAGCGCATAAAGGGAGGCACCCGAGACCCATAGAACACAGAGAACCTATCTGCCGACCGAGGCGGCCCGGCAGATGCAGAAGCACTAGGTGAAGCACAAAACGCTCCACGTGAAGGGACAACGATCCAAAAGAAATACCTTACCCTCAGACCTGCATGGAGCGCCCAGCCAGTCCAGTGCGGGCGAAGGAACATAGAAGATCGATCACCTGGTGGGGGTGATGCTGCCCCTGCAACAGCACCCTGGAATCCAAACCGTGGACCACCAGTGCTGCCGCCCAGAGTGCCCGTCCGGGGACTGCGGATACAAAGGTGGGGGCCTGCCTGGTGGGCGTCAGATGGTGTGAGACGTGCGCGGGACTGGCCACCCCAACCACGCTGCGTCCACAAGAGTGCTCACACCTACCAGCGAAAGGAGCAGCCCTAGCCGGCGGGAATCCAAGAGGCCTGAACAAGCATTGTGGCTCGCGGCGTGCTGAAGCACAGACGGCTCCACAAGCAGACCCGACCTGTAATCTTCTCCTGGAGTTCGCTGCATCCACCCTACATCTGCCTCCTGCCATATCCCGAGGACGCCCGACGCTGGATGTCCACAGCAGTGCATGGGTGAAGCGGCTCGATCGGAAGAGGGTTGCGGACCCAGTAAGGGAACCCTCAATACTGCAGTGAATTCTAGGCTTGCCAGAAAATACGGAGGGACCATACATGGAATTGTTCTTGGAACAATGGATCACTGATATGTTTAAACCTAACTCGTCTCCAAGTTCTTCTCGATAGAGAGAGCCCGTCGGATGCCATCTGGACGGCCAGTGAGTTATTGTAGTTTGACTCATTGGAGTCAAGGTTGTGTTAGGTAATGTCTAAATAAAAAAACAATAAAATGTGATTTAAAAAAAAACTGCGTGCTAGTGTTGGAACAACCAGCAATGCAAAGACTGTTAAGCAAAAATAGAAATCTAATGTGCTTAATGTAAAATCTACTTATGTGAGTTACGCAACAAATGTTTCCTAGGAGACGCTTACACATAGCAAAAAAAAGAATGCAGTACTAAATGAACAGAGCACTAACACTCTGACATATTGATTTCAGCCTTTGTTTCTTTAGAACGTGCCTTCACCATCTACTGAAATGGCACTTGGAACGTCATGCAAGCACAGAACTGACAATCCCGTCTAGATCTACAAGCCAGAGCTAAGTAGCCCCGTTTATTCATCAATGCATAATGTGTGTGAATACCAATGTAACTTGTATGAGTCACAACTGTCTCCGTGCACTGAATGGCCATAATTAATGTGTTATGTGCATGCTGCACAGTAGTGAAGCACGCACTGGGTAAGGTGTTGGGCAGTCTGTTGTCTCAACATAGTGTCGAGGTAATGAAGTGTGTGTGTGATGCGCACAGCCTCATGAGCACAGAGATTTATCAACAGTCATGGGATCATTGGAGGAGAAGCAGAAGTTGTCGAGGAGCATTTCTCCAGCATGGAATCTGTCATGGATTCTGATGCTTGTGAATATTCCCCATCAGGCTGGAAATCCCCAGTAAAAGAAAAAACTGTTTCACTTTCGTTTATGAACAGTCTTTCTCCTATAAACCGTTCACTGAGCTCTGGGTCATACTGCCCCCAGCCAATGGCTGCCCTCTCCCTAAGCCCCTCCTCAGCCATCTTCACATTTTTTACTGCACATTCAAGTGTTGGGAGTCCTCGTGTTCCACTCTTAGAGCCTTGTGCTTTTTTTGCGCTTTTTGACTCAGAAAACTCTATTTTTGTTCAATCGAGCCTGTGTGCTCCATCATTTCTTCATCCGATTAACGGGAATCCGTTTTTCGTCTCTCCCCTTCGGACTGAAGTCGACGAGCAGAATCTTTGCGAAGTGCCTAGCTTGGCTGGCGGCCCATCCGTGACTACAGGGAATTCATGTGTACCCATGCAACCACTTGAGGAATTACTGGACTCCCGTTGGATCCGGGTGTCCGGAAGCTTCAAGGACAGGATCGTGCTCGATGAGTTCCGTCGAGCGATAAGGTGGTGGGGTGTGCGCTCCAACCTCGCTAGGGGCACAGACTTCAGAGCCCGCTGTACCAGGAGACGGTCACGTCGGATGCTTCCCTGGAAGGCTGGGGAAACCACAACGGACGTCTCCACGCCAGAGGCCTGTGACTACTGGAGAAGACACTACACATCAACGTCCTGGAACTACGGGCAGTGTTTTGGGTCCTCGGGTCATTTCTTCTGTCCCTCAAGGGCAAGTGGTGAGGGCCTTCACAGACAATACCACCACAATGATTTACATCCAGAAGCAGGGGGGCACGAGACCCCTGGCGCTCTCCAGAGAGGCGCAGGAATTGTGTCACTGTGCCGTCACCCGGGGGATGTTTCTCATTCTCCAGCATGGGGTCTGGCATGGATTCACATGCTCATGAATATTCCCCGTCGTCAGGCTGGGAATCCTCGGTAAAGAAAAAATCAGTTTCAGTTTTGTTTCTGAACTGTCTTTCTACTAATAACCAATCACTGGTCTCTGGGTCATACTGCCCCCAGCCAATGACTACCCTCTACCTAAGCCCCTCCTCTGGCAGCCATCTTCAGATTTTTACCGCACGTTCAACTGTTGGGAGTCCTCGTGCATAGCTCTCGAGCTTTTTTGCTACTTTTTCGCACTTTTTCAAGAGACTTGTCTCATTTTTTCCGGTTCGAGCCTCAAGCTCCACCGTTTCATTCTTCCGTTAACAGGGATCCGTTTCGGAACTTCTACGCCCCTCAAAGGTGAAGACTTCATCGAATCTACTTCTTGGAACATTCCAGAAGACTTGTGGCCTACTTGGACATGGCCCAGGACAAGGGTTCGTCGCCCGGATCCAAGCTGTTTCGGAACTGCCCTGGATGCGGGTTGCAAAATGTCTTTAAAGAAAACGAACATTCGAGGTGCCTCTACTGCCTCCACGGGGATAAGACGCATGTAGAGAAAGACTGTGAGTTCTGTAAGAACATGTCGGAGCGGACCATGAAAGACCGTCGATCCCGCCTTGCCAGCTGGTTGGAGAAGGCTGGAGAGAAGAAGAAAGGGTCCGAGCGGGCTTCTAAGTCCTGTGCGGGCGCCCCGGCGACGGGGGCTCAACACCAGGCCAAGCACCGCAAGTCTGCGGGCTCCGGGAGCGCCGAAAGGTCGGGCTCTTTGGTCGCCAAGCAGGGCGCTTCCTCCCCGGTACCGTCAACCACGAGTCAGCGCTCTGGTTCGGGGAAGAGAAAGTCTGATGCTCCGGGTAAGCTTCGGGAAAAGCCCCATCCGAGCACGGATGAGGGGGTTCAAGGCGTTGACCCTCCCCCCAAGGAGAAGGCCCCAGTCGCGCCTAGGGCGGTCAAGGCCCCTACCCACCAAGCTAAGGCCTCTATCGAGGCGATTGCGGCGACTCTGGCCGTGCCGGCAGAGACCCCGCCTACGGAGGCCACCTCCGGAACTAGAGTTTCCCTCCCGCCAAGGAGGGAATCCTCTTTTCAACCCGTTGTCAAGACCCCCGTGACAAAAAGAGGGGGGGCACGGTGGACATCTCGAGCTCGGAATCAGCCTCGGAGGATGAACTGACTGAGGTCGTGAAAAACCTCGAAGCTCGCTTCGAGAAGGTTCAATCCCGTGAGGAGGATCCCCTGGACGTAATCGCGGAGGATGAGGACGACGAGGATGAACAGCCCCCCGTCCAGTGCAGCCGGAACCCGAGCCTCAGGATAGCTCGGCGGCCATCTTGTTGGCGATCCAGTCCCTATGCTCTGAGATCAGAACGAGATTACCACGGCCCAGGCCGGAGGAACCCCAACCTGGCCCGTCGGAAAGCCCTCCGAATAAGCGACGACGGATCCATCCCTCTCCTCCCGTCGCTCCCGCAAGACCTACGGTCCCCTCCTCATCCTCTCCCAAACCGGGTGACAACGATGTGGTAGGCACGACGACGGGCTCTGACGACGACGGTGCAGACGACGGAACGGACCTTCCGTCTCCCGCCCCACGGGCCTCCCCGCCCGACGAAATTGGCTCGTTCCATGCCATGATATCCAGGGCGTCGGAGTTGTTCCAACTCTGCCCAGAAGAACGCAAAAAGGAAGGTTTCCTTTACCAGCGCAGGGAGGCCAAGAGAAAATCAGTCATCGCGGTGCCCCTGATCGACGACATCTGGGAGGAAGGCCTATCAGTGCTGAAGAACCCCTCCACAGCACCGGCCAAACGGGACCGATACGAGAAAAAGTATCGGGTCCCCGACACGGCTCCCCTGTGTCTCAGGGCCCAGCCAACGCCAGACTCTGTTGTCTCGGCGGCGGCTAAGAAGAAGGACGCAGGCTCAGGAGCCTCAACAGCAAATTCCCCACCGGACGGCGAGGGAAAGAAATTAGACGCCATGGGACGACGGATTATCTCGTCGGCGGCGACGACAATCAAGGCGGCCAACGCCCTTGCTATCGTCGCCCGTTACGACAGAGAACTATGGTTTAAGCTGGCCCCCATTTTGGACTTCCTGCCGGACAAGAGCGCCGAGGCCCTGGAAATACTTCAAGAAGGCGAGGTGGCGTCTGACCACGCCAACACCTTACCCAGTGCGTGCTTCACTACTGTGCAGCATGCACATAACACATTAATTATGGCCATTCAGTGCACGGAGACAGTGTGACTCATACAAGTTACATTGGTATTCACACACATTATGCATTGATGAATGATTGATGAATCGCCGATACCGGTTTTCGCCAGCTAGGCAACGGGGTTTGCCTGCGACGACGAGGTTGGCTCCGAGCAACTGATTTCCGTCAAGACGTCCAGACGAGAGTTTTGGACATGCCGTTCGACGGCAACAACTTGTTCGGCAAGGCTGTGGACGAATCGCTCCAGGCCATAAAGACTGACACGGAGACGGGCCGAGCTCTAGGAACCCTCCAGCAGCGACGGCCCTTTCGGAGCGCCGGAGGCAGACAAGGGGCTTCCAAGGGATCCAGCGGCGGCTCATCGTCCTACCGCCAGGCGGCACGCTCCTCGTCTCAAGAAGCATACAGGGGTCGCGGCAAGCAGGGAGGGTCCCGCCGCCGTCAGCAGGGAGGCCAGGGCGGTAAGGCCACCACCTCCAAGCAAGATTGAACCGGCCGTGGTGTCGGGCCCCCACCGAAACACCCCGGTGGGAGGCCGGCTGACGAAGTTCGTCGGCATGTGGGAGACCATCTCCACCGACCGTTGGGTGTTGGATACCCTGGCAAGAGGACACTCTATCGAATTCCTCAGGAAGTGCCCCCATTTTCCACCTGTGGCCAGGAAGGAGAATCATGTTCAACAACTCCTGTTGGAAGTACGAGCGATGCTCAGAAAAGGCACCATCGAGCTCGTCCCCAAGAGACTCCGGGGCTCCGGAGTGTACTCAAGGTACTTCCTCGTCAGAAAGAAGACAGGTAGCTGGCGCCCCATCCTGGACCTTCGTCGTTTGAACAAATACATCAGGTCACAAAAGTTCAGGATGGTCACTCTACAACACGTGTTGGGACAGCTGGAGGAAGGTGACTTCCTATCGTCGCTGGACCTGGAGGATGCGTACTTCCACGTTCCCATCCTAAAAAGTCACCGGAAGTTTCTCAGGTTCGTCGTCCAGGGACGCCACTACCAATTCAAAGCTCTGCCGTTCGGATTGAAGTCGGCACCCAGGGTCTTTACCAAGTGCCTGGCGCCGGTGGCTGCACGGCTGCGTCTGCAGGGGATTCACGTCTACCCCTACCTGGACGACTGGCTCATCCGCGCAAAGACAAGGGAACTCGCCGTCGGACACACTGCGAGCACCGTCCGGCTACTCACAGAACTGGGTTTCACCATAAATTACCCGAAGTCTCACCTGATTTCGTCGCAGGTGGCCCTGTTTCTGGGAGCGAAGCTCGATACAGTGAGGCGCCTGGCGGCACCGTCGGAGGAACGGACGAAGACCATTCTGGGCAAGGTGCAACGCCTGTTAGCCACGGACGTGGCCAGGGAGAGGTCCATCAAGTCTCTCCTGGGGATGATGTCCTCTTGCATCTATCTTGTGCGCCTTTGCAGACTACGGATGCGCCCGCTTCAAGAATTCCTCGATGCCCGTTGGATGCAGGCGACGGGCACCTTTGAAGACAGGATCCCTCTCAACGAAGCGTTCCGGCGGGCGATTCAATGGTGGGGCTCTCAAACTCACCTCACGGCGGGCACGGACTTCCAGACGCCGTCGTACCAGGTGACGGTGACTACGGACGCCTCACTGGAAGGCTGGTGCGCCCACACAGGAGATCTCCATGCAAGAGGCCTCTGGCTTCCAGAGGAGAAGTCTCTGCACATCAACATCCTTGAGCTTCGAGCCGTGTTCTGGGCTCTCAGATCGTTCCTCCCGTCCCTCAAAGGCAAGGTGGTGAGGATCTTCACGGACAACACCACGACGATGTTTTACATACGGAAGCAGGGAGGCACCAGATCCCCAGCCCTTTCCAAGGAAGCACAGGATCTGTGGCACTGGGCGGTCGCCCAGGGGATGTTCCTGGTTCCCTTCCACCTGGCAGGAGAAAGAAACACCATCGCCGACTCGCTCAGCAGGGAGCTGCGCGCGTGTCACGAGTGGGAACTGCGCCAGGATCAGGTGGACCGACTCTTCCGACGATGGGGCAAACCCCAGATCGACCTGTTCGCAACAGCGACGAACTAAAGTGTCAGAGGTTCGCCAGCAGGTTCCCCCAGCCGAGAAGCATGGGCGATGCGTTCTCGTTCCCCTGGGACGGATTATACCTGTACGCGTTCCCTCCGTTTCCGTTGCTGCTTTGACTAATCAACCAGCTCAAGAGGTCCCGGTGCAGGATGATCCTCGTCACACCGGCGTGGCCGAGGCAGATCTGGTTCCCGGACCTTCTGGACTTGTCAACGTCCCCGTCCATCAAGCTACCGGCGGACCCGGATCTTCTCTCCAGAGAAGGAGGCGCCATCCTACACCACGACCTGGCGTCTCTGAACTTGCAGGCCTGGCTCCTGCGGCACTAGAGTTTGGGGGGGTACGATATCCCGGCTGACTGCAGAGAGGTTCTCGCAAAAGCCAGGGCGTCCTCAACTCTCAAGTGTTACGGACATAAGTGGAAGAGGTTCTCTGTCTGGTGCCGGGCACAGAAGATCAACCCTCTACGGATTATGGCCCCTCAAGTGCTGCCGTACCTGCTGTCGTTGGCTAAGGCGGGATTGGCCCACGCCTCCATCAAAATACACCTGGCTGCCATCTCAAGATATACCAGGACGACGGGACGGGCGTCCCTATGGTCGCATCGTCTTGTAAAGGAATTTATTAAAGGACTTTTCATATCGTTCCCGCCGGTGAAGGCGCCTGCCCCGGCTTGGGAGCTTAATGTAGTGCTGGCTAGGCTCATGGGTGCCCCATTTGAACCTATGCATTCGGCACCGCTGAAGTTCCTGTCGTGGAAAACTGCTTTTCTCGTGGCCATCACCTCTGCACGACGAGTGGGAGAGATCCAGGCCCTATCCTGCAAGCCTCCATACTTAACTTTTCACGACACGAGGGTAGTGCTGCGGACGCACCCCTCCTTCATGCCCAAGGTGCCATCGGACTTCCACCTCAACGAGCCCTTGGTGTTGCCAGTGTTCTTCCCGTCGCCTTCGTCGCCAGCTGAGAGGACTTTGCACTTGCTAGATGTGGCTAGAGCGCTGAAGTTCTACGTGGACCGCACGAAGAGTTTTCGGAAGACGTCACAGCTGTTTGTGAATTTTGGGACTGTGAACCAGGGGAAGGCTCTCTCGAAGTCTTCCATTTCCAGATGGCTCTCCGGCTGCATCATGCACTGCCACCGGTTGGCAAACCGACCGCTGCCAGGCCGTCCGAGAGCCCATTCGACCAGAGCGATCGCTGCTACCACGGCGTTCCTGTCTGGTGTGCCCCTGCTGGACATCTGCAGGGCTGCTACGTTGAGGTCGACGCACACCTTCACAAGATTCTACTGCGTCGATCGGGATTCCAGGGAGGAGTCCAGGGTCGGCCAAGCAGTGCTGCGCAACCTGTTCGCCTGAGGTGAGCCTTGTGAGGAGGTAAGAGATGCTTAATGTTGAAATGTTGTATTGCTTAATGTTGAGCCTTTTTTGCCACCTCCGGTGGTTGTGCATGTGTACTGCTATGTATTCTTTATTCATGAGCATGTGAATCCATGCCAGACCCCATGCTGGAGAAGGAACGAGTTACTTACCTGTAACTGTTGTTCTCCAGCATGGGTCTGGCATGGAATCACATGTGAACCCTCCTGCCCCTCTGGGGCTCTTCTTGGTCATACTGCCACTTTACTTGCTACCAAATCTGAGGATGGCTGCCAGAGGAGGGGCTTAGGGAGAGGGCAGTCATTGGCTGGTGGCAGTATGACCCATAGCTCAGACATTGGTTTATAGGAGAAAGACAGTTTATAAACAAAAGTGAAACTTTTTTTTCTTATACCGAGGATTCCCAGCCCGACGACAGGAAATATTCATGAGCATGTGATTCTGTGCCAGACCCATGCTAGAGAACAACAGTTACAGGTAAGTAACTTGTTCCTTACCCTACTTCCCCCTTGCTTTCCACACCCTCTACCTAACTCTCTTTCCGGTTACCCTACCTCCCTGTGCCTATCCAATCCAACAGACCCTAACCCTCTATCCCTGAGGGGTTACTGTGTCCTGTGTACTACTATAGTGCAGGTGCCATAACCCTATGGGGATGCACAAGTTTGTGCTGCCCCTGCGTAACAGACAGAGGACCTGTGACACCTGGAGACACGGCTTTGTAATGCTAGTGTGTAAAATTTGAGCCAGGATAACATGGCGTCGATGCGCAGCCATTTTGAACACTCATCTACCATTGCTGCCTACATTGCCCACAATGGTGGCAAGGATCAAGTTCAAGACCCTCTGCATTGTCCACAAGTCTTTCTGGGGACTGGGACCGCACTACTTACAACTCTCTCTTCCTAAACATGTCCCTTCTCGAGCTCTCCGCTCATCCACCTCCAACTCTCTGAGGGTCAGTCGCTTTTCAAAGCAGAAAGTTGGGGGCAGATCTCTTTCTTCGGCTGGGGCCTCCCTCTGGAACAGCCTCCCTGCCTCTCTCAAACTTGAGCAGAACTACCTCTGGTCCCAGAAGCAACTCAAGACCTTCCTCTTTGCTTCTGCTTTCTCTCTTCCTCTCCCCTGCTGATGATCCGTCTGGTCCACACACTGGTCACCGTCTGAAGTTGGGCCCAGGTCCCTGCCTGTCCAGTTGCACCTTGCACTGCCTTTTGGCTGCCCCAGCACTTGGGGTCTGTATCTGTAACCCTACATCCCCTTCGCTCTGCACTTATGAGCCACCCGTTGGCTGCACTTTTGATTACCTGCACTGAGCCACCCGCTGGCTGCACCTTTGATTACATCCCCTTCCCTGCACTTGCGTGATCTAAATGACAAGGCCTAGTAAGATTGTTGTTTCGTCCTCCCTCTGTTTCCCCATCCTTGTCTTCTCTGGCCTAGAAACACTTGTGTATAGGCGCGTTATAAATTCCATATCATACATTAAAATACAAGCCTACCTGAAACAACACAACATCCTCAGCCCTCACCAGTCAGGCTTCAGACCTGTCCATGGCACAGAATACTTCCTCCTTGACCTGAAAAACCAACTCGACGATATCCACGACACTGGCAACCTAGCCCTCCTCCTTCTCGATCCATCGGCAGCGTTTGACCTGGTCAACCACCAAACACTCTGCCACCACCTCACTTTAGCTGCCAACATTTCACCCAAGTCCACCAAATGGATTGCCTAATTTCTTGCAGGCACACAGTGTCTATGCTGGAAGCACTGCTGCCCATCCAACTCAAGTTCCCTGCGGGGTCCCTCAAGGCTCATACCAACTATGCCGATGATACCCAAATCCTCATTCCCCTCTCAGGGATTTATGACCAAGACTACAGCTACATCAACAGAATGTATGACACTATCCAAGCATGGTTGGCCACCAGGTTGGCCTGGGGCATAAAATTGTCTCAGGCACCAATGAAAAAGTGACCCACAGTTGCAAATGGCAATTCATTCCTTTTGTAACAGACTGGTTGGATTGTACACAAGTGGGAGTTTTTTGATACAATGTGATGCAAATTGTGAAATTTAGGAATATGTATTCAGGAACAATGGTCAAAACTACTAGCCGCATAAAATATACATTTTTTATACAATTATGACTTTCCTGGACATTAGTCCGGAAAATCAGAATTCTGAAAGCTCAATTCTGTGGTCTTTAGTCACGTGGGGAGAAGAAGTCGGAATCGCATGATGGTCACACCTACGCACAAAGGCAGAGTGTGCCTTCACTCCCCTGAATTCTTCAGTAGCAAGGAACATTTCCAAGGACGAGTTCAACGCCCTAATTGACAGCAGACCACTGAGGTGATGATGGATGATCATGTTAATTGTTGGGAAGCTGTGGTTAAGACTAGCTTATCTGCACCTGGACGCTCAGCCTGAGAGCTGCTAACATAGGTTGGGAGGGTACTGACAGAGGTTGGAAAGTTACCGATGCTAAAGGACTGCATGATCAAGGGTCCTATAGTTGTGTAGCCAATTAGACGTCGTATATTTAGTGACATTTATAGTGACATTTTAGGGAAGGGCTTAGTTGCCCCACCTGATGTTAAGAAGCCTATCACTTTATTTCACTGCCCAAACGAGTATGGATAGTATACCTAGATGATTTGTTTAGACCCTATCGCATTCACCGTAGGTATTTAAGTTTTCCCACGTAGGATGACATGAGTGATACACAGGTTAACGTCATCAATGACGAATATTTACTATAAAGGTGTCATTTTTTTAATGAAACGCTTTGAGATAGTGATGAGAGACATCTGCTGATGTCCGTTATCATTCCTGTTTTAGATAATTGATATTAAAACACTTATCCTTTTGCCAACTACCTGAGTTGTTTCGATTATTGCTGTTTGAATACAATTCTGCATCCCCATCTATCTCAAGGGTATTGCTATCTCATCTTAGAGGGCTGGAAGGTCCAGTTCACTCTGATGACATGTACATTGTAATTTTTAATTTCACATTACTATTATAAATATATGTACCTTGATGCACCATTTGCTGTATAGGGGCATTATAAATACCCAATAAATTATTGATTAATATGTTCATGCTGTCATACGTTACATTTTGGTGGCTATTGCATGCATCCCAATCTTTGAGCCTTACTTTTTTATCTCTTTACACTTAGAGAGAAGTCATCCTCATTGGAGCATTCCGCGTTGGCTTGTGTGGATGACCTGAATTTCGCACCAACCTCCTGAGTGCCATTGTTTCGAAGTTGGCCAAAAATAAATGTTCTTGCTGGTTTTTGCAATTTATTTTCTGTTAATACATATTTCATTGTAAAGAATAAAATGATCAGCGTAAAACTTGATTGCTTCTCTACTACTTTGCTTCTTTGTGTTAACATTGATCAAATCAGCATAACTTCAAATGGCCTTCAACTATACAGAATGTGGGCCAATAAAGCAAATGGGGGCTTATACATCTATGCTTGCTGACAGGAGCAACAGAGTGGGATGGAACATCACATACTATCAAGTAGGAACTATTTGGCTGTGCCTTGAAACTTCATCCTGGAGAACTCCTTGGTAGTGCTAAAGAACATATAATTCATAAGCTATACAGTATATATAATTTGCATCCGTTTTATGACATTTTTGACTGGGGTGTATGAGGTGTTGATGATATGTGTGCAGTCTGGTGGATGTACACCCAGACTGGGTTCTGGCTGCGTTAGGCCTGTAGGACGCTTATATGTGCAGCTAGGCCGGTTTGTAATGGGATATAGCTGCTTTTTATTAGAGTGATGACGTGTTTGTGGGGTAGTGGTCATATGTGAGAAGCTTGGCCGAATTGATTGAGGGGTATAGGTGCACTCTAATTGTGTAATGTGTAGAGTAGAGAGTAAGCATAGTGATATGATATGATGTTCCATCCACACGGCGATTAAGCGCAATGCGCTTCAAAGGCATTCGATGACAAGGGAGGGAAAGAGGGAGAAAGCAAAGACACTCCCACAGGGCATGAACAGCACAAATGTGAAGACTAGCTACTGCACTCGGTCTGGAGACACCTCGACAGTGCAGGTGCTAGGGCACAGACAGGAGGGCATGCCTGGGAACTGTAAACGAGGACCGGAGGGGTTGGGTACACAGGGGCATCGCAGAGGACCGGGGGTGGGGGCAAACCGCAACAGCATGCAGGGGACCAGAGGGTACAAAGAGAAATCACAGTACCAGAGGGGCTGGGGGTATACAGCGACATCAAGGGCGACCAGAGGGGGCTGGGGGAACACAGCGACAACATGGGACACGAGAGGGGCATGGGGTAGATGGCGATATCTTAGGGGACCAGGCGAGAAGCTGGCAGCATCACACTGAACCGGAGGTTGTTGGAGGGGCAGTGACGAGATGTGAACCAGGGGGTCTGGGCACACAGTGAAACGTTGGGACCTAAGGGGTTGTGGGCACACAGTGATGACGAGGGAAATAAGGGCGGGGGTACCAGCGACAACTGGCGGATAGTAGGTCAAGAAACTCATATCCGTTAAGACTAGTGATCTGACCAATCAGGGAGGTGGGCGGGCTGGGAGACGGGCGGGGATCAGGAAGAGGAAGCTGGTGGGGAAGGCAGGGAGAGGGATTCACTGAGGCACGGAGCACAGATTAATACAATTAAATGGCAAAAACAGGCTCGGAGGAACTTTTAGATGCTTTCCACTCGCCTCGCTTTCACGAAGCGATTATTACCCAAAGCAAAGACATTGGGTAATAATTGTATTATCGCTGTGTTGCAACTAACCAACGATCCACGACTATTCACAGATAAGCATGCTGCTCCGTCCATGTTACCAAAATTGAACAAGGTTTATAATTTGCTTATGTTTCCAATCTATTCAGATCCCTTATGGTATACTAGAGGTTGTGGGGTTGTTTGATGGTTTAGAAACCGATATTCATCTCTGCACCACTGGTGCACCGGAAGTTGATTTGCCACAGTGTGCCTCATATCCCAAACAGAACGGCCCTCCTAATTGGGTAATAGTCACCAAAGAGCTATAAACCCAATCGGAGGGTTGGGCTAGCCAACTATGATTCTATGAAGGCCACTTGCCTCCGGAACTAATACAGTTGTGTCCTGCTGTGAGCAGTTAATGATTGTCAGGTAAAGGAGGATTGCTTCAGTTGAAAGAGTTTCGAGTACAGAAGCAGCCAGGCACATATGATGTGTCCTTGAAGGATGCTCGGATGGCAGTGAGTGTCTCCAATTGTCCAGATAGCTGCGGTTTTTCGAGATGGGATGTGTAGTGTGCAGTCAGTTGTAGCGTTGTTTTCAGAATGAGTGTAATTGTTTCAGTGAGGGGAGGCGGGACAGGCCTTCTCGTCAATAGTGTGATAATTGCACGAGAGAGAAGCCGCACTTTCACCTGGTGTGTGATACTTAGCAACACTTTATGCGTCAGGTTCCCATACAGTCCCCAGGCGGTGTTTGAGCACTTTTACTTTACTTTATTGAATTTGTATTGCGCACCTGAGAACCCGGAGGCTTAAGGGCGCAGACAAGACAAACAACATAAATACATATAAGGGTCGATAACAAGATAAGAGCAAAATGGGCAAGACATAACAATCACCATCCACTTAGTAACTGCAGTTCAAGTATTGAGAAAATCAGAGTAAGCATGTTAACAATAATCAGGAAGAGGAAGAACCATAAGAAACTCTCTGAAGATCTAAATTCTAAGAATAATGTTACAGTTTGAGGTCCCTTTGGGTAGATATTTGCATCGTCTGAGAAAAGCAGGCAAGGTGCTGGCCCCACAGCCCACCAAAATGCAGTCACAATTGGGTAGCAGACACCAGTCACTCAGATCTATCCTCCGAATGATCATTAAGTCCTTGAGTCCGACTACTCCTGGGACAGTTCTGTGGCACAACCAAGCGAGAACCTTATTGCGCAGGGCTTCTTTGGGCACTTTTTCTTTAGTTTTCTGAATGTTCGTTATAATGAAATATCTTTGATCCATTACAAAGTCATGAGTGTTCGAGTCCATTATCTTAGGCATATGTGATTTGTTTTTTTTTTTACTGGCAGATTTTATAGGGAAGTGCTTTTCAATTTGGCATTCATGACTGTGGGATGTTTAACCTCTTTATGGCCAGCACTCAGCTCATGCAGAGATAAGGAAGGAACAGTTTCCTGTAATAAGTCTACGCTAGGGATTTTTGCCTTTTCATCGCATGCCAATATTGGCCCCATAGAACTCAGGGATTCCTCAATACAGAGGTCAGTTTGAGTGGCTTGATCTGTCATTTCCCTTTGTGAAAGAGTTTGGCTGGCAGTGTTTACCCTTGCTGCCTGTAGCATCAGCGCTAGCATGCCCATGTGTCTGGGATGCAGAGTTCAATTTAGGCACCCATAGGTCTGCTACCCAATCGTTTAATGCACCCGACAAAAAGCCACGGTCAAATGGGTCCTTAAAGTAGTAGCTCTTTAGCAATGTTGGCCATAAGGTCGGGCCAGTTGGAGGAGAGCCGAATGCTTGGATTGATCAAAATTGGGTGTACTCCTCCCTTGTGGGGCAAGATTGAATATACCCCTACCTTGAGGGGCAATGGCAGGTAAGGTTATGGGTATCTCAGGCTTTGGCGATGGTAGATCATTAGAGGTCTACAGTCACTGTGTCATCCATGGTGCTATGCAGACTTACTATGGGTACATGTACTTTACAATTTTCCTTCAGTGAAAGACTATCCAAGACCTGCGTTGAGTTTGGTGCTTCGAATCCGGAGAACCCACAACCAGCCCTCTGCAAGAATGTTTTATATGTTACCCATATATGCTTCAAGTACTCCCAGGGCGTTAAGTGGGGTAAGAAAGAAAGGTGGTGGGGGCTCATTTGGGGGTGTGTCTTGCATGTTGGCCATGGTCTAATACCTGATGGGGGTGGCCTACCTACGAACATTTTAAAAATGATGTGGCCTGCTAACTAAGTGCATATCACAACACAGTGTGCTTGCTTCATTTCTTAAAGTATTAGAAATCAATGCTCAATATCATTAATTATTGGACCCTCACAAAAGGGTAGTTGTTTTATTAGCAGGTTCATTAGCATCCCATTACATAGTTTGGGCAAGACTAACCCTTCAAAGGCACTACTCATCTCCTCTGTCCGGCTGTGAAAGGGAGGCCCAGGCAATTCAGACACTTTCATCTGCCTACAGCACCCAAACAGCTAGTTTTGTTGCAAATAGCCTCTCCGTCCATCCAGTGCCTTATGAGTGGGAAAGCAGCCGGAGCCAGCCCTGAGCCTTGAAGGGACAAGCATAGAGGAAAGCAACAGGGGGATAGCAGGAGCCTTGAAGGGGCAAGCGTAGAGGAAAGCAACAGGGGGACAGCAGGAGCCTGGAAGGGGCAAGCGTAGATAAGAGCAACAGGGGGACAGCAGGAGCCTTGAAGGGGCATGTGTAATGCTGGAAATGCATCAGAGGGACAGGGCCTCTGAATCCTTGTCCTTTACTGCTTTTTATCGTGTGTTCTGTCGTGTTTTCTGCCCAGGAGTCCATGTGGGACTCCTGGCAGTGCAGCTCTCTCTTTTGGTTTGGTGAACAGACCCATGGGATACCCTTATGGCACCCACGGGTAGGGGTACAACCCTGTGCCCCTAGTGTATGTTTTTGGGCACCTGTGGGTGGCCCACAGAGCAGGGTATGGGCTGGTGGCAGCTCCATGCTGAATTTGACAGGTGCTCTGGGTGTCCTCCATTTTGGGATACCCAGGCCCTGCCATTGGGATCAGTTGATTCCTGATAGGAAACAAGATGGCCCCTGTGGCCTCTTGCTTTCTATTGCCTGTTACCTTGTTTTCCCAAAGTCCTGGGAAGCCCTGACTCTGTCCCTTCCCCCTGACTGGCTGTTGGGTGAAAGTTCCATATATGGTGTTGTTGTGAAGGCCCAGCTAGACTGACTGGAGCCTTCCCAGTGACTGTATGTTGTGGGTACCTCCTGTGGGTGGGACCTGGGTGAATGGAGTGTGTGACCAATATACACTCCTTGTTGTAGTTGTCTGGTTTCTGGCATGAGAGACAAAGACTGAGACAGCCCTGCCCGAAACTGGCCTGAATGCAGTGTGTAGTGTTGAATGGCTGGGTACTTGTCCCAATCCACATTCCTTGTTGTGAGTATCTGAAAGGGAGGAGTGTGGCCTGAATGCACTGTGTGCCTGATTGGCTGACTGACTGCATGAATGCCCTTCTGTATGATTGGCTGCTGAGTGTGTGCCAGCAGTGTGGATGAGAGACCGAATAGTATATCTGGGGACCTCTCACCACTAGTAATTGTTCAGAAGCGTTCAGAAGCTGAGTCTCCACTCTAAGAGTAACTGGAACTGCTGATCCTCGACGCCCAGCTGGAAGAAGAAGACTTGCTGTTGCACTTGCTTCGACCGATCTGAAAGCTGCCGAATTCGTCGAGGACTGACCCGAGAGAGGACCTAGTAAGGCGCCCTCTTCCCGTGCGATCATCGAGCACCGCTACATCTTCGCCAAAGCGCCCTGGAAGTCAGACCCTCGAAAGGCTGCCGACCCGAGACGGGACCGCCGAGGAGATCGAAGTGAAGCACCCGGACATCGCCGCCGGCGAAGTCCATTGCCGTCGACCAGGGTTCGCAGGTCTGTGTAACCGCTGGAGGCCCGTCGAAGTTGTGTTGCCCAGCCGTGGGAGCCACTTGATGCCGTGGGAGCCACTTGACGCCGTGCCGCCGACGACCGGAGCCGTCCGCTCCTTGCCTAAGAACAGTTGAATCGAAGGACTCCCTCGTCCGCACCGTCGGCCGCTTTATCCTGCCGGAGAAAGTCGAGGACGACCAACGCGCCGAGGAGAAACCTGCCGGTGGGTTTCCCGCCACCAGAAGACCACAAAGACTCGAACGACTCGACGCCCTTGCTGGGCCCCCGTCTTCACAATCTTTGCGGTCCAGAACAATTGTCATCGAGGTGCCCCGCACGCCTCTGCCTTGCAGGACGCCAACGCTCCGTCGTCGACGAGCACCGCTTGGGTCGAAGCTGCCGCCTCATTGACGCCATTCTACCCTGTTTGTTGTCGGACATTCGACGCCCCGTGTCTCCCGCTTGAAAGGGAAGGCATTCAAGAAGGGCCGTCGATTCCCCGCCGCCGAACGCCGAGTTCCTCGACGCTTCTCGACGATCCGTGACTCCCACTTGAAAGGGGATCGCTCAAGAAGGATCTGTCGACGCCTCTTCGAAGAACTCGACTCCACCAGGTACATTGGCGGGGTAAAAACATTATAGGAGGGAATAAGACTTGCAGAACAATATATGGACTGGGCTTGTGCTATATCTTTATTTTACAGGTTGCCCAGGTGGGGGGATCTCCACACAGAACTGTGTCTAGTGGTAGGGGCCAGTATTCTGCCTATTGCTAACCATCTTATTTTCTCTCCTCTCTATATTGCTGGTTTCACTCTATTGATCTGTGTGACATTGTTACAGTATTGTTGATGCACTTTAATGAGATCTAATACAAAGGGTGGTACCACTTTAGAATTGTGTATATATTGTATATATTTGCCATTGTTGATTTCCCTAAGTACAAAGTGAGTTATTATGATAAGTGTACATAACCTTGAATATTGATTATATAAAGACTGTGTTCTAACCAATACAGTGGCCCTCATTACGACCCTGGCGGAAAGCGACTGACCGGAGCGCCACAGCGTAAATAGCGTTTCCGCCATTGCACGAAGGAGCAAAGTGCGGCCCATTCCGACCCATCGGGCACGAGCACCACGGCATGGCGGAAGTGCAAAGTCCGCGATGGCGGAAATGACCCCAAAACGGCCCACACCGCCGCCGTACGGCGCCCTAGGTGCAATACCGCCACCCCTCTTAGCGGTCACCGCAGTGTGCGCCTACCGGAAAGTACGGTGCCCGGAAATATACGGAAACGGAAGTTAAAACATGGGCCCGGAACGGGAAACATCCCGGCGTACACCTATAAATACACTAAAACCACACAACCACTAAAATCACTACCCTGAAACACACCCCAACCCGTCAACCACCCTAGCGAAACCAAGAAAAATGGGAAAAGTAGCGAAGAAAGCGTGCGACCGCAAGCGGCAGGTCCACTTCTCCCGTGAGGAACTCACCGTGCTAACAGAGACCCTCCAGGAGAATGCTGCCGTCGTCTTCTGCACGCAAATGACCAGGACGGCACTTGCAAACAAGAAGGCCATATGGGCTCTGGTGGCACAGCGGGTAAGTGCGGTGGGGACCGCACCCCGCACCCCACAGCAATGCCGCAAGCGATGGGACGACCTGCGGATACGCGTCCGCAGCATACTCTCTGCCAACCGCAACATTGCCACAGCCACCGGGGGAGGTCCTGAATCACCCATCAAGTTGACCCCCTGGGAAGAAATCTGTGCCTCCACCATCGGAATGGAGAGCATAGAGGGAGTCGGAGGGATGGAGAAAGGAGTGCAGACATCTGAAGATTCAGGTAGGTGGGCCAGATAAAACAATGCCAAATCCACACAGTCCATCCATGTGAAGTACCATGCGTCCACATAGTGCAACAGAAACACATGTCCAGGAGAACGGCCACACACATCGGCCTGCAAGCGCACGTTAAAACCCACAATAAATACATAAATAATTAAAAACCCCTAATACACGCACTACACGTGCAGCAGGCACACCCTAACTGCAGGCTGCCAGACAACTGCACCCTCACTCCACACACAAATCAAAGCACCTCCAAGGCCCCGACCCAAATCACCCTCAGGTACCACCCCAATGCATGTGATACAATGCCATTCCAATTCCCACAGACCCATCAATAACCCTCGCCCTCCTTTACTCCACCACAGGGTCCGATCCAAACGACGAGCTACAGGACACCCCTACCAGCACACCTGCAAAGAGGGCCAAGACCAACGGCCAGAGACCCTCCACCTCAGCTGCACGCATCAAGACACGGCAGCAGCACAAATCAGGTGGCAGCACAGAGGAGGGAACATCAACAGGCACCCCAGCAGCCAGCATGCCCACAACACCACCACCACAGGTCCCCCCAATGGATGCCACAGAAGGCACTGCCTCTGGTGGCAGCAGCACTATAGGTGACACCCCATTGATGGCAGCATGCTCGGACACAGAAAACGGGGATGCCGAAGTCAGATCCATCCATGACCTGTCCCAATCCCCCTGTCTGTTCCATCCCGTACAACATGAGGATACCACGCAGGGGCACCCACCAGACGACGACTGGCCATCCCCCACAAGCCCTGTGGCAAGGCAACATGAGGACAACAGCCCCTCTGTGACACCCCCGCAAATGGCCATGGCCCAGCAGAGGCAACAGTCCCTCGACCAGTTGATCGAACAACAGCAGCAACTGGCCACACTCCTCAAGGACCATGCCGATGAATGTGGGGGCACTAAGGCAGACATAGAAACATCAACTGAGACACTTAGGGCAGAAATGGAGAGAGGTACAGAGACGCTAAGGGCACAAATTGAGAGAAGCACCGAGAGCCTGAGGGGGGAACTGCATGCGACGTCCAAAGACGTATGTGCCGAACTTGCCGCAGTGCGCCGTGTGCTCACTGAGCTCTCGCAAACCCTTAGGGACATGCATGGACGTGAGCAGGCAGACACATCATCCGTTGCAAGTTCCGTCCAGGGCAGCCCCCAACGTAGATCTGGAAGGAACCTGCGCTCCACAGGCAGGGGTGCCCCTCATACCCGCAGAGGGGGCATGCAATAGCGACAGCCCACTGACAATGAGCATCTTTGGACACTGGTGTTCGGGGGGGAGGTAGGAGGGTGGAGGGGGTGTGTTGGGCTCACTTGGGTGGCGGGTCGATAGGGTGTTCAACATGATATCACATATGCCATAAAAAGTGCACGATCAACCAATGAGAAGTGTGGACATTGATCTTTGTGTACTAGGCCATCATAGGCGTACAGTCCATATTGTGCATGTCCCAGACACACGCAGTGCCACGAGTCCCGTGTCCATGTATCAGCCACCAGGCGTGAGTGCTAGAAGCATACATCAATGAGATGCTGACGAATGTCACGGGCCTCCGGTGCCTCGCAGACTCCATGAGGTGCTGCCACATCCCCACCCTCATCATGACCATCATCAGGTGCTTGCAGTTCTGCGTCAGGGGGCATGGGCACATTTCTACGTACGCACATGTTGTGGAGCATGACACATGCCATCACCATCTTTGCAACCTTCTCATGGCGGTACAGGAGTGCCCCGCCAGACCTGCTGAGGCAGCGGAAACGGGTCTTCAGTAGGCCGAATGCCTGTTCAATGACTACACGGGTACGTGAGTGGGCATGGTTGTAGTCCTCCTCATGCTGGTCCCGTGGGTTCCGGACTGGTGTGAGGAGCCATCTCTTCAGTGGATATCCAGCATCACCTGTATGTGGACGAGAAACGTATGATGTGGAATGCCATTGATACGTACGCACACCCCCCCCCCCTTCCTGGCAGGTCAATGCCAATTCACATACCCCACATCATCATGCATGTAATGAGACTCACCGAGTAGCCAGGATCTGTTCCCTGCGTGTCGCTCCATGTAGCGTGGTATTGTAGAGTTCCTCAAGACCATAGAATCATGGGTTGATCCAGGGAATCGGGCACAACAATGTGTAATGATCCTGTTGGAGTCACACACCATCTGTACATTCAGGGAATGAAATTGTTTTCGGTTGCGGTACTGGGCCTCCATGGCATGTGGGACGACCAATTCAACATGGGTGCAGTCGATGGCACCAATGCAACCCGGTATGCCGGCAAGTGCATGGAATCCCACTTTTGTGTTGGTTATTTCCTGCTCCGAGCGTGGTAGAGAGATGTAGTCGTCTGCGTGCTTCAGGAGGGCATCGAGCACTTGCAATAGTGTCCGTGAGAACAGTGGCTGAGAAATGCCATGCAACTGTCCGACTGTGTGCTGGTAGGTGCCTGTGGCCAGGAAGTGGAGTACAGACACCACCTTCAGTAGGGGTGGGATGGCGGTTGGGCTATCTATCATGCTGACAAGGTCAGCCTGTGTCATGTCCACAATGGCGGTTATGGTGTCCCGGTCCAGACGGTAGAGGGTGTGGATCTGCTCATCAGTGAGGTTGAACGGATGTGCTCGGAGGCGTGGGATTGCGGGCTGCCTGCGTGGTGGTAGTGGCTGTGCTGGCAGCCCTTGCTGGCTCTGCCTTGGCCTCCTCCTCCTCCTGCGTCTCCTCCGTGCGGCTGGTTGTAGTTGGTGTTCGTCTTCTTCTTGGAGTCGGAGCGCTTGCAGTGCTATCAGGTCCCCCAGGGCCAACATCGCGAGTCCTGCCGGTAGCATTTCGGTGTGGTTGTGGGAGGAGACTGGCTGTGCAATTTATGTGTTTTCAGGCTGTATGGCCTCCACCTGTGGTGATTGATTCCACCTGTGCAAACTGCTCTCCCCTTTGGCCGAGCACGTCCCGCGCACAACGCTGCAATTCGGGGAATTGTATCTTGCTATTGCAATCATGTATTTGTACCCGATGGCCGTGTAAGATTGGTTGATATGTTCATTCTGCTGTGGTCCCATTGTTTCACATACTATCTGTGCAGTCGCGAACTGACTTGTGAGGGGTCAGTGGAACGTAGTACTCGAGTAACGGTGGACCCTCATGCATCACTGCACCGAGGTTCAACGACGGGCGGGGCGTCCCATTCGTGGGTGAAGGCAGTTGCCATTTTCACACACAGCCGCACTCGATGGAATAATTAGTGATTTCAAACGGCCACAGATGCCTTTTCGACGTGATGTTGCAAATGAGGAATTCGAGGGGCGGCGCTTTCGGTTTCCAGCTAGCGGCGAGGAGATGCCCACAGGTCTGACTGCAAATGTAACGTTCTATTGTTCTATGTCCTTGAGACAGGGCCCATGGCGAGGGAGCAATGATTGATATGAATAGTTTGGGATGCGCAATAGCTACGTGGGCGATGAGGCCGTCCGTTCCCAATAACATGTTACTTCACAACACTGGAATTACGGGCTGGGGCACTGTGGATTTAGCAGGCTGCATAACGCACGGACTCAATGGATGTTTCTAATGTTATGTGAGTAATTATTCAGGCATTTTGATCCCGGGATGAGGGAATGATGGATGGATGCATGGGCAGGTGATTTGATACAGAGTTTGCCATGTACAGGGCTTCTTGGGATCTATCCGCCTCCCCTACGCTATGTGATGCAGGGCTGCCATTGTGGGACCATCGTCCATCTGGCCTTGTTGAGCCCTCCCTGTCTCGAGGCGCCCTCAGACACTTGTGTCCATGCACGTTAACATTCCCATCTGATGGAATCTGTTTTGACAGACGCATGCACAGGTACACTCGTTTGTGATGGTGTTTGCACCTCGATATAGATGGTTATGAGTCGCAAGTGGTTTTGGGGTGGTGATGATCCTTTTGGTTGGGCTAGCATGCATATGGCTGTGGATTTCGTGTGATCATTGAAGTGAGTAGTTGGAATGTAGTTCTGATGGCCATTCTGTTCTTTTTCTTTTCTTTTGGTTGACAGGTATCTCCTCCCCTTTTGCCACTGCCATCTGTATGCCACTCCTGCAGATGGATTTTACTCCCGACACCTGCTGCTTCGTGTTAATCAGTGGAGCAGCATTATGATCTTATGGGACGATCGCCAATGGGCCACATGCCCTTACGCAGTACTGGTGGCTCGGAGCAACATTTCGGCCTTTCAGCTGGACTAGTGCCTCCCCATTGGGACAGCCCTGCGGTTCTGTGCGCTTCCATGTTGCCTTTTCGTACGTGATTGTGGCTCTGTGTACCATGGGGGAACAGGGCGACACACAGGTAGTGGCTGGTCATTTCTTGCGGAAGCAGCCCACAATGGTGATTGGTGTTTTGGAGTTCATGGCCTGATGGCTGTATGGGCTTGGTGATTTTGATGTGCATTAAATTTCTATTCGGATTTGGCCCGTGTAGCGTTTTTCTTTGCAAGTGATGTGGCATATGCCAATTTGGGGGGCGATGTATTGTGAGGAGATCTGCATCGGGTTCCGGCTTCGGGGTTTAGTTGCGTGGTACTGTACTGGCCGCGTTTGCCTACGAAGCCCAGTGAGGTCAGGGATGGGGGCTGCCAATATGACAGTTTGAATGTTGTCATGCTCAGGGGCGGGGGATTGGGTTTTGTGTAACAGATGCCGGTCAGCCAGGTGGACTGGTGGAATGATGTGATTTTCGGAATATTGCTGGTCACAGGTGCCTGTGTTTGCGTGCGTTTCTTGGTGGGGGACTGTGGTCATGTCCATTGGGATGGCTTCTGTATTCGTGCCATCTGTGCCCTGCAGCTCCCATTTGCCCCTATTGTGTTTCTTTTGTTCGTTGGCATGCATGGGTGACTTGTACATTTCAATGGTTGCATTGTGGCTTCATTGCACCTACGGGGAGTTGTACTTTGTGGGCAGGGAGCGGTGTACAGGCACTCAGTGGGGCCGTTTACGGTTGATTCGCGATGCCGTACTTCTCGCCATGGCAGAATGGTACATTACGCCATGCCTGATGGCGTTAGGTACATGTCCGCTAGGGTCGGAATTGGCGTACCGTTGCACCATGGTGGTGTTTGCGGTTTGGCATGGCGCGCGCGCGCGTGCTTGGTGCAGTTAGCGTTGGCGTTCACTACGGTGTCGCTAATGGCTTCGTACTTTGCGGTGACGGGTCATAGTCGCACCGAGCGCTATTCGATGGCGGTATTGCATTTCCGCCATCGTTTTTCGATTTCCGCCAGGGTCGTAATGAGGGCCAGTGTGTGGACATTCCTTTGTGGGGGCTTGGGGACTACACTGTACTTAAGAACCAGCCTGCATCACCTCCTGAGAAGCTAGGCCTTGATTGCTCGACCATAGCTACCGAATAGAGAATCTAGGCTGGGGTCCTCTGTGCCTCCCCTCTACCATATAGAGAGCAGAAGTACAGATCACCCCCTACCAGTCTTTACAGCAAGCGTAGAGGAGAACAGGGGGACAGCAGGAGCCTTGAATGGGCAAGCGTAGAGGAGAGCAACACGGGGACAGCAGGAGCCTTAAAGGGGCCAGTGTAGAGGAAAGCAGCAGGGGGACAGCAGGAGCCTTGAAGGGGCAAGCATAGAGGAGAGCAACAGGGGGATAGCAGGAGCACCCGTGGAGCCTCATAAGGATCCCGACAAGTGCAACCCCGACGAGTGCAACAGGTGAGGCACCTCTATTAATGCAAACACACAGAGGAAGATACCGTAGGACATAGCAAGGGAGAGAGGAGGCTCCGGACCACAGAGCAGTCAGCTATACAAAGAGGACTACCTCACAACCTCCACCACACCAACCATCCAGGAGAAGATTGAGGCCAGGAAGGGCCAAGGCACCGCACCCAAGAGGGGCAAAGCAGACACCTCAGGCAGGGGGGTCGCTGGGAGACATTTCCCCCTAAAAGCGGGGGATGTAAAGGACTAGGGGCCCTGCAGACCTGGTCCAGGAGAGACAACCCACCAGGTATAGCCCCATGACCTCCACGAGGAGAGAATCCCCAAGTAGCTGCAGAAAATAGGTCCCAAAAGAGGAGGCCCGGTTGAGAAGGAGGGGGACCCACCAGCACCTCATCACCACAAGACCGGGCCTCAAAGACATTACATAAAGGGGTTTCCACCCACCTTCCCCCCATGAGGCTAGAGGGGTCCGAGAGGCCCAGAACCAGAATAAAATCACCAGGGAGGCTAAACCTTAAGGCAAAATGAAAGCCCGGGGAGGGCAACCGCCACAATAGATAACACCAAAAGGGGTGGGGGGGGCCTTGGAATTAAAAATGAGCCCAGACAAGCCTGCAGGTTGTACAGCTGGGGAAAGGAAAAGACTCCATTTTTTTTAAAAAACATTTTTTATTGTGTTTGGTTAAAATTTACCTTTGCAAAACAATCATCACATTAACAGTAAAATGTGTAAACTTCTAAGCAAAAACAGCCTTAATACTCTAAAAGAACAAAAGAAAAAATGAAAGGACTCAATACCCGCGATTCCACAGCAGATTCGCCACCAGAATTTGCTTGGGCTGGCGAAATGATGCAACATGGGGTTAAAAATGCTGTGGCACAGCTCCAGTTGCCCGGGAAGGACGGCGCCAAGCCACCATAGGGTTATATTGGCACAATTCCTCACAGGCGGCTTTGCAGGGCAGCAGAAAATTGCATTTTATGTGCCGTCAGAATTTGCTTAGGCTGCCGTCTGATTTCGCAATCTCACCATAAATGATGTAACATAGGGTACAAAATTGCCACCATAGGGTTAATGCTGCACTGCCCTGTACAACACAGGTTTAAAATTGATAACACAAATTGCTAACATAGGGTTAATGCTGACTGCTCCGTACAACATATGGTTGGCTACAAAAAACAAGCATTTTCTGACGGGTTAATGCTATGCTGCACTGCCCTGCACAACATAGGGTTAAAATAAATAATATGCCCTGTGGAAACATAGGGTTAATAGGGTTAATGTACAGCTGCCCCTGCCCCTGTCCCCGCTGCCCCCGCCCCGTAGACCAGAAAGCATTTTCTGACGACAGAAAGCATTTTCTGACGGGTTAATGCACTGCCCTGCACAACATAGGGTTAAAATAAATAATATGCCCTGTGGAAACATAGGGTTAATAGGGTTAATGTACAGCTGCCCCTGCCCCTTGCCCCGCTGCCCCTGCACCGTAGACCAGAAAGCATTTTCTGACGGGTTAATGCACTGCCCTGCACAACATAGGGTTAAAATAAATAATATGCCCTGTGGAAACATAGGGTTAATAGGGTTAATGTACAGCTGCCCCTGCCCCTTGCCCCGCTGCCCCTGCCCCGTAGTCCAGAAAGCATTTTCTGACGGCAGAAGCATTTTCTGACGGGTTAATGCACTGCCCTGCACAACATAGGGTTAAAATAAATAATATGCCCTGTGGAAACATAGGGTTAATAGGGTTAATGTACAGCTGCCCCTGCCCCTTGCCCCCACTGCCCGTGCCCCGTAGACCTGAAAGCAGAAAGCATTTTCTGACGGGTTAATGCACTGCCCTGCACAACATAGGGTTAAAATAAATAATATGCCTGTGGAAACATAGGGTTAATAGGGTTAATGTACAGCTGCCCCTGCCCCTTGCCCCGCTGCCCCTGCCCCGTAGACCAGAAAGCATTTTCTGACGGGTTAATGCACTGCCCTGCACAACATAGGGTTAAAATAAATAATATGCCCTGTGGAAACATAGGGTTAATAGGGTTAATGTACAGCTGCCCCTGCCCCTTGCCCCGCTGCCCCTGCCCCGTAGACCAGAAAGCATTTTCTGACGGCAGAAAGCATTTTCTGACGGGTTAATGCACTGCCCTGCACAACATAGGGTTAAAATAAATAATATGCCCTGTGGAAACATAGGTTAATAGGGTTAATATACAGCTGCCCCTGCCCCTTGCCCCGCCGCCCCTGCCCCGTAGTCCAGAAAGCATTTTCTGAAAGCAGAAAGCATTTTCTGACGGGTTAATGCACTGCCCTGCACAACATAGGGTTAAAATAAATAATATGCCCTGTGGAAACATAGGGTTAATAGGGTTAATGTACAGCTGCCCCTGCCCCTTGCCCCGCTGCCCCTGCCCCTGCCCCGTAGACCAGGAAACTTTTTCGGACAGCAGAAAGCATTTTCTGACGGGTTAATGCACTGCCCTGCACAACATAGGGTTAAAATAAATAATGTGCCCTGTGGAAACATAGGGTTAATAGGGTTAATGTACAGCTGCCCCTGCCCCTTGCCCCGCTGCCCCTGCCCCGTAGTCCAGAAAGCATTTTCTGAAAGCAGAAAGCATTTTCTGACGGGTTAATGCACTGCCCTGCACAACATAGGGTTAAAATAAATAATATGCTTGTGGAAACATATGGTTAATAGGGTTAATGTACAGCTGCCCCTGCCCCTTGCCCCGCTGCCCCTGCCCCGTAGACCAGAAAGCATTTTCTGACAGCAGAAAGCATTTTCTGACGGGTTAATGCACTGCCCTGCACAACATAGGGTTAAAATAAATAATATGCCCTGTGGAAACATAGGGTTAATAGGGTTAATGTACAGCTGCCCCTGCCCCTTGCCCCGCTGCCCCTGCCCCGTAAACCAGAAAGCATTTTCTGACAGCAGAAAGCATTTTCTGACGGGTTAATGCACTGCCCTGCACAACATAGGGTTAAAATAAATAATATGCCCTGTGGAAACATAGGGTTAATAGGGTTAATGTACAGCTGCCCCTGCCCCTGCCCCTTGCCCCGCTGCCCCTGCCCCTGCCCCGTAGACCAGGAAACATTTTCGGACAGCAGAAAGCATTTTCTGACGGGTTAATGCACTGCCCTGCACAACATAGGGTTAAAATAAATAATATGCCCTGTGGAAACATAGGGTTAATAGGGTTAATGTACAGCTGCCCCTGCCCCTTGCCCCGCTGCCCCTGCCCCGTAGTCCAGAAAGCATTTTCTGAAAGCAGAAAGCATTTTCTGACGGGTTAATGCACTGCCCTGCACAACATAGGGTTAAAATAAATAATATGCCTCTGGAAACATAGGGTTAATAGGGTTAATGTACAGCTGCCCCTGCCCCCTGCCCCTTGCCCCTGCCCCGTAGACCAGAAAGCATTTTCTGACGACAGAAAGCATTTTCTGACGGGTTAATGCACTGCCCTGCACAACATAGGGTTAAAATAAATAATATGCCCTGTGGAAACATAGGGTTAATAGGGTTAATGTACAGCTGCCCCTGCCCCCGCTGCCCCTGCCCCGTAGAACAGAAAGCATTTTCTGACGGCAGAAAGCATTTTCTGACGGGTTAATGCACTGCCCTGCACAACATAGGGTTAAAATAAATAATATGCCCTGTGGAAACATAGGGTTAATAGGGTTAATGTACAGCTGCCCCTGCCCTTTGCCCCGCTGCCCCTGCACCGTAGACCAGAAAGCATTTTCTGGCGTCAGAAAGCATTTTCTGACGGGTTAATGCACTACCCTGCACAACATAGGGTTAAAATAAATAATATGCCCTGTGGAAACATAGGGTTAATAGGGTTAATGTACAGCTGCCCCTGCCCCTGTCCCCGCTGCCCCTGCCCCGTAGACCAGAAAGCATTTTCTGACGGGTTAATGCACTGCCCTGCACAACATAGGGTTAAAATAAATAATATGACCTGTGGAAACATAGGGTTAATGTACAGCTGCCCCTGCCCCTTGCCCCACTGCCCCTGCCCCGTAGTCCAGAAAGCATTTTCTGAAAGCAGAAAGCATTTTCTGACGGGTTAATGCACTGCCCTGCACAACATAGGGTTAAAATAAATATGCCCTGTGGAAACATAGGGTTAATGTACAGCTGCCCCTGCCCCTTTTTTTTTTTTGTAAAAATATCTTTATTAAGTGCTTAAAGATGATACAAGGGTAATAAATTCAATTCAATAAGAAGACTTTTGTGGCAATTACATTCCCCCCTCAAAGCAGAAGGGGTAGTTTCAATTTTACTTTGGGCATTTGGGTGGGTACATATATATTTTCTGTTCAGAGTCTGTGGTTTACAAAGTGTTCGTGTTTTGTCTGAGTAGGCTAAGAGTTCTCTTTTTCTTTCTTTTATTTTTGGATGATTGCCTGGGCTGGGGGTTTTACTCAGGGCCCCCATCTTCCAGGCTGTCCTTGATTTCGTAGTCTCTTAGCAGGCCGTGGACCATCCTGCGGCAGGCTTCGGTTGTCAGCAGCTCATCATTGAGGACCAGGCGTTTCCTTGCGTAGAGGAGAATGTCCTTCAGGCAGCAGAGGATCCTCCAGCAGTTCTGTATTGCCTCTACTGTGTGGGTCTGTGCAAAGAGTCCATACAGCACAGACTGGTGTATAATGTCTTGGGGCGGGATGTGAGCACTCAACTCAGTGTTCAGGGCCCTGCGCAGTTTCCTTGCAAAGGGGCATGCCCTGCCCCTGTCCCCGCTGCCCCTGCCCCGTAGACCAGAAAGCATTTTCTGACGGGTGAAAGCATTTTCTGACGGGTTAATGCACTGCCCTGCACAACATAGGGTTAAAATAAATAATATGCCCTGTGGAAACATAGGGTTAATAGGTTTAATGTACAGCTGCCCCTACCCCTTGCCCCGCTGCACCTGCCCCTGCCCCGCTGCCCCGTAGACCAGAAAGCATTTTCTGACGGGTAGGCAAAATCCGACGTTACAGTACCGTCGGATTTTGCTTTGCCATTTAAATTCACGCATGCGCAGTAGCAGCCTAAGCATTTTTCGACGATGAGCAGAATTCGACGTTACACCGGAACGAGACGCTACGACTCTTTAATCCGGAAATTTCAGGTAAGCCTCAGCGCCATGCATTAGCACAGGCTGCTTGGACTCTTAAGGAACAGGTTTCCTATGAACTATATCGTACATACAGCCCACAGGGGGCTGTTGTACTCCAAACAATGCACTAGGAACCCCCCCTTTTTATTTTTAAAAGTGTATGATGTAAAACTGGCGAAGTCCCTTCTTCTTTTTATCTTATAACACCCTGCAATAGCTAAAAGAAACATGCACTCTTACAGTGTACGCCGGAATGCTGCAGAATAAAAGGCATCCGTTCAACAAATATAGTGAACTGAACAACCCTTCCAAAAGAAAGTGTCAATTGAAAAGCTGATAACACTAAGCAGAAGGCTAAGATGATGTTACGTAGAAGCACTAGACAGTGTATACACTCAAACAATAGTGTTACAGAGGTAAAACATAAAATGTTTTCTCTCTCTCTCTCTTTCTCCCCCCCACCCCTTTCATGTTTCCTCTGCAGGTGGGGCCCTGTGTAGAGAGATTTGCATACCTCACAGGGATATTGTTGTGACAACCCTCGTATAAGGTGTTGTGGCCCTGAAGAAAGTGGGTTAACCACCATCTCCACTGAAACTGATAGGCCATGTGGACCCTCTCTCTTTTTCTGGAATTATAGACACAAGAGAAGGGGGCAATATCTTCCAAAACAATTAATGGCAAGCTTTTTAGCTTGAAAAATCCCCATATTGGGGATGGGTGCAGCTGCACCAAATACAGCTGCGCAGTTAAGAACAAACTGAGCAGAAAGGATGTCATCCACTACTTGTCCTTTCTTGCTCCATTTTAGAAAAAATAGCCAGATTTGGGGGTTCTAAACAAAAAACATTTTAAAGAGAAATTGTTTTTCTTCTTTTAAGTGTGACCATACTGAGCTGAGAATAAAAAAAGCTACAAAAATTCATCAGCAATGTCTTGGTCACACAGATTTTTAAATGGAATTTTGCACAACTATTGATGAATAGCGTGCGATAGGGCCAGTCTCTCTCCCTATCCCCTCACCCTAGCTAAGCGGTTCATCAGTGCATCCTAGGGGTAGTAAAATCACAAGGGCTCTGGAAGAAATGTTGGAGGGCAACTTTAGTCATAGGCTACATGATTGTAGATGTTCATGAATAACTCTAAACATTGGTGTATGAGGGACACCTTGAAATGCCCCTTACCAGGAGGCACTTACAAGAATCTTATTGTTTCCCAGCAATGAATAGTGACATTGAAGTATGTGTTGTTAAAGAGTGTATGGCGTGCAAATTCAATGGAAAATATTGATGCTGCTTACAACTAGTCAATGAAGGTTATAGTGTAAAGGAGTTGATTGGCAAATGCCCCACACCCACCTTAGCCAGCTCCAACTTTCAGGCTGGTAACCTCAAAAGATTCCAACCCAGCAAGGACCGGGCAAGTGGTGACATAATTGCATTCAAAAGAGCAAAAGCATGGCAAAAGGGAAGAACATTGCAATCACCGAAAAACTTACTTTCAACGTTTAGTTGAGCACCCAGCAGTGAAACATGCCTTGACTATTCAGCTACTAGAGGGTCGTACGCAGGACCATGATTCTTCTATTACCTATACATTATGGCTATAAACCACATGCAGACGGGCTGTACTGGCTGGTAACGGTCTCTGAGCTTAAGGTGGCGTCTCAAGCTCCAAGATTGTGTATGTCCTTCTTGCTGGATCTTCTTTTAATGTCAGGCACGAGCAGTACAAAGGAAGTGGATCCCTGCTGAACACAGATGTCAAGCATTTAAGCTGGGTGCAAGCCATGTGATCCACTATTGAGTAGCAAATAGGAAGGGATGGTTTTCTCAGCGCTCATGGAAGTTATCCAAATGAACGATATCAACCTTCTCCTTTTCAGGTCTAATTAGAGAAAGCCTGGACACACGGGAGGCCTTTGAACTGGCTAAATAGAACAGGGGAAACCCAAGGGCACTTTCAAAGGGTGCACACTTTCTGGCTGTTTGTAACCCTTTCTGGGTAGCCTGGCCAGTGGACAAAGGTTCATCTTCGGGGTACAAGCTTCCTCTAATCAACAAAGAGGTGGAGCCAGAAGGGCTGAACCTGGGATTACCCCCTTCTTAAAGGCCCCTCCACTAATTGGACCACCAATCAGAATCTTGACAAGCACACGAAAAAGTTCATCATAAATGCTGAAATCAGAGTCTACTTTGTATAATCATCTGATAAATCTGATTGAATGTCTAAAAGACTTTAATCCTAACCTTCTTCTTCAGACTGTTAACTAGAGGTTGACTTTCTTTAGTTAGTCTTCCATGGGATTGGAACTAAGCATCCTAGAGTGCTACATTGCAGACATACCGATACAGGTGTGTATCCTGTTCTGCTCAGACGTTTTGGGATGCATACAAGCCTCAAGCAAGTACCGGCGGGGTCGTTGACACAAAATTGACACGTGGCACAAATAACGTAGCAGATGAACAGTTGCCATATGGGTACACATTTTCACATAAATCATAGTCATTAAAGTATTTTAACCAATCCATGGGTTTTCTCTGTATTAATGACACACTAATCTAAGGAGAAATATGTGATATATTTAGCATATTGAGTGCTGCTGTCAGTGCTGGGCTTATGTGTTGATAACCAGTATTCTGCAAGAATTAATTTAAACTGAGGGGCATTGTCACGACCCTCGCCCAAAACCCCCTCTGGCAAACCCATTGGCCAGGTGGAGTCAGGACTCAGGCCTCTAGAGTCTGGTATCCTCTTCAAAAGCCCTCATGGGGCCAGTCCTGGGGCCTATGGCGCCAGGCTCATACCCCATGAAAAACAATGTGCTTGGGAACTACTTTATTGTATTGCCAGCCAACATGGAGGCATCCACATAGCTTGGTTCCTAAGAACCAAGCTATGCTGTCTAGTGTTTTGGGTGTGGTAGCCTAGGGACTACTTTACCGGGACTATTTTATTGGGGCTATTTAACCCACACCCAAGCAAGACAAAACGCTTCGCATTACTTTGCAGCTTGCAACGTGACGCTCACCGTGTCCAGCTATTCCCTTGAACCTCGGAAAAGCAGAACCTGCAAGGAGACATAAGGAACATCATTAGCAGCAGCATATTACCTGCAGTCTTCATCTTTAAACACTCGCAGCTACTGCGAACAGCTTCCTCGAATCTGCACGCCTCCCGGATAGAACGACCTGAAAGAGGAAGATAGAGGCAACATTAAAGAAAGCAGTAGAGACATTTACAAATTACGCACTGCTCAAAAGGCTTACCTGGCTGGTCGCCTCTCGGCTGGCACCACTCCGGACATTCCACGCGCACTGAAGAACACCGCGACCTACAAGGAAGGAAAACACAGGTTAGCAAAGGCAAGACTTCAGAGCGCTGCGCATAGCGCTTACTTCCTGCATCATAGCGCACTTAATGCGCCATCATTTACCAGCGGGGTTCAACCAAGCCAGTTCGCCGCGCTGAAGCTCTGCATACCTAAGGGAGAAAAAAGAGACATTTTAAACAAAGAAAGGCATGCAGGATAGCAACAAAACTAAAGAACAGCAATAAGACCTACCTGAACAATATCAAACGGGCCGGCGTCAATGAAGTAACTGGACCGCTCTCGCCCATGAAAGACAACGCGCCCCTGCAAAGAAGGCAGGACGGAGAGCACGCCTAATTCTACCACAAGGTGAGGAGAGGGCGCCAGAGGGACTGAAATCATACGGGGGTGGAGGGAGGTTACTTACCCCAGTTGGTCAGTCTTGAACACAGTCCTCCTGTATTTTCAGGCAGAACCTTCCCCGCAGACCACATCAGGGCAAAGCTGAGAAGCATATCAGCGAGTAACCCGGCTGGGTGGCGTCCCTGTGGATACCAGGTGAGCGTAACAGGCATAAATCGGATGAAACCTGATATTTTTCCAAGCGGATTCCCAAGCAGCAGAGATCACGCTTGCTGGTCTGTTCTATTATGGGACCAGGCATCATTCTGGTCTCATTTACAACCTTTGTGTTTTCCCGCCCTAGTTTCTCATTTTCGGATCTTCTAGGTTTTCTGCTTATTTTAAGTCCACAAAGTTCCCCTTGCAAGACAAAAACATAAACTTTATGATCTAAAACAAATGATGGACCCCTTGATGGCTAGTTGAGGACGTGCTGTTTTTTGATCATTGGTAATTTCAGTGAAAACTGTGTGGAACTTGGAGCCAATTTTCTTTTCACTGGTGTGGGGGGTGGGAGGGCCTGGATGAAACTGATTGAAAAAGTGCCCTTCACTACCACAATACAGACTGAGTGTGATTCACCTTCTTCTGTCTTTTTCCTGAGGACTAAAGGCCCCCCTAATTCCTCCAATATGCATGATTACTGGCCTTGGGACTCTGAGGCTCTGGGAGATTTGGGGAACAATAAAGATAATGGTGGAGTAGGTTTTGTTCACTTTAGACACCCCTCTTGCATTCTTTAAGATGGTATTCTAAGCAGTGTACAAGGTTTGCCAGGTCTTGCCTACTTGGTAGGCTGTGGATGAATTTAAACTACTAAGTAATTTTGTTCCTCACTCATGCCCCTATCGACTAAATATGTTATTTTAATTTGAGGCCAACCTGTGTCATCCACCAGCCAATTGAATTGTGTCACATATGTTAAAATATAACTGTTATTTTGTCTCATATCAAAATGCTCCTCATCTGTGACCTGCATAAATGGAGAGTGGTTGAAAAGTCTCTGACACTCGCCCTTGAAAACTTCAACGTATACAAGATGGGCCATGCTTTTGAATACAAAAGCACTGCTAAGGACATGACATCTCCTGAATAACACATAGTCACTTTACACATGTCATCGAGAAAGTCCAATGGGCCTCTACATAAATTGTTACTGGATTTTACATAAAACAGTTCTGAAATGTCCTTGCCTCTTCCCTCAGCCGATCTCTCTATGGCAGCCGGAGGGAAAGAACGTTGGTTAGTAATGGCTTCTGAATGGAAACGGGATTGGAGCCTTAAACGGGGCATCCCCATACAATCTTCTGGTTGAAAACTCTGCTTGCAAGGGAGTTCTTTTGGGCGGTAAGCCTCTTCCTTTTTCCAAATGTTCACCATGTTATTTTTCAACAGTGTTAATGTGTTACCAAAAATGTTGAGAAGTCTGCAGAACACCTCCCCCGCATCCCTATCAACCGGTTGGTTTAATGCTGCTGAGTCCATGGTGGCCATGAGAGATTGAATTAGTGGGCATGGTGATTTTCTGTGAGGAGCTGACCATGGACACCAAATCAACACACAGAACCAGCAGACGCTGAGTATTGGTTCTCAAAATAAGTGGTTAGTAAAGATTCAAGTATAACATGTAAAAGATTACACCATAACGTGTAAATGTGTAAGCCATGCTTTAAATAATACTGTTAGTTCAAACTAACGTATTAAGTGACAGTGTACAGAAAAATGAAGAAAGTCACAGGATCACAACTGTGTATAGGAAGGGTCTCATGCAGGGTTATTCACATTATGATGTAATTGTGAAGAATATTCCTAAAAAGCAAAGTATGTTGGTGTAAGCTGGAGCTTTTCAGAATGAAGCATTAAGGTTTCAGGTTCCATTGGTACAAAAGGTTCCAAGACACCAGAGTTCCGAGAGTCATCCAACAAAGGTTTAAGCTCAATGAATGCAACAACTCCTGTAAGGAATCAAAGCCAGGTTGGACCAGCTGATAACTATGGGACATCAGTATCCCTGGGAGCCAGGACTGTATGTTTTTGCAGATCCAAATATAGACCACACCAGTGAGGAATCAAAGCCAGGTGGAACCAGTTGACATCATCTCTGGGACACCAGTATTGCATGGAGTCCATTTTGTGTGGTCTTGCAGATGTCCATCGAGGACCATGTTGGACCATCAGAGAACTATGAGGCCACATTCTGCATGTCCCTGCAGATGGTCAGTGATTCAGATTTCAAGTGATAACCAGAATCTTCCACCCTGGGTGGCCTTGCAGATATCCAAAGACGGCCACAGTCTTACTTCAGGTCTATGAATTCAGGAGATGATTCTGAGGTAGACCCCAAAGCCAAATATCTAAGCCGTGTGCAAGGACTGCTTCTATACAGTTTGGTAACCAGTAGGAGGTGACGGTTATAAGCCCTCCTCTATACTAATGCAAAGGAGGGCTCATCAAATGTTTACTGTGAATTAGCGTTCGCTCTATACCAACCAGGTGCTGTCCTAATCAACCCGCTATTTTTATAGGTCTGGTTTGAGAAATCGTGGGGGCAGCATGGGCCTTTGGATTTGACTAAAGAGAACCTGGGAACATTGGGGGCACAGACAAGCTTTCTGTCTGCATGCCTTGTGGATTGCTGAGGCAAGGTTACCTTTGTAGATGAAGGGCCACCCCAATGGCCGGATGGTGTAGTGCTAGGGTATTCTTGTTGGTATGAGATGGTTGATGGTGATGTAGTGTTGGGATAGTGGATGTTGATATATTGATGGAATGGAAACAAGATTTAAAGTGAAGTGGTCACTAATAGATTTTTGGTTGATGGTGGCTAAATGGTCGGGAGATAGAGTGGGGGGTGGGACGATTGATGGTGATAGGGTCGTCAAATGAAACAGCCATTGTGATAATGTGGTCGGTGTCCATAGGAAGTGGTTGTCAGGAACCATTATCGGTTATTTGGCAGCATGAATGGTGTTGGTGATAGGCTGGTGGAATGTGGGTGCGATCCTTATCTTGCCACGCATCCACCCTCTGGAACGCGATCCCGGTATTGCCTCGGAATGCTCCCACAATTCTCCTATTTCGCAAATCTCGCAAGACGTGGATTTTTGCAACAGAACCCTACCAAAGAGTAATCCCAATGGATGCACGGACCGCAACTCACAATACTGCACTACTGTTAAAAAATGCCAGCCCGAAAGCTGGCTACCCACAATGTGTTCAGCGCTCCGCTGCTCTCGAGCTAGGTCTGTGCTTTAAACAATAAAATTAATTTGAAATAAAAGTTGTGATTGGGTGGCAGGATGGCTGATGGGTGATAGTATGGACAATGATGATAGGTTGTTAGAATTAAACAGTTAATGCGTACATAGTGATAAAGTGTTCAGTTGATTACTGTTGACAGGTTGTTTGGCTGGTTGATGGAGACAGGGTGGTTGTTGATGATAGTGTGATTGGATAGCCAATAGTAATAGGCTGTTTCAATGGCAGGCTTGATGGTGAAAGATTAGTGGAATGGGCGATGGAGTGATGAGATGACTGCTCGATAACGTTTTGGAAAGATTGATGGCAATTGAGTGGGAGACTCTTGATATTGAGATGGCAACTGGCTGCATGATGGTGATGAGGTGATTGTGAAAGGGCTATGTGAAGGTGTGGTTACTAATAGGGTAATATGACAGGGCTGTTGGTGATTAAAGGCTGATGGGAAAGGGTGGATGATGGTGAGAAGCTGATCTAGTTGTTGGTGGTGTGGTGACAGAAAGATATGATCCACTGTGTTATGCTTACGAAATAGGACAGTAGATGGTGAGACGTGTGCAATGAGATGACCAATGGTGATAGTGAAGTGAAAGTGTGATTGATGCCGACCAGGTGCTAACATGGAATGTGATAGGGTGATTAAATGGTACGTCAGAGGTGATAGGGTGATGTTTCTTTTTGCCTGGTGGGATTAAGTAGCAGGTCTGTCAATCGTGTTAGATTAGAGGGTTGAGACTGTTAATATGTTTGTGGCATGTCACCCTGTAGGGCACTGGCACACAAAGTGCAGGTATGGTAGGGGTGCCATATTTAAGTTTTGCATGGTAATTCCATTACGAAGGTAGGGTTAAGCTAGACACTAAACCACACAACCCTGAGCTAGAACCAGGGATGGCGCAATGCATGCACAGCCTATGCAGCAGCACAGGTCCTTGTGATAGTCACCATGAGAAGGATGCAGGTGATACCATGTTCCGGACATCGCTCCTCCAGACAATTTAGCAGGCCTGGTATTTTGGTCTCAGAAATACCTTTTTAAGACACATTCCATGTTATCATCAGCACATTTCAATGGGGCTCTCTTTAGGTGGACAGCTGGCGACGCAGCAGTGAGCAGGGACTAGACAAGTGTCCGTGACGATCCCTTCTGGTAAGTGTGAATTTTGAGTGATAAGCACTAAATGGACGATTTTGTATCTGAAAGCCCTCTACTGACTCCAGTTAACTGCCCAATCTGTGCCTTCTCCTATGTCCCAAAATAATCCTCCCTTTTAAATTGTCCAGTTTATATCCACGGGGCTGCTTGTTGAAAACATCAGTTTTGGTTATTTTTCTTGGAGCTTCACATTACGCATAATAACAAGCTCAATGCATCTGTCAAACAATTATCACCAGCCAGTAACCTTGTTGCACAGTTTTTTATATTCTTGTTGCCAGTGCTCCAGATATGATTTTTAAGTGGGAGTATTTTACTCCCTATTTTTTAAAGTTGGAAGTAAAATGATTTTTTAGGGTGTAAAAGAGAACGTCTCAGTCCCAATGGGAGTATTTTAATAAAAGCGACTAGACAACTTTTGACTGCAAAACAGAAATGTTTTGTAATAACTTATTCATGCACTTTAAAATATAAATTTTTATCTTCTAAGATCTGCACTTCTGGTCCAAAACATATCCATGAGCTGTGTGATTGAAAGGAGTGGGGGACACTCCCATGTGTCTGTTTTCCACTTCTGTTTGGATTACTTGTACTCATTCTTTTTAATTTTTTGGAACTATTTGCCTATTTTTATGGAGTAAATCTGTAGGGCTGCTTTTTGCGTGTCTTTAAGTGTTGAACGTACAGTTGTTAAACCCAAATCTGCCGAGGCTGACGTTACTCTGCATTGCATAGTTGTAGTCTGCCATTGAAGCTGGTGCAATAAAAATACAACATACGCTTTTTGATTACATATTTTACCATAATGATTCATACCTTTAGCAGGTTGGTGTATTGTGTGTTTTGTCCACTTGTCAAGTCATCTTAATTAAACAGAGTATGACTTTAACACTTTGAAGCCAAAAATGTACCCACATTTTAGCAACTAAGGCCGAGACGATCTATGGTCAAGTAGAGGGACGATTTGTCTATAATTAAGCTAAAGTGTGCAATCCTGGGTAAATTATTGTACCTGTCAACATTGGGAGCCCCGAGTAGTGATTCACTGCAGAGGATATGAAGTTAAAAACAAGCCCCCGTCGAAGTTTGATACCCCATAGCATGGCCCTATATATAACAAAGACACAGACCATAACAAAGACACAGACCATTCACATATTGCACATCACTATGTTACTTGTTTGTTGTCTTATTTGTGGCATTTTTCAGTGTTGACCTTGAGTAGTAAAGATTCACGCCACTATCTCTGATGTCCTTTTCTGTGATGTCATATCCGGTGATTACAATACATCTATAAATGATGGGCCACGCATGTCTTTTTCACAGGGGCTCGCAAATCCAAAAACGGACCCATGACAGGACCTGAGAAGTGTGTGAAGTCGATAAGGCCCCGACGGTGCGGAGGGTACACCTTGGGCCTGGTATGAGGAGAATCCCGCCCTTCTGCAGCCAGCGCTCACACCCTGGGCCTGGTATGAGGAGAATCCGGCCCTTCTGTAGCCAGCGCGCTCGGCTCATTACACTGACACGCAAAAATCCAGCAGTTAAGGCTAAACTATTCTCCTTCAGGCTCATCACTCCGAGTCCCTTCCTAAGAAAGCTATACAGAGCCACTGCGCTGGTACTTCCGCATTTGATCAACGGTAGGTGGATTCCCGGTAATAGTAGAAGAGAAAAACCTAATGAAATGTGTTGTGGCCTTAAAGGACGACAGGATGCTGCAGAGGGTTCTAACTGTCTTTATTGCAAGACAAACAGGTGGGCATAAACTTGACTGAGTGCAACAGGGGAACTACTCACAGTTCAGTTCAGGGCCCTCTCAGTTACATCACTGGGGGCAAGGTGTGCACAAGGATGGCACGCTGCAAGCTTCCAGGGCGCCCATGTAGCCTCCTGTGGCTTTGGATTTATGCCATGGAAGTTGGAGTCTTTAGGCTCTTCAGTGCCTCAGTTTCAATGGCTCCTTAACAGGAGCAGCGCTCTCGTTCGACCTGCTTGGTCTGGCCAACACTGGCGGGAACGTTGTCTCGCGGAGCGCGGGCTCGCAAGATCTCGTTGTGTCCAGATCTCGTGAGACCACGCTCCCGCGATCACGTGACATCCCTACACACCTCCTTTACTGGGAAAAGGATGGATTTTCATTCCATGACAAAGTCTGCAAGCTTGCTGGGTCTCCTTCTCGCTCTCTGGGGTCTACTCCGATCTGGACATGGGGCAGGACTGCGGGGACGCTCTTGAAGAAGTGCAGGTGATTCGAATTCTCCTTGTCTTGCTCTTCGCTGTGACTCCCTGAGTGGGGTTGAAGATTTGGGACTTGAGAACTCGTTGCCGTAGTGTGACTCCGAGCTATCTCTTTCTGAGAGGTGAGAGTTTTCAGATGTCTCCTGGTGGTCTTGATCTTCTCCGGCTTCCCAGTGTGGCTGTTCAATGGATCCTTTTCTGCGGTACATGGCCAACCTTTCTAGATTCCATTTCCTTCCGTCACTGGTGCAAATGTGGTTTGCCCCTTTCTCCAGGACTTCTATGGGACTGCTGTATCTGGAGCCAGTCGAAGTGTCTTTTTGGGGAAGGCGTAGCTTTACTAGATCGCCTTTGTTAACTACTGTGTGGCGAGCGGCTCGACGCAAGTCCCCTTGAGTCTTCATGGCTTCTTTGTTATCTGCATGTGGACAACTACATCTTCCATGTCCACTTCTTCGTCGGCCCTCACTTGGTGGAGCCACGGTGGTACCAGTGTGGATGCTGCCCTTCTCCCCCTTAGCAGATGGAATGGCGAAACACCTGTGACGGCGTTAGGGGTGATGCGGTGGGCTGCTACAGCTTCCTTGACTGTCTTGTACGGGTCTAGGCCCGAGGCATGCGCCAGTTGCAGCGCCCCTTTGATGAAACAGTTTGCCCGCTCAACCAGGCCATTGGCCTTTGGGTGGTAAAGACTTGCTCTCCGCTGTCGAATGTTGTTGAGTTTGAGGAATTTCTCCATTTCTCGAGAGACCAGCTGGACTCCGTTGTCCGTGACAAGTTCTTCTGGTAGGCCTTCCCGCTGGAATACGGCGGTGAGTGCTTCGATGACTGTGCTTGTGGTGATGTCTGAAGTGAAGTCAACTTCGACCTATTTGGAGAAATAGTCGACCATGACTATCCAGTATTTGTGTTCTGGGGGCATGTTGTCCAAAGGCCCAATGAAATCCAAACCTAGTTTGCGCCACACCCCTTTGGGGACTTCGGTGGGCAGCATTGGAGCTTGCCTCACGGTTAGGCGCTTGTCACTGTTAGTGCACTCATGGCACCTTTCGACCATTTGTCGTATGTCCTGGTCCACGCCCGCCATCAGTAGGCGTCGCGTATCCTGCGTTTGGTCATGTTGCATCCCAGATGGCCTGAGTGTGCTCTGGGCGGGATGACTTGATCGCCTCTGAGAATGAGGCCGTTCATGGTGGTGATTTCCTCGTTCACCTTCCAGTAAGGACAAAGGCCTTCGGGGATCGCTCTCTCATCGGGCCACCCTTCGCGAACCCAAGCACCTACGCGCCGTAGGCCATCGTCCTGCTCGAATTCCTCCTGCCAGTGGCGCTCACTCAGGTCCAGGTACTCGCCGTTCCTCAAGTCACCGACGGAGGCTACGACACACTCATATTCCAAGAATGTGGTACCAGGGGCGCTTTGGTTCAGGAGCCTGGACATGCAGTCTGCTTGTGTGTTTTTCCAACCCGCAATGTGGACTATCTCGTATGTATATTCTTGAAGCTTTGCGGCTATCCTGGCCAGCCTCGGGGTGGCAGTCTTGGTGCCGCCCGGGCTCAACATATGAATGAGGGGTTTGTGGTCGGTGACCAACCTGAATCTCGTGCCCCAAACATAAGATCTGAAGTAGTCGACGGCCCAGGCACATGGCAACATTTCTTTCTCAACGGTGGAGTAATTCTTCTCCGATGATGATAGCGCTTTTGATGCAAACGCCACAATGTTTTCAGTGTCTCCCTTTTTCTGGTTCAAGGTGGCCCCCAGGCCGTATGCGCTGGCGTCTGTAGTAATGCAGGTGTCCCATTCAGGGTTGAACGGTTTCAGGCATGGCGCGTGTAGAATTCTCCTTTTGATTTCACCGAACGCTTCGTTTTGCTCTGGGCCCCAGGAGTAGGCTGCCCCCTTCTTCAGAAGCTCCCTCATGGGGGACGTGGTCTCGGAGAACCTTGGGACAAATTTAGCATAATACTCATCTAGGCCCAGGAATGAGCGTAGTTCCTCTCTGGACATCGGAGCCGGGGCTTCTGTTATGGCCTCCATGAGGTTCTTCTTGGGGCTGACGCCTTCACTTGAGATGCAGTACCCAAGGTATTCTACCTTGCTCACTCCAAAGACGCATTTTTCGTGGCGTAGATGAACGCCCGCCTCTTGAGGCTTGTTCAGGACTGCCCTGAGTGCTTTGTCATGGGTCTCGTTGTCTTTTGCATACACAAGAATATCGTCTTGAAAAAAGGAAACATTTGTGAGTCCCTTAAGTAGAGAATTCATCATCCTCTGGAATGCGGACGCTGCCGACGACAACCCAAATGGCATGCGGGTATATTGAAAGGTGCCGAAAGGAGTGATGAACGCTGTCAGGGGGCGGGAGGATTTGTGTAGAGGAATCTGGTGATAGGCGTCACGCATGTCCAGCTTCGAGAAGATTGCCGCCTCTTTCATCATGAGGACAATCTTGTTGATGCTGGGGAGAGGAAAGCTATCCGTGACTACCTCTAGATTAAGGCTTCTCAGGTCGATGCATATCCTGAGGTCGTTGCTGGATTTCTTTTTGACCAACACCACTCTGAAGACTCCACGGTCTCGATGGTTCCTTCTTCGACCATCTTCCGAAGGTGGGCATCCAATGCGGGTCTCGCCGTGGCAGGTACTGCCCTGACTTTGTGTTTCACCGGGACCGCGTTGGGTTTCAAGCGAATCTTGTGGATAAAGTTTCTCACTTTCCCTGGGTTCTCAGAAAACAGGCTCGGGAAAATCTCCTTATAATTTTGCGCTGCTCCTGAGGAGACCATGAGTACCTGTTCCGGAGTGCTGGGATCTAGTTTTATGCTGAGTTTGTGTTGATCACCCCATCCCAGCACGGCTGGGCCTTTGGGTGAGAAGTACACTTTGGTGGTGGTAGACCTCCCTTTGAAGTCGATCCGGGCTCTGATGTAGCCTAGGAAGTCGACAGTTGCACTTCCGAACACCGTCGGTTTTTGCCTGGTCGTTCTGATCTCTACTTGTGCTTGTCCCATCATCTTCTTGTGTTGATGGGAAGGATTGTGAAGTCAGATCCCGAATCTGCCATGACACGTGTTTCCATTCCGTCCACTTTAATGGTGCAGTGGGGCTTTTCCCTCCTGGCATGGGGGGCGTTGACCATGACGACCATGGGTCTGTCCTGTAGTTCGTCATCATCGCTTGAAGCGCAGTCACCATCGACGCGGGAAACGTTTTTCTCCCGCCACGTACATGCCGGGGCCACGTGACCAATGCGTCCGCAATTGGAGCACTCCTTATTCCTGACGGGGCAGTCGCGATCATTCGCCATGTGCTTGGTGCTGGCGCATCTATAGCATTTCGGCACCTCCTTTTGTCTGGGGCCTTTGTCTCTGGGGCTGTCGCGGGACTGCTTGTCTCTGCGCCCTCTCCGTTGTAGCGCCGCAAGTTCGGGCACGGGCAGGTGACTTCCCTTTGCGTCTGCTGGATGTTTCTTCCTCCGCCCTGGCAATTTGGATGACCTTGTCAATGGTGACCTCCTTTTCTTGGATGAACTTGTCCTGGATTTTCCTAGAGTTAGTGTGAACGACGAGCATGTCGCAGATAACTTGTTCTGCATTTTCGCCAAAGGCGCAAAGAGAAGCCAGCTCCCTCATCCTGGTGACGTAGTCGTCCACGGGTTCGTTCCCTTCCTGTTTGCGGGTGTAGAACCTCAGCCTGTGCAGTACCACGTTCTCCTTATTCGTGAACCTCTTCACAATGCGACGAGTCGCTTCCTTGTAGACGTCGTCGTCGTCGGCCGCAGGTATTGCTTTCAAGCTGGCAAAAATGCACTGACCTTCAACCCCCAATGCATTCAGCAGCATCGCCCTCTTCCTGACGGGGGCATATCGCGTGCCGCCCACCGCCTCCAGATAGGTGGAGAAAAGGGGCTCCCACTGCATCCATGGAATTGCTGGGGTCCCTGGCGAAGGGAGAAACGCAGGGGGCGGTGTGGCGCCTTGCATGGTGGGCCCGTGGGTCTTTTGATATCCTCGTCGCCAATTATGTTGTGGCCTTAAAGGACGACAGGATGCTGCAGAGGGTTCGAACAGTCTTTATTGCAAGACAAACAGGTGGGCATAAACTTGGCTGAGTGCAACAGGGGAACGACTCACAGTTCAGTTCAGGGCCCTCCCAGTTACATCACTGGGGGAAAGGTGTGCACAAGGATGGCACGCTGCAAGCTTCCAGGGCCCCCATGTGGCCTCGTATGGCTTTGGACTTATGCCCTGGATGCTGGAGTTTTTAGGCTCTTCAGTGCCTCAGTTTCAATGGGTCCTTAACAGGAGCAGCGCTCTCGTTCGACCTGCTTGGTCTGGCGCTTCGCCAACACTGGCGGGAATGTTGTCTCGCAGAGCGCGGGCTCGCGAGATCTCGTTGTGCCCAGATCTCGCAAGTCCACGCTGCCGCGATCACGTGACGTCCCCACAAAATGGTCTGGCCAGCAAATCGTAAAAGCAATAGTTGCAGTTGCGTGTATCTAAAACCGGCTGTAGCCAGGACTAGATTCAAATTAACTAAGAAGGTCTTGGATTTCTGTAACAACAAATAACTGTAAAAGACGTTGTCTGGGGCACATCCGCATGGAGAAAATAGGTGGGGCTTCACCCCTTATAACATTTCCTGGCTCTGTCACGTATAGACGTATAGGGAGGGGAAGACAGGACAGGATTGGCTAGGGGCAGGGGCTTAAACCAAGGACGGGGAGGAGGATAAAGGGAAGCAGCAGGATGTGTGAAGTATGTGTTATTCGAGCAAGGTCAGAGGTGGAAGACCACCAAGAGAGGAGCAGGCAGGAGGAGGGAGGACGGAGCAGCAGACTGTGGATTATATGGAGAAGGTGAGGTATTGGCTAAAGAGTGTAAGTGGTACTGCTGTGTGAGTGTACATCGCTGTGTGGCTAGTAAGGTAAGCGTAGGGAGTGACTGTGAAGTGTATGATAGTCAGTGAAAGGGTGTTTGTGAGATTAGAGGAAAGAGTGAGAAGGAGGGAGTAGGAGTAGTGTGGGGGAGGGAATGATGGTCAGGAGGTACCAAGAGTGAGCAGGAGGGAGCACGAATGTGGAGAAGGGAGCGGTTAAGCAGTGGAAGGAGAAGTAGATCAAAGGGTGGAGGCAAGAGCTAACTAGAGAGGAGACCATTGAAATTCACCATCTCTACTATTCCTCTGCCAAACTCGGTTCACATCATCTTCATCTATCACCCGCCTGGTCCCACTGGAACGTTATTTGATGATCTTGGGCAACTCCTTGATTCTCTTTCCACTAAATCATCACCTCGCTCTCTTTGGCGACTTTAACCTTCCCTCTCCAACCACTTCTCAGAAATCTTTTTCTTAGAGGCCACACTCACCACTCTATTCATACCCTACCTACCCACACAGGAGGTAAATCTTTGTATCTCCTATTCATCTCCATCTCTCTCTCGGCCACTAATACTACTGTCAGACCATCCATAGCTGATCACTCAATTGTTTCCACGACCGTCTCCTTTTCACCCTCTGACCTTTCCTGACCACTTGCTTCACATATTAGTAAAGGAAATGTAAGCCTTCTGCAATTACCCCATTTCTCTGACCTACAGTTCTCACTCTCCTCGATGCCTCTTCCACCAACACTGCCTTCTCAAGCTTCCAATTCCTACTCTATGACTCATTCCCCTCTCACTTTCCACTGCTTACTTTCACCCCTAAGTCTCAGCATCCTCAAGCATGGATCAACCCATCATATGTTCTGTCCGCACAGACTTGTGTCGGCTGCTGCGCAAATGGAGACCTACCCACTCGCATGAGGGCCTGCGACTCTCCCTCTCTGCCTTGAACTCTCACAAGTTCACTCTAGATAGAGCAAAAAGGGAATTCTACCTCATCCTCATTGACTCTCACTCCTACCATCCTCACCAGCTACATGGCACCCAAAACTCAATCCTCACTCCTCTTAAGTCTATGACTAGCAACTCCATTCTCACAGCTAATGACCTAGCTGAACCCTTCGATGTTAACATTTCCAAAATTAGAGACTCTCTCCTGACCTTGCACACACTCCCATCGCCTACATTTTACACTCTGCCTACTCTACCATCCTCCTCTGCTTCTATCTCCTACTTTAGTCACAATAATACTGATGACGTCCTCTCTCTACTGATGAAGGCTTACCCCTCTTATGCCCCATCAGACTCTCTTGCTCTTAAGCTAGTCAAGTCTATTGCCCCGTTAGTGGCCTCTCATCTCGATTAACTCTTTAGCCTGTCCTTCGACTTTGCCTATTTTACCCCTGTTTTCAAAACAGCAACGGTCACCCCTCTCCTAACAAAGCAAGGGGCTGACCCAAACCGACTGGCTTACTTTTCTCTGTGTCTCTCCTTCTGCACTACTATAAAGTGCTCAAAAGGGTTGTGTTCAACCGTCTTACTGATTTCTTAGACATGCACCACCTTCAAGACCCGCTACAAGCAGGTTTCGGCTCCTGTCACTCTACGGAAACTGCTCTCATGAATGTGTCCAACTTCATCATCTCTGCTATGCACTTATCCTATCCTCTATCCTAATTCTCCTTGACCTGTCTGCTGCCATTGACACTGTTGATCACTCTGACCTCTAAATATTCCCTTTCATTTTGGGATTAGCGATCAAGCCCTTGCCTGGATTGAATCCTACCTTACGCCTCACCAATTTTCTGTCTCCTGGAGCAACAACACCTCTCAACTCACTCCTCTAAATGTTGCTGTTCCACAAGGCTCTGCCTTGGGTCCGCTCCTCTTTACACTGTACACTGCTGCTCTTGGGTGTGAGGCAGTCTATCACAAGTAAGGACACAGACACAAGAGGTACAAGTTTCAACACCTTTATTATGTTTGACTGGGGTTAGAGACTTCCTAACTGGCTCTACTTCTATAATGGGAGTAGTCCTGACCATCAAAGTAAAATAAAATGGTCCAAGTCAGTCAGTCAAACAAAGGATAGTGTCATAAACCTATACTTGCCCTCATGTTTCACAAAAAAACGAAATGTAGAAAAATGGATGGAAAATAAAGAGTGTATTAAAGGAATGCCAGAATGGCAAGTTCAGTTCAATGGAGTGCTTACAAACAGTTCAAAGATTTGCAGTTCTCTTCAATTGATTCCTGTGGGCTTCCCTCACCCAGCTTCACAATTGTCAAACAAACAGATATTCACAAATGTCCTTCTTAGTTACTTTCACAAGGTGCCCTTGCCTGTCTTCAAACACTTCAACATGGCTGAAACACTTTCCATCTACTGATTAAACTAGGGAATCCCACTCTTATCACTTTAGGTCTATCTACCTCTGTTTATTAATTGTACACTTTCCATCAAAACAGCTACACTACTTGGCGCTCGGGGAGAACTCCCTTCCACACCCTTTGTAATTCTCTTTCACAATGTTCACCTGTCAAAGACCTTCGCAACTACATAGTATTATCACCCCTATGCGTGAACACTCCGACAGCAGGGTCCTTCTTATTGTCAGTCACTTTGCCAGAGACATTCGCAACCGCAGAGTATTCTCACACCCTATGCATGACCACTCTGACAATAGGGTTGTTTTCTTAATCTTTGCGTCTCTTGCACTTGGTTTTGCAGAACGGCCCTCGGCCACTCTGTTCCTTATATCACAAAAACATATAGTTCATTAGGACGGGCCCACATCCACTCTGTTCCTCGTTTCACATTAATTTCCATTCACTTTTATATTAGCCTTTCGGGGTCTCTGTACGCTTTCTTTTCCTCATGCCCTTCCCTTCGATGGCTTTCAACACATTTTGTTTTCATCATTCAATGTTCTGTTGTCTTTCAAAAAGTGTTCAACAATGTGCCTTCTCACACGGCACCGCTTCGTTAGTTTGATTCTCGTCGGCTCTCTCACCAGCTAAATACATTCAAGCTTTCCATTCAGTGTCTGTATTCTTCAACACGTAACCTTGCGTGTAACACTGTAGCTTTCCACTATCGCACGCAGCACAAACTGGGCTCTGCCTTTCTTTGAACTCACCGGCTGTGATTGCTTTCACACGTCCTTCTATTTTCAACTCATCAAGGTCAGGATCTTGCCCATCTGCCCCTCAGACACTCCTGGGCCTCCTTGCGGCACAGGGGAGTGAACAAGCAGTCTACTGGTGCATGGAGGAAAGGGACTAGCCGGCCCCTCGGCTCCCTTCTCGGAACTCTCCCGGCTTGTTGGAGACACAGCTCCCTTGCCATGCTTTTTCCTGCCTCAACTCACAACCTGTCAGCATCTCTGCGTCCCATTCTCCATGGCCTGGTTCTCAGCAGCTCTCTCTCAGCTGCTCTTCCATCTCATCTTCCAGCTTCCCTTCCTTCTTGGCCCCTGCCTTCCTCTCTGTGTCTTTCTGTGCTCCACATTTCATAGTTTGAAAAACGGTCTATGGGCCTCATTACGACCCAGGTGGTAACCATGGTGCTAGTAGCACCATGGTTGCCAGCGGTATTTTACCAACTCCGCCATGGTGAATGGCGGAATTACCGCCCCATTCCAAGGTTGGCGGGGCGGAAATTACCCATTCACCATTGGCCCTTCCCCATTGCCCATTTTTGCCCCTGTAGGGCTCAATGGGAATGGGGAAGGCGGTAATTACGGTACCGTAAATTGCGGTACCGTAATTACCTCGAAAGTCCCTTTGCAGGTTCCTTCCTTAACGGCTGGTAAAACCAGCAGTTCAGGTCGGGACCCGCAAAGGGACCTCGTAATTGGACGGTAAGAGTTTAACGGCGCCGACACCTTTTACGGCGCCGTTAACCCCTTACCGCCTGGGTCGTAATGAGGCCATCAAATGTTTTCCTTCTAAAGAATTAGCATCTAATGCATTCCTTTTTTTTTTTTTGGTGGGGGGGGTCCCCCCAACCCCAGTTTTCTACCCTTTATTATGCACCTAAATAATAATTAACCCTTTACCCCCCTAAAATATGCAATCGATGGAAATATTTTAGATGGAAAAATTCGATGGAATGGCATTAGATGCAATGGCATTAGATGGAAAGACCAGATACCGGAGGGGAGTTATGGGAGTGTAGTATCTGATAAAGGTAAATAACTGTCAGGAAATGGGATATACCATGTTTCACCTTCCAGTATCTCCTTCCCACTCCCTGAGGATCCCCTACCCAGGTGATCCTCGCTCGTTTGTCCACCCCCAGAGTCGGGATCCGATAGCGATGGCCTTTCCCTGGTCACCTGAATAAGGGATCCCCGGGGACTGAGTCATGAAATACCTTCAGGTTTTTCACATGGGGCACTAATCTCCTCCTTTGGGTACTCGTACCAACTCTTTGCAGATGACACCCAAATCTTCTTCTCTTTTCCTGAACTCTCTGTTGATCTCTCTATCAAAATGTCCAACTATTTCTCTGCCGTTAAATATTGTATGGCTTCTCACTCTCTAATGTTAAACTGTACCAAAACAGAGGTGCTCTACTTCCCTGCCAAAAGCTCTCTCTCATTTCTTCCTCTGCCTATCCAGCTCCCACCTGACACTCTCCCCTAATATTCCTGACACTCTCCCCTAATATTCATCAGCTAGAAACCTCTGCGTCTTCTGTGACCCTACTCACACCTTCTCTACTTTGATCTCCAAAACTGACCTCCTCTACTTTGATCTCCAAACCTGGAACAAAAGCTCACCTCAAGCTCCTAAATATTAGGAAAATCAGGCCCCTCCTTGCTTTCAACACCACCAAGCACCACTCTTGTCTTCTCTAAACTGGACTACTGTGGCAGCATCCTCTTTGGTCTCCCCAACTATGCTTTCTGTCCTCTCGACAAGATCCTTAACTTTGCTATCAGGACTCTCTTTGAACTCCCTCACTTCACACCTACTTCCTTGTACCCTTACCAGGCTGGATGGCTGATGCTGCAAAACAGGGCCAGATTAAAATGTCTTCTCCTAGTTCACAAATCTATCCACGAAAAGGCACCACTGTATTTATCCTCCTCCATCAAACTCGACAAGCCTTCTCGTATTCTCTGCTGTGTCTTCTCGACAACCCTTGTGGCTCCTCACCGTCCCTGTGCTTCCTCTCGCTTCAGCTCTTACTCTCTTCTTGTTCCACTTGCATGGAATTCTCTTCCTCCGGACTTCCGAGAAACAGTCCACACGAATTTGTTCAAAAGCAAACTAAAAGCCTACCTCCTTGCCGCCAAGTTACCCTCTTAACCTACCTCTCACCAGCCTGGTAGCTAACATTTTTCTGTCACATCTAACCTGCCTCTGTCCCTCGCTTCCTCTTCCTCCACTCTAGCACTTCACCCATCATGGTCATATTTTGAGCACATTATGAGCACAGCTGCCCGTACCACCTACCTACACTAAAGAATTTATTTCCAATGTTGGTTGTCCTTAATCTATGTATGCTCACTTATGTATGGTCCACAGCGACTGTTTCATTTACTCCCCACCACAATCTGGAAAGAATGTCCCTCAAACTCACCCCATTGTAAGAATCTCACTGCTTCCTGTCAAATCCAAAGTCTTCTCTGTTGTACTTTCTTTTGTGATCAAAAGAGCATTCTTCCTCCAGTATAGAAATAAAATAAATAGGATTGGTGGTATGAGTGAGTCATGATTGGAGCGGGTTTGCCACAGTGCTCTGGTTAATGTGCACGCCAGTGCTGGGGAGCATTCTGTGGCACCTCTGGCAGATGTGTAAGGGCTCTTGGGTTCTCGTTTGCTAGCTTTCACTCTCACTGGGGCTCTGATGTCTCTAGACCATTGGTGTGCGGCGCTGATGGGTTGTAATCTTGCAGGTGATCTCATGACACTGCTGCGGTCTTGCCTCCAGTTCTAGGCAAGAAAGAAAAAACGTTGGTAGCATTCTCTGTAACAGGCATAGGGTGATGCAAATTGGTACTGTGCATATATAAGGAGGCACTTGGGGAGGAGACACGAATGGGGCCTTCTTACCCTCCACCGGGCTGATCTGGGGTAGGACTGGCTCTGGCTTCCACCATGGTAGGCCTCCCACCTCAGGCTGAGATGGGTCCTATGCCCTTGTGACAGGGTTATATTACTGAACTTGCCACTAAGTGTGCATTTCTGTCAGCTTGCTGAGGGTAGGGCTCCTCACTACTGTGCATAGTGGCCGGTCGGAGGCCTACCAGTGTGGAGGCCAGAGCCAGCCGTTCCCCAGTGGGGGATGTTGGCAGTCGAGAGGGCCCCAATTCCTGTTCCCCGCACCGGGGCGAGACAGAGGACTGTTATGCGGTTCAGCGGGCAAGGTCCTTGTCACTAGTTCTCCCATTTCCTCCCCGTTCTCTGGGCCACTAGTTACTTGTGGAATTGAATTGAATTGATTGTTTATTTATATAGCGCCTATGCATACTGTGTTTCAACGCTGGAAAAGGAATTTTTATTTAATAACCCTTCCTCTTGTAGTGTCTGGAGGCAGAGATCGAAAAGGTGAAAATCACTCCGTATACGAATCACCTCTGTGAGCCTTGGCATGACTATCTTTGCCACTGGCAGCTGCTTTCCTGTCAAGCTGATGTTGATGTTTGTTTGTAGTCAGAAGTCTGTATCTCCATGCAACATTTTATAAGGGTCAGAGATTTAGGATGGAGCTCCTCTGCGGGTACTAGGTTGGCCCTGATTGCCACTGTCCTACTTCCCGAATCCATCAGGTCTCTGGCAGGCATCCCTGAACATGGACCTGCAGTTGGAAGTTCTAATCAGTTTTATACGGAAGGCATGGTATCAAAGTAAGATCATTGTTCAAGTGTGTTTATCAGACTGTAAAAATGACTGAAATAAATGCCTAATCTAAACCTAAATCTAAGAAGGGAGCAAGCTACGACCATAGAATAATAATACAGCCCTAGTGGAGCCTAGTCAAATAAACAGGGCCTATACTAAAAAATATATTGCCAATCCTTACCGCTATGCTACAAAAGAGTGTGGTATAATGTTTACAAGAAAAGAAAGAAGTGTTCACAAAATGATAAGTCAGGATGTTATGGCCAGGGTCTCCCTTCCCCACGTTTTAGAACGGGACAAAGCGGGACTCTCTTTGGCTTCTCCGACACTAGGTTACAGCTCATTTTCCCAATATCAGGACTTTCTGAGTCCAAGTCTCTTTCATGCAAGGTATCTTGCTTCAGAGGGATTGATATGACATTCGCAACAAAATAAAAGTTCCTTCTGCTAATCTTCACGTCGGGTTATTACTCTTCAACCTTGGATCCCCCTCAGCCGGGCTCCAATCCTTCTCTCAATGTTAGCCTGCCTCAGTCGGGCTCAGACCAACCACTCTCAACGTTAGCCTCCCTCAGTCGGGTTCACACTAGTCATCACAATGTTCACAGGTTCTGTAACACTCACCTGGTATCCACGGGGACGTCACTCAGCCTGTTCTGACCTCTTACGACCTCGAACCCTTCCATGGAGTCTACTCAACTGGGGACTGGGCCTGAAACACAGGATTGGTAGAGTTTAACTCCCTATTGTCTCTGTGTGCTTGAACCCCTTCTTCCCCAGGGTCCAACCCTTCCCTTTGATCCACAGCTCACCTTGTTTTCTTGGAAAGTGGGCTCTCTGTCCTGCTTTCAGCGCAGGGGCGCGTTGATTGATGCGGGCTCGTTGCTGCCTAGTTACTTCACTGGCAAGAGTCCGACACATAAGTATAATGAGTCTTTTGAACAGTTCTCTAACTTCGTTCCTTTCCTTCCTTAGATGATGGCCGGCGTCCAGGGGGTGGCGACGTGCTGCTGAGATGAGTAGCGCTGAAGGTGAGTGAGAGCGTGGCGCCCGATGCGACCCTTTCGTATTTGTATTGAACTGAGTTCTTTTTCGGTGTCTTGTAGGTGCTGCGACGTTTTCAGCGTGGATGCCGGTTATGAAGAAGAAATGCGGTGAGTAAGCGCGGTATGCACCGCCTCTAGATGTTTCCACGTTAACCTGGAGTGTCTTTTCCCTCTTGCAGATGGATGAGAAGTTCCGGAGACAGAGTTCCCCCAGAGCGGCTGGGATTCAGGTAAGCGTTTGAAGCTCACACAGTCTTTAAAAATAAGCGAAGATTTGCTGAATGCTTACTAATGCCTTTTTTCTGTTCTTTTTCCTTTTCCTTAGGAAGCGGCGTGCCGGGATGGGAATGACACTGCAAAAGATGCCTGCAGAACAGAAGAAGCGATGAATGATGGGTAGAAGCGCCGCAAGGTAAGGCTGTTCCTAACAGTGTTCTTGTTCTTGCAGGAGCTGAGCGCAGAAGAAAGATGCAGGCCTACTGGAGACCGATCCGAATACGGTGAGTGTCACGCTGCAGGTGCAGAAAACACAACGCATGTTTCTCAGCCTGGGAATGGCTTAAATAGTCTCTGGGTATCCCAGGTGTCTCTGGGCTGAACCACACCCAAAAGACTAGACTGCACATGCAGTTCTGGGAACCGAAATATGTGGAGGCATCCATCTTGTCCCCATCAATGCACTACAAGTCCAATCCCCAATGTTATCCTATGGGAGTGAGTGAGTTTGGTGCCACAAGCGCCAAGTCTGACTCCAAGTGGGTCTTTGGAGGGATGGAGAGGCCCTTGAAGGCCATGTAGGTGATCGTGGCCTGGCTCCAGCCTGACATCTTGGAGGGCTGGGGACATGAGGGGAAGGAATCACGACAGCACTCCCCCCCAAGGCCCCTCTCAAGGTGGCTCTTCTGTCTGGTCCTGGTTTCTTTGAATGGTTTTGATGAAATCGAATAAGTAAGCGAGTTGCATGGATGTACTCACAAGGCTCCCATGTCCTGTCTTGTGGACCATACCCCTTCCAGTCTACTAAGTAGTATAATTTGGATCTGACGTACTTTGAATCCAGGATGTCCTTGACTTCGAATTTAGGCTCCCCGGCGACTACTACTGGCTGCGGTGGCGTTGCTACCCGGGTCCCAGGTTGAACAGGTTTAAGGAGAGACACGTGGAACACAGGATGAATATGCATGTTTGACGGCAAAGCTAGTCTGACCGCCACAGGATTTATCACGGAGGTGACAGTGAATGGACCCAGGTATCTTGGATGGAAAGTTCGGGTTCCTTTAATGGACACGTGTTTAGACGCCAGCCAGACTTTGTCTCCCACTTGGTAGTTGGGGGCCTTTGCTTGGTGTTGATCAACAAACTTCTTTTGGTGATTCTTAGCTTGAAGTAGGTGTTCAGCTGCACTTTTAAAGGTTGGAGAAATGGTCGTGTGCAAGGTTTTGACTGCTGGCATTTCCAGGGTTGTAGGAACGTCCAACTCAGAAGTACGTGGGTGCCTGCCATACATGGTATAAAAGGGTGCCTGCCCAGTGCTGGTGTGTAGGGAATTATTATAAGCATATTCAGCTATCCATAATAGGTGGAACCAGCTTCCTTCAGCTTGGTGTAACATGCAAAGCAGATACTGCTCGAGCGTCTGATTTGTCCTCTCAGTTTGACCATACGTTTGGGGATGGTGACTGGTGGATAGCCGGATGTCGATCTGGGCCATAGAGCAGCATTTTCTCCAGAAGTTAGATACGAATTGAGTACCTCGGTCTGAGACTAAAACTGAAGGAACCCCATGGAGCCGTACGATGCCTTCAAGAAATACCTTTGCCAGAGTGGAAGCATTTGGGAGCCCCTTAAGAGGAATGAAATGAGCCATTTTTGAAAATAGGTCCACGACCACAAGAATAGTGTTAAACCCTTGACTGGGTGGTAAGTCAGTAATAAAATCGAGGGACAACGTGTGCCAGGGTGCTGGTGGGATTTCCAATGGTTGTAATAGCCCAGCCGGTTTCTACTTGGATGACTTGTTTTGAGCACACACTCCACAAGATAGGATGAATTGGATAATGTCTTTACGCCACGTGGGCCACCAATAGTTTCGTTTTACCTTGGCTAGGGTTTTAGCGATTCCGGGGTGGCCCTCGATCAAGGAATCATGATAACCGGACAGGACTTGTTCTCGTAGTTCTTGGTTTGGTAAGAATAAACGATTCCTGAAGTAGGGCAACTGATCTTTTATCATGTAATGTTCTCCTTGTGCACTCCACGCTTGTAATTGCTCCGGACTCCTCAGGTTTTGGATTTCTTCATGTAATTCTTTCTGAGTTATGGTTGCTGTGATTCCTAGGAGCTTGTCACTCGGGATGATTGCTATTGGGTCAGGGGTCTGATACCCTTGCTCTTCCACCCCCATATGGGAAAGGGCATCGGCCTTCCCGTTTTTCACCCCTGGTCGAAATGTAATCACGTAGTCATATTCAGCAAAAAAAAGAGCCCAACGTAGTTGTCGTGAGGATTGGGCCTTTTCCGTTTTTAGGTACTGGAGGTTCCGGTGGTCAGTTATTACGTTGATTGTGTGTCTGGCGCCCAAAAGGTAGTGCCGCCATGCCTTAAAGGCTGACTTAATGGCCAGGAGTTCTTTGTCTGTGATAGCGTAATTGAGTTCAGGGGGTGTGAATTTACACGACCAGAAGGCAACAGGGTGTAAATGGCCCGTTTCGGGGTCCTTTTGTGAGAGGACGGCTCCCATAGCCATGCTTGAGGTGTCCATTTCCACCAGGTATGGGAGATCAGAGCGAGGGTGGCGTGAGATTGGGGCAGATGTGAATCTTACTTTGAGTTCCTGGAAAGCTTCCTTGGCTTCTGTTGTCTACTGGAACTTTTTGTTGCTTTCCCTTAGGAATGACGTGATGGGATGCACGATTTGCGAAAATCCTGGGATGAACCGGCGGTAGAAGTTTGGAAACCCAGCATACTTTGAACCCTCCTTGAATGAATTTGTGGATGGCCAGTTAAGGATAGCATCTACCTTGTGTACATCCATTCGGATTCCATTCGGGCTGAGAATAAAGCCCAGGAATTCCACCTCAGAGACGTGGAATGAGCACTTTTCGAGCTTGGCGTAGAGCTGGTGCTGACGGAGTTTCTCCAATATGGATCGGACGTGTTTAACGTGGTCCTGCTTTAATGCAGAATATACTAGAATATCGTCGATGTACACTAGAGCACAGACATCAATCAATTCCCGTAGGACATTGTTCAGGAAGTATTGAATTGCTGCAGGTGCGTTGCAAAGGCCAAAGGGCATTACTTGATATTTGTACAAGCCGTATTTGGTGCGGAAAGCGGTTTTCCATTCGTCCCCCTGTTTTACGCGAACTAGGTGATATGCCCCCCTCAGGTCTAGTTTTGTGTAGATTTGGGCATCTTTGACTTGATCAAGCAATTCAGGGATCAGTGGCAGGGCGTAGTGTTTTTTTACGGTAATCTGGTTCAGTGCGCGATAGTCGATGCACATTTTCAAGTCCCCCTCCTTTTTCGGTACGAAAAATAGAGGACTGGCTGCTGGAGACTTCGAGGGACGGATGAACCCTGGTCGAAATGGCCAGGTATTGGTCAAGATAGGCCTTCAGGTGCTGGTTTTCTGGTTCCGTGAGTGCGTAAAAATCGCCCACAAGGGATTTATGCGCCAGGTATCAGGACGATTTTGGCAATTGTATAGTCTATGCAGTGGCAGGGTATTAGCCTGTTCTTTCTGAAAGACTTCTTGAAAGTCCTGTTATTCACTTGGTAGGGTTGCCGATTGGCACAGTCGCAAGCGTGGAGGTTCTGGTGTCTATTGGTTGTTTCTCTTGGCGATAACATGTGTGGGCGCAAGTCTCGGGAAAGGCCAATTCTTTTGCTCGCCAATCGATTCAAGGATTGTGAGCTACCAAACATGGCATTCCCAAAATCAACCGGAACTGTGGTGCCTTAATGAGGTCGAAAACGATAGATTCTTGGTGTCCATCCTGGCACAGAAGGGTTAAAGCTGCAGTGCATTGGGATACTGGACCAGAAGCTATTTCCGTGCCGTCGACAGTGGTAACAGTGTCGGTGGTTGATTTAGGGCATAACGGAAGCCCCATCTTTGCAGCAAGATCCTGGTCGATGTAATTCCCAACGGCTCCACTGTCAATGTACGCTCTTACTGCATGCATCGGAAATGGTTGTTGGTGATTGATCAAGACCACAGATAGTGCAAAATGGGAGGTCTGTAGTTCACTTTCTTCGATCGACAAGTGGACCCCTACACTTGCCGGGCTGGGAAGTTTTCCGATTCCTTGATGGCATCTTCCTTGTCTGTGGCCCCTACCGTCCTCCTCGGTGGCTTCACAGGGCACTCTTTAAGGAAATGACCTGACCTTCCACAGTACAGCCATAACTGCTGCTGTCTCCTTTTATCCCCTGCCGCTTTAGTCAAGCGGGATCTGCCCCCCCCGATTTGCATTGGTTCTCCTGAACCTTACGTTGTACGGGCAATATTGTCCTTTGAACGCACATACATAGGGCGAGGGTCCGGTCTGGTTCGATCTGCTCTTCGGTCCTGCAACCTATGATCCAATTGAACAACAAGGTCAATGAATTCTGAGTCTTTCGGGGGGGTTCACTACTTGTGCGAGAACATCCTTGAGCTCCACCCGCAACCCCTGATGAAATAACGTGGTTCTCTTCTCCACTGGCCATTCTGCTTCAACTACGAGTCTATTGAACGTGGCTATGTATGTTAATAGGTCTTGATTCCCTTGGTGTAGGGACAGAAGTTTGTTGTCTAATGCCTGCCCATGAGCATGTCGGGCGAACAGCTTTTCCATTTCCTGCTGAAAGCCCCTGAAGTCATGCAGCAAAGGATTGTCTTGGGCCACAAAGGGTACAGACCAGTACACGGCGCTACCACTCAGGTAGGATAGCACAAAAGCGACCCATGATTGGTCATTCGGAAAGGCCCCTGGTCTACAAAGGAAGTGCAGGCGGCACTGGTTCATGAATGTTGCAAACCTCTTGGGATCCCCCGTAAATCGTTCGGACGGGGCCATTGGAACTGCCCCAGGAAGGGTTATCTGAATGGGATTGGCTGATGGTGCTGGCATCGAGGGCACACTTCCCGGCAATGATGCATGCCCTGCTTGTGACTGAAGAAGTTGCTGGCTTAAATCATCAGTGCGTTCTTTGGCTACTATCAGCTCTCTCCTCAGGGTGTTGGTCTCCTGCCTGGCTGCATGTACTTCGGAACGTAGCTGCCCCAACATGTGGGCTAACTGGTCGGTTTCTGACATTTCCATGACGCCCAGGTGGATTTTGATGTGAGGCTTTGTGTTCTGTAACGCTCACCTGGTATCCACAGGGACATCACTCAGCCTGTTCTGACCTCTTACGACCTCGAACCCTTCCCTGGAGTCTACTCGACTGGGGACTGGGCCTGAAACACAGGATTGGTACAGTTTAACTCTCTATTGTCTCTGTGTGCCTGAACCCCTTCTTCCCCGGGGTCCAACCCTTCCCTTTGATCCACAGCTCACCTTGTTTTCTTGGAAAGTGTGCTCTCCGTCCTGCTTTCAGAGCAGGGGCATGTTGATTGATGCAGGCTCGTTGCTGCCTAGTTACTTCACTGGCAAAAGTCAGACAGGTAAGTATAATGAGTCTTTTGAACAGTTCTCTAACTTCGTTCCTTTCCTTCCTTAGATGATGGCTGGCATCTGGGAATGGCGATGTGCTGCTGAGATGAGTAGCGCTGAAGGTGAGTGAGAGCGCGGTGCGCGATGCGACCCTTTCGTATTTGTATTAAACTGAGTTCTTTTTCTGTACTCTTTTAGGTGCCGCGACGTTTTCAGCGTGGATGCCGGTTATGAAGAAGAAATGCAGTGAGTAAGCGCGGTATGCGGCGCCTCTATATGTTTCAACGCTAACTTGGAGTGTTTTTTCCCTCTTGCAGATGGATGAGAAGTTCTGGAGACAGAGTTCCCACAGAGCGGCTGGGATTCAGGTAAGCGTTTGAAGCTCGTACAGCCTTTAAAAATAAGCGAAGATTTGCTGAATGCTTACTAATGCCTTTTTTCTGTTCTTTTCTCTTTTCCTTAGGAAGCGGCGTGTCGGGATGGGAATGACACCGCCGAAGATGCCCGCAGAACAGAAGAAGCGATGAATGATGGGCAGAAGCGCTGCAAGGTAAGGCTGTTCCTAACGGTGTTCATGTTCTTGCAGGAGGCGAGTGCAGAAGAAAGATGCAGGCCTACTGGAGACCGATCCGAACACGGTGAGTGTCACGCTGCAGGTGCAGAAAACACAAAGCATGTTTCTCAGCCTGGGCGTGGCTTAAATAGCCTCTGGGTATCCCAGATGTCTCTGAGCTGAACCACACCTAAAAGACTAGACTGCACATGCAGTTCTGGGAACCGAAATATGTGGGGGCATGCATCTTGTCCCCATCAATGCACTACAAGTCCAATCCCCAATGTTATCCTATGGGAGTGAGTGAGTCTGGTGCCACAAGCGCCAAGTCTGACTCCAAGTGGGTCTTTGGAGGGATGGAAAGGCCCTTGAGGGCCATGTAGGTGATCGTGGCCTGGCTCCAGCCTGACATCTTGGAGGGCTGGGGACATGAGGGGCAGGAATCATGACAGGTGTATTACTGCTCACCCTAATTCGCAGGCATCCCTCAGCCGGGTTCACATTGCCTTTTTAGCACAGTTCTCAAAAGAAAGTTCTTCTAGACCCCTTAGGTTCTTCCCTTACCTAAGTCCAGGTTTTAGCCCCCAGTCAGGCTTTCCCTTAACCCCCCAGTCAGGCTTTCACAGTTCTATCATCACAATGAATTTGCACGGGTAAGTTTTACCCTAATTTGCAGGCATCCCTCAGTCGGGTTCACTCTTGCCCCATTTATATAGTTCTCTTTGCTTCCACTATGTGCCAAAGACTTTCGACTGTACAAGGTGGTTTGGCTTGACCCTCGAATGACCACTTTGACACCTCACAGCGGCCTCCCCTAAGTCCTCTTGGTCCTTGTAGTTTTTACAACAACCGAAGACTTTCGACTATGCCCGGGATGCAACATAACCCACTGCAGGACCATGTCAGTCCCCATATACACCATATTATCCTTGTACAGGAGCGGGGCACCAGTTAGCGTCCTTCAAATGCGTGCCCACGTTACACCGGACCAATCTAACACTGATGCCAATTTTACTCACAAAAGACCTTTGTACTTTAGTCTTCTTTCTTCATACTATGTTGCTCTTCGCAACATTGAACTCAACACAGTCCGGTCTATTATCAGCTCTTTCCGACTCACCAGCTGTGCCGAACTCTGTTGTTGTCTCTTGCCTCAGGATTCAAGGATGGTACCACGATAGCAACCGCTTCTCCCCGCCCTGGCTATCAGTGCAGGAGGGTCCGGTTCCATGCACCGTTTACGTCTTTCGCACCATTCGCCAGCTGCAATTGCCGGTCTCAGATTTCCCTTCTCGGAGGCTCTGCAGGTCTGGGTTGAAAAGGGCAAGGGCAATTCCCTCCTCGTTCTTTCAGGTCTCATCGCCTTTCTCCTCCGTTTGAACTGCGGTCTTGGAATTGCTGCTTCGTCATGTGCTTGGCCTTGCTCAGAGCGTGCTTTCTTGCTCCGACTTTTATCCCTATGGGGAAAGAGAAGGGAAGTAATGTGTGTGTAATTATCGGCAATCGCCTAACTCTGCCTAACCCTTGTGTTGGGACATGTCAAGTATATGGCTCTGGTGTTAGTCTATTGTCTTTCATGGTAATCAGTCTATGAGAAAGTGTTCTTGTCAAGAAAGGGGGGGTTGAGTTTCTAGATATCCTATGGGGTAGGATGGGGAAAAGGTATCATAAGTAAGGGGGTACCGCACCTCACCCTTCGGTGTCCCACTTCCACTCCCTGAAGACTCCTCTTCCAGGTGATTCTCCCTCACTGGTCCACCCCCAGGAACTGGATCCAATAGCGATGGCCGTGTCCTGGACACCTGGATGACAGATCCTCAGGGACTTGCGAATGAGACTCGTTCAGGTTTCTCACAGTTTCCACTGAAATGTAAACAGTTAAAAGGGGGTCAAAAGAACCCTCTACTTCAGTAGAAAAAGATTGCCCAAGCAATCAAGTGTTTTTGGTTCTTCTCTCCAATGTGGCGATATCTCTTCCGAGGTGCCCCTATACCTGGGTTCATGAGCCCCATCTGCAGTAGTTCCACCGTCTTTGCTTCCATGACTGAGTTGGCAATATGCCCAGATTTTATGGAGGGGGGACGTCTTATCTCCTTCAGACATGGACTCTGGTGTGGTTTGCTCTGGTCCACGGTTACAGGAGGACTGGCCTTTACCGTCTATATAGGTTGGGTGTTATTTGACTTTTCAGGGTTGGATTATCTTCTCTTGTCCACACCCCAGGTTTTACTTCACCCTTACTCAGTTGTTGGAGGACCAAGGGTGTAACACCTGGGTGTTCTTGTTCCTCTGGTGCATCTCCTTTCAGGGTGGCCAGAATCTCTTTATACTGACGTTTTATGGTCATTTGGCTCCCTACCAGAGCCATTGACTGATTGGCTAGGGATGTTGGGATCGCTATAACCCCTCTTTTTCCTACACAGAGCGGAGGCTTCCATGTCCTGCTTTTTTCTCTGAGATTAATGATCTTCTGACATGCTCTAGAAAGGGGTCTGTGGATTCCAATGCTATTTTGGGAATGTGTACCTGTTTCTCTATGCGGTGCTTTTATAATGTGCTGTTGGCTTTGATTGGGGTGCACTGTGCACTTCCTTGGTTACTTGCTCACTTTCACTCTTTTCTGGGCCACTTGCTCCACCTTTAAATGGATCAAATGTTCAAGGGCATTTTTTTGAGCAAATTCTGTGGTCTGGTTTTGTGAATCAGGATCTTAACGCATCCTTGCTCACTTTCAGTGGTCACTCCCCCTTTGCATGCTTTATATGGGGTATTTGCATGCTTTCCTCCCATTTTGTGTATCTTCTGCCCACATTTTGCACTGCTTTTCAAATGTGGTGCATCTCTGGGACGCCCACTTCTGTGAATGGTGCATCTATTTATGGCGCATTTGTGGTGCATCTCAGATTTGCCCACTTTTTTATTTTTGAGAATCTGGCCCTGAGTATCTGGTTGTGAGGCTTTAAAGGTAGCTAACTTAATTTTTTAACTTCCTCAGGGATTTCCTCGTTGTGACCAGGTTAGTTATAGGGATCTTGAGTGTGCCCGCCAGTCACTCAAGCTACTGTGAAGGCATCATGGAGTAGACACAGACAACAGATTCAAATGTGCTCTAAAAGTTTTGTTGAACTTACAATGCAGGATGGAGTAAGGCCTAACTTGCCCTATGCTAAGGTGGGATTTCCCTCTCTAAAGAAAGCTAAGGATAGTCTGTGTCAGGAAGTCCAAATCAAATGTCTGTCTGTGTCCAAAACCTATACTTGCCCTCACAACTAACTGTATACAGTGTGTATGGATGTCAGCATCAAAAAGAATAGTGTTCAAAAGAAAGTTCAGAGCTTCTTCCAGCTCTTGGCTTAAGATCAGCTTCCCCTTCTCCAAGTTCAATACAGATCACAAAATATACTGGTTCCTTTCCCCAAGAGTTCAAATCATCCAGCTTTTAATCCCAGCTCCCATCCCCTAGAGTTCAAATCTTCCAGCTTTCCAAGTCTCATGGTTTCCTTCACCAAGAGTTCAAATATTCCAGCTTTCAAGGTATCAGGGTTTCCTTCCCCAAGAGTTCAAATATTCCAGCTTTCAGAAATAACACCATTCCTTGGGACACTTCCCAACTCCTTTCATATCAGTACTTTTCCCCAGTTCACATAAGCAGTTTTGTTTTTTTACTTCCAAAATCACATACAAGGTTGTTGCAAAACAGAAGCTTCTTCATGTATACTTTAATTGGCTTTCTCCTTTGCCTTTCATATCAACACTTTGTACCAGTTCACTTAGGCAGATCTGTTTCTTGATTTCAAATTCACATATAAGGCTTGCATACAGGACACTCGGTCTAGGCGCAGTTGTCGAACCACACGGTCCACCCATTACCTCTTCTTGCCATTTCCAATAACAATTAGCCACTGCTCACGGCACTCGGTCTAGGCGCAGTTGTCATACCAAACAATCCACCCATTACAGGTCACACAACCGATAACCCTTCTTGTTATTTCCATCAACAATAAGTCACTGTTTCCACCTGACAGTGATGTTTAATTGATTCCCCCGCTTCAGACACTGTACCATGGGCCTCATTCCGAGTTTGGCGCAAAGGGATACCGGGTACCGGTAAGGACACTGGTGCCGGTAATCCCTTTGTGCCCTGTTCCGAGTTCCCTTAGCGGGTCCCTTCCTTAACGCCTGGTTTTTCCAGGCGTTAAGGACGGGACCCGTTAAGGGACTTTAGAGCTAATAACGGTACCGCAATTTGCGGTACCGTTATTAGCGCCTTCCCAATGAGCCCTATGGGGGCTCAAATAGGAATGGGGAATGGCTTTTTCAATGGGGACTTACCGGTCCTGCAAAGGTCGGAATAGACCGGTAAGTCCCCATTGAACGAGGGCGGACTCGGTACCGGTATTGGAGGTAGTCATGGAGCTAATACCGCCATGATTACCTCCAACCTCGGAATGAGGCCCCATGACTTGCTTAAGCACAATGCATTTTATTACACATTTCTGTATTCTCTGGCTCTTGCCAATACAGGTTTCCTCTTAACCTGTAATTCCTGGGCCCCTCTTAACTCTGGACCAGTACTTGGTTTCTCATTTATATACCCTCCTTGGTATTCGCTTGACTTTGCCAATATTTGTTTCATACAAAAGTCAGATACCACAGTTTGTTTTGTATCACCTTTCTTTCATTCCATTCATGAGAGCTCAACTTGCTTTTTACTCTGTCCGGCATTAAAAAAGTGCTTACAATAACTTTCAGTTTGTTCAGTATTCCAAAGTCCTTGTTTCGACATTCAATGGTATTTTGAAAAAGCTTTCAATTCATTTGGCATGCAAAAGTACTTGTTCCGGCATTTAAAAGTACTTACAATTACTTTCAGTTCGTTCAGCATTCAACAAAGACTTTGTTATAAGTTACCAGAGTGCCTCTGTATGAGTGTTTCCCTGCTTTACAATCACTGGTCGCACACAGCAGCTTCCTCCTGCTTGGAATTCTTCGCGACAGGCTTCTCAACGCTCCTTCTGCTTTCTGGCTTCCCTAATCGTTGCCTCTCCCTCGCGGCTTCCACAGAGAGCACTGCTCGCTCTCCTGGTTTCCTGCAGCCATTGGGGTCAATGGGAGTTCTACAGCTCCTGCTGTGTGGACCCATTCAGGAGGCTAGCTGGATCTCCAGACCTTCTCACGACCGACCATTGCCCCAGCGTCTCTTTCTCTTGCACAATACGACTCCAGCTCCCTTCTCTCCAGCCCACTCCTCTTGCTTGCATGCAGCAAACATTTTTATATCCATCAGGTGTAAGTGACCACAGATGTGAGTCATTGATTTCAATTGCCTGACTATGGAGAACTCCATTATGTGGTCATGCTTGGTTGTTCCTATGGTATGCCTCCACAGCCCTCTTCTTCGTTTCGGTACCAGAGTGGTGTTTGGAACTGTCTTGCTTAATAAAAGGAGCATGTATACCTCTGTTTTGTCTCTGATATGTGTGTGTGTGTATCAGTCCAATTAGGATGAGTCCTCCTAGTTGGTCTCTTCCTCGTCCCAGTACTAAGGTGGTGTTTTTGGGTGACAGTTCGGAGGAAAGAAGAGGGAAAGGGCTGACAGTAGCCTATAAAGGTTTGAGGGATAGAGGGTTCATTCGGAAAAAGGAAAGAGGGATACCATGTCTCACTTAAGGACAACCTATCCCCACCCCGCAAGTTCCCTCCAGATGATCCCTTTACGCATATCCACTCCCAGGGACGGGATCCAAAAGCAAGGGCCTTTCCTTGGCCACCTGGGAGGAAGATCCAGGTGGAAAAGAAGTGAGGACGCCCTCAGGTTTCTCACACTACCCTCTGCCTTTCGTGCCCTGATGTTCCTCTCTCTGTATCTCTCTCACTCTCCCTTCCTTATTTGAACTCAACATTCTCTCCCCTCTCTTGTTGCGGCTTCCTCATCTATCCCTCTGATGTCTCTCTCTTTATCTGCAATCTACCTCAACCCTCTGATGTACTATCATACTCTCTCTTGTTACTCTCCATAACACTACTACTCTCCCCTCTACACACTACTACACATACACACCCACACACACACCCTCCCCCCCACCACCTTTGGCCCTTCTTCACTGGTTGCTCAAGCCAATCGTCCTACTCTTCCCAGCCTGGGAGGGGTCAAAGATAGAATAACAGTGCCATGACAATTCCGCCACTAGAGGGTCTTACGCAAGACCATGATTATTCTGCTACTTATGAATTATGACTATAAGCCACATGCAGACGAGCTGTACTATCTGGTTACAACCTCTGAGCCTCAGGTGGCATCTCAAACTCTAATATTGTGCATGTTCTTCTTGCAGAATCTTCTTTCGATGTCCAGTCAGGTGCAATATAGAGGAAGTGGGTCTCTGCTGTACACAGATAACAAGCATTTAAGCTAGATGCAACCCCTGCTTATCCACTATTGAGTAGCCAATAGAAAGGGATGGTTTTCTAAGCACTCAGGGAATTTATCCAAATGAACAATATCAACCTTCTCCTTTTCAGGCCTAATTCAAGTAATCCTGGAAGCATGGGGGCCTTTGAACTGGCTAAATAGAACTTGCGAACCTCAGGAGCACTTGCAAAGGGTACACACTTTCTGGCTGTTTCTAACCCTTTCGGGGTAGCCTGGCCAGTGGACAAAGTGTCACTTTTGGGGTAAAAGCATGCTCTAATGGCCAGAGAGGAGGAGCCAGAGGGGCTGAACCTGGGATTACCCCCTTCTTAAGGGGCCCTCCACTAATTGGACCACCAATCAGAATCTTGCTAGGTATAAGAAAAAGTTCATCATAAATACTGAAAGCAAAGTCTACGTTTGTATAATCATCTGATAAATCTGATTGAATATATATAAGACTTTAATCCTAACCTTATTCTTCAGACTGTTAACTCGAAGTTGACTTTCTTTAGTTAGAGTCCAAGCATCCTGGAGTGCTACATTGCAGACATACTGAGACAGGCATGTATTCTGTCCTGCTCAGAGGTTTTGACAAATGTTTTAGGATGCATACAGGCCGCAAGCAAGTACTGGTGGGTTCAGTGAGAAGCCTGAAGGTGTCTCTCTAGCTAGTCCCCTGGGGCCTGCCATCTAGGTGGCCAGGACACGGCCATCGCAATTGGATCCAGTTCCTGGGGGTGGACCAGTGAGGGAGGATCACCTGGATAGGGGGTTCCTCTGGAAGTGGGAGTGGGACACCAACGGGTGAGATGCAGTATCCCCCTTATTTCAGCACCTCTTCCCCAACCTACTACGTAGAACATTAAAAACCACTGCCCCCCACTTTTCCGACACAAACACTTTCACACGACACACCAGAGAACGGACTAACACCAGAGCCGTTTACCTGACACATCCAATACAAGGGTCAGGTAAAGTCAGGCAATTTATCCGATTCACACACACCTGACGGCCCTTTCTCTTCCCCACAGGGATTAAAGGTAGAGCAAGAGAGCACAGTACGAGCAAGGCAGACTACATGACGAGACAGCTGTTCAGTCCCGGCAGGTCAAGAGGAGGAGAAAGGCTGCAAACATCAAGAGGCTAACGAGGAAAGATATGACCTTGCCCTTTCCGACGCAGACCCGCGAAACCTCCGCAGAGGGAATCGACAATAGCCCAAGTGTGCTGTAACAGATGTCAACGGTACCCGGAGCGTGTCAATGCTCAGAAGCGGGAGCAAGGGAAACTCCTGCTACCGTGGTACCGGCCTTGACTCCAGCGAAGAAGAAAGCCAAGCGGTTCATCACAGCCGGTGAGTCGAGGGGAGAGGCGATAAGAACTCGGCTGTGGTGAATCAAATTTGCAAAGTTGAGAAAGTTCAAAGAACTATGAAAGCGTTAAGGGGAGACCAGCGAAACAACTAGGGTGGGAGGAAAACCTCAAAAGATGCTATTTGGGACCTTTTCTAAAAGGGGAACTCCAAACGTCCTATCAACCTTGTACAAGAATCCTTCTTCCTATCCATCAAGGAAGGTCTATTAAAAAGAGTAGGGCAAACTTGCAACTTTTATCGGCAGAAATTACGAGCCATTAGGTTGAACCCAGGAGAAACTCCTTTAGAGGTGGGTGAATGGGTTAAAAAAACACTGTGGCCCTATGGACTAGTAATAAAACTCTAGATTAACTGACGGAGATGATTACCTTCGAACAATTTACCAACTCCTTACCCCCTTTTTACAAAAGTCCATCCTGCAGTTGAATCAACCTACTCTAGCCATGGCCATTGAAACGGCGCAAAACTATTTGGATGCAGCCAAATATTTCCACCTAGCCCACCGATGGGAAGATTGAAGAGACAATAAACCCGTCCATCGGCCTCAACCCCAAGGAATAGATCAACAAGGAGGGTCATATAAGGTCAAGGAAGGGATGCCTCGGGAGAGAATAGAGATGGAGAAAACTGATATGAGGCCTAAAGAGGAAAGTAGAAGAGAGGAAAGTAGAAGGAAAGAAGTAAAAGGAAGCAAAACAACCTCCTCTGGTATGTTTTTCCTGTCGGGAAACCGGACATCTCGCTAGGCACTGTCCAAAGAATATAAAAGACGGACCTATGGAAATGGGTTGTTTGAAAGGTGAAGAGTGGGAGGAAGCCGAAGAAGAGTTAGAGACCTTTAGCATCTGCTTATGCTAAACCCCTACCGAGTTCATATATGAAAAGGCTTGGGTAAATGGGAAACAGGTAAGGGCGCTAATCGACTCTGGTTGTAAGCAGACCGATATACGGCCGATTTAGTTACAACCAAAGACCTAGACCATGCAGCTCTAGTCCGAGTGACTTGTGTACATGGAGACAACGAGGTACAACCTAAAATCCCAGTACATATTGAAATTCCGGTGTGAATCTTGCAAAATACCATCGGCCATCATTGTGTCGCGACCATAACCCCTGGCCTTGGGACTCAGGGTCTCTGGCCCTCACCACAGTGCTCCTGCAAGGCCCCAAGGGCCCAATCATGACCCCATCGGCTGTCGTGGAGCCAGTCCTGGCGCCTTTGGTGCCAGGCTCATATGGCAGGTGGAGTTTCCATTGGGGAATGGACCAACTTGGCTGCCCCCACAAGGTTCAGCGTGGAACAGCACCATGCAGTCTAGCATCTAGGGCGTGGTCTACCCTGGAGGCACCTGGGATACCTGCAGGCTATTTAAGCCACGCCCGAGCTGATGCACGCGCTTCTCGTTGTTCTGCATTCGCAGCGTGACGTTCACTGAGTCCTGCTCGCCGGCATCCACACGGGGAGAAGAAGAACATCATTACTCCTCCTTACCTGTTCAGCAACCAGCTCCTCAATCGCTCCGGAGTCTTCCCTGGAGCTCGTCCTCACTAGCAAGCAACATCCTAGGGAGAAAAAAAAAAGAAGAGGACTATTTAGTAAGCGTTTGTCTTCCGACTCCAACGCCTTTCAGACTCACGCTTACCTACCCAAAGCCCTCCTGGAATTCGACAACAGTCCGGACATCTTCCACTCTACGTTCCACTTCCATCTGGCCGCATTTCTTCCAGGAACTTCTCGGCGACCTGCAAGGAAGAATAGCACAGGTTAGCCTGATTCAAAAGACGCTCATAGCGCCGCGCTTCACGCATTCTCTTAACTTCTCGAGCACCGCCCTCGCCATCAGCACGATGTCTGCATCATCCCTCCTGCACCTACGAGAGAAGGAGGAGGTTAACAGGGCAACCAATATTACGGACACACACTCTTTAAGAACTAAAAACGTACCTCAAGAGCGGAGTCGCAGCAGGACTGGACTCCCGGGCCCATGCCAGTGAAGTAACTTGGCTGTAAGGTGCTAAGCCGTGACGCGCCCCTGCAAAGAACATCAGGACGGAGGGCGCACCTTATCGAAATACAAGGTGACGAAGGCTCTAAGGGGTTTTCTAGGGGGGCACTTGGGAGGGGGGCTCCGAGAGAAGGTGATTGTGGCTAAAACAGAACTCCTGTCTTCCAGAATAGATCCACGGCAGCGCGAGTCCCTGGGGAGGTGAATCCAACTCAGAAGCGATCCAGCCAAGTCGGGTTGCGTCCCTGTGGATACAAGGTGAGCGTTACACATTGCAGGACTTCCCAAGGAAGATGTTCTGGGACAAAATTTCCCCATCTTCTCTACTCTCTTACGGGAGTCTCCCCCTCCATCCAGAGATTTTTTACCACAGAGGTCCTAGCAAGAGACCTACGACTCCCAAAACTCGCCTGTATGGGACTGGGAAAAGTCAGACCCAACAAAACCCAAGACAACCCTTGAAACCCAGTTCATAGGTTACTGTCGGGAAAGCGATAAGACCACTATAACCCTACCTAATCAAACCGATCAGTGGGATATGCGAGAATCCATGGACATTTCTCATCCCTGTTCTCTGCCCGGTCTTCACCACAGAAGACCTGACCAAAGAACAGGCATATCCACCTCCCGTAGGGGAAGGATATGTGAGAAACATGAAGGTGTCTCCCTAGCTAGTCCCCGGGGGTCTGCCATCAAGGTGGCCAGGACACAGCCATCGCTATTGGATCCAGTACCTGGGGGTGGACCAGTGAGGGAGGATCCCCTGGATGGGGTCCTCGGGGAGTGGAACACTGATGGTTGGGACAGGGTATCCCCCTTCTTTCAGCACCTCTTCCCCATCCTACTACATAGGACATTCAAAACCACTGCACCCCCCTTTTCCGGCATGAACACTTTCACACAACACATCAGAGAACGGACTAACACCAGAGACGTTTACTTGACATGTCCCAATACAAGGGTCAGGCAAAGTCAGGCAATTGATCAGAATCACACACACCTGGTGGCCCTTTCCCTTACCCACAGGGATACACGGTGGAGCAAGAGAGCACAGTACGAGCAAGGCAGACCACATGACGAGACAGCTATTCAGACCTGGCAGTTCAAGAGGAGGAGAAAGGCGGAAAACATTGAGAGGCTGATGAGGAGAGACACAACCTTGCCCTTTCTGGCGCAGACCCGTGAAACCTCTGCAGAGGGAATCGTAAGACTGAGGAAAATATCCGAAGTGTGCTGCAACAGATGCCAATGGTACACAGCAGGGGAGTTGCTAGGTCTGGAAAAGACCCGGGGCTATGCTGTTGTCGGAACTGTTGGGACTGGGGGCTAGCTCGTCTTTTGGCTGTAGCTCCTGAGATTCTATCCGGGGCTACAACCAAAAGATCAGGGGCTATAGCCCCCTTAGCCCCCCCTAGCAACGCCCTTGGTAGACAGAGCGTGTCAACGCTGAGGAGCGGGAGCAAGGGAAACTCCTGCTACTGTGGTACCGGTCTTGACCCCAGTGAAGAAGAAAGCCAAGCGGTTCATCACAACCAGTGAGTCGAGGGCAGAGCCGATAAGAACCAGGCTGTGATGAATGAAAGTCGCAAAGTTGAGAAAGTGGGTGCTAACTCAAGAGACTCTGGTCCATCCCTGTTTGAATGGAAACTACAGAACCAGAAGGCCATAGGAGAGTCGCCAAATTAGGTCAAAGTGGTCATACAGGAGGTCAAGCAAAATCCTTGTACAGCCAAAAGCCTTTGATCTACGAACTTGAGAAAGCAAGGGAAGTGAATCCCGCAAACCATTATGAATGTGAAGTTGGCAAGAGTGAACCCGACTGAGGGATGCTGACGAGAAGCGGTCAACTCTAAAGTCCCAAAGAACAGTGTGTCAACAAACGTGAACCCAGCCGAGGGATGACCACTATGAACTGTTCAAAAGACATTGACATTTGAGAAGGAGCCGAGCCCGAATGAGGGAGATTCAGGGGTGAATCCATCACCTGAGAAAAACCAGAGTGTACTCGGTGGAGGGAGACAAAGTAGAGAAGGGGTCTGCGCCCAGAAGGTGGGGACCCCAAGGGTGAAGGCATCACCCAAGAAATTCATAAAAAAAGAACTTTGTGTTTGTTAGTTACTTTTTGTGTATGGTAAACCTATCAGGCCCTCAGAACAAGGAAACCAACCACAAAAGTCCTTGACATGGAAAGAAACTGTTTTAGGTTTCAAGTACGGAAGTGGGAGATCCAATGGGTGAAAAGCAATCCCCCAATACTATGAGGAACAGGGGTCAGCACCCGGAAGAGAGGGACCCTGGAGTAAAGAGCCCTCACCCTAAGTAAAACCAGGAAGCACATTCTCATTTGTTGAAGAAACCTTTGTTTTATTGTTTGAATACTTTAGGCCCTCAAAGGCAAGAGATTTTCAAGAGAAACAAGACTTGCCCATCACGGCTCCTGATAAACTGGAATAGAACTGTCGGGCTGGAGAAGCTTGCGTGTGTGCTGTGCTGCAAGACCCCACCTTACCCCGTGCTCAAAACGTGGGGAAGCCAGTTCCAGGCTATCACATCCTGACATATCATTTATGAACACTTCTTTCTTTTCTTGAAAACTATCCCACACCCTTTTTGTATTAGTTGAATGGTTTAGCAATAGGTTTCTTATTATAGGTCCTTTTGATTTGACACAGCGACACTAGGACTGCCTTATTTTCACTTGATGGTCGACACTTGATTACATCTTAGATTTAGGTTTAGATTAGGCATTTTTCCAACATGCATACAGTTTAATAAACACCCTTGAACTGTGATCACCTGTGCCTGTCTTTACTGTTGCCACCATGAGTTCCTCAGAGGTCCTTGACACAAGATTCACATGTGGAACAAATAACGTAACAGATGAACAGTAGTCACACCAGTAAACATTATCATGCAAATCATAGTCATCAAAGTATTTCTACCAATCCATGGGTTTTCTCTGGATTAATGATACAGTAATCCGAGCAATAATATGTGGTATATTTAGCATATTGACTGCTGCTGTCAATGCTGGGATTATGTGTTGATAACCAGTACTCTCCAAGAATGAACTTAAACTGAGGAGCATAAATAGGGATCCAACCTGATATTTTTCCAAGCGGTTTCCCCGGTCTGTTCTATTATGGGACCAGACATCAATCTAGTCTCGTTTACAACCTTTGTGTTTACCCGCCCTGGTTTCTTCATTTTTATAACTTCTAGGTGTTCTTCATATTTTAAGTCTGCAAAGTTCCCCTTGGCCTCAGAATTTGCAAGACAAAAACATAAACATTATGATCTAAAACAATTCATGGAACTCTTGATGGCTAGTTGAGGACGTGCTGTTTTTTGTTCATTGGCAATTTCACTGAAAACTGTGTGGAGCTTAGAGCGCATTTTCTGTTCACTTGTGTGGGTGGGGGGAGGGGGAGCCTGATTGACACTGATTGAAAAAGTGCCCTTCACCACCACAATACAGACTGAGTGTGATTCTCCTTCTTCTATCTTTTTCCTGAGCACTAAAGGCCCCCCTGATGCCACCGATATGCATGATTACTGCCCTTGGGACTTCGATAAGTGAGTTTTTTTAGGAAGTTCTGGGAGATTGGGTGAACAATAAAGATAATAGTGGGAGTAGGTTTTGTTTGCTTTAGACACCCCTCTTGCATTCTTCAAGGTGGTATTCTAAGCACAGTACAAGATTTGCCAGGTCATGCCTACTTGGAAGGCTGTGGATCAATTTGAACTACTAAGGACTTGTGTTCCTCACTCGACTAAATAAGTTCTTTTATTTCCAGCGCGACCTGTTTCCACTACCAACCAATGGAATTGTGTCACATTTGTTAAACTATAACTGTTATTTTGTCTTGTATCAAAAGTTCCTTATCCGAGACCTGCATAAATGGAGAGTGATTGAAAAGTCTGTGACACTAACCCTTGAAAACTTTAAGCGTATACAAGATCGGCCGACCTTTTGAATCCAGAAGCACTGCCAAGGACATGACATCTCCTAAATAACACCAAGTCACTTTACCGGTGTCATCGGGAAATGCCAATGGGCCGCTACATGAGATGTTACTGGATTGTACATAAAACAGTTCTTTCATGTCCTTGCTCGTCCCTCAGCCAATCACTCTATGGCAGCCAGAGATAAAGCAAGTTGATTGCCAATGGATCCTGAAGATAAACAGGATTGGATCCTAAAACGGGCTCCCCCAAACAACCTTCTAGCTGAAACCTCTGCTTGCAAGGGAGTTCTTTGGGGCTGTAAGCCTATTCCCTTTTCCAAATTTTTTTTTTTTATTTTTTTATTATTAAGCATGTAGAGTAAATAAATACAAACTTTTGCTTGTTTCGCTCACTTAAAAGGCCAAACCATATCTTAGAGTCTTCCTTATATTTCTATGGCAATTCCTCTCATACTTGCCGCCTTTTTAATTGATTATTCAAGTCCTCTTTGGTTTGGCCTGAGTATAGGCATATATCAGAGGTTATGCTTTTTCCTTCGTCATAAGATCCTTTACGATTTCACTGTGAGATTCCTGTTTATTTTCCAATTTGGCCATCATCGTTTGAAGAAAAATTCCAAGAGCTCTCGTGGTTTTCTGTTTTGGGTTATCGTACAAGGATTCCCACCATAAAACGGAATCCAGCCCACACGTCGGCGTTAATGCTGGATGTAAATATAAATCTCTTACTGATTTTAGTTCAGGACAAAACATTATTAAGTGTTTTAAAGATTCCACTTCCTGCTCACAGAGCCGGCATATGTTATCACTTACTGTGCCATATTTTATCAAATTTGTTTTTGTTCTTAGAATATTTAATCTAAAACGTAAAATTAGATCCCGATGAATTGGGTTCCCACTCTTTTTCAGGTAACTAGGTAGAGTTTTCGGAACTGATCTAAGATTATTTGAGAGCGTGTGAGATTTGGAATTGGCACGAGCAGTTTCTGTTTTATCCCAGTCAGCACACAGTAACGCAGTCTTCACCCTTTTTGGGTTATTGCATAGTGTGTCTTCAGGAATATTTAAGTTCTGTAAGAGATCTTTACATTTTTCTTTCCAGCTAGACAGTGGCCAGAATTGTGTTTTAATGTTTTCGTCCTTTAAGATTTCATATTGTGGTGGACAATCTTTGATTAGTGTCTTTCTGAATGTTAATAAGGCTTTCCATATGATTGTGGCCTGCAGGGAATACAGGCCCAATTCATGTCGTATTATGATCATTGGGACGCATTGAGGTAATCTCATTAGTCTTCTCCAAAATGTTGCTTCAACCTTGCCCCAAAATTCTGATGGTATTCTGAGAGCTGTATCTCCAGCATAAGCAACAGACGGAATAACTTTTGTATTATAAAAGTCAACTGTCGGTTGGATCGAAAACTTTCCGAATTTTTGTTTCAGTATAAGTGCTTGTGCCGTTAGTTGACTCATTTTACGCATTATGTGCTCTATCCACGGTTGGTCATTCCAGTCTGCACTTATTATTGCTCCCAGGTATTTTGCACTCGTTGTTATTGGAATAACTTTGTTCCCGACATGCCATTTGAAAGACTTTTTCTCTCTGGCTCTTGATGTTTTCATTATTAGAATTTCAGATTTTATTCCCTTTTCCAAATGTTCAACATGTTATCTTTCAACTGTGTTAATGTGTTACCAAAAATGTTGAAACGTCTGAGGAACACCTCGCCCACATCCCTATCAACTGGTTGGTTTAATGCTGCAGAGTCCATGGTGGCCATGAGAGATTGAATTAGTGGGCATGGTGATTTTCTGTGAGGAGCTGACCATGGACACCAACTCAACACATAGAACCAGCAGACGCTGTGTATTGGTTCTCAAAATAAGTGGTTAGTAAAGATTAAAGTATAACATGTAAAAGATCACATCATAGCATGCACATGTGTAAGCCATGCTTTAAATAATACAAGTATTTCAAACTAATGTATTAAGTTACAATGTACAGAAAAACGAAGAAAGGCACAGGATCACAACTGTGCACAGGAACGGTCTCATGCAGGGTTATTCACACAATGATGCAATTGTGAAGCGTATTCCTAATAATCAATTGGCCTCATTACAACCTTGGTGCTAAGTGCACCAACATTACCACCATGGTGTAAACTCTGTTTACACCATGGTGGATGGCGGATTTACCGCCCCATTCCAAGGTGAGTGGGGCGGTAAATCCCCATTTCCCATTTTCCCTTCCCCATTCCCATTTTTGCCCCATAGGGGGAAGGCGCTAATTACGCCGCCGTAAATTACGGCGGCATAATTAGCACCATGGCAGGTTAGCGCCATGGATTTTAACGCCTGCTAAAAGCAGGCGTTAAAATCAGAATCAGGCGTTAAGGGTTAACGGTGGCGTTAACCCTTAACGCCTGAGTTGTAATGAGGCCTAATGTATGTTGGAGTAGGCTGGAGTTTTTCAGAATGAAGCATTCAGGTTTCAGGTTCCATGGGTGCAAAAAGTTCCAAGACACCAGAGTTCTTTGAGTCATCCCACAAAGGTTTAAGCTCAATGAATGAAACAACTCCTGTAAGGAATAGAAACCAGGTCGGACCAGCTGAGAACTCTGGGACATCAGTAGCCAAAGCAGCCTGATCTGCAGGATCTTGCAGAGCCATATGTAGATCCCGCCAGTGAGGAATCAAAGCCGGGTCGGACCAGCTGAGAACTGTGGGACATCAGTAGCCAAAGCAGCCAGATCTGCACGGTCTTGCAGAGCCCTATGTACCAATTTTGATTGTGTAATTATGTTATGTTAACTATGAATTTATTGGTATGATCTCAAAGTGCTGGTAGGTTGAATGCCCTCAGGAACCGTAGTTCAAGTTAGTAGAGAGAGAAAGAGTCATAAGGTGCGTGTGTGCACCGGATATGTGTGCAGCCGGTGTGGCAGTTGCATGATAGCTGTTTCTTAGCGGTAGGTGTGGTGGTTGGGAGGTCAGGTCTATGTGTTCATTCTGGAGGGATGACGCCCAGACTGATTTGTGGCTGCGTTAGGCCTGAGTAGATGCTTAAGATAGCGGTGTGTGCTAGCTTGCTGTGTTTAATTAGGATGATGAGGAGTATGTGGCGGGTGTTAGTATTAGAACAGCTATACCGAATGTGTCATAGTATCACTGTGTTCTATATGGGTGTTGGTGTATAGGAGAGAGTAAGCATGGTAGTGTGATATGGTGGTTATCAGTTAGGCGCTTGAGATCGAGCACTCCATCAGTACCATTTATTCTATCCGTTTTATTAACTCTGTCCTTTCATTCCACTTTGTTGGTTCATCCATTTCGTCTGTTGTATCCATCTGGTTATCAGTAAGGTGCTTGAGATCGAGCACTCCATCTGTAGCATCTATTCTATCTGTTTTATTTACTCTGTCTGTTCATTCCACTTCATCTGTTCATCCATTTCGTCTGTGTTATCCATTTGATCTATTAGTCCTTCGATCATTCCATCCACTCAACCCATCAACCCCATAGCTTACTCCATCTGGTCCATTGGCTCCATCTGTTCCATCCACTCCATTTGTTCCATCCACTCCATTTGTTCCATCCACTCCATTTGTTCCATCCACTCCATCTGTTCCATCCACTCAATCTGTTCCATCCACTCAATCTGTTCCATCCACTCCATCAGTTCCAATACACTGCATCCGTTCCATCCACTCCATCACTTTCATCCACTCCATCATTTCCATCCACTCCACCTGTTCCATCCACTCCATCTGTTCTATCCTTTTCATCGGTTCTATCCACTTCATCCATTTCTTCCGTTCCCATTTGCTCCTTCTGTTCCAAATTATATTCGTCCCATCTATTCATTTTGTTCTATCTATACCATCCGTCCAATTAATTCCAACCTGTACATCCACTCTGTTTCATTTGCTCCATCCATTCCGTCTGTTCCATCCATTCCATCCGTTCGTTCTGACAAGTAGACTAAGTCCAACAAGCTCTCCGTTCCATCCGTTCGGTCCGTTTCATTCACTCTATCTGTTCCATTCACTCAATCGGTTCCGTCTGCTCTATCCGTTCCATCCATTGTATTCGTTCTGTTCTCTCCTTTTGTTCCATCTACTCCATACGCTCAATTCGTTCACCGTTTCCATCCATTTCATTCTTTTATCCACTTTATCCATTGTTAGGCAGAATCCTGTGCAGTTCCCTTGGGGACCACTGCAAGAAGATTAAGACTACAGGAGTAAGCAGTAAACCCAATTGGTATCAGTCTGTACCACCCAGATTTACCTGGTAGCTGTGGCTGAGCAATCAGACTTCTCTCAAGAAGTTAAGAGTTAAGCAGTATACAGAGGATACACAATAGGGCCAAAAACACAGTAGAACAAGCAAACACTGACCAGAGCCTTGTATCAAAAGTATATAATTATTTATTTAACACACACTTTGGAAAATACACCAGCACTATTAATCAAAAGCAGGTTCCAACACCATCAGAAAAGTATTTGCACCTCCCTTAGCAATTACTAGACAAGTCTAAGTTAAAACACCACTTTTTGTCAAAACAGAGGTGATCGCGTAGCTTAGATGGCACACCAATAATTAGGTCAAAGGGAGAGAAAAAGGCAAGTCATAAAAGTAAAACAGTTCCCAACACTTTTAAAAGACAAAATCAAGTTACTGAAGGCAGGGTATACTGTAGAGCCAAAGTTCATAGGCCAGTCCCACTTTGAATGGAGCAAGGCGAAATGTGCCCAAGATCACACGGTTTAGCAATGCATTCAAGTCTTTGTAAACATGTTCAAAAGAGGTTGGGGTGGTTCAAAAGACAAAGTTAGAAGGTCTGGGGGCCAACCCAGTTGGAAAGCCAAGGATTTAAGGGTCACCTTGGGCATACCGAAGAAAGGGAGGCCAGGTAGAACACAGTACCTTAAAGAGTGAGGAAGCTCCAGCGATGGCAGTTGTTCCTGGAAGCAGGTGCAGTTCATGGTTTCGACCAGGGGAAGAGAGGAAACTTGGAGTCGTTGCACTGCCCAGGGAAGAAACCAGCCGCGGAGTTCGTCAGTGAAAAGGTGCGTTACTGGTATTCGCGGTCACAGTGGTGCAGCTTGGCTATCCGGCCGCCGGGGTGCTTGGCACGGGCGATTCGGCCAAGAGACGTCCTGGAAGGCGAAATGGCGAACTGGTTGATTCCACCAGCTCAGAGGGAGAAGACTCTTCCAGCAGAAGATCTCCTCTTGTCGTCGGGAAAGTGGTGAGGTCGTTGCAGCAGGGCTCCACCGGTGGTGTCGTCGTTGCAGATGGCTCAGCTTCTTCCCTCTTCAGATTTCTCAGGTACTGTGGTGACTTCTGAAGTTTCAGTCCCAAAAACCCCCATTCAACAGCCTAGCTGTCACTCAAACATGCTAAGTGGTGAGCCAGGCGGCTCACCACTGGCCCAATCAGAACAGAGTGCGACTTGAGTTGCTAAGGCAATCCAGTCCAGGGTGCCAATTCCCCCACCCACACATCCTGTGGAACCCAGACAGAGTGGCACCAGTTGGAGGGCTTCTGTGAAGAAGCCTGCCAAAAAGTGGAACAAAGGGCCTGACCTTGGTTGGAGCTACAGAGACAGACACGAACGCCATTTTAGAAAAGAGTTCTGGCAAAAAGACCCAACCGGTGATTTAATATTAAATAAATAAACCAGCGGTATCTTTAACATTGCACCAAAAAGTGGTGCGTTTAAAATCAATGGGAAAATCCCATAGGAAATATTCCGGTGGAATATTTTGCGTGGTAACCACTGCCACCAGCCAGAAACCCGACAAGGGGGGACTGGACAGTGCCCCCTTGGTAACAGACCCAGGGGCAATCGAATTAACTCCTTCCAGTACTTCCACAATATGATGGTTTGTACTGGTTCTGTTCACAATGTTTGACTAGTAAAGTCAATGGTGACTTTCCATGCCCTGGGAGACAGTATTCAGTCCCAGGGTATGGAGTCTATGTTTGGGGGTCACAATGACACCCCTGTGTTACTGAACTGAGGGTGCTGTGTAACACATACAAAACAAACAGATGATACCCTATGGAGTAAAGGACCCCATAGCCCATAAGCACACAAAAAGGCAGAGACATACCTCAAATCATTGTATTGTATTGTATTGTATTGCAATTTGTAAAGCGCACAGTCGCCCGGAGGCATCATGGTGCTAGAGAAAGGGGCTACTCAGCGGAGGAAAAAAAATGATGGAAGACCAGGGATTAAAACAGGTAGGTTTTCAGAGCTCTTCTAAAACCAAGATGTTCAGCGGTGGCTTTCAGTGGTACGGGGAGGCTGTTCCACAGTTTAGGAGCGGCAATAGAGAATGCTCTGCCACTGAGCCTTTCGCAATTAGCTCTCGGAACAGTCAGATGGTTAGAGCTCGCGGAGCGGATCATGTCTAAGAGTGGGAGGAAAAGAGTCTCACTCTTAGCGGGAGAAAAAAACAAACCCCAAACATCCCGCAAAGCTGCTGGGGGACTCACTAGGTTTGGGAAATTAGCCTTACAAGAGAATTTTCCCTAACACTCGCCCCCGCCCCCAGACTAAGGGACATGAGGATTGAATCCACTCCTGGATGAATCTCATACCTCTAGTCGGTTACAAACATCCTAGAGAGACCATCAGCATTTTGGTGGTGACACCCTGACCTGTGCTCAATGGTGAAATCAAACCTCTGGAGGCAGATTGACCATCTCAATAGTTTTGGGTTTTCCCCTTTCATTTGCATCAACCATCTCAAGGGTTGGTGGTCAGCCTGAATAAGAAAAGTACGACCATACAAGTATGGCCTAAACTTCTTCAGAGCCCACACAATAGCAAAACACTCTCTTTCAATGGTTGCCCACCTTGTCTCAGGTTCCTTCAGTTTTCTACTGATGAAGCAAATGGGGTGCTCCCTACCTTTCCCATCCAGTTGACTAAGGACTGCACCTATACCTGCATTTGAAGCATCTGTCTGTACAATGAAAGTTTGGTGGTAGTCTCGAGCTCTAAGCTCTTGAGCTTGACAAAAGGCTTTCTTCGAGTTTTCTAAGGCCTGATTGCACTCCTCATTCCATCTGACCTTTTTAGGGAATTTAGGAGAGGAGATCACATTCAGTGGAGACGCTATGGTCCCATAGTTCTCTATGAAATTCCTGTAGTACCCAGTGAGGCCTAAGAAGGCTCTCACCTGAGTTTGAGTAGTAGGTGTTGTCCAATTTTGCACAGCTTCAATCTTGCTGGGCAAAGGCCTTATTTCTCCACCTCCTACCTCATGTCCAAGGTAGACCACTTTACTCTGTCCATTATGGTCAGATTGGCCTTCTCAAGAGCCTGCAAAACATGTCCTAGGTGGTCAACATGCTCTTCCCAGGTTTGGCTGAACACTGAAATGTCATCCAAGTATGCCATGCAGACATCCTCCATCCCAGTCAGAACCTGATTTACCATCCTTTGGAATGTAGCAGGTGCATTTTTCAGTCCAAAAGGCATAACCTTAAATTGGTATAAGCCAACTGGGATAGAAAATGCAGTTTTCTCCTTGGCATGGTCTGTCAGGGCTATTTGCCAATAGCCTGACGTCAGATCAAATGTGCTGAGGTACTTGGCTGAACCAAGTCTATCCACCAACTCATCTGTCCTTGGCAAAGGATGGGCATCAGTCTTGGTGACTGCATTAAGGGCTCTATAGTCCACACAGAATCTCCATTCTTTGGATCCTGCCTTTGGTACTAACACAACTGGGCTAGGCCATGGACTAGTAGAGGGCTTTATTACCCCGAGGTCAAGCATCTTGTTGACCTCTCCTTTGATGTGGGTTCTTACATTCTCTGACATTCTGTACCCTCTGCTTTTTACTGGCTGACAGTCACCAGTGAGTATATCATGCTGGCCCCAAGGGGTCAAGCCTGGTGAAAGTGAGAACACAGAGGCAAACTGATTTAACATAGATTTGCACTCCTCTTGTTGCTCAGCTGTCAGATTTGAAGAGAGATTAACTCCTTCAATCTTTTCATCCAAAGGTAAGTCTCTGAAGAGATCAGGGAGAGGTTCACTCTCTTATTCCTCTTCTGCTGAAGCTAGAAGCAAGGCTCCTACTTCAGGTCTAGAGACGTACACTTTTAGTCTGTTGGTGTGGAAGACACTGGGAGCCTCCTTGGGATTGCCCAAGTCCACCAGATAGTTCACCTCTTCAAGTTTTCCCACAACCTTGAAGGTTCCCATCCATTTGTCTTGCAAGGCCCTCTGCCTTGTTGGTATCATAACGAGAGCTATCTGGTCTTGAGTGAACTCAACCATGTTAGCCTTTTGATCATGCCAGTGCTTGACCAAAGCTTGACCAGCCTTCAGGTTATCACTAGCTTGAGCAATCATCTGTGACATTCTCCTCCCGAGTCCTATCACGTAGTCAGTCACTCTGACTGGCTTGGGAGTAGGAGCACTCTCCAACCCCTCCTTAATCAGGGCCAATGGACCTCTGACTGGATGGCCATAAAGAAGTTCAAAGGGACTATAACCTACTTCCTCCTGAGGGACTTCTCCATAAGCAAAGAGAAGGCAAGGCGGTAGAAGATCCCACTTTCTCTTAAGGGGGTCTTCTAAAGCACCTATCATGCTCTTCATGGTTCTATTAAACCTTTCAACCAATCCATTTGTCTGAGGGTGGTATGCGGCCGAGAACTTGTAGGTAACTCCACAGTTTTTCCACATGGCTTTCATGTAGTGGGACATAAAATTTGACCCCTTGTCAGAGATTACCTCCTTAGGAAACCCAACCCTGGTAAAAATACCAAGGAGGGCCTTAGCCACAGCTTGCGCTGTAACAGTCCTCATAGGAATTACCTCAGGGTACCTAGTAGCATGCTCTACTACAACAAGGATAAACCTGTTGCCTGAGGAGGTTGGAGGATCAAGGGGACCAACAATGTTGATTCCTACCCTCTCAAATGGGACTCCAACTACTGGGAGAGGCACTAAAGGTGCCACATTCTTGGAACCACTCTTACCAGAGGTTTGGCAGGTGTGGCAGCTCTTGCAGATCTTATCTACCTCAGCCCCCATTTTTGGCCAATAAAAGTAGAGAGAGAGCCTTTCCCTGGTCTTCTTGAAACTCAAGTGACCAGCCAAAGGAATCTCATGGGCTAGTTCCAAGAACTGGAGTCTGTTTGCTTGGGGCACTACAAGTCTCTTGTAGTCTCCAGGTGCAGACTCAGTCGGTTCACTGTAGAAGAGGCCATCTTCCCAGTGTAACCTATACTTCCCAGGCTCTTGCCCATCAGCCTGAGAAGCTGCCTGGTGGCGAAGACCTTCCAGAGTTGGACATTCTCTTTGTACCTTACTGAAGTCTGCCCTGATGGGTCCACCTTCTGCCAGTAAAGACTGCAGCTCAGGATGGTCATCAGGATCTAGATCTCCAATAGGTTCTTGGCCTTATACTAGCTCTGTCTCTTCAGAGTCTAGCTCAACCACACAGGGTTGTACCTCCCTCTCAGCCTCAGCTGGAGGTGGAGTTACTGGTGTAACTTTGGACAACCTAGGGAAAGTCCTCGTTGGAAGCACTGGAGTGCTTGCTGCTGGTTTCCTTCTAGAAGTCTTGGGTTTCCCCTTTGCTTCTGGTTGCTCAGATGTAGCAGTAAGTGGCTCTAGTGGAGTAGGAGTGATTTCTTTTCTTATCTCCTTGGGAGTACCTCTCATGGTTCTCTCCCTTGCAGGTCTGGTTAGCTCCTGTAACCTTTTACTAGGAGGTCTGGGGGTGTGTGACACTACTCCAAGAGTTTTCAGGTCATTTCCCAACAGAACCCTTCCTGGTACCTCACATTGTACACTGACAGGTATCTTCACAGCCATACCTTTGCACTGGATGAGAATTGGTAACTGGGGAAGCATCTGCACAGGCCCTCCAGCTATCTTGGTGAGGCTTTTGGGTGCCTTAGCAACATCCTCTGCCCTGAAAAAAGATTCATCCACCACAGTTATGCTGGCCCCAGTGTCCCTAATGGCATGAGTCTCCTGGCCATTCACCTGGACACTGTCCTTATAATACTCTTTAGTATTATCTGGGATAGAATTATAGATATCTAAATTCTGTTGTTCCCACAACCCCAGAGACACTAAAGAAACACTGGCTGAGACTCCAATGGGTTCATCAGCCAGCAATAGAAAGTTTCCACTGGCCATTTGTACTTCCTCCTCTGGAGCGAAGGCTAAGGAGACAGTGTGAACCCCTCAAGGTGTACCCTTACATCTGGGATCCCCTTTCACATGGTCAGTAGCCTTACAAACATAGCATGTTCCAAATGCCTTCAAGAATGGTGGCTTGTTCTGACCTCCTTCTGGTCTGGGACCAGAAGGTACACTAGCCTGATTTGGTTTCCCATGTGGCTTACCCTTATGGTGTTGTTTGGGGCCCTCTTTGGAATTGGAATTATTGGAATTCTCTTTGGAGTACTTTTTAGGCTGTTCCCATCCTTTTTCTCAGTTACCTTGGCCCTGTTGGCAACCCACAAGTCAGCAGCCTTAGCTAGCTTCTTGGAATCTATTTCCTTTGAATCAGCCAAGTGCTGTCTGAGCTCAGGAGAGCAGGCATCATAAATTGACTCCAGCATAACAAGATTTTTCATTCCTTCATAAGTGTTCACTCTGTAACCCTTAATCCATCCCTCTAAATTCTTCAAACTTTCACTCACCCAGGTAGCCCAAGGGGTACCATCATGCTTTTTTAGGGTCTTAAACCTCTTAAGGTATTGGGAAGGGGTCTTCCAAAATCTAGCTATTAAAGCTAGCTTCACACATTCATAGTCCATCCCATCCACCTCCCCCAACTCCATTACCACCTCAGATGCTACAGGGGGGAGCCTAGAGAACAACCAAGGAAGCAACTGATTCCCTGTGATGTCCTGGAGCCCATGAGTATACTCAAACATAGCCAACCAATCCAACACATCCACCTTAGGTTCATACATACCCACAATCTCTTTAGGCATCTGGGGTCTTTTGGGACTGGAACTCCAAGAGGATCCGGGGAGAGAAGCATTTTCCACATACAATTTCTTCATCTCTAGTTCATGTTTGCGCTCCATTTCTCTGAGCCTTAGTTCTTGGTGCTTTTGTTCAGATTGGGCACTCATTCTTTTGAACTCTAATTCAAGCCTCATTTTTTCTAGTTCAATGAATGCAGGACTTAATGTGGGACCTGACAAAGGTCCAGTAGACATAGCTTGAGGTGCTAGAGCAGGCAGATGGCCAGTAGGGGCAGTTACATTGGCCTCACTGTCCTCATATGACTCTACAACAACATTATCAACACTTTGATCCATAGTAACTTCATCACTGTTGTCTACATTTGCTGGGGAGGTAGGCTCATATAACCACTACCCAGACTTTGGTTCTCTAACAATCTTTCTATCAATTCCATTTTCTTGCCTTTTACAGGAAGATCCTTATGTCTACAAAGAACTCTTAAACAATCAGCAGTTTCTGCAGAAAGGGACTCCTGGCTGTAACTTTCCATGTTAGAAAATTCTAGTTCTAGTGCTAAGCTTTGTGGTTAGTTGCACTAAAGTATTAGAAGCACTCTACAATGTATCCTCAATACACATCCCACCGCTGTACACCAGTGTTAGGCAGAATCCTGTGCAGTTCCCTTGGTGACCACTGCAAGAAGATTAAGACTACAGGAGTAAGCAGTAAACCCAATTGGTAGCAGTCTGTACCACCCAGATTTACCTGGTAGCTGTGGCTGAGCAGTCAGACTTCTCTCAAGAAGAGTTAGGCAGTATACAGAGGATACACAATAGGGCCAAAAACACAGTAGGACAAGCAAACACTGACCAGAGCTTTATGTCAAAAGTATCTAATTATTTATTTAACACACACTTTAGAAAATACACTAGCACTATTAATCGAAAGCAAGTTCCAACACAATCAGCAAAGTATTTACACCTCCCTTAGCAATTACTAGACAAGTCTAAGTTAAAACACCACTTTTTATCAAAACAGAGGTGAGCGCGTAGCTGAGATGGCACTCCAATAATTAGGTTAAAGGGAGAGAAAAAGGCAGTTCATAAAAATAAAACAGTTCCCAACACTTTTAAAAGACAAAATCAAGTTACTGAAGGCAGGGTATACTGTAGAGCCAAAGTTCATAGGCCAGGCTCACTTTGAATGGAGCAAGGCGAAATGTGCCCAAGATCACACGGTTTAGCAATGCATTCAAGTCTTTGTAGAAATGTTCAAAAGAGGTTGGGGTGGTTCGAAAGACAAAGTTAGAAGGTCTGGGGGCCAACCCAGTTGGAAAGCCAATGATTTAACGGTCACCTTGGGCAAACCGAAGAAAGGGAGGCCAGGTAGAACACAGTACTTTAAAGAGTGAAGAAGCTCCAGCGGTGGCAGTCATTCCTGGCAGCGGGTGCAGTTCATGTTTTCGACCAGGGAAAGAGAGGATCTCGTCGAGGAGGAAACTTGGAGTCGTTGCACTGCCCAAGGAAGAAACCAGCCGCGGAGTTCGTCAGTGAAAAGGTGCGTTCCTGGTATTCGCGGTCACAGTGGTGCAGCTTGGCTATCCGGCCTCTGGGGTGCTTGGCACGGGCGATTCGGCCAAGAGACGTCCTGGAAGGCGAAATGGCAAACTGGTTGATCCCACCAGCTCAGAGGGAGAGGACTCTTCCAGCAGAAGATCTCCTCTTGTCGTCGGGAAAGTGGTGAGGTCGTTGCAGCAGGGCTCCACCGGTGGTGTCGTCATTGCAAATGGCTCAGCTTCTTCCCTCTCCGGATTTCTTAGGTCCTGTGGCGACTTCTGAAGTTCCAGTCCCAAAAGCCCTTGTTATATGCAGAAAAACCCCCATTCAACAGCCTAGCTGTCACTCAAACATTCTAAGTGGTGAGCTGGGCGGCTCACCATTGGCCCAATCAGAACAGAGTGCGACTTGAGTTGCTAAGGCAACGCAGTCCAGAGTGCCAATTCCCCAACCCAGACAGAGTGGCACCAGTTGGAGGGCTTCTGTGGAGAAGCCCACCAAAAAGTGGAAGAAAGAGCCCGACCTTGGTTGGAGTTACAGAGACGGACACGAACGCCATTTTAGAAAAGAGCTCTGGCAAAAAGACCCAACCAGTGATTTAATATTAAATAAATAAACCGGCGGTATCTTTAACATTGCACCAAAAAGTGGTGCGTTTAAAATCAATGGGAAAATCCCATAGGAAATATTCCGGTGGAATATTTTGGGTGGTAACCACTGCCACCAGCCAGAAACTCGACAAGGGGGGACTGGACAGTGCCCCCTTGGTAACAGACCCAAGGGCAATCGAATTAACCCCTTCCAGTACTTCCACAATATGATGGTTTTATACTGGTTCTGTCCACAATTTTTGACTAGTAAAGTCAATGGTGACTTTACATGCCCTGGGAGACTTTAGTCAGTCCCAGGGTATGGAGTCTATGTTTGGGGGTCACTCCACTGAGGGTGCTGTGTAATACATACAAAACAAACAGATGATACCCTATGGAGTAAAGGACCCCATAGCCCATAAGCACACAAAAAGTCAGAGACATACCTCAAATCATGCCTAAGAGTGGGAGGAAAAGAATCTCACTCTTAGCAGGAGAAAAAAACAAACCTCAAAAATCCAGCAAAGCGGCTGGGGGACTCACTAGGTTTGGGAAATTAGCCTTATAAGAGGATTCTCCCTAACATCCATCCATTCCATCTTTTCTACGTGTTCAATCTACTTTTCATTTCGTCTACTTCATCCGTTCCATCCACTTCATTCGTTCCATCCACTTCATCTGATCCATCCACATCATCCGTTCCATCCACATCATCCGTTCCATCCACTATATCCATTCCATCCACTTCATCCGTTTCATCCACTCCATCAGTTCCATCCACTCCACCTGTTCCATCCACTCCATATGTTCCATCCACTCCATCTGGTCTATCCACTACATCTGTTCCATCCACTCCATCTGTTCGATTCACTCCATCTTTTCCATCCATTCCATCAGTTCAGTCTACTGTGTCAGTTTCATCCATTGCATCCATTCCGTCCACTCGATTCATTCTGTCTGTTCTATTTGTTAAAACTACTCATCCTTTTCATTCGTTCAATCTGCTCGTTCATCACATCCGTTCCATCTACTCCTTCTGTTCCATCCACTCCTTCCGTATCCATTTACTCCTTCCGTTCCCATCCACTCCTTCCGTTCCATCCACTCCTTCTGTTCCATCCACACCTTCCGTTCCATCCACTCCATCGGTTCTATCCACTCAATCGGTTCCATCCACTACATCCATTCCGTCCTCACCATCCTTTCCATTCTTTGCATTCACTCCATCCGTATCATCTGTTCCATCCACTCTACATGTTTCATCCATTCTGTCAGTTTTGTCTTTAATGCATCCATTCTATCCACTGCATCCATTCCATCCATTTCATCTGTTCTTTCCACTTCATCCGTTCTATCCACTTCATCCATTTCTTCCGTTCGCATTTGGTCCTTCGGTTCCAACTTCCATTCGTCCCATCTATTCCTTTTTTTCTATCTATGCCATCCGTCCCATTCATTCCAACCTGTACGTCCACTCTGTTCCATCTGTTTCATTTGCTCCATCCGCTCCATCTGTTCCATCCATTCCATCAATTCGTCATGACAAGTAGACTCATTTCAACAAGCTCTTTTTTCCATCCGTTCTGTCCGTTTCATTCACTCTATCCGTGCCATTCACTCAATCAGTTCCGTCCGCTCTATCCGTTCCATCCATTGCATTCGTTCTGTCCACTCCTTTTGTTCCATCAACTCCACACGCTCAATTTTTTCACCTTTTCCATCCATTTCATTCTTTTATCCACTTTATCCATCCTTTCTACGCGTTCAGTCTACTTTTCATTTCGTCTACTTCATCCACTTCATCCGTTCCATCCACTTCATCCGATTCATCCGATTCATCCGTTTCATCCGTTTCATCCATTTCATCCACTTCATCCGTTCTACTAAGTTTATCCTATTTTGTTTACATTGGGCAATTTAGTTTTCTGTTTGTTCGATCGGGTCTCTAAGCTGGACTGTTATCTTTGATTCAACAGCCTTCAGTTTCTGTTTATAGTGCTTGTTTTAAGGGAAGAGCCACGCTTTCAGTAATTTGCTGAAAGACATGAGGTCTGCGGTGAGTCGATTGTGGGGTGGAAATGAGTTCCACAGAGTGGGGGCCAAGGCTGAGAATGATGATCCACCTACCCTGACTGAGTTGGTGTTTAGTATCACTAGGAGGCGGGCAGAGCTTGATCTTAGAGTGCGCGGTGGATGATAGCGTTCTAGCTTGTCCTGAAGGTATTGGGGTCTGGTTTTATGCATTGCTCGGTGAGAGATGCATAAGGTTTTGAAGGTCACCCTTCGTCCTTCCGGGAGCCAGTGGAGGGTTTTGAAAGCTGGGGAGGTGTGATCTCTTGGGCCAAGTGCTATTACTAGTTTGGCTGCAGCATTTTGTGTTCTTTGTAGTTTAGTCAGGTGGTAATGCTTGGACTCCGAGGTAGAGGGTGTTAGCATAGTCCAGTCTTGACATTACAATTGTTTGGACCGCAGCAAGTCTGTTGGGAAAGGAGAGGTACGGAAAAATGCGCCTAAGAATTTTGAAGTGGTAGTGGCAGGACTTAGAGACATTGTTGACTTGGTGTGAGAGGGTTAGGTCAGAGTCGAGAGTGCATCCAAGGTTTTTTACTGAAGTTGAGGTTGTTGGAGGATTGCCCATGGATGATGGCCAGGGTAGAGGGTGCGGGAGAAGTTCGGTGTTGCCACACACCATGATTTCAGTTTTGGTGGGGTTTAAAATGAGGTGGTTTGAAGTCATCCAGTGATCAATGTCAAGTAGGCAGGCAGCGAGGTCGGGCTGCCAGTTGGGTTTTGAGTTAAGGAGTTTTAGGATTAGTTGGGTGTCTTCGGCATAGTTGTAGCAGAGGATATTGTGCGAGCGGATTATTCGTCGGAGGGTGGACATAAAGAGGTTGAACAGGAGGGCTGATAGGCACGCTCCTTGTAGAACTCTGGTATTGACTGGTCGGGCGCCAGAGACAAAGGAGGAGAGGAGGGTTATTTGTTTCCTATTGTTAAGGAAGGATGCCATCCACTTGAGAGCGTTTCCACGGATTCCTAGGGAGTGGAGGCGATTGAGGAGGATTGAGTGGTTGATTGTGTCAAAGGCAGCAGATAGGTCAAGAAGGATTAGTGCAGCGCATCCCGCAAAGTCTGCAGTGTTTTTAAGGTCAGGGTGGTTTCTGTTCTGTGTCGGGGTCTGAAACCTGATTGAGCGGGGTCTAGGAGATTGTTGGTTTCGACTAAGGCATTTAGTTGGGAGTAAGCGGTTCGATCGATGAGTTTAGCAAGGAACCTGATGTTTGAGATGGGGCGGTAGGTTTTGGGGTCGAGAGGGTCGAGGCACTTTTTTTCAGGAGGGTTTTGGCATGAGCAGGTTTGAACGCGTCGGGAAAACTTCCCAAGGAGAGGGACTCATTTATGATGGTTCTCGCGTGTTCTATTGTGCAGGTAGATTCAAATATTTCTTTGAGGGTTGAGGCTGGGCAGGTGTCTAGCGGGGAGCTGCAGGGTTTCTGGGTTGAGAGAAGTTTGGTAAATTGGTCAGTTGATATTGGTGCGAACGAGTCGAAAGTCGGGTGGGTTGTAGTTGCAGATGGTGGGTTGGCAGGTAGAAGTGGAGAGAGAGTGGGTCGCAGAGTTATTGAGAAGGGGTTGAATGGGTGGTGATACATGATGGTTTGGTGAATTCAGAGTTGATTTTCTGGAGTTCTTTGCTGGGGTTTTCACAGTTGAGGATTCTAGAGTTGCAGTGGGCTTTTTTTGCTTTCCGGATTTCGGCTTTGTAGTGGGGATGGTGCCGGGCTAAAGTGTATCTGCTCAGGGTGGTTTTATCTTTCTGCCATTTGTGTTCGAGGGATTTATATAGTTGTTTTGCAGTCTTCAGTTCTGGTGCAAACCATCTTGGAAAAGGGCCATGGCGAGCGGATGATTGGCAAGTGGGCATGAGCGGGTTTAATGAGGTATTGAGCCATGTGTCAAAGGCGTTGGGGGTTAAAGTTACATTGCGTGTGGAGGTAGGAAAGGAAACTGAGAGAGCGTGTCGGTTAGGTCGGGAAGGATTTTTAGTTTCTTCCAGAATTTGTGTAGATTTGGAGGTTCTGGTTCGGATACGGGGAGGGGACGAGTGAGCAGGTGTTGAAAGGGACAATGAAGTGATGGGACCAGATGATAGGGGTGGGGGGTTTTAGATGTATCTGGTCCTTGGAGCTGAAGATGGCATCAAGGGTGTGTCCTTTACAGTGAGTGGGCCGTTTATGTGGGTATGGAGGTCAATCGCGTCTAGGCAGTCGACTAGAGAGTGGGTCATAGGGTTGGTTGGGATGTCGAGCCAGATATTGACGGCTCCTAGAAGAGTGTGGGTGGGATGGTTTAATTGGATGGAGGCTATCGAATCGCAGAGGTTGCTTGAGAATTGTCTGTTGTAGCCAGGGTGTCTGTAGATGATTAGGAAGCTGTGGGAGAAAGTTGGGAGGAGGGATAGTTTGATGAGTAGTGGTTTGCAGGAAGGGATGGTTGGCTGGTTGTCGATGATTGAGGCGGAGAAGTGTGACTTGAAGGCTATTGCTACTCCTCCTCCTCTAGAGGGTCGGTTAAGTGGGATGAGGGAGTAGTCTGGGGGAAGGCTTCATTGGCGATAGGGGCAAAGTTGTCAGAGAAACAGGTTTCTGTGATAAAGACTAGGTCTGGTTTGTCTGAGATGAGGAGGTCAAAGATGCTGTGTCTGTTTCTTGGGAGTGCTGGCTGTGCCTGGGAGGCTGGGTGGGCTGTTAGTTGGAGGGGCTGGGGGTGCGGCCATGATGATAATAGGTGGGTGGGTGGAGGGGAAGGGAGGAGCAGGGGTCTCAGGATGGTCGGCTCGCCATCGGGCTCATCTGGCTTGGTGTTTGGATAGGGGTTGGGTAGGGGGTGTGGTGGACAGCGAGTGGGCTGAGAATGTGATGGCGGGTTGGCTGGTTTGGGATGGGTTGGTTCTTCTGTCTTTGGAGTTGGATAGGGAGTGGGCTGAGGATGTGGTGGAGGGCGGGATGGTTTGGGGAGGGGGAAGGGAAGTAGGGCGAGGGGGAAGGGAGGCGGGCATGAGTGGGACTCTTTTGGACTCTTTTGGCGGACCATGGTGGGATGGGTGGACTCATGGCGTGGATAAGTTTGGCTATGCTATAGTTGGTCGTAGGATGTTTTGCTGAAACTTTCCAAGTTCAGCTATACCACAGGATGCTATTATTCACAGTTTCTAATTTCGGTTAAACCACAGTTAGGGACACATTCTAAGTTCAACTATATCACAGGAATGATTATTCACACTTTCCAAGTTCAACTATAACACAGAATGATATTATTCACAGTTTCTAAATTCGGTTATACCACATTTAGGGACACATTCTAAGTTCAACTATACCACAGGATGATATTATTCACACCTTCTAAGTTCAGTTATACCACAGGATGATATTATTCACACCTTCTAAGTTCAGTTATACCACAGTTAGGGACACATTCTAAATGCAATTATACCACAGGATGATACTATTCACACCTTCTGAGTTCAACTATACCATAGGATGAAATTATACACACCTTCTAAGTTCAATTATACCACTGGGTGAGATTATTCACACATTCTAACTTCAACTATACCACAGGATGATTATTCACACATTCTATGTTCAACTATACTATAGGATGATACTATTCACACCTTCTAAGTTCAACTATACAATAGGATGACATTATACACACCTTCTAAATTCGATTACACCACTGGGTGAGATTATTCACAGATTCTAAATTCAACTATACCACAGGATGATATTATCCACACCTTCCAAGTTCGATTATACCAATGGGTGAGATTATTCACACATTCTAAATTCAATTATACCACTTGGTGGGATTATTCACACTTTCTAAATTCAACTATACCCCAGGATGATATTATTCACACCTTCTTCTAATTTCAGTTATACCACAGTTAGGGACACATTCTAAGTTCAACTATATCACAGGATGATTATTCACACTTTCTTAATTCAACTATACCATAGGATGAAATTATTCACAGTTTCTAAGTTCGGTTATAACACAGTTAGGGACACATTCTAAGTTCAACTATATCACAGGAATGACTATTCACACTTTCTAAGTTCAACTATACCACAGGATGATATTATTCACGCCTTCTAAGTTCAACTATACCACAGGATGATTATTCACACTTTCCAAGTTCATCTATACCACTGGATGATATTACACACACCTTCTAAATTCAATTATACCACTGGGTGAGATTATTCACACTTTCTAAATTCAGTAATACCACAGTTAGGGACACATTCTAAATTCAGCAGGACCACAGAAGATATTATTTTCACTTTGTAAGTTTACCTAAATCACAGTTAGGGACACTTTTTAATTCAACTGTAGGAAAGGATGATATTATTCTCAGTGTCTAGGTTCAGTTATACCACGGGATGATATTATTCACACCTTCACCTTCTAAAATCAGCTATACCATAGGGTGAGATTATTTATAGCCTCTAAATTGAACTGTACTACAGGGTGAGATTATTCACAATGTCCACAGTTACGCTATAAGGCATACTTTCAGAATTTGTGAGGTTTGTGCAGACTATCTAGAAGTGAGATTCAACTCAATGGAACAAATCAGGGGCGCTCACCGTTGTTAGGAGTACAGTTTAGATGCGAGAGTTTACAACAATAATAGTTAAGTATGTAAATATGTCCTGTGTAGTGCTTTAGATTAAAGGGTATCCTGCGATTGTAACGAAAAAAGTTTTAACGAGGCAAGTTTTACCGAAACCAAAATACTGAAAAAATACCAAAAATAAGTTTCTCTCTATATATATAGTGGGCGCAGGGGGTTAAAACAGGTGGGGAGGGGGTTGGGATGGGGTAAAATAATGGGGAAACAGGGGACTTTGGTGGGCGAGCCCACCAAATAAATAAATTTGGTATTTTTTCAGTATTTTGGTTTTGGGAAAACTTACCTCGTTAAAAAATGTTTGTTAAAATCACATAAAACCGATTAAAGCGTCACATTAAAAACAAATTATTCTTATTATTATATGTAGATTCTGCCAGTGAGGAATCAAAGCTAGGTTGGACCAGCTGAGCTGATCCCCTGGAGCCAGATCTGTATTCTTTTGCAGATCCATAAATAGAGCACACCAGTAAGGAATCAAAGCCAGGTTAAACCAGCTGACAACTCTGGCACACCAGTATTCCATGGAGCCAATTCTGTGTGGTTTTGCAAATGTCAAGCGAGGACCATTTGGACCAGCAGAGAACTTTGAGGCCAAATTGTGAATATCCCTGCAGATGGTCAGTGATTCAGATTTCAAGTGATAACCAGAATCTTCTTCCACCCTGGGTGGATTGCAGATATCCAGAGAGGACCACAGCCTTGCTTCAGGTCTATGGATTCAGGAGATGATTCTGAGGCAGACGCCAAAGCCAAATATTTAAGCTGGGTGCAATGACTGCTTATACACAGTTTGGTAGCCAGTAGGTGGTGATGGTTTTAAGCCCTCATGTATACTAATGCAAAGGAGGGCTAATCAAATGTCAACTGTGAATTATCGTTCGCTCTATACCAATCGCGTGCTGTCCTAGAAACCCCCTGTTTTATAGGTCTGGCTAGAGAATTCCTGGGAGCAGGATGGGCCTTTAGATTTAGCTAAAGAGACTCTGGGAACATTGGTGGCACAGACAAGCGTTCTGTCTGTTATGCTTTGTGGTTTGCCGGGCAGGGTTACTTTTGCGGTTGAAGGACCACTTCAATACCCAGGTGGTGTAGTGCTAGGGTATTCCTGATTGTATGAGACGGTTGATGATGATGTGGTGTTGGGATATTGGATGGTGATATAGTGATGGGATGGAAAAAAGATTTAAAGTGGAGTGGTTGCTAATGGATTTTTGGAATAGGATGGTTGATGGTGGCTAGATGGTCGGGGGATAGAGTGGGGGATGGGATGACTGATGGTGATAGGGTCGTGCAATCATATGGTCATTATGATAATGTGGTGAGGGCTTTCATAGGACGTGGTTAGCAGGAACCATTATCAGCTATATGACAGCAGTAAGGGTGTTGGTGATAGGCTGGTGGAATGTGGGTACAATCCTTTTCTTGTCACGTGCCCACCCACTGGAACGTGATCCTGGTATTGTCTCGGAATTCCTCCACAAATCTCCAATGTCGCAAATCTCTCAAAACTTGGATTTTTCAACAGCACCCTACCAAGGACTAATCACAATGGACGCACAGATCACATCTCACAGTACTGCACTACTGTTAAAGGATACCAGCCCAAAAGCAAGCCATCCACAATGTGTTCAGCTCTCCGCTACTCTCGAGCTAGGTCTGTGCTTTATATAATAAAATAAAAATTAAAGTTGTGATTGGGTGGCAGGATGATTGATAGCGATAGTGTGGCAGGGTGGTTGATGGGTGAGAGTATGGACAATGATGATAGGTTGTTAGAATTAAATAGTTAATGCGTACATAGTGATAAAGTGTTGAGTTGATTGCTGTTGACAGGTTGTTTGGCTGGTTGATGGAGATAGGGTGGCTGTTGATGATAGTGTGATTGGATGGCCACTAGTAATAGGCTGTTTCAATGAGAGGATGATGGTGAAAGGTTAGTGAAATGGGTGATGGAGTGATGAGATGACTGCCCCATAAAGTGTTGGAAAGATTGATGGCAATTGAGTGGGGGACTCTTGATATTGAGATGACAACTGGCTGCATGATGGTGATGAGGTGATTGTGAAAGGTTTATGTGAATGTGTGGTTAATAATAAGGTAATATGACAAGGCTGTTGGTGATTAAGGGCTGATGGGAAAGAGTGGATGATGGTGAGAAGCTGATATAGTTGTTTGTGGTGTGGTGACAGAAAGATATGATCCACTGTGTTATGCCTATGAAATAGGACAGTAGATGGTGAGACGTGTGCAGTGAGATGACCAGTGGCGACAGTGATGTGAACGTGTGATTGATGCCGACCAGGTGTTAACATGGAATGTGATAGGGTGATTAAATGGTACGTCAGAGGTGATAGGGTGATGTTTCTTTTTGCCTGGTGGGATTAAGTAGCAGGTCTGTCAATCGTGTTAGATTAGAGGGTTGAGACTGTTAATATGTTTGTGGCATGTCACCCTGTAGGGCACTGGCACACAAAGTGCAGGTATGGTGGGGGGGTGCCATATTTAAGTTCTGCATGGTTATTCCAGTACGAAGGTAGGGGTAAGCTAGATCTTAAACCACACAACCCTGAGCTAGAACCAGGGATGGCACGAGGCATACACAGCCTTTGCAGCAGCACAGGTCCTTGTCATAGTCGTCATGGTAATACCGTTTCCGGACATCGCTCCCTCAGGAAAGTTAGCAGGCCTGGTATTGTGTTCTTCATTATAAGAAGAACATTTGAATATGAAGCTCTTTAGGTGGACAGCTGAAGACACAGCAGTGAGCAGAGACTATAGACGAGTGCCTGTGACAAGCCCTTCTGGCGAGTGTGAATGTTGAGTGATAATCACTAGATTTTGTATCGGAAAGTCCCCCACTGACTCCACTTAACTTCCCAATCTGTGTCTTCTCCTATGATAAATAAACCGACCCACAAAATAATCCCCCTTTTTAAACTGTCCAGTTTATTTATATGGGCCTGCTTGTTGGACACGCTCAATTTTGTTTACTTTTCATGGACCTTCACATTACACATAATAACAAGCTCCTGTCAAACAATTAGCACCAGCAGGTAATCTTATTGCACAGTGTTTTTTTATATTATTGTTGCTAGTGCTCCAGATAAGATTATGAAGTGGGAGTTTTTTTACTCCCTATTTTTGGTTTTGGTGCTTAAATATTGCCATTACAATTGCTACAGTAAAGAAAGAGGTTTCAAGAAGCAGTCTTCGTGGTTAGCATGACAACTGGAAATGCTTTGCCATACAATACCCAATGCACAAAGTGTGCATTTCTGTTGAACTACACGGATTTAATCCAATAGTGGCTTGTTTAATTTATTTTCTCCCAATCGTTAGTTCTGTCACATGTCACGTGTCTGTGCGACATTTGAGGAGATGGAGAGCGACTGGGCGAGGGCCGCCATCTTGTTGTCTTTATACCCGATGAAAGTCTTCTTATCTGCTTCCTCGAGCTACAGTCACGTGCAGCTCCCCTGTCCTATGTCAGTTTGTATAATAATGTCATACCATTTCAGTCCATCATCTCAATGCGCAGTGCTTTTTACTGGTCCTTTGCCATCTGTTCTCTTCAGTCACCAGTGGCGGTGGCTCGCACGCATGGGGGTGATGGAAAAGTATGCTTATCTGCTCGTGGCATACAACTTTTTGTCTTTTAATAAATGAAGGATGAATAGCTCAGTCTACCGGACCTGTGTTTCGAACCCGTGTGACTGAGGAGCATCCCGCTCCTGAGGTGAGGGAGCTGCGGGTAAGCTATAGGTACAGCATTTCAATTATGGAAATCGTTTTTTGCAACCCTTCCTTACTCAGCATTGGCGAGCCGGCTTATTGAGCACCGCAAACATTTCCCTCGCAGATTGCCTGATGGCCAGGTTGATTCACAAATAATGCTTTGTGCAATATGTTATTCGATCTCATGTATGGGTGCTGCTTTCCTCCATTTGACAACGTGCGATTTCTAAGCAGCCGTCTTTCATCTTGAAAACATGCTAAAAAGGTGTGTTCCCTGGGACAACTGTACAGCACTAATTCTTTTTGCCGCTCGGGTGTTGAAACAGATATGTAATCTGAAAAGAAACCTTGCGTTCACCATCAAACCAGGATACCCAGAGGCGTTGCTAGGGAGGGGGGCTGAGGGGGTTATAGTCCCGGGTCTTTTGGTTGTAGCCCCGGATAGATCTCAGGTGCTACAACCAAAATGCTAGCTAGCCCCGAGTCCCGCCAGTCCCGACATTAGTTTAGCCCTGATCTTTTCCAGACCTAGCACACCCCTGAGGGGACCTATGGTCTCAAAACTGACATTGGACTACTTTTTTGACCCAGTTTTGAAAAATGGTCATAGATGCGACTGTGTATCCCTGGTATTTTTATGAGAGAGCACTTTGTGTGGAAGGCGGGTGTGACCGAATCCCTTTTCACCTCCCGGATGCTTTTCAATTCACCCCACACCAAAGCAATGTTCCCTTCACTTTGAGGGATTGGTCCAACAACTTCCTTTGCACGGCGCTCTGTCTGTTCAACTATTAATTTACAAGGTATGCATACTAAGGGCCTCATTACACGGATGGCGGAGAACCATGGCGCTATTAGCGCCATGGTTCATGCCGGTAAAATACGGCACCGCCTTGGCGGAAAGGGGAATTACCGCCCCATTCCAAGGTTGGAGGGGCGGTAATTCCCCCTTCCACCATTGCCCTTCCCCATTCCCATTTTTGCCCCATAGGGCTCAATGGGAATGGGGAAGGCGCTAATTACGGTACTGCAAATTGCGGTACCGTAATTAGCTCCGTGGGTCCCTTTGCGGGTTGTTTTTAACGCCTGCAAAAAGCAAAGGGACCTCGTAGTAAGGCGGTAAGGATTTACCGGTACCGGTATTTTACCCGTACCAGTAAATCCTTACCGCCATCCGTGTAATGAGGCCCCAAGCCTGACTCATTGCATTTCAAGCTCAATCATACCTTGTTAAAAACTTTTCCCGTCATTGTCACTATATTTATTAATTTAGCTGTGGAGATTCTCCTGCCCGCTGCAGACTGTGATGAATCCTACGAATCCCTCACTGAACCCCTGCCTAAAGTCTCTTACCAGGTGGTGAGGGAAAGGCAGATGCTTCCTGATCCTGACCTTGGGGGTGGTGTACTGCGGGAGGATCACCTGTGAGGTGACAAGGCCCAGGGTGGTGAGGAGATCCCACGGGGTAAGACACAGTATTTGTCCTTTAAAAGGGAGAATCTTTTAAAGTTGCCAGGACAGGTACGGGTTTATTACCATTATGATGTATCTGAACTACATATATGATCTGTGGCTCTGGGCACAAATGCCATAAAACCTGAACAAGCCTTAATAATAGAGAGAACCTTCAAGGTATTTCAGGATATAAATCATCCTTACTCACAAAGGCATAATGTAAAGGAATATTGTCTTCCTCTGCAACAACAAATGCTAAAGTTCCATCTTTAAATGATTCTAAGGGAAATAAATCTACCCTTAAAATTAAGAAGTTACTTAAAAGAACTAACGTTGTTGTTGAAGACTACAAGTCCCATAATCCCATAAGTACTGGGACGAGGAAGATGACTGAAGAGTTATGCTGTAGCAGTAGTAGTCAGGAAATGTAGTCTAACAGCCCATACCTGAAGGAACCTGGCACACATAAAAGGTCAGGTGCAGGCAATTAGAAGGAGCTGGAACTGTGACTGGAGTGTGTGCAGTCGTAGCAGACGTAGAAGGAATAAGGCACAGTGTTGGCAATCCAGGTAGAAGTGGGGGAACCAGAGGTATGCCGGAACTTTGATGCAGCAGATTGCACCTACTTGTTCTGTGAAGGCCCCGTTCCCCCAAATTCTGAAGTGCAGAGGCTGCGCAGTGGAAGGCCTGCAGGAAGACTGCCTTTCCCCATGTGAGCCTAATTGCAGAGGTTGCCGTGCAAGAGGCATGTCGGAGCCCGAGACGAGTAGTTGTTGTGAAGCCGTGGGTCTCAGGAGCGAGAGGGGCTCCTTAACTGAGTGGCCGGACCGGAGACACCTTCAGCAAGAAAGGGTGTGGGTCCCAAGGGAAGCCAGAAGCAGTAATGACAATTATCGGTGTTACCCTTGAGTAGCAAAGGCTCACGTCACTACCTCTAATGGACTTTTTTTGTGATGTCACATCAGATGATTTGAATACACCTATAAATAAGGGGCCATACATGTCTTTATGAGAGGGGCTCGCAAATCCTAGCACTGACCCATGACGTGACCTGAGAAGTGTTTGGAGTTGATAAGGCCCTGAGGGTGCGGAGGACACTTCCCGTGCCTGGTATGAGGAGAAACCCACCCTTCTGTAATGAGGGGCCACACATGTCTTTATCACAGGGGCTTGCAAATACTAGAACGGACCATGAGAAGTGTGTGGAGTCGATAAGGGATCCTGGGGGGGTAATTTTGGGTGCTGCACACCCAGCGAGCTGGCCTGGGTAGAGTGCCCCTGTTCCTCGGGATAAAAGGGACAGGGAAGGTTGTGGAGAAAGCAACGGTTGGCAGCATTTGTCGAGTTCGCTGCTCCCGTCCCTTTCCTGTCATGTGGGCGCTGGGCTGAGCGGTCCGGGTGAGGTCTCACAGGGATTGTTGGCGCAAAGAGGGGAGGGCGGGCAATTAAATTTCTTTTAAATAAAATAAAAACAAAAAATACATATATAAATATATATTAAAAGAAAAAACTTTGTTAAAGGGTCGTTATGGTTTCAAGTAAAATCGAAAAACCCCAGAAATTGGCCACTTATGGTAAGCTAAATAACCATAACTCGCGCCACCACCATGCACTGCTAAGACTAACACCCAGGACATCAAAGATGACATCACAAATGTCATTGATGACATCACAGATGACATCACATGTGAAATAAATTTTGATGAAAAGTCCCTACAAGGAGTTGTGTTTATATTGTTGGTAACAAGATGTCAGGGGTGATCGGGAGACCTATCATGAACTACTTAATCTATTAAAGAATGTACTCATCTAATATCATTGTATTGGAGTGTTGTCGTTAATACAGAAACCTAATCATATATGAACATAGGCAATGACTGTAGCATGCACTACAGAAGTACACTATTTATAATCTTGTAATTTTGGATAGTATAATAATTAATGCTACCGTATCAGAGTTTTGAGTAATGTTAAACATGTAATAACTAGCTAACAATTCAAGACTTACAGCACTTGCGCTGGTACAAACAATACATATGAAGAACCACAATGCATACAAATCAGAGGCACATACAGGGAAACTAAAGTAAGGAAGAAAGAAACTGCATCATCAGAAAATGTTAATGACATTAAAGTTTATCTTCATGTATACAAATGAATTGTGTGTTTGAGGCCTGCTCATTTCCCCATGTATCTGCACCATGAACTGAGACCAAACCCTAAGGAAAGTACTTAAAGAACATATGACAAGTTTAACGTCTAGATATACAGAACCATTTTCAATTTTATTATTCTGACAAGCCAGTGAACAAAACCACCTGGCCTATATATGTCAATAAACAAAAACAAGTGGGCCAGATATGTGATGTCATCAGTGATGTCATCAATGACATTTGTGCTGTCATCTTTGATGTCCTGGGTGTTAGTCTTAGCAGTGCACGGTGGTGGCGCACGTTATAGTTGTTTAGCTTACCCTAAATGGCGAATTTACTTGAAACCATAATGTCCCTTTAACAAAGTTTTTTCTTTGAATTTCATAGGTTTTTATTAGTGCAACTTAACCATAACGTCCCTTTAAGAAAGTTTTTTTCATTGAATTTCATAGGTTTTTATTAGTGCAACTTAACCATAACGCCCCTTTAACAAAGTTTTTTCAGTGAATTTCATGGGTTTTTATTAGTGCATGCTATTTTCCTATAACTTACTAATATCATACTTACCCAATATAGCAATATTTGTGTCCCATTTACAAAGTGTCACCTTAAAACTCTGCCATTTCCCACCTTCTAGAATAATTTTTAACACTTCTATACACTTTTTGCAACTATTTCAACTCGTTTTGCATCCTTAGGCGTCTAGCAACATCTGACTTCATAGTGGACCTTCCGGACAGTGCCACATGACCATACTCTGGCGCGCGGAATTATGACGTGTCCGAGAACCCGTCCACACTTCATGATAAGATCTCTGCTTCGCGGACAGTTCAGAACTGTATTTTCTACTGATCTAGGAACTTTCAACTTCAAAACTTCCCTTGCACAGCTCCAACACCTATTCCTACTCATTATCCATTAACAATCTAGTACACAGTACATACTTTTACAAAACTGCTATTTATCTTAAAATGGTATCAGCTAATGCCATCCCTCCTCCCCAAGAGCCACCACCACTGCTGTAATCAAGGAGCATGAGAAACACTGTCCCCTACCTTGGAAATAACACACCTGCAACATTTTCCCTTGTCCACTGACCCCTCCATATTAGTGTTTGGTTCCTATTTCCTCATTTCCCTCCCCACCTTTCGTTCTTAGTTCTCCTGCCAAAAAGAAATACATCCAAAAACAACAAAAGACATATTCCTTTAGGAACCACCTTTCACAGTTAAAAAATAGAACTAAAAAATAAATGTATAGACTCCATCTACTTTATGTTTCTCAGTAAAGTACATAGACTCAATAAGATTTTCCAACATTTCCATTTGCATTTTGTGTTATGCTAATGGGCCTATTGTGGCGTTCATCCTCCGATCCAGGAACTGGAACGGTGGATACCAGCCCAGAAGCCCAAGTTATCAGCCCAAGTGAAGCAAGGGTGGATAACGAGGTCTCTGGACCATTATCCCCCCATTCCAGCCCCTGAAATGGGGGATGAAGGGCATTAGCACCCTAGGTTCCCAAAGCGGCAACCCAGGGTGCTAAAAAAGAGGATGTTTCTTCCTACACCGGAAGGAAAATCCTTTTCCAAGATGGCCACCATAGAAAGGGAAGACAAAGGTTCCATACAGGGCCCCTCTTCACTTTCCATGGCAGCCTGCAGAAGGCAAAAAGAGAACCCTATGACCATATTACCACGAGCACATTTGTCTTCTCTTTCAGATCTATCCTAATTTCGAATAACTTTACCACAAAGCCAGTCCCAGGTGGACATGGCCACTTTAATCCTATGTTTTGTCCCTTGTGGTCATGGCCAGTAGCCAGATTGTCCGTCATTACCTTATTCCATGACCCGGACAATCTGGCCACTGCCCATGGCCACAGGCTACCCCTCAGTCACTAAAGGTATACCGCTATTTTTTGTAGCTACATTATGACACTTGTCAAATAATAAAACTGGCACATTTGCAAAACCATGCTTGTAGGTCTTTGCCAATGCTCCTTATGCAAGTTTGCTGGAAATCCACCCATGTTTTATTTTTTCAAACGTGTCAAATGTATGCACATACAATCGTCCTACAACCTATCCCCCAGTTGACAAAATCCATTCAGACTTTACGAAAACATATATATCTAGATCTATAATCTTTTTGCAAACCTTTGTGTAGATTTGTCAAATGGCACCACATTTATAAGCCTTTACAGTATTTTGGGACCCCCCTCTAATTTTGCCCCCTCTTGACAAAATCCCACCAAACTTCTCAAAAACATTTATATCTAAATTATATCTAATCAGTTTCCCAAATTAAGTGAAGATTTGTCAAATAGCACCTCGTTTATAAGCCTATACATTATTTTGGGACCCCCCCCCTCTAATTTTGCCCCCTCATGACAGAATCCCACCAGACTTTGCAATCCCACTCAGAATCAGGTCAGAAATATACATGCAAAATCTCATGCAGTTCCATTAAGTGGCGCCAAAGTTATAAGCCATCCCAAGAACTGCATTTCACCAAACCTGTAATGCTGAGGTGTTCGCGAACTTCACAGGACTGTTTGCGAACATCTGAATTGTACGCGGACTTTCGCGGCAAAACCCACCCGTTTTTTTGCTTCTTGCAGCCCTATCCCATCCCATCCTCATCACTCCTCACCTCCCCAGAGATTATTTGATAAATTTGACAAGTGCAAACTTGTGGTTTTTAATATGTTTTTACTGCGATGTCCACAGACACTGGCCGCTGTCCGCAAATCCAAGATGGCGGGTGTTTCCAAAAATCTGACGCACTTCACGCTCTTCACCATTCAATCAGCAAACACGTCGCATGTCTGCGGACATGACGCAAGTCGATAAACCAACCAGTGTCCTGTCCGCGGGCAGGGTGGACATGCCGAGCAGGTCAACAAGGGGTGGGGATGTGTTGGGTAAAGGGGTCAGGAGTGGGGCTGGGGTTCATAGCGGTATGGGCCCTGGGTGTAGAAGCCGGGGTGAAAAGGGGCAAGGGGCAAAACGGTGGGGAGAATATGGGGTGGGAGCTGGATGGATCATCAGTGAAGAGGGGCAAGGTAGAAAATGCATGCAGAAGAGTGCAGGGGGGAGGAGGAGAACACTCTCCTCGGTTGATGGCGAAGATAGGGGAAGGAAGGGGATGGCCTGCCCAGTCAGCGGTGAGGAGGGCGTGGTATAGCCCCCGTTTCAACAGGAGAGGTGGATGGAGAGGACTTCAGGGTGGTCCCCTAAGTGAGCGGTAATAGGCAGCAAAGAGGGTCTAGTATGCCCCTTGGCACAGCAGAACACTGAGCAGATGGTGGAAGGCCTCACTCGAGAAGAGGAGAACTGGAAGTGGATGTGCCGCCCCTCCGAGAGGACGACACAGGAGCACCTGGGTGGATGCCCGCGCTGGCACAAAGAGGCCATGCCCAGACCGAGCAGGCTTCCAGAACAGCACTGGTATCTTGCTGTTGACGATGAAGGAGGGGGGATTGGTTGCTTTGGGGGGAGAAGGTTTGTGGGGAGAAGGTTGAGGGGGAGGTGGGTTATTGAAGGAGGGCAGGGCTGGTGCTAACAGGGACCTGTGGGTGCAGGAACGGTGGGTAGGAGATGCGACAGATGTTTGTTGCACCCGCAGTAGGAGCCCTTTGAGGAAACAAAAAAGGAGTGGCGGTGTGGAGGCCAGGATGGCATGGCTGGTCGGCGAGAACAGAGCGCTGAGAGGTGAGCGGAGTAGGGAATGGTCCACGGCATATGATAGATTGGGGCCAGGTGGGGTGCGTTGAAAGGGGGGAATGGAGGTGCACTTGAGGTAGGGATGAAGGATGGGGCGTGTCGGCTGGGGCCCTGGTGAGTGCGAGAGAGGTGTGAACTCAGTGGAGGTACAGACGGATAAGATACCGGAGGAGGTGGGGCAAGGAGCTGAGGAAGTTAAAACACCAGGTATTGTGAGAGCGGGGAGAAGGAGAACAAGTTACCCTATATGGGCATTTGGAGGCACAATTGATAGCGGCTGCAAAAGAAAACAACTGGGCCAGAGAGTTTGTGGATGCGTTCAAGATCTTACACAGGGAATTGAGAGCAAAAGAAGGGTCACAGGAGGAGAAGCAGGAGCTAGCGGTGAGGCTGAGGGTGCCTGTTACGATTGAGAATCGGACGTCTACTGTGAAAAGTATCCTGAGAGTTGCATGGCATTGTTTAAGTACATGGATGCGATTAGGAAAGCGTTTGTTACCTTTGTAGGATTTGCCTGGGTGAGATACAATGAGGAGTTCAGTGCAAGAATGGGGGAGGACCAGATGGCAGTGTGGGGAGAGATAGACATGGATCTATGGTTGCAGTGGATGGCGCCCACGCGTCCTGCACCCATGATGCACATGGCAAGCCGTTTACCTGTGCCTTACTGGCACTTTCTCGGTCACCCCACCCTGGACGGGGCTGGGAAGAGGAGGCAGGGGACAGCTGTCAGCAGCCTGCTGGTCCTTTAATAAGGAAGGGTGCTCTAGGGCGGTCTGCAGGTTCAAGCATGTGTGCAGTAGGTGTGATGGACGGCACCCTGTCACACAATGATTTGCGTAAGGAGACAGAGGGGGGCGAAGTGTGGGTCGAGGGGTTGCGGGGAAAGGCTTTTACTCCAGTTAAGCTGGAGGTTCTGGAGGAATGGCAGGGTTTCTTTTTTTTTAAAGCCTTTATTTTAGTTGGCAATTTAACGAATATAGCAGAGAGTTTATAGCGTCTCACAGATAGTAGATATACATAACAATAGCAATGGCATCATATACCAGTTTACAACACATGCATGATTCAACAAACTTTGTCAGTAAAGAGTCAGTTATAGGTTTCAGCAGTAGTATATGCACTCGCCAATTTACTCTCGGGCAAGGAAAGAGCGGAAGTCCACCCAGATGTTCCGAGATCTGGCCTCAGCGGGTAGGATATGGGCATATTGCTCCTCATTCTCCTGTGCCTAGGTCAGCGCAATCAGCCATTCCTTCTATGTAGGGGGTTCCTATTTTTACACTTCAGGAATATGGTTCTTTTAGAAATCATGCATCCCATATTAACAAATGCTCTATGACTTTTACTCAGAATATTAGTCCATCCCCAAAATAGTGCACCGAGTGGATGCTTCCCCAGTGGCGTGCTCACCACGTCAGCCATGACGTCGTGAATTCTACTCCAAAAAACTTCCAGTTGAGGACTGCAACAGACCATGGGCCTCATTACGACCCTGGCGGAACGGGTTAAACGGCGCCGTAAAAGGCTGCGGCGCCGTTCAACCCGTTCCGCCACATTACGAGGTCCCCTCGCGGGACACGTTAAGCACGCCTGGGAAAACCATACGTGCATACCGGGTCCCGCGAGGGGAAGAGGGAGCAAACAACGGGCCATCTCGTAATGGCCCGTTGTTTACTCCCTCTCCCATTCCCATTCAGCCCTATGGGGGCTGAAATGGAAATGGGGATGAACCGTGTCCGTGTCCTCGAGTGAGGAATTACCGGGCCATCCGAACTCGGAATGGTCCGGTAAATCCTCATTCCGAGGACACGGACACGGATGCGGTTTTGCCGTCTCCCAGATAGTAGATATACATAACAATAGCAATGGCATAATATACCAGTTTACAACACATGCATGATTCAACAAACTTTGTCAGTAAAGAGTCAGTTATAGGTTTCAGCAGTAGTATATGCACTCGCCAATTTACTCTCAGGCAAGGAAAGAGCGGAAGTCCACCCAGATGTTCCGAGATCTGGCTGCAGCGGGTAGGATATGGGCATATTGCTCCTCATTCTCCTGTGCCCAGGTCAGTGCAATCGGCTATTCCTTCTCTGTAGGGGGGATCCTATTTTTCCACTTCAGGAATATGGTTCTTTTAGCAATCATGCATCCCATGTTAACAAATGCTCTATGACTTTTACTCAGAATATTAGTCCATCCCCAAAATAGTGCACCGAGTGGATGCTTCCCCAGTGGGGTGCTCACCACGTCAGCCATGACGTCGTGAATTCTACTCCAAAAAACTTCCAGTTGAGGACTGCAACAGACCATGGGCCTCATTACGACCCTGGCGGAACGGGTTAAACGGCGCCGTAAAAGGCTGCGGCGCCGTTCAACCCGTTCCGCCACATTACAAGGTCCCCTCGCGGGACACGTTAAGCACGCCTGGGAAAACCAGGGGTGCATACCGTGTCCCGTGAGGGGAAGAGGGAGCAACAACGGGCCATCTCGTAATGGCCCGTTGTTTACTCCCTCTCCCATTCCCATTAAGCCCTATGGGGGCTGAAATGGGAATGGTGATGAACCGTGTCCGTGTCCTCGAGTGAGGAATTACCGGGCCATCCGAACTCGGAATGGTCCGGTAAGTCTTCATTCCGAGGACACGGACACGGATGCGGTTTTGCCGGCAGCCATGCCGCCAATAGCGGCATGGCTATCGGCATACCTCGTAATGAGGCCCCATGTGTAGGTTTGGTTGTTTGTTTGTTTTATTTATTTGTATGGCGCTCCGGACCCGTGGGTAAAAGGGTGCTTAAGAAAGTGGTTACAGGCATGAGATATACATTTACATATTACAACAATTTACATAAGTTACATGGTACAACAATTTACATATAGAATTGGCAGTGGCCGTGGTCTAGGGAGTTAACAGTGGAGGTGAGTGCTATTCTTTGTTCAGTAACCAGCTGATAACATGTTTCCTAAAGATCGGAAAGGACTCAATAGTTTTAATGTTAATTGGTAGTGTGTTCCAAAGTTAGGAGGCAAGCACGGTGAAGCTGGCGCCTCCTGCTCTTTTTAGGGCAAATCTAGGCACTACCAGGCATAGAGAGTTGGATGATCTGGTGGTTCTGGTGGCAGATTTTACAGGTGATCTGCTGATGCACTGTGGCATCTGGGACAGTATTGTTCTGTTGGTGAGGGCATTTTGGAAAGCCTAGCAGGTGTATAGTATAGTCTGTGTAGTATTTTAAACTGCATGATTTTAAACCTGAAATTAAGAGAGACCCTCCTAGTGTGAGCGCACATGGGCGACCATCGGGTGTCAGTAAGTTCCACTTCCATTTCTTCGGACCAACAGGCCCGTGCTTGCAGGGAAGGAGTGGTCATATTTTCCAATATCATTCTGTATAGGGTAGATAGTATGGGCCTCATCACGAGTTGAGCGGTAATGCCGGCGCTATTAGTGCCAGCGCTAATAGCCCTACTGCCAAACCCCCCGGCGCGATTAGCGCCGGATCACAGGTGTGGCGGAACAGTTATTGCCCATTCCCCATTGGGCCCATTCGGGAATTCCTCATTTCCCATTGTGCCCAATGTGTCAAATTTTCACTATTACTGCCGGCGGATTTCCCGCCGGCGGTAAACATGCTGAAAATCTGCAAATTTGCACCGGAAGAGCTGGGGGGGAAATCCGCCAAGGGCATGAGCTGGCGGACCCCTAAATGCGGCGGTAAAGTGCTACCACTGCATTTAAGGGTTACCACCAAACTCGTGATGAGGCCCTATGTGTCTACAGTCACCAGAGTTTGCTATGTACGCCAGTATAGGTGTTTCAGCAGGTTCACAGGGGTAATCGGGCCATCTGGATGCCACCGCAGAACAGATTCTATAGTATTGAAATCTTTCTCCCCCTGTACCCTCACGTCCAGGCCACCAGGTCTCCGGTGAGATGAATTTCTCGCTCGGGAACAGATCTGCCAATGCCCTGTATCCCAACCCCGCCCACCTTCCTTGGAGGGGCTTGTCCCGCAATGGTTTTAGCCCGGGGAAATTTCAAAGGGGCAGCCACTGGTAGAACGGGTGTTTGGCCCCTATTACGGTAATGATTGAGTGCCCTGCTCTCAGTGTAGAGGAGACTGGGAGCATTGGAGAGTCGTCTCTGTACTGCCGGTCGAACACTAGTGTTTTAAGTTCAGTGCGTCCAGCGGGAAGAGACTCCAACTTGACATGTGGGGTGTGGGGGGGTTGCTCGGTGATATACCAATATGAGGTGAATTTCGCCTGGGAGGCCACCAAGTAGATTTCCAGATGAGGTGCAGAGAACCCACCTTTCTTGTATGTGAATGTTAGTTCAACCCATTTCTTTCTAACTGCACCGGAGTGCCATCAAAATTGAGCGAGGAGAGAGTGCAGCTTGATGAAGTATGGTTTTCCGGGCCAAATTGGGACATTAGAGAAAATGTAATTAATTTGGGTAATAGTGCCATTTTGATTAGGGAAAGTTTAGCAACGGTGGAGAGCAGGAGAGATTGCCATCTTTGCATTTTGTGTTCAACTGCAGCTGAGGCAGCTTCATAGTTGTCCCTTAGTAATGTGGCACGTGTCCTTGATATCATCACCCCCAAATATTTGATATGGTCAAATGCCCACAGCAAAAGGAAAGGCCCCTGAAATGCATGGGTGCTATCCGTGAGTGGAAATATTTCAGATTTGGAGAGGTTAATTGTAAAGCCAGAAAATTCACCAATGTGTTCAATATCCTGTAGAATGGGATCAAGATTTATGTGTGGGTCACGGAGGTATAGCAACACATCATCGGCGTACAGAGATATTATCTCTGCCGGGCCTGTCAGGCGGATTCCATGCTGTCTGTGGTGCTCTCTGATAAAGTACGCCATGGGCTCAATGGCCAGTGCAAACAGGATGGAGGAGAGGGGGCAGCCATGACGGGTGCCTGTGCCCAGCAGAAATTGCTCGGACAGACAAAAGTTAACAAACACCCTAGAGCACTGTTCCCTCTAATTATTTTGGTCTATGTGCGGAACCGGGTGGCTGTTGTACGCAGATTATTTTCCATGTGCGCAACCGACTAATGAGGTAAGCCACTTTGTGAGCTACCGTCGCAGAAGAGAGTTTGGAAAGAAATGCCCTCTTCCCAGCCACTGCAATTCTTTAAAAATCTTACAACACTTTTTCCAAACACATAGGGCCTCATCACGAGTTGGGCTGTAGCACTTAAATGCGGTCGTAACGGTATTACCGCTGCATTTAAGGGCTGGCCCTATCACGAGTTGGGGGGTAAACGGGCTGTTTTACCTCCAGCCTTTCTCTGGAGGTGCAAATCCCCTGTTTTCAGCTGTATTACCCCCAGCTGTATTCACCCGCATAATTAGTGCTGAAAATGCCCCATTGAATCCAATGGACCCATTGGGGAATGGGGATTTACTGTTAACACCCAACCCGTTATCCGGCGGTAATACCGCCGGACCGGTCGGTTCTAGGGCTATTACAGTCAGGCGGTATTACAGCCAGGATACAGCCCAACTCGTGATAAGGCCCATAGACTAAACTAAAAGAAGTCATATATGATTATACAGAAAACTCATCAACCAGTCCAAGACTTCAATATCTGCCATAGTATTTTGCAAACATATATCTGTGCAGAGAAAAATGTCGGCCTAATTACGAGTTCAGTGGTAAGTGGTAAAGGTGGCGGTAACTTCCATTACCGCTAACTTTACCATTACGCCAAATTACGATTGGAGTAGATGATTTGCTTCCAGGAAAATCCTGGAGGTAAATCCTCCAGATCACCATCGAAAATCGGCAGAATCATCAGAATTTCTGCTGCCGTAATTCCACCAAAAAGGCTCAGTTGAGACCAATGGACTCAATATGAATGGGGAATTACACTTCTACCACCTCATGTAATCTGGCGGAAGTTCCTCCGGACCAAGTGGTGGTAACAGTAATTCATTTGGGTGGTATTCCGGCGGATTCGCCGGGATACCGCCCGACTCGTAATGAGGCCCTGTAGGTTTTATGCCACTGGAAAATCGCTCATTTGTATTACAAAACACAACTATCTCTTGTCATAACTGATGTGGCTGTCTAGAAACACAGACAGAATATGTTTGCTGATTGATTAATGGCAAATAAAAGCAATGTGTCAAAAACCATGCTGAAAGGAGTTTAAGTGCCACTTTAATGAAGTAATTCAACGGCCAGGAGAACATGATTCTAATGATTTGTGTAAGGATGACAATTGCATCAGAATAACTGCACCTTAGAATATGATGATCAAAGATTTCTGTGCCTCTGCTTACTATCCACATTATTTTCTCCTGTGGGTAGTAATAACATCAGCCTTAGAGCTAAGAGACATATGCACCATGCATTTTACTCCCTAAAAAAAGGAAAATGTGACTAACAAAATGAGAAACAATTAACATATATCATTGCTTCAACCCACAAAGCTCCACTGATATTTTTTCGAATTAGTTACCAGTAGAGCAGGGGCATAGGAATGAATTCTAATAATATTAATGCCCGATCTCAAGAGGAATTTTAAGGGGAAAGAACATCTGTTAATAATCAGAAAATATCCCTATTGGCAAAGATAATTACTTTTCAGGCAACGGCTTCCCTGCCTCTCTCAGTCTTGAGATGGACCTCCTTAAATTCCAGAAACTCCTCAAGACCTTCCTCTTCTTTTCTTCTTTCTCTCTCCCTCTCCCCTGCTAACCTCTTTTCTCTTCTCTCGTGCTTCCCTCCCTTTTCTCTTCCCCATCCTGCTCAGTTTGCTGACTGGTCGCATGGTGGACCTCCAGAGCCTCACAGGTCCCAGGCTCCACCGCCATTCCTGCACTTGCCTCTGGGCCCCTGCACTCTGCTTTGTACTACTGCACTCAGAATACATTCAATGTGAGTAGCAACCACTCTGCACTTAACCCAGGCCCCTGGAGACTGGGTGCACTTGTCCCCTTCACCCTCCCACGCGCTTTCTGTCTGCGCATTTGCACAACCTTGAATGTACTAGGCCCAGCAGACTTGTCTGTCCTGTCCTCCCTCTGTCTCCCCTCACTGGCTTGTTTCTGTATGTCCTTCTTCCTCTCATGCCCCCAGCCCCTCTTCTCTCCCCACTCTTTGGCACAGACATACCAATAGAAATGCCTCTTGCCTAGTATGATAGTTATTGTTGTTATATCATTTGGAATCTGCAAGGCCTATGAATTACTACTTTATCCCCATGTCTCCTTCCCGCCTTGAAGCGCTTTCAAGGACCTCACTTGTGTAGGAGCGCTTTACAAATAAACAATTACAATTACAATTTGCCTCCAAGTAGGGAGCAAAATCTGATTAGAGCCCTGCTTCTACCCCTGGCATAGGAAGTGAAATGACAGGGCACATAATAAAGTGTATAGTTTTGCCCACCTTTCCGCCCCACAGCCTAGATACAATTAAACAAGAGCCCTTTGGTTTATCATGGAGCACTGTTGAAGGAAATCACACATATATGCCTTTTAAGTTAATTGCATCAATTAATCAGAGATACAACTGATTGAGTGCTTTCTTCAGTAACTATGGATCCCTCTTCTGTAATTATTTGTGATCATTTAAATAAGATGCAGTGAGATGCTAGAGACTGTACATACAGGACACATGGTTATATTGAAAAGCCCTCAGCAATTGAGCATAGAAAGAAAGTGAAGGTGCTGTTGTCTAGATGGGTACTAGAATGTACAATCCTTTAGCACACATGCTACACATTTCCTTCCTTCATATTTAAATGCCGCAACATATGATGTGCATTTTAAGAATGTCATGACTCTGCATGTACACAATTCTTCTGTAGTACAACATTCACCACCCTGATTGTGTAGGATTACGCAAGTGCTTAGTGAAACAGTTTTTGTATAGAAGCGAGTTACCATATAATGTGTGAAGGTCTATGCCCAAAGGAACGCTGAACACTTGAAGACAATGCAGATTGTGTGGAAAGCATTCTCCTGTCTGAATATCCAGTTCCCTGATACGATGGATGAGTAATCCCTGGCATAGTCCATACCCATCATCCCTTGTAGGCTAAGTAAATGATAATGCAATGTTGCTCTCCACTTATAGACTAACGCTAGTAATGCTTAAGTAGGAGATGCTGAGCATCACATTTGTCTTTTCAAAATCTTTAGAGGGCAAATTAATATTTGAGTTTTATAATTGCAAAGGGACTGCTTCAAAGCACTTGTGTGAAATGTGTACAAAGAAGAGGAAGTATGGTATCTGGTTACACATCCATGTAGCCTACTTACTTACAGTCAGTGTCCGATATTTGAGCTAGTATTTCGATTATATAGTGTTGGTGACTCTTTCGGTAAGGCAAAATGAGTAACAGAAATTCTGGCGCATGGACTTTATTCATGTTACAACAAACATAAAAAAAGTGGATGTAGCTACACGTCTGCTAACCTTTCGCAGAGCCAAGAGGGGAAGAGTCAAGGTTGTCCTGTAGTATTTTAATGTGCTCTGGGGCAGAAGCTAGAGTCATAAGGTTAAAGTGTGGTAGAGTCAGGTTTAGGAGTAATGGGTGGGGATGGAAAACCTTTGGTTAATGTGTGCAGGCATATCTTGGTTAGATTCTTCTCTTCATGGAGCCAGTTTTTCGTATTAGTTTATAACCTTTTGGTTTGTATTTTGCTGTTAGGGATTTTAGGTGTTTACGGTCACCTTTGCATGATAGTGTAATGCAAATGAGCAGAATATCAAGGCTATTTGCTTATTTTAAGAGAAAGAACATTTCAGGTAATTGCTCTGGCTTGTGCCTTATTAAATCTTTTTGAATAGGTGAGAATTGTCTGTGTGCGTTGCTAGAAACCTTCTGAGCGGCACCCAGAAGGAAGCTGGGCAAGCGCACATGCGCACAGCTTAGAGTGGCGCTTTAAAAACTGCCACTCGTTGCCGCACACCCACTGCATTTGTATTGTGACTGCACCCAGCATTTAACTCTTTTCCCTGTAATGCTGTTGCCTATACGTGCCCCATCTTGTCTGTGCTGCAGTATGCATGCCTAGCCCTTTGCGAACTGATGCTTTACATTGCCCCAGCCTATTATATAGCACCTGCATTATATTGCTCTTCTTAACTGTGCACCTAAGCATAGCCGTGCCTTTGAATCCACGCTTTGCTGCCAGACTGTTTTACACTGATTTCGTTTGTCGACTGGCTTTTGCTTCTCAGATCCACTGTGACCCTGACTAGTCCTATCTAGTGATCCAAAAATCACTGTATGCCTGCAATTGTGCTACGCCCCGTAACCAAATTTGTCCGATGCTTGTACCTATGCTGCTACCTGTTGTTGCTGCATCTAGCCCTAGGTGGCTCCATGTAGGATTATTGCACCTACCCTACGCTGCTCTCTAAGATCTATTGTTATAGCCCTAGGTGGCCCACTCTGTTTGATTTTGCTCTCTAAGATCTATTGCTATAGCCCGAGGTGGCCCACTCTGTTTGATTTTGCTCTCTAAGATCTATTGCTATAGCCCTAGGTGGCCCACTCTGTTTGATTTACCCTAACCTTATGCTGCTACCTGTGTCTGCTGTACTTAGCCCTAGGTGGCTCCATATTGGATTATTGCATCTAGCTTACGCTGCTCTCTAAAATCTATTGTTATAGCCTTAGGTGGCCCACTCTGTTTGATTTACCCTGACCTTAGGCTGCTACCTCTGTCTGCTGTACCTAGCCCTAGGCAGCTTTATACTAGATTGCTACATTTAGCATAGGACGCTCAGTATCTAACTATTGCACTTGATTAGCTACCCTCTTCACACTTAGACACCGCTATGCTGCTGCACCTTTATACTATCTGCCATCTCACTGCACTGTGGGCCCTGGAAACTCCTTTGATTCGATCCCACCCTTCGCCGCCTTACACCACACCCAAGACCTACACTGAGCATATCTCTACCATGCCTCCAGCACTGAACCTGGCAAAAAAGCTACTGACTAACCACACCACTGCACTCATATCACTTCCTACTCTGGAACATTGCTACACCCATAAGCCTAATCTTCTGCATGACACTAATCCTTGCCTCAACTCTCCTGCCTTATGGCTCCAACATTTTGCTACCAAACCTACACCCAATCAACCTTGCCCGCTACATCTGAGAAATATCAGATTAAGAACTAGATTCCTTCACGTACCCAAACTCCAGCCTACCACCCACACGCACTCAAATACCACCCAAATACAATCTGCCCAGGTACAACCAGACAACCCTAAGACACCGCCTAAAAATGAGGGGAAGGGTGCTCTTATCAATGCTAGATCCCTCCAGGCCCATGCCGTTGACATCGCAGATCTCATCACCACACAAAACCTTGATTTTATTGCTATCACAGAAACGTGGCTACACGCAGCCTCAGGTCCCTTACTGGCACTTGCCATCCCTAATGCATACTCCATTATCAGAAACATCCGCAACTCCAATCTCTCCAAAGGAGGTGGAGTTGCATTCATCCACAAAGATGACGTCAATATAAGACAGATTCCCAACACACAATTCAGCTCGGCTGAGTCCCTATCAGTCAAACTCTCTCTATCTCGCAACAGTACAGCCACTATGCACCTCATATACAGACCCCCGGGCCCTCTCGCTCCCTTTTCGAATTCTGGCTGACAACACCAAACCTAACACCCAAGTTCTACTTCTTGGTGACCTTAATCTCGGTTTGTTAGATCCCAATGTTTCACATGCCGGCGAGATCGCCATTAATATTTCAAATCTAGGATTCTCTCATCGCATCCTTGAACCTACCCACTCCAAAGGGAGGACGCTCGATTGGATTGCTGACTTAAACTGTAACACGCATATCATCTCTAACGACCCCTGTGCCTGGTAAGACCACCACATCATCATCTTCAACATACCAGCCAATGATCCTCGCCCCAAACCTATATTGCGCCATCCATCCCTACTGGAAACAAAAAGGACATTTCTAAGGAAAAATGTCTCCCTCTCATCCTGCCTATACTCAATAATCAGGCTCTCTCAACTGACGACCCAAGGGTCTTGGTGGACATCTTCAACCAAACTCTGCACAAAGCCATCAACACCATAGCACCTCTTAAAACTAGGAAACCCAAACAGCGTGCCCACCTCAATTCCTGGTTCACTCCATATCTTAGAACACTGCGCAAAGAAAAGCGGAATGCCGAAGCAGTCTGGAAAAGCCTTCCTTCTGAGACTAACAAAGACACCCTCATTTTACTAACTCTTAATTACAAAGAAGCAATTCTATGAGCCAAAAAAGAGACGTATAACCTACGCATCTCACAGGCTGAATCGAATACCAAGGAGCTATTCAAAATTCTTAAAGAATTATAATCCCCCTCCTCCACCCCCAATGTTTGTAATAAGGACAGCACTTGGTGCGAAAACATTCAAAAAGCGCTCCTCACTAAAATATCCACTCTACAGTCTAAAATTAATACAAAGCAAAACTGCCTCCAAACTAAACCTTTGACTAATAATCCTAAAAAAACCCTATTCACGCACACTCCCTTTAGCTTTGCTCCCCTTACCATCACTGAGGTAGAAAGCATTATTAGTAAACTGGAACCCTCCAACTGTCAAGGTGACTCCTGTCCCGCTCCTATCATCAAGGAATCTGCCCATGAACTTTCCCCTTTCATCACCACCTTTATCAATTCCTCATTTCATTCGAGCATTGTTCCTGACAACCTCAAGGACGCTTGGGTCATCCCATTGCTCAAAAAACCCTCGCTGGACCCGAGTATCCCAACTAATTATAGGCCGATCACCACGGTCCCATTTTTATTGAAAATCTTGGACAGGGCAGCGTATTTACAGATTCAAAAATACTTATTAAACAAAAATCTGCTTGGAAAAAGACAATCTGGCTTCTGTCCTAAGCATGGGACGGAAACAACCTTATTAGATCTCAAAACCCAAATTGAGGACCTAAAAGACAATAGCAAAATGGCCCTTCTATTACTCCTCGATCTCTTGGCAGCTTTTGATCTGGTCAACCACCAAATCCTCTGTCGCCACCTGAAATCAGCTGCCCACTTCTCTACAAAGGCCACCAAATGGATCAGCTCTTTCCTGGATAACAGGCAGATGAGGGTATTCTCACCTACCGCTTCTGCAGAGCCTACCCCGGTGCCTTGCGGGGTTCCTCAGGGCTCATGCACCTCACAAACGCTATATAATGTCTTCAATAAACCACTGTTTGATGTACTTGATTATCTGGGTGTCACATACACTAACTATGCTGATGACACCTTGACACTCATCACTATCACAGGTGAGCTCGCCCTCAATGATGACAAGACAGAGCTCCTCATCCTGGGCTCCCAACAACGACTGAATATACTCGACCCTGTCTTCAAAACAATCAACATTGATGGTAACCCTATTAAAGTCTCCTCCGACACCAAAACACTAGGAATCTACCTCGATTCTACTCTATCACTTAACAGACAAACCAACGCAGTTGTCTCGGCAAGCGCATACACACGCAAGCTCATTACACTGTGCCGCCCTTTCCTTTCCACACAGAAGTGTACTATCTTGGCCAGGACATTGGTTATGTCCAAACTGGACTACTGCAATGCCCTATATCTAGGGACCAACCAACGTAACCTGAACAAACTACAGGTCACCCAAAATAACGCCATTAGAGCTGCCCTCAACATCACCAGATCCTCACACATTTCCGAAACAAGGAGAAGCCTACATTGGCTCTCAGTAACACAAAGAATTTCTCTGAAATCTCTACCCTCACACATAAATGTCTGAACAATCAGGCCCCCACCTATCTCTCCTCTCGCTTCTCTCACTACACACCCACCCGGCTACTCAGATTGGCCCAAGCACACTGCCTGACCATCCCCAGATACAAACTGCAGAAAGCCGGGGGAATTAGCTTCCCTGTCCTTGCTTCCAAACTATGGAACTCGATTCCTTTATCTATCAGATCAGAACATTCTCCTACCCTCTTCAAACAAAGAACCAAACTGTGGCTATCTGCCACTCATGCCTAATGCCTAAATCCACATTAGAACATTTTTCGGTTCATCAATTGCCCTCGCCTGTATTTATTTCTTGCTAGTGTAAATATTGTGCACAGCACACTGTAAACCCTGTGTATTGCCATTGCAACTGTAGATATTGCAGCACATTATATTGTATACCTTATATAACTCTACTGTTTACTGCATGTATATACTGTGCTCACTTTACTAAGCTGTCCCAACATTTGGTACCTCCGGTACATTGGGTTATGTCTTTAGCCTACTGTAACTTACTGTAACCATTACTTATTGTACTTACCTGCCAAGTATTGCGCCCGGTTGCTCTTGGGCCTGGCTGCGCTATACAAATAAATAAAATACAAAAATACAAAACATTGCCCTAGATACGGGTTGTGTATATAGTAGTTTGATATATCATATTATATTCAGACCTATCCCCATTTTTTCCAAAGCCATCCACAAGAATTCCCATGACACCATATCGAAAGCTTTTTGCGCATCAATGGTTACCGCCACTGCCCATGCCGGGGTGTCCATTCTAGCCATGACATTGAATAGTCTCCTAATAATTAACTATGTGGATCTTCCGGGGATGAACTCGGTTTGGTTGGGGTGGATCAAGTGCGGCATCAGGGGAAATAGGCAGTTAGCCAGTAATTTGGTGAATATTTTGGTATCACAGCATAGGGGCCTGTAAGAGCCGCATTGATTACCAGGCTTATGTTGTTTGAGGAGTGCCATGATCACAGCCTCCCGCACTGAGGCAGGGAGCAGCGACTCTCTCAGGGACTCTTCCCACACGTCAAGGAAAATAGGGGCTATTACCGCCGTGTATTCCCGGTAAAACTCTGCGGTGAGGCCGCCTGGTCAAGGAGCTTTCCCCTTGGACAAATTGGAAATAGCCCCCGTGAATTCTTCTAGCGTGATGGGGTTTGTAGAGGACCACCCTGGTTTGGAAGTTAAGGCGTGACAACGGGATGCCCTCCAATAGTGCATGTATGGCCTGGTTGCCTCCGGGTGGCCCTGCAGTATATAGATCATTGTAGAAGTCTCAGAACACCCCCACCACCTCAGCATCTGTCCACTTAACGTTGCCCTCTACATCAAGAATGGAGCCTACCTGGGATCAACCTTCTTTCTAACTGCACCAGTCTCGATAACGTCTGTCTCTTTCGCCATATTTCCTTGCCACCAGTGGACGGGTGAAATAGCGCACTTCCCTCGTCGAATTTGCCTCTAATGCTTCGAGTTCTGACCGTATTTACAATAGTGTTTGGGGGCGAGGGGACTGGGAGTATTCTGTTTCGAGCTTCTTGAGGGTCCTTTTAGATTTTTCAAAGTCCCTCCATATACACTTAAGAACCCCTGCTTCCCAGGATATCGCCATCCCTCTAATATAGACCTTGAAGGCCTGCCACCTGATTCTATAGGAAGTGGATCCAGCCTCATTGCAAGCGAAGAAGTTATTTATATCTGTCTTAATCTCTGCCCGGAACACTATGTCCTCCAGTGGGGCTGATTTGAACCTCCAGGTGCAACTGTTGTGCCTGCCCCCAATCTGTAGCGTCAAGGACACCGGGGAGAGATCTGATAGTGTACGGGGTCTGATATCTGTGTCCATAACTTTCCCCACCAATGAGCCAGTAATTAAGAACATGTCTATTCGGGATGGCATATCATACACAGAAGAATACAAAGTGTAGTCCCTCGTTTGTGGGTGCATTATACACCATGGATCACAGTGGCCCAGAGTCTGTATGATGGAGTGCAGCCGACGAGCAGCTCTAGGTTGGGGTCTGGGTGTAGGATTAATTCTGTCGCGTGATCGATTTAGTATCAGGTTCATGTCTCCCCCCCAGGTCATAGGTACACCAATGTATGTACAGAGTAGCCATTCAAGACAGTCGAAAAACTCAGAGGAGTCAATATTTGGGCAGTATGTGTTAGCAAGGATCATTTCAGTACCTTCTACCATGCAATGGATCAGCACATATCTCCCTTCGGGTCTATATGTGCCTTTTTATCTACAAATCTTAGGTTCTTATGTACCAGTGTAATGACACTCCTTATATTGGGAAGAGAAGGAGGTGAAATATCTGTTTTTACCCCTATGCTGCGACAAGCCCCCTCCATGGCATGTGTTTCTTTTAAGAACAGCACGTTTACTTTGTGTCGCTGTACATAAGACATTATCTTGCGCATCTTAATAAAGTTACCAAGCCCCCGGACACTCCAGCTCTGTATTTTTAGCTGCTGCGCCATACTCAATGCGTCTTATTCCCGTGTACCCGATGTGGTGTATTAGACCAATGTGTTATGTATTGTGAGCCCCACCCCCCTGAGTACTCAATTGCCAATTGTTTTGTGGTTTTCTCCCACGTGCTCCCCAGAGGTGCGCAACGGGTGATTAAACTTCCAACTTCCACTGGGTCGCTTCTTAATAACACTGCCATGACCCTGCCCACCCCACTGCCATACCCAACTTAGCAGTGCCTCTACCCCCACCCCCTCAACCTCACCCTTGGTCCAACTGGTATCGGGGGCAAAATTAACCCTTAGTACACTCATAGCATATTGGACATTCCTCTCTCTGAGCATCTTCTTCACCCCGATGAATTGGTGTCGTTTCTGCTGCACAAAGATCTGGATGGTCTGGGAGCCCAGCCTCATTTACTTTTTTTCTCGAGCTAGTCGGAGAAGGTGATCTCTATCACGATAACTCAAAATCTTCACGATTATAGGCCTGGGGAAGTCTCCTGGTTTGGGCCGGGGGGCCAGAGCACGGTCGGCACGTTCCACAGCAAAGAAGGGGGAGAGGGCTCCCCAGGAGATCTTTGAGTAAGTGCTCAATGGCCAGTTCCATTTTCCCTGTAAGTGCATCTTCGGGGACCACGACTATCCGGATGTTGTTTCTTCATGAGCGGGACTCGAGGTCATTACACTTATTTTTAATGTACTTCATTTCTCCGGTGAGGGTGGCATTGTGTCTTGAAGGGCATGCAAGCTGTCCTCGTTGGCCATTATTCTGGTCTCAGCCTCCATAATCCGGGAGGACACCTGATTTTATTGCTATCATAGAAACGTGGCTACACGCAGCCTCAGGTCCCTTACTGGCGCTTGCCATCCCTAATGGATACTCCATTATCAGAAATGACCGCAACTCCAATCTCTCTAAAGGAGGTGGAGTCGCATTCATCCACAAAGATGACGTCAATATAAGACACATTCCAACACACAATTCAGCTCGGCTGACCCCCTATCAGTCAAACTCTCTCTATCTCAAAACAGTACAGCCACTAGGTACCTCATATACAGACCCCCGGCCCTCTCGCTACCTTTTCGAATTACATCTCAACCATTCTGGCTGACAACACCAAACCTAACTCCCAAGTTCTACTTCTTGGTGACCTTAATCTCGGTTTGTTAGATCCCAATGTTTCACATGCCGGCGAGATCGCCATTAATATTTCAAATCTAGGATTCTCTCATCGCATCCTTGAACCTACCCACTCCAAAGGGAGGACGCTCGATTGGATTGCTGACTTAAACTGTAACACGCATATCATCTCTAACGACCCCTGTGCCTGGTCAGACCACCACATCATCATCTTCAACATAGCAGCCAATGATCCTCGCACCAAACCTATTATTGCGCCATCCATCCCTACTGGAAACAAAAAGGACATTACTAAGGACAAACTTCTGCCTCTCATCCTGCCTATACTCAATAATCAGGCTCTCTCAACTGACGACCCAACGGTCTTGGTGGACATCTTCAACCAAACTCTGCTCAAAGCCATCAACAACATAGCACCTCTTAAAACTAGGAAACCCAAACAGCGTGCCCACCTCAATTCCTGGTTCACTCCATATCTTAGAACACTACGCAAAGAAAAGCGGAATGCCGAAGCACTCTGGAAAAGCCTTCCTTCTGAGACTAAAAAAAAACAACCTCATCTTAGCAACTCTTAATTACAAAGAAGCAATTCTACAAGCCAAAAAAGAGACGTATAACCTATGCATCAGACAGGCCGAATCTAATACAAAGGAGCTATTCAAAATTCTTAAAGAATTAGAATCCCCCTCCTCCACCCCCAATGTTTGTAATAAGGACAGCACTTGGTGCGAACACATTCAAATAGCGCTCCTCACTAAAATATCCACTCTACAGTCTAAAATTAATACGAAGCAAAACTGCCTCCAAACTAAACCTTTGACTAATAATCCTAAAAAAACCCTATTCACGCACACCCCCTTAAGCTTTGCTCCCCTTACCATCACTGAGATAGAAAGCATTATTAGTAAACTGAAACCCTCCAACTGTCAAGGTGACTCCTGTCCCGCTCCTATCATCAAGGAATCTGCCCATGAACTTGCCCCTTTCATCACCGCCTTTATCAATTCCTCATTTCATCCGGGCATTGTTCCTGACAACCTCAAGGACGCTTGGGTCATCCCATTGCTCAAAAAATCCTCGCTGGACCCGAGTATCCCCACTAATTATAGGCCGATCACCATGGTCCCATTTTTATTGAAAATCTTGGACAGGGCAGCGTATTTACAGATTCAAAAATACTTAGAAAACAACAATCAGCTTGGCACAAGACAATCTGGCTTCCGCCCTAAGCATGGGACGGAAACAGCCTTATTAGATCTCAGAACCCAAATTGAGGACCTAAAAGACAATGGCAAAATGGACCATCTATTACTCCTCGATCTCTCGGCAGCTTTTGATCTGGTCAACCACCAAATCTTCTGTCGCCACCTGAAATCAGCTGCCCACTTCTCTACAAACGCCACCAAATGGATCAGCTCTTTCCTGGATAACAGGTGTGTACAAAAAGGGGTTATTGTCCTGGCTGTAGGAGTCAGAGCTAATTGCAACTTATTTATTGCAAGTCAACGTTGTAGAGTATTCACTACCCTTCGGTGGCACTATTTATGCATATCCTAGGGTAGGTGTACATGAAGGAGAATAATAATCCACATGTGCTAGTTTGTTTGCGAGGGGAAGAGCAGCTTTTATTAAGTAACTGTCATTTCGCCCATTTAACAGACCACAATTCAAACAAATGTAAGCGGTAAGCATGGATCAAAGCCCAAAACAAATTGATGCATGAACATGCTGCATGGTTACAGTGGTAGAGAGAGACTCAAATACAAAGACATCTTATTGCTTCTAATACATTCTGTTCTTCTCATTGTAGACCATGTTTTTAATAGCCGGTTTTGAACAAGTTCATCTAACCAAAGTCGAACTAACATTACCTATTGTTCCTCTAAAATGAAGACCTTGAGGGGTCTAACATAGACACGCTAAAGGGTGACCAAAATAATGGATCGACGTCACTGAAGTGAATCTAAACTAAGGTTTTTAAGGGGACCTAACAACACCACAAGAGGGTGAAGGTGTCCCAGGACGTTTCGGCTTTCAGTGGGTCACAGCCTTCTTCATGGAGCCTAGGAAAGGAGTCCCCTTTCACCGGACTGAGTCCTAAGTGGGAGCCAGGGGCTATGGATGTTTAGAATCTGGTGTATTCTTCATCTGGGATGTGGTGCATTAAACTGCAGCGAAGAGCTTCAGGTTGTGAAACAAAAATCCAGCATTGACATCTGTATTTTCTGGACATTAAACGTACTGGAAATGCGTGCTGGAGTGGTCTAGCGCGCGGTGAAAGAGCGGTGCTACATGAGTCTGCCGTTCAAGAGCCGCTGTAAATGCATCTATTCGGGAGCTAGCTGGATCCCAGAATGGAGCTAAGCTCCATTCTGGGATCCAGCTAGCTTCCAAATAGAGCTAGCTGGAGCTAAGCTCCATTCCAAGACATATATGGCCTGGTTGCCTCCGGGTGGCCTTGCAGTATATAGATCATTGTAGAAGTCTCAGAACACCCCCACCACATCAGCATCTGTACACTTAACGTTGCCCTCTACATCAAGAATGGAGTCTACCTGGGATCGACCTTCTTTCTACCTGCACCAGTCTCGATAACGTCTGTCTCTTTCACCATATTTCCTTGCCGCCAGTGGATGGGTGAAATAGCGCACTTCCCTCATCGCATTTGCCTCAAATGCTTCGAGTTCTGACCGTATTTACAATAGTGTTTTGGGGTGAGGGGACTGGGAGTATTCTGTTTCAAGCTTCTTGAGGGTCCTTTTAGATTTTTCGAAGTCCCTCCATATACACTTAAGAACCCCTGCTTCCCTGGATATCGCCATCCCTCTAAGGCCTGCCACCTGATTCCATAGGAAGTGGACCCCGCCTCATTGCAAGCGAAGAAGTTATTGATATCTGTCTTAATCTCCGCCCGGAACACTATGTCCTCCAGTGGGGCTGATTTGACCCCCCATGTGCAACTGTTGTGCATTCCCCCAATCTGTAGCGTCAAGGACACCGGGGAGAGATCTGATAGTGTACGGGGTCTGATATGTCATAACATTCCCCATCAATGAGCCGGTAATTAAGAACATGTCTATTCGGGATGACATATCATGCACAGAAGAATACAAAGTGTAGTCCCTCGTTTGTGGGTGCATTATACACCATGGATCACAATGGCCCAGAGTCTGTATGATGGAGTGCAGCCGACGAGCGGCTCTATGTTGGGGTCTGGGTGTAGGATTAATTCTGTCGCGTGATCGATTTAGTAACAGGTTCATGTCCCCCCCCCCAGCTCATAGGTACACCGATGTATGTAGAGAGTAGCCTTTCAAGACAGTCGAAAAACTCGGAGGAGTCAATATTTGGGCAGTATGTGTTAGCAAGGATCATTTCAGTACCTTCTAGCATGCAATGGATCAGCACATATCTCCCTTCGGGGTCTACATGTGCCTTTTTATCTACAAATCTTAGGTTCTTATGTACCAGTGTAATGACACCCCTTAGATTGGGAAGAGAAGGAGGTGAAATACCTGTTTTTACCCCTATGCTGCGACAAGCCCCCTCCATGGCATGTGTTTCTTTCGAGAACAGCATGTTTACTTTGTGTCGCTCTACATAAGACATTATCTTGCGCATCTTAATAAAGTTACCAAGCCCCCGGACACTCCAGCTCTGTATTTTTAGCTGCTGCGCCACACTCAATGCATCTTATTCCCATGTACCCCATGTGGTGTATTAGACCAATGTGTTATGTATTGTGAGCCCCATCCCCCTGAGTACTCAATTGCCCATTGTTTTGTGGTTTTCTCCTACGTGCTCCTCAGAGGTGCGCAACAGGTGATTAAACTTCCAACCTCCACTGGGTCGCTTCTTAATAACACTGCCATGACCCTTCCCATCCCCACTGCCATCCCCAATTTAGCAGTGCCTCTACCCCCCATCCCCTCAACCTTGCCCTCGGTCCAACCTGGATCGGGGGCAAAATTAACCCTTAGTACACTAATAGCATATTGGACATTCCTCTCTCTGAGCATCTTCTTCACCCCGATCAATTGGCTTCGTTTCTGCTGCACAAAGATCTGGATGGTCTGGGAGCCCAGCCTCATTTACTTTTTTTCTCGAGCAAGTCAGAGAAGGTGATCTCTATCCCGATAACTCAAAATCTTCACGATTATAGGCCTGGGGAAGTCTCCTGGTTTGGGCCGGGGGGCCAAAGCACGGTCGGCACGTTCCACAGCAAAGAAGGGGGAGAGGGCTCCCCAGAAGATCTTTGAGTAAGTGCTCGATGGCCAGTTCCATTTTCCCTGTAAGTGCATCTTCGGGGACCACGACTATCCGGATTTTGTTTATTCGAGAGGTCATCACACTTATTTTTAATGTACTTCATATCTCCGGTGAGGGTGGCATTGTGTCTTGAAGGGCATGAAAGCTGTCCTCGTTGGCCCCTATTCTGGTCTCAGCCTCCATAATCTGGGAGGACACTAGTTGGAGTGTGGCTACTGTTACTCTATACCTAGCCCCCTGTAGCAGATGGGATCAGCTGTTGCAGGACTAATGGGAATGCCTTGTGAGAGCCGCAGTGTATCTCCACGTGCTCCGCAGTGCACTAACAGGATGTCGCCGATTTCCCCTCCTCCTGGGTCCAGTCAATGCTGTAGAGCGGTAGCATGTATCAGGGGGGGCTGGGCCACATACGTCCCCCCCCGTCACCAGGTCCACGAGGTATGGTGCGCAAAGTTGAAGGGTTTCTACCTAGTTATTCGTGCTCGCTTCGCGAGTGAGTGGGTCTAGAGAGCAGGGGGCGCAGTGCTAGGAGCAGCTCCAGGGGCCTCTAATGTTGTGTTTACAATGCCCTCCAGGTCTCACCACGTGTGTTGGTGCTCGTATTACGCCTACTTCCAATTCTGCAGCGGGTTGGAGCAGAGGGGGTACCCGTGTGTTTGGGATCTTGTCCCGGGGCCTGGGCTCCCAATACAGTTTGAGATTGTGGCTGACCGTGGATTAAGGAGCTCCTGTTCACCCCTCTCGCTAGGGGGGTGCCGTGTCACCGCTGCAGGTGAATGACTCAGGCGACTGGGGGGTCTCGTGACAGGTTAAACAGTGGGTCAGGGGACTCCCCCAGGCATGTGCCCTGGTTGCCTCTTCACTGCACGGACATGTTCCAGATGTGGTAAGTGGTGCACAGTGGGCTGCAGGTGTGATTATTGGAATGTTGACGGGCCGCCAGGCTCTGGGAATGCAAAGAATTTCACCCAGCCCTAGGAGTTGGTGCAAGTATGGGGGGGCTTGGGTTGCCCCCAGCAGTGTAGGTGCAGCATAGGCACATACTGCGTAGGCAACGTATTTCCGGGGTGAGTTCAAGGGTCCAATTGGATCTGTCACAGAGGGATGTATCCTTTGATCACCAGTGGTATGCGCAGGTAGTGAGGCACCTCTTTGTGAAGGCAAGCGGTATGGGCAGATGATGTGGCACTGCTGTATGTTAATGGGCGGCCAGGCCGGGCCACAAAGTCATGAGGCGCTCCCCCTTATTAGTAGGGGCCTATGATGGGTCTATATGCGCTGGCCAAGTCTGGAAGACACACGAATTGCCCAGGAAGGGGGGCGGAGGCGCTCTTCTCCTTGATCCGCCGTTGTGTTGATTACTCTCACCCTCTGCGGGTTGAAGGGCCGTGGAGAGTCCAGGTCCTGCATGCCAGGATGTTGAACCCTCCCTCCAGAAGGTGGTGCGGGAAAGTGTCGGAGCACCTGTCCGTCACTAAGGAGCCTGTTGTGCACCACGGATCTGGCCCCACAGCGATGAGGCTTGGCTAGGGATTGGGGATGGCACCATCCACCACTATCCGCCGGCAGGTCCTACGCTGTCTAGTCACCTCTCAACACGGCTTCCCCGGATGACCATGCGCTGCTCACCCCCCACTCAGGGATCCAGAGTCGGGGCTCACACTGGGGGTAGTCTGTAGTGCTGCTTTACCCCTGATCCAGAGCACACAGCCCAAGGGCGGAGCAGCTCAGGTCAGTGTTATTGTTATTTGGCCCTCGGCAGGATGGCTCACAGCAAGGTTGCTGCTGCACACACTCCGGGTCTCAGACCAACGCTGCCTCTGCTGGAGATTAGAGCAGGCCGCGTATGATTTCCGTACTGCGGAGGTAACGTCAGTGCCTTCCGACGGTCGTATCTCAGGTTCTCTGGCCAACAGGAGTATGAACTTCGGCACAGATGTGCCTCAATATTTCATCAGTTAATCTGCAGTCACATCCACTGTGTCACCGGATTACGTCGCCTTTTCTCCAGATATTTCCGCCATTACTCTTGGCTGGTCAACATCGCCCCCCGAATGGCTGGGTTCCTACCGGTATAGGGAGGGTGCCACGATTTTGGATGCAGGTTTTCGAGAGGGATTTAGGTTGGGGTACCACGGTCCTATGGTTCGGTGGTGGGCGGAGAACCTGATATCGGTGCATGAGAAACCGGACATGGTATGATATGATAAATCATTTATAACGCGCCTGAACACAAGTGTTTCTAGGCGTGACAAGACAAGGGAGGGAAGACAGAGGGAGGACAAAACAAACAATCTCACTAGGCCTTGTGCCATTAAGATCGTGTAAGTGCAGGGTATGAGGGGGAGGAAAAGTGCAAGGGTAAAGGGGGAAGTGCAATCAGTTCAGCATTGCTCTGAGTAAGTGCAGCAAGGATAGCACAACTCAGGGTAAGCAAGCTGGGGACTGTAGGGTTCCAGATGCAGCCCCTAAGTGCGAGGTAGGCCTGGAGGTAGTGCAGGGGCTACTGATTGTGGAGGAGCTTGGTACTGTAAGGAACTCATAGTGGCAACAGTAAAGACCAACACAAGTGATCACAGTTCAAGGGTGTTTATTAAACTGTGAATGCACGGTGGAAAAACGCCTAACTTAAACATAAATCTAAGATGGGAGCAAGCTTCGACCATCAAATAAAAATTAACGCAGTCCTTGTGGCGTCTTGTCAAAGTAAAAGGCCGATTCTAAAAAAAACTATTGCCAAATCCTTACAACTAATTACAGAAAGAGTGTGGGATAGGGTTTCAACAAAGAAAGAAGTGTTCTAAAATAATAAGTCACGATGTGATGGTCAGGTGTCTCCCTTCCCCACGTTTTGAGCACGGGACAAGGTGGGTCTCCTGAGCACAACACACACTCAAGCTTTCACCAGCACGAGCTGACAGTTCTGTTCCAGCTACTAGGTTCTTTCATGGTTAATTCTCATTTTACTAAAAAGTCTCTTGCTTTCGAGGGCCTGATATTTTCAACAAACAAACACAAAGTTCTGTTTTACGTATGGCTCTGGGTGACAGCTTCACCCCTGTCCCCCTCCTCCGGACGCAGATCCTCTCAACGAACTATGGGTGATGACTTTCCAGCCCTGGATCTCCCTCCTTTAGGTTCGGACCCCTCTTCAATCATCAGACTCCCTCGTTTGGGTTCACAATGGCTTTTCTTGCATTCAATAATCACAATGTCCTTTCAAATATTTTACTGTGGACATCCTTCCGCCAGGTTCAGTCCTGTCAACACAATGTTCATGGGACTTCAGACTTCGTTCCTTTTGTTAGCATCCCTCCGCCGGTTTCAACACACTGTTCGTGTAAAGCTTTTACCATGCAGGTTTTGTTCCCTTTAGCTTCACTGTCACACACCCCTGGAGTATCACACAACTCCTTCCTAGCCACGGAAGCCAAATGTAGTTGACCCCTCCCACCTTGGTTGTCAAAGGCTCCTGATTTTAGCAATTACAGGTACCTCGAGGCAGCCAATGGGGGGAAGAAGGTTAGGGAGAGTTTGTGGATAGGTACGGGGTGTTAGGGTCACCAGAAAAAGGTTTCCAGTTCTTGAAATGGATAGGTATAGGGAACATATGGAAAGAAACAACCTCTTAAGCACACACTTGTTTTAACCAGTGCAGCACCTCCTATCATCTCCTGACACTAGCTAACACCCTTCCTGATTAGGATATAGCTTCACAACTCATGTATTCCTCCTGTTCACCCCTTGAGTCAGCAACAAACATAAGCACATAATGAGTTATTGATGGCCATAGATAACTGCAGCAGGTCACAACATGAAATGAACAAAAAGCGCAAGCAACAAACATGTATCTTGCAACAGTGTGGTATTCCCATTGGAGTAACTCCAATCGCTCCTGCCGTGTCACCAAGTGAGCCTGCGCACGCGCCAGCCCAACTGCAACCCAAAGGCTCATGGGAAATGTGATCTTTTGCCTGTTTTTGCACTGGAATACGGTCCTGAGCCGCTTTGCAGCCACTTTTTCCTTACATTACCTGCTCCTCGAGGGCCTTTCCCAGGACCTGGCTTACTCGGATGGGACTGATGAAATAGTCTTACCAGACGATCTGCATGCACTGACTCCGCAGGTTCCCAAGAATCATCCTCAGGAACACAAACCACCCAAGAAATCAGGTACCGAAGTCTTGTACCATGCCACTTGGAGTCTAGGATGTGCTGCACTTCAAATTCCTCTTGACCATCCTTCATCACCCCCAGAGCCTTTCTTGTCACCCACTAGGAGCTGCGGGTTTAACCAAAGAAACGTGAAACACTGGATGAATCCTCATATGAGAAGGCAATCGCAATCTTTCTGCCGTATCAGACACCCATCGTACAATGGTATAAGGTCCAATGAAGCGGGGCAAGTATTTACGAAACCCAAATAACTTAGGGGCCAATTCAAAGAATTCAACTCAGAAGTAACGCACGCGCCTGGCGCAGAGAGGGAGTGTGCACCATGCGTGCACCAGGCGCAGCGCAAAACAGCATTTTGGCGCAGCGCATATTCATGGATTTCCCAAGCCATTTGCAGCCGTGGCGCAGCCAACATCCAGCAGCACCAGTTACGCCCCCAAGAACGCCCCTTGCGCCATAGAAATCCCCAATATGGTGCAAAGGGCCGCGCTAACCCTGGACCAGCATACAGCAGCCCTACACCGTATTCGCGTGAAAAACAGCACATACCCCGCTCGGGGCAGCAAATCGCGTGAAAAGGGCCTTGCGAAAACCGCGAAATTTCGTTCCAGGCTCGTGCCAGCAAAATTGCATGAAAATCTCCTTGCGCACCCCCTTTAATATGCGCACCCCGCTCAAGCCAGCCAAATCATGTGAAAAGGGCCTACCATAACCCAGCGAATACACATACCCCGCTCACGCCAGCCAAATCACGTGAAAACTCCTTGCGCACCCTCTTGAATACACATACCCCGCTTGCACCAAACAGCGTGAAAACTCCTCGTGCACCCCCTTGAATATGCGTACCCCACTTGCACCAGCCAATCATGTGAAAAGGGCCTACCGTAACCCTGAGAATACGGGTACCCTGCAGCCCACATGGCACCATGCACCGCAGGCAGGCCCCAACTCATGTCCCCCTACCCCACCAGTGACGGCAACCTGCATGCAGGCCATTACTAACGTTCCCACCACAGAGTGACAGCAACCTGCAGGCAGGCCCCGACTCATGTCCCCCCACCAGTGACTGGAACCTGCAAGCAGGCCCTGACTCATGTTCCCCCACCCCACCAGTGACGGCAATCTGCAGGCAGCCCTGACTCCTGTCCCCCCACCCCACCAGTGATGGCAACCTGACGGGACCCTGCAGGCAAGCCCTGACTCATGTCCCCCCACCAGTGACAGGAACCTCCAAGCAGGCCCCGACTCATGTCCCCCGACCCCACCAGTGACGGCAACCTGCAGGCAGGCCTCGACTCATGACCCCCACCCCACCAGTGACAGCAACCTGCAGGCAGGCCCCGACTCATGTCCCCCCACCAGTGAAGGGACCCTGCAGGCAAGCCCTGACTCATGTCCCCCCACCAGTGTCAGGAACATCCAAGCAGGCCCCGACTCATGTCCCCCGACCCCACCAGTGACGGCAACCTGCAGGCAGGCCTCGACTCATGACCCCCACCCCACCAGTGACAGCAAGCTGCAGGCAGGCCCCGACTCATGTCCCCCCACCAGTGATGGCAACCTGCAGGCAGGCCCCAACTCATGTCCCCCCACCAGTGACGGGACCCTGCAGGCAAGCCCTGACTCATGTCCCCCCACCAGTGACAGGAACCTCCAAGCAGGCCCCGACTCATGTCCCCCGACCCCACCAGTGACGGCAACCTGCAGACAGGCCTCGACTCATGTCCCCCCACCCCACCAGTGACAGCAACCTGCAGGCAGGCCCCGACTCATATCCCCCCACCAGTGATGGCAACCTGCAGGCAGGCCCCGACTCATGTCCCCCCACCAGTGACGGGACCCTGCAGGCAAGCCCTGACTCATGTCCCCCCACCAGTGACAGGAACCTCCAAGCAGGCCCCGACTCATGTCCCCCGACCCCACCAGTGACGGCAACCTGCAGGCAGGCCTCGACTCATGTCCCCCCAACAGTGACGGCAACCTGCAGACAGGCCTTCACTCATGTCCCCCCACCCCACCAGTGACAGCAACCTGCAGGCAGGCCCCGACTCATGTCCCCCCACCAGTGACAGCAAACTGCAGACAGGCCGTGACTCATGTTCCCCCACCCCACCAGTGACAGCAACCTGCAGGCAGGCCCCGACTCATGTCCCCCCACCAGTGACGGCAACCTGCTGACAGGCCCTGACTCATGTCCCCCCACCCCACCAGTGACAGAAACCTGCAGGCAGGCCCCGACTCATGTCCCCCCACCAGTGACGGGACCCTGCAGGCAGGCCCCGACTCATGTCCCCCCACCAGTGACAGGAACCTTCAAGCAGGCCCCGACTCATGTCACCCCACTCCACCCCACCAGTGATGGCAACCTGCAGGCAGGCCCCGACTCATGTCTCCCCACCAGTGACAGGACCCTGCAGGCAGACCCTGACTCATGTCCCCCCACCAGTGATGGGAACCTCCAAGCATGCCCCGACTCATGTCCCCCCACCCCACCAGTGACGTCAACCTGCAGGCAGGCCCCCGACTCATGTCCCCCCACCAGTGACGGCAACCTGCAGGCAGGCCCTGACTCATGTCCCCCCACCCCACCAGTGACGGCAACCTGCAGGCAGGCCCCGACTCATGTCCCCCCACCAGTGACGGGACCCTGCAGGCAGGCCCCGACTCATGTCCCCCCACCAGTGACAGCAACCTGCAAGCCGGCCCCGACTCATGTCCCCTCACCCCACCAGTGATGGCAACCTGCATGCAGGCCCCGACTCATGTCCCCCCACTAGTGACGGGACCCTGCAGGCAGGTCCCGACTCATGTCCCCCCACCAGTGACAGGAACCTGCAAGCCGGCCCCGACTCATGTCCCCCCACCAGTGATGGCAACCTGCATGCAGGCCCCCACTCATGTCCCCCCACTAGTGACGGGACCCTGCAGGCAGGCCCCGACTCATGTCTCCCCACCAGTGACAGCAACCTGCAAGCCGGCCTCGACTCATGTCCCCCCACCCCACCAGTGACGTCAACCTGCAGACAGGCCCCCGACTCATGGCCCCCCACCAGTGACGGCAACCAGCCGGCAGGCCCTGACTCATGTCCCCCCACCCCACCAGTGACGGCAACCTGCAGGCAGGCCCGACTCATGTCCCCCCACCAGTGACGGCAACCAGCCGGCAGGCCCTGACTCATGTCCCCCCACCCCACCAGTGACGGCAACCTGCAGGCAGGCCCCGACTCATGTCCCCTCACCCTCCCAGTGATGGCAACCTGCATGCAGGCCCCGACTCATGTCCCCCCACTAGTGACGGGACCCTGCAGGCAGGCCCCGACTCATGTCTCCCCACCAGTGACAGGAACCTGCAAGCCGGTCCGACTCATGTCCCCCCACCCCACCAGTGATGGCAACCTGCATGCAGGCCCCGACTCATGTCCCCCCACTAGTGACGGGACCCTGCAGGCAGGCCCCGACTCATGTCTCCCCACCAGTGACGGGAACCTGCAAGCAGGCCCCGACTCATGTCCCCTCACCAGTGATGGCAACATGCAGGCAGGCCCCGACTCATGTCCCCCCACCCCACCAGTGACAGCAACCTGCAGGCATGCCCCGACTCATGTTCCCCCACCAGTGACGGGTCCTGCAGGCAGGCGCCAACTCATGTCCCCCCACCCCACCAGTGACGGCAACCTGCAGGCAGGCCCCGACTCATGTCCCCCCACCAGTGATGGCAACCTGCAGGCAGGCCCTGACTATGTCCCCCCACCTCACCAGTGACAGCAACCTGCAGGCAGGCCTCGACTCATGTCCCCCCACCAGTGATGGGAACCTGCAAGCCGGCCCCGACTCATGTCCCCCCACCAGTGATGGCAACCTGCATGCAGGCCCCCACTCATGTCCCCCCACTAGTGACGGGACCCTGCAGGCAGGCCCCGACTCATGTCTCCCCACCAGTGACAGCAACCTGCAAGCCGGCCTCGACTCATGTCCCCCCACCCCACCAGTGACGTCAACCTGCAGACAGGCCCCCGACTCATGGCCCCCCACCAGTGACGGCAACCAGCCGGCAGGCCCTGACTCATGTCCCCCCACCCCACCAGTGACGGCAACCTGCAGGCAGGCCCGACTCATGTCCCCCCACCAGTGACGGCAACCAGCCGGCAGGCCCTGACTCATGTCCCCCCACCCCACCAGTGACGGCAACCTGCAGGCAGGCCCCGACTCATGTCCCCTCACCCTCCCAGTGATGGCAACCTGCATGCAGGCCCCGACTCATGTCCCCCCACTAGTGACGGGACCCTGCAGGCAGGCCCCGACTCATGTCTCCCCACCAGTGACAGGAACCTGCAAGCCGGTCCGACTCATGTCCCCCCACCCCACCAGTGATGGCAACCTGCATGCAGGCCCCGACTCATGTCCCCCCACTAGTGACGGGACCCTGCAGGCAGGCCCCGACTCATGTCTCCCCACCAGTGACGGGAACCTGCAAGCAGGCCCCGACTCATGTCCCCTCACCAGTGATGGCAACATGCAGGCAGGCCCCGACTCATGTCCCCCCACCCCACCAGTGACAGCAACCTGCAGGCATGCCCCGACTCATGTTCCCCCACCAGTGACGGGTCCTGCAGGCAGGCGCCAACTCATGTCCCCCCACCCCACCAGTGACGGCAACCTGCAGGCAGGCCCCGACTCATGTCCCCCCACCAGTGATGGCAACCTGCAGGCAGGCCCTGACTATGTCCCCCCACCTCACCAGTGACAGCAACCTGCAGGCAGGCCTCGACTCATGTCCCCCCACCAGTGATGGGACCCTGCAGGCAGGCCCCAACTCATGTCCCCCCACCAGTGTCAGGAACCTGCAAGCAGGCCCCGACTCATGTCCCCCCACCCATCAGTGACGGGAACCTGCAAGCAGGCCTTGACTCATGTCCTCCCACCCCACCAGTGACGGCAACCTGCAGGCAGGCCCCGACTCATGTCCCCCCACCAGTGACGGGACCCTGCAGGCAGGCCCCGACTCATGTCCCCCCGCCAGTGACGGGAACCTGCAAGCAGGTCCCGACTCATGTACCCCACCCCACCAGTGACGGCAACCTGCAGGCAGGCCCTGACTCATGTCTTCCCACCCCACCAGTGACGCAACCTGCAGGCAGGCCCCGACTCATGTTCCCCCACCAGTGACGGGACCCTGCAGGCAGGCCCCGACTCATGTCCCCCCACCAGTGACGGGAACCTGCAAGCAGGCCCCAACTCATGTCCCCCCACCAGTGACGGAAACCTACAAGCAGGCCCCGACTCATGTCCCCCCACACCACCAGTGACGGCAACCTGCAGGCATGCCCTGACTCATGTCCCCCCACCCCACCAGTGACGGCACCCTGCAGGCAGGCCCCGACTCATGTCCCCCCACCAGTGACGGGACCCTGCAGGCAGGCCCCGACTCATGTCCCCCCAGCAGTGACGGGAACCTGCAAGCAGGCCCCAACTCATGTCCCCCAACAAACACGCTGTCACAACATACAATCATGCAGGAAATATCCACCCAAATGCCACACCAGGCTGCCCCTCCACAGTGCAACTCCACACTCATCCATTGGACCCACTTCCCAGTACAGGCCTGATGGCATGTTATTCACAAAAGCACACATGCATGTACCCAAAGCCATGCCCAACATTACCCCACAGCAGTGACACATGACTGAGCCAATGATGATTGCCACATGCCCCAAACACATGAGAGTAGACAACACATAGATTGAACTGCATGCAAAATTTATTAACAAAAGCAAAATACACCAAATGAAAATCAAACATGAGAATGAAAATGAAATGAATGCAAAGAGAAATTAAATCAAAATCCAAAAAGAAAGTCCAAAAACGTGAAAATCCATAAAGTGGTCCTTGTCCAAAGTAATGTTTTCCGTTTCAAACATAAACCATAAAAAACCATTACTTCATGTGACAAAAAAAAAAAAAAAAAAACAAACAAAGCCCAACTATATACAATCAAAGGATGAAGGGTCCATGATCCCAAAAGTCTGAATAATGTATTAAAAAACACCACAAAAAACAAACTATATACAAAAAGTGGACCACTGTCCATGGACTCCAAAGAAAAAAGAAAAAGAAAGGAAACCTAACACTAAAGAATTATTTACAATGGCGGTGGGGTAGTCTTACAGCTCACCATTGTTACCAAGGGTTTTGGCCAGGGCATCATCGAACTCCATGTCTATAACCCGGAGGCGGGCTTGAGGGCTTGCAGGGATGCCACCATGCTCTCCACCAACTCCCTGCGAGTCTCCTCGAGGAACTCCGCCGCCTCTCTGCCCGCCTCATGGAGTTCTCCGCCCTGACCATGGTGAGCCGTACCCTCTCTGCCCGCCGCCGCTCTGCACAAATTTGCTGGCCCATCCGCTGCCACACGGAAGACACACTTTGTCCAGGGTCCTCCTGCCCTTTGGCCGATGCCTGCACCCGTGATGTAGTTGTCCCCGAGTCCTGACACCTCCTATGTCGAGCCTGCTGCTGCCTTGATGTCATCTGCCTGTGCCACCACAACGGCCTCCGGGATGATGCCAACCCCTGGTGCCGTTGTGCACATGCCCTGCTCAGAGGTGCCCCGCACAACCTCCCTTGCCAAGGGTCCTGTTGCTGGTTTTCCCCTTATTCAACAATAGCTCTTTTACAGTTCAAATTGGCCTTGTGCTACTTTTCGTTCAACACAGTTCAGTTTCTTATCAACTATCCCCTCGACTCACCGGCTGTGATGAACTGCTTCTCTTTCTTTCTTTTTGGAGTCAAGGTTGGTACCACAGAGACAAGCATCTCTCCCCGGCTTGGTAATAGTGGAGGAGGGTCTTGTGTACTGCCAACACCTGCTGCAACACATACTGGCTTTTGTATGCGGTCTTATGCTTCAGTCTGCAGGGGTTTCACTGGCCTTAAACAAAAAGGGCAGGGTTGCTTCTCTCCTTGTCACCCTCTCGGTATGCACTGTCTTTCGCCTCCTCTTGAAATGCTGTGCTGAGTTAGCCCTCATGTCCTGCGGTCTGCCTTGCTCATCCTGTGCTCTCGTGCTCCACCTTTTATCCCTGTTGGAAAGGAAAAGGGCCGTCAGGTGTGTGTGATTCTGTTGAATTGCCTGACTTTGCCTGACCCTTGTATTGGGATATGTCAGGTAAACGGCTATGGTGTTAGTCCGTTGTCTTTCATGTTGTGCGAAAGTGTTCATGTCGGAAAAGGGGGAGCAGTGTTTTGGAATGTCCTACATGGTAGGATGGGGAAAAGGTGTTTAAAGAAGGGAGAAACCACGTCTCACTCATTAGTATTCCACTCCCACCCCCCAAAGCCCCCCATCCAAGTGATCCTCCATCACTGGTCCACCACAGGAACTGGATCCAGTGGCAATGGCCGTGTCCTGGCCACCTGGATGACAGATCCCCGGGGACTAGCTAGGGAGACCCCTTCAGGTTTCTCACAGTACCCAGTGAGACTCAGAGGGTAGCCAGGCAACCAGTCAGCGCAGCAGACAGGTAGGTCAGCAGGGGAGAGCGAGAGAGAAAGCAGAAGCAAAAAGGAAGGTCTTGAGCTGCTTCTGGAACTTCAGGTGGTCTGGCTCAAGTTTGAGAGGGGCAGGGAGGCCATTCCAGAGGGGGGCACCTGCAGAGGAGAGAGATCTACCCCCCTCTCTCTGCCTGGAGAAGCGTCTGTCCCTCAGAGAGTTGGAGGTTGCTGAGTGAGGTCTTGAGAAGGAAGGTGTTTAGGAAGAGAGAGTAGGATGTAGTGTGGGCCCCAGCCCCAGAAAGCCTTGTGAACGATGCAGAGGGTGTTGAACTTAATCCGTGCAGCCACCGGGAGCCAGTGGAGAGATTTTAGGGCTGGAGAGATAAGGTCAGTGGGCTTGAGGCCAAGAACAAGTCTTGCAGTCCTGTTCTGGATTAGTTGCAGAGGGCGGAGAGTAGAGGAAGGCAGATTGAGAAAGAGGCTGTTGCAGTAGTCCAGCCTAGAGAGAACCAGGGCTCTGGAGACAGTGAGCTTCTGGGGGAAAGTGAGAAAAGGAAGAATACCTCCGAGGAGGTCCAGCTGGTAGTGGGCCTTCTTGGAAAGATTTGTGATGTGAGGAGAGAACGAGAGTGTGGAGTCGAAGATGACACCAAGGTTTTTTGCCTCACAGGAAGGTGAAGAAAGGGGGCACAGGAGGGTGGCCAGAGAGAGAGAGGGAAAGCGGCAGCAGGGGTCCCAATGAGAAGGATCTCAGTTTTACTGGCATTAAGGCAGAGATCGTTGGAGGCGCACCACTCCTGAATCACGGATAGACAGTCAGGAATGAGTGAGAGAGGAGAGCAGGCTGAGGGGAGCCTGAAGGAGAGCCGAGTGTCATAAGCATAACACTGAAAGTTAGAAGAGAAGGTAGAAATAAGGTGGGCGAAAGGGGGCAAGTAGACATTGAAGAGCCAGGGTGAGAGGTTAGAGCCCTGGGAACACCACATGTGGAGAGAGATGTGGTGGAAAGGACCCACTGAAAGGGGCCCCTAGGGGTCCCTCGTGCTATGGAAACAAGGCAATAACCATACACGAAAAGATGCGCCAGACACGAGGTTCAAATTCCCAATGCTAGGGTTTATTGCAAGCAAAAAATATATACAAAATGCATATCATACAATCAGCAATGTCATGTTTAACACCCCTCTTTATTAAGTTCCTTTGAACTCGGGATGACGATGGACATATCCGATGAGTATGACGATCATGACACTTTCGATGTCTATTCTAGTAAAAATGTGCAATCAGAAAGTGCGGAGGCATCTTTTAGTTGTTGAACAGAACACAGCGGTTCTGTTCTTGGAAGCAAGCTGCACGCGAGGGAAGAGCCACATTACAAGCTTTGCTATCTATGAGGTACTATTCGTGTCCTGGGAACCGACACGTTCTAAAGGGTTTTGCGAGGAGGGGACGTAGGAAGAGCATAATTCAAGCCTTTAGCTGTTTTATTCTAACATATTCTACCATCGTACAAGACTGGCTGGCAGCTGTGAAGTGATTAAATGCCCTGCAGCTCTCTCCCAAGGCTACAGAGAGGGAGCGTGGGAATTCCTCTCTGGGCTACTCATGAGGAGTTTCAACTAACTCTTCAGTCCTGCGACCTTGTCCTTTCATATTCAGACAACAATGTTAACAGTTGAGCAGAGTTAGCAGAATCCGCAAGAATTGCAAGCTGCAAAGCAGTTTTTAGACAGAAAGCAATGAGCAATGGTTAACAAGCAAAATGGCGATTCTTGCTACTTTTAAAATGGCTGCTCGTTGGTCAAGCATAGCAGTTTATATTTCTATAATTCGGTGCATAAGACGGTTCGCCCGCGGCCATCAAGTTACGTCTATCATTCAAATGAAGGGTATTCATTTTTCCAGATTGACAAACCCTCCTTTTGTCCGTATGCCAAACGTCTTATTTATTCATTGTATCCTCCTCCAATGAGGATAGGTCTGGGGTATCTATGTCTGAACCATCTTCATCATTAATGTCTATCGCCATGAATTGTTTTACTGTTTTTGTTTCCTCAGTGTCTCTGTTATTTCGCGTTTGTTTTCCTCTCGACACCATGTGCATACATCCCTTAGTACATCCATCAGTTATTTCAGTGCAGACTATTGGTAAGCATTGTATGCAACAGCAGCATGTTATGAATATTCCAAGTACCATCATTAGTATCGAAATTAACTTCCATCCCCAAGACCGCAATAATCCCCAAAACCAGGATCCTATCCTCTAACCCCCTTCTTCAGTAGAGAGTGTGGAACTTATGACATGTAATTTCCAGATCGCTTTAAATATCGTAGGGCAGTAGTCATCTATATACACACAGCATGCAGTTTTTACGAGTTTGCAAACTCCGCCACGACCAACTAATATTATATCGAGAGCCATCCTGTTTTGAAGTGCCATTAGTCTTATTCCTTTTTCTTCTAACGTCATATTCAATAAAATATCCGTTGTGGAATCTATTGTTTTTTGTAATATTCCAGACAGCTTTCTTATATTGTAAGAATTTTCTATTTGGGACAAGAACGGTATAAATGATTTGGCTATATCCATTGCTAAAATTCCATCCTCGCTACTCCTTTGAGTTCTACCTTTTGTTCGTCTGGCTACTTCTGCTGTCTCCAAGAGGAACACTCCTGGAAACAGTAGACCTAGGTAGCATGTACCTCCCCAATTCCTAGGTAACCATGGATATGCTTTTTCTCCACATATAAAGTAAACAGGGTCTCCTACGTACACAGGTTCTATTTCGTGTTTTAAAACCACTGTGTTCAGGCAATTGCTAAACGTTCCTACTTTATAGGAACCCTTTTTCTGTAGACATAAGGGAGCAGATTTGGGGTTGTGATCCACTGCATAGCGGGGGCACAGCATCTTTGTTCCATTCATCCCTCATTCGAAATGTCATTACTGATGTTTTTTCTGCTGGCGGGGTTGGTCTATTTTGCCTATGTAATCTATCTAGTCTTGTTATTTTTCGTGTATTCTTTCTCAGGGGTGCTAGTGCAAACACGCAGGCTTTTTGTAATATGGAACAACCCACAGGTCTCATGATCACTTCCTCAAATTCATTCATATTGGTCTCATCTAGCTGACCCGTATTACCCTTGTTCCATTTTCCAAAGAACATTGCACTTAATGTTACCTCACATGAATAAATCAATGGCAACGGTTGTACATATCAGCCTATCCCTTTCCCACCATGCTGTGGTAAATGGGCGCAAACCCAGCACTCTTTTTCTTTAAAACCGCATGGGTGTTGTTCATGATGAGCAACAATGTATTGTTGCCGTATCCTTCTCTATGTCTCTCTTCCATTGGGGGCAAAGTACCAGTGATTACATGAACCGGGCTTTCAGTAGCTGCTTTTGGCAAAAGTGTTTCTAATGGGTGTACGTACTCCAGGAACCATAGTGTAATAGCTGTTATTGTTGGTACTATCATACTTAAGAAACACAGGACCAATGTCCAAATCAGTACTATATTCTTTTTACCATGCTTTTTCCCTAAATTTACAGTCTCTAAATCTATTATATTTTCAGCAGGGGTGCAGGAGGAAGCTGAAACCGGTCTTGACTTGTTCTTCATCGTCCTTTTTCTTGCTGGCAAAGTTCGTCGCAAATGTCTCTCGTTCTTCATGCCAGAAAAGTGGGGGCCGTTGTCTGACCACAGGAGACGGGGCAACCCAAACCGGGAGAAATATTCTTTTAACATTACTTTTGCTGTGGATAGGGCAGTACAGTCTTTTAAAGGATATGCCTCCACCCATTTGCTGAATACACAAATTACCACTAAAACATATTTGTAGTTCTTGCACCTTTCCATTTCTATGAAATCAAAATGGACCACCTCAAATGGCATAGAGGGTGGGCTGAAACTACCTGCTGGAGTCATGGTTCCCTTCCCTACATTGTGTTGCAGGCACGTAATACAATTCTGCACTAGTCTTTCTGCATTCTTTTTTATGTGCTCATTCTTCCATACTGTGGATAAATGCTGTACCATCTTATTTGCGCAAATGTGGGTAGGGCTATGCGCCATTATAACCATTGCAGTTACGTAACAATTTGGCAACATCCAGTTCTTTGTTTCCTTGTCCACCCAACATCCTTCCAAATCTAACTCAGCAGAGCCCTTAGCCCACCCCTGAATCTCCTCGGTCGTGGCCTCCGCCTGCATTTCTTTGACTGTGGCAACTCCATTCTCTATCATGCAAGGTACTTCCTCAGTCTGTACTGTCATCATTTTATTCCCCAAATCTGTGGCTGTTTGCTTCGCAATCCTGTCTGCAAATGCGTTTCCCTGCGCCCACCAGTTTCGCCAAAGGGGTACACGCGTTGTTTCTGCTCGTGTTTGCCATGCAGGGTTTGTGTCGCTCGGCAGTGATGCTGTTTCTGTTGCGCACGGTGGGGGCACTTTTCGCCCTTTCCCCTTACTGGCAGCCTCCTCAGGCTCTGTTTTGAGTTTCACTTCTCGCTTGCGCTTTGTTTCAACTTTCACTTCTCGCTCAGGCTGATGCTGTGGCACTGGACTGGCAACAGTTTCTTTAGTTTCCGAGCCTGTTTCCTTTCTCTGGTCGTCGGAAGTTGTCAGCAGTCCTGGGAATCTTTTGGCATGTGTCGCGTGGATCCATGCCTTCCGTTCGTCTACTCGGATGGCCGTATGCGTTGCCAAAAGTACTTGATAGGGGCCGCGCCACCTGGGTGCTAATGCTTTCTTTCGTTCGAAATTTTTAATCAAGACTCAGCTTCCAGGCTCCAGCGAGTGCCCCGGTCCGGTATATCGCACTGGTAACGCCTCCTGCAGCTGCTGATGAATCAAACGCAACTTTTGTATTAAAAGCCCACAATACGTGCTTAACATAGGATGCTCGACCTCACACAATCTTTTGGGCTGCGGTCTCCCCATTATAATCTCATAGGGGAGAGTCCAGTCTTAGCCTGCACAGACGTGCGCATACACAACAGCGTTAGGGGTAATGTATCCACCCAACTCAACTTGCTCCCAGCGCAGATTTTTGCTATCTTTGACTTCAAGATTCCGTTATGTCTCTCCACAAGCCCGGCAGAACTGGGATGCCTGGAACTGTGGAATCTCTTCTCTATCTGCAGACCTGCACAGATCTGTAGCACTACTGCGCCCACAAAGTGGGGGCCGTTGTCTGACCACAGGGCACGGGGCAACCCAAACCGGGAGAAATATTCTTTTAACATTACTTTTGCTGTGGACAGGGCAGTACAGTCTTTTAAAGGATATGCCTCCACCCATTTGCTGAATGCACAAATTACCACTAAAACATATTTGAAGTTCTGGCACCTTTCCATTTCTATGAAATCAAAATGGACCACCTCAAATGGCATAGAGGGTGGGCTGAAACTACCTGCTGGAGTCATGGTTCCCTTCCCTACATTGTGTTGCAGGCACGTAATACAATTCTGCACTAGTCTTTCTGCATTCTTTTTTATGTGCTCATTCTTCCATACTGTGGATAAATGCTGTACCATCTTCTTTGCGCAAATGTGGGTAGGGCTATGCGCCATTATAACCATTGCAGTTACGTAACAATTTGGCAACATCCAGTTCTTTGTTTCCTTGTCCACCCAACATCCTTCCAAATCTAACTCAGCAGATCCCTTAGAATCTCCTCGGTCGTGGCCTCCGCCTGCATTTCTTTGACTGTGGCAACTCCATTCTCTATCATACAAGGTACTTCCCCAGTCTGTACTGTCATAATTTTATTCCCCAAATCTGTGGCTGTTTGCTTTGCAATCCTGTCTGCAAATGCGTTTCCCTCTCCCACTCTACATGTTATTTTCTTCTGCGCCTCGCACTTCACTATAGCTAGGCGCTTTGGAAACGTGAGTGCAGACAACAATCGCACAATCAAAGGGCCATGCTGAATCCTGGCCCCATGTGATGTCAAGAAACTCCTCTCAGCCCAAAGTCGGCCAAAGTTCTGAACCACGCCAAAGGCGTACTGGCTGTCAGTATAAATATTCACGTTCAAATTCTCAGAGAGTTCACAGGCTTGGGTCAGTGCTATTATTTCTGCGGCTTGCGCCGAATTGTATGGGATTCTTTTGCTTTCTACAACACTCTTTAGGGTAGTAATTGCATATGCGGCCGTTGATGTGCCATCAGGTAATTTAAGAGCCATCACAAAATAACTCCCCATCTGGCTCTTTCTGTGGGATATCGCTCAAATCAATCCTTCCCTTTGTTTCTTCTTCAGTGATCATTAAACAATCATGGGGTGGTGATTCGTTGTCAACAATTTCTGCTATGGGCAGTGGCATTCATTCTGCAGGATTCAATGCGCTACACCTCATAATTTGGATGTGGGGTGCAAACAAGATGAGCTCATATCTTGTCAGTCTAGCTGAGGTGAGGTGTTGCGTCTACGTCCTATTTAATAGAACGTCTATAGCATGTGGCACCATCAGAATTAAAGTGTGCCCCAATACCATTCCTTCCGTTTGTTTCACTGACGCAGCAGCCGCTGCGACAGATCGCAAACATCGTGGTGGCGCGCACGCTACAGGGTCCAACGCGCAAGAAAAATAGCCGCACAGCCTATTTCTTCCACCTTGTTCCTGTGTCAAAACCGCCAATGCACATCCTTCACTTTCACTCACAAATAGTCTAAAGATCTTTTTATAGTTAGGAGTGCCTAAAACTGGCACAGCACACAATGCAGCTTTCAATTGTTCAAACACTTTCTGACATTCCTCATCCCACTGTAAAGGCATCTCTGCATCCTTTTTAGTCAACTTTATCATCAGCTTCACAATCAACGCAAAATTACTGATCCACTGCCGACAATAAGAGGCCATGCCTATTACAGCTCTCACTCCTTTTTGAGTTTTTGGAATAGGCATACTAGAAATACTTTCTATGCGTTCCGGTGTTAATCTTCTCCCTTCTTTCGAAAGTAAGTAACCCAAATAAGACACTTCCTTCTGATTATACTGGAATTTCTTCAAACTTGCCTTGTGACCATGGGTCGCTAAGTGCGTCAATAGTAATATAGTGCTTTCTTTACAGATGTCTTTCGTGTCAGCAGCTAATAACAAGTCATCTATGTACTGCAAGAGTACACAACCTTCGGGTAATTCTAGCATGTCTCGCTGCTCTTTTAGCGCTCTGCTGTAAATGCTCGGGCTTTCTGTGTATCCTTGTGGAATGCGTGTGAATGTGAATGATCGACCTCCTAGAGTGAACGCGAATATATATCACTGCTTTTATCCACTGGAATGCTAAAGAATGCGTTCTTCAGATCAACTACACTAAAGTATTCTGCAGTGGCCGGTATCATTGTCAGTATTGTTGTGACATCTGGGACCAAAGGGATTTGTGGGTCTATCACTTTGTTAATGCGCGCAGATCAATTATGAAACGATAGGGTACCTCATTGCCTCCTTTCTTGTAAACTGGAAGAATCGGACTGTTGCACGTGCTACCTGCAATTTCCTCAACCACCCCCAATCTCACCAGGTCAGTAACAATGCTTTTCAATCCCTTCTCACCTTCAACAGAAATGTTATACTGGGGAATTCGTGGTAGTGTGACACCTTCTTTCAAAGTTATTTTTGCTGGCTCTATTTTCAAGCATCCTAAATCGTTATCATGCATTGCCCACAGACAGGTTGGTACTCTACTTAGCTCTTCTGGCAACTCTTTTGACATGAATTCCGTCACCGGTGCATCGTGAATCCACATCGTGAGGAACACCCCGTCTGCCGTACAATGTATGACTGCCCCCAATTTTCTCAACAAATTTAATCCTAACAAGTTCTCTCCACAATTTTCTGTCAAAAGAAATGGACACTGTTCCGTAAATGGTCCTATTGTAATTGGGACAGCTTCGGACATGGGGTTAATTACTGGTGTACCTGCAAACCCTACAGAAACATTCTTCTGCCCCGACAGTGGTATCTCCGGAACCAAGTGGTGGTCTATCGAGCACTTCTGTGCCCCTGTATCTACAAGGAAACGGTGCTCCTTATTCCCGACTCTCATTTCTACATAGGGTCCTCTCTGATTCACGGGAATAGATACTGGTTCCGACCCCTGCCGTGGGCTGTCCTATCGCGAAAATAACACATCGTCCGATGTGTAGTCACCGCTACTGCTATAATACGTGTTTGGTTGTGTATCAAAAATATTCCCATTTCCCCCTCGATGTCCTCCACTCTGATCATTTCTCTGTTGGCCCTGCCCGCCCTGATTTTGGTTCGAAACACTTTGGTTCAATGCCTGGTTCTGTTGCGCTTGGTTTTGACCATAGGATTGGGTTTGAGTACCTGCATTGGTATATCCCTGCTGCTGCTGCATGTTATTTCTGCTTGGGCCGTTTGACCCGTGGTGTCCTCTATGAGGCCTTCTCTGACCAAACCCACCTCTATTCTGTAGGTGCGGGCATTGCGCTCGCCAGTGTCCTTCCTCTTTACAGTATGCACATTGATTTAATCCCAATGACACCCCATGCATATTATTCAAATTTCCTCTGCCTTGTGCGTTTCCTCTACCTCTATTGTATCCAATTACCTGCTGCGGTAACACCCCTACTATCGTTTGCATCACTTCTTTTCTCATCTCCAATGGGTACCCATTACATATCTCACTTACTTCCTTTACTGACGTTCTTTTGTTCGACATCCATCGCATTGTTTCCCCTACCCATACCTGCAATCTTTGTTTATCATCTATTTGTCCCGGTGCCGGCAAATGCTTTGTACCACCTGGAAAAACTCTCGACCATGATTTTTTCATATTCAACCTTGACGCCTCCTTCCTACCTTTCTTAATAAACTCTCTACTATACTCAGGTGTAGCAAACATCTCAGCATATCTGTCTCCCATTTCATTTTTTAATTCAATAAGTTTGTGCACATGTTTTCTTACATCCTCATCTCTTTGCTCACTGCGTGCTAACTTATTAAAATCTAACAATCGCTGTGGCGGTAAATTCCTGAGTATCTTTTTCCATTCTCCCACCAAAATTTCCCCCATGCATTCCAACACTACCTGTCTCTCGTCGCTTCTTCGGTACCCATACAATGAGGCCAATGCTGCCGTCTCATAATTTCCTTCTATGTACATTTCTGCCTCTTGCCGTAATTCAATCTTTCTTTCTTTGCTGATCGCGCTTCGAGTTACCCGTCCAAATCCTGTTCTTTCAGCCCCGCCTCTCGCCTCCCCGGTCTCAATTTCGACTTCGGGAGCGGCTGTTATGGACTTGCTGGTCGTGCAGAGTATGAATACCTCCGTCCCCAAGTACCACACAGGCAATACCAGAAACACTGCCTGTGCAATCTTTGAGGCCACAGGTGTGGTAGTCTGTCGGGTCTGGATTCGGGAACAGCCAGAAGAACCCCTTGAACGCTGTAAGGCAAAAATGTTTATGTACAGGGCAGAAATGTAATAACACAAGAATACAGGAATAGGTATCTGAGCACTGCTTACCTATGAGCACTGAAGGGTCACCCAGAGATGGGAGAAGGACTGGACCCCGGGCAATGATCCGGGCTAGCTTCTCCTAGTGGGGGCTTGGCCCAAGTGAGCCACCGGGATAGCTTGATGTCAGGGGCACAGACAGGTAAACACCTAGCGTAGGGCCGATGGCCAGAGTTCCAAAACAAAACGTAATCCGTAGAGTATCCAAAAGACAATTCCGTGGTCTGGCAACAAATGTTCAAGGTTCCCAAGCAGATTCGGGGCGTAGGCAAAGACAGTCCGTGAGACGATTCCGTAGTCTGGCAACAAATGTTCAAAGTTCCAAAGCAGATTCAGGGCGTAGGCAAAGATAGTCCGTAAGACGAAACGTGGTCGTGAGGGAAATCCAAATTCACAATGAAAAACAAAGCGTCACACAATCCTGGAGGAAAACAGCTGTGAAGCAACGCTTCCGTGTTTCCGGACGCATTTAACCAATAGCAGAAGTCATGTGATGCGTAACACGGAAGCGCTGATGCGTGATGGAACGTCACGTGATCCGTGACGCGCAGGTCTCCGTGGAAGGCGTCGGGTGTTGTGACCAAGCGGGATTCTCCAATTTAGTTGCCAATGACGGGAGGGGCGATACACGCCAGGTCTGTCATAACGTGCTCTACTAGGGGTGAGAGAACGTAAAGATGTTTGTGTGCCTGGGTGTGTGTGTGTGATGGGATGAATGGAGGCTGAAGGCGGGTGTAGACGTGTACCTGTAGGGGGTGCACTTGGTTGTGCGGAAGACGTGACAGAGTCCCCCCTCAACGGCCCACGACCCCGTGGGCAGGCAGGGTAATCCCTATGGAAACGTGCAACAAGAAGCGGGGCATGGACATCCCGGGAGGGAACCCAAGAGCAATCCTCAGGACCATAACCCACCCAGTCCATGAGATACTGGAGCCGACCTCTGTGAAAACGAGAACCCAAGATGGCACTGACTTCAAAGACATCAGGGGAGGACACAGAGACAGGGGCGGGTGGAGTATTGATACGGGTAGGAGCAAGGTAGGGCTTGAGGAGGGAGGTATGGAATACCGGATGGATCCGCCAAGTAGGAGGAACAGAAAGGCGTAAAGCCACAGGATTCAGGACCTTGGCAATCTTGTAGGGACCAACAAAACGAGGCAGCAACTTACGACAACCAGGGATACGTAGGTGCCGAGTCGACAGCCAAACCCGGTCGCCCACGCGATACTCAGGTGCCACCGCCCGCCTCCTGTCCGCCTTCGCCTTCATTACCGTCTGGGCCTCACGGAGATGGACAAGGGTCTGTGCATGGACCTCGGCCAGATCGCAAGCACAGGCGTTAGCAGCAGGAGTAGCAGAGGTGAAATCAGGGAGTGGAAGGGTGCGTGGATGTTGTCCATACATGGAATAGAATGGGGAAAAACCAGTAGCTGAATGACGTGAGTTGTTGTATGCAAATTCAGCGAGATGGAGCATATTGAGCCAAGAATCTTGGTACTGGAGGGTCAGACAACGCAGATATTGTTCTAGGGCTTGATTCACCCTCTCAGTCTGCCCATCGCTTTCCGGGTGATAGGCTGAGGAGAAGCGTGCGTCAATACCCAGGAGCTTGGTAAGGGCACGCCAAAAGCAGGACGTAAATTGTGACCCGCGATCCGATATGATGACCTGTGGAAGACCAAAGAGACAAAAAATTGTCTTGAAGAATAAGCAGGCCAATGTCGGAGCTGAGGGTATGCCGGTACAGGGAATGAAACGGGCCATCTTAGTGTAGGAGTCGACGATAACCCATATGGTGTCATAACCCTGTCTGCGGGGTAGGTCCGTGACAAGGTCCATAGAGATTGTGTGCCATGGCTTGGGGGGAATGGGTAATGGTTGGAGCAACCCCAGAGGACGTCCTCTACGTGCCTTACATTGAGCGCCAATCGAACAGGTGTTTATGTAGTTCTCTATATCCCTTCTCATGGATGGCCACCAGCACCACCGCTGTAATAGTTCTAGGGTGCGTTGTTGCCCTGGATGACCGTTTATAGCAGCATCGTGAGACCAGACAAGCGCCTGGTTGCGTATGTCGCATGTGGGAAGGAACAGCTTGTTTTGGATGAATGGCAACCCTTCCTGAAAAATAATGTCCCATTCCGCAAGTGCATGAGGGTGTTGAGAGACCCATTGTCTAATGGCAGTAAGCATGGGCGGGGATGGTGTACACATACAGATAACATGACCCTTCCCCAACAGTGTGTCTGGGAATGAAGACAGTGGATCCCCCCCGGGAGAGTGGGAAAGCGCGTCTGCCTTGCCGTGGATGAGACCTGGCCGGTGCTTAACTATGTAATCAAATGCGGCAAAAAACAAGTGCCAACGCACTTGCCTACTGTTCACGCATTTAAGAGAGGTCAGGTCTTGTAAGTTCTTATGGTCCGTGTATACCACTGTTTGATGCCTCGCCCCCCTGAGATGATGTCGCCATGTTTGGAGCGCGTCCTTGATGGCCAGCAGTTCTTTCTCGGTCACCGTGTAATGAGATTCGGCTACGGAGAACTTCCGTGAGTGGTATGCTACCGGATGCAAACTACCCGTGGCTGGACAAGGTTGAGATAGCACGGCACCCAGTGCAAAGGAGGAAGCGTCTGCCTCTAACACGAATGGAAGGTCTGGATCAGGGTGTTGCAATACTGGGGCAGAAACGAACCTGGCCTTAAGTGTATCGAAGGCCTCTTGGTGTACAGAGGTCCAGGTGAACGGAACACAAGGGCTGGTCAGAGCAGTGAGCGGAGAAACAATAGAAGAGAAGCCGGCGATAAATCGCTGATAGAAGTTAGCAAAGCCGAGAAATGACTGGAGCTGTTTGAGATTGACAGGGGTCGGCCACTTAGTGACCGCACGGACCTTTGACTGATTCATGGACAAGCTTCCGGGGATAATATGAAAACCCAGAAACTCAACCTCCCTCGAATGGAACAAACACGTTTCGGGCTTGGCGAACAAGGCGTTTTTCTTGAGGCGCGAGAGAACTTCTCTCACGTGAGCTACATGTTCCTCCAGGGAGGACAAATGGATCAAAATGTCATCTAAATAAACCACTACAAATATATCCAAGATGTCAGAGAAGATGTTGTTGATGAATTGTTGGAACGTTGCAGGGGCATTACAGAGCCCGAAGGGCATCACGGTATACTACAATAACCCCTGTCTAGAGCAAAATGTCGTTTTCCATTCGTCTCCACGCCGCATGCAGATCAAGTTGTACGCCCCTCTTAGGTCTAGTTTGGTAAAAATAGTTGCCTTTGTCAACCTATCCAGTAGCGTGGAGATGAGCAGGATAGGGTATCGGTTCTTTACGGTGATGGAATTCAATCGTCTATAGTCGACGCACGGGCGCAAATCGCCTTCCTTTTTTGGCACAAAAAATATGGGGCTGGCAGCTGGGGAACAGGAAGGATGGATGTGACCCAGACGTAAAGCCTGTTGAATGTATTCCTTTAATGCCCGTTCCTCAGACTGCGACAATGAGTAGATCCTGCCCCTTGGTATGGGGGCATCTGGGAGAAGGTCAATAGGGCAATCATAGGGTCTATGAGGAGGCAGACCTTCCGCTGTGGCCTTATCAAAGACTGTGTGATAATCGTGGTAATCAGCGGGGATACCTGCCATAACTGCCCCCACGGTGTGCGACGATGTGGCGTCTGGTGCTGCATCAACAATACGGGAGGAAGCCATAGCGCCAAGGATCGTGGCGGGTGAGGTGAGCGAGTCAGATTCTGTTAGGCAGAATTGATGGCATACCTCAGACTCAAACGTTACTTGACCTGTTCCCCAATCGATCAAAAGGATATGGTGTCTCAACCAGGGAATCCCCAAAATGATGCCGAACTGTGATGTAGTGATGAGGTCGAAGGAGATGTACTCCCTATGGGTGCTTTGTATCACCACTTCCAGAGATGCGGTCTGATGCTTAATTGGACCAGAAGCCAGAGAAGTGCCGTCAACCGCTTGCACCGGTTCTGGGTGTTCTTTTTTAATCAGTGGTAGATTGAGATGATGGGCTAATGCAATGTCGATGAAACAGCCAGTGGCCCCTGAGTCAATCACGATATGCACAGCATGGACAATCTCCCTAGTAGGCTTCAGTAAGGCGTGAACTACAACTGGCCTGATAGGACCGAAAGTGGGCTCAGTGGGGGTTGTATATAGGCTCGCCGGTGCCCCCTGTCTCATGGGCGAGCCTTCTGAAAACCCGGCGTCTTGTTCTTTGGTCGCCGGGGGCATTCCTTTACATAGTGCCCGTTTAGCCCGCAATAAAAACAGGCATTATCGGACCTCCGACGTTCCCGTTCAAACTGTGTTATAGGACTCCGGATCCCACCTATTTGCATAGGTTCAGAGCTAGTGGAAGGAGCCGGGACTGACTGGCTAGTGAATGTATTTTCTGCCTTCCGTTCGGATCTATGGGCATCCACCTGTAATGCGAGATCTACTAGATCCGAGAACACAGAGGGAAGGGCAGGAACCACAGAGAGAGCGTCTTTCATGGTCTTACATAGACCTCGGTAAAACACGATTGCCTTCTTTTCCTCTGGCCAGGAAGTCTCTGCGGCGAGTTAATTGTATCGGGTAATGTACTCAATTAGCGTTTGCCTACCCTGTGTGAGGTCTAACAACTCCAGGTCCCTTGACTGGGCCTTATAACGAGTATCGAACACTTTAGCCATCTCCGTCACTAAAAGATCAAAGTCGTACAAAGCAGGATGGTCATTTTCCAGTAACGGGTTCGCCCAGGTAGCCGCTACCCCGGACAAATGCGACAAAAGGAAGGCGGCTTTTGTGACGGAATCGGGGAAGGCCTGGGGTCTACACAGGAAGTGGAGTTTGCATTGATTTATGAAAGTGCGATATTTCCGGGGGTCTCCCTGGTAGCGTTCTGGAGCAGCAAGAGGGAAGGAGGTCGGGAGCAATACAGGAGTGGGGACAGGGGCAGGAGCAGGGGCGGACTGGACTGGAGGGGCAGGTTCCCCAAATTCGGTGTCTGCGGGCAGGGGATAACGTGTGCTCTGCAAAGCATCAAGACGATGGTGTATGGCGGTTGTGGCGGCGACCATGTCGATCCTAAGGGCCGCCACGGCCTGCATTAAAGCGGTCACTGGGTCCCCGGCGGAGGGATTCATGGTCTGAACGACCAAGAGGCTTCACAGTCTGTTACGGACTTGCTGGTCGTGCAGAGTATGAATACCTCCGTCCCCAAGTACCACACAGGCAATACCAGAAACACTGCCTGTGCAATCTTTGAGGCCACAGGTGTGGTAGTCTGTCGGGTCTGGATTCGGGAACAGCCAGAAGAACCCCTTGAACGCTGTAAGGCAAAAATGTTTATGTACAGGGCAGAAATGTAATAACACAAGAATACAGGAATAGGTATCTGAGCACTGCTTACCTATGAGCACTGAAGGGTCACCCAGAGATGGGAGAAGGACTGGACCCCGGGCAATGATCCGGGCTAGCTTCTCCTAGTGGGGGCTTGGCCCAAGTGAGCCACCGGGATAGCTTGATGTCAGGGGCACAGATAGGTAAACACCTAGCGTAGGGCCGATGGCCAGAGTTCCAAAACAAAACGTAATCCGTAGAGTATCCAAAAGACAATTCCGTGGTCTGGCAACAAATGTTCAAGGTTCCCAAGCAGATTCGGGGCGTGGCAAAGACAGTCCGTGAGACGATTCCGTAGTCTGGCAACAAATGTTCAAAGTTCCAAAGCAGATTCAGGGCGTAGGCAAAGATAGTCCGTAAGACGAAACGTGGTCGTGAGGGAAATCCAAATTCACAATGAAAAACAAAGCGTCACACAATCCTGGAGGAAAACAGCTGTGAAGCAACGCTTCCGTGTTTCCGGACGCATTTAACCAATAGCAGAAGTCATGTGATGCGTAACACGGAAGCGCTGATGCGTGATGGAACGTCACGTGATCCGTGACGCGCAGGTCTCCGTGGAAGGCGTCGGGAGTTGTGACCAAGCGGGATTCTCCAATTTAGTTGCCAATGACGGGAGGGGCGATACTCGCCAGGTCTGTCATAACGTGCTCTACTAGGGGTGAGAGAACGTAAAGATGTTTGCGTGCCTGGGTGTGTGTGTGTGATGGGATGAATGGAGGCTGAAGGCGGGTGTAGACGTGTACCTGTAGGGGGTGCACTTGGTTGTGCGGAAGACGTGACAGGGTCGGATGGTGCTGAATCTGTCTCTGGAACGGGAGGTGCGGATGGGACAAGTAACACAAGTGGCATCTGTGAAGGGCCTTCCTGGATGCTGGGAAATTGTGTCTCCGCGGTCTGCACTTGTGGGAGTGCTCGCGCTTCAGGCGGGGCTTGGGTTAACGCTTGCGTGAGGGGAAGTGCTTGGGCTACGGGATGGGGTATGAGAGCTACTGGTTGGTCCTGTGCAGTCACTGCTGGCGTGTTCGGTTTCGATTCTGGTTTTGGGCCTCGATCCGTGTTAGTTAACAAATGTTCCATTAATTCGTCTGCTATGTGTAGTTCCCGCTGCGGGTATATTCTTTCTATGTTCATTTGGTCACGTCTCCCTTCCTGTCTTAGACTTGCCGTCCACTCCTCCTCTTCCTTTTCTTCTGCTACCTCAAGCTTTGTTTTGTGCCTACGCGCTTGCTTCTCTCTACTCCTAAGTCGGAGCATTGCTTCCCTCCTCCAATCTTTGACAGTCTCAAAAGCTGCAGGTTGCACTTTCTTTCTAATTAGCACCCTTTCTACGTTATCTATCCTCCCAATCTCAAAACTACCATTAATCGGCCACTGATGGTCGGGTTGCTTTCTAGTTTGCCTATGCCAAATTTCACAAAATATTATCGCACCCACACAATATTTTGCATACATATCATAAGCCGGCGTTCCCCCAGGCGGTGCACTTTGGCCATATTCCAAGGACTGTCTACCGCAGCTGAAAAGCCCCGCTAAAGTGGACAGTACTCCAGGCATGTTTCTTTAACCTTTCCCTTTGGTTAGCCAACTTTTACCTGGACGTTTGAGTTTGCAAAATTAACACTCTACCAAAAATCAGGTTTCTCTTTGAATCGGGGAATGACTCACCTGATAAAACAAGTCGCCTGTTCTAACGCAACCTCTCCCAACGTCGTGTCTGTGCTTCTCTGGCTTCTGCCTCGTCTCCCTCGCCTCCTTTGCCCTCTGGCCCGGTACGTCGATCAGGGATCAGATGTGTGCAGATCTGCGGAAGGAATCTCTCCTCACTTCTACAGGGCGCCCGTACACTTCTTGATCCCGGCTCGACCGTCCCGTCCTCGCCGTTCTTCCGCCTTTTCTCCGTTACAACGTATACGATGGGGCAAGTGGGGGAGGGTCCCTATTCGGGCGCCATTTTGAAAGGGGCCCCTAGAGGTCCCTCGTGCTATGGAAACAAGGCAATAACCATACACGAAAAGATGTGCCAGACACGAAGTTCAAATTCCCAATGCTAGGGTTTATTGCAAGCAAAAAATAGTATCAATTGGCCAATTCTGATCTCACACCCCGTGACGTGAGTTTCCTAGACATCGAGGGACGCAAGAGAGCGAATTACGTACATCAGTTACATATATACAAAATGCATATCATGCAATCAGCAATGTCATGTTTAACACCCCTCTTTATTAAGTTCCTTTGAACTCCGGATGACGATGGACATATCCGACTAGTATGACGATCATGACACTTTCGATGTCTATTCTAGTAACAATGTGCAGTCCGAAAGTGCGGAGGCATCTTTTAGTTGTTGAACAGAAAACAGTGGTTCTGTTCTTGGAAGCAAGCTGCACACGGGGGAAGAGCCACATTCCAAGCTTTGCTATCTATGAGGTACTATTCGTGTCCTGGGAGCTGACACGTTCTAAAGGGTTTTGCGAGGGGGGGCCGTAGGAAGAGCATAATTCAAGCCTTTAGCTGTTTTATTCTAACATATTCTACCATCGTACGAGACTGGCTGGCAGCTGTGAAGTGATTAAATGCCCTGCAGCTCTCCCCCAAGGCTACAGAGAGGGAGCGTGGGCATTCCTCTCTGGGCTACTCATGAGGAGTTTCAACAAACTCTTCAGTTCCGCGACCTTGTCCTTTCATATTCAGACAACAATGTTAACAGTTGAGCAGAGTAAGCAGAATCCGCAAGAATTGCAAGCTGCAAAGCAGTTTTTAGACAGAAAGCAATGAGCAATGGTTAACAAGCAAAATGGCGATTCTTGCTGCATTTAAAATGGCCGCTCGTTGGTCAAGCATAGCAGTTTATATTTCTATAATTCGGTGCATAAAACGGTTGTCCCACGGCCATCAAGTTACGTCTATCATTCAAATGAAGGGTATTCATTTTTCCAGATTGACACCACGTTGGACCTGGAAGGGTCGGTCCAGGAGGAAGGTCAGCCAAGCCAGTGCCTGATCCATGATGCACAGTGTCATGATGCCTGCCCCCGGAAGACCAGACCAGGCCCAGCAGCCCCGGAAGCAGGCATCATGCCACTTGGAGCATGCCCAAAAGCCCCAGTTAGGGGCTGTTTGGGTACAGTCCTGGCGCCTATGGCGCCAGTCTCATAAAGATAAAGTCAGTCCTGGCGCCATGGGCGCCAGGCTCATTATTGATAACTTACCTGAAGCAGACCATGCTGCATACTCACCTGAGGCAGAACATGCTGCATGAAGAATCAAGCCAAATGAGGCTTAGGAGGGACTATTTTACTGAAGGGACTATTTTGTTACTTGGGTGGGGCTGTGGAACAATACTTACCTGGATCTTCTTCCAAGGCTATTTAAACCACGCCCGGACAGCCACACGTGCTTCGCGTTATTCTGCTTGCTGCAGCGTAACGCTCACCGTGTTTTCAGCAGCTCCAGTCTTCAGCCACGCCCGCTTCAGTCCTGGGACTCCTGAAACAAGAAGACAAAAAGGATAAAGGTTAGAACAGGAGTTTTAACTTTAATCCTTACCTGAATCCTGATCCATTTCGCCACGGAACTGAAAGACAGAAGTCTTTGAAGCATTGCTTCGCATTCCTACGGCGCCACGCTGAACTCACCTGCTTGGCGGTACTTCAGCATTCCATCACGCTCTCTCCATCTCGCGGCCGCCCTCCGACACCTAAGGAGACAAAGACAGCAAGGTGAGCAAGGGGACTCTCTAAGGCCATACAAGCTACCCCCAAGGACTTACCTGATTTACCACGGGAGGTACTCACCTCATCTCGGGTTGGCACAGTCAACTCTGCTTCATCGCCGTACCCCGGCCCCTAAGGGGAAAAACACAATAGACTTACCTGAATCTTACTGAGTGCCATTTGGAAATCTTCGAGTGGATTAATGAGCAACTTGCAAGGAATCGGACAGAGTGAAGAGCAGACATTTGAACTCTTATGAACAATTGGACTTTAGAGTCAATACTAGAACTCACCAATTCCTCTACGCCAGTGAAGTAACTGGTCATCAACGCGCCCCTGCGGTCGACGCAGGATGGAGAGCTCATCCTTCCAAACCATCAGGTGAGACTAAGGAGGGGACATCAAGAGTGATCAGTGGGAAGACAACGGGAGTGGGGAAGGTGGGTTGACACTCAATTCCACAGGTGGTTAATTCCTCTTCTCCTTTGCAGAAGAATATTCTTGCGAGCCAGACAAACTAGGCTGAGCGGGCCAGTCCAGTCAGTCATCTCGGCGCTACACGTCACGCTGGTGGAAATAACAGCGGCCCAGTTCCGGTCGACGCCCCCGTGGGAACCAGGTGAGCGTAACACCCAGGTTCACATGGAGACAGTTGATCAGGATGGCATGATTGACTGTGAAAAGCAGAGGAGAGCTCAAGGAGGATGAGGACAGAAGGAAGGTTAGAATCGAGATTAGTGAACAGATCTTCACCAGTATTCTGGAGAGCAGTTTCCGTGATCATGGATGCTCTGAAGCCATACTGATGGTCATGGAGACAACCAACAGATTCAGTGTGGAGAGTAAGCTGGGAGATGGCCAGCTTTTCCATGAGTTTGCCTAGGAAAGGAGTGATAGAGATCAGGCAGTAGTTTGCCAGACAGGAAGGTTTGGCAGAAGGCGGAGGGAGTGCACAAGGGAGTGCTTGAGGGGATAGAGGAAAGTTCCAGTGGCAAAAAAGTGATTGCAGAAATCGGCCAAGAATGGAGCAACGGTGTCAATGTGGTCCTTAATGGTTCTGGAGGAGCAGGGGAGCAGCTGCTTGGACGACACTTTCATAGATCGGACTTGTCTAGAAACATTGTCAGGTTTGGTTGAAGAGAAAGAGGAGAAAGGTGGAGGAGGTGAGGGAGAGATGGCCAGAGGGGGGCTAAGAGAGGTAGAGGGAGAGGAAGAGGAGAGAGAGGAAATGATGTCCTGAGTTTTAGTGGTGAAGTAAGAAGCCAGAGCTGTACAGAATGCCTGGGAGGGAACAGGAGAGGTGGAGACTGCAGAAGGATTGGCCAGCTCCTTACAGATTTTAAAGAATTCGGCCATGTTGTCAGAGGCCGCAGAGATGCAGGCTTGGATGTGGGCTCTCTTCTTGGACTGGATAGAGAGTCTGTATTGCCTTTGGAGCAGGCGGCAAGCCAGTTTGTCAGAGGATGCGCCCAATGCCCTCCACTTCCTCACAGCCACCCTACACTTGAGTTTCAGGGTAGCGAGGTCAGAGTCATACCAAGAGTTGCACTTGGAGGTAGTATTCAGACGGATTCTCATGACAGGGGCAAGGACATCTAGAGTGTTGGAGATTGAAAGATGCAGGTTAGAGAGGGCTGTGTTAGAGTGTGAGTCAGTCGCAGGCATAGGAGGTGCAGAGAAAGTAGCAGCAAAGGCCTCCACTGACACCCGCTTCATGGGCCAAATGACCGAGAAGGTAGGTGGCAGTGCTGGGGTAGTTTGCCTGGGGGACAGAGAGCTTCATATGAGACGAGAGCAGAAAGTGGCCAGTCCACGAGAAGGGAGTGTGAGAGGGTTCGAGAGGGAAATGTCTGAAGACATGAGAGCATCCAAGGTGTGCCCGGCTCAGTGTGTCGGACCAGAGGGTCGAATGGAAAGAGAGAGCGTGTCGCAGAGGTTGCAGAAGAGCCCAGAGGAGGGATTAGAAGCATCCAGGTGGATATTGAAGTCTCTGAGAAGTGAGAGGTAGAGGCAAGGAGAGAAAAGGAGAGGTCAGCCCACTCGGAGAGGAAGAGGGCGACCTGTCCAGCTGGCCTGTAAATAGTGGCCACAGTAAGAGAGAGTCCAGGAGAGATAGAGAGCCTGCAAACGAGGCCTTCAAAGGAGGAGTACGAAGGTCTGTATGACAGAAGCAGGGACCCACTCTGGAAAGATCAGGGCTACTCCACCTCTGGGGCGGTTGGTTCTGGGTTCAGAGAGGATCTTGTGACAGAGCTGGCTGTGGACCATGTCTCGGTGAGAGCTAGGACATCCATGTCAAGTTCTTTGATGAGGTGGCAGATGTCAGAGGAGTGTTTGACAGCAGAGCAGGAGTTGAGAGTATCGATGTGGAGCATGTTGCCACATTTGAAAGACTTCGATGGAAGAGTACAGGCTTGAGGTATGGCCTTCTGAGGTGGTAGAGGGGCCCGAGAGTGGGCAGAGGAGGTAGAGGGACATGGCAAGGTAGCCAGAGAGGTGAGGAGGGTGCCAGAGAAGTGGCAGAAGAAGGAGGTGGCAGAGGAACCACATAGGTGCTGGTAGGAGTAGCAGGAGAAGGAAGGAAGGTGATAAGACGAGGGAGCCGTCTATCAAAAAGAAGAAGATTGGGCTGAGGGCCCTGGACCAGGGTGGT